>NC_089424.1:2400000-3600000 GCF_013426205.1 Metarhizium brunneum | reverse complement strand
GATGAGGCGGTAGGGTGGGGGGGTAGGCCGACGGTTCGTCGGACGAGGGCGTTGTTGAGGACGATGGCGGTGATGAGGGTGGATGCGCCGAGGGCAACAGTCATGAGGTTGACGGCGGCGGAGAGGAATGTGGTACCGATGAAGCCGACGGCGCCGAAGACGTAGGTCATTGTTTTGAGCATCTTCTTTTGCGATTCGGGGGTGTGCTTGGCATTGATCTGTACGGGCATTAATTAGCTGGTGGACCGGGGGAGGGGGGAACTTGGAGGATAGCAAGTGTGGAAACGTACGGCTAGGGCGCCGACCATGAGAGCGGTACCGGCGGCAGGGAGGATGAAGTATGGGTCGGTGGCCGTCAGGTCGGTGAACCAGAGGTATCCGGCGGTCTCCATGGCCGGCACGGGAACATTTGCCATGCCGCTGACGATGCGGAACAGTCCAAATGTGAACGGGATCTGGCCAAAGGACCACAGCATGCCCCAGTTGTTGACGCCGTACTGTTCCTTGAGCATCTTGTTCAGATACTGGCCCTTTTGGCGCATCTCGTTGTCCTGGTTTGCGAAGCCCTGCTGGACCAACTTCATGGCTTCTTGGGACCGGGGGTCCTTGCGCAGGTTCTGCATGACGGCGTTGAACTTGAGACTGCGGACCTGCGGGTAGAACATGATGCAGCGTAGGAGCACGGCCGTGGCCATGATGGAAGCCCCCCATCCGAGGCCGCTATAGATGTGGACGTGTTCGAGGGCCCATTGCATGACAGACGTGGGGCCGGTGCCGAAATCTAGACCCAGGGCTTTCAGGTATCCGATCTGTTCGGACATGTTGAGAATGTCCTGCCCGTTGACGATGTCGGAAATGGAGGAGAGGTCGACTTCGGACGCTGGGACTGCGGGCTCGGTGGGCGGCGAGGGGACGACGTTTTCGGGGGTTGGGTCTACGGGACGGCCGGCCTCGGATGTGGTTGTGGTAGTTTCCGGCTTTGAGGCCACGGGTTCTTCCTCGGGTGTCTTCTTCTTGCCGTAGCCCCAGAGTGAGAACTGCCGAGATGAGGATACGCCCCCGAGCATGATGGGCGGAGCGACATTTCGCGTCCGGAACGGTGACGTTGTCAAGCTGGACGGATTGAAGCGCGGGGATGTCCCGTATTGACGACCGTTCCCAAGTCTTTGCGAGAGGGCACTCGGGGGGTTCTAAAATCGGGGAGCCAACTCTGTCAGTATTCTAGCCGCGACGCACGCATCTTTGCGGTAGGACGAGAGAACGCATAACAAGATGCAGGGAGTGGGGAGTTTCTTACGGCCCATCTACTCTGGAGTTGTCTCCGCGCCCCCAATGATGGCGCAGAGCGCGCAATGGCTCGACTGGGAAGCATCGCGGCGATTGTGGTGACGGTGATACAGGGAATTTTAGCACTCGATGTTTCTACGGCCCTTTTGGCTGGTAGTTCGTTGGACAATTTTTTGGGGACCTTGGGCGGGTAATCGTCGGGTGTTCCTGAGCCTAGCTGGTGGTGCAAAGAATGCTCGTTATCGATAAGGACCCAGGCAAGGATTCATCTGAATATGTGACTTGAAGGTTGCAATTGGTGAATATTACAATGCTCCTCGTAAGAGGCATCTGCGGTGGTCATGTTGTGTGAGTGCAACTTGAGAGGTGTGGATGTCGCTTCTATGGAGACGGCAGGTTGTGCATTGGCAGCAGACTGGAAAGTTCGGTATGTCGGCTGGTGTTGGGCAATGAGGGGCGTATAAGACGTGCAGAGATTTACACTTTGACAACAGATGAAGTAGTAGATCGTTAAATTCGTCGGCTGTGTATAGTAATGGGCGACGAGTTATGTCAGAGAATCGTTTAATTCTTATATATCCATGTACAGAGGACCTCGGGGAACAAAGCGGCAAACACATCCATCAACTACGGAAAGGAGTTTGCTGACACCATATAGTTGGCTGACATGGCCATTGGCCTCGGAATTCATGGCCAATTTTGTGATGAGGGCTTGACGGCACTCTCGAATGAAGGGTCTATCACGATACTTTCCTGACTAGACCTATATCCCCTAAATTGTTATAATGCGATATCGGATGTTAATGCCAACTAGTAAGATGAACAAGAACTATTTCAAAATAGAGTTGAATCGTCGACATCTAAATTTGCAGTTGGTTTAATATAGTGAGGCTCGCAATCATGAGGCCAGGTCTCAGCCGGCAGATATATGTACACCATCATCTTCGACACTCCTCGTACGCCTTGACATGCCGTGCCTCTTATTAATCTCACATGAAACCAAGTGAAGCAATTGCCCTAATTTTTGCTATAACGCCGCTCGCCGGTCGTGGGTAGAAGATCCGTAGACCCAGCGATGATGTAGCCGATCATTTCCAACGCCATGAGGAACTCGGTATCTCCAAGTAATGCTTATATTGTGCATCCCTCCCCTATTCCAAGCTTGCCAAGTCATCCAACGAAGGTCCTGGTCCTCGTCGCCGCTCTCGGACCTCAATACCGGGGCCGATCGGGTGCGCCCGTCTTCGTGACATGGGAAAGACCTAGCGCATTTCGATCAGTTAAGGTCAGAAACATGACGGCACTGACTTGGTCAACGAGAGCAAAGCAGGTGTGACTTTGCGTCGTAAATGTCTCATTAGTAAACGGTTCCAGCATACCTTCGTGCCTCCCCAACCTAATCTAAAGGCAGCTTCGTGAGCAAATAGCTCTCCGAATCCCAACATCATACCATTGATAAAAGGAAGCAGCAGGTTGATAGCGGCGCCTCGTATTAATGACAAAACAGTGGGCGGCTTGTAGAGAATGACGGGAGAGCCCGAGCTCTCAGGTGAGGTTGAGAGCTCCTCGCCTGGGGAGTATTGTTCGCTGTCAGAATGCATAGTGATGCCAGACTCGGCGAGGTGACTTGATGGATCTTCCGAGGCCATTGTAGGCAGTTGACCTCGTCTATATCAGGGGTAGACTCTCTTTGTACGTGCGGACGGTGGACAATGAAATCGTGGGCAGCAGCAACTCGGTGCTGTTGGGGTACGCCTCGCAGGTCGGAAGTGCGCGATCTCGTCTACGAGTGCCGGACTACGGAGTACGGTGTAGAGAGAACTGTTGAGTGACTAAGCAGAGGAGCGGCGCTCGGTGCAGCCTGGCAACTGGCAGGTGGCCAGGCGGGCATGTGTGTGAGCAAATGTGGGGTCGCGCCACTTGGCATGGGCTTCTGGGGAGCTTCCAGCTTCCACGCGGGACAAGGCCAGAGTCATGACGAGGGTCCCGTTGCCTGCCGCCCATTGACAAACAGCTCAGTTCTATCACCTTCCATCATCCTCATACGTCTCTTTATCTCACAGGACAGCCTTTGCTACCAAAATATCGACCAGTTGTGCTCTAACCCACGTATTCGTCAGAAACTGCATCGCAAGATAATTTCACCTCTTCGACTTCTGTCTGTTCAGTTGCCCCGCGCTCTGCGCACGTCATTATACCATGGCTGACAACCATGACACTCCCAACCGGGAGAAGCTTGTGCAAGACTTTGCAAACATGTGCAACTGCAGTCCGGAGCAGGTATGGTATCTACAGCGGGTAATCTTGTCGCTGTCAAGAATCGTGACCTAACATCTTTGTCAGGCAACGCAGTACCTTGATGCCAATCAATGGGATCTTATTGCCGCTTGTAACAGCTTTTTCCAGGACGATGACGAAGCAAGGATGCAAAGCGGATCGGGCGATTCAAGGCCTGAGTCCGCGTATTCTGGGCCTCGTACGCTCGACGGGCGACCTGCTCCCGCCGCCGCTTCGTCTAGCAGAGGAGGTCCTCAGACGACGTCACAACCCAAGAGGAAAGGCATTGCGACGTTAGGGTCTCTTGGTAGCGGTGCCCATGCCCACGATGACGAGGGAGACGATGATGACGACTACGAGGACGACGATGATGAGGGCCGTGGCAATCTTTTTGCTGGCGGCGAGAAATCTGGACTTGCCGTACAGGACCCGCACCAAGAAGGTAGCCAAAGAAAAATCATCAGTGATATTCTGGCCAAGGCGGCGAAAGCGTGAGTTGACTGTGCTGTCGAGGAATGGAAGAAGTACACGTGGCTAACTATATGCTGCAGCAATGCATCCCGCCCCGATCAGTCTGTGGACGAACCTGGTCCGTCTGGTCCATCGCGCTTCCGCGGTGCTGGCGTCACACTAGGCGGCGAGGGCGTTGAAAGCCGCAGGATTCCTGGTCCTCTGGGCGCTGCTCCTACATCCAGTGCCGAGCCTGAGGAGCGCATTCTACACATCTGGCAGAACGGTTTCAGCATTGATGATGGGGAACTTCGACGATTTGACGACCCAGCCAATCAAGCGGATTTGCAAATGATAAAATCAGGCCGCGCTCCGCTACACTTAATGAATGTCCAACATGATCAGAGAGTCGACGTCAAGCTGCATCGGCACGAGACCCCCTACAAGCCACCGCCTAAGAAGTATAAGCCTTTCTCTGGAACAGGTCAGCGTCTGGGAAGTCCTGTACCTGGCGTTGGTACTCCCGCTCCGCCAGCTGCTTCCACAACCACAGCACCAGCCTCATCGGCATCAGCATCGGCAAACCGGGAGCCATCCATCGA
This sequence comes from Metarhizium brunneum, assembly GCF_013426205.1. Taxonomy (NCBI): domain Eukaryota; kingdom Fungi; phylum Ascomycota; class Sordariomycetes; order Hypocreales; family Clavicipitaceae; genus Metarhizium; species Metarhizium brunneum. The sequence continues at coordinate 3,595,384 of NC_089424.1, read as the reverse complement.
CTCTTCACAGCCTACCGTCCTGATCAGAATTCAGATGCCAGACGGAACGCGACTCCCAGCTCGCTTTAATACCACCAATACTGTGGGTGATGTCTATGGATTTGTCCAGGGGGCGTCGCCAGAGACTAGAACTCGGTCGTGGGTCCTCGCAACGACCTTCCCGAACAAGGAGCATACTGATAAAGACTTGGTATTGGGTGATATGGCGGAATTCAAAAAGGGCGGGACGGCTGTTGTCAAATGGACTTAGAGTAATGATTATAGATACTTTCCGACCCCGCAATATGTACTGAGTAAAAGAAAAAGAGGAACAGAACTGAGGGGCGGCTCATACAGCTGCCTACATCGGTAGATATGGAACATGCAAATCAATATAGGGCGAAAGAGCTGCCCACAATAAAGTCTTCCTGATCTCGAACGAGAATCAAGGCCATTAAAAATTTGTACCTCTTTATAAATATGACTTTCAATATTTCGCGTCAAATCACCCTTCGCCCGTGTGAACAAACCAATTGGTATCATCGCTCCAAAACTCCAAACTGAACTCTGGTATCGCTTCTCATGCGTATTTTAATAGAATTTCTTGGCCTCAGCAATTTCTCCTTCTCTATGACGACGCAGGGGGCACGACCGTCGCAGTTATGGCGTGTGGAGCCGGGCCATCCAGAAATTTGAAATGCTCAATCGCAATCTGACAGTTCAGCATTGCCGCGTTGAATCTGGCCTCGCCCGGAGGAAGCACCACCATGAGATATGTATTCGTGGTGAATTTCAAAATGAACAAGTTGAAGCGCGTGCCCGCTTTATGCTCCATGCGAATAAATTGCTCTGCATTCCTAGGCGTTCCCGTAAAGCGCGAAATGCTCTGCTTAAAGTGCTTCATGATGTTCGACATGCGCTCCAGTCTGTCCTCTGTCGGATTCCGGCGTCCCTCGGTCGACGTCCACGACGAGACTGCGAGGAAGGACGTCCGCTCAAACAGCAGCAACTCCTCCGCCTCGATTGCCACGCCTAGATTGGCGAGGTTGCGCTCAATGACGGCCAGATTGGGCACCAGGTCGTGGATGATGGACGCCCAGGCCTTGTACAAGCTCTGGTCCCAGATGGATGTCGCAAAGGGCGTAAGTTCAACAGTGCTCGTGTCTCCGCCGACAGAGTTGATGTACTCGGCGGTCTTTTGCTTGACGGTGCGCACGCGCTCGTCATAGACGGTTTCGCGGGCGGTAGGGACAACAAGGTCCATTTTGTGTATGAGGATGTAGATTTTGGCGGCGGGCGAGTATTGAAGGAGGGCGGACAGGATGGACACGTAGGTTGCCAGGTCGCGGTCTACGTCGCGCGATTCAATGTCGAAAACGTAGATGAGGACGCCGACGTTGGAGAAGACGTGGACGCGTTGTTGCGAGAGGTAGTTCTCCATGAAGGCTTCTTGGCCGCCGCAGTCCCAGAGATTGAGGGTGAGGTTGCCGAGGAATTTTACGTGGGAGAGATCGATGTCGATGGTAGCGCCGCTGTTGGAGAGGTAAATTTCGATTTAGTTACTGAGTTAAGGGGCTAGAGGGGGGTGAGGAGGAGCGGAGATAGAGCTTACAGTCGTCGAGTATCTCGGGCAATGTAGTTGCTGAAGATGATGCTCCTCATGGAGGACTTGCCAGATCCAGATTTGCCCATCAGGAGAACCTTCTTTTTCTTGGGCTTCTTGACTTCATTGCGGACTTCGGATGGACCCGCATCAGCGGGAGGGTGGTCCGGATGAGACGTCATGGTGTTAGGTGTAGATTGGTGCTGCAGTGTGCGGCTGTTTGGCGAGATGTGGTTTGGTGTTGGTGGAATCGAGGTCGGGAAGCGGCAGAATCGGTGCTAGACTAGGTGGGATAAACGTGGGGTAGCTTAGGCGGTGAGCAGGGGAGGGGCTGAGGAGGATACTGCTGTGAATTGCTCGGCGCGGCTTGCTTTTTCTGCTACATGCGCTCACACCCTACTAGTTATTAAACTTTATCTTATAATATAATTTTATATTAGGTAAATATATTTTATTATAGATCTTTTACTTAAGCACTTAAATATATCAAGAAGAGTTTCAAGATAATGAATAACCTCCCTACCTAGGTACCTACCTAGGTATGTAATACAGGGATAAGCACACCTAGCAAAAAGATAAAGCCCGCCGAGAAATTCACATACTATTGCCGGAGTTGATATTGGGACAAGCTATATATAATTCACTGAAACCGTCAAAGTAATGGATGCATATTTCCAAAAGAAAAACATATTCCTTTAGATTTTAACTCGGGCTATCCGCACGGCTTTTCTAAGCCACGAGAAGGTCGTGAAGTGTTCCATCTGTGCGGGAGGACTCGTCGATTAAATAATGACTGCCTGGCTCCATGAAGAGTAATGCACAGCTAGATTACAACGATACAGACTGTTGCTATTCTTTAAATAATACAAGGAGAACGCCAATTTTTAGTTGCAGATTTCACTGTGGTTATAGAATTCCTTGGCATTGACCCCAAGCATAGACCGTAGGCGTCACATGCGGAGTACAGGGTAGTTAGAGGCACCTAGGTGGTTACACGTGCTGACTCCTACGCGAGACGATAACTTTGCAACATGATGTCTGGCATTTATTCGATTCATGTTTCCCCTCTTCAGGGCTTGGCCACATTCAGGTGCCTAGGTACATAAGCGCCTATCTACTTAAGTACCTAGTTATTTGCTGTAAACGATTCGATGAGCTATTTTACCTTCTCTCCTCAAGTTCAACTCGACCCTTCTCCTCGTCCTCACTTTCCATAACCTTGGTAGACGACTCCTCGCTAGTCATGCCAGCAACCTTATTTTCGAAATCGCGCCCACGACGCTCAGGACCAAACATGGTGGTGAAGACGATTCCAAGGGCAATAATGGCAGTCGCGATGCCCATGACTGGTCCATACGCTTCTGCCCTGCGGCCATTGGGTGTGGTCACAAACATCTTCTCGGCAATGGCATTCACAATCTGTGCCGAAGGCGAAGAGATCATGTTGCCAAGCTGATATGTGACGCCGGGGAAAGTCGATCGGAAGGCCACAGGAGAAAGCTCGTTCAAGTGAATGGGAATCACACCCCAAGCTCCCTGGACGAAGAATTGCATGAAGAAACCAGTCGCGCTCAGTGCACGTTCCCCAGTGGGCAAAATCCAAGCTGGGATCAAAACAGCCGCCATCAGGCACGAACTGATGATGGTTCGACGACGGCCGATGAATTGCGACATGTACCCCAAGATAGTACCGCCGACACACGCACCAGCCTTCATCAGAATCGAGGCTCTCGAGGCCCCAGCATTGTCCAATTGTTTCTGAGTGAGCATGAAGGTGGTGTATGAATCTTGCGAAGTGTGGGAAAAGTAGTTGAACCACGTCATCAGAATGATACAGTATACACACATCTTCCACTCTTGCTTGAGCATCTTGACGGTGTCATGCCAGAATGCACCAGGGCTGGCTGCCTTCTTACCATTCTTCTTGGCTTCCAAGAACTGCTGCGACTCAGGAAACAGAATACGGACGAGGCCGACGGCAATGGAAAACCCGGCTATACGCAAAGCACAGACATCAAGTTAACACCCAAAGAACCTTTAAAGACTGAAGTATTGTCACGCATCATTACTTACCAGCGATCCAGAAGACAATCTTCCATGTATCTGTCCCCCCGCCAACGCCAAGGTTGGCGCACGCGGCCAAGACATAGCCGAACGAATAGCCCTGCTGCAAGATGCCAGACATCAAGCCACGAGCATTAGATCTGGCCAAGAAACGATTGTCAGTGTGGCGCTTCTTATTTCAACTTCAGACGAGCACTTACGGGCATTGTTCGAGGGCCATGGCAATGGCATTTCCATAGACACCACCCATGAAGAGACCAAATAAACTTCGGACAGCTAGGAACTGCTGAAAAGTCTGGCTGTAAATTGTGGCAATTTGCAAAAGACCGAGAACAAGCATGTTCACCACCATGGGCCACTTGCGCCCCCATTTATCGCCTGCAAGACCGAAGAAGGCTGCACCAATCGACCGAAGGAGCAGCGTCAATGTGATGGCGGTGGTAATGTCAGTCTTGCTACGGCCGTAGTAATCCGCTAGCTTCTTGGTCTGAATTGATAGGGCGTGGAAGTCGAATGCGTCGGCCGTCCAAGACAAAAATCCAACCAGGAAGAAGAGCCAGTTCTTTGCGGATAGTTGAGCCATAAGACTAATGGGATTCACGAAGCGGTCGGGGTCCCTCCATTCGCAACGAGTCTCTCCGTACTCGTTGGAAAGGACCACACGTTGACGCCAAATGAACAAATCCTTGAAGGATTGTTTTGCGGTGGGAATAATACCCTTAGCCAGAGCGTCGGCGGGCTCATTCTCTCTCGGCGCCATTGCGAAAGGCGGCACAAATCAGAACGAGGGAATTCAAGGAAGCAAAATCACGGATACCTGTTGCTTGGTTGAATGGCAGCAGCGTTCTTATAGATGAGTCGCTCTGGATCCCTGTTTGGAATTGAGAGGGGTGAAGGGGAGGCATTCTGACGTGAGAGAGTTTACGAGTGTCTTGCCTATATATAGAAAGGGTTTGAAGGGGCGGGCTGATGTCCAGCATGCGCCTGTGATCTTTCTGAGACCTGGAGAATGCCGGAGAGGTTGCAATCGCACACGCCACGCGCTGCAGGGTGTCTCCAAGATGAGACCCATTGCTCTTCATGGAGTACTCCGTACATCGCAGGGGTTCTCAAAAAAAAAACACGAAAATTTGTCGGTCGTTCCCGGCGTTACATGACAGAAAGTATCGCAGGCATCTAACAGTACAACCCCAGTCTACTCCGTAACCACCCACAAGCCGCGACCCGACCGCTTCTTCGCCTTCTCTTTGTGTGTTAGCGTTGCTGACGAGGTGAGGCATCTGGGGATCCCCTTTAGCAGAAAAGGTGTGGCCTGGGATTTGATTCCATCCCTGTCTCTGGACGGAAGTCCTGATTGGGACCCGGCTAATGCTCCTGGTAGATACTGAGTCGAGGCTGAGGAAACACGGGGGGCAAGTGAAATGGAGGTGTGGACGGCAAGCTAACACTGAATTTGATATCATGCAAAAAAGCAAATCCTCCTTCGAGACAGGACACGGAGCGAATCAAGAGCCACGATTTGGCAAATATGGTGTGTGCTTCTGGAGTAATGGAAAGCTGTGATGCGGGGGACGCACCATCAGCTGAGAGCTCCATTAAGGGCAGAAGATGTGCCTTGTGGCATTCGGTCCCCCACGACTACAACCTCTTGGCCTACGCTCCCCGGAACCGGAGAGGGGATTCCGTGCCTGTTGTCTGGAATACAGGGACATTATGTGGCAAATGTCACCAACAGTGGACCGTCTGGCTTCGAGTGTTTAGAGAGAAGCAAGAGCGGAAAACGGGACGACGGCTGAGGGTTGCACCCGAAGCCGCTACCCAAATCGCGACGCTGCTTGATGCGTTGGCTCTAGTGCTCGCACTTGGGATTGATGTTTAAGCAATAAGCTTAACAACAGGCTGCCGCAGCTGGGACCCCGCCCGAGACAAAGCTTCTGCTTGACCCCGCTCGGTTCTCTTTGCGCCGACCCCTTGCAATCATGGGGTCGTGGAGATGTTGGAAGGACGCAGGCCGCAAGCACACCACCAACTACCTACAGACCCCATCTATCCTGGTGAAGAGGTGGTTGGTGGACTCGCCTGGAACGTGGCTGCGGATGGCACCGCGCCTCCATGCAGCCAGTCGCCCCGAGATTGGCCTTTAGCCATGATGATATCGTTCTGGTGGTGAGCGTCGAGCGACCCGGCATCTCGATGCGCGGCACTCTGCGCGCACCTGGATCGAGTTCTGCTGGATATCAACAGACGTCACCGAGTAAAATCTAGAGGCATGACGCCTGTCAGTGCGACCGGTTGCGACATAACCCCGTAGTTTCAATTGACATTCACATGGCGAGGTTGCAACGGACCCCGACTATGCCCAGTACGGGGCAACATGACCTTGCTCCCATGCGAGTACAAGGAGAAACAGCTAGCCAACATCTGAGCCAACCATTTGTCTCCGGTTCTAACTCCACCGAGCGTCCGTTGAAAACGGCGTTGAATAGGCGCGAGTTCTCTCGTTGGAGATCGACCTGCGTCTTGGATTCGTCGTGGTCAAAACGCTTAACGCCATCAGTCGACGCCGGACGGTAGTCTGTTGTGTAGTGCTGACTCAGTTGGTCAACCGTATATCCCTGTCAGGGCCGCCTGCAAACTGGAGAAGTGGGATTGATGAAACCATTGATGGACATGGCAGCTAACAGCCTTGGAATTGGCTCATTTTGGCCACGTTCCACCACGAAGCCCTGTCCGCTACCCCGTATACTTCCCTGCAAGCTTCCCCGTATGTGGCTTCCGCTCTGAAGAGAGGTGGAGGGACGTGTGCAGCCAGGAATCTCTCTACAATATGCCAAGATGTATGGGTAAGCTTGAAAAGGCGTTGGGGAGGCTTGCCTTTGGTTGCATGTTTCCTTTCGCCAGGGCTAGGCTAAATTCTTCTAGATGATTCACATTATGGAGTCGGACCTATTTTGTTGCTTCCTCCCGGCCCCAAGTCGACAAGGCTAAAGTTTTGAGTCTCGAACAAGCCGTGTGCAGGTGCCGGACAGGGCTTGTACATTGTTTCTTAGTACCCAGGCCATCTATTTGCCAAGAAGCATGATCCTTGGGATTCTGGCAACCTAGACTGGGTCCATTGCTCAAGTGACCAGCTGGTTGGTGGTCTCACACCAAGAGGAACCATCACCGACATGTTCACGTTGTGTCGGTCCGTTTCTGTGGAAGGAAGGGAATGTGTGGTATGTGCGTCATTTCTCCGCCCGATTCCGATGATTTGCACACTAGAGAAAATAAGACGGGTTCTATTTCTCCGGCGTGTGAGTTGGCCGTGTTTTGCACCATAGGGCAGCTGCTATCATTGTGTGCCTGAAGGCTGACCCGGCTTGGCGCCAGAAAGGGAAAGAAGCCAAAAAGTTTGAAGCCGCCTGATTGGTATCGTACGATTTTGTGTGTGTATGGATTGTACATACATGTTGTACGCCTTGTTAAGCGCAAGTATTATGTGTCTCCATGACCAAGGGGATTCAATGCTGAACAATAGTATACGGAGACTAAGGCGCGCGCACGATGGGGTTGAGCAAGGAATAGTCGGAGGTGATTCCCCGGACTTCGGAGTCACAGTTCATGTGACCATTTAGATGGGGGAGAATTATGCGACAACTTCGAACTCTGCTTTTGGGTACGCCGAGACTGGAGACACGACAATCTCGGGAGCCGATGGTGGCGTCCCTCGTCACTGATGTGGCGCTCCGGCATTTACTTTGCGGCTGTCGATTCGTACTAGTATCTGATAGATTTCGGAGCAGAATGGCCTGCAGATGCAGGTGTAACTCCTAGAGGAGAGGTCTTAGGTCTTCTGCATTCCCATGGCATCACTTGACTGGCGACCACCATGCCAGACTTGGACTTTGAATGTTTGGGAGAGATTGCCCAAAGGCACATCATCTCAAGTGTCTATTTCCACCAATTGTCTGCCGTATTCCGCCTCGGCTAGCTTCATTAACCCATAAACCAACATGTTGGTAACAGTGTTACATCCCATTACCAATATTTAGTCTGGACTCTGCATTTTGATTAAAATGGATCTGCGATAATACGGCAATTATGATTGGGACCCATGGGTCTAGTGTACTTTGCATTGCTCAAGCATGTTGAACATGGTTTATTCGTTCAAAAAGGCAAACAACCCCGCATGCGAGTTGGAGATGTGACGATTGGTGCTCAATGCTTCAGTCGGTCTTTGTTTGTTGGATCATTAAAATGGCCATGGATCCCTGGTCCAACTTGCCAATACCACGGTTCCGAGGTGGAGGAGGACGTCGGAATGAAGTGACTAGCGTCATGACACGAACGCCCTACGTTTTTTTCAGCCCTCTGTTCATTTTCGGGCAACAAAGCGAACATGGAAAAATCCTCATTCAACGGGTGAACTTGGTGATCAGACGCCAAAACAACACGGTCCCATACGTGAGTCAGACACGGTGCGGTATCAAGACAAAACACTGCTGACGGTGAAAGTTGCGAAAAATAGAGATATGAGCCGTCGTGGCTGGCATCATGAAACGAAGAGGCGAAACTATAACCTACGAATACTTGATAGTCACAGGCTGTGACACAAAGCACAGAACCCATGCGACAGGTCTAGCCTCCGCAACTAAATATCCGTCGCTTAATATAGTATTTTGCCAAGACGGAGACCAAAAAAAAGGAAAAAAAGGACAGAGACACCCACGGTAAAAAAAGAGAAGAAACTGTAACAAGTCCCATCAAACCACTCGTGCGCCAAAAAAAAGTCTTTACGGAAAATGGCCCTTCTCAGGTCCAAAGTACCCTCTCTCGGGGATGGGCAGCCATCCCACCTGCTGGCCATCAATGCCATCGGTGCTCACGGTATTTCCCCACCACTTCAAGCTCTTGGGGTGATAACCAACCGCAAAGAACATGATCAAGGCGCTGACAGCGAGACCGGCCGTCAGGGCGGCAGACAGGACGTAGTTGTACTTGGACCACCAGGCCAAGCGGTGCCTCGGCAGCCAGTACATGAAGATGTAGGACAGGATGAAGCCAGGCGTCTTGTAGGCCATGTTGGACGGAGCCCAATGCTGAATGCCCTGGATGATGAGCACCGGGTTCAGCCACATGAGGGAAGCGACGAAGCGGAACAGGGTGCGGTCGAGGCGACGGAAGCGCGCGGGGGACATTCGGGACCGGATTCTCTCCCGCACGCCGGGTAGGTATTTCGGCCCCAGGCCCTGGCCGGCGAGGAAGACGACGGCGACGACGGCCCCGATGAGGAAGCACCACTTGAACAAGGGGTAGACCGAGTTGAACATGCGCTCGGAGCCCAGGAGCCCCCACATGAGGGAGTTGGCGTAGAGGGGAGCGCCGTCGCCCGCGCAGGTGAAGCGGCTCGGCTGGTCGGGCGTGCACAGGCCCTCGACGTTGTTGAGGATGAAGTTTTGCGTGGCGACGGCGACGAAGCACGTAATGACAATGGTGCCGATCTGGCTCCGGAACACGGCCCGCGGCGCAATCTTGCAGTAGTGCGCCATCTTCTGGTCCTGGACGTAGTTGTCCCCGTAGCCGGCCAGCGCCCAGCTGCCCAGCGTCTGGCCGAACAGGAAGGCGTTGGGGTTGTTGGGCAGCAGGAACCCCGTGATGATCTGGATGAGCGACCCGAGGCCCAGGTTGGTGCCCGTCGTGGCGGACAGGAAGGACAGCGGCACGGCGAACACGAGGTTGACGGCGATGACGAGGAAGACGAGCCAGACGGGCACGTCGACGGGGTAGATGTCGGCCCAGACGACGCTGACGACGATGGCGCCGACAAAGATGACGAGGAACCACCAGTCGGGGACCTCGCTGTACCTGGCCATCTGGCGGTTGTGCACGTCCATGGCGTCCTCGTAGTTGCCCTTGCCGTGGCGCAGGCCCTTGTAGAAGTCGACGTAGGCCTTGCCAATCGTCTTCCACTGGTTGACCATGATGTAGAGGAAGTAGACGGGGTAAAAGGCAAAGTTGGCGCCGACGGTGAGGACGTAGCCGGCCGAGTAGAAGGGCGGCGAGTAGGCCTGGTACTTGTCGAGGTCGAGGCGGTTGCCGGCGACGATCTTCTGGACGGCGTAGGGCTTGCCGTCGTTGGCAAAGGCCGAGGACGAGTTGATGGGCAGGTAGCCCGTGTCGTACATGTTGGAGTAGAAGATGGCGAGGATGACGAAGCCGCCGAGCAGGCTGCCGACGTACATGGTGCACGTGGAGAAGAAGGGCTGGGCGAGCGCGGCGTACGACGAGGTGGCGACGTTCCAGTCGAGCGTGGTGACGGGGTTGAACAGGCCCAGGCCCATGTTGGAGCCCGTCAGCACGGCGAGCTTGAAGTTGTCCGGGGCGATCCACGTCATCCAGTTGAACTGCGAGAGCGCCGTGAAGAGGTAGCCCGGCAGCCAGTAGTAGACGAACATGGAGGCGGCGGCGACGAGGAAGAAGCGGTAGCGCGAGATGGTCCAGCCGTCGATGTTCTCGCGCGCCTCGGGCTTGGTGAGGGCGCGGTTCATGGCGATGACGGGCATGAGCGTCGGCCACAGCGCCTTGACGGGATACACGGAGAAGCGGCGCAGGTAGCCGGCCAGCCCCATGCCCATGAGCTGCACGAAGAGCGTCAGCATGAGCTGGTAGCCAAAGTCGACGAAGTCGAGCCCGTAGTAGACGGGCGACCGCTGCACCAGGATCATGCCGTAGCTGTTGGTCGTGTAGATGGCGATGTTGAAGGTGATGGTGGCGAACATTTGCTCCTTGAACGTCCACGGGCCCGGGTTGAGCGAGTGCCGCGTCCGGAACACGGTCGGGCCCCAGTCCGGCAGCACCGCCTCGAGGGCCTTGCCGCAGGGGAAGAGCAGGATCTGGATGACGGAGTTGCTGAGGCCTGCGGAAAAGGGGGGAGCGCCATGGTAAGTTATTCGTCGTCATTGCAAGTGTCTGGTGGATGATGAGGATGATGAGGATGAGGATGATGTTGACCAAGTGGATTCTAGGGAAGAAAACCCGTCTCATGAAAGCAGACAAGACGAAAAACAGAACGAGAAGAAGCCAACGTACTGATGCCCGGAAAGCGACTGTTGAAAAACGTCGACATAAAGGTCCCAATGACGGCCCACCCAATGCCCAGAAAGTACGCCCTCGCCGTCTCAATAGGCACCTCGGGGTCGTCGAGGGGGCTCGCGACGGCGCGCACGCCGGGATACGGGCTGGACCACTTCATCATGACGGCGTCGACGCGCAGGTCGCGGCCGTAGAACTCGCCGTAGCCCTTGGGCCCCAGGCGCAGCAGGCGGCTCATGCGCTCCCTCATGTCGGACGGGAAGTTCCAGTCGTCGGCGTGGAAGGCCAGCGACTCGGCGACGATGGCGAGCGCCTCCTCCTCGGGCATCGAGTTGATCTTTTCCAGGATGAAGTCGGCCTCGCCGTTGGGCGCGAGCGTCTCGAGCAGCTCCGGCGGGATCTGGCTGCCATAGTCGAGCGTCGACGACACGCCCGGGTTCTTTTCAGCGTCGCCCGAGGGCAGGGACGTGTGCGTCTGGACGGCTGCCTTTTCTTCTTCCGCCATGTCTGCTTTACACGTCTGCGCGGGACATGTATATTATGGCCGAGTTCCAAAGTTGGCTGCCCTGGGGGATGGCGTGTGAATATGTGAATATATCGTGTAAGTGAGAGTCCCTTGGTCCGGGGGAGAGAATCCCTCGGGATCTTTTTTCCCCATGGTGGCCGGGGCCATTCTTCAAATATGCGCAACAAAGTGCCCTGCCGCAAAACGGCAATGTCTCTGTCTCTGTCTCAGTCTACAGACTACGCATCAGGGCGTCTGCTAGCCTGCCCGTCTGCTCGTGTGCTCCGGACGGGCTGCCGTCGTACAATCTTGCGGGGAAACATAACCCAGGGCCGAATAATGAGATCAGTCGAGTGCTTCTCCAAACGTCGTTCCCAATCAAGCATGTTCCCCCTCCTTTCCGTTAGTCGTCGTGTCGTGTGTAACTGCATCTGTACTTGTTGTTTCGGCTGCTCCACGGTTACATCGGCTCAACCCGTGACCATCTTCCGGAACAGGGAGCTGGATAAGCAGGCATTCCTGGCCGCGAGATATTGACCCTCCGCAGGCGTGACACCAGCTAGTTGACTTGTGACCCCGTGGAAGCAGCGGGCATCTTCTCACAGCCCGCAGGCCAGAGACCGTTCAGTCAAAAGTGGCGCCGCGCCAAAACGGCATGAAAACACCAAAAAGCTACCCGCCGGCCGCCGACGAGAACCAAAAAAAAAAGAAAAAAAACCAACGTCCGGGGGACCCCATCTCGTGGTTCCCGTCAAGTCTTTCGTCTCGTCTCCCCCGCGGCCTAAAACCCCCCACATGCAGCGTCTACTCCGGTCCATGGCACGACCAAATCGACCGACCTGCGCTACACCGTCATCCTTGCGTATTGTCCAACCTGACCAGTAAGTAGTATCCAGCATCATCGAGGATCGCTGTTGGCCGAAGCACTCACTCGCCCACAGCCCGCACACAGGAAGACGAGTCCGAACTCTCCAACACAACACAGCACAGCACAACATCAGAGCTCTAGGTAGAAAAAGCAGAAAAATGACATCTGGGAAGATCGGCAAACCACCGAGCTTCTTGTTGCATGCCACGAGCCCTCCCACTTTCCTAATTCGCACTCGAGCCTGCATTTGGGGGCTGCCCATGTGCGGGGAAAACATATCCAATCATGGAGATAAAGAGCCGTGCTGCTCTATCTGGGATCTAGCTGTTAGTGCCTCTTCACCAACCAAAATCAAGAGGCAAACATGTATTATGTCGTTGCCCTTGAAGACATGGCCTTGATCTCCCATCATGCTGTCTTCGCTGATTGATTGCACACTCGTTGCCATTGCGGCCCGGGGCAGAACACAGCTCCTGGACAGGATGTCATGGGCCAGGACGAATCCAATCACGAATGCTGGACTTGGGACCTTGCCCATCAATACCATGCTTGCTTGGCCTGATATTAATATGCCTTGTAGTCATTACAGCACATACGCGTAATAAGTAACAATAGTAGGTAATAATAACAAGAATCAAAGGCCACCATGAGCACCTAGTCCAACCGATCTTTGCTCGATTGTCTCGACCTCTCCAACTCTGGCGTGCGTGAGCTCTTTCTCGTCACGCCCCCTGCCACCTCAACCACCGACGTGTCCATGTTGACTCGGAAAGACTTGCCTCGCCATGTTACCGTCGTTCCGCACAAAACAGCCCACGTCCAAACCGGCAACGCCAGGCTTTCTCTTCCAATCCATGCCAAAAGCCATTCCAAGAATCCTCGTCTGGGCATTCCGCCGGCCTGTGATGTGCCGCGCACAAATTGGGGACTATCACGGCCGCACTGCACGCTCCAGCCCGAGTGTAGGAGCTTGAATGTCTGCCAGTCGACCACCATCCATGCCGTCACTGCTGAGAGCCAGATCAGGGCCATGGCTGACATGGTCTGGGGAATGTGCAGCGTCTCGTGGAACCAGGGAAGAGTCGTGAGGGCAAAGGCAAAGTAGGCGCAGCAGAGGAAGCATTCGATGCCCGGTTCGACCAGGGTGGCTGCCAGTACTGTGAACTTTCTTGCCCGTAGCCATCGAACACGCCGGGCGGCATACGAGACAATCGACATGCCTGCCATGGGTTGTATGACCAAATCACCCCAGACAATTCCATGATTTGAGTAGCCTGGAATGGCTGACCTCCACAGTATATCGCCAATGAGATGATCTTCGCAGATGTTGTAGGAAAAATAGTCTACCCCCTTGGGCCTTTCGTCTCCATCGCGTAGCATGCGATTGCTCGATTCCATCGTCACCCGATTGAGATGCGCTTTTCGAAACATGTTGCTTTTCCCTACAATACAGGGTGCAATACCAACAGAGTTGATCGCGCCATAGAACTTGACATGTGTAGTTGCCATGAACATCTCGTCAAGGCGACCACCTCCGTGGCGACAAATGCGGGTAAGGAGGTCTTGGGATTCTTTGGCGGTGCTGGAGGAAGCCCCAGCTTCCGAGGGCGATGACAAGAGAACTTGGTTGTCTTCGGTCCCCGGACGGCTGTAATCCACCACGTCAACAACCAGTGGCATCTGATGAACAAATTTGTATGGTGTGGTCGCGGTTCCGGCCGGTCCGTATCCCATTAGCTTGTCCACCATGCGCCCGAGCACACCGCTTGCCACCCAGACATTACAGTCGATTATCCATATAATGTCTCCCTCCTTGGCTTGTCGGTATGCCCTACTGATATTGCGCACCTTGGGATTTGGCCCCAAGTTGTCAACACGGCCCTTGGTGCCATGCAGGATTGGATCACGAGATTCCACAAGAACCTGGGCATCGAAGGATGGAAAGTCGTGGACCAGCTTCTGCAGTACTGGATAGGCGGGGTCGGTCTCGTCCTCAACACATAGGCGGACGGACAATTTATCAGCGGGATAATCTTGTTGAAATGTAGATGCGATGCATTCGTAGAGTCGAGGTTCGAGGCCTTTGACGGGGCGGATTATTGTAATCGAAGGAGCATCTTGGGCGAGTTTTGAGGAGACGGGTGGCGATGCAGCTCTTGAAAAGTGTCGAAAACTACGGTGAAGGGCGTCAGTATGCTGGCAAATTCACGTTGCTGCCCCCCCTATGTATCGATGGGACATGGGATTTGGGACCAGGCTTACATTGCGGCAATACCAATTCCCTGGACAACCACGACCGCGACGGCCCAGATGAGACAGATTACGGCAACAATCTCGACGAAGGATCCCATTTCAAAGCTTGCCCAGAAAGCATGGCGTGTCCTTGAAGGTGGACTCGACGCCGAGTGATGGTTGGCGGGTGCGTTGTAGATGTCCAGCCTGATAGCGGTGGTTGATGGAGGTAGAAGAGGAAGAAAAAGAAATTGGAGAAAAGGAAGAAAAGTTGAAAGAAGAAAACAAAATGAAATTAAGTGCGAGCAATGATGTAAAGCAAGAACGTTGGAGCACAGGACCCCAGGAGGGTGAGTGCATTCCAACTTTGGCAAGTGTCGTCGTCGGGTTGTTCCGTCGTCGCCGAGGGGCCACCATAAATTGCAACTTGCAGGGTGAAGTAGCAATTACTCGGACGCCAGAGCAAACCTCATCACCGAACGAGTTCCACGTCGACGCTGGGTGTCATGCAGGTGTGGTCTCAAATGTGGTTCCTGACAACAATCGTCACCCTGCATCGGCGTTCAGCAGTCTGTGGGTGTCGCCGAGCACTAGACCAGGGCTGAGGGCTAATGGTAAGGGGCGTCGTGGTTGTTGCTGTGGTTCAATAGCTTGGGGTTCCAGGGCCACTGGAGATGGGAATAGTTCTACGTATCATGATGGGCCTTCACGGAGACGGGACCAAAGCGGAGATGAGAGAAGCTGACATGTCAACGTAGCAGTACTACTCCGTTTGTGCGACCAGCTGGCTTGCCTGGCAGCGCCACTGACCTGTCATCTACTCCCTGGCCTTGGAGGATCCTGTGCCAAGTGATCGGTGCCGCTGAGAAACTCCAACTCCTCGCTGCACAGTGCAGACTACTTAAGTACTTAGTACCTCGTGGATGGTACTTGGCCCTCACCATGAACTGGCTGCAAAAGAGTGGAGCAAGTAGCCGCAGTTTAGCCAAGAGCTCGGACAGGAAACCTCATAAAATTTCAACTTCCACTCCTGCGACACCTCAATCTTTGCAACATTGTCTCCTCCACAAAAAGACTTTCATAATAGGCCTCGCCTGCATAACTGCAAAACCCTCACAGCTTGGTCAATCTGCTCTACAAATGGTCCTACTGGTCCATCTCTCATTTGAGCAGCCTTGCGTGGCCATGTGGTAGACAGAGTAAGTTTTGACCTTTTCCATTTCATCCGAGTGTCTTGCCTGTGCCAATCGTGTTGCGGCTCTGAAACCCGGCCTTCCACTGTCGATGGGCATATTCCAATGGTGAAATGCCTTTTTTCTTTGTTTTAGAACTGGGCCTACGCAAGCCCTGTTCACCCTGCTATATGATGACACCTATCTTACGGTGCTTAGAGGAATTCTCCATTCACTTGGACCTCGATGATTGCCCTTGATTATAGACTACAACGGTATCTGATGCAGTGTTTTTTATTATTGCCTTCTCTTTTTGCTCTACTGCCATCTCGTTGAGTTAGTGAGATTCGCTAACATTACCAAGCAAGATGATTCCAGCTCGAAATGGCTGAGATTCAACAACCCCCCAAAGAAAATGGCCAAGTGATGGCCCCTCCAGCGCAGGCCAGCACCAAAAGCGCGAACTCTCGAAAACGAGGCCCCCCTGCCCATCAGATATATGCACTCCCTGCCCCGATTCGGACATTTCCTCTACCAGCCTTCTACCCCAATAATCCCTTATCATTCTTCGCCGTTGCCTATGCATGGCTCCGGCAAGTATTCGCTCCGCCCCCTGCGGAACCTGCAGTCGTCCACCAAGGTGTTTGGTCCAAGAAAACCTTTTCCGTTCATGTCACTGATGAAAAATCAATGAGAGCCCTGTGGGAGCAGGGATTTTACGGCAAGGGCAGCTTAAGTCGTAGTGAGCCGAATTGGTTGAGGCGGGAGCAAGTCCGTAGAGGGATGCAAGAAACACACGTCAGTGAGATCCTGACTGTGCAACGGCGAGAAGAGCGAGCCCAAGCCAAGTGGGAAAGAGCAAGATTGGAACAGGAGGTGATACGGCAGACGCGGTTGAAGGAGGCCCAACAAGCTGAGGATAACAGCCAGTCCAAGACGGCAACAATGCAGCTCTCCCCATCCCCTGTCATTTTTGCTGCACCTACTGGCCCTATAGAGCTGCTCTCTCTCCCCAATTCGGCTGCCGAAGCCTTCGAAAAGCCCGAGGTTGTTAGCGGCACAGTTATTGCAGTCCGAGCCGCAACGGAGGCAGTGATGATGCCGTTGCCAGTGGATATCGCACCGCCAAGCATTCTTGAGACCGGCAATGGCATTATTGACACTAATGTTGTCAGTACGGCGTCGTTTGTAGCCGACAGTCCTCGAGTGAGGGGCCAGTCAAGTGGCAGTGGTGTCATTGAGACACCACACCCACCAGCGTCCGAAACATCCAGTGACTCTGCAGAGGACAAGACGTTGAAACGCCAAAAGAGTGTTCGTTTCTCACCTAAAGTGGAATCAACTACATTTGACTTGGCGGACCCGCCCAACCCGTATCATTCTCTCAATGGCAAAGGCAAGCGACTGCTTTTGAATGGAGGGATCGATGGTTCTGACACGGCAGAGGAAGCCAAGAAGCTATCTGCAGACGAGTCGGAAGACATTATTGTAAACAGAGAACACCTCCAGCTGATGCCTGAAGAAGCCTTTTTTCTCACATTTGGATTCGGGGCACTCTCTGTCACTGACCCAGCGTCCGGCAAGAGCCTCACAACCAAGGAAATGCTCACCCTGTTTCGACAATATTCATACTTTCCTCCTCGGACTGGCTGCCCCGACGAGCCGGAACTTGGGCCGGACGACGGCTTCCTGGTGCACTACGCGGTGTATCATCACTTCCGATCCCTTGGATGGGTGCCGCGAGCGGGCATTAAATTTGGAGTCGACTGGCTTCTA
This sequence comes from Metarhizium brunneum, assembly GCF_013426205.1. Lineage (NCBI taxonomy): Eukaryota > Fungi > Ascomycota > Sordariomycetes > Hypocreales > Clavicipitaceae > Metarhizium > Metarhizium brunneum. Next base: position 3,578,111 of record NC_089424.1, on the reverse strand, counting down.
TACACTAGAGGACCAGTATTTGACCACGCAGAATTTGGACTCATTATCGTGCCGTCATACTCTGATGTCTGGTGGAAGGATAGGGGGAAGCAGGGACCGCAAAATACATGGCCCTGGCTACACAGCGTTATCCGTGTATTATCTCATGCTGTCAAGAGTCTTGTACTAGTGTATGTGGACATCCCGCCGCCGCCCAAGTTCGATGCGGCGCTGGAGACGGGGTTTGCAGAGGCGTTGCAGCTGTACAGGGTGCGGGAGGTGATGGTGAAGCGCTGGTCGAGCAATCGCAACCGGTAGCATGTGAATATGTAACAATACAAACAATGTAAAATGGGCAGGCAAAGCATGCCAAGGCAACATTTGATGTGCGGCAAAGTGGCATGATGGTTCACGTGCGAGTCGCGAGCGTTTGGCGGCTTCCTCAACCTTCCCTGCTCCCCCACTCTGGCGCCTGCCTCCACATCCCCGAGCTCCAGTCTGCCGGCCTTGGGGCAGCGATGCGCCGAGGTCCGGATGGAGGGCATGGCGACAAAAGTACAAGATGGCCAAGATGCGCAAAATATCGGCAGAGGAACTGAGCCATCTGCCCACCTTTCTGGCTCTTCTTAGTCCCCCATCTGATAGAGCTGCAGAGCTCAAACAGCACCACCAATACATTCTGCCTGGTAACCTCGACGGAAAACGGCCAATTGGATATGCTGGCACCACGAGCCGCCATCCGCGGCACCAAAAACTCACCTCTCTCGCGACTCTCAGCTCGACCCCTCCGCAACATCCACAATACATGCTCACGCAGCAAGAAACTCAACTTGCCTTCCGGCCAAGTCACCCACGCCACCGCTCCCTCGCCGTCCAAGTACTGGCCCAAATACGAAATCCCCCAGGGCGCACCCCAGCTCATCTACGACCCTGCAGCCTCCGATCCCGTCACAATCTCCTGGACAGACGAGCTCCTCTTCATCCAAGATGGACCTGACGCGGCGCCGAGGGCACTCAGGCCCGCTACCCTCCGAGATAGCTGCACCTGCTCGGCCTGCAAGGACCCCTCGTCCGGACAGAAGAGCTTTGCGAGCATCGAGATCCCCCCCAACGTGGGCATTTCGTCCGTCCGGCCGACCGACTCGGGCCTAGCCATCAGCTTCTCCAACGACATCCCCCGATTCCCAGGCCACGAGATGATCCTCCCCTGGCACCAGCTCGGCTCCTCTCTCAAGCGAACCTCGTCCAGCCCAGCCTCGAAGAACAGCATCCTCCGCCGCACGGGCGTCCAGTACTGGGACGCCGCCACCCTGAGCAAGCACGTCCGCAAGATAGACTACGCCGAGTTCATGCAAGGCGGCAGCCGCTTCTGGGACGCCGTCATCGACGTCTGCCGCCTGGGCATCGTCTACCTGAAGAACGTGCCGCGCGACGAGGCGTCCGTCGTGCACGTCACGACGCGCATCGCCAACATCCGCGAGACCTTCTACGGCCGCACCTTTGACGTGCGCGCCAAGCCCAACGCCGAAAACGTCGCCTACACGAGCGGCTACCTCGGCCTGCACCAGGACCTGTGCTACCTGCAGCCGCCGCCCATGATCCAGGTCCTGCACTGCATGGAGAACTCGTGCTCGGGCGGCGAGTCGCTCTTCAGCGACGGCGAGCGCGTCGGCCGCCTCCTGTGGCCCTTTGTCGCTGGCAGCGGCAGCAAGATGGCCAGCCTGGCGCAGCACAGGGTGCCCTACCAGTACGACAAGCACGGGCACTTCTACCACGCCGACCGGCCCGTCGTGGACGTCGGCGGCGACGGCGGCTTCGCGGGCGTGTACTGGTCGCCGCCGTTCCAGGGCGGCTACACGGACGGCCACGCCGAAGGCAACGCGGGGCAGGACATCACGGGCTGGATCGAGGCCGCCCGGCTGTTCGAGGGCCTGGTCAACGACGCCGCCGCCGTGCACAGCTACAAGATGGAGCCGGGCGAGTGCGTGCTCTTCGACAACCTGCGCACCATGCACGGCCGGACGGCGTTTGACGCCGGCCGCGGCGGGTCGCGCTGGCTGCGCGGCGCCTACATCGCCAAGGAGGACTTTTTGAGCAGGGCCGTGTATATCCCCGAGGGCCAGGCCGAGATGTACAGGGGCACCAGCGAGGAGTGGAGTGGCGACCGGGCCCAAGGGGAGCTGCGCCGCAGTGCGTGGTGGCAGGACGTGGTGAGGAGGGTGAGGGAGGTTGACGGGCCGTGCTGAGGCTTTCCAATGGCCCCTTTACCGTCGGGAAGACGGGGGTCGTGGGTGTATACGGGCAGAAATAGCTGTCATTGCTGTGTAGATGTAGTGTGAGGACAAAGTTCGATATAGATCCCAGACGAAAGGTCAGTATAGAAACATGCATACGTAGAACAATAGCATTTATACGCCAAGATAATAAATAGAGCCCCTGCTGTAAAAAACAAAAACCAGTCCATTCTCTCTCAAGCAAGTCCGTTCTAGGTGTCTTTTAGGTAAAAGACGGAAAGGCGGAGGCTGGCGGACAACGAGAATGATATTACGTGCATGTGATCGGCATCACAACCCATAGACTACCTAAATTGTGAAGCCAAGCAATTACCGGTACTCCAACAATCTACGCCCTCGCCATTGCTTTTCTTTCTTTTTTTTCATCGTGTTCCCCCCATATTGTCTCCCATATTTCTGCTCCTTTTCAATTACCACTTCTTTGCCTCAACCCCCTCTGGAGCAATCGTCTCCACCGTCCGGCTCCCGACATCACTCCAGTCCGTACTTAAACTCGTGCCGTTGCTCTCAACGAAGCTCTTCGTCATGGCCCTCTGCTGGTCTGGAGTCGCACCCTTGAACAGCTTCTTGAAGAAGTCATTCGGGCCAGTCTCTTCTTCCTCATCTTCATCTGCTCCGATCTTGTCCCAATTCTTGGGACCAGTGCGAGACGAAGACGGATAGGCGGGGCCAGAATCAGTCGTGGCCTTGACCTTGCTGGCTTCAGGTTGGGTAGTTGCCGCTGTAGGTTTCTCATCCTTGGTCTTGGCATCTGCCTCGTCCATGGCTCGCCGTCTGGCGTCTTTGAGGGCTTGTGACCTACTCGTTGTCCAATTTAGCCTTCATGTTCACGGGGAAGCGGTACGGGGGGAAACAAGTACAACATACTCCTCGTCCTTTTCTGTAGCTTCCTTGGTCCCTGGCGACTCCTTCGTGACTCGTGACCACTTTCCCGGCAACTTTTTGACTAGGCGTAGCTCGACTTTGCTGGGGGTGACGGTGTACCCCGAGCTAGATGGCTCGATTTCGGCAAAAGTTTCGAGCAGAAATTCCTTCTCATCGCCGTTAGGGTAGACGAGAGGGTTTAAGTGGACAGACTCTGGGAGAAACTTGACCTGAAGCTTCTCCTTGTCGACGCCTTTGCTGAAGATGGACACGGACATGGCGGTGTTGGTTTGAAAGTCCTGCAAACGAAGAGGGGCATCGCTAGGGATGGCGGGTTTCTGTGCTGCAACATCATTCTTCGTGGTGCCCTCCATGTCCTTGTCGTCCGCCTTCAAAGCAGCAAGCTCCTTGCGCTCTGGCACCAAAGGGGCCGTCGCCTGCCGGGCCTCGTCATCAGCAGGCAACTTCTTCATGGCAGCGAGGGCCTGAATACGAAGGGTGCTTGCTCGCCGCCAGTCACCGACATGTGCCGGTTGAGCAGACATTGCTCCCTCCGGCTTAGTCTGGTTGAAGGGGTCCTCGCGAGCTTCCGCCATTGCGTCCGCGGCAGTTGGTTTCCAGAACCCGTCGTGGTCAGAATTAGCGGCCCTGACATCTTCCTTTTCCAGTGCCGCATGGCCCTTAACCAGACGCATGGCATAGATGGCACAGCAGTCGGCATTGGCGTACTGCCCCAGGCGGAAGTAGGCGACTGCTCGACGGTAGTGGGCGTCAATCATCAAGTCTCGCTTATTTCGCTCATAAGATTTGTGGAAGGCAAGGTTGGCGTCGTCGAGGGCTTCCTCATAGCGTTTGACGTTGACGAGAGCTTTGGACCGCGCGAGGAGCCATGCTGGGTTGGTAGAGCTTTGGAGAGCTTTGGAGAGCTTGGTGATGGCCTCATCCCAGTTTTGGGCTTCGGCTGCAGCCAGGCCTTGGTTGGCCTGGGTGATGTGTGACATCGTGACGGTGCTGGTACTAGAGAGAGAGAGAGAGAGAGAGAGAGAGAGAGAGAGAGAGAGAGAGAAATCAATTAAATGTAAGGGTACATTTTATGTAGTGATGTGGAAGACAGTTCAAGACAAGGATGATTGATCGTGGTTGCGTTTGCCTATATACAGCTAAGGCACTCTACGAGCCTTGCCACAAAGTGGAGGGGTGTGTAGGGCGAAAAGAGTGGGGCGACAGGTGCTAACTTCTAAAGTTCTAAACCAGCACTACTTCAAATGTTCACACATGGCATAGTACGGAGTCTTTAATGTTCAATTGGGTAAAGCACCTGCTAGTCTTGAAGCTAGGTACTAAGTAGTCGGTGTGGGTCTGTCATCGCCTGGCACAAACACTCAGAATGCTAGTCCAAACCCAAACAGGACTTGACAGAGTATTCGTATTAATATTATCGCATTAAGTAGCTAGTTTTCTGAGCCAGCCATTATAATTCCACCTTAACGTCAGGATATTTTTTCGCAAACAATCCCAACGCCTTCAGCGTAAACGTAAACTTGTAGTTGGGGTACGAAATCATGCATGACTTGTTGAAAACGCCCTCGATGGCTTCCTGGAGCCATTCCCCGTTTTCTTGCTGTCGTTCCATGAGCAATTTGATGCCCTTCTTTAATGGCTCGATATGAGGGTAATCAGCTTCAAGTAAGCCAATCAACGCGAATGCAGTTTGGACCACCAAGGAACCCATGGGGTGTTCATGGTACTCCATCGTTTCGCAAGCCTATCCGCAGTCAGCATTACACTTTTTCCATGGTTGAGCCGCTTGTTACGCACCTTGTAGCTTTCAGACCAGCCGCCATCCTCTCTCTGTTTGGAAATAAGAAAGTCGCAGCCGCGCCGAGAAATCTTGCTATTAGAGTATGTCTCGCCAATACTGGCCATGCTTTCCAGTGCAAACATGGTTGCATAGGTGAAGCAGATGCCCCAGCTACCATACCAGCTACCGTCAACACGCTGATTTGTTTTGATCCAGTTGGTTGCCCTGTTGATGAAAATTTTGATTTCTTTGCTTCGGTAATCTGGCCAATGCTTACTGAACAATGAAAGCGCAGTGACGCACGCTGTAGTGCATTCGGGATAGTCATACTCGATCATGATCCTGCCAAACACCTCGGCAGCATTGAACATTTCCATGTACTCGCCGGCTCGTCGGGCCTCATACGATGATAAAGCCCCATTGTCATTCTGGTACAGCAACAGCGTGTCGACTGCGTCAAAAATGCGCTGGTCTTCCAGCACTGCTGGGAATCCGCCGACTTTTTGAAGCAGGATAATGGCTTTCAAGGCCTCGGAAATACAATCACTGACACCATAGCCTTGGTCTCTGTTGCTAAAGGGCCAGCCTCCCTTCCGTGGTTGTCGATAGCATTTCTCTTGATCGACGCAGTTTTCGCGTATCTGTTGACGTTCCAAATACTCGAGGGCGCCGGTTAACATTGGGCGCCATCGCTCGTCATTTTGCAGGCCCGCCTCAAAGACGCCCTGGATCAAAAAGGCGGTATCCCAGCATTGGACGCCGTTGGTGCCGTTGCAGAGCATGCCCTCATCCTTGACCCACAGATACTCATCCAAGCGTTCAATATGTCGTTTTGTGCTGAAAGCATCAGGCCCATCTCGAATATAGCATACAATCGTGTTCATAGGCGCGTTTACAGGCGCAAGATCGGCGTATCCCGTGTTGGCATCTTCCATGTCTACCTGCTGGCTAACCCACTGTTCGGCTCGCTCCTTGATGAAGTTGGGACGCAGGTATGGGTTCCAGACATTGACAATGAACCAATTCATAGTGTTGAGCAGAGACGATTTTGGGTGGTAGTTGTCACCAGGTGCAATGCTGTTTCGGTGCGCAGCCCAGTTAATTTCGGCATGGGGCTGCGTAAACAACTCCTCCTTCAAACCACGGATTACATCCGTCTCCTCACAGCTCCATCTCTTTGAGTAGATGTATCCCATTGGCAGGAAAACCATTCGGATATGAATCCACCATCTCCATGGTGCAATGGGCACCCAATCTGGAAGCAGCCAAATCTCGGGCGGGACAGGATTGACAATGTCCCAGCTTACCACACCCAAAGTTGCCAACCAGAACTTACCCCAGTGTGGTGAGTTGACAGCTCCTCCAAGCTTGTGCAAGGTACCTCGAGCCTTCACCATGAGAGGGTCCTCGGGGTCGACGCCCACCAAGCGCAACACTGTGTAGTTGAGCGTGATGCCGAATACGGTGCTTTCACCTTCAATGTGTAGTCCCCAGCCGCCGTCCTCAGGGTGGGCTCGTGCCGCGAGGTAGTCCTTTATGGCAGTCGCGTATGCCGACGGAATCGGCGTCTTGGTGACGTACCAAGCCACAACAATACCAGCCAGGAGGAACATTGGTCCGCCATATTCGCACCCCCAGTGGCCTGATGGCAGCTGGAGCTTTTGGAAGAATTCGAGCGCATTCTTGGCAGAGTCCAGAGGCGTTTCGGGCTTTGGAAGTGCTGGCAAGTCCTGTGGCATTAGTTGTCAGCTCAATGTCATGTCTCGGGAGAACACTAGTAGAGAGTCTAGCAGCTCTTACCAGGGGCAAGCCCAAATAGTACTTCTCTGCGTAGCTCTGCGGCCATTCTTCAGCAGCCTTTTTGGTGGTCAAGTAATGCCACGTGTGGCGGCTGTCATCATCCTTGATTCGCCATCGTGTTGGGTCCGTCTTGGCCTCAATCTTGGGCTTCTCTGGAAACCCAAGCTCTGAGTCGCTGGTCCTCTTGCGCGACTTGGCGGACCCAATGTCTCGACCTGATGCGGTGGCCATGTTGGCTTTGCACTGGGAAGCAGGGAGCGGGTTCCTGGGGCGGGGGGAATCGTGAGATTCAATGCTGTGGAGGGTTTGCCTCTCGAGCCCGGAGATGCGAGGAGACGAGGACAAAATTAAGGACGGTCCTCGAACAAGCACCGATGGCTGCCTTGGTAGTACGTTGTAAATTAATGTGCGGGGCCGTCGCGGCTTCCTGGGGTTCCGCCTCCCGTGCTGCCGCTATAAAGCGCCATCGCGACTGCCCCTTGTCTTGTTGCAACTTGCGACATCTGAAAGCTAATTCTTAATCCGCACCAGCAGATGACGAAAATCAGGCCACTTTTCAGAGGCGCAGTTCGCATTCCGTCCCATCTTGGAACAAGCACAGGCAACATCAAGTTGATCTTTACCGTTTCTACCTGCCTGCAAGACGGCTGCGTGCCGGTTGCGTATGCACCTTCGATGACATCCAACGGTCACCAAGCGAGCCACGTTGGCTCCATCCCGACGGAGCATTTGAATTATGCCGGCGCGGCGATATCACGGATTGAAAGCATTTTCGAGTCCGCCATTAACAACCTGCTCCATAATGAACCAATGAGTATTGCACTCGCGTCTCGCAGAAGTCTACGCCGTCGTCAAAGCCATGTGGCTCTGAGGCAGATCCAGTTCCCTGGTCGCTCAGCTCAGGAAGCACAGCGATTTGGTATCCAAACTCTCTGAAATAAAATGTGGTTGGCTCACGACTCATCCTTGCTAGCTCGTGTCCTCTTGATTCTGCAGTTATCCCATGATGCCCTCGTTTCAGGCACAGTACTGACCAAGCGGTTCGTGCCGAAACTACAAAGCCATTGCGTAAATGCTAATGCCGAATAACAAGCAACATCTTCTATCAACATCAGGAGCTGTTTGGAACGCAGCGGGTGGTCGACGAGTTAGTCGATGATGTAGCCACGACACTCGAACTAGACCGTGATGACTTGAATATTGTTAGTACGGGCAAATCACTGCACACAGGGAGACTGAAACTGTAGCAGGTCGCTTCAGCCAAGGGCATCATGGCAGGACCGCTGAGGATCCGCCTGATCGATGGTGGCGAATTAGATGCATCATCAAGCGACACGGTACTTTTATCCTCAGCGTCGGTTCGCCTTGCTCTAACAGCGACAGGGTGTTGTAATTCCAACTTCCCGATCTATTCAGAGTATTGATGTTGGGTCACTTCGGTGGGTTCTTGTCATTGAAAAGGATGTATGTCATGACTTATAAAATCCCCATTCTACGCCCAAGACACTGACTGCAATTAGGCAACGTTCAGATCCCTCGCATCGACGCTCTACTGGGAAACGTCTACCAGTGGCAATGGACTGCTAGTAACAGTCAGTGCCTGACCCAACACACCGCCAACAGTCCAAAATTGGAAATGACTAATTGTCGTAGGCCAAAGGGTATCCAGACATGATTACCCGGTCGTTTCTGCACTTGTTGGGGAGGCAGCAGCCTGACATACCCATCTTTGTTTTGACAGACTTTGATCCAGATGGCCTCAAAATCTTCCACTGCTATCTTCATGGATCGGGTAATATCCTGACGGACTCAACTGTTGACAACCCATCCTTCAGCTGGTTAGGCATCAGATCAAGTCACTTGGCAGCCATGGACAGAGTTCTACAGACCTCCAATAGTGGCAGCAGTCAGCCCCCTCCGACATCGAGCAGCACACCAGCCCTCACCTCATTCACAGCCCAAAGTGCAGCCGTGGCCCTCACACTTAGAGATCGAAAAATGATTGTTGACACACTCAAAGCGTTTGAAACGGAGGACGGCGTCACCATTGGATCGCTGAGGCGGGAGCTACAGTATATGCAAGTGCTGGGATACAAGGCAGAAATACAGCTCTTGGATGACTCAGGGAACCTAGACAGTTGGCTTGATACGCAAATCCAGATTGAGATGAATACTTGGTAGCGCACTAGTAACAGCCGTTGAACCAAGCGGTTTTAGTTTCGGAATACCTGGCCCTTTTGGCCTTTTTGATGTTGACCTGGAAGAGCGTGCACTGTGCAGTGTCCGGTTCCTACCCTGGAGCAAAAGCTCCTCAGCGCTGCGGGATCACTGGCTGGACTGGGTCCTACGGTGCGAAAACTGCGGGGCTGCAAAACCACACAGTCCCCTCACCGAAAACAAAATTTTGTGAAACTTTTCGCACGTCTGTTGATCCAGCACAATTGACCATGGCACCGACACTATCGGAGGATGAGATCGATGATCTCATTTACCTCGCTCGAGTTGGAGAAAACGATGAACTGAAGGAGTCTCTTGCCGCCCTAGCAGAGCGAGAGAAGGTGTCACATGCCGAGATCCTGATCGCGGCCAAGGATGAAGGCAAATCAACAGCCTTGCATATGGCAACTGGGAATGGCCACCTGGGTATGTCGAAGTGAAATGAAGGAAAAACCCCGACTTGGCGACCAGGTTTCAGAATTGCTCGGTAATTTGCATTACGAAACGCTAACTGTGGCCCCCCCAGAGACTGTACGGGAATTGCTTCGTTGCTTTGATGGCAGGCCAAAGGAAGAAAAGCAGGCGTTCATTGATGAAGCTAATGAGCACGGAAACACTGGCCTGCACTGGGCAGCTCTTGGCGGCCATCTTGATACCGTCAAACTTCTAATGGACCATGGTGCCTCGCCAGCCTTGGCAAATGAGAGAAATTACGTCCCGCTGGACCTGGCCAATTTCAACGATAAGCGGGAGGTTGCCGAGTATTTCCTAGAGTCTGCCGGCATGCTTGAAAACAACAACGAGGAGAGCGGTCTGGCCAATGCAGCCGAGTCGATTGAGCTCGCCGGGGATGAAGATGATAGGGAGCAGGGAGAGGCTGCATAATGTAACGCGGCTTTTCACATCACATGGACGCCACAATAAGGAAGGTTCTTTCAGATTTTGGTACTGCGACAGGAAGAAGGCAGGGGCTGATGGTGGTGACGGACCCAATCCGCCCCAGGGGAAGACATACGTTACATTTCCCCAGAATCTAGCAGCAAAATCAGATGAACGCAGCAGCCACGGGAAGAGCCAGCGGGAAGATGCAGAAAATTCCCCGAAAAGTATATAGACACGGTCGGGAGATTTACCAAAAGTTAAAATGTTGTTTGGGAACAAGAGCGGGATAGAACTGATGGCAGGAGACAACGACCTGAGCAGTTTATAGGGAGATGCGCACTAGGCCCGTCCCCTCTTGGCGTGTTATCAATCACACATTCCACAGACTATGCAGACTTTTGGCAAGCGGCGAATAGTTCTCGCGAAAACCTGTTTCGTAAGGTGGTGTCCTCACCTCGGAGTGGTAATGTAACAAGTCTATCGGATAGTGGCCGCTTGATTTGGTTGCCATGAATCCATGACAGGCGATGCCCAAAGGGAACCATGGATACTTAAGTAGTAGGGGAGGCAAGCTCCTCTCCCTCTCAAAAGCAAAGTTCGGGACCAAAGAATACTTCAAAGCCACAATTTCTCTCTTCGGGCGAGGCCTAGCATCGTGCCTGACAGCAACTAGGAACCGGCCTGTCTGTCCTGGCCTTGACCGGGGACCGCGCCGAGCAACGGGAATTCCGATAATCAAAATTGGTGGTAGTACTATCGAGTTGCCTCGGCCCCCACATCCATCCTTTCATGTTTCCCCTTTCAACAAAGAGCCGCTTCTGCTGTCTGTTCCTGGGGATTGCCAGCTACGTGGGGGTCACCCCAGAAAACGTGGGACGGTGACACCCCGCGAATGCCTGCCAATACTGCGCCCAAGCTGGACTCTTGACACAACATCCTCTGCCCCAAGCTTCTTCATTCTTGCATCGTTCCTGCACGCTTCTGGATTGGGGTTGCCAACTGCGGCACGGGTGCGTATATCGACGGGATTGTTGGTTCCCCTGCATGCCGAGCCGGCCTCTGCTGCATTGCGGGACGACCAAGTCGAACGGACGTCTGGAGATGGCCTCACCAGAGATGTCGCCTTTAAAGGGCTCCATATCAGCCAGTGGAGGATATAAGCGTGCAAGTCGCAAGGGTGCCCCGAGACGCTTTCCCTGCGAACATCCGGGTTGCGACAAGATTTATTCGAGGGCTGAGCATTTGCAACGCCACGAATTGAATCGTAAGACATTCCCCCCGCCTACACCCCCAATTTAGCTGCCATGACCCTGCGATGCACCCCACGGAATGGATACGGCTCTGGTTTTCTACTGGAAATAACTTTTTGTGTGACTGACAAAAGCATAGACAACCCAAAGGAAATATTCAAGTGCGACATTGGTGATTGTGATCAGAAGTTTGTTCGCCTGGACTTGCTGGCCCGTCACAAGAAGCGGCACACTGCTTCGTATACCCCCCGAAACAGGATTCCCAGCTTTGACGCAGTTCGAAACTACACGGCACCGTTAAACAGAGCAAAGGCACATCGTAATGCTGCTGGACGCCACTCTTTCGGTCATCATCCCGTTACAACCGGACCACACGACGCAGCTATTCTGCTAACGCCCGAATCCAACACTGAACCAACACCTACCTCCCTACCACATTCTCATATCACAAGTAGACAGAGCCAATCGCAGGCGCCATGGACATCACCTACTCATCGGAGAGTCGCCCCCCAACCCCTTGAAATCACGCATAGACAGAGCTTCTACGGGTCCGGGGCCCCTGCTCTCGCTGAGCCCAATGCCATGGTGGCATTTGAGAATGTTGGATATGGCGCTGATGACCAGTTGGCACAGAGCAACTTTGCGGCGTGGCTCTTTGATCCGCAAACATCATATAATGACTTTAGTGTCACGAGCCTGCCATTCCTCGAAGGTGGACTAGAGTCGACCTTTAACAACAATATCCATTACGACTACGAGTCATTAACCAGTCTGTCTCCATTGGATCATACAAACCGGCATGGTGACATGCTGGATGACTGGATAACAGAGTCACGCCGACAAGACTTGCTTTGCTGGCTTCAGCTTTTCCGAAAAAAGCAACCCAAGTATGAATGCCTAATGCCAAACCTGGTCCACGAGAGCGGTGGCGATTTACCGGCTCTCAACCTCGACATGATCAGGGACTGCTTAAAGGAGTTTTGGGACACCGTCTCACCGAGGCTTCCGATTGTTCATCAACACACCTTTTCACCAAACAGGTGCCCAATCTTCCTGCTGCTCGTCATGATTTCTCTGGGAGCCGCTTCGCTAAAAAGCCGTGATACAACGGGCCAATTGAAAGAGTACGGTCCCTTTGCCGATGTCATCATATGCAGCGTGCGATGGGAAATTCTGACTTCAGACGACTCTGCACCCCCCGTTGGGCTGTGGGTTGCGCAAGCATTGCTGCTTCTCGAGTTCTACGAAAAGCTCTACAGCACAAGACGATTGCACGAACGAGCACACATATATCACCCCGCATTTCTAACATTGCTACGCAGAGGCAGCCCCCTGATAGGAAGGACTGGCAGTGAATCTCCAGGAGAACCTGATGATACCCGCTCGGATCGGCCTACACCGATGCCGGGAATGGCCCTTGACTCCAATACGTGGTGGGTTCGATGGGCGGAAACGGAATCCATGCAACGCGTCGTCTTCGCCGCCTTCATGTTGGACATTATCCACGCCGCCATGTTTGGCCATGCGGCTGACATGGCGGCCCACGAAATCCGCCTCCCTCTCCCCTGCGATGACAACCTTTGGACAGCGAGCAGCCCTGATGTCGTTCGTCAACTTGATGCCAATTTCCGCATGTACGGCGTCAAGCAAGTCTCCTTCCTCGACGGCCTCAAATCCGCCCTTCATGGCAAAGAAGTCAAGACGCATGCCTTTGGCCGCATGATTATCATCTCTGGTCTCCTCAGCGTTAGCTGGCACCTCTCGCACCGCGAAACGCATCTAAAGTGGCTTGATATTCGCGGTCCATCTGCCGAAACACACGATAGCTGGCGCAAGATGCTTCTGAACGCTTTTGGCAGCTGGAAGGAATCTTTCGACGTTGCCATGTCCGACTCGGTCACCGACGCCCCGGGTCATCGGCCGGTCCCAAACGGCCCCATCAACAGCGCCTCTTTGCTCTTCCACCTCGCGCATATTAGCTTGCATGCGGATATTATCGACTGCCAAGTGTATGCGGGTGCCCGGCGACTTCTCGGCCGCAAGGTGTCAACGAGGGACTACACCAACGCTGTCAACCGCATGGGCACATGGGCGAAGCACTCGTCTACTAGGCATGCTATTTTACATGCATTTAAACTACTGTACCGCGTTCTTGTCGATCCCCATCCCAGGAAAAGGAACTCCCCTTACCCAGACTCCCCGGCGGTCCAATATTCTATTCTAAACGAGACGGATCCCCACCGCCCTTGGATAATGTACTACTCCGTGCTGGCGATTTGGGCATTTGTCCAGGCGGTAGGCAGACCCCCTGGCAAGGGATTTCCACTGAGAGCATCGCAAATGACACAGAGCACCTATGCTCGGATGGCCGAGTACCTGTCCGGGGTGGCGGTCCTACAGGATCTGGATGAGACAACAGTTGCAACCTTGCACGAAGGACTCCCCGAGCTGCTGGAGACTATGGAGGGCATTCTGGAGGAGGCGGATACTGAGTTGTTGGCCGAGGCGAGGGATAGGCTAGGTGTCTGCAGGGACATGTTGCTGGGAGGATCCAGATGAGGAAGTGATGAGAAGGCAAATCATGCTGTTCGATTCATGGCCAATTCTGGACTCTACGAAGCATATACTTGGTTTGTGTATCTGATCGTACGGGGCTGTTGACGCACCGTTTGTTTCTGGCAGCGACGTCACACGACATTATGATGACTTTCAGCTTAACCGAAATGGATCACCTGGGTGCCAAACATGCTGCACCCGAGTCGCGGCATCTCTTGCAATCCATGGAGTCGAGGTCTGGAGCAGTATTCCGCAAGTGAATACTGGTAATACAGCTTCGTTTTGCAGCTTGCCTCTACGCAAACCTTGGCTGCCCAGATCCAGAGGCAGTCGATTCTCTTCTCGACAGGCATGGGCATAAAGTTGGCCTCGCCCAGATCCGCGGGCACAGCGGCGAGAGCCTAGGCGAATTATCTAAGGACCACTATGAGTACGTTCCGCCAGCTATTTCCATCCTTTTCCAGAGTACCCAGCTGACAATCGTGTATAGTGGCGTAGCCCAAATTTCCCATCGTCTCTCAAGCCCTGTGAAATAGCTTTCCATTCTTCCACTGCCCAGGTAGTGCTAGGTGGCGTAGCAGCCGGCTTCACCTCGTCTTGCCCAAGGCGACGGGCTCATCTATCTGCGCACTCATTGAGGACATGGAATGTGGACAGACATGTCAAGCTTGGACTTACAGCACAATAAAGAATTTGATTTACTCCCCTTTACTACATTCTGTAAACCAAATCGCGTATATTGTACAATGCTTCTCGTTGGCTACCCCCTTGGAATCTGATTGACAAACGTGATCAACGCACCCGACACCCGACCCCCGGCAACCGGTAGCAAGCTTCTTCAGCCGGGCCAAGTCTCCATTGAAAACATCAGAGTCGCCACCCCACGGGCTCTTGTCGCTATCCTGCCAAATCGTCTGGGCGCGCCAGCCCCCAGGAATAGCGCCAGGAGAGCCGGCGTAGCGCGCCAGAACCAGCGGGCAGGTGTCCTTGAAGGCCTGCGAGTTTCCGGTACAAGAGGACCACCACGACGGGTTAGTATACAGCATGGGCCACCGCGTAGTTTTCTCGCGGTACGTGTCGGCAAAGTCCCTGATCCAAGCGACCATAGAGGAATGCGATAACCCCCAGCACTGGGGGTGGCCCTTTTCGGATTCCAGATCGACCATGCCGGGAAGGGTGATGCCGTCCCCTGACCAGCCGCCGCCGTTCTTGACGAAGAAGTCAGCCTCGGCTGAGGCCTGGTTCTGCCCGGGGTGGGCGAAGTGGTACGCGCCGCGGATGAGCTTGGCCTCGGTTGCGCCCGTGTAGTGCTCGGAGAAGGTCTTGTCGGTGTAGGTGGTTCCCTCGGTGGCCTGGACGTCGTTAGTTTGCTGTGATGGGAGTTCAAGTGTGCTGAGGAGAGGGGACCTTGATGATGACGAAGCGAGCGCCGTCGGCGTAGGCCTTGTGGAAGTCGACGTTGGGCTGGTAGCTCGAGATGTCGAAGCCCTTGACGGTGGCGGCGCGCTGCTCGAGTTGCACGGGGGAGGCTGCAGCTGAGCTGACAAGGGCATCGAAGCCAAGCGAGATTGCTGCTCCTGAGGGCTTCATGTTTGCGATGGATCAAGTTGAGTCTGGTGGTGGTGGTTCCGGGGACGGGTGTAAGTCTTTTATATCCTTGGCTATCTGGATATGTTGATCAATGGCAGGTATATGAAACAGTAGGAATGTTATAAATCAATCGTATTTCTTATCCAGTTGAATCAGCCGTAGCGGAATCATGACTAGGTTGAGGTGACTGGTGGCGTTGCGCAGGGTTGATGGCACTGCGAATTAGATGGTCAGCAATGCATGTAAATGATGTAATTGTCCGACTGGTTGGCTAGCAACATGACGGAGAGCCAGGGCAATAGAAGACCGCGAGTTTTCCTGTTGGATCTGTATTGCGCTGCTTGCGTCCGAAGAGAGTACCACTCTACTCAACATCCGAGAGTTTCATTGATGACGGCGAAACCACATTGACAATCATATCTCGATGCAAGACATCGTCACAATGTGTCTAACATCGCCCTGCAATCTAAAATAGGAACCAGGCACTCCATAAGCAGCTGAAGCTTGCCCTGCACATCATTACCCTCTCCAGTATCGGGAATCAGACGATCGCACCCATCTTGGCGATGCTCGAGTCCCACCATAACGCATCACTCCTGCTCAATGGCGCCGAAGCTGAAGGCGAGGCATCAAATGGGGATAAAGTTCTCGCCCCGGCACAGGTGTTCCTGCGTTCATCGCACGGAAATAGAAACACGAACTGGGAGTTGCCGCAGACTAGGTTGCGCTACATGCCGTGAACTGGAAAAGGGGGCAGCATGACACCTGGATCTTCCTTACTAGAGGGCCTGCGACGAGTCAGTGTTTTATGTGTTCACATCAGTCATCACACACGTGGAACATGTGACAAGTTGTATATTTCGTGGCATTCTGCGATGATAGTCTCCCCCCGACGGCCTTGTAATATGGTTATGAAGCCACGGGAATACGCCAAACAGACGGTCTGCGACCTCCGATACAGACACATAACCATACTACTTGGTCCAGTCATCCATTTGGTTTTCGCCGGAGCCGGAGGCGTAGCCGTCGTCGTCAATTTCTGCATATGCCGGCCGACATCGCCTACCGACCTTCTGCATCTCGCTCGCAATAGATATGAGATCCTCTAGCTCCAGTCCGTCATCGCCGGTCGACCAATACCATCGTTCTGCCGCCTTCTCAATCTGCTTCCGGTTCAGATCTATACGGATCAGCTGCTCCATCTTATCTGTTGGGAGATCGTACCGGCGCAGCCCAGCGCAAGACGCGCTGTTCTTCACAGATGACGTCCATATTCGCTCCCTCTGTCCCGGTCCGAGAGGGGACAGGTCTATCTGGAGCGAAATTCTACCCTGCAAGCATGGTTGCAGATCTTGAATGCGGTCGCTGCTGAAGAGCACCAAGCCCTCAAAGTCCCTGACGCACTGGCGGAAAGTAGACTTGAGCTCCCGCCAGGTTTTCGAGTCAGACGTTGTCGGCTTCGCTAGAAACTCGTCGCTGCGCTTGATAAGCACCCAGGTATTCCGCGCACATGCCGTGTTGAAAACCCCCCGTAGCTTCCTCTTTACAATGGACGAATTGATGCCCAAGTCATACGCGTTGATGGTGATGAGTTGCTTTTGGCACACTTCGGCGATGGCTTCAGCAGTGCGCGTCTTGCCGGTGCAAGGCCCGCCGACTAGATGTATGGCCTGGTCGTGATGCGGTCCCGCGGCCATATATTCTTTAACGAAGGTCTTGATGCCGACATGTGCAGCCTTCGGTAGAGTCACTGACTTCAATGCATTTCATCGAACTGCACATCGCGCATGCCGTCGACCAACAAGTCCATCCAGGCCTCCTTTTTGAAAGACCAGGCACGGATGACGGGCGACGTGTACATGAGTTGGTCCTCTGTCACGGTTGGCGGGACTTGGCTGCTGGAGGATTCGGACGACGACGACGGTGATGTAAAAACATCGTCACGGTTGGCCTGCAGCCTTTGTAGTAACTTGTAGTCCCCGGGGGAAAGTCCATCCTCCTCCCCACCAAGCATGATGCGGCCCTCGACCTCCATCCCGCCTCCTCTGCAGCCACACTCCCGCCGCGAGAGGGCACCTCTGTCGTACTCTTTGGGCTGGGCCGAGGAACTTGCGAGGTTCATAAACTTCTGACCCCTCCCGCCAAGCCGCGTTGTAAACTGCCCTTGATGCTCGTGGCCCTCAAGCGGAATCAGGGGCAGGGAGGCGAATTGTTTACGCCCTTCATATTGGGAGATTTCGACCTCCCCCTGGTACCAGGCCAAGCCCTGCCACATGCTGATGAACTTGCATTCAAGAACATAAAGTTGCTTGCCGTCCGTGGCTGTTTTATATGACGACCTTATAACTTGAAACGCTTGAAGATGGCGACAATACCCGGGCTCTCGACCATACACAGGATTGTTGTCATGCCCGCGATACAAGACACCAGAGCCAGGGGGGTAAATAGTCCACAGTTCCACGAATGTAACCGTTCGAGTTTCCAAGCAGTGTTTTCGGGCGTCCACACTGTTCCTCAGCCGCTCGACTATCATGTTGTAGAGAAGATCCATGTACGCTTTGGTCTCGGGATGCCGCGCCGCCTCATCTTTGGCAGCTTTAAATTGTTCCCATCGGTAGACGAAGCAAAGGAACGGAGTCATTATCTGCAGTGACGACGACGTGAAATCGATTTCTGGATAGTCCTGAAAGACTGGTTTCAAAGCCTCCTTTAGGTGCGGCGAATGGATCACGATGCTGTGACTTTCGATGTGTTCTGATATATCTGAACTTGTGTAACATTTCGCCAGGCAAGAACAATTAGTCGCCATGTGAGTTGCATCGGCCAAAGAGGGTGTTGTTCCACTTACGGCGTCGATGGATGACGGCAAATTTCTCAACGTCCTCGGGGGGCATGATTGCACTCAGTTTACCATCAGGATTCTGCTCTAACCACCATAATTTGCCTTCATAAATGTGGGTGTAGAGATTCTTGATTTCCGGCTCCTTGCCTGCAGGGACGGCGCCATTGTTCTCTTCACTCTTACTCCTTGCTCCGTCTTTCCTAGAGGCAGCGTTGTCCTTTGCAAAACTAACGTCCTCCTTGAAAGTGACGACAGGCTTTTCTCTGACCGAGGTATCGGCTCGATCACGAGGGATGTCTGTGAACTCGACTGAGTGACTTTTGACTTGCATTTCAACGTCGTTATCGGCCTCAAAGGATCGTCTCCCCAGGCGAGACAACGACGACGGCCAAAGACTCGACACCACTCTTGTCGAACTGCGCGATAGCGAAGAAGGAAAAGGTAAATAAAGCTTCAAAATGTAGCGCTGTGAAAAAGATGAACAGAAAAATCCATGTAGAATGTTGGAAAAAGTCGTCAGTCGATGCGCAACTTGGAGGAGGATGAGCTGGCTTATCTAGCCGACAAAGGGAACCAACAATTTACTGAACAAACCATCCACACTTGGAAGTGGACAAAGATGAAACTCATGCCCAGAGCTACACATGAACATGGATGTGTGTACATCCAACAAGGGGAGACTCCCACATGCTAAACAGGCCATCCACGCTCGAGAAGCCCTCGAGTTCGCCCAGGCACAAGACAAATATAAATCTCATGCCCAAAAGCACTTATGGATATACATGTCTGATAACTTAACCCTGGCGTGGTAGCCTGACCTACTGATAAACAACGTGGCCCTGATGCTGTTTGTTCGTGCTCATGTTCAGAACAGGTACAGGTGGTGTCTTGGTGTTTCAAGAATTTGGCCGCAGCCTGCAGCTCTCTTTCCCAGCTCCATTTACCCAAATTGCGGCAGGACATAGCAGATACCAAGAATCGTCATCAAACAGGCGCGCTAACAACATGCAGGCGGCATCCGAAGTAATGCAGCACTGGCATTCGCCATGCATCTGCCGTCCTCACTGCTCAACCTAATAGCCCAGCGCAATACCAACACACCATTCAGCATCTAGCCTTTCTCTCCGACAGCACAAAGGCACAAGAGTGGCCTGCTTTGTCTCTCAATGGAGCAGATGGCGCCGGGTCAACCCGAGTCCTCGCCCCCTTGCCCAGTCTGTCGTCAACGACGACATTATAACGAAGCGGCCGAGGATGAGATGACGGCGTTGACAAGGGTCCCGTACATTACCTTGCAGCGTAGGTCCTGTTCACGGGAATGCTTGTTCTGTCGGAGTTTGTCGACATCAAATCCGAGTAAGAGTTGAAAACAGAGGCAACGGCAACTTTTCCATTACCCAAACATGTATGCTATGCTCGTATCCAACGCCCAACCATGCAATACTAAAAAAGAAAAACACATACACAACGGGTATCTACAAGTCATTCTTCATGCAGCGGCGCTCAAAGTCCGCACCAAGGGCTGAACAGCTTCATTCTCGCTCGGTTCCATTTCACCCTGCATCTGCTCCTCCCCCTCTTCCACCTCTTCTTCTACGGATTTGCCAAAATTCTCACCGACAAAATCACCCAGCCCAATCAAGTCGATCCATTTCCAGTGGTCAACGCTATCGTTGCCACTCCTGTCGAATATGGCTCTGTCGTCGTCTATTCCTTCCTCGGTTAACGGTATCTGGCCGTCCTTCCTGGCATTCAACTTGTCCACATGGGCGCCATCAACAAGGTCACCCGCGTACGTGCGAGCCACGGGAATACCGTTCGCCCGCAACAGCTGCAGTTGAGCGCGGAGATTTAAGCGCAGTGCGCGCTCCGGCTGTTCGGCATCAAATATTTTCTTGGTTAACCAGGGGAACAGAATACCAAAGTCAGATTGGCTGAGATGTGCCGAGTTGACGACGTAAAAGAAGTTGGGTTCTGGCAGCTTTATACCGCTGGGGCGTTCGAATAATGGCGGCGTAACGGTTTTGGAGGTTGGATCCGGCGACAAGAGCTTGGCCTTGACGTGCAGATGCTCGGTCCATTTGTGGAAGGCCTCCGACTCAACGGCAAGGAGAGCTGTGCCGCCAGGTGCAGAGGGCACGTCGGCGTATACAGGTAGGGGTAGGTCGTAAAGGGGCTTTGAATTAGGTCCAAGTACAGGCAAGCACCACATGTCAAGAAGCATCGTGACGTTTTTCTCTGTAATCTGCTTCCGAATGCTACTATCCTTGGCAGGCGTGAAGAGAGGCTTTTTCATATTAGCAACCTCGGCAACGTCGGCATAATAGTTGCATTTCAGAAATTGGTGGACTGTGGCGGCACCAAAACTATGTCCACCAAAGATGATGCGACCGGGCTCGTGAACATCGAGACGCCCGATGAACTGTTTCAGCGTTGGCGTGGTCAGATTCATATTGGTAAACCCCCTACCCTCATCAATCGCAAGCATGGCGTCATGGAGTAGGCCAAGCTCCCACAGTCGAACGCGCAGCTGGTCCTCGCGGGCCTCGTAGACTTCCGGTGTGACATGGTGCGGTATGCGATTATACGGCACAATGCGGCGAGCGGCCGAGGAGAAGAAGCGGCTTGACGAGTCGGCTAGTCTGATGAAGGAGACAGCAGCACTACCATCGCGATGTTCGGGGCAGAAGACAACAACACCGTGGGATGCCAGCGACCCGGCAATGTAGGAATACGAATTTCGTCCACCACCCAGTCCGTGGGAGAAGATCATTGTCGGCCATCGCTTCGTTTCGGAATCGGCAGCTTCAGCATTCTTGTGGACTGGGATGGTTGTGTAGTGAAGGTGTCGAGGCAGGAATCTGTGGCATCTGTCAGCACATGTTGTCACTATTGGCCAAGGAGAGGAGACATGGGCGCATACGAGAGGATGTCTGCCAAGGTTGATCCAATGCCCACAAACTTGGTGTAAGCAGAAACATGGTGCCTCTGGGGGTTTGGTAGCCATGTAATGCGCTTCTCGCTGGATTCGGGAACAGCAGGATAGAAGACGCGGAACTGGACCGTTGGAATATCAACGGCGTTGGCGGGCGCAGGGCTTGGGGAGTGCAAATCTGTGACTGGAATTTCGACATCGACAGTGCCGACCTTGAATGGGCCAGTGTACTCTGGGAAGGCCGGAACTGGGCTGAGCCGGGCGAAATACGAGGCCAGTTTGGACGTTGCCGTGGCGTCTGCGGCGGCCATGGTGCAGTTTGGCGATGCACTTGGGTTTTCTTGGTGCGGAATGGCTTGTCGGTCAACGGAGAGGCTTCATTGATGGTTGCGTCGTCTAGAACTTGGCTGCAGCAAAAGAGAGAGGGAGTCTGTCGTTGTAACAGAGTCGTTTTGTTGATAAGTATTGGAATGGGAGATGAAACAAAGGAGAAAAAGGGATGATAAAATGTCCGGTGCAGCTCAGCCTCGGGACCTTGGCGGCGGGAATAGATTTATGAGCATCCAGGTCGACTTGAGTCCAGGATCTTGGGCTCTTGTACCAGTACCTTCCGAGTCTTGCCCTGATCTAGCGGCTGGGAAGGAGCGACGCATGCCACCAACCAGGCTTGATGAGTGGCTGCTGATCCACAAATACCGGCACTGGACTGCCCGGTGTGCCGGTGGTGACGCAACCGCCACGCGAAGCCTGCTTTGAGACCTGTCAGCGTCACTATTTGATTGGCCGATGAGTGCTGCATGCACTTGGCATAAACTAAAAAAAAAATAAAACATGATGCATCCTAGGCTTTGCCGGTTTCGAAGCCCGTCTGTTTTCTTCCAATACCGTTTCCTGTGTGGTCTTTGGCGTTTTATGCAGTCAGCCCCCCGTGAACAGCCGCTTTCGCCATGTCTGAGTTTGCCACGACCAATGCAGACACGCTCGATGCGCGCTGGCTGCAACGACGAAACAGCGCAGCAATGGCTTTGGTATCCTTGGATCAGGCACCGGACGGATAACTTCATCTCGCCGAAAGCATGTACTGCTACTTCTCCACCCGTAGCGCAGAAGGAGGGAGTTTGTCACGCGAGCACACCGCCGATACAAACTTGGTGAGAAATCGCCCGCCGCAAAAACCTTGGCTTCGTGCAACTAGGCCCCTTCCGCCACCGAGGCCCGAGGGCCAAAATATGTTGTTGCCTATCTGGGCAATTCTCTTGTCCGGAGACGCCGGCTGATGTGGGGATGCTGTGCCGTGCTGTGGGACCGAGAATTTGTTGTCGAGACAGCATCTCTGGGAATAGTTTGTCCAGGTCCCAGGAAGAGATGCACCCAGCCATTGGCTACACGAGAAAAACCATGCGAAACCTTGTTCGGCCAGGTCAAACTTGATCGCGTGCTTCGAGGACAATGCCTCTCATCGTCAGACTTGCTGGCACCATGCAGAGAGCCCTGCCTCGAGCCTCAAACTGGAAATAGTACATGCCATTTCAGCAAGGCATATGCAGTCAGACGACCCGGTCGAGCCTACGCTCGTGCCAGTCAAACAGCAACAGCCTTCCTGGCCTGGAGTCTACAATCCAATTGACACGAGCGTCATCATCTCACACGACGCAGCATGCCTCCTCGTTTGTCCTTGTAAGCCCTACATTCGCATGCTGGTGCCGCAATGCAAGATTCAGCCGCGTGGCGCACATCGGGCCAACCACCATGCCGCCGTGTGCCAGCCTGACGACGATAAAGTATAAGACCGCCACAGTTTCAACGTCATTCGCTCATCCTCATCAGAATCCGCCGACCGCAAGTCTGATATCACTCGTAACAAACCGTTTCAGAAAGGGCAGCCGGAGCGTTATAGCAAAGAATGGCGAATGATGCGCAGCCGACAACCAAGAAGGTCGTCATATCTGCCTTTGGCGACGTCTCCAATGTCCACATCGTGACGGAACCCATGCCGCCCCCGTCGCCAAACGAAGTCCAAGTTGGCATCATCTACAGCGGCTTCTCCGGAGCAGACATCCACATGCGTCTGGGCCGGTACCCCCAGCAGCCCTCTGCACCTCTCACGCCGGGATACTGCCTCGTCGGCCGCGTCAAGGCCAACGGCTCCGCGTGCACCAAGTTCCGGGCCGGCGACCGGGTCGCCGCGCTGACAGTGTACGGCTCCCAGTCCGAGCTGGTCAACGTCCCGCAGGGCAAGCTGATTCCCGTCCCGGCCGGCATCGACTCGCAAGTCGCCTGCGCCCTGGTCCTCGACTGGGCGACCGCGTACGCCATGGTCTTCCACACGGCCAGGGTGGCCGAGAAGCAGCGCGTCTTTGTGCACGGCCTCAGCGGCGCCGTGGGCCAGGCCATCATGGCCCTGTCGCAGCTGCGAGGAGCGACAGTCTACGGCACCTCGTCGGAGAGAAACCACGGGGACCTCGAGAAGATGGGCGCTGTGCCGTTCTCGTATAAAGACCAGAGGTGGATCAAGGAGATGCAGGACCTGGGCGGTGCCCATGCCGTCTTTGATGCTCTCGGGTTTGAAAGCTTTGACCGGTCGTACTCTATTCTGTGCGACCGTGAGCCGGCTCGGCTGGTTGGCTACGGAGCAAACCTGCCGTATCTCGGTGATGACAAGGGCAAATATGGATCGCCGGTCCCGAGCGTCGCCAAGATGCTGCTGCGGAATGCGGCCGTGTGGAGCAACAAGTCGACGAGGTTTTACGACATTAGCAAGGACAAGGACTTTACCGAGAATCTGGCCCGGCTCATGCAGTTGGTGCAGCAGGGCAAGCTCAAGGTTCCTATTAAGCAGGTCTGGGGGCTGGATGAGATTCGAGAGGCGCATAGCAGTTGGGGCAAGGCTCACGGGATGGGGTCTGTTCTTATTCGTGTCGCCGACGAAGTCACCTTGCCGTCTATCGAAGTGTCTGCCGTTGCAGAGTCGAGTGTTTAAGCTCGCATCTATGGGGTAAATCTGACCGTCGTCCAGAGACGTGGCTTCTGCTCGACATGCTGGCGAGGGCGACATGCGGGCGTGAATTCGTTTTTGTGAAGCAGGCGGTTCAAGAGGCTGCAGAAATGAGCATGTGCTTCCGCTGCTGGTTGATGCGTAGCAGATGAACATGATGGATTTCTAACATTATTTCCAGCGGCACATCAAAGATTGTACATTATTCACGTCGTTGTGCTTCTCATTCTTAAACCAACCATGTTACACTTCGGCTTTACTGTAGTGATCCAGACGTGAAAGCCTGCAAGAGCTCATAGGCTGATGCGGCCGATATCTCGGTCCCATCGTAGCACGCCATCGCTCGAAATCCCGGAGTGCTCTCCCTGGCAGGAACACGACTGACTCTATCGAAAGGCAGCTCATCAAGGCAAAGCCACCCCGGAGTGAATCTCCTGTGAGCCGGAATCAGCATCATCATCTGGGTTGGGTTTGGTATCAACTCACCCCTGCCAAGATTCCTCGACCCAATGCTCGTCCGTACCCAATGCTCGTCCGTATTCTCCCAGTCCACTTCACGCGTCATCTAGGCAACACCACAGAACCTCCGGCTGAGGCTCGCTTTCACGTCAGCCGTCTTCATGCCATGCCCAAAGTCTTGTCGCAGAGACACCAGACGCCTGGCTGCCACAGGTACGAGATGAACGACATACCTTTGGATGGCCGAGAAAAATAGCACTACTCTTCCGTTCGTCGCGAGGTCTCCCTTCTGGAGTATCTTGTTGACCCGTTTGCTGGATGTCCAGACGCCATATGCTGCACTTGTTTCAACGTCTGTCGCGTAATCAGCTCTCAACACAAAGCATCTGGTCTACATGACAAGTTAGGGCCGTCTCTGCTTGCGCCAGGGGACGGGGGCGAGTACCGCTTCCAACGACAAATGACGAAAGCCCGGCAAAAGAACCTGTGCGTCCAAGCCGGGGCCGGGCCCTCGTATTCGAGGAGAAGAGATTGTGTGGACCAAGCCAGAGACGCAGGAGTGAATGCTGGAAGTTCTTGCGCCGCAACTTCAGCCGACCTTCGGGATACAAATAGCCTGCGTGCATGCTATCAGATTCCACCGGCCGAGTTCTTATTTTGAATCCTTGCAAGGCGGGAGATACTCATGACTCCAAGATGATGAATACCGAATCTAAATTCTCAAACCATCCGGCTGATTGGACAAAAGAATCAGCGTACTGGCTAGTTCATAAGCTTCGCATTATCAGGAGTAGAGAACCGTAGGGAAATCTCCAACTCTCTCAAATAATTCCAATTCTCGCTCAAGGTGAGCTTTCGAATTACCTTGACAGCGCGAACCTTGGATGGCGAGTCTGTTGCCACGGATGCATGTGAGTTCTGTCAAATCTCCAGCCACACACTTCCCAACATGCCTTCAACCAGAATCCTGTCAGCTATCCATACTTCCTCCCCTCTGGAAAATTCCGAAAGTGTCTGACTCGTCCGTCCAGGAACTGGGTTTCTAGCCTCGCATCGAGGACGTTGGCAGACATGATATAATACTTGAAGAGTTGATAAGAGTTGCAACAATCTCCGCATTACACTCCGCGGCGTTGCATGGTGTTTGAGTCAAAGGGTCAACTGGTATCTTGTTATAATAGAGTAGCCCACCCCCCTTTTCAGCTCACAGCCAGCCTGTGCCGTCACTTGCGGATGACGAATCAAATACTCAGTTGACAGGGCATTGCTGCCGCTTCCTTCAGCTCGTGCCTACGTGGGCTAGACACTATCCATCAAGCCATCCCATTGTGGAATTGAATAGGTCAAGGCGTGTGAGTAAGTACTGCGCAAATCCTCAGCTTCCTCGGTGCTTCACGGCAAACTATCTCTTGCGACATCGATTATCCAGATGCCGGAATCTTGCCGGTTGGGGAGGCTGAGATGTTCCATCATCAAGAACAGACTCTACGAATTGGTATCGGAGTTAGAGAGTTGGCAGGCACGGCTCGACCCGACGTGGCAACTCATTATTCTCGTGAGCAGGGGGGATGCTGAGTGCAACTATGCATTGGCGTCGATGGTCTGCGGCGCTGCGCCCTGCTGTGTACATGTTGGCGGCTACATCGCTCAATCAATGTGAATCTTTCACTTGACTCGGCTTCGTGAAACAAGCAAGCACAAATGCTCCCACCGGTTCACGGACAGAGCCGACCCGCCCTCAATACTGCTTGCACTGTGTTCTTTTCAGGCGAATGTCCCCCGCACCGAACCAAAGTTTGCGCCTTTGATTAGTCCTTTGATTAGTCAGTCGACGAGAATTCACGGCTGCGTGATTTATACGTCAAGACGAGAACCGCCAGGAAACATGCTCCGTGGGGCGCTTTAGATTTTTAAATCAACATACGATATGCATTGGGCCATTGCGACCAAGGCCCCAACCCTCGACTCAGCACCCCGGCCACAAACAGACCGCCTTAAGCTCTGATAAGCATGAACAACTCGTTAGCATAACGTCACCTGGGGACTTTGATGGTTGACTCATACCACAACCTCAAGAGATATATAAAGTGTCATCTGTCCCTTGGCCCGCTTCTCCAACATTTGGGCCCTCATCATCCAACCCCAACTTCTCCGACACCATGGCCAACGAGTCCGCCAAAGCCCTCAAGGCCCTCCATGTCCCCTCCAAACCCATCATCTTCGCCAACATTTGGGACGTTGCCTCTCTCAACGCCATCAATTCCCTCAACACCCCGTCCTCCAAGCTCGTCCAAGGTGTCGCCACTACATCGTGGGCCATAGCTGCCGTCAACGGACAGCTAGACGAGGACCTCACAGCTGAGCAAACCCTCGAATCCATCAAGCGAATTGCACCCTTTGCCGCGAAAGCCGGTCTCCCGCTGAGCGCCGATCTCAGGGACGGCTATGGCTCGCGCATCTCAGAAGTCGTCACTGACGCTGTAAATGCTGGCATTGCCGGCGCCAACATTGAAGATTCCATCCCATCGCCTTTGTTCGACAAGGGCTTATACCCCATCGACGAGCAGGTTCAGAGGCTCAAGACTGCGCTCCAAGCCGCCGAGGCTGCTGGAACGCCAGACTTTGTGCTCAACGCTCGATGTGACGTGTTTTGCTTGGAGGATGAGAGCCTAGACGATGAGACCAGGCTCAGGGAGGCGATTGAGAGGGGCAAGGCGTATTTGGAGCTGGGTGCCACGACGGTGTTTTACTGGGGTGGGCCGCGGGGAGGCATGACGAAGCATCATTTGGAGACGTTGGTGAAGGAGTTGGATGGTCGGGTCGCCGCGTCGTTCTCCGCATATCCCGGCATCAAGACTACCAAGGAGTTGGCAGACATGGGCGTTGCCAGAGTGAGCATTGGGCCTGGCTTGTTCAAGGTCGCCATGGGGGCGGTCAGGGCTGCTGCTGAGAATATGCTCACGGGGGGGAGTCCGGCACCGTGAGGTGATGACCCCGAGAGTGTCAGAGATACCTATCGTACGTAATGACTGAACTAGGGAATTGAAAGGAAGAGATGGCCCTGTCACCCGTTTGGCGAGCCACGGCATTGCATTAACGTTGATTCTGCAGATGTATGGCTTCGGAATTGCAAAGTCAATCAAGTTGAGCGCAATTTCCGATGCGTGCTCTCAAAAATTGTCTAATGGCTCTGCGCTCTACGTCGAGGGCTCGATGTGCCGTGGATGAGTGAGTGTTTATGAGAATAAACATGCACTTCCACCCTTTAGACCTTACCATCCGGGGTTAGGGTTGGACGAGACCAAGCGGAGCGTTTGGTGGTCACCCTGCCATTACTCTCATGATGCCACATTTTACAAGCTGCACTACCGAAAGTGAGTGAACCCCCGGTAGTGCATTTTGTTTTCATCTCTCTCACATCAAATGTTATCAAGTGTTATGCTGCCTCCCCCCCAACCAGCGCATGGCACCACCGTCCTGGAGCGTCACAGTCTGTGATAGAGATGTGGCCCAAGCTCCATGTCCGTATCTCACTCAAGAAACGTATGGCAATGGCTGCGCCGCGCTTCCAGTACCAGGTGGCTGCCAAGATTTGTGGGTGTGGTCAGGTTGTCCCACGAGACGGTTGTCTGACGAAGCGTGGCACGCCGAAGCTAGAGTCACCTGCCAGTCCACGTTCAGGAACTCCAGACGAACCCGCTGACATCAAAACAACGCCGTCATGGCATGCCGTCGCATGTGAGTTACACGAGCATTCAAGGTCCGCCATTGGCTCGCTTACTCCCGCTCTACCCCGCGTTTCTCCCTCCATGCCGCTTTCCATGTCCACTTGCGGTTATCATAGCCGGTCACGACTTGACTGCCGCATTTCCACATATCGACACAAAAATTACTTATGTAGTCTTGGCATGCCATGTGAATCGTCGAAGAAAAGAGCTGCTCAGCCCAGCAAAGCGTGCTGTAGCCCGTTATCGATATGGCGTTTTTATATTTTCTTCTAGCAATGGCCGTGGGTGTCTGTGCCTACCTATTCCAAGCCTACATATGGAAGAAGAAAGCGATCGGCCATGGCGAGACTCCGATAGCTGGTAACGCCAAGCCGGAGACAGCCCCTGACTCAGACTACTCTAAAATATTTCCGCCGTCACAGCGGAATACCATCTATGACCTCATCCCTACCGCCGACAACAATATCGGGCCCTTATCCGTCTCAAAACAGCCCCTTTTGAAGCTGGAGTGTGACTACCGCCTTGCGGACCCTTCAACCAACCTATATAGTGGCTTCACAGTTGGTGATGTCAGGGCGCTGGGCAGTTTCCCCGACTATGCAAAGCTATCCGGCGTTCCGGCCCCGACGCCCCTCAAAAACTTCACCATCGACACTGCTCGACCAAGACCATACAGGCCGTTTCGATGGCCGTATCACCAAACTATGTGTATGTAACATGGATGCCTATCAATCACAAGCTATCGATGAGTCTAACGAGTGCCGCCTCGACATTAGCTTTTACAAAACTCGATGCGGATTATTGGCTCGAGCTGGAAAGCACCTACCGGGAGCGCATAACCCAGCGCCGAGATCTGTACGCGCAGCACGGCAAAGAAATCCTACAAGCCCTGCCAGGATCAGAGCTCGCGTGCAAGGAGCTCATGGAAATGGCCCTGCAATACCTCGGCACCAGATACCCGCAGCACTTCCAAGTCAAGGACGGCCATTTTGTGAACCGCATCCTCGGCACGACACGCGACGTGTCGGCAGCGGAACCGCTTCACGTCCTCTTGGAAAATCTGCCAGAGGACTTTGGAATCATGATGCGCGACGAGAAGACGGGTCGTTACCACTTGCGAGCCGGCGTGATTTGCTCGTCTCTCGGCTGGAAGCTCGGCCAGAAGATTGGGATGGGCTTGCCCGGCGTCCACCGCGCCGTTCCCGGATACAAGGAGAAGCTGGCGTTTAGCATGGACCGGTGCGTTGCGTGCCCACGCCTGCTGGGATTGCAGACACTAACGCCTCGATTGTAGGTTCTTCACCAAGATGCCGGCTTCGAGCCCTATCCAGAGAGGCTCCTGGGGCTTGGAGATTGGGCAGCCGCTCTTCTTGCCTGATGACCATCCTGACTGGGGCAATCGCGGCTCGAGGAGTGACTGTCTTCGCGAGGAGGATGTTTACTTGCGGGTTGACTGGCAGACGTTGCGTCGGCTGCCACTCTCAGGAGCTGTCGTTTTCAACTTCAAGGCCTTGTATACGCCTCTGTGTGAGTTTGCTGACGAGCCTTATATCCCGTCGCTTGTTCTTAAGATACTGAATGAGGGGGAGGAGGGCATCATGAAGTACAAGGGGACTTGGCATGTGGAGCATGTGGTGAAGCCTGCGCTGGTGAGGTATGAGCGGGCACAGCTGGACATGGGGTTGATTGAGAAGGACTGGGTTGTGCAGACTCTGGATGAAAGTCCATTCTTTCCGGGGTGGCAGCGGAAGTGCAGCTAGAGGTGGAATGCGTGCGGTGTATTGGTATTGTGCTTGGTTGGAGTGGGCGCGGTTAATGGGTAGTGACGGGTTTCAAGTGAAGCTTTACAGTCGACGGTTCGCAATTGACAGATTGAGCAGGGGTAGCCAGTAGGACGTAATGAGTCCTAATGTATGTACGGGACGCATAGTCACAGGGATAATACTGGAATTTCTCGATTTATCGCCAGCCAAGTACTGCCTGAAGCTTCCATGCTGTGTGTCGCCGCACTATAAGATTTTGCTCGGCCGGTCTCTCGGTTGGTGCTGATGGGCCGCCCTATGTATAACATGAATCAGTGTAACACAAGGATCAATGGTTCATCCAGTAGCAGATTGGGTGAGTGTGCCCGTCGGTGTTTCTAATCGTTACGCCATGTCTGGTGGAATACTTGGCCGCGATGGCCTACGGGGCGAGGCAAGGAGATAGCACTGGAGTATTCGACTTTGGTGACGTGCTGGTATTACATTGAATACAAATTCATTCTATACCCAAGTGCCTTTATTTCGAAATTCTCCAGACGGTGCCTATGTCTACACTGTAGTGGAGAGTGTGAATTGGACGACGAGGGTGGCTTGTACATTCAAGGTGGATTGCCAAGAAGCAAGTGGAATTTGCATCTCGTCTACCCCTTACGCCTCTTTTGACTGAGCGCGAGCATGAATGGAATTCTAGGGATAGTGGCTGACTGCTGCCCGCTGCTAGACGAGTTACTACGTCATAGAGTGGCGTAAACCCCCTTCTTGTTAGTTTCTACTATTCACCTGGCCTTATTATCTGATCATACTGGCTCGGTGGGCTTTAAAAGAATTCGACTCGTCCATTTTGCTACACGCTGCAGTTTCTCGGAAGTAATTCAGATCTACACTTAGCATTTCCCCGTGGAGACAGGCTCAATCCATCGCTGTCCCGACTGGGAGATTGCCTTTTGGAGAGTCGTTAGCGCCGGCGAGGCGTAAGGTTCAACGAAGCCAATGCTAAACCGTGGCATCGCATCTTTCCACCACCAAAGACTTGGTTTCAAAGGCTCTCAAGCGCTACTCAAGCCACGTATCTGCAGTGGAAACCCACAAACGTTTCGTCAAGTACAGCATTGAGATTGCAGTTGTAAAAGACCTCCCTTGGAACGTGTCGGCATATGATGCCACGAAAGCCCAGGAACCCCGCGGTGGATGAGAATAAGCTTGAACTTGAGTGTCCCATCTTGAAAGAATTTAGTAGGAAACTGCAGTATGCGCCAAATATCGATTCATTGACAATAAGCAAAATTACGTGTCAAAATTGACTAGCCCGGTACGCCCGTCTCCGGGCAGCAATGACGTCTGCCGGCCGGTCCTTCGTGCGGAAACCTTTGATCCAACATGTAGTAGGACAGGGTTAGGGCACGAGCGATGTGTGTAGTCTACACGTCAACATGCCAATTGAATTCGAACAGCGAGCATGCTGGCTAGTCCTTCCACGTGGGTATATAAACACAAGTTCGATCCCTTCAAGGACGTGGCATTTGGGCCGCCCATCAGATCAGCCTTCGATATATCCCGCGCCCATATCCTTACCACTCAACATGAACTTCATCACACTATTCATGACGGCAGTAGCAACTGCCGTCTCAGCAACCGACCCCGGGGAAACCCCAAATATTGGTGTAAGCAAACAAGCTCCAAGACTCACAGACAGTTGCCAACAAAGCCCATCCTGATTTGCCTCTAGGTTACGCTATATGAGCACAGAGACTGGCAAGGACTCTCGACTACCGTGCCGTATCTGGACAAGTGCTATGCAGTTCCAAAGGAGTTGTAAGCAATGCCTTTTCCAATTCCATCGAGCCTGTGAGCAAATGCTGACGGTGAGGAATAAAGTGTTGAAGGGGATGAGGTAACCTTGATATCATCCATCAAATTTTTTACCGACCAGGTAAACTGTTCTGTGTACCTCTAGTAAGTCGGCATGCTGCGTTTCCGCCCACTTCACAGGTCGCAACTGACGCGGCAACTCAGCAACGCGAACTGCTTGAACCCGGCTCTCTACACGAATGTTTCCGAGTCTATTCGCGATTTGCATGAGACCGACGACGGCGACCAGATTAGGTCCATCTTCTGCACGCGGATCCGTTTTGAGAACGGCGAATGGGACCCCCATGATTAAGGGTCATCATCATGTCTTAAGTGTAGGGTTTCCCGGGTGAAATTAGGCTCTTCTACATCATTATTGAGACGGTAGAGTCTTGTAAATCTCATCCTTTGTTTGCTTTTTTCTTAAAAACAAGATATCGTCTGCTGGACTGGCGTGTGGGGGACCGTCGAAGAGGCTGGACGGGGTCGCTTGAACAGCGCCCACGACGGATCCTGGCTGGCGCGAGCTTCCGGCCAAGTAGATTGGCATACTATGGACAGAGTGTAATTGGATAATCCGGCTTTCTATAAGTCAAGAGGTGTTTTTCTCGGGCTTAGATTAGCATGCTAAATCTGCTAGCATTGGCCCCAAGGAAGCTGCGAGTAAACTCCGATAGCCGCAGTGAGTAATACAGTCAAGGACGCATTCCACGTTATCTAAAGGATCAAGCTGTCGAATTTTGTGATAGGTAAATCCTGGCGAGATCGATCGTTTTGTTGACTGGACCTATGTCCATAAAGCTCTTGCAGCAACACGATTCACAGGGCGGAAAAAAGTGAATATTTCCACGTGGTATCATCAGTCTATACAGGGCAGCTGGCTGTCGATGGTCCAACGAGCTTATCTCTCCTCCTCGGCCCTGGCCAAGAGACGGGAG
Source organism: Metarhizium brunneum (assembly GCF_013426205.1). NCBI lineage: Eukaryota > Fungi > Ascomycota > Sordariomycetes > Hypocreales > Clavicipitaceae > Metarhizium > Metarhizium brunneum. Next base: position 3,545,370 of record NC_089424.1, on the reverse strand, counting down.
CCGTTGGCAATATATAAGCCAAATCATCGTTTGACAAGTTGCCTGCCATTTTTCATTGTTCTGGCTACGGTGAGCTATCAAACCCCGCGAGCCATTTCGGCGAACCCTGCAGCCAATAATCTCACGAACAAGTGATTGGCGCTTGGCATCCAGGATCACCACCCAAAATCCAACACGAGCACAACACGGTGACTTCAAGTCATCAACCTAGTGGAACCGTCAGCCTGTCACTTTGTAATCCATCAGCAACTGCGCGGAGGTTGGGTCTGGGGGATTCCGGGGGTGGATCAATTCTTCCAGTGACCATGGCCCAACCTTGAGGCATTCCGAGGGCTTTTGCCGTTGGAAGCCGTTCACACCAGGACAAAGACTCGATTTCGACCCAGGATGTTGTCTGTCATGGGCAGATTTCCTTCGCGGGGTGGTGGATCGGCTCGTGGCTCGAGGCGGATCACAACGCGGGGGCATCATGGCACAGCATCGTCCGACCAACGGGTGGAACGACGCCTGCACATGGCATGGGCTAGGTATGTGGACCGAGATAATCTGGCACTGGGCAATTTGCAAAATTGTGGCTCCATGGTCATTTGGAACTGAATCCCGCCAATCCAAGTGAGCGCTGGTGTGAATAGTGTCAGAGACTGAGCTGTGAGAAGAAAGAGCAAAGAGGTCAAGGCTGTCGTGGTATAGAACCATATTGGCCATGCCAGTCGGAAGCACAATTAGAGCACTTTGAGCAACAAATGTCCAGTTGGGTTATGCGGTATGAGCTCTCAGACAAACCGCCAAACTTCAATGCTGGAACCCGAGTGACATCAAGTTAAAGCCACGCCATGCGTTCACACCGTAGCGCCTATCAGGAAAAACAACTGGACGCAAATAATTAGTGTTGGGAGATTCCAAGCAGCCAAGCCAACGTCTAGCCACCCATGAAACGGGGCAAAAGCAAGAGAGTACTCCGTAAGTAATACTTGACTCCGTATATGAATGCCAAGAGCGCCCGTGCTCCCATCAGCACAGACTCATCCAGGCTGCGCATTCGTTATTTCACAGGGAGGCATTGCCTGCTGTCCCAAGACCATCATTTGACAGCGTCGGTCCTCCTCCACCACTTCACCTTCGGGCACATGTGCTGTTCGAGAACATTTCTCTGAGGTCCAGCGGAGCCACCCAGCGGTGAATTCCACACACCATGAAAAACACCCTGGCTCGCCTCGGCGTTGGATCGGGCTTTTTGGCATCAATCAAGGACGGATCCATTGTTGGTCCTCCGCTGCCGCTCCGAGTGTATCCACTGGGATGGGTACCCGGAGGCTGATCGGAGCAATCTGCAAAGAAAGCCACCAAGTAGCATTGACATGCACCAACGCGTTCTAGAATGCGTGAGGCTGCGGCAGAAGGTGTGCCTTTTGCCCCAATGAGACCGCGTCTGAAGGTACGAATGCGGCAAGTGTCTCGTGGCAGAAGCAAAAGACGAAAAAAAAAAATTCCACAGAGAATGTGCCCGCGCTGATATCTGAGGTATCGCTTGGGCTGTGTCTGCCGAAACAAACTTGATCTTGCAACGTACAATTTGCCAAAACCCACTTTATGGCCCCAAACCTATAAGGAAAAGCTGGGATGGGCCGACGCTGGGCAATCCTTCAACGGTGGGATTCGGTCAGCATCGCTGTGGAAGCGTGTCGGCGTACTCGACGGATTCTGCGTCATGTCTTCTGGAACAATTTCGGAATAAGCTTAATAACCCTTGATCTGAAGGTGCATTACCGAGAGGAAGAATTGCTTCGTCTGTCCTATCGCCCTCCCTTTCAGGCTCCCTCTCTAATCCGCTCGAGGATAAGGTTGGGCCAGAATGCTTCGAGGAGCGAGTTCGGTGTAAGAACGGCTGTCGCCGCTGTCAAGGAGCGCAAGTCGGCCGGAAGACGTTCCGCTGTCAGTCCTTCCTTGATTATCGGCTCCTCGCGGCAGGTTTGGCTGCGCTTTTCCTGACTCAACCTGGGCAATCTCCCGTTGTTGTATCCACACGCTGCCATGGGGGGTGCCCATCGTGGTGTGCATATTCGCGTTCCGATGCGGACTCGACATGTTTATAATCTGGGAAATGCCCCAGTCCCGTTGTCCCCAGGTTGCATTGTCTCAATTGCCCCTTTGTCGTCTCGGTTCCGGGACTCTGTGTAGCATTCGCTCAACTGCCGGCGACGGCCTCTCTCGGTGCTGGGCCGACTTACACGACGATCCACCATGTCCGACCTGGACGCACCCACATCCGTAGGAAGCGGCGAGAAGCCGGCCTTCCAGTCTGCTGATGCGGACAGCAAGGTCGTATCCGGGCCTCAGTTTGCGGCTACCTTTGCCGAGGAGGACTTTTGGACCAGGAACGGCCTCAATGGCAAGTCGTTCCAGAAGCGTCACTATGGAAGAGGCATAGTCGAGCTAGACCGGGCCATGAAACCTCGCCATCTACACATGATTGCTATCGGCGGTTCAATTGGCGCCGGCTTTTTTGTTGGCTCGGGCAGTGCTTTGGCCAAGGGCGTAAGTAGCAACCCTGAACAAGAGATGCCCATTTGGAACATGCATTCTGACGGCACCAGGGTCCCGCGTCTATCCTGATCTGCTTCTCCATCGTCGGTTTCATGGTCTTTAACGTTGGTGAGTCTTTAATGGTCGATCGAGGTTTGTCTGGCACCAATACTAAGAGAGCGCAGTATTTGCTCTTGGAGAGCTGGCTGTCATGTATCCCATCTCGGGCGGCTTCTACACATATGCGAGTCGATTTATTGACCCCTCGTTTGGCTTTGCCGTCGGCTGGAACTATTTATTCCTCTGGTTGGTCGTGTTACCGCTCGAACTTACGGTCTGTGGTCTTGTCATAGAATACTGGGACGACAAAACTAGTGTTGCCGTTTGGATCACAATCTTCCTTGTTGCCGTTATTGCAATCAATGTTTTTGGCAGCATTGGCTTTGCCGAGGAAGAGTTTTGGGCCTCCTCCATTAAACTCGTTTCCGTCGTTGTATTCATGATCATCGCCCTTGTTCTTGTCCTTGGTGGCGGCCCCAAGGACGGTAGATACAACGAATACTGGGGGGCAAGATATTGGTACGATCCTGGCGCTTTTAAAAACGGGTTTCGTGGCTTTTGCGCTGTGTTTGTCACTGCTGCGTTTTCGTTTACCGGCACCGAACTAGTTGGATTGGCTGCAGCAGAGACGTCTAACCCGGTGAAATCTGTTCCTGGTGCTATCAAGCAAGTCTTTTGGCGAGTTGTCTTGTTTTACGTCTTGGGTTTGTTCTTCGTTGGCCTGCTTATTCCGGCAGATGACCCTCGTCTGCTTTCCAGCGCGGCCTACACTGATGTCAAGGCGTCTCCGTGGGTTCTTATCGGTTTCTATGCTAAACTCCGTGGACTCGATCACCTCATGAATGCCATTATTCTGATATCGGTCCTCTCTATTGGTGTTTCTGCTGTGTTTGGCGGATCTCGCACCCTGACTGCCCTCGCTCAACAAGGCTATGCGCCCAAGATATTCACATACATCGATCGATCCGGGCGACCTCTGTTTTCCGTTATTGCACTTATTTTGACGGGTCCTTTGGCCTATGTCAATCTGACTTCGTCTGGTCCCATTGTATTCGAGTGGCTCCAAGCCATCTCAGGCTTAGCTGTGTTATTTGCATGGGGAGGCATCTGCGTGTCGCACATCCGTTTCCGAGCCGCCTGGACATACCACGGCCACTCCGTTAAAGAGATTCCATTTCAAGCAGCCTTTGGCGTGTGGGGGTCGTGGATAGGCTTGGTATTGTGTGTTGTGGTTCTCGCGGCCCAGGTTCGTATATTTACCATTTTCTTCGTGGTTTCCGCCATTTAAATGACAACCTTTTGACTAACATGTTTGCCAGTTCTTTACTGCTCTTGCGCCTCCCGGAAAAGATGGCCTCAACACTGCCGAAGGCTTCTTCAAGTCGTACTTGGCATTCCCTATTTTGATTGCTTTTTGGGCCGGAGGATTTGTCTGGAAACGCACGGGCTGGCTGCGCCTCGACCAGATTGATGTTGACACTGGCCGACGTGAACTCGATTGGGATCAAATTCGTGCTTATCAGGCCGAAATTCAGACCTGGCCAGCGTGGCGCCGGGCGCTTCACAGAGTTTTTTGATAGCGGAATAGTGCCATGCTCAAACTTTAACGTTCCAAGGTATCAATATCCTGAACACTACATTAGCGAATAATATACGGCATGTAATCTGAGATTGTGATTCGTTTCCTGCATGCGAAGCCGACGTCGTTGCATTGCATAGCGTTCATGTCTGTCGGGAAAACAAGGTTAAAACGCCTCATTCTCCACATTGCCTTGATTGACGATCTGCAGCCCACCCTCGCAGGACGGCAGACTTGGTACGGATGCTGCCAAGTACTATCTCGCTCATTATGCGAGCATCATGACAGCACAGCAAGGGCGTAGAAGAAGGCAGAAATCGCGTGCACACTCCAGGGCCAGTCAACTCAACTGGCGGTTTGCGATGCGTCATCCGGGAGTCGGGCCTGTCGGGCAGCGCGGGACCCGACGACCTAAATGACCAGTTGACGCGCCTCACTTGCTCATTGGCCCTTATCTTCAGTGTGGCTCTCCTGTTGACCCTCAGACTGCTGGGCAGTAAGTGGCTGCGCCTATTAGGTGGAGCCAGCCGTCACAGAATCTCGACTTTCGATCAATCAAAGTCAGTCTTGGCACTTGGCACCTCGCCTTGCGGTTCTGCGATGCTGAGAAAGCGTCCAAAAGACCGTGTATTTACCATCATCTATAAAATGCGAATCGGTAGTCCTATGCTCCAGGATGATTTGGTGCTGCAGCTCTCCTCAACTTGTACCGATACTGGTGAAACTGCGGTCCGGTGACCCTGGATGATGGCGGTTTGAAGGCCAGTGCCCAAGACCAAAGATTCTATTAACTCCCCGTTTTTATATCTCAACAGTAGCAGAGGTTTTGCAGCACATATCGCCGGAATGACTGATACAATTGGTGTGCAGCCTGTTGCAGGCCAGAATCCGCTGTCGATAAATGCGGCATCAGAGAAACACACGCTTGTTGACATGGGCGATGAGAAGACTGACCGGAAAGGTCCTGGAGAGGCCAAGGAGGATCATGGCGGATACATGGTAGGACAGCTGAGCAACCATCAAATTTATCTTGTGGCGCTCTTCAGGCTGACTGTTGATGGCAGAGAATCTTTACGTATGCTGGCAGGGCTGAGTACATCATCCTCGGCGTTGCAACCTTTGCCGCTATTGCGTCTGGAGCTGCCATAGCTCTTCAAAATTTAGTTTTTGGTCGATTCGTTACAGTATTGACTGATTTCACGTCTGGAAAGTCTACGGGTGCAGATATGCGAAGGGACTCCTCGACATTGGCGTACGTCACCCTTCACAGTCGAAGTCAAACATGTACCTAACGGCGCCGATGTAGGTTATATTTCGTCTATATAGGAATAGGACGTTTCGTCCTTTCCTACACATACAACTCCCTTCTGACATACAACGCTTATCGGATCGTTCGAAATATTCGTTATGCGTACCTCAAGGCTGCCCTAAGTCAGGAAATTGCCTTTTTCGATCTCGGCACTGGCGGCTCTATATCAACGCAGGCCACCACAAACGGCCGTCTTATCCAGGGCGGCATCTCGGAAAAGCTTGGATTGACCTTCCAGGGCCTGTCGGCTTTCGTAACCGGCTTTATCGTTGCGTTTGCCACAAACTGGAAGCTAACCCTCATTACGCTGTGCATTGCTCCGGCTACTATTGTTGTCATGGCAGTGACGGGCATCATCGAGGCTGGTCTGGAAACCAAGATACTTGACATTTATGCACAGGCTAATTCGTTTGCGGAGGGTGTGCTGGCCAGCGCACGTACCGTTCATGCTTTTGAGATGAGGTCGCGCTTGGTGAACAAGTTTGACGAGTATCTCATCGAAGCGCACCGAGTGGGCAATAAAATCTCCCCGCTGTTCGGAATACTGTTCTCGTCCGAGTACTGCATCATCTATCTTGGCTTTGGACTTGCATTTTGGCAGGGTGTCCATATGCTTGGGAGAGGAGAGATCCAGTCTAGTGGTGAAGTCTTCACGTGAGTGCTGCCAGACTTGACTTTAACATAGAAGATTGGGGTCCTGACATTCTTAGTGTGCTTCTTTCTGTTGTCATTGCCGCTGTTAGCCTGACTTCCCTTGCACCTTACTTTATCGAGTTTACGCGAGCTGCCTCTGGGGCCGCGCAACTTTTCACTCTTATCGACCGACAATCTGCAATTGATCCGTTTGACGAGTCTGGCGAGAAACCATCGGACGTGGTGGGGCACATTGAGCTTGAAAATGCTACGTTTTCATATCCATCTCGCCCGGGGACCAATGTTCTCGATGCCTTTACCCTTGATATACCTTCAGGCAAAGTTACTGCTCTTGTGGTTCGTATGACCTTTGCGCAATACGGGGGCTCTTGGACTAAATTTTGCTGCAGGGACAAAGTGGCTCAGGAAAAAGTACTATTATTGGCCTCATTGAGAGATGGTATAATTTGACTTCAGGTAGCATCAAGCTTGATGGCCGAGAAATTAAGGATCTGAACATCAATTGGCTGCGGAAGAATGTTCGGCTCGTACAACAGGTATGTGCTAGATTCGGATGTAATGAGCTGCAACTAATACCCACAGGAACCTGTCTTATTTCAAGGCTCAGTTTTTGAGAATATTGCCTATGGACTAATCGGCACGGAATGGCAAGACGCCCCAAAAGAAGTCCAGCTGGAGAAGATCAAAGAAGCTGCCAAGATGGCTTTTGCAGACGACTTCATCACTGAGCTTCCCGATGGATATGACACCCAAATCGGTCAGCGCGGAGGACTGCTATCCGGTGGGCAGAAGCAACGTGTTGCCATTGCAAGAAGCATTGTGTCGCAGCCAAAAGTGCTGCTACTTGACGAGGCTACCAGCGCATTGGATCCCCATGCCGAAGGCGTAGTGCAACAGGCCTTGGACCGAGCATCCAAGGGTCGAACAACTATAGTTATTGCCCACAAGCTTGCGACCATTCGCAAAGCGGACAACATCGTCGTCATGAAGGCGGGACGCATCGTTGAGCAGGGTACACACGAATCGCTGCTAGCTGAGGATGGTGCTTACGCTCAGCTGGTCAAAATTCAAAACCTGACACTCAAGCCTTCGGAATCTGACTCGGAAAGCGACGATACAGACGACGAGGTAACTGCTGGCGATCCGGCTGACCTCGCAAAACCTATGAGTAAGATAGCGACTCGAGATCGAGCACGAATGGAGATGCGAAAAGATCGCGACGACTATGACAAGCATAAACAGCTTGGGTTTATCACCGTAATATTTCGCCTCGTAAAAGAGTCCCCTGAGCTACGATGGACATATTTACTTGTTTTCCTCGGCTGTGCCGGTGCTTGTAAGTGCACTAGTCTCTGTCTGTATGTTCTGAGCACTGACACGTATAAAGCTGCTGCATTCCCTGGACAGGCTCTGCTTCTTGCCAACGTCACAAATGTTTTTACCTTAACTGGTTCGGCAATGGTTGACAGAGGCAACTTTTTCGCCGCCATGTTTATTGTACTAGCCGTGGGTTGCTTTATCTCTTACTTTATTCTTGGGTACACTACCAATATTGTCGCTCAGGTACGTCATGCCTGAGCCGCCACCCATCTCTCTTCATGGTATTGACTAGCCTAGACACTCTCTCATAGGTTTCGGAGGCAAACCTTCAACGACATGCTACGGCAAGATCTCCAATTCTTTGACCGCACAGAGAACAACACTGGTGCTCTTGCAAGCCGCGTCGACTCCAACCCACAAGCCATCCTCGAACTTATGGGCTTCAATGTTGGTCTCATTCTTATTGCCGTACTGAATGTTCTTGCCTGTAGTATCCTGGGCATCGCTTATAGCTGGAAGCTGGGTCTAGTAGTCGTGCTAGCTGGGCTTCCGCCGTTCGTCGGCTCTGGATGGTTCAAGATTCGCTTTGACGCAAAGCTGGATAGGGCAATCTCAAAGCGCAACTCCAATAGCGCGGCAATTGCATCAGAGGCCGTAACGGCTATTCGGACTGTATCCTCATTGGCGATTGAAGAGTCCGTTTTGGACAAGTACTTGACTGAGCTCGAGCATGCGGTCAGTGGATCCGTTAAGCCGTTGTTTAGCATGATGGTTTGGTTTGCTTTGACACAGTCGATTGAGTACTGGTTCATGGCGCTGGGATTTTGGTGAGCTACCGCAGGCCGTGAAAAATCGTATCTGACCATGTGCTAACTTGACCAGGTACGGATGTCGGCTTGTGTCGTTTAGGGAAATCTCCATGTTTGACTTTTTTGTTACGTTTATGGGTGTCTTCTTTTCCGGGCAAGCTACCACACAATTGTTCCAATTCTCGACCAGTACGTCTCGTCCAAGCGGTGTGAAATGGTGGTACTGACCCAGCACATAGGCATGACAAAGGGCAAGAATGCCGCCAACTACATCTTTTGGCTACATGAATTACAGCCCACTGTTCAAGAAACAACCGAAAACCAGGACAAGGGGCCCAAGTCTGGCGGTCCTATTGTTCTGGATCACGCTCGCTTTTCGTACCCCCTGCGACCAGATACCCAAGTACTGCGAGGAGTTGATCTTGAGGTAAGTAAGACCGCGGTCGGGGCCGTCGATGGCACTATTCTCACAGTCTGCAGATCAGAAAAGGCCAGTTTGCTGCGTTTGTAGGCGCTTCAGGCTGTGGTAAATCCACCATGATTGCCATGCTCGAGCGATTCTACGACCCATCCACCGGCAACATCTACATAGATGGTGACGATTTGACGACCCTCAACCCTCGCCTATACCGAAAAATGGTATCTCTCGTACAACAAGAACCAACGCTTTTCCAAGGAAGCATCCGAGAAAACATTGCCCTTGGCATCGACGACCCCTCCCCGAGCTCTTCACCGAAACCCCCCACAACCGTCGGCACCACCGTCGCCGATGCCCAAATTGAAGCCGCTCTCCGCTCCGCCAATGCCTGGGACTTTGTCTCCTCCCTGCCCGACGGCCTGTCCACGGCTGCCGGCTCAAACGGCACTCAGCTATCCGGCGGCCAGCGACAACGCATCGCCATTGCGCGGTCGCTCATCCGAAATCCCAAAGTCCTGCTGCTGGACGAGGCAACAAGTGCTCTTGACACGGAGAGCGAAAAAATTGTACAGAGTGCTCTCGCTGAAGCAGCCCAAGAAGGGGACCGAATCACAATCGCAGTTGCCCACCGGTTGTCAACTATCAAGGATGCGGATGTGATTTGCGTCTTTTACGGGGGAAAGATTGTCGAAATGGGGACGCATGAGGAGCTGCTTGCCCAGGGGGGCATGTATAAAAAGATGTGTGAGGCCCAGAGCCTCGACTAAGTGTATTATATTCTAGTACCATACTCATTATTAGATTTTTAATTTTATCGTTTTGCGAGGGCAGCTCAGGAATTAGAGAATTTGGCGTCTGCGGGTGCACGCACCATCATGAACTTCGGGGGTCACCAGCTGGCCATGATGCTCCAGTTTGGTTCTAGGGTAGGCTCTCTAGTTGCCGAGTAAAAAGATTTAAGACTCTATTCTGTGTTTAGTTTCGCAAGGCGTGGAAGCCGTCTTTACAAGGCACAGCGTTCATATCGTGATGGAAGGTAACTCGCATTCCGGGTAGTTCCATCATCCATCAACCCTAACCCCCACCCTAACCCTTGTGGTGACTCTCGGCAAAAATGCTGCTTTTTCTGTCGTCTGCAGCCTCCTTCCTTGGCAGTGCAGGAACGCCAGCAAGATGATCGTCCCATCTCTTTGGGAACCCCGGAAACTGTCCAGCTAAACATCAGTCTCTTCAAGGTTTTGTCGCCTTGGCTACCATGGGGGCCAAGAAATGTCAATGTTCCCGGTGCTTGAATTTACTCGACTCATTAAGCTAGACAGAGCAGATGTATGGGGAATTCTCCAGAAGCTAACAAGGAAGCAAGTCAGAAGCCCAACACGCATATGCAACAGCGTCCTGTCTAGAGTTGATGCATTTTGCGCTCAACTGCTATACCAACGTGTCGCTCGTATCTCCCTCCACAATGGCCAGGTTTTGCAAATGCTGCAATTTATATACATTTATTTCATCTATGCAAACATATATACTATTCACGGTTCAGCCCACGTGGCAGGCCTTTAGCCGCGGCTCGTCATACCCTCTCCACCCCTCCAACATTATTGCGGCGGCCGCGGCGGCCTCGCGACCTGGAACCCCTTCTCCTTCTTCTGGGGTTTGAAAACCTCGGGAATCATGTGCCTCCAGTCGTCGTGCACAGGCCTGCTCGAAGGGCAGCCCGCCGCCCCCGGCGTCACCGCGGGGTTGGCCGAGCCGCTCACGGGTCGACCGTAGAAGCGATCCGATTCTCTGACGGAGTAGTCCACGTCTGGGGGCAGGGATGCTTCTAGGAGCGCGTCGAGGGTTTCGTGCGACTTCCGCCCGGGTTGGGAAGAAGCGCCCGACTCTGGATCGGATTCGCTGGTTGGCGTGGGCGACGGGGCGGTCGATCTTGAAGACTGGCTGGAGGAATCAAGGTGCGACAAGGGGGTCGCGTTGCGGGACCTTGGTTTTCGGTAAAACGGAGAAAAGTCTAGCTGGAGGTCTGCGTCTGCTGCCGCCGAGGGGAGGGTAGGTTGCCCCTCGGTATCTTCGAGAGGCGCGGGCGATGTCTTGAGGACCGGGCGAGGGTAGTTTCGGAGACTGCGCAGTCTCTCGTCGGGTATATCTGGCGTCTCGGGCCGCTGGAGTTGTCTGTTCACGCAGACAAAGTGAGAGCCAAGGTCGTCGAGGTTCAACGTCTAAGCAGGTCAGTTTCTGTGGTGAAAAGGGGGGTTTGCGGAGGAAACTTGCTTGTTCGTTTGAATGACTGCTGTGAGAGCCTAGCAAGTAGGCCTCTTGGGACAGATGGTCCCCTTTTTTGTTTGCGCGATATAGCTGCCAAATTGCGTGGCAAGAGAAGCCCAGCACAATGAGTATCCCGTGAAGGCAGAGCATTGCATAGCCAACCCATTGCTTGGTGGCCTCGCTTGCGGCGCTTATAACGGCGATGCTGAGCGAGGAGATGGTCGCCAGGCGGACGACGGAACACCAGACGGTTTTTGAGCAGAGGAACTTGCACTTGGCGCTTCGCTGCAGAATGGCGTGGAGGAGAAATACGGTTTCACTGCCAGTGAGTACGAGTAATTGTGCCGTGCCAAAATCTTGCAGAGCTCCGATGGCAATTGCTTGCAGGAGCGGTATAGATTGCGGCAGATTGTGCGAGACGTATGCCCACAACCGGCTGGAGTCGAATACTATAGGGCAATCGCGAGACGACTCGGCATGAGATGTCGTCTTCAGCCGTCGACGATTGCCGAAACGGTGCGAGATGATATAGTTTGCACAGACAAGAATCAACAGGGTCAATACGGCCAAGGCGATGCGGTAGTTGGGCAGGTAGCCGACGAATATCATCTCATCAGACATGTACGTCACAAGAGGGAAGCTGAAGAGCGACAGGACAGCGCCGACAGTCATGCCCCCGGCCATTTGGAGGAGCTCAGGCCAAGGCGTCCCCTGGCCTTGTCGTGATGTCAACAGGTACAAGACGGCCAAGATGAAGAAGAGGACGGAGGCGACGAGCAGCAGGTTGATAAAGGCATTCAGCATACTGTCAGGCACGCGCGGAAAGCCAAGCACCTGCGCCATGTAGTCCAGGCCGTAGGACGCGTTGTTGATATACATGCCCTCCTGCACGCTCTGATGGGTGAAGCCGTGGTTGATGGGCCCTTTCCAGAACAGCAGCGATGACCAGGCAATCTTGCTCACGACGGGTTGGTAGAAGCCCGGGTAGTCGATGCTCAAGGAGGCCGAGAGAAAGACAAACTGGAGATGGCGCAGGTAGTCGGCCACATCGACGACCGTCTCCCAGACAAGACTGCGGCCGGCCATGGCGGAACCATATTCGAAGAGCGGGTTGGTTGCCAGCTCGCCGAGATGGGTTTGCCACGAAGCCACGCCGACGAGGGCCATGACGCCGGCGGGCAGGTACGCCAAGGCAGCCGACGCAGGGTTTCCCATGCGCGGCGTGATTTTGGCCACGGCGCAGTCCATCTCGCGGCCGCTCTCGACGTGGTGGACGCGAAACTCGGCGACGAGGCTCTGCAGCTGATGGGTGTGGTTGAGGAGGTAGACCATGTCGAAGCTTGAGAAGCGGTAGCCGTCGAAACTAGGCAAATCAGCCGACTGGACGAGAACTCAAGTCGCTGCCACGTGCGTCAAATACTTACGGAGTGAGGGCATCGTCGATGGGCAGAGGACATGTCAGGCCAAAGCGTCCAACACGCCCGACGGGATATCCGAGCACCTCGAGGCCCAGCGCCTCCTCGAACCTGGCCACATCCAGATCCAGGCAACTAAAGGTCGATGTATTGTGCACGCCCAGGATGGACAGCGACAGCTGGGTCGAGCCGTCGAGCGTGTCCAACCTGCCGCGCAGGCTGTCGATCCAGAAGGGCGTGTCTGGCGCCGGGAAGTCGGGTCGCAACGGGCCACAGGGATACTTTCTGACCCAGGCGTCTCTCACCCAGGCGCCTTGAAGCCAGGCGCCGTGACAGCACCAGGGGAAGAGAGGCAAGGCGAGGGCGGCGACGAGGTTGGGCCACGGGCGCATCGCGCTGTGGGTGACTCATGCAGCCGCGATGTGCAGCGGGCTGCAGCGAGGGTTCGAACTTTTGGCGACGGGCGATGATGAAGAAGAAGAAGCGTCTGGTGACTGTCTTCTGTATCTTGCCATGATGAGGTCCCATGTTCGCATAGCCCCCTCCCCTGGATCCAGTTTTCAGACGCTCGGTTTATTAGCTTGTGGTCCTCGTATTGAAGACGGTGATGCTCCACAGGACAAGTCATGTTCCTGGCGGACGAGGGTTGTGGCTAACCCTAACCCTAACGCTTCTTCGGCGCTTGAGCCAGCTTTCCAACGATCCTCACGTCTCCATGATGTCTACATAAACATGGCCTTTTTCAAAGGCCGGTGCACACTCCTGTTTATGCTAGTATTTTTTTTTCATGCCTCTGGAGCCCTTTCCTAGGTATGTGAGAAAATACAAACCAGATATTTTTCTATAAACAGCCAAAAACTTACATCTGACTCTCGGGTATCTGTCACTCCTTACGGACGACAATTGCAAGATTCCGCTACCGTGCTGGGCTATTTTATCACGCTACGGTCCTTAACCCCGGTGCATTGTCGGATATCACGCTTTGAGCAGCATAAAATTCTCTCCTTCTTTATTACTATCTACAATCACCATCTTGAATTTTCATCGTCGCGGCCTCTGGATGGGGCTTGTTTGATAGTCTCACTTCATTCAAACCCGCCATCGTGGACTTTTCATGGATCGCCTCGCACAGTCAAGCCGGCCTAATCGTATCAATGGCTTATAGCATACATAGTTCTCCTTGGTGCTTCGCAGGCGATACATCTCCAGATTCGGCTATTTCGGCACCAGCACCAGAAGTCATCGCAACCTGGAATGGTGAGTTACATCTTCCCCCCATACAATCTGCATTTCCGTTACATAAAGTAAATGATCTTGTCTCATTCACCGTTCTGGGCGAAATTTCGGTACCGGCCAAGATGCTTGGACCAATTACACACAAATGTATGCGGCCACAGAGACCTGTTTGTCAGCGTCGAGTGCCTTGTTTGTCTCTACTCGTATTTCGGTGTCTCGGGATTTCAAAACGAGAAGACAATGGGAACGCTGGCTATCTGCAATGGTAACTAGCACCAGAAACAATATTTTACCTTGTACAACTTGCTAATCTAGAAGATAGGGCTGTGTTATTCTTGGACATGTTTACAATTTCAAATGCTAGCAACCAACTTGATCTCCTGCTTACAACAGCTCGCTCCAACGCTTGTGTACGCAGGGAGCCATCTCCAAGAAAGGATATTTGATGGTACAAATACGGTTTACCAGAATACCTCATTTTCAAAGTAGTATCAAGAGCGAGGTCTTGGACCACAGCGGGTTGGCACATGTTTCTAGTTGAACATTGGGGTTCTGCCGACGACAGGCAGAGTTATGCCAGCAAAAGCCGTTGTTAACCAAGTTTTAGGGCCAGAGGTTTCAGGATGATTTTCATTCTGTACCGAAGGAATGTACGTTGGTGTGCAAATCTAGTTACCGAGGAACTCCGCTCAGGGGATGCTGGGAGATTTGTTGGAGGTGGCTGTGCGCGTAGATCGTCAGTCCTTTGTTTTCGCATCGATAGCAATGGAAACTGCAAAGGAGGCCAAGATGCCATGGCTTGATTGTGGCCGTATCATGCCGCTAGCCAACGGCAGATGGGTCGGAGCCATGATAATCAAAGCACTGGGGTGTAGATCATATTGGAAAGAAAGACCTACGCTAACTGTATCCTCTCTAGGAGTACTAGGACGACATCAGTCGACGAAACTGCTTTTACAAAGCACATTCTTCGCCATTGGCCTCTAGTAGTTTTGCTGCTCTGCAGGTGATGTCTTCACTGAGCGGACCGGCCGCACGAGGTCTGCCGAATTTTACATCTACGATGGCCTCAAGCACACATGATAATAAACTCTGGGTCCCAATTACACCGATGACATATAAAAACCCCTTCATCCCGCCAATGCGACGCCGGCTACCAACCCCAGCCACCCGCTGGAATTTGCCATGCAAATCCGCCGCTCGCCGACCGAGGCATCGTCAACAGTCCATAATCGACCAATCACAAGACGAAAACCAAGTCTAGATTCTATCACCAAGATTTTTTATCATCTCTTGTGTTGTGAGCGTGGGTTTTCACGAGATAATGCAACACATGAGGTTTCATTGCTACCAAGTCCTACGTGGATCAGTGATACGAACCCGGATCCTATCATCTGTAAAACCAAGAAACAATCCATATCAGCATGTCATGTCTCTGCCCTGACCAGGAATTGCCATGAAAACTACAAAAAAAAAAAGGCGTGCCCAACGTCAACGCTCATTGTCCACCAGGTACGCAGGACGGCCAGTCGTATAAATCAGACGGAGCATGAGGCGGGCAGAATTCCTATTCAAGACAGAGTCTCGTCACATTTGTGGATCTCTCCCACCTGTTCGTACTTGGCCAGCCATTTAGGGCATGAAACAGACCATGAGACAACAATCTGTGCTATTTCTGAGACAACAGTTGGCGCTACCCAGTTTGGCAGGAATGACGCCCAAGTTGGGCATTTCCTCTCCCTTTAGCAAAAGGCAGCTCATTTGGAGCTCCTGTGGGCCATTACTGAAACTACCTTGACATCGTGATGCTACTGTCACAGGATGAGGACCTGTCGAAGCTCCAAATTCCAGCCCAGGACTTGCCATCACCAAGGAACCCTTTACAGGTGTCATGTCTCACATTCTTCGTCATTCCAATGTTGATCATGGACTCACATGTCTATCACGGGCAGACCACTTGGGCTGAATAAAAGAAAGCACAACTACGCTATTGATGAGTTTGGCAACTCTTGCCTTGAAAAGTCGGCGCTTTCTCTGTTGGCCTGACACGGTCTGAGACTTTCACCAGATATAATAGCTTTCCATCTCCAGAAACCATGGGCTCGACGGCATCGTTGACCGACAAGGAGGGTAGAAATGACAGTTTATTATCACTTTCTGACGCCGAGAGAGATGAGCTGTGGACGGAAAAGAATCCATTCTTTCGGCCTGCGGACCGAGGCTCTCACGCCTGGCTATTCCTGACTGCGTCGTTTATGATAGAAGGGTTGGCTCTGGGTAAGTAGATGTGGATGTTTATATTCTCTACACGCATCCTGCTAACTCACAGACAAAGGATTCCCCGGTGCCTATGGAGTGTTTCAAGCGTACTACAGCACACACGAACCGTTCAAAAATGCCGCCGGGCTCCCAGCGGTCGCCACATGTGCCACGGCATGTTCACGCCCCATCATCACCTGAGGCTGGTGTAGCTCATGATGCTAACAAATAGACCAGGGCATCATGTACTTGGGCATGCCCTTTTCCATGGGCATCCAGCGGCAATACCCTCGACTTAGCACATGGTCACCGGTAGTAGGTGTGCTCATCATGTGCCTCTCGCTCATCGCTGCCTCGTTTTCGACCAAGGTTCCTCATCTCGTCTTGACGCAGGGTGTGCTGTTCGCCATCGGCAGCTCTCTATCGTACTGCCCGTGCGTCGCCTACCTCAACGAGTGGTTTGACAAACGCAAGGGCATGGCCTACGGCATCATGTGGGCTGGTACCGGGCTCTCGGGCTCGATACTCCCGTTCCTTTTGGAATTCCTCCTGGGCAGGTTTGGCTTCCGGACGACGCTTCGTTTTTGCGCCGCGGGTCTCGTGGCCCTGACCCTGCCCTTGGTGTACTTTATCAAACCGCGGATCCCGCCTCAACTCCAAAAGAGGCACATCAACCCGTTCAACTTCCGGTTCGCCCTCAGCCAAACATTCGTGCTGCACATGCTGGCGAATAGTGTCCAGGCGTTGGGGTTTTTCCTTCCTAGCATATACCTACCGACGTATGCTCGATCGGTGCTTGGCTCTGGCGAGTTTCCAGCCGCGGCCACGGTATTGCTTCTCAACCTCGCATCGACCGTGGGATGTCCGAGTATGGGATGGCTATCAGACCACCTTCACGTCGCGAATTGCCTGTTCATCGCGACCGTTGGCGCGTCGTTGGCAACGTTCCTCATATGGGGATTCACAACGTCGATTCCGCTGCTGCTCACGTACTGCGGCTTCTATGGCTTATTCGCGGGATCGTACACGTCTGCCTGGACGGGCCTTATGCGGCAGATTACGACAGATAACACCATTTCTGCCAAGTACCGGTGCGAGGACATCGACCCCGTCATGGTCATGGCCGTGCTTGCTGCTGGCAGGGGAATCGGAGGCGTCTTGTCCGGGCCACTGAGCCAGGCTCTGGTTGAGCACATGCTTTGGAAAGGCGAGGCGTATGCGGGCTATGGTAGCGGCTACGGGCCGTTGATCTTGTTCACTGGGGTTACGGCTGCGGTGGCTGGAATTGTGCTGCCATGGAGGTACATGGGATGGATCCGTTAGATCGAAAAGTCATGAGATATTGATATGACTTTAATTTGCGTCATCAGATGCCCATGTAGCCGGGCAGATATATATGGACGTGTGGTATTTAGATGAAAAGTGACTAGCAAATAGCAAGACGACCGAGTGGCTTGAACATACACTCAGTCGAGACAAGAAATTATATCATTACAACCTGCCAACTTTCATCACAAGGATGGATGGACTCATCGAGATAACCAACGGCTGTCCATGCAGTGCTTGTACGAGAATTTCTCTATTCCATCATTCGATGCACGTCGCGGCTTGAACCAATCAGACATAACTATTCATGGAGTTAACCGCGCGGGACCATGACAAATGCGAAACTGGGCTTACTTCAACGGCGACTTGAACCATTCTGGGGTCATGGACAGAACAGGCCCTGCAATAAACTCCGGACCGCCCTCGGGATTTGGCACAAACGAGGCAATCTTGTCGTCTTGGCAAGTCGTTATTCCCATGTGAACGAGTATCATGTCATGTCCCTATTCCTCGTGGGCGCTCATGGCCAAGCAAAGCACGGATGACGCCTCAAATCCGCTTACCATGGTCCATCTTTTAACGCCATGTTTTACCATCAATCCACTTGTCATTGGGGCAGAAACTTGAGTCATGGGCCCCCTATAGTCTTCTGCACCGAATTCGTGATATACACATGATATCCATATACAAAGGGACCCGTGAGAATAATGCTAAAGTCTGAAAAAAATTTAACCCCTTGATTACTCGAATACCAAGTTGAGAGTTGATTAGAATGGCGTGGGTGCTGGAGGATATTAAACAAGGCAGCTTCATCTCGCAGTCAAGCAGTTTAGCCACAGCACCTGTTGTTGCTGAGTTTCGGGATTAGGTTGCCATTCCAGTCCATCTAATCAAAAGAATATGAAAAACCTGGTCAAACACCGGCAAAAGACGCAGAAACACATCTAAACCATCAGCATAGGGCTAGAGCCTAACAAGGCCAGGACCCAAGATGGCTGTTTCATACAGGAGCCCGGCTTGTTGGAGGAATGTCGAGCAATACCGCGGACCCTGGGTATAGTTCGGCATGACACTCCGTACTAGTAGGGTCAAGGTCTGGTCTACTCCGGATGCAACGAGCCAGCCCCCTTTTATCGTCGTGAATGCAGCACAGGGGTCGGCCGGCCGGTAAACAAGCCGCTTGGCTGACCATCATACGAGCATCGTCCTCGCTGCTACGAAATCGCGCATTCTAGGGAGATCAAGAATGCAGAATTCGCCACCAGTATTAAGAACATGGAAGCACACGATTCATGCGTCTGGTGTTCCTGTCTTGGCAGGCATAGATTGCAGGGAGGTCCATGTGGGTTGTTCACAATGCCGTGGACTATACCGGACTATACAGCCGGGACTAGACCAGATGCAACGACTGGGGAATATGCTTGATATAGTTTCTAAAACTTAATCGTGGAGCACCTGCTAACTTTGTATGTTTCTCCAACAAAGTGGGGATTCTGACATCCATAATCGTAAGGTCCAGGAGTTTTGTGGCGCCTCGCTGAATCCCTCTCGGCCGGAGTGAGATGGGATATCCGAACAGTGGGTTTTCGACTTGAATGGCATCTTGTCATATAATATATATATTGTCCGAGAGCCCCGTGGTTCTTCTATTCAGAAACTACTAGCACCAGGATCCTGTTGTCTCTTGTTCACCTTTCATCCCGGCGGCATACCGCGTATATCATAATGGGGTTTACACGATTTCTCATCTTCGCGCTGGCCGCCGCCACCGCGGAATCTACCTGCTCATCAACAGGCAAGAATCAGAGCATCATCGTCCACGAGGCTCCCCAGACTATCCGCCCCTATGTCATGCCCAAGTACAAGGGTCGTGCCGTCCTGCTGTCCAAGACGGAAGTGGTGCGATTTGCCATCACGGCAAACTCGAGCGACGGGGCCTTCTCCATGATCCAGCACAACGGAAAACTCACCGGCTACGCATCCGCGCGCTTCCACACGCATCGCCACGTCCACGAGCACGTGTACTGTGCCCGGGGAAGGGTCGAGCTCTGGGCCCAAAAGAACACGACCGACTCTATCCAAGAGGCGCGCGTGGCCACACTAGGAGACTACGGAAACTTGCCCATTGGCAGCATCCATACCTTTCAGCTCATCGACCCTGACACGCAATTGACGCACATTTTCCACCCGGCTGGCTTTGAGCATCTGTTTGACTTTTACAGCGTCGGGGACTTTGAATCGTTGGGCGTTGGTACGCCCTACGTTCCGCATATTGAGGACGAAGCGCCTTTCGGGCCGCTCACGCCCGAGTTGAAGACGGAGTTGGCTTCGTTGGACTTGTACGAGAGCGAGCAGTTTGTCCCGCGGAGGGATCTTATCAACGGAACGGCTGGCGATAGCAAACTGAACTGGCATAATGGTCCAAACGACCTGCCAACCACCTATGGCGAACCGTACTTTATCGCCAAAGATCACGGCAAAAAGTTTCTACATACGGAAACTGGATATAAGATTATTCAGCCCCTGACTAACGAGGCCACTGAGAAGAATTTCACTATTGGTACTGTCATCATGTCACAAAAGCTGGCCAACGAATCCGCCACAACGACCACTCTACCACACCATTTCGCCTTGCAGATGGAAGACGGCCAGCTCATTCTGAAAGTGGAGGGATACGAAAGCACGGCGATGCTTCATGGAGACGTGGCGTTTATCCCTGCTGGAACCAAGTTCAGCTATCACGCTGCCGTCCCCTTCACCAAATTCCTGTATATGAATGACGGGTACGAAGGTCTAGACCATCAGCTCCTCGAGAACGCCATGCCTTGGGAATTACCTGCCTACCCGCCGTACGCTGGTTTCAAGGCCAAGGCATAGATGCGCGCGGATTCCCTGTTGAAGCCGTTGTCGAGGCTAGCTGCTAACGAAGTGTTGAATTGCAAGCGAGCGGGTGTTTGAGTGGAGTCCTGAGCTTGTTTTCTCTTTTTCTTCCTTTGCGTCGGGGTAAATCTGGTGTAAATACTACTGGGAGAGCTTACAAGCCCCCTGGTAGGTAGGCGGGCAAAATGCTACCTGACTATTGCTGGGTATCCTTTAGGAAGACTTTTTTGTATTAAATTTATATTCTCGGCATAATTCTCGTCGATGATGAAGCACTCCATGTCCCAAGCTTCTTCTGTAGCTGAGACCTCCTGGTGGCAGATGAGGCTCTTCGTCAAGTTCTTGTATACGAAATGTTGACCGGATTGCCTTTATCGTATCACGAGGATTCCAATAAAATAGCGGACATGACCCTCACTCACCCCCTTTCCAGAGAGGGCATTTATTATGGCCTGGGAGATTATAACCAACCCGCTTAACCGCAAGCCGGAGCAACGCTTTGGAGTGCATGTAGGTGTATCCGGAACTAAGAAAGTAATGACTGAAAGTTGGCACAAGAAAATACGCGCCGCGAATATTCCATATATACAGTCGCGTCACACAGGCAATTAGATCAGTCCACATTGCTTTGTTGATGAGGATACAAGCCAAAACGGTGTTGACTCGGCTGTTCCTACTTTGACGCAGGAATTACCCAACGCGCTAGAGGCAGCCTTGCAGGCCGGATATGCCAATGCCGTGTCAGTCGGGCATCTTGCCATTGTCGATAGCTCTTGTGCCTGGCCAAAGACGGTGAAGACATAGACATGATCAGACTCCTGCTGGCCAATGGCGGTCCAACGACCCTAATATCAGGGGGCTGCAATATTTGTCATGCATGCAGAAGGAGCACTCTGGATAGCGACATTTCTGTCTGGAAACTTTCGAAGCAAGTTCCAGACGGCCCCATTATTGGCCACAGCAAGCTATTATGACGAATTTAAGAACATTACGTTATTACCTACATCAAGCTGCCAGAGCCGAGCCCCGACGCCCAAGAATCATCTACAGCAATTATGGCTATAAACAAGAGGCGTTTTATTCCCATCCCTCTTGTACATTTAGTCAGACATGTCACTGATCCTCCGCCTCCCATGCCACCTTCTGGACTATGGAAAAGAGTCTTCCTGGTCAAACCGCTGCCGACTCAATGCCACGCAGACTACTCGGTCCGGCTCTCGTCCACCCACTCGGTAGTCAACAGGGACATGTCACTGCATAAGAAAGGAGTAAACATGAAAAGTAAAGCAGCACTTCCTAGAGATCAAAGTCATGCAGCGTCTTCTAGCTGCACACAATGGCCAAGTGGCTAAAATGTTGGGGAAAACAATGTCAAGGTACATAATGGACCAAGTACTAGGAGTGCCAGGAAAATGCTATCCTTCCGGCTCATCACCATTTACGGGTACGTGGTGACACGTGCATTGAGGATGTGTGGCATTTTATGCAGCTTTCGTGGTTGGTTTTGGGATGAGTCATGTGTGTGTGTCGCATTACCCGGTAGTTGCAGCATCATGAGATCTGGTCAATATTTCTACCGGGAATTCTGCTGCATCTTTCCCCGGAGTCTTTGGCCAAGGCGTTTTACTCGACTTGGCACAATGCATGGGCGGAAGGGGAGCATATTATATTGGAAGACATTAATCATAACAATAATAACATTAATATTGATTCTATTCAATGTACATCTCTCCGCTCAAGTGTTGCTTGCCGCTAAACCAAATTGAGTCATCTTGCCGACAGGCTTTTCGAGAAGCACTCTTGGTGGACTTACAATGGCCAGGACCTAGATGCGGAATTTAAAAGTACAAACGGAACAATTCGCAAGATTGGCCTTTTCCAGCAAAGCATGCTGAGCCTTGTTGTCATCTGCGAGCCTTGTTGTCATCTGCGTAGTGAGCAAGCAGTCTCGGCAACTTTGCATGTTGCCGATACGGCGCATGGTCATCCAATGAGCGAGCGACGTGGATTCAGCAGTCGCCCTCGCGTCAATCACCGCGGACATGGAACATCGAAAGGACCGGAAATTGTCTGGTGCTTACCCGCGGCCGCCCGGACCCGGGTCAAGCCCTGCGGCGAACTGCTCATCTTAAGTCGGGTACCTTACTTGCCTACCTAGGTACGGAGTACCTTGGTAGGTAAAGTACTTAGTAACTGGGGTACCCCTACTCCGTACATAGTATGTACGCCCTGCTTCTGAGTCAACATTTTCTTGTGGTGGTGGCGAAACACGAAACACTACGCTCAGAGAAATGACAACAGCCAACTTGACACATCAGACGATTGTGGCACCATGTGAGTTTCCCGGTACGTAATTAGCCGTGGCTTGGATGAACTACGGCTTGGACATGAGCCGTCGTCCGTACTGGTCCGGTACAATGTCTGGTGACATTTTGAACTTGACTGCCTACTTGTACCTACTTAGGTACCTAGGTACCTAGTATTACTTAGTAGCGGGCGGGGCAGGTCGTAGCTGCCCATTTGCAGCACCAGACTTGACATGGAAGGTAGTGCTCCGTACGGAGACTGCGTACGTATTCCTTTTCATCGGAGCCATGGGACCTTTGCCGGTCAGCCTGGTCGGCCGGTCAGCCTTAAATTAGGTGTCTCATCAATATAAAGCCATTGAATGCAGTACTCCGCACGCCGTATCCCTTTGGGTGTTCGAAGGTGCCGATTTCGTACCGGCCCCACGTTATCTGCAATACCTCGCAGGCCCCTGGCAGGTACCTTTTTAGTACGCTGCGGCTGCTATACAGGTGATGTAGCTCTTTGTAAATATAAAAATTACTAGTACTTAGATTACCTTACTAATTATTAGTATATAAATATATTTTTAATATCTAGGTTTTTAATTGGTTGACATCCTTGTTTGGTACGGAATCGGCACCTTCGAACACCCAAAGGCATGAGGCAGGACACGGTAGTACTTCGGGTCGGTACATACACTCCAACCCCTGTATGATTAACCACCCGCGACCTAACAAGGTTAATAGAGCAAGGTCCCCTGGCTGTATCGGCAGTCCAGCTACTGATTATGACTGGCTGTTAAGTAGTATAGCAGGGATTAGTAAAGATATACTAGCTATCTTACTTTTTTTTTTTAAATTTAGGTATTAATTTCCCTTACCTTTTAACTCTTTATTAGCTGTATTACCCCTGTAAGGTCACAAGTGGTTTGTTGGGTGCAAATGGGCACACAACGCCAACCATCAAATCCCACGATGTGTCTTGTAGTCCACAACGCACGACTTTATAATTCGCACTATAATACTATAAATAATAATAGCTATCATAAATATAATACTTACAAGCATAATTAAATAGTTTAATAAGTTTAATTTACCTTATTGCTTTTTTCCCTTAAAAGGGTAATAATATTAATTAAAAGGGGTAATAAACTTAACTATATAATTTAGCCGGCTATAGCATAAGCTTATACTAGCCTATTAATATCATAAGTGTCACTTTTAGGGCGAAGCTGCTTATAGAAGCAAAAAACTTATTTAAATTAAGGGAAGGGGCATAAGGCCACCTTTTTATACTAGCAAAACAGTACGATCAAATGGTTCCTCCGACTTTCTCCGTTATGTGAGCGTTGGAGCCGCCACACAGTGGTTAATAAAGTAAGGCCCCCTAGCTGTATTAGCAGTCTAGCTACTAATTATAACTAGCTATTAAGTAGTATAGCAGGGATTAGTAAAAGTATACTAGCTATATTACTTTTTTTCTTAAAACTTAGGTATTTATTTCCCCTACCTCTTAGCTTTTTATTGGCTGTATACCCCCCTGTGAGGTCACGGGTGGTTAATCATACAAGGGTTGGATTGTAAGTACAATATAACCCCTGAAAGTTTAGCCATGTGTGACATCAGTGAGTGGGCCAGCTGTCAGGTTATTCGTTAACAGCTGTCAGAGTGGGCCGCGCATCTTTTCCGGAAAAACTGATAAAGCGATACAAGAAGAATAAAAGAAACATGGACCCTAGTAAAGAGTACTAATCCTTCCACATAGAATATGCGATATTTTTAGTACCTTTTACTCCACGTCTTGTATCCCTTATTTTTTTACAGGCACCTTATTGGGCCCTTAGCCCCTGCAACCTCCACTGTAAGTCACGGGTGGCTAAACTTACAGGGGTTGGATTGTATGTACATGTCAACTGGTCTTGGCTGAAATGTGGGGCCGCAAGGCGTTGGCGCCAGAATATTTGGCCTTGTCATCCGCGACATGACAGCACTACGGCACTAGAGGTCATGTAAGGCTGCAAAGTCCTTGGTTAGCTTGTCATCCGAGGCATCCCAGACAACAAGTACTTCGTACTCTGCACCAAAACTTTAAAGACCTGTTCTCGCTTCATCGCGTCCATGGTAATTTCGGCAACTCAAGCGTACCCCGGTCTTCCTACCCCTGCTATCGCTACCGGTACGGGCGGGGACGGGAATATTACTACTACTACTACTAGTAGTATGTATTCACCCCTGCTTCTTGCAAGGGTAAATTGCGGCGTCGGGATCTCCAAGTGCAGCGGCGCATCCAAAGTGACAGCCGCGCGATCAGGTTGCAGCTGTCCGCGATGTTACGTCAAATACTAAACAGAGAGTCCTCTCGAGTACCGTGCTCCCCGCGATGCTGGTCATTGGTCGGGTGTCTTGAATGAAGAGGGTTGGAAGATATGCGCAAGCACGCTGCAATGCAATCCGGAAAGGCCCCTTGATGCGGAGTACTCCGTAGAGATACATGTACTATTCAAGCATGATGCCCGAGTCAGCAAGGTCCTGCGGCTTCACGAATGTGAAACGCGGCATCAGGGTCGCTTCGGCGCACTCGTATTCAACTGCCGATTTTGGACTCTGAATGCGAGAATATACCGATACGCACATCACGTCATTCTGCGAGGCTGAGCTCCGCGCATTGAGAAAGAAAAGAGAGAGAGAGACAGAGAGGCCATCATGAATGCACATATAACGGGGTTTACAGCCAGAGGAAAGTGTATGAGCTAGCCCAAGCCATTTACGTTCCAGGTCTTGTGTCCTGCTGCTCAAGCTACTAGGAAACGTCGGTTCATATCAGGTAACCGGAGCTGTCACCAGTACCATGGTTTCCACCAAGTCATTCTTGGCCTTCATGGCCCTATCCGTCGGCCTTCATGGATATCATATACAGCGAGACCTTTCTGAGTCTACAGCCAGCCGTACTCTAGCTGAAACGAGGGACACGGCCGCTGAATTTGTTCATCCGGGCATATTCGTTGACAGTTCCCAGCTGCAGCGTATGGCATCAAAGGTCGCATCCAAAACCCAGCCTTGGACGGCTGCATATGACGCCATGATGAAACACCCATATGCTGCCATCGAAACCCCTACGCCATATGAGACTGTTGAGTGTGGTCCTTATTCGAAACCAGACATTGGGTGCGCCGACGAACGAAAAAACGCCCTGGCAGCCTACCTGAATGCCTTGGCTTGGGCTACAACCAAGGACCAGTCCAAGGCCACTCGCGCCATTTCCATCATGAATGCCTGGGCCAAAAAGATCAAGAGCCACACCAATAAGAACGCCCCGCTCCAAGCTGCGTGGGCTGCTACCGTTTGGGCCCGCGCGGGTGAGATTATTCGATACACGGACGCAGCATGGAGCAGCGAGGACATCACTTCCTTCGAGGGCATGCTCAGGAATGTCTATCTCCCCATCGTGAAGAACGGATCCAAAAACCCCAACAACTGGGACCTGGGTAGCTACAAACTCTACATGTGCGGACGCAGCTTGCTCTTATGACTAACCAGTGCCAATCCAGTTCTCATGGAAGCTAGCATATCCATTGCAGTCTTCCTGAATGACAGGGCTACATACGATGCGTCTCTAGCCCGCTTCATCAACTCGACGAGCTACTACATCTACCTGAAAAGGTATGTCTGTGCAGAAAAATGTCCCCGTTCCGATATCAACAGTGTAATGCTTGCTTACATGTCGTCTTATTTCCACGCAGCGACGGCCCTGAACCGCGAGGACCATATAAGATGCCGAGAAAGACGCTGCTGGAGCATTGGTGGGAGGGCCAAAAGGAGTTTAACGAAGACGGAATGGCCATGGAGGTCTGCCGAGATCTCACCCATACCGCCTACGGCCTTGCTTCCATCAGCCACGTTGCCGAAACTGCACGGATCCAGGGAAGAGATTTATACTCAGAGGACACTGGCACCCGCTTGAGAGCCGGACTCGAATTCCAGACCAAATATGACAAGAAAGGAGGTGCCCAAGAGGTGCCATCGTGGCTCTGCAAGGGCAATCTCAAGTTGCACCTCGAAGATGTCACTGAGCCAGGGTACAGCATTTTGGGGGGCAAGTATGACATGCCATATACGAAAAAGTACACTGCGGCTGCGCGGCCTGCAGGTGCAAATACCTTGTTTGTAGGATGGGAGACACTGACACACGCCACCGGGGAGTTGTAAAGCCACCGTATATGTATGCTTTGTACAACAAGAGAGGCTGACAGATGACTACGTGTTAAATATTCATGGTCGAGAGCCACCGGGTTATCCCGCTGCATCGAAATAAGCTATTCCACCTACTGGCCTAGTTCCTTCCCGTAGTTTACACCTTCAGAAAAGCGCTACTAAAGCTGTAGCTTGAATTTTCCGCCGTCGCCGCGTCTGGTTACGGAGCGGACTTGTAGCCGTCCACATCGCAGGCATCCGTCTACCCGTATTGGGCTGGCTATCGCCGCATTGCAGTGTTTGCAACGCAATCGTGGATTACTGTGATCAGGGCTGCCTCGTTGCCTTTAACGGCTAACTAGCGAGCACGTGTCAATGCAGAGATAATGACGGCGGACATGTCAGACGCATACTATCCCGGCTTACTCCTCTGCAACGACCCAGCCCAACATTGGTGACAAGTACGGAGTAGTCTTTGCTTGTGCAATCAAAGACAAACGTGATTTGGCAGGCTAAAACAAACACAAAACTGGGTAGCAGCGTGAAAGTTTAGCCATGGTTGATTTGAAACTTGGGCGTAACATGATGAGAAAAGTCAATACTTCTAGCTGGTAGCAGCTGCCGGCAGAAACAAGTCCAGTCATGGCCCTGGAATCATCTCTTTCGCGGTGGTGTAAATTGATTGCGACTTGGATTTACAGCCATGCTCTTCCAAGCTCAAGTTTGAGTCCTTCCGTTGAAAGCCTAATGCTCGCATCATCAGTGAAGGCGTGCTTCCTGAAGCCAAAGTCGTGCGAACCCCGCCCGTCAACATGATGGAAAAGGCTGCAATCCAAGTACATTTTGTTTTACTCACCCCTGGAGCGTAACCTAATAAGCACCACCTGTCTCCTTGATACAGATAATAGACGCCCAGTTGTGGGGGTCGGCTTGGGATCTGCCGCGATAACTGTTTCCATGAGAGTACGGAAAATGTCCGGTGTGGTCGAGCCCTCCCTGCAACTTGCCATTTGTATTCGTTAAAGGCTTCTGGCTATTACCATCGAATAACCAAATTTGACAGGTCTATTATTGGCAGACAGCCCGTCTCTACGGCATGAGAGCGACATGTGCACAAGGCCCGGGAGGCTGGAGATGCATCCTGCTGCTGGATTTCACCTCCACAACGTGTTTGGCCACAGCAAGTCCTCCGTCCAAATAAGCTGCCGAGGTCGTTAATACGATATTTCTCGGTGACACAGATGAGCAAGTTGACAACAGTCTCGCGTACTTGTGCCCGGCTGTGAGTTCGTGCTCAACACCGCAGCTTTGAGGTTTCCGTCTTGTACTTGAACAAGTCGCATCCCCTATTTTCGCTGCTCGTTCTGGGTGATGATCTGTCTTGAAGCGGCGGCCCAGCCCTGGACTGGGTAACTACTGCGATATTGTCGAGAGTGGTTGTCTGTGCCAGCTATTGCTTGTCCGGGTAGGCAATGCTGTTTGGCTTGGTGGCAAATTTGATCTCACATTAGTGCGTCTATGTAAACTACAATTCTAGGCTGACTAAATGAGGATCCGACGCCACCGTCAATCAGCGGTTCCTCCAGGATAGTTATGGGGTGTGGAAAGCAAGAGGGATGCGAAGGATATAACTATGGAGGAGCGATCAAAGCAAGCTCCAATTAGGGCAGGTTTATGGCCCCTCAGAGAATACAAAAGATCGAAAGTCCCAATATTTTATTTTCTGTTTGGGAATGCTTTGTCCTGGCACCGCTACGCCAACATGAGTGTGTGTCAATATTCGCCTGTCTCACAAAGGACAGACATATTTTATTCTGCCTTCTGATTATCAACAATCTCAGCCCTAAGTACGCATCTCTCGCAAATCCCGCTGTAGTTATTTGGCCAAGAATGAAATGATTCAAGTGGCTTTGCTAAAAAAGTAGTCTTCTGCCTTGAGGTGGTGTCTCGGGTTTACAGCAACACCTACCAAGTCGCGTGAGCTGGATTGGAAAATGTAGGACCGAGGCATGCTCTTGAACTTCCCTAATTGACTGTCTTGGAGGCGGCATGTTGCTACCTTCACGACAGACCGCATTGAAGTTGCGAGGGCATGAATTTTCCACGAGTCGTCCAGAGCTATTACTTTTATGCGAGCTACACCAACATGTTGCAGCATGATGACCTGGACGCGATCGTTAGTCCCTTGTTTCACAGGTGCTTTGTGTGATGCGCCCATACAAAGGTGCGTCCAGTTGAACGGATACACGCTTGGTTGGTCATCCATTTATCTTCCGTCTGCTAGACTTGGACCTGCAGCAAGGTTGATCAATCTGCTTCTTGGGGCTAGACTTGGTAGTTGAAGCATGGCCGCAGTTGATATTTACGCCATTCAATTCATGAGGAGCTGCTGAAGAACCCCAGGCTATGGACGGCATTGATGGGCCGGGTCATTGTAATTTGCAGTAAGCACTACGGATATGATAGTCAAGTGAGAAGTGGGAAGCTTAGTCAAGAATACCAGGCTACATAGGTAGTAGGCAGGAATTGATGTAGGTATTCATAATGATGGCCGTCCGGTTTGGTCATTGAGTGTCCCCAAACTCGAGAAACGTGGATAAAAGCTTTGACAATGGGCTTTCCATAGCCGCCTCGGTGTCTGAACTGCACCCGCTCCCTATTTTTGTTGGCTATGGAGGCGGGCGAATTTCGATGTCTTTGGTTTTTCGGCTTCGTGTCCAAGCGGTGTCAGCAGCCTCGGAATTTCCGCGATGATAACTGCTAGTCAAAGCACAGGTGGCGCCGAACATCGACGACCAGACTAGCGCCTATTGCCGCATCGGTGTCAACTTCACCGTGGCCATGACGGACAGACCAATCCTAAGAGAAGGTGGCACGAGTTTGAGCCTCGCGGGTGGCCGCAATGTTCACCCCAGGCGGCAAAAGTATTGCGGGCTTCGTGTGGACTGGCGCATCCTCGGTCGTAGACTGTCATCCCGCGCAAGGTACATCTCGCAATCACATCATGGCATTCCCCAAGATCCGTTGGACTCAGGCGGTCTCGCCGGCTGAGATGAGACAGCTGGCGCTACTGCCTTGAATGTTGCCCCCACGTGGCGTTTGGTGAAGCTGTATTTCTCCGACTAGCAGTGGCTCCGTACCCAATGCCGGCATCATAGCGTGCAAATCATGGAGTCGGATCGGCAATCATGGCTCTGTTTCGCGTCGACTTGCTAGCACGTGAATTGGGGTCTGTCGCTAAACGGCAGGCAATTGAGATAGGAACGAGTCTGGTGCTTTGCGTCCAACATGGACCGTATTTCTCGGGGGCCACAGAAGCCTATTCCCCTGGCAATGGCCGACAAAGACGAAAACGAGGCTTCAGGACGCTGCTAGGTTTCGTTTAGTAATGAGGCGGAGCGGACGAGGAGAGCAGTCTGGTCGATGTCCTCTGTTGGCAAGTACTATGGAGTAACGCACCAGCAACAGATACCGCCGTCGCCGTCTAGGCTCAACTCAGCCAACAGGTGACAGCTTGAAGTAGTACTCCGTAAAGTACGTAGCTGGCGTCAACCAGCCACAGCAACCACCCCACTACATGTATTCTTGACTTTCGACTCTGGACGGAGTAGTCGGTACAATACGGGCATGGAAAGCACCAGCTTCAGACGACGGCCAGTAACTGATGTGGTTGATGCCGTAGCAGGGCTTCTTCAGCATTGGCCTTGGGTTGTCGATGACAAGATGGTGCCAGCACGGGAGCGGTGACCGAGGGCCGTCACACCAACAACTAGGACTGTGTGCGGAGTGACATGTGCGTAAGTAAGTACTCCAGTCAATACTACATATGCACACTAGGGTGACATTCTAGAGAACAGGCCCCCATTTTTACAAATCATGACGGAGAGCTACTGGTCAAGCTACAGGTCAACATGAGGCGTAGTGCGACTGGGCGCAACAGAGTTACCATGTCCAATGTCCAATGTTCTGGAGTCGTCGGCATTTGAGTTCCTCCTCCAAACCAGTCTGCATCTAATGGCCGAGGTTGGCTGACGCCAGAGAGCACCCCGGTGGCACGGATGAAAATGCCATGGCTGATTGATTGACTGATTTCATCGTTTGAAGCCAGCGACTCCCTGATCATCATTTTCGCTCGACCATAGCTCGCGATAACCTATATACGCGCTGTTGCGCGCATCAAGCCTACCTCTCCTCTCCACTCCTCTCCTCCCCTCCCTCCTCGCCCCCTTCCACGAGAGCGCCGTCTCTCCTCTTCACCGAGTCATCCTCTTTTGTTATGCCTTACCACGGCAGAAGGTCAGGAGCGTGCCACTCATGCCGAATCCGCAAAATCAAGGTACGTCACCCCGCGAGGCATCAGATGGACCTCTGCTCACCCATCTGCCAACCTGGTATCAGTGCGACGAGTCAAGGCCAGCCTGCAACCAGTGTACCAGATCACGAAGACAATGCCCGGGATACCATGACCGCTACGATAAGCGGCGCGACGAAAAGCCCGTTACGAAACCAATCACCAGCGCCGCAAAGTACCAAACACCAATGCCACCGGACCTTAAATCCGTGTGCAAACATCTCGACGACATATCTCTCGACCGAGCAGTTGTTTCGCAGCCTCACCTGTCTGCAGAGACCATAGCGCCTTGCTATTTCCACTTCAACTTTATTGTCACGCCACACCAGCGCATTATCCGCGGCTTCAACGAGTACATGGCCCTCATTGCCGCCAACCGATCGCAACTCCCGCAATTCGACCACGTCTTTAACGCCTGTGCCATGGCCTCACTTAGCCAACAAGCTGCGGACGGTCGCCACCTCAGGGCGAAAGCTCTAGAAAGTTACACAAGCGCCTTGGCAGCGACTTCGACTGCATTATGGGACCCGACACAGACCCTGCAGGACGAGACCCTGGCTTCTGTGCTTTTATTGGCCCTCTTTGAGAATATCACGGCTGCAAGCTCTAGTTTGGTCGCATGGTATTCGCACATAGAAGCTGCTGTGCGGATCGTCAAGGCGAGGGGAAGCAAACAACTTCGCACCAAGGTCGGGTCAGACATGTTTGTTGCCGTCCGAACCTTTATGGTAAGCTGGCCTCGACCATGACGGGGATCAATCTGCTCCGTCAAAATGCACATTGTACTAGACATGGACATTTGCTCATCAAGTTTCGTCTACAGATAATCCATTCACTCACCACTGGCAGCCCACTGACCTCAGGGATCGCATGGTGTACGGCTGATTCAACGTACGACGACTATGCTTCACAATGCGAACAGTTTTGTGTCCGCACCGTAGAGCTTAATGCACACGTTAGTGAGCTTCTGGCGAGCATTTCGCGGACACCGAAAGACATGGACAGGGTGAAGGACGTTATTCAGCAGTGCCATAGCCTTGACCAACATTTCGTGCGCTGGACCGACGCCGTTCCCGACGAGTTTCGATGGGAGACTGTTGACTGGCAAGTTTATGTGCCACACGACGACTATGCCAATGCCGATGTTTTCCCTGGACGCGTCGACGTTTATGCCGACTCTTGGATAGCGATTGTGTGGACCATGGCCCGGTGGTCAAGAATTGTGCTTTTGTCGGTCCTTGTCCGGGCTACCGCATGGCTCCATTTGCCCAAGGACTATCGGTCCACACAGGAATATGCTACTGCTGCGAGACTTTGTACTGAGACTATTACAGACGTAATTGCCTCGGTCCCATACCAGTTGGGTTACGTCTCCAATCCTCACAAGTCGTCGACCAAGACTAGACAGAGTGGCGCAAAGCGTGGTGACAGCACCGTGCAGAGAAGCATGACTGCCGTGTTGCTGGCCTGGGCCCTCAATGGCCTGCAGAGTCAAGATCATGTAACTGAGGCTCAACGGGTATGGATTAAAGGTCGCCTTAACGTAATTGGCACTCATCTTGGTATTGGCTATGGGACATTATTAGCCAAGGTACGCAATTTCGCCGCGTGTTCCCCCATCTTGCTGTCCCATGTGTTGGTTCGCTGTCTAACCCACGCCGCAGTTGAATATCCGGATACCTTCCATGCTAATCCGTCGAGACCGTCTACTATCAAAATTGCACAGCTTGACCCCTGCCAACACCACCACCCAAGACGAGCCACAAGCACAGCCCGCCGATGGCAGTTCTCCAAGTACAAACGAAGATCAAAGCGCCACGCAAAGACAGTTCCTCGAACGCCGAGTCACAGAGTTGCTGGCCAGCGCGATGGGAGATAAACCGGAAGTTGACGAATGGACTGTGAGAATCCTTTTGCAGCTGCCCAAAGACGTTGGATGCACCTGAAACCGAAGTCTTGGTCCGTGACGACTTTCATGGGCAACGAGAATTCAAACCGCACACATGCCATGCGCTGGTTGTTATTCAGAATCTGCGCTGCGAGACTCGGCAGATGCAATCAAGCTAACAGTCGAGATCCAGGACTCGGCAGTGAAATGTGGCTTTATGAAGAGGCCCAAGCCGGCGGCAAATGTGCAATCTCCGGTACCACAGAGTTGGCCGTATCATCCCTCTTTTGATAGAACCCGGGTGCCACCATGGTGTGAGAGTTCATGTATACCAACATATGACCAACACTGACGTGCACGCAATCCCAAGTTTGGCCGATCCCTAATCGACATACAACCAAATGAATTCGAAGCAGGGCAACCTGAACCCGCTTCGACAAGCACATAACCTACATTGGTGGGGGGCAAATTCGAGCAAGTCTGTAAATACATGACGACTTTGACTTGAACAATTTGGCAATATGGCAACTTCACACCCATCCCCCCCCGGGCGCTTTGAGTATTTCTGAGCCCATGCGCCCATTACCATATATCCTTCAATTACTTCCAGGCCCCCCTCTTATCCTGCACCCATTGCTTGCTTTCCTCAATGCGCCTTTAAAAGCCTTGGCAACCTTTGGCATTGAGGCCCGGCCGCATACACAAATGCTCGCCAGACCTTGCAAAAACTGGCAACCCGGTGTTGTCCTTCCGAGATCCGACTCTGTAAGATGCCTTGAGTTTGTGGTCTTCTCAGAGAAGATCGTGACTATCGGCTCAGGGACGCGATCATTTGGCACCTATCATCTCGATGAAGAATCTCTTCATTTTTTCAACACTCGAAGAACAGTTTCCTATGGTCGACCGACTGCACCATCGACTGCAGTCCCTCCCCCTTTAGAATGAAGACTCGGATTGAAGCGGTCCCAGCGGCCGCTGCAATCATTTTAAGGGGCATGGCACGGAGCCTAGAAGTTTGAAAAGCGGAAGAGAAGTGCAGATTTTGCTTGTTGCCACCAACATCTGTTCACATCAGCGGGGTGGGAAGTGTCAAGCTCATAACCGATGCCTCGCAACTAGCTGCTCGTCACCCCTGGTATAGTAATCGACTGATTACGATGAGTGGTGTAGAGTCGGTGGCGATGGTTATTGCTACATGATGAAGCGATACGGCGATTGGTGAGCAGTTCAAATGGCAACGGTGTCGCGTCGGAGGCATCGCTTCCATTAGATAGGGTAGTGGTAGCAAGCAGGTTAGGAAGTTCCAGGCAAGATCTGAAGTAGAGGTTGAGAGTCTCCTCCCGAAGTGAATGTGACTTTTTGAGAGAAAATGTGACGAAACACTCGTATCGTTTACCAGTGACGCTGGAAGCAGGTGTGCCTATGAAGTTGGAGCATGTTCTGCCAACTGCCTCGGTGTCTCTCATGATTCACGGGGCGCAAATTTCCAGGGAACGTGTGAAGGCGCTTCTATTTTTTGTCGGATTCGAGCTTGAGACGCTGCATCAGGATCGGGGCTGCAGCACACTTCGCAGTTCATGGATATTGGAAGCCGCTGCAGCTCTTTATCGCAAGACATGCCGCAACATGATGACCAGTTCGATATTGCACGTTCGTAGCGGTCGCGAGACCCGGTTCGAGGCCAACGCCCTTGTACAAAGATGAGAGACACAGGCCACTATCTTTAGTGGTAACAAGTGGCAAGAGCAGTGATCTTGTTGGGCGGGATATAAAACATCTTGCGAGATTGTGATTTGCCGTCAACAACCGCGGCGCCCGATGTATATGATGTGACATGCTGCCTGCTCTGCTGGATTTCAACGTGTCTTGAGAGAACTCGCCATACCCTGTCATTTCAATCATTTAGTTGTCAGAGCAAGTATCTTGTTCCAGCCCTCTCGGCAACAATTATCAGTGCCTTTGTTGCCAACTCTGATCACTGAAATGGCTTTCTGTCGGGTTCTCAAGCCATTCGTCATGATACGGACCCGGCCTGTTCTTTCGTATGGCAATGTCCTTTAACTGGCAAGCAGTCGAGAGTGCTCCGGCTAGTATAAGAGCAGCAATGACTGGCAATGATCCCGGGACAAGCTCCCCAAGCAGATAAATAGGTGATATTTTGGACGTCTCACGCTGGTAGGATACTCTAATGCTGTAAGAGCGATTTCAAAAGCATATGAGACGTGCCTCATACTAAATGCCGTGCTGACCCATTTCTACCTTATGTGAAGAACTACAACGGGATGAGCACGTCAACAGTCTTCACTTTCGATAACCGCCATGTCGCAGTAAAATGCTTGTCTGTTTTAGCTACACCTCTTACATGTAACATCATACTTATATCGGGAGTCATCGGAAACTCGATCTTTGCTCCTCCGCAAAGTGTCATCGTTTTGGTTGACACCGTCACCCGCAATAATTTGACTCCCCAGCTCCTCAGTTATCCCGATATTTCTAGCATTGGTTCTTATAAGCCTTTGCTCAATCGCCCTCGGTTCAGCACCTATCCCAGCTCAACCACAGTAACATGCAAGTAAATTGCGGTCAGCTCGTCACCGCAAATAGGCAAATCCAGAACAGCCGGCATGGCTATTAATCCGCCTTTCAGCGAAACGGCAAGTGCAAGTTTGCTTCAGCGAGAAAGCCTGAACAAGAAACGACCTGAAACAGCTGACATGTCACCGTTTGTGCGCTGTTTTCTTGAGATCCTATCCCCGTCCGCGATTTCCGCGCTACGCTGGATGGGATGCTGCCGAGGGAATGGAGGCAGAGTGGTTGGACAGCGAGGCACTCTACATAATGAACAAATGACAACCGAGCGAGATGACCTGGCAAACACAGACTGTCAATTGGGACTTTGGAGATATTGATGGATGGCAGCTGCTTGCCCACGGGACCGCAAGTCCTCTTAGCTCAAACTCAGCTCATCATAATAATAATAACACGTCGGCTAGGTCTTCCTCACTAGCAAGGTGGTCTATTTACCCCAATTCTACCCGTCGGGTTTAACGTAAACTTATAGCCGTAGGTCATTCCAAACTTTACGACCGGCGTCCGACAACGACGAGTCGGCCAAAACTGGCGAAAGGTGTACAGGAATTCGTCTATTCGCATCTAATTAAGGTGATTACTTTCTCTTTGTAGCCTTGCCAGTATCGGCGCCAGTGGCCTTGCCCTCGGGTTTGGCATCAGTTGCCCTCTTGGCTTCGATTGTCTCGCTCTCCTTCCCATTTTGGGAGGAAGGCTCACCCTCATCACCGCCCTGCCCAAACTCGTTGACACGAGTGAAATCAGTCTTGTAGGCCCAGCGTTGGTACAGGTAGATGAAGAAGATGATGTCATCGCGGAAAGTCGCCAGTCGATGGAGGAATGGCATTTTGATGGTAAATGCAAACAAATCATCAATGAATGTGTTGAGAAACTTGTACATCATAGCCTTGGCCGGCATATGAGCCACACTCTTCAAGCGATAGTTGATGTACAGGGATGGAACCATCATAAGGAAACCATAGGCATATACAGACCCAACCAGGGTAGTAATGATGAAGGAATACCAAGACTTGTGAGAATCGTACACGAGGGAGTAGACACCATAAGCAATCAGCAAAGGCACAGCCACCATGTACATGTACTTGAAAGCAACAGCGTCATACTCCTTGGTCTTCTCCTCGGTCTCGGTAAGCTTGTGCTTGTCCTCAAAGACCAGAGTGTAAGGGAAGAGCGAGCCGGGTGCCGAGGGTCGGAAACGCACGTCCACAACAGTCGTGACCTTCCAGAATTCGATGACAATGCCGACCACTTGGGATCCTAGAATCACCCAGCTGGTGTTTTGAGAGTTGTCAAGAAGGTAGAGAAAGATGATGGTCTGCATGAAAACGTTTGCCAAGATGGAGCGAACCGAAATACCAACATTGTCCTTCTTTTTGCGGTAGTGGGCGATATCAGAGCCAAAGGCAAGCATCTCGAGAATGACGTGTGCGACACTGACTACAGCTGTGATGCCCAACAGGATGGGGTTCGTGTCAATGAATATTTCCTTGACCATTTCAATCTCGGAGCCGTCGCCGCCGGTGGGCAGAGAGTGGCCAAACGCAGCCTGGCGAGCGTTTTCCTTGGAGCTTAATTCAATCGATGCAAGAGTGCTAAATTTCCAAAAAGCCATGGTGGTTAGATCTATGTGCAGAGGAAGCTCCTTGACCGTTTCATTGAGTACAGTCATGTGGTTGGCAAGCTGCCAAAAATTATTGATAAACAAGACCGGATCTGGCAAAAATTTAGTCTAGATAAAGTAACAGAGTGCAGCTTAACTTACAGTACCAGCCGTTTTGGCCACTACCGTCGCGAGCTCCTGTTGCTTCGAGACGAAGGAAGTGCTTGACAGCAGGATGGATAGAATTGAAGTCTTTGACACCCATGGCTGGAACAAAGGCGAAGCTAGCATTAGGGTGGTAGTGATTGGTAATGATAGGACCGGTAGGCTCTTCCTCCTCAGGCTCCTCATCTTCAGAATGACTATCAAGTAGGTTTCTCGTTTTGGCTACCTTCTTCTTGGGCAGATATTGAGTCAAAGGATAGGCAAAATGATATGCTTTGGCAGGGTCATAACCTGGTCGACGGGGATCCAAGTTACTACCGGTCAGGCCAACGTAAAAGTGGCCCCAAAGGGTTCCATTAAACTGAACAGCCCTCGGAACAGTAAACTTGGTATCGACGGTGCGCTTCTCTGAGCTGTTGCTCATCTGAAAATTCCTTTCTTGCAGCACGACATACTCGGCCGGGGTTTCCGAGATGGGTGTCGGGTTGAAGGACGGGGATAGAGTTACTACAATATCGACATGGCTGTCCTGAGGCCAGATTGGCGCGATCTTCCGAGGAATCGGTCGGTACTGCGCACCCTCGTCAAGCTGGCTGGGACGCAGTTCGAAGGCCGGAATGTCACCCAAGTTGGATGCAACTGTGATGGGTTTGCCGGTATTAGGATCGGTCACCTGGACGCCTCGCTGATCTTTGGCAAGGAAGTAGGAGAGGGCAAGATTAAGCCCAAGGTATGCAGCACCGCCCAAAAGGAGCTTGTTAAAGTTGAATCCCTAATGGGACGCGGTCCACGGTTAGCCATGTGCCTTTCTAAAGAAGCAATTGCATGCCCACGGAAACGCTTACATGTCGTTCTGGCTGTGGCTGTGGTTGGCCCTCGGGCTGCTGCCGGATGACCTGGTCAAGCCCAGACATGACAAGACCCAAGACAGGATAAGGGACAAGCAAAGTTCCAGAACAGGGTCGGTTTTCGACTCGCCACGGGTTGACGACGTTGCAGCGCAGTTGGTTGCCTCGACGGATGTAAAATTCGCTAGAGGTTGTCGAGTACGATTTGGCTCGCAGGCCAGTCAACTGTCTGTGAAACTTGGAGCACCGCACCGCCACGCTAATCCCCCTTTGGCGCAGTGCGCAGCTTGAAGGCGCCACATGTCGATTAGTACCAGTACTAGTTCCATACTCCGTACTCCGTAGTTGAGGCCACGAAGGAGCCTGTCTTGCCCCACTAGGCCGCGCTGCGGAACCGAGCCTTGAGAACAAGTCAATGTTGACCTTCTCTCGGGCCATGCCGATTAATGCTCAACACAATAGCCACAATATCGCGAGATACGTACCAGCTTTATTTCAGATATTACCTAGGTACTGACAGGATGGTTTTTTCCTGTGGCTTATATTGACGGCATACTTTCCATGCTTCAAAACCTCAATCTATTAGGCATGTATCTTCATGTCTCAGTCGCCAGGACGGCAACTACTAGTACGTAGTACTAGGTCTCATCTACATGTTGCCAACCCTAAGTCGAAGGTATTCATTCTATGGACAACTCCTCAACAATGCCCAATAACACGTTGCGCATGCAGTTCCTGCAATGGAGTCAAAAGAAAGTATAGAGTATGTCCATGTTATCATTTGTCATGCATGGATAGTTGTGTGCGAGATTGTTGCCCAATAGACCTCGTTGCAAGCCGAGATGGGCATTACACCGCCAAAAGTGGAGAATTTCCTCGTAGTGCATGTTGTTCGAACTGCCAAGTACCGGACATGTAATCCGGCGGGGCGTTCGGCATCTGCCATGATAGGGACATGGACGGTTGTGAACTTGCAAAGTTGTAATTCGTCACACTGACAACTGGACACTTTTGACCCTAAGTGCCCGAGTGATCTTCTCCACCTGGACTAAAGCCTCCCAGCCAGCAAAGACAATGTGGGCGTCCCACAGGATCTGGCGTGGCCAAGTCATTGGACCCGTTGACGTATCGTTATTTCAACGCCAGACCTTGCCGTAGACCCAGCCCTCGGCCTATGACTCTTACTTCAACCGCTTGTTGCCCACTCCCTCGAACCCGAGGGGTAGTATTCGCTTTCCTTTCTGTTGAATTGCTCACATTCATTGCCATTTCGG
Source organism: Metarhizium brunneum (assembly GCF_013426205.1). Lineage (NCBI taxonomy): Eukaryota > Fungi > Ascomycota > Sordariomycetes > Hypocreales > Clavicipitaceae > Metarhizium > Metarhizium brunneum. Next base: position 3,506,126 of record NC_089424.1, on the reverse strand, counting down.
AGCTGCTTCCGTCCGACTCACCAAGCCTCGACTCCACTCCTCCAGAGATCGGCTTCATTCCTTTCCCAGCAACGTACTATTAGCCGTCTCCGCCCCGACTTGAAACTCTGAATCACCATCTCAGCTCCTAACAGCACGCAACCAAGTCACAATGTCGTCTAACGCGCCCATCGCGGGCCAGAATCGCACCGCCACGACAAACGGCATCAGCGGCAGCACGCCTCGTACCAAGATTTGTGTCTTTTGCGGCTCCAGCAGCGGAACCAGCCCAGCACACTTGGAAGCCGCCCAGCAACTAGGCAGAGTCATGGCCGAGAACAACATTGACTTGGGTGCGTAGTCTTGCAGATTCAATTCTGCTCTTCAAAAGATCTTGCTGGCTAACATGTTGACCCAGTATATGGCGGTGGCACTGTCGGTCTCATGGGCGAAGTTGCCAAAACAGTCTGCGCCATCAACGGACCCGACTCGGTTCACGGCATCATCCCCGAGGCCCTGGTCAGATATGAGCGAGATGGCACCTACCAGACAGTCAACGTCAATAACCAGGTTGTCCCCACCGAATCCGTGTATGGCCGCACCACGGTGGTCAAGGACATGCACACCCGCAAGAAGCTCATGGCCGAGCAAGTCTTCAACGGCGGGCCCGGTAGCGGCTTTATTGGCCTGAGCGGGGGCTACGGTACCATGGAAGAGGTTTTCGAGGTCATCACCTGGAACCAGCTGGGCATCCACACAAAGGGCATTTGCCTACTCAACATTGAGGGATACTGGGACGGCATTGTACAGTGGCTGGGCAAGGCATCAGAGCAGGGCTTCGTCAAGCCTGGTAATGAGAATATCGTCGTTGCGGCTACCGATGCCGAGAGTGCCGTCAAAGCACTGAGCGACTACAAGGTTTCCGGGGCTACTTTCAAGCTTCAGTGGGGAAAACAATAGAATCCATATACATAGCTGATACATATATAGATCATGTAGAATGAGTTATGATGGGATGACATTCTCTTTACTGGCGTTTCATAGGACTAAGGATGTGGACGCGGAGGGAGGTATATATATATATATATATGATCAAGGCATGCCCCAATACCACTATTTTAACCATTGTTCAGAAAGAAATAATACATAATGCAAAGTTCGCGGGAGAGCACTTTTTTGTCTGTATCTCTTTGTAATTCATGTCGAGACCGTGGTCTGCCGCTCCGAGGCAGCGTTTAGTTGTAATTGTACATGATCTAGCGCCGTGTTCTCCCCTTCCGATTGTCAACATTGCCCCTCATTTGAATCATCTAGCTGTCAACATCCATGCCTTCCTCGCCTTCACCGCTTCCTTGGCTCTCACCAACACTATCAATCCACTGCTTAACCTCGAACTCTTCATAAAGCTTGAACGTCTCAATGTCCTTCAATCCCTCGCCTTGTACACCAACCAGGCCGACGGAGGTATTCTCCACAGTCAGCTCCTTGTCCTGGACCAAGCTCTCCCGAAGTGCCTTGAGACCATGCCTGACCAACTCTTCCCTTGAGCAGTCCGCAAAGGACTCCACGTTGCGTTCCAGATATGTTCTTGCCATTTGGCTTCGGGCACCAATCGCAAACGCAGCCATTTCCTCCGTCATGCCTGATGGCTGGAACTCAAACAAGTGAGGACCTCGCTCGTCCACGCCAGCAACCAACAGGCCGACACCATATGGTCGCTTACCATATACTTGGGTGTTAATCTGGGCCTTTTCGCCAATCATGTCGACGAGGGAGCGGAGCGGGATGGCGCGGCCGTAGGTGAGACGATGGCCAAGACATTGCTGCTTCATGAAGTTGGAGAGGACGCGAGCATCCGATGTCAGGCCGGCAATGGCGATGCCGGCATGCTCGTCGATGGAGAAGAGTTTCTTTTGGTAAGAGGACAGTTCCTCGGCGTTTCTCTGCGAGCTGGTTAGACGGTATTTGTTTGCGAAACAACGTTGGGACGTAGACCTGCCTTGACAGCGCAGAGTACAGCGTGGGTTTTGCTGACGATACCGACGACGACGGATCCTTGTTTCACAGCCTCGGCGGCATATTCAATCTGAAATATTCGGCCCTGGGGCGAGCTAATGAGGACTATATGTTAGTTGAGGACAACTTTGACCTGCTTACTAGGTGATGCTAGCTTGGGAGACGTCGCAGAGGCCGGGGCGGGGGGGTGCGCACAATGTGACAGAATCATTGTCGTAGTTGTTTCTGAACATGATGGTCTAGTTTGACAAGGCGATTCGTTGCTGCAGCTGAATTGGTGACTAGGTTGTGGTCGTGAAGAAGCAACTGATCGTGGTCGGCCAAGCAGCGACTACTTTGGGGTGCTCGATGGTGCTCGGCGGTATGTAGGTAGGTGTTGATGCGGCCAGGCAACCCAAGCTTCGTCGTCGCTAGCTGTCATGGCGCGGTGAGTGGATGCCGTGGATATTCCGTCTCACCGCCTGCCGTTTTGGCTGTCGTCGTCATGGTCGCCCTCCAAGTAATTCTCACAGCGACAGGGATGAGCTCAATTTGCTTCATGGTTGCTCAATCTTAGAGGAAGTGCATTTTCATGAATTCATCAGTTTCTCGCATGGCCCCCGGGCAGGGCAACGACGCAGTAGTCAAACACCATTTACCCTGGCTCGTAAGCGAATTTTGTCCTTGGTTCTCTGTATGCACTTGGATCTTGGGTACCGACACTTACCAACCCGCTCTAAGCTGGTAAACTCAGGTACCTTGTCGGTGCCAATTCTCAAGGACCCTTCTTCACAGAGAGCCCGTCGTCCCTCTCACTCGTCCCACTGCGGCTACGTTTGCGCGTTTTTTTTATATTATTGTAAGAAAAAATATTGAAGCTTCTATCCATTCAAGAAAACCCAGAAAACACAAATCCCCCGCTCAACTTTCTTCCTTCACACTTGACGGTTGTGACTGCAAGCATCCACCATTCCCTCAAGAGACATACATATACACGCAGATGACTCACATTGTTCGGGATCCGCTGGTAACATCATCAATGATACCAAGGCTGACATTGCCCCCCATCTCGAGGTCTCTGGCGACTGTATCTCGCTCGAGGAAGCTAAGAAGCTAGTCAAATACCTGGAGACCTTTGCCAAGGCGTAGAGTTAGCGGGTTGCGACTGGAAGCAGCGCCGTACGGTGTGGTAATTGGCCACGACCAAGGATCAATGGCAAGCTTTGTTCAACATGCTGCGTACTCGGTGGTATTAAAATTAAAACAATCAAATAACCATTGACGCTTATCAAGATGGCGGCAGCGACATGTATGTTTTTGCCGTAAAACATGAAAAGTTGTCAGGATGTCTTGAAATCGAATCAAGCATGATGAAGCTCGGCTCCGCTGACAGGGGGGTTGTCAAGCGGTATTCCGCCCGCTGTGTAGCGAATCCCCCAGCCTGTCAACCACCAGCCAGACATCAATTGATCAGATGGTCGGACGCTGTCTTTTCATTAGGTCCGGTTGTCAACCTCCACCTGCTATCATCTCCCCGACATATTCAGCTCGTCGCACAACTTTGTCGATGCTCCGGCGCTCATCTTGTACCAACATAATATTCGCCGGGCCTCGCATACCGCGCTGTGCTTCACCATGCTACAAGTTCCTTGATGTGGCGCGGCGTCAGCCCCTTGCAAAACACTTCACGTCAAACACCATTCGCCGAGGACACGTTCACAACAACGTCCCAGCCTTCGGGGATACCATCTACGCCTTGTCCACGGCACATGGCAGGGCAGGGATTGCAGTAATTCGCATATCTGGACCATCATGTCTACAGGTGAGCGTCTCGATGTAGCATATCGAACTTGGTTAACAACAAAGCTCAGATATACCAAGGCTTATGCCCGGGCAAACCACCACCCAAACCTAGGCGTGCGACTGTTCGTACCCTACTTGACCCGGCATCCAACACTGAAACCAACATATTAGATGTGGAAGCCCTGCTACTCCATCTCCCCTCGCCCAAAACAGTCACCGGCGAGGAAGTCCTTGAGCTCCACGTCCATGGCGGCCCAGCGACAGTGAAAGCCGTCTTGTCTGCTATACCGAAATGCCAGGCCAGCACGCGCATCCGCTACGCCGAACCAGGCGAATTCACCAAACGCGCATTCTTCAATGGCCGCCTTGATCTGGCGCAAATTGAATCCCTGGGCGACACTCTGGACGCAGAGACGGAACAGCAGCGTCGCGCAGCAGTAAGAGGTAACTCTGGCGCGCTTGGACGAAGCTACGAAGACTGGCGGCACCAGTTACTCCAAGCCCGCGGGGAGATTGAGGCTCTCATAGACTTTTCAGAGGACCAGCATTTTGACGAGTCGCAGTCTGAGCTGCTGGAAAACGTGGCAAGACAGGTAGCCAAGATTTTGCGCTCCATCGACCTGCACGAGTTGGGCAGCCAACGAAGCGAGTTGTTGCGGAACGGAATTCGCATCGCGCTGGTAGGGCCCCCGAATGCTGGAAAAAGCTCCCTGATGAACATCATTGTCGGCCGGGAAGCGTCCATTGTTTCCGGCGAGGCCGGCACTACACGGGATATTGTAGAGGCCAGTCTCGATATACGGGGGTTTCTATGCTCCTTTGCTGATACTGCTGGTTTTCGGTCCAAGACGGAGACGAGCGACGAGGTGATTGGCGCCGTGGAAGAAGAGGGCATTCGACGAGCAAGGGCACGGGCACAGGAGTCGGACGTGGTTCTCGTCCTGGCATCCGTAGAGCCAGGGCCGTCCGGGCCGTTTATCCACTTCGACAAGGAGACGATGGCCCTTGCGACCGAGGCACAGTCGTCTCTTGTCGTTGTCAACAAGCAAGACACGGTCGATGGAGATGTACTGTCCCATTTGCTCCGGCAGTTTCGCCAACTGATTCGCGAGGAATATCCGGGTCTACCACAAGAACCAATCTGCATATCCTGCAAAGAAGACGGCTCTGCATCGAGGGACAGTGGCGTCCAAAGCGTCGTCGACGCACTGGTCGCCTCCTTTTCCCAAATGACAGACATGCCGCCCGACATGCGAGACCTGCTGGGTGTTACTGAGCGACAGCGCCAATTACTTGCGAAATGTAGAGGCCATTTAGAGGATTTCATGGGCGAAGCGCAACCGCAAAAGGGGTTAGATTCAGACATTGTCCTTGCAGCCGAGTATCTGAGATATGCTGCGGACTGTCTGGCCAGAATCACGGGCAAAGGTGAGGCCGGGGATGTGGAGGAGGTATTGGGCGTGGTGTTTGAAAAGTATGCTTCCCAGTCTTTTTTTTTCACTTGGGCGAGACGCAAGGCTAACATAACAAATGCAGGTTCTGCGTGGGTAAGTAGTCAGCACATGGCATGCACAATGTATAATATTGACTGTACGATGTCGAGAAGAGATGTATTGTGTCCAGCACAGGCCCCTAATCTATTCTATATCTGGGTACCCCCTGCGAAGGGAATCATGTACCCAACGTCCCGTTGATGCGTTCTAAACCTTTTTTTCCAAATGTGAGAAACTGTTCATGCGCCGTTCTATGTGTCCGCGGTAGCAGTGTCGATGCTACGCAGACAAATGCAATGTTCTATGCGTCCCCCCTTCCCAAGAAAAGTTGCCAACATGTGTCGATGTATTCATTGTTTGTGACGATGGTGGCCACCGTGCCAGTGGTAGGTAGGCGTGGCCTTTATCGGCGGTCCTCGTCGTCGCTGGGAACGGTGCCGGGAGCGCCGCTGACAATGTTGTATCCTGAGCGGCCGTAGTTGACGGGCTCAAAGGTAGTCGAGGCAGCCATTTTCAGGGAATGAGAGATGCGTGAGAGTTTTGTGGTTTTGAGATTGGAGATGTGTATATGTTTGACGCGTAGTTGAAGCGTGCGTATATATGCACTTGTGTTATAATATAAGCAATATGGGTGCGATGATGCTTAACGCAGTGACTGTGATATTGTAGAAGAGTATGTGAGCGATGATGCTTAAAGCCAGTGACTGTGATATTGTAGAAGAATATGTGAGCGAGCCGCAATGCTTTCTAGATGCTGTCTTGCCAAAACGAAAATTCTCATCTCAAGGCCGCCGCCGTCCATCCCTCTTATATATCCAAAACGACCCCCGACGTGCTCACCACAAAGCCCATGGCCACGAGGCAATCCGGCCCCCAAGAAAGGGCCTCCTGCCTTCTCACGGAATCGACCACGACTCACACGTCGTCACCGGCGGTATGGTAGGGCTGAGGCTGCCTGACATGGAGCCTTCTCAGCGGCCCCCAAAGAGGCACCGGTCGTGACTTGGCCTTGGAAACAACGTGGCTCCCAGGGCGCTTCTCATCTCACGGGTGAGTCGACTGGCTCCAGTCTGACCAATGCCCCTGTGCTACCACGGCCCAATCCGCGTCCGTGAATGCAAACCGGGCCAACGGTGCCTGCGTATTCAGCCGTGACACAAGGCTGTTTCCAGACATGTTCTCCGACGGCCGATGCGTCGACGGCGGCCATTGCCAGGCACTGGGGGCCATGTGCTGCGCAGAACATTGAAAGGAACGTTCGAACGTTCAGGGCCGCGGTGACTCCCAACATTGACCGCCCGCACAGCCACATCCGCAAGCGACACAAACGCCGCTGCGCTTCGTTCCGTTTCGTTAATGTTCGTTTCGTTTCGTTGGCACGGCCGTCAGTTGGCCTTGTTCAACTGCAATCGTAATATTCTTACATGTCCCGCCCGGCTTCGTATCGTGACGACATCTGATGCCGGGCCTGCTCGGCTCTGCTCTGGTCTGCTCTGGTCTCCATGTAAGCCCGCGTGCGCGCCTGCGCCGCCGTGTCCCAACAAGAACTTGACGGACCAACAAGAGGGCGTCTGGCAACAAAAATAGCAGCTGCAGCGCCGAGCGTGCCGACACTGTCCGGTTCTCGAACCATTATTTCGAAGCACCAATCCTCTCGCCTGTCCGGCAACCTCGTTCATGGCCGCCGCCGCCGCCGCCGCCTGACATCGCAGAACAAGGCAAGCCGCACTCCAGTCCGTAGAACCAGACATACTACCGTCTGGTAACAGAATCCTTCGGGGTGCCTCGAACGGGCTGGCCGACCCAGCAACTGGCTTCGTCCCGTCGTGGAAAAAGGCACACGAGAAGAAGAAAATTGGCCCCCCCCTTTTCGTCCCCCAATCCATCAATGTGTGTCAGACGGAGTTGCACCAAAACGTGGCCTTTGCCAGGCACCGCTCCGCTGCTCTCGTTTATCATGGCCACCGACGCTTCGGCGTTTGTGCCTGCTGCCTGGTACTACATGTAATTTTTTTTTTTTTTTTTTGGCCCGTTGGCAGAAATCAGCCAGATGATGCAGCCGGCTTTCCGCCTGCGCCGCAAAAGACTCATTGCTCTCGTTGACACTGCTGGCATAACTGACGTCTGGGAACACTGATTGGCCGCATTTCTGCCTCTACACACAAGATTTTCAAAGGAGAACAAGCGGCTTCTTTGACTCGGCAGTCAAAGCTTGTCGAGGCTGGGTGCACAACGTGTCAAAATGGTAAGCTGATTTGTCAACATGGTCAACCACAAAACGTCATTACGACTCATCATCTTCACCCATCATCTATTCTGGCCCGTTAGCTCCGATGCTTCACCGTCTATATGATGCGTTTTTTTTTTGTTCCTGACGCTCCCGCGTCGCCGTCCTCTACAGCTCATCTCGGCCGTGCTCGCTTAAATCATCCATGGCCATAATCTTCACCACGAGACTCGTCCACCCCGTGAAATGCTGAGTCCTTTGTCCGGCACCCGTTTCGGGGTTGTACTGCTCCCACGCGAACCCCGTCTCCTTCCAGCTCTTGTAGACCGTGTCCACGAGGTTCTTTCGGAGTCTGTTGTACATGTCCCGTGCCTTGCTTCGGTACGGACCCTCCTGTTTTGCGACGCTCTAACATGACAGTCGGTTAGCCCGTCGTGGGTTCGATGCCTAGGAAGGGATGACCCCTGTCGTTTAAAATGTGGCATATTAAGCTTACCTGCAGCTGTTTCACTACCATGTAGTTCATGGGCATCCAGATCGGACTGCGCCAGTAATTCTCGCCTGTTCCGTAAAATTCGTCCTGCTTGCTGAGGCTGCGGATGCCGTGTGGACTCCAGAGTTGCTCCTCATCGGCCACCAGGTCCAGAATCTTGCCGAGCTTCGGGTCATTTGGCTTGAGCAGTCCTACCATGAAAGGAAACAGTGACACGTAACCCTTATGGCAGACAAGTTGGTGCTCCTCAAAATCATCGATTGTGGCGTCGCAAAAGCATCCGTCCTTTTCTGACCAGTGCAAGTCGTTGAGGTTGTGTTCAATAGCATCCAGGGTCTTGGCCAGCTCCGCCACATCTTCCTTCATATCTAGGGCCTCGGCAATATTCTTCAGCGACTTCGTCATCAAGCCAACCCACGACATGAGGTCGACATGCAGCTCACCAGGGTGTGGCGGCTGTGGCCGAGGATAGTCGTCGAGACCACTTGTCAAGATGTGTGACTCGGATCTTCCTCGCCACCTGTAGCCCTCTTTTGATGAATACGCCTCCCGGTCGTAGCCCTTGAGGTCGCCGCGCTGCGTTTTGCGGAACCAGTCGTACTGGCGCTTCAGCAAAGGATACATCTTTCGGAGATAGTCCTCGCCAAGCTCCATATTGTTCAAATGTGCCGTGTGCAGAGGGTTTTTTCTTTCCTGCGCCAACTTCTCTTTGCCCGACGGCTGCGTTCCGTTGGTCTTGCGGAGGCGCTCCATGAAATCCTCAATCACGAGGAAGAGCGTAGGTGGATTGGCGTAGTGCGGATATTGAACTTGAAACTCTTCAGGAACCTTGGTGCGAGCCTCGGGCCCAAGAATCTGCTCTCGAGGAATCCAGCCATCCTCATCCATCGTGTTATACCAGCTCTTAATCACCTCGAGTGTCAAGTCCATATCCCAATCGGCAATAGGAGCAAGATGAAAACCTTCATCCCAAAGAAAGCCTCGAGGGAAGAAGGGCCGAGATGGAACACTTGTGAACAGCTCATACGGCCCTTCGAGTGCCTGGGCTTGGCGTTCTCTAGCCTGGCGAGTTTCCTCCCAGAAGCCCTCACTCTCCTCTTCATACTCTGGCGCATACGATCGATCAATCACCTGCTTTCCGTGAAAGTATCCCACACCACCAAGAAGGTTGGAGAACATGCTCTTGCCAAACTGCTGATACTGTTCGCCGTCGAATGGTGTCTTGAGCTCAAAGATGGTCGAAAATCGATCCGCAAAGGCGCTAGATGTCGCTGCAATAGTGTTTGTGACATCCTCCTTGGTCAATTCCTTGCCAGCAGACGCAGATGAGAAAATGACGTCAAATTCAAACGAGCCTTCGTACGTTCTTTGGAGAATATGCGAGTTGCCTTTTCCAGGCTGATGTGCCATACGATAAACCTGCCACGCTGGCGGTGGATTCTCCATGCCATACTCTTCCTGTACAGCCATGGCTGCAGGTTGTAGCTGCTGGAACAGCAAAGGCACAGCCTGCCAAATAGCATCCTCTGAAACCTCGGCGCTGTGCACCAAGGTAACATCTCCGGGGCGAGAGGCGGAAATCTCATGGTCCCCGGCAGGATATTTCCCATTTCCTTCGGTAACAACAATCTTGTAGTCACCCAAAGCCTCCGAGTTTCCGATGAAGGTGGTATCGCCTTTATATCCGAGCTCGTCACCTTCACCTTGGGCCGCGAGCTCGCCTTTCCCTTCTTGTGCGATGTAGTAATATACGACTGTCTTGTGGTCCGCCGGCGCATCCTCATGTAGTTGCCCCTTGATCCTGACAGCCCAGCTGCCACCATTGCTTCCACCAGGGATTTTACTAAACGATGTGGTAATGTCAATCTTGTTGCCCTTGTCGTGAATGGTTTGTATACCACCGCTCCGTGCGTCATACTCGTCCCATCCGTAGCCGTGAATATCTTCGCCTTGTTCGCAAGTATATCTCAGGCCTAAATCTTGTTAGAACGCGACCATCATCGGTATCGGACATGATTCCTCACCATCCTTGACATCGTTGTACTCTTCGATTCTCCCCCACATCAATCCCGTCCACAAACTCTGTGGCAGTCTAGGCCGGACGCCAAAGTACAGATTGGGCTTGTACGGACCCCAAAACAAACTCTCGTTGTTTTGGCGCCCAATCTCGCCGGTCAGGACCGAAAGATCACCCGTGGCAGATGTTCCCGTGGCAAGAATTGCCGCCACAGCCGCCAGCGATTGGATCAATCTGGCCATGTTGTCTCAATCTCGCGGTCCGTCAACAAACCATGGGGTGAGTAGCGAGATGGGTGTTAACTGCCTTCCTGGCCCAAGTGCCTTGCGATCAGATGGCCAAGGTCAAGTTCACACACAGCAGTCTGAGGCCACGTTCGCCATTGAGTGAATGGGAGTGTTGGACCTTGCGCAAGGCTGCTGTCGCACGGCGGGTTTCATTGGTGGGTTGAGCTCCATGGCACAAGGAGCTTGGGGCGTGTGGGGAAACTGACCCCAGGGGATCCAGGGACAGCAATTCGCCATCCCACGCCCCCCTCCGCCACTTGACCACATCAAGAGCAAGCATCTTTTTTCGACATCACAGTCCTTTCCGCCTGGCATCACTCCACCTGCCAGTCAATTCATACAACCCCTCCCTAGCCCAAGGTTTCCCATCACAACATGAGCGACTCTCGCCGCCCCCGCCGGCCAGACAGCCGGCAAATGTGGGACGAATCAGACCGCCCTCGAAGACCACGGGACCGAGACCGCTTCGATCGCGAAAGAGACTCGGACCGCCCGCACCCACGTTCTAGATCTCGGGAGAGAAGGGGTGGCTACGACGACCGTTCCAGATCCCCGGATAGGCGCTATAGGGATCGTGGCGGCCGTGGGAGAGGCCGCGGCGGCCAAGACAGGTCCCCCAGAGATTCTCGCCGCTACGATGACCGGGAGAGAGACCGACCAAATGCTCGTCGCAGATCAGCGTCACCCACCAGCACTAGCCCCCCGCCTTCTTCAACTCTACCAACTCGCTCTCGCACTGATAAAGCAAACCGAGCTCCTGCTTCTAGCCATCGTCGCAGCCCCCCACCACGCGACCCGTCCCGAGACGATACCCCCATGTCCAACGAAGACGATGCAGAGCCCGGAGAGGCAGATGCCGACGACGACGACATGGCTAACATGCAAGCCATGATGGGATTTGGTGGCTTTGGCACGACAAAAGGCAAGAAGGTAGTTGGCAATAGTGCCGGAGCTGTAAGGAAAGAGAAGAAGATGGAGTATAGGCAATATATGAACCGGCAGGGAGGCTTCAATAGGCCTTTAAGCCCGGGTAGGTGATGTTGTGATGGATGCGGCCCATATGGTAACAATATGAAATTGTATCATAAATATGTATGGCGTTTGGGGCTAGAATGGGAAATCGGTTTATGAATAAAAGATTATGACCCTACATCTCGCGTCGCCTCTGTGCGCTGCCATTGTGGAACTAGCGAAAGGCGGACATTCTACACAGTGATACTTGCTAAAGTACTTTGTCGAATAGCAAAATATGCCAATATAAACATTACGTACGGACGCTATATGCAGCTCTCCCATCTACGGACCCTCTACTCGTTCTCCGCTTCTAACTTTGCTCCCTCCATAGGCCCTTCATCTGGCTCTGGCTCCTTCTCCGCCTCTTCTTCGACCGCTTCTGGTACGCCAGCCGCAGTGCCATCTGCTGCAGCTGCTTCCTCTGCAGTTCCGCTCATTTGGCTAGCGCCTGCTTTCTCTCTCCTCCGTCTTCTTGATCGACGCTCATCCTCAGCTGTTTGTCTTCTCGCTTGCCGTAGGCTCTCTCTCTTGGCGGCATCATCGTCCCCGTCGCCACGCATACCTTGTAGCAAGGCGGCGGCTCGGTCAGCAACATCTTCATCTCCTTCTCTAGGTGAACTCAGCCCAGGGCTAACAATCGGGTTGCCCTCTTCGTCAATCGCCTTTTCAATATTTTGTAGACCGGTCTCGGCGTCGGGTACTTCAGCCAGGTCAGGAATCTTTTGGCCCGAAGCCACTCGCACTTGGTGTCTGTCCTTGAGACGTGCGCGACGACGTCGATCTCTCTGGTCCCGGGCTTGCGGCGCCGCTGCTCGAAGCTTCTCAAGCAGCGAGTCCATCGCGCCGGTACTAGTTGGTGAGGCGCTTCCTTCGCCCAGAGCTGCTGCAGCTCCTCCCTTTTGCGCAGTGTGCTTACGCTTCATGGACGCTTCGTTTCGTCTCCTCATATCTTCCAGCTTAGTATTCTTCTCCTTTGATTTCTTCCACTCCAACAAAAAATTGGCTAGTTTGGCGAAGAACTCTCGTTTGGCGTTTTCGTCGGTAGGATCCTCTCCATAAAACACCATAATGTCCTTATAAGTTTTAATCATTTCATCAAGATAGAGCTCCATTTGGTCGGCCTTGCGTCGTGCTTCCTTCATGCATCGCTGCACGATTTGGCTGACGCGATCCTCAGGATGGAATTGTTTGGGGTCGCTGAGGTTCCCGGAGTCCAGGGACATTTGCACATTGCGAATGGTCTCAATGTATTTCTTAGCATCCGCCTGCAGCTGTTCCACATTGATCTTTTGTGCCGCCACAACACCGCTGATGTCGTTGGCGAATCCCTCCCATTCGGGGTACTGACTTCGAACTATACGCTCCACCAGATCTGCCAGCGAGGATTCATTCTTGTCATCCTTGACCATGCCTAACCGTGCTAGTGAGCTTAGCTTGAAACCACGCGCTTGTTTGTTAGCGTCATTCATATAGTTGCCAATGTCGAGAATAAGGCCAAGGACATTCATAAGCGATACAGAGTCCCGCAGGCTCTCTGAAACTGTCACAACCTGGTTTATTCTCTCATTGAGCTCCTCGTAGTCTGATTCAAAGTTTTTACTTAGCCACAGGGCCCTCATGCGGCTCTTCCAGTAGTGGTGCAACTCAAACGCGGTATGCAAGTAAATTTGATCCTGTCTTGTGAGCTCCGAGGGGTCTTGCTCGCGGTGTTGGCTGGTGGCATCAGGGCCAGTCAGATCTCGGCTGTACGGCGCCATTTGTTTCGCTACATTGTCGGAAATATTGCATAGGTCATCCTTTTGAAGGAACTCCATGACAACCTGATTATCCAGCACTTCAGTGTCACAATGAATAATCGTCCGAACAATCTTCTCCACAGAATGTTGTGAAAACTTGGCAAAGGCGATTTCTAGATTCGATGCGTTAGCAGCTGGGAAATACTTATGGTTCCCATGATGTAGCACTTACCGTATGCCTTCCGCAGGTCAGCAGAAATGATTTGCTTTTTGTCACTACTCTTGGCCATGCCACCGCCCAATTTCTTAATTTCTTTGGCCATAAAAAGCTTCTCAACCTCGTCCAAGATACCCTTTCGGCTAAGCTCATTATACTTCTCTTCTCGCTCCTCAGCTGACGGAGCATGCGCAGCCCAGTGACTGGTCTCGGGGGTGTCGAGCTTTTCCCAATGCAAAGCCTTGAGCTTCTTCTTGGGCCGTGCCACGGGGAGACCAATACTCGGAGCAGTATAAGTTGATTTCTGAGGTAGGTAATTGCCAGAAGGAATAGCTCCAGGAGGAGGAGGCGGCGGCGGCGGCGGTATGGAGCCTGCCGAGGCTGATCCCGGGATAGATCCGGGCGGCGGCGGTGGAGGCGGTGGAGGCGGAGGCGGAGGAGGCGGAGGAGGAGGAGGAGGACCGCCGGGAATTAGACTCGGCATAGGTGGTGGAGGTGGTGGCGGAGGAGGCGGTGGTGCTCCAGGAATCTGGCCTGGTATGGGCGGAGGGGGAGGGGGAGCAGGACCTGCTGCAGCAGATTCTGTCTTAAGAGCCTCATCATCTGCTGAGGTTCTTGGTGTTGATGATTCCAAGCTGGGATGCGATGGTGTAGCGTCGACATCGGCATCCTCCGAGTCGCTGCCCTCATATTTCTTGACCTTGGAGCCTATTTCGTTTACCAGCCCAGCTTGTTGCTTAGGGTCGATGGTTGGCCGCTTCATCTCAACAATACGAGGACGTTCGTAAATGACACCTTCTTCACCTTCTGTTTCTTCACTTTCTTCAATGACACTATCTTCAGCATCTCTGTCAGAGCGAAGTGGTTTCCGAGGAATTCTGGTCTGGCGACCCACGCTGCCCAGAACACTGTTGGTAAGGTCACGAGGCGGTGTCCCGCTCCCAGCTGGTGATTCCAGATTGTCATCGTCCATTTCTTCACGTAAGGCTCGCAACCGGTCAGATGGGCCGCCGGCCTCGCCCCAAACACGGCCTTCCAATTTGTACTGTGTCTTTTGTCGCTCCAATTGCCTCTGGAGACGCTCCATTAGTCTGTCGCGGTCCAAAATGCCCTGCATCTGCTCCGCGGTTTCCGCGTTATTGGTGCTGCCATTGTCATTGTCGCTGTGACCGGGCTTTCCTTTGAGGGCATTAGACGCCGCGATGTCTTGTGCGTCTCTCAACATCAGATACAATTCTCGGGTCTCTAGCTCGTTTCTCTGAGCTTCTTTAGCACGGACAGTTTGAACATTATTCAGCTCAGCTTTCAGGCCCTCCGCTTGCCTTCTTTGGGCTTCGATAAATCGCGCTTGCTCGTCAAGTTGCTTCTGCATTTTCTTCACAAGTCCATCGGCTCCGAGTTCAAGCCTGGCACGCATTTCATCACGCTCCGCCATGGCGGCCTCCGCTATCTGTCGTGACTCGAGAGACTCATCCTGCGCCTGCCGTGCCTCTGAATCGGTATGCAGCTTATCTAGCAGACTCTGAACCGTAAAGTTGAGACTTTGCTTAAGATCCATGTTGGGCAAACGCCGGTCCATGGCCACGTAGCTCAGCATTGAGTCAACAAGTTGAAACATACGCAACCGCTCTTCCCCGTCTTGAGCGCGGATGAGCATGAGATGTTGCAGCGCTGAAACAAAATAATCCTGTGCTTTGCTTCCATGGATTCGTTGCTGAATGGCGTCGGCGATCTGAACAGGATCAGTGAGATCCTTAACGTCACCTTCGACGCTGTCCTTGATACTGCTATTTTCCCTCTCAAGCATATCTTCGTAATCAATGGCTTCATTGGTACGAAACCGCTCAATTTGCTTGTCGAGGAGCTCATATTGGAACCCTTCCATTTTTGTGAGAATTCGTTTGATGCCGCATGCTGTAAACTGGGCTCGAATATGTATTCGCAGCTGAAGGTCATGCTCTGGCGCATCTACCAGCATATTGATGAGCATGAGGGTGGTGACGGCATATTCCATGAGCAGATTCTCCATGCCAATACCACCAGTTCGTACCTCCTCGCTAGCACCAACCAGGCTGCCCATTTTGCCACGGCCATCAACTGTTACCTCTACCAAGCGCATCCAAGCGTCGAATCGGCCATTCTCACCAGATTGAGTCTTCAGCTCATCCAGAGCTTGAATAACCTTGATATGGCCTTCGCCATCGCGACCCCAAGTACATAGGAATGTTAATATTTCGCTCACGAGCTTCCTAGTAGTAATTCGTGCTGATATGAGACAGGTAGCAAGGGCTAAAAGGACTTTTTGCTGCATCAAAGCATCGTCGGCGCCGAACTTGTTGTTCATAAGCGCTTTTAAGCACTTAATGATGTCGTAACCCTTATCCAGGTTCTTCTCTGCTCGTGCATTATCCGGCGGGGGACCGGTCACTGTCTTGCGGTTGATTTTTAGTAGCAGTGTGACCAATGCAACCTGTCCCTGGCACTCGACAAATCGCTTTACCCAGCCTATCTGCTGGGTTCTCAAGTTGACCTCGAGACTGCCGAGGCCCTTGGCGTCCAGCTTGTCTTCCATTACCTTCCGCACATACCATTCCGGTGTGCCTTCTTCGTCAGAGTAGGTCGTTATATCCGGTGCCGCATACTGATTGGACCGAGCTGTTTGCCTTCTCTTTTGTTCCCCTTGCCACTCAGTCAAACGATCTTGATAAAGAAGTGTCCATTTCTTCTGCGGCGGGTAAGCCATCATTTGTCGTCGAGCTTGCTCAGGCAAGTTGTGCCATCCTCGTTTCTGCATAAGCTGAAGGAACATTTGTTCAATAACATTATCATCGTCCGGTTTCGGAAAGTAAAAGCCCTCGTGTGCTGTCAGAAAGGGGCCGGGAAACTTGGTGACTCGATTGGATTCTCGATACGACGGCTGAGAGCCATAGGAACTCTGCGACGAGGCACTTGGTAATGCTAGCTGCGATGAGCGTGTTGCCCCCCCAATATCTCGATGGGTAGCATTACCTGAGTATAAGCTTAGGTTCTCACCAGAGCTACGGCCATCATTGGGGTCTAGGTACGATTCGTATCGAGAGGTATGGGAGCCATTGACTGTGCTAGCAACACTTCCTCGAGTAGGACCCCATTGTTGAAACTGGGCTTGTCGACCAGTAGAAGCCATGGTCATGTTAGATTCTCTCGGCCTGGCGCTCGATGGGTCGAACGAGGGGTATTGATGAAAATCCATGCCACTTTTGTTGAGTTGGTGAGGCAAGGGATCTCTGCGTGCTGGCGCTTGTTCGGAACCGGGGAGATAATCGACGGGTATCGGGGATCTCGAACCGGAAGGTATATTATCGTAGGGGATAGATGTTATCACTCCCGCCATCATGTTCACTCCGGGGTCGGGAGATGTGGGCGTATCAATAGACACGGAGGATGAGTCTCTTTTGTGCCTTGATGACCGGAAGCTGATAGTGCTGGCGGCGTCAAGGTGGTCGCCATCTGTCGGTCTTTTGTCCTTGTTCTTACTTCTGGAAAAAAGAGATCGCCCCCCGGACGATTGTCTGGACTTGTCTGCTGATGACATCGTTGCGATCCGCGGCGATAGTGACAGCACAGCGGAATGCCTATGTGAAACTCGTAAAAACGGTCAAGTGCTGGCCCAAGGCCGCTCGCATGATGAAAGATGCAGCCGGGGCCTTTGTGTCGCAGGTAGCAAGGGTCTACCGTGGCAAAGAGACGGGGGAGGAAGCTTTGTGGGTGGGCTTTCTTTCTCTCTTTGGCTAAAAAGGTTAAAGAGATGCCCGTGCCGGCAAAGGAAAGACCGCGTTGGTCGTCCCTCCGGATTCCTTATTTGCTCGGCGCAAGCCCGCAAGCTGCCGCCTTATCTTGGTGCACTTTCTTGCGCTGCCGGCTGGTGTTGCGCCGCGCAACTGCCAATCGAGCTGAATGCTCGCAGTCTCTCTTGTTATTAATATCTCTCGAAACAATCCAAAAACAGTCGGGACGTGGTGCGATTCACAGGCCGCGACTGCGCAGGTTCGACAATGGCCAGTACGGCGGCTAAGCACAGACTGCCACCACTGCGGGAATAGGGGTCGGACGTTTCGTATCGATATGAAATACTAGTAGCGAATGGTTGCCGTCGAACCGTCAAACGGCGATGCTATAGGCGTAGGTGGCTCGCGTGAGCTAACGTTGTGCTCGTTCTGAGGCTGCGGAAGTGGTTGCAGCAGTGTTTGGAAACAAATGGCTGTGTTTGGGACATTGGTCTTGACAGCAAGAAACCAGCCGCTTCAGACAGCAATAGCATGCGGAGAAGTTCCGTGACAGGCCCCTGAAGAATGTCGAAACGGGATACAAACAAGGGGCACGGCCAGGGTGGGGACACGGTTTGGGACTTGGCCTTGCCGGCAGCTCGATTGAGATGACGCTTCAGGAGACCGCGTTGGGGCCAGAGCCAGGGACGCCTAGGAACAACGAGCAGCAGGCTAATAACCAGGCAAATGTAGACAGAAGACAGAGCGGTTGTGAATCTGGTTCGCAGCTGACATCATTTGATGTTGGTGAAGTCGGGAAGCAAGCATCTCGTGAAGAGATGATAGCGTTGAGCTAGGAACAGTCTGGCGCTTGCTAGTTGGATTGGCCAAGTTGCGTCAGTCACTCTTGCCCTACCAAGAACTAACCAGCTGACCGGACACCTTCGTAAACTGCATATGGCCGTGAAGGAGGCTAAACTTCATTCTCATTTATCACTGGCATGATGGTCTCAACTGACGAGACCTCTGTACATACGGAGTATGGCTTAAATTGTCTCTTCTCGCAGGGAGAAACCGGGGGCATATGGGGTTATGCATCGAACGGAGACGTGACCAGAGTCACGACATCGACTTGATTGGACTTCTATCAACTGTCCAATCCCAATCTTGGGGTTCAAAATGGAGAAACCGAATACCTCCACATGTTTGCACCTATTAATTCCAAGGATCCCGTCAGAAGGAAGCCTTACATACATACATGTTTAAGTCTGAAACCCCACCTCACAGAATCTTGCGGAAGCACGCGCTGTCTGCCCCTGAGGATCAATCGGATGCGAGACGGTCATACATACTTCCCGTAGTTACTCTGCCACTACCTCATGACGAAATGTGTACGTGCACAAGATCCTGCGTGCCTGTCAGAGCATTCCATCAGCCGTACCGTGATCGTGACGAATTTACGTGTCTCAAACCACGGTCGCGAGATTGGCAATGACTTAATTGAACCAAGGCGTCACTAGTCGCGAAGTAGTGCGGAGGAAACACGGTAATTGTTAAAAGACCGGACCAGCCTCAATCCTGGGGTCTAGTAGTAGTAGCGCCAGAACCTGACAATCATAGTTGCTAGTATTTAGTGTTTGCTGCAAGTCGCAAATGCTTTTTTTTTCTTTTAGCAAAAGGATATCCTTTGAAAAAGAAATACTAGATCGTGGGCATCAAAGAAAGTTATCGTTTGTCATTAGTCGAACAAAAAAAGTCATAATAGGGGTCGGAGTATTCTTTCGATATATTCGTCCGTGTCGCATGCCAGGCTCCAGTCTCCGATGCATGCGGCACCCGAGCCCTTGGCACCTGTGGCGCTACCCGCCAAGCACTCCAAACTCCGTAGTCTCGCGAACACAGTCCAATATCATCCCAAGCCTGCATCCATGTCCTCGCCGCATCGATAGCCGTCCGCACGGCGTCCTCGTCACTCTCTCCCGACATAACCTTCCCACCCGCCCAAAAATGGCTGCGTCGTCGTCGTCAATGTTATCGCTTGTGAAAGTATGCTCCCCTAGTCATCTCCTCTCGGCTCGTTCAACTTTGATACGCACCTAGTTGTTGGAAACCTGCGTAACTGCCTGGAGCACCTCCGTCTCTTGACCCGAATCAGCTGATAAGATTTATTATACAGGCCCTCTTCGTCCCAGCCGTCATATCCCTCATTATATTCCTCTTCCTCACGTTCGTCATCGCCCCCATCTGGCGCCGCTATCGCAATCGCTACAGTCAATACCTCCCCGTGGAATCCATATCCAACCATACATCCGGCCTGCGACATCGCATCGTAAATCGCTTCTCAAGATTCACCTTACCTTCGACATGGAGTAGGAATAGAGGATCTGTCGACAATCCGAGCGCAGACGACTTTTTGGAAGATGGAGAGGAACTGGGCGACGTGGATGAGCAAACATTGAATGCCATCCAGAGATTGCATTCACACTTGGGGTCGGGCCTTGACAGCAACAGGCGGCTGAGTAGAGAGTAGGTGGCCTCGATGAACCCCTTGTATTATTGGATTCTCACAATTCCTAGTCTTGAGGAGGGGTTCATGGACGACAGCGACGAAGAACAAGCTCGTGGATGACACCCCCAAATCTTACACTGTATTTCTAGCAGCGCTGCACTTCATACAGCCCTCAAGGGAGCAACATAAAGTATCACGAATTATGATCATAGCATGCATAGAACATGTATCACTGAAAAAGTTCGCATCCTGAAGACGATGTCGCTGTCATATTCGGTGCTAATACCCTGGGCTAATACACATATACATAACCTGTTCCGCTTAAGCTCTCGTGGAGCAAGGTTCACCCTTATCGCCACCCTTTCCTAGTACTTAGAGTTGCCAGGCCCATGGACCCGAATCCTTCCTTTGCTCAAACCGTTTCCACTGAGCTGTCCACCATTTCTTCTGCAGTTCGTCGAGTTTCCTTTCATGCCTCTCGACAACAGACCGCTGCATTGCGACCCTCTGATTTAATGCGAGAGACTTTTCCCCTCGGGCTTGTTTAGCTTCCAGCACCCTTAATTTTGTGCCCGTCACTTTAATAGACGCGTGAAGCTTAGCACCTTTGGAGCTCGAACAGAACCCATAGTCCCACGGCAAGACAGCTGCCTCGCGTTCTCCCGCTGTGTTGCCAAACTTTATCAATGGTTCTTCGGTGGCCGGTGAGGTTAAGTGCTCGCAACGGTGACGAAGCGAAATGCAGGGCATGGCAGGGCATCGTGAGCTATTGGGTGCTGTCATCCAGTTAAGGAGGCAGTTGTGGCCTACACCATGACCACAAGGAAGATACACCAACACCTCTTTCGTATGCCTCGCCTTCTTTCCAAAAAACTTGCCACAGATATAGCAGGAGAGGGGGCGCCTTTGGCTGTCCAAATTAGCGTCCGCTGTGGTCGCAATAGAGAATCTACAGTCAGGGCTATGTTCTGGGCCAGGTGTAGGCGTGATATCATCAGGTGCAACTTCTGAGGTCTCAACCAAGGGCTGCTGTAATTGCTCAGCATGGCTTGTGGTTGGTCGTACGGTGCTGGCCACCGTCGTAGCTTGGCTGTCACTGGAGCTCTGCCTGGGACGTCGAGCCCTCAAAGGGCGGAATATTGGAAGCTGGACCGGGCGGGCCATTGCGAGGGTTGGTGACTCTGGTTCTGGCAGCGAAGCCAGACGACCGGCAGCATTCGAACTAGTTACCTCATCATTCTCAATGGGTCGTCCGGTTAAAAGGGGTTCTTTGGGTTCCATGGATGCACGCCGTTGTAGAACCCGGCGCTCAAAATATTCCCTGCCATACTTCTCCCTTGCCCGGCGCATGATATCCTTGACGCGGGCCATTTTGAACCCGAGAAAGAGTAAGAATGGGTGGACTGGAATAAAGCGTTCATAGCGAGGCTGGGATCAAAAATCTTTTACGTATCAAATGATCTGGTCTGCGTAAAGGAAAGAAAAGAGAGGTATTCCCCTCCAAAAAAAAAAAAAGAGTGGCTATGGTTGATGGCAAGAATGTAGTGTATGCATGGTGCGAAAGAAGTTTCGATGTTTTGATTTTCGGGGCCTGTGGAATAAACAATATCATCTCTCTTCCATGTGTCGGGAAGGTGTACTCAGTTGATCTGTGGCATCAGATGCTAAATGTTGATCGAGGCTGCATTGTCATCCAGGAACTGTGTAAGTTGCTCAAGTCCTCCCTACCCTACCCACTGCACAAGTGTATGTACTTAATTAAGTACAGTACCTGAGGTAGGTACCTTACACCACACTTCTTATTAAAGCAAGGTCCAACCAAGCATTGAACCCCACCACTGCTCGCATCGCGCCTGCATCTAACACTGAACCTCATCTTCACTCCTCGCGACGCAAACCCCAAGATGCGGTTTCGCACAGAATTGAAGAACATACGCACGTTTGCGAGCATGTCCAACCGTACACATTCTAAGTCACTTCTCAAACCGCTAACAATTGCCAGAACTTACGGCTGCTCTCTCATCCTTGGAAAAGATAGCCTGGGTCCGCCTCAGTGATGAGACAGTCAGATTCACCGTCATCCCAGATATGGGATCACAAGTCTGGGCGTATGGATTCACCCTACGCCAAGCCATCTCACCTCGTCACTGACTCTCCCGTAGCTCACTAGCAATGGATCTCATCTTCCAGGGCCACCACATCCAATCCGCAGAGTCCCACAACACCATCAACCTCGAACTTCCTCTTCAGCCGCTCCAGCGCGCACTCAAATCCGCGCTCAACAGCATATCTGCGTCCCTACGGCTCACAAAGAAGGACGGCCTGCCAATTCTCTCCATGACCATCACGACAACCACGTCAAATGTGTCCTCAGCCGCAGCTAAATTGTCGTCCGAAGATCCCTTTGGCGATGACGTCTTTGAGCAGGAGCACCTCGAGACGTCACTACGCAGAGAGCACGAGAAGATCATCACACAGGACATACCCGTGCGTGTGCTGCACCCAGCAACCGTCGAGACAATCATGCAGCCAAGAGTGCGGGAACCAGATGTCCACATTCAACTGCCGCCGTTGCTGCAACTCAAAGCTATATCGGATCGCTTCACGAAGCTAGCTCTGACAGGGGCAAATTCTTCCAAGGCACCAAAATTGGAACTAAGCGCCAATATGCACGGGAGCCTGCGGCTGCGAATAGCCACTGAAACAACTGACATATGCAGCGTATGGTCCGATCTCGAAAATCCCGAACTAGACCCTCTGCAGCTGGAACGGCCTGTTGAAGAGCACCCTAGTACGAAGTTTCGCGAAGAGGGACCAGATCGATGGGCCACGGTGCGTGTAGATGGCAGGGACTGGAGTAGAGTACTAAGCGTGGGTCGACTGGAGGGTCGCGTCATTGCTTGCTTTGCAGATGACCATGCCTTGATCCTTTATGTTTATGTGCCGCATTATGATGATGCAACTGAGGACGAGTCTGTTGTTACCGTAAGTTCTCGAACAAACAAAGCGGCCGCTTCATCTGACTAGCTACAGTATTACGTACAATCATACAGCAGGTGACGAAGAACATGTGTGTATATATCAATTTGAGTTGGGTAAAAAATGAGAACGACTACACGGTCGTGCGTCATGACTTCTTTAGGCTGTAGCATGATATTTCTTGAAATGGTATTGTAATTGGCATGAATACTACAGATCTGTAGTATGGAAAAATAGAATATCTATAGTACACGAATGCTCAGTATTAATTCTATTAACGAAACGCCGTAATGTGTGTATGAACCCATCATATTGGTGCTCTACCAATTTTATTTGAGGTTCGAGCCATCCTTCTTTCCACACCGTATTACTCAACTACTTGGCCATAACATCGACATATCGGCCACTCTTTCGCGCCTTCTTCTGACCTGCTTTTCTTGGGCCAGGCGCACCGAGCAAGTCATCAATACTGCTTGCGTTACTCATACTGGTCGCCGGCCTACTGGGCGGACCTGTAGACGGTGGCGCCGACGTCGTGTTGTTGCTAGATACCGACCGTGAGAGGCCTGTGGGGGGTGCCCCCATAGCAGAAGCACCAGCCAGGTTTTCCATAGACTGAGCAGTCGTCAACAACCTGCCCGCAGTAGATCGGAACGGCATGGGAGGAACGCTGGATCGTCCAGCAGCTGGGGGCGGAGTGCCAGGCGCCGCAGGAAGGGGGGTGCCGCTTAGAGTGCGAGGAGCACCCCGTGGTGGTGGCGGGGCGGCCTTCTTGGTTTCGACGTTCTCAGCACCTGGCTTCTTGTTGATCCAACGCTTTAAATCTGGATCATAGACGAAGCTGCTCTGTTCACCAAGTTTGGCCTTGATGGCTTTGCCTGCCTGAGCTTCGCCAATGTTGACTTCGGGCTTTTTGCCACCCCCGAACCAGCCTCCAAAACCCCATCCCTTTTTGGCACTGGCTGCTGAAGCTGCTCGCTTGGCTTTATATCTATTAGCAAACTTGGTCCATGATAAAATATGGACACTTGACACTCACCATCCTCTTCTGCCGCTTTGCGGAACATTTCCTCATTCTCTCGGTCTTTTTCCGCTTTCGAACTCTCCTGCGGTTGCCTTTGTGCGGGAATATCCTCATCGTCATCTTCCATAAAGCCCTTCTTCTTGGGCTTGGGTGCGTCATCACCCTCAACATGGGCCTGGTATGGTGGGGGCTCATAACCATGTGGCTGGAACGAAGGTGGCTCATATCCGCTGTTGTCACCCGTCCCTTGAGCATCATTTGCAACTGGAACTGGAACTATTTGTGGAGGTTCGTAACCGTAAGATGGCGGCTGATACCCTTGATCGGCGTCATCAGCTCCGGGCTGGGGTTGAATATTCGGTGACTCTTGAAGGCTGTACGGCCGGTACCCGGCAGAGGTTGCAGCCCGGACGGCAGCGGCTGGCTGCTGTTGAGTGTGGGCTGCAGCTGACTCGACAGGCTGGTGACCAGAAGTTGCAGCGGCTTCAGGATAACTCACGGGCTGGTAGCCATCAGTTTGAGGTTGTGCAAGCGGTGCGCCTGAGTAATTTGCCTCGTACGGGTTGGGGGCGTATCTTTGGGCGCTGCCTGTCGAAGTTGGCAGTGGCACATGCTGCCCCTGTGCGGCTGGAACATATGGATTGGCGTGGGCGGTAGGGAATTGGGCCGTTGGTACCGGGGCGTATCGAGTCGCGGCGGCACCGGCTGCAGGCGGTGCAGAAGCGGATGGAAAGCTTGAAGAAGAAGCATAGACATCAAAATTGGAAGTCGATGGCGGCCTAGAATTGTTCGGTGAAGAAGCGATACGAGCAAAAGGTCCGTTATCACCATCTGACCCAGTTTGGCCATTGCCATCCTCATCCCCGGAGACAAACTTGTTAAATCGGTTCCACATGCTATCAGATACCTTTCCCATCGTAGGCTTAGAGATCCAGGACGAGGACGCTTCCTTGGGTGCCTGTTTCAATCTTGCCAAGAAATCTTCCACGGAACCTTCAAGAATGGGGTGATGGTAGGCAGACCTGCGTGTCTGGGAAACAATGGCCGAAGCAATCGCATCACAGTACTGCAGAGCCCTATCGCGGTAGCCGTACTCAGCGAGTGTTACGGCATGCTGAAGTTTATAAGCCGCAAGATGAGGCGCTCCCGCAGTTGCTGTAACACCTCCAGCCAGAGTCAGTCCATACTCGTAGACTTCACTGAGCTGCAAGGCTTCAGTCTCCTTGGCAAATTGGTCTGACTGCTTGTGATGGTCCGAACCTAGCAAGACAAAGTCTGCCTTTGGGTCATCCAGTCCGCCAAAAACTGATAGCTGCCGGCTAAAAATGAAGCAGATATGTGCAGCTTCAGCTCGTCCGTAGCTAGACAACAGCTTACCCAGAGCATTCAGCCCTCGAACATCGTCATTGCTGCGGTTGCTCAACACGAGGGTCAATGTTTCACGCCACTTGTCAAGGCCTTCCGTAGCGTCTTTGGTAGGGCCAGAAGAATTTTCAGTAGACATAAGCTGCAATCCTGCGCGGGCATGAGAAGGTACAAGCTCATCAACGCAGTCATCATAATTGCCAGACAAAACCTTGTATAGAGCGGCAAGAGACTCGTTGTTATGGCCTGGGTAGTTGACTTCCTTGCGCACAAATTCTTGCGCGACTCGTTTATACAGATCTGAGGAGACGGTCTGAGAAATGATCATCGCATGGCCCCAGAGGCGCTTGTCCACAGCAGCCCAAACAGCAGTCTCACGATCCCCCTTGAGCAAGTCCAGGCGAATCTTTTCAACGGCTCCTGAGTCCACACCATCTGCCTGCATCGAGGTAACTGCCGTTGTGGTATCTGCCGCTGTAAAGAGCGGTGCACCCTCACTTTGCATCCCAACGGTCTCGGGGGTCAAGACCTCTCGAACTGACTTGTCCACGGTCGGACTACCCTCGAGCACACCATCATGTTCGATGAAGACTCTCAAAAGCTTCCATAGCAAGAGTCGCTCGATGGAGCGTTTATCCTCCAGGGACAGATGAGACTGGAATGTGACATCCGGGAGCTCCTTTTCCATGGATTCAATACCAGCAGAGAGCCATGAAATTGCCTCCTTCTTCTTCGACTTTCCTTTCAAAGGGCCAGGAAATGTGGCCAAGTGATCCTGAAGAGGGTCCAGATCCTTAATATTCCGAACCTTGACTTCACCCACTGTACGCACAGTAACTGGTGTGCTTTGTCCTATAGCGTAGCGAGGTATGCTCTTGGGAAATATTGTTACAAACGTTCCGCCGACTCCCCAAGACATGACCGGAGCTCCCTTCCACCTCTCCAGGGGGTCGTGCTCTCTACCATCGGTAGGTGGCAACAAATTGGTAATTGACTGACCGCGAGCACGGGTGATAGGAGCATACGCAGATTGGGCAGGTTTTACCATTGCAGGTGCTGTCGACGCGTGAGAGGACGAAGGACGAGGACCCGATTCCGATGACTTGCTCCCCTTTCTACCAACGTTTTGCATAGCACCAGGGGATTGTGTTTGGGCGCGCGGAGGGGGTGCAAACGAGGCTTGAGCAGACGATGTTACTGGTTGGGGTGCGTAAGAGTTGGTTCTCTTGGTGGGCGAAAGAGCAGCGGCGGGCCTGTTAGTAGCAGAGGGTAATGAAGGTGTGTAACGAGCTGTACACACTGGTGAAGCTGGGCTATATCGCGACTCGGCAATGTCGGCCGCCGCCGCATGGTTGGCACTGACAGATCGATTTCCAGGAGACACGGCCTCTTCGTCTTCCTCCTCATCCACCTCTCGAGTTGGAGGCAAGGATGAGACACGATTTAACCTTGGTTCAAACGATGAGCTTGTTCGGCGATCATGATGCTGCCCATCAGTGGTACCGCTACTCTCGAAGTGCGCTAACGGGCTCGAGGTTCGCGGCAAGTGAGGAAGGTTGTGTGAAGAACCAGTGCCATATGAGCTATTCGGGCGTGATCCAGCAGATGGTGCTGGCGAATACCGGCTTGATAGGGAAACACCACCACCTTGCTGAGCTGCCGGTGCGGGCGAGTATCGAGAAGAACTGCTCGATGGAGGTGTGACGGATGGAGATTGGGATTGAAGAGTAGAATACGGATTCACCCTTGGAGGAGCAACTAAGCCGGCCATACCGGGTGTTGTCTGGGTCTCCCCGGCCGAGTGTTGAGCGGTTGGTGGCTGGTTTACTGTCGAGGCCAAAGCAGGGGCAGTTCGTGATGCTGGCGGAGGTCCATGTTGCGGCGGTCCCGGTGCGTACTGACCTGGCGAAGGTGCTCGTTGACTCTGTCTTGAAGCCGGTCTGGGCTTGGATGATATTGGCAGTTCCTCGAAGAAGCCGCCTTTTGGGCGAAGAGCCGGGGCAGGTGCCTTTTCAGTCGTTTCGGGGGTCAGGCCCAGAGGGGGTTGACCAGCCAATGCCGGAGGCGCTGATGAAGCCGGCAACGCGGACGCACCAGGAGTCACCTGCCCTGGCGAATACATGCTGGCACTTCTGGGAGGCGGCGGAGCTCTTTCGGGAGGAATATGTTGAAGGCTTGGTCGCTTTCGTGGCTTCACAGTTTTGGCGACCAGCTCTGTGGGCAAATCATAAGGTGAAGCATACCCGGCTTTGGATTTATCTGCAAAGCTCTGGGCTTTGGTAGCTTCAAGTTGCGGCAGTGCTGGTGTTTGTCCATAATGGACAGCAGTACCACCGTATGGTATCACTGAGGGATACTGGGCGGAGACGGCTGTGGCAGCTGTTGCGTTGTAGGGCGTTGATTGATGAACTGCGGAGTTAATGGAGGCGTAAGGGTTCGCCGCGGGTTTTTGTGGTTGTGAGGTTTGAATGGCCGGCACAGGTTCGTCCAATACATCATCCAGAAGGCCTTCATCGTCACTGCCTAGAAACGCCGCCGCATCAATATCCTTGTTCTCTACCGTTGGATCGTCTAGAAGGAAATCATCGTTGTCGTCCCCCCCAAAGGCCTGCTCCCACTTGGATGCCAGGTCATCCGTTGCCGACGCAGGTTCGATTGTCTCTGAAACGCCAAGTGCAACTCCTTCCGCAGACTCATCAGCGTGTTCTTCAATAATCTCCTCTTCGACCGTGCTCTGGCGACTGAATGTGCCGGCGTCATTCATAGCTGCCATGACTTGCATTGTAGATTTCCGCTCCAAAGGTTTTGCGTTGCTGTCCCAGTCATTGTTCTGAACCTGAGAAAAAAAGTCATCCTCATTTGCCTCCTCGTCTGCAAACAGGTCGGGTGTAGCTTCTGGAGCTTCGCCTTCCTCTTCGCGTCGTGGAATCAATGGTATCCCTTCTTCAAATCGTGACGCTGCAGCAGTGGTGGCTACATCTGCAATTTCGCCGCCAATAGATCGTGATGGCGCATGGTTACGTCGGGTGGCCACATGTCTATGCCAGGATGCGGAGCTATCGCCTTCAGGGCTTTGCATCATGTATTCGTCTTCCTCAACTTCGGCCTCCTTTTCATCCTCTTCCATTACATCGAGAGCCTGATTAGGAGGGAGTGGCAAGGCGTCGTTGGGTTCGCAGCTGGAAGAAATGGGGGGCACAACAGGGAATGAGTTCGTCCTATCCGATGGCGGCATGAAGCCGAACGTGTCAGTATCGGATCGACCCAGCATCCATTCCCCGTCATCATCGTCGCCAAAAGTGATCTCGTGGGAGACAGTACGAGCAAAGGACATGGAGCTGGAGTGTTGAGCGATGGTCGAAGAAGGGCCCTTGGCTACATGTTTCGTTTCTTTGGCTTCGTCTACTTCCGGTCGAGCTTGCTCTTTATTCAACACTTCGCAAGCAAGAGCCCCATCGGCGTGGTCATCTTGGGAGGTACGCTCGGGTTCCTTTGCAGAAGGACTGTGTCCCCCTTTGTCGGAAAGCAGTTTTGCGCCACCGTCCCCATCACCATTGGTTAGCCATGCGATGGCAGCATCTTCTGACTTTTGCTGTTCTTCCTGGGTGTGAGTTTCTGCCAACCCGGTCACTTCTGCCGCTTCGGTGGGTTGTAAGGGGTCTGTTGGTTGTGCAGGATCGATGAGTTTCGCTGGTTCGGTGTCTTCTGATATGAGCCAAGCGTTGGCCTCGTTCTCGTTTTCATGCCCGTTGTCGAACCATGACTCAGTGGCATCATGCTCTTCGGATTGAGTGCGTTGACGCGCTGCTGCATTGCCATCAGTGGAGGAAGCCGCTTCGGACTTGTCACTGGGCACAACGATATCAGCAGCGCTATTAGGCCTCATGGCCGGGTGCCATGAACCAGCTGGCTCTGCGGCCATGGTTTAAGTAGGCGCGATGAACAGGACGCAGCGGGTTAGAAAGGATACATTCAAGAATTCTGATTCATCAGTATCAACAATGTCTGGGCATTTGGTGAGGCGAACAAAGGAGACACGGAGTCACCGATGTCCTGCGCAAGCGAGAGCCTGGGATGCGCGTGGTGGTGGATGTCGAGACGGAGAGAACATACAAGAGCGGGAAAACAATAGAACGAAATGCACGCAATCTTCTTATGTCGATTTCCGGTTCGCCATACCAGAAGAAGTTGCTAGAATCGAAATTGGGGGTATCGAACGTGAGATGGCGACAATGTGAGGTGAAGGCAGTATTGGAGAGGGAGAAAGGTGGTGACGTGAGATGGGCGACTTGATGCAAGCTGGCATTTAGTTCGTTATAGTTACAGGGCCGATGGACTCTGGACTCGGCACCAGACTTCAATTTGGCAGTCAGGAGCTGCCATGTTGGTGGGGCCACAATGCGGATTTGCAGCTAATCGCAAGCCAAGAAACCCCAGCAGGTCCTTTTTTCGCCTTGCAAGCCGGCACTCAAGTTCCAGTCTGGTTACTCCGTTAGCTGTGGGGAATGAAAGACCAGACGGGACGGGACCAGTTGACCTCCTTTAGCTCCCATCAACTGATCGGAGACGGCAGCTTCAAGATTCCGTTGTTTATCCGTCACATGCTAGATTTCGGGTGTATGGCTCGGTAAGTGATGCGTAACCCGCATTGAGGTACGGAGTACCGCGACCTGGAGCCGGAGACCTGTTGGCTTTCATATTGCATTGGGATGCGTACTCGAATACTCCGTAGTCGATTTGGAATTAGGGTCACGGAACTTACGGTGATGTGCTGTGATGATACTACGACACGGTTCTGAACCTAAAATTCAACGTGAGACATGGTGCCTGGCCATGGTCCGCCGAGGATGAGAGTGAAAAATAGAAACCTCCCCATAGCAGAAAGGCTATTGCCCCACACTACAGCTATTATTTAATTCGGTGTTGGTTTTTACTTTTATGTTGTACTTTGGTCGTTTAAGTGCTACCTTAGGTAGCTATATAGTACCTGTCAACAGTTCTCTTTCGTCAGGGCTACATTTTCCAATGGCGGTGAACGAAAATCAAGTAAATAATCAATAGTAGCTAGACAAAGCGAAAGCGATATTGAGCGCAAACGCCAAGAAGTCATAAATGCGCAGCGCCCACGGAATCTGTTAACCTGAGGTCGGCCAACCATATAGGGTAGCTAAGGTTGTCCGTCAAATGTCCACTCTAGCTCAAAGATTAAATTGTACGGAGTACTCCGTAGCTAAAGAGTCAATAATAGCGCCCGAGTGTCAGCCACCCAGACAGGGCAGGTACCTCGCACTGTCCACCTGCATTGACGTCCAACCAGACGTTGAAGCTAAAATTGAACCCCTGGCGTGCGCAGCTTGGACACATGTCAACTGGTACCAGACGTACGCAGAGGCAGGTTACGTATACGTTTAAGTAGCTTAAAACAGCTCAGACGACTCTATTTCCTCCTCCTCTACATCGCACATTGTCGCCTGAATCACTGCAGACTGGCACTCGCTTAACCATTCCTTTCTCATTTGCAGACAATGCGCCAAGAATCTTACGGTAGTTTTTCTTGATCAGCAGTTTCGACCCCTCCGCGTCTGACAGGATAAACTCGCGCCTCGAAGCGCAGCATGATCATTCGAGCAGCACTGAAGACGCCAGCGCATCACGCACAGTTCGCAAAATTTATACATACAAGAAGCCCCAACAGATTTCTGTTGAACTTTGGGCTGGAATCTTTGATGCGGAATGCCTTCGACACCCCCGTACAGACCACCCGAGCTCCCCGAATCTCCCACGCATGACTCCGACTCCGACCTAGATCTCGACGTCCACGAGCTGGACCCCATCTCGACGGAGAACATCAGAGGATCAAATCGAGGCCAATCCTCCGGTTCATCTGAATCAAGGCCGTCAAGAATAGCTCTCCGGAACTTGCGTATGGGAGGCTTGCGGCGTGCTAACAAACGCGGCGGCCGCGGATATGGCGAACTCGGCCAGAATCGAGACGACTTCGACGAACATACTCGTAGGCTGCTAGATGAGCATGATGGAGCTGGAGGCAGCCATGCCGACGACGACGCTCCTCTTCTTGGCGGCCATCAGAAGTCTCACAGTCGGCGACTGTCCATGTCTGGCATACGGCTCCCCAGCTTCTTGTCTGGAAACAAGCCCCCCCAACATGGGGACGATGACGCCGTAGATGAGCAAGATGAAGATGATCCTTCGGCTTCAAGACATGTCGCCGTTGGATCTATTCAGTCAACCCGATTCCCGGCCAATATCGTTTCCAATGCTAAATATACAGCGCTAACATTTCTTCCCGTTACACTGTATAATGAATTTTCTTTCTTCTTTAACATGTACTTTCTTCTAGTCGCCTTGTCGCAAGCAATACCCGCTCTTCGAATTGGTTATCTGTCTACCTATATAGCGCCGCTTGCTTTTGTGCTTTGCATCACCATGGGGAAGGAGGCATACGACGACATTGAGAGGCGGCGGAGAGACAATGAGGCCAACTCCGAAGAATACCGAGTGCTGACGTTTTCTGATCCCGACCTACGATCTGCATCAGGTAAACCACACCGTCGAGCGCTCAAATCGGATTCATTGAATAAGAGGGGTTCAAGAAGGCAAAGGGAATCGCGACACGACTTAACCGATATTCAGGAGGAAGATAATACCCACCACCCTTCATCTTTCGTTGAAGAAGTGATGCGCAAGTCCAAGGATCTGAAAGTTGGCGACGTTCTCAAACTCAGCAAAGGACAACGGGTGCCGGCTGATGTAGTCATATTGCAATGCTACAATGTGGAGGGACCTACCTCATCCACCCCCACCAAGGAGCCATCGGAAGAGGAGACCCTCTTTGCTTTTAGCGAAAATGAGCCCGATGGAAAGGGCAAAGAGCCAGATATAGGGATACAGAAGGATGAGGGTGATGCCGGTGGAGGCTCTGGAGAGACTTTTATCAGAACCGATCAACTCGATGGTGAGACAGACTGGAAGCTGAGGCTGGCCTCGGCTCTGACGCAGAGTATCGCCCCAGAGGAGTTTGTGCGATTGCGAGTTATTGGAGGGAAGCCTGACAAGAAGGTTGGCGAGTTTGTGGGCACTATTGAACTGTTTCCAACGAGACAAGACGTGACGAGCCACTACTCGATGTTGAAGCATGACGGTAATTCAAAGTCGGCACCTCTGTCAATTGATAATACGGCTTGGGCCAACACAATCATTGCCTCTCAAGGAACCACCCTGGCAGTGATCTTGTATACTGGGCCACAGACAAGGTCTGCCTTGTCGACGTCCCCGTCTCGATCCAAGACTGGCCTTCTCGAATACGAAATCAATTCACTTACCAAGATCTTGTGCGCTCTCACCCTAGCATTGTCGGTGGTTCTTGTTGCTCTGGAAGGGTTCGAAAATACAACGGGGAACGTGTGGTACATTAAGATCATGCGCTTTTTGGTTTTGTTCTCAACTATTGTCCCTATTAGTTTGCGAGTCAACCTCGATATGGGCAAGAGTGCGTATTCAAGGTTCATTCAACGCGATCCGGGAATTCCAGGTGCTGTTGTACGAACCAGCACCATACCCGAAGATCTGGGGAGAATCGAGTATTTGCTCAGCGACAAAACAGGAACTCTAACGCAGAACGACATGGAGATGAAGAAAGTTCACGTCGGGACTGTATCTTATGCTAATGAGGCAATGGACGAGGTCAAATCATACGTTCGTCAAGCATTCCACATTCAGCCTACAACAGACCCAACGTCACGGACCGTCCTCATTACGCCATCCTCAACCTTCTCGAGTACTGTCAATGTGGGCGCTACTCGCACACGACGTGAGATTGGAGCCCGCGTGCGGGACGTGGTTCTCGCTCTGGCGCTGTGCCACAATGTCACTCCTACCGTTGATAATGAGGATGGCAAAGATATCACATCGTACCAGGCATCGTCCCCCGATGAAATCGCCATTGTTAAATGGACAGAGTCGGTCGGGCTGAAGTTGGCATACCGCGACAGAAAGGGCATGACGCTTGAATCAACAGAAACAGGACGACCAGTGGTCCGTGTTCGTATTCTCGATGTGTTCCCATTTACATCTGATGGCAAGCGCATGGGGATCATTGTCCACTTCCACGACGACGTGAAGAATATTAATCCAAGCCTGAGCTCTGGGGAGATTTGGTTCTATCAAAAGGGCGCGGACACAGTCATGGGCACGATAGTCGCCGCCAACGATTGGCTGGATGAGGAGACGGCCAATATGGCTAGAGAGGGATTGCGAACACTGGTTGTGGGTCGGAAGAAGCTGTCGTACCAGCAGTATCAAGAGTTTTCATCCAAGTACCAGGAGGCTTCCATGTCCATTGCAAATCGCGATGCCGGCATTCAACGCGTCGTATCGCACCACCTCGAAAATCATCTCGAACTGCTCGGCGTCACTGGTGTGGAGGACAAGTTACAAAAAGACGTCAAGCCGTCACTAGAGCTTCTTCGCAATGCTGGTATCAAGATTTGGATGTTGACGGGAGACAAGGTAGAAACAGCTCGTTGTGTGGCTATCAGCTCCAAGCTGGTTGCACGCGGGCAGTACATCTACACCGTCGCCAAACTCAAGCGCAAGGACGGCGCTCAGGAACACCTCGATTTCCTGCGTGGCAAAATAGACGCATGCCTCCTTATTGACGGCGAAAGTCTTCAGCTCCTGATGACTCATTTCCGAATCGACTTTATTTCCATTGCCGTGCAGCTTCCCACTGTGGTAGCATGTCGATGCTCGCCCACACAAAAAGCCGAGGTTGCTAAGCTCATCAAGGAATACACCAAGAAGAGAGTCTGCTGCATCGGGGACGGAGGCAACGACGTATCGATGATTCAAGCAGCAGATGTGGGTGTCGGTATTGTCGGCAAGGAAGGTCGCCAGGCGAGTTTGGCTGCCGATTTCTCAATCGAGCAATTTTATCATTTGGTCAAGCTCCTCGTGTGGCATGGGCGGAACAGTTACAAAAGGAGTGCTAAGCTGGCGCAGTTTGTTATCCATCGTGGTCTGATTATAGCAGTGTGTCAGACCATGTACAGTATTGCCAGGAAGTTCGAACCCGAGGGCTTATACAAGGTGTGCATTATTTTTCTCCCTCCATCTCTAATCTGACGATACATGCTGACTCATTTCAGGACTGGCTTCTCGTCGGCTATGCAACCATCTACACCGCTGCTCCGGTCCTGTCCCTTGTTCTTGACAAGGACGTCGACGAAAACTTGGCCAATCTATACCCAGAGCTGTACAAGGAACTTACCGAGGGTCGATCCCTCTCATACCGCACCTTTTTTGTATGGGTCTTTGTGTCCATCTACCAAGGCGGTATGATCCAGGGCCTGTCGCAGATTCTGACCGAAGTAGACGGGCCGAAGATGGTGGCTGTGAGTTATACTGTGCTGGTGTTGAACGAGCTCATCATGGTTGCCATTGAGATCACCACGTGGCATCCGGTCATGATCTTGAGTATTCTGGGTACTTTTTTGGTATTTGTGGGCAGCATCCCGTTCTTGGGAGGATACTTTGATCTCGGTTTCGTCATTACTTGGTACGTTCCTGTGAAGCTCACTCCGTCCACCCCGTATGCTTGGGTTGCTAATGTGATCGAAGGGGCTTTGCATGGCGCATCCTTTCTATTGGAGCGATATCCCTGATCCCTCCGTATGCAGGGAAACTCATCAGGAGGGCGATCAAGCCGCCATCGTACAGGAAAGTGCAGAATCGGTAGGTGACGTTGGTCCGCATTTGTGGCGTTGGGGTTTTGATGCATTAGCGGCATTGGGGCTTAATATACTCTTTGGCTTGAATTGCAGTGCTAGATTGACTCATGTTCCATAATGTACACGTTGTATTCTTCTTGTCTGTAGTTTGTTACGATGGCTACGTTGAATTTGAGGCGTCACATGTTATCTGTTCAAGTGATGGATGATTACAGCTTCAAAACAAGCCAATCGTTAGCCAAGACAGGATTCTTCCTCTGCAACACACCAGCAACACCGCCCACCGTCCCCTGCGTCAGTGTTCCCCCGATCCATTTCTTATCTCCAGCGTAATATGCAATGAATCCATCTGGGCCGGAAACCATGAGCAGATTCTTTCCGGGCCTATCAGCAGGAGAACACTGGCACTTGGTATCTGGGTCTTCAAACTCAGACGCGTGCACATGGAGGCATTGATCGTGGAGTTGGCATCCCGGACTAGGCAGTGCACGCCCACCACTAGCCAGAGCCTCTCCAATGTCTCTTTCCGTGAACCGTGTGCGTTCCTCGTCCACAGCCACGCGGATGGTAAGCCGTTCGCCGTACCTGGCCTTCATCCGCGCGAGCTGCTTCCCCATTGCGCTTGGTTCTTCCACCTCGGCCGTCAACTCGGCCGGCGCAGCAGTGCTCCAAAAGTTCCACCAGGGCTTGGACGAACCACCCTGACGACATTGTTGAAGCTCTTCCCTTTTCCGTACAGCCCATAGCAGCTCTACGCTTGTCGTGGCGTCTCTCTCTAAAACGGCCTTGGCAACCTGCATGCCGGGAACTACACCGGTGCCCCCGGCAAGGAACACCACATTCTTCTGCTCTCCTAGCCTTTTCAACACATCAAACCCCTTGTGCGGTCCTCGGAGGTAGACGTCCCGCCCTACACCGAGCCTATTTAGATAGGTAGACATTTCTCCACCTCCTATAGCGCGAATGTAGAAGCTCAGGGTGCCATCTTTGGTGTTTTCCCCGTCTGCCGGCGGGAGAGGAGTGTAGTGCCGGGCGATTTGGACCTCGGGCTGCTTGAACTCGACCGACCAAAGTGGATACTTCCACTCTTGTGAACTGGGGAGCAAGTATGGCAGCGAAGGGTCGTGGTGGTGCGGTGAAATGGTGAAGATGGCCGAGGTGGGAGAGATGGGCTGGCGGGAGGTGATGGTGTAGGGGATGAATGAATCGCTGTTGAGGGTTTTGTGGCTCGTCGGCGCGAGGACGTAGTATGCCGCTGTGCCTATGAGACCGATGGCGATGAAGATGGATGGAAATGCACGAGCTTCCTTGCGCGTGTGAGTGGTGCAGAGGAAGCGTTTGGGTATTCGTAATATTGGTGCTTGTGGTTGAATGGAGCTGTATTTGGGTGTCCATTTGCAAGAGGACCGCAGGATAATGCGGAAGGGCGCTGCCATGCTGTGAGTGGCAGCATGCAAGAGAGCAAGCTATTTCAGACCAAGAAAATAAATGAGACGGTCATTTCCAACAGAAAAAACGTCATTTGTACATCGTGTTGTCCTATTATACGTTTTTTTTTTGGTCGAGATCCAAGTGTGGACAGGTGAAGCTCGCGATAACATCGGCGGTCACGTGCATCAATAAAGATACTCGATTTCGAAACACCAAACTAAGAAATGAAATATCCTGTATTTCATTCAAGTCACCCTATATTAGAGGAAGAGGATGGAAAAGTCTAATGTACAAATTCTACGGAGTAGTATACACGTCATTCTAACATCCCAAGTCTGCTGCATGATGCATCAGTGATCACAACCTCAATATCCTCCTCTTCGCATCTATTCCCCCTCTAAACATATCCTCGACCACATTCCCCCTTATAATAGTCTCCTCCACCAAACCCTCCACATGCTTCGGTTCAACCCTCCCATACCAAATCCCACATCCTGCAAGCGGATGCGGCCGGCCTCCTTGCACCTCATAACCAGGCGGAACATACACAATCACGTTTCCGGCAAATTTGTGTCCTCCAATATGGCTAATCAATCCCACTCTAGCAATGCTCTTTCCTGAAACGTCTCCCCCTATCCTCTCTGTATTTCCAAAGGCGAGGTTCACCTCCACCGGGGCAGTGACGACGTCAAAGTCCCGTAGTGCAAGTTTCTGTTCAAACTCGTCCCTCAAGACTGGTCCCACGATGCCGCACCTAGCGTCTCGCCCCCCATGGCCGCAGATGAGAACCAACACATCCTTGACGTCCTGGACCCCCGGCAACAGGCCCTGGTAAGCCTCTTTGCGCGTCAGCCTGTCCCGGTGAACGGGGGACAGGCCGTCGTGGGCAGAGTGCAGCTTCTCCGGGAGCAAGAACCCCTTGGCAAGGGCCTCGACGCTGTCAAAGGAGATCCGGGGCAGGAAGGGGATGTACTTGAATGAGGGCAGGAGGTAGGCTGACGTGGAGTGAAGTTCGGAGCGAGGAGGTATGGAGGATGGGAAGGAGGAGTTGATGACGGATATGTTGTGGAAGGGCTGTATTTATTAGCGCCATCACGCAGAAAGAGGCCCGGGTAAGCGGGAAAAATTGACAAGGACAGTGCAAACGACAATGAAGGTGAAAAGACACTCACGTCACTATATCTCCCCCCTCGACCGAACAATTCCTTCAAGTCTGCCGCCAAATTGTCCCCGTCACACTCATCCTCTATCCTCGACGTCCAGTCATCACGGCCCGTGCAAACGAGCACTTGTTCCGCATACCCTGAAATCACGCCATTCAAATTACTCTTGAAATCAATGTCTAAACCCTCAGGCATGGCGGGCGTAGCAGCGCATCCACATGTTGGAGATGGGCATGACGACACCGTGGGGAACGGAGGAGGTTGCCGCGTCGCAAATGATCGGGTGATCCAGAGGGGGGCGTGACGCGTTAGACGAGCGGGAGAGCGCAACGCCATGGGGATTGACATGATGGCTTGCTCGGGGTGTTTGGGGACATTTGTGAAATTGAAGGTCGATGAGAGTGACGTTATATGTGATTGTCAGCAGTGGTCAGCTCGGTCTCCGAGCATCCCAGAGGTTGAATGATACAGATCGTCTCCACTGTCTTGTCATTCTCCACGGCGCACAGGCAGCGCAGAAACGCATTGTACAACCAGCATACAACGACAAACCAGGAAGAGTACACCGCAGAAAAAAAAAAGAGAAAAAAAAACCGCTTTGAATTCCGGCCCTGAGCCGCCTGTTGTTGAATATCTACTCGTATCTACTATGTAATTCTAACCCTCACGGGCTCTGTATGCAATCTGTCCAAAAAGGCCCCAAAGTTGCCCATACTCAAAAGTGCCATCACAAATGCCGAGGTAAACGCCATCTCTTGCCTGCAGTATGCATACACTTTGAGTCTACGGACCCTTTCGATCACAGTATCCTGGTCTCGGAGCTGCAGAAGCCGCCCAGCTCATGATAGTGAGTACAGTCGTGTATGCCATTGCGACGAAACCAAAGATGCATAAAATAATGTCGGAGATTCTCCACCACCGGGTTCGAGCAACGGCCTTATAATGCAAAAGGGGCTACGTGACGTTAATACTTGCGTAAAGAAATGGTGTTTATGGGAAAATTTGACTCACAGGATAAATGTATACCAGCGGAATACAGGCAAAGTTGCCAACCAAGGCGACAAACTTGTCGAGGTGGTTAGCACCTCCCCAGGCAATTGCGGAGCAGAGCATCACCATGAAAAAGCGGAACACATTCTTCTTCCATTTGATCCAAGGATTGTACTTGCCGCTACGGGTGAACAGCTCCGTTTCGATGATACGAATTGCAGGGAAGATCTGTAGCGGCGTTGAGAGTAAAATGGCACAAGAATACAGCAACTGTACTCCATTGACAAACTTGTCGTCCTGTGGTAGGTTGAGCAGAACAACGGTCTCGGTCTTGGATCCATAGGCGGCATATGAAACAGCTCCCATGACCGTGAAAAGAACTGTAATGATAACCATGACGAGGAAGAGAACGCGAGGAAACTTTGTGGGATGCTTCATCGATTCCTGGATAGGGATGATAAGACCGATGCCTTCAAAAGTGAAAATGGCGGTTCCAATAAACAGGGTCCAGTCTTTTTGGTTGAACATGATGATGTCTGCCAGACCATTTGCGTTGAGGGTAATGATGTCGTAGTAAAAGAGGTACGCCAAACCAACCATGATGAATGCATCGGCGATGAGGGCTGTGAACCCCAGCTTTCCGATGTCACGTAGAAGGGAGAAAGGAAGGAATATGGCCGTCTGCATGAGAATAAGCAACGGGATGGTGATTGACGCCTTGCAGTCGGATACCGCATGAATAAAAGCCTGCAGGTTCTGGGCAGTAAAAACAGTGTAAGCGGCCACGAAACCTATCTGGCTGATGACAATGGAGCTCAAAATCAGACCGCGCATCCACTTGCCGTACAATATGCCGCCCATGTCGCCAAACGAGCCCTCGACGTTTAGCCGCGTTGTCACCAGGAGAACAAAACAATAATAGCTAAGAATGCTCACAAACAACAACACAAGGTTGCTGAAGAGCATCCCGCCGTTGAGGTAAGCTCGAGGCAGAAACAGGACACCTGTACCGACAAAAGACTTTAGTAACAGCAATGCGGCATTCATGGGACTGTTTTTGCCGCTGCCGCCGCGGACTTTTCTCTTCCGCTTCTTCTTGCCCAAGAGAGCGCTGTCTTCGGTCGGTTCCTCATCTCCGCCGCCGCGATCTTCTCCAGAGTCCCAAATCTCGTTTGGTCCCAAGTTCTCATCATCTTCCTCAAGTTCCTCGCCAGCAAAGTGGCCA
The DNA here is from genome assembly GCF_013426205.1 of Metarhizium brunneum. Taxonomy (NCBI): domain Eukaryota; kingdom Fungi; phylum Ascomycota; class Sordariomycetes; order Hypocreales; family Clavicipitaceae; genus Metarhizium; species Metarhizium brunneum. Next base: position 3,466,684 of record NC_089424.1, on the reverse strand, counting down.
TAAATAGACAGGAATTCGAGGAAACTCGACGTGAACAACCTAGGTTGGTCAAGTGTTCCGGGAGAGCCGGCTCCACTGCTACCCAGCTCGGCGTGTTGTCCGCTCGGACTGAAAGCTCGCCTTCGTAGGTGATCACGCCTGAATCCGCCAGGAACCTTGATAGCGCTGATATCCGTGACTTCCTCCTCGGGTTCAGGTCGCATGTGGTCATAACTTTTGCTGCGATTGAGCTTGCTTTTTGCTTCTGCCTGCTCCGTCCACTTGTAAATACCGCGGGTAACGTCGCCGCCTTGTAGCTGTAAACTGGAGAATTCTTCTTCATTGACCTTGCCCGCCCCGACGTCTGTGGGTTGCTTGCCCTTGATAGTTCCCCTGGGGGACGACTCTTCTGAAGTAGGGTTCTCGGCATCACTAGGCTGCACCAAGTGTCGCTTTACGATTTCATGGTCTTCATATGGACCAGTGGCGGAACCGGGGCCGAGGCGGGACCTTGAGTCCAAGGAGCCATAATGCGTAGGCGTGTCTGCTCGAGTGGGAAGGGCGGGAGATTGAGATGGCGGAGGAGGAGAGCTGATTCGAGCCGCGGGCGTACCGTGACGGGGCGGTGACTGTCCCAGAGAGTTTGAAAGAGCGGCGGCCAAGGCAGAAACACCAGGCCCTTGAGTAGAGCTTCCGCCGGTGAATGGAGCTTCGGTCGCTTGTAATGCATCACCTCCGGGAACGGGAGAAGCGCCTCGAACAGGTGGCGGCGCTGGGAGAACGGGCTCAGCAAGACGAGCAGTCAGCTCCTCTCGAGGAAGAGACGAAGAGAAGGACCGAGGCTGGCCAGGAAACGGCGATGACAGCCCCGGGTCCAGATTAGGAGTGTCCTTGGGCAAAGACATTTTGTCGGCAGAGTGCTCGGAAGGATTCGGATATGTTGAGTATTTGGTGGCGCGGGTTTCTTATTGTATCTCGCGCCAGGTGTTGCCTGTTTGTCAGTGAACAACACGGAGGACGAAGGCGAGGAACGGGGTGGCAAGGCCGCCAGCAGAGGGGAGTTGCAAGGCCAAGTTGTCGATGGCGCGTCTTGGACTGGGGAGGATGGAAATAAAGGGCTCGCAATAGTCGTGTCGCTGCCTCAGCTGACCGTGCCAATTGAGCCTCAGTCGAAAATGTATTGGTGTGGTGGTGGCAGAGGATGACCGTCGTCGGCGTCTTGAAGGGGGTGGCGCGCGGGAAGCTGGGGTCTTTGGGAAGATTGAAAATGACTGGAGTGGGCGCGGAGAGATAGAGCCAGAGACCGGAGCTTAGTGGGGGACCAACAACGGGCCAGACTGACCTGACCAGTCGACGCTTGTCGAGCCGAACTGATATCAAGAGGCACTGGGCCCACACGGCCACAGCAGTCCCAGTGCCAGCAAACGTCGAGCTCAGGACCCTGGACCCTGGACCCTGGCCCTTGTCCTAGTGTCCAGACGTCGGCCAATGTTGATGGCCTCATTAATATCGACGTAATATCCCACTTGGCCTTTTTGTAGTTGACTCCTCCGGCAGCTCGCCAGTCCTCGAAGGTCGATGTCCCAAGTGTCCAGTGCCTGTTTAGCAACATTTGCACGCTGAGAGCGCTGTGCTGGGGCTGGACATTTCAATGTTTGATGAGTCAGCTGGTTCACTTTGCATTGCTCCGAAATCCACGACAACGGCGGGTCTTGACCGGACTGCATCATACATCAAGTACTCGGCTTCCGCTTTACACTCGGTGCACATGCACAAGGTTCATCGGCATCCTGGCTGCATGCTAACCTACAAGTATGATGCCCAGCAGCGCAAGAGCGTGGTGCTTCGTTGCGGTAGCCCATCGCATCAACACAAAGATGCGGAGAGACTGAGTTTTGCCCCCCTCAGAGGATTGGCTGATGATAAGCTGGCAACCCGTATTGCAACCATTCGCCACGTTGAATGCAGACGACGCTCGATTTGTAACTATTGGCACGACATGGCCCCTTCGTCTATGCAGCTTTGGTATGACTGTCAAGCAACTCTGCATGTATCTTGGACTGTCACCTGCTATTATTCGAAAGACATCTGTCCACGGTCGAGTCCGGGGTATCGCATCTTGTAGCTCGCCAACAGTGATTACTTGGGTAGCCATGGTCAGGCATGCCTCGAGTCTACGTCTACCATGGCTTCACAAACCCTTGCCGGGACATCAGCAGGTGATGGAACATGAGACCAAACGCTTCTGTGGCTTGGAATGTGAGTGGCTGCATGAATCCGGGGGCGGCAAAATGATGCAACGGCTTGCTTAAACGGAGTGCCATCCCGCACACCAGTTTCTCATCACGACTGGACGGTCCGATTGCATCCGGCCGCGGGGGACGGGTCACGTTGAACAGCAAGAGCACTTGGTCCTGGATCCTATTGGCGTTGGGATGTTAATACTATCATCATGTAGGTCGGCATCCTTGTGGAGTACTCGGTGTTAACATTGATAAGGGCGCCGGAGAGCACCAGGTAATCAACTACTAAGTACCAGACCTCAAGTGCTGCCGGGTCTCTCGGCATGGATCCTTCAACGTTCAATGTTCCAAACGATGTTGGCATCAATTGATGTCATCCAGGCCCGTCGACGGTATTCTGGCAGCTGTGCTTGTTTCATCTAGCGAGTTTAAGCCCCAAGTGCTCTGTAGTCCCGCGGGATTGTTCCACAGGTGACGGTTGGCCTGTACCAGTTGCCATACGAACCGACATGGACATTCATGTGGACCATCAGCCCTCTGAGGCTCTGATGATCGCTGATGATTGACCGCCACGGTTGCGGCTGCCTTGGCGGTCGTCGCCGGCGAAGGCGCGCCCCAGGTCTGACGTAGGTGGGCGTTGCTCCGCCTGAACCACTAATTGACCTCGCAATCCCGACCGTCGTGAAACCACGGCGAATTGTGAATGAGGGCCAACCTCGGGTCATCTGCAGAGAGTCAGCGACAGAAAAAATCTCCGCGTTTCATGGCCTCTAGCTTTTATCAAAGTCCCGACTCAACTTGCCAACATTGAAGCATCCCGCCGGAACAAGAGGGCGTGGCTGCATTTTCTTCTCGTTGAGAGTCTGGTTTGCAAATCATCGCCACACCGCCGAGGAGCTGGCATCAAGCAGAGCTTGTCATGTCTCCAAGTCACCGGCCGACAACGACCTGCGAGCACATGCTGCCGTGAAGGGCGCCATAGTGTGATAATCACATTGTTGCATTTCTCCTTCCTTTCCAAATACAAGCCCGCCATGCCTCCAACGCCCGACGACAAGGGTGACCCTCTGGCTTTGGCCATGGATGCGAGGAAGAGCTCCAAGCTGGGCTTGCTTTCTGGCGTATACATTCCCGTATGCTTGAACATTATGAGCATTCTCATGTTTTTGCGGTTCGGCCTCATTCTGGGACAGGTTGGATTTCTGGGAATTTTGGGTATACCAACACCCTCCCTTTGTCTCTTGCAACACAGAATTATTGACCAAGCCTAGGACTGTTGGCCACTGCCTACTGTGTTGATCTCTTGACCACCTTGTCCCTGTCGGCTATTGCTTCCAATGGCGAGGTCAAGGGAGGCGGAGCATACTATCTGATCTCGAGATCGCTTGGTCCCGAATTCGGAGGCTCCATTGGAATCTTGTTCTTCTTAGCCCAAGCTCTCAACACTGCCATGAACATTGTTGGTTTGATCGACTGCATTCGCCTCAATGTTGGACCTGGCTTCCCAGGAGGATATTGGGCAGGATATGGCTTGCAGACGGCAGCATTGGTCACTTGCACCTGCATGTGTCTTTTGGGATCAGCTACTTTTTCAAAGGCGTCTAATTTATTGTTGGCTATATTGACGGTAGCTGTGCTCAGTGTTCCATTGTCTGCCATCTTCAAGGCCCCATTTCGAGACGACGACGCTGGCATTGTATACACGGGGCTCAGTCTCAGTACTTTTGTCAACAATCTTCTGCCGAGTTCTTCCAAGCATGTCTATCGGGGATTGCCGACATTTCGAGACTTGTTTGGTATTTTGTTCCCGTACGCGCATATCCATTTCTCGGTGCGTATCGCTATGCTAACTTCTCTCAGCGCCACGTCAGGCATCTTTGCTGGTGCGTCAATGTCTGGGGATTTGAAAAATCCAAGCAAGGCCATACCAAAAGGCACACTGTGGGCCATGTTAACAACCTTTGTTGTCTATTTTGTTGTGATTCTCTCCATGGCTTGCACCATCTCCCGGGATTCCTTCCTCGCAAACGACAACATCATCTCTCTGACGAACCTGTCAGCGCCAATCGTCCTCGCGGGGGAGTGTGCAGTGACCTTTTTCTCCGCCCTCATGGGCATCATAGGTTCTGCGAAATTGTTCCAGGCCTTGGCGCGAGACAAGCTATTGCCCGGACTGTCCATTTTTGGCAGAGGGACCAAGAAGGCCGATGAGCCTATCCTTGCTATCTTTCTCACATATGTCATTGCGCAAATTGCCCTTCTTGCGGATTTGAATCAGATTGCAACCTTCATCTCCATGGGTTATCAGGTGAGTGTTGGCGCGTTGGACATGATGATTGGTGCTGACAACTTTTCAGATGACCTTTTTCGTTATGAATCTTGCTTGCTTTCTTCTCAAAATTGGCTCGGCCCCAAACTTTCGTCCCAGTTTCAAGTTCTTCAACTGGCAGACGGCCTGCATTGGTAGTCTTCTGTCTGCTGCCGCCATGTTCTTCATTGATGAGACCTACGCAGCAATTGCTATTTGTGTCCTCATTTTCGTGTTTCTACTGATCCATTACTTATGCCCTCCCAAGCGATGGGGCGATGTGTCCCAGAATCTCATCTACCATCAAGTGCGAAAGTACTTGCTGCGATTAAAGCCAGAACACATCAAGTTTTGGCGGCCACATATCATTCTGCTCATCAATAACCCCCGGCGCCAGACGCGGTTAATTCAATTTTGCAATTCCATGAAGAAGGGGTCTCTTTATATTCTGGGCCATGTTATCGTAACAGACGATTTCAACTCTGGCGTGCACGAGGCTCGGTTGCAGCAACAAGCCTGGACTCGATATATTTCCGAATTTTCAAGGATCAAGGCCTTTGTTCAGCTTACCATGTCCCCTTCGATTACTTGGGGGGTACGCAACTTGGTTCTGGCTGCTGGCCTTGGTGGCATGCGTCCGAATGTTGCTGTTTTGGGATTCTATAATATGGATGACCTGCGGAAATCAAACCCTGCGGTACCTATCCCGGATGTGCCTGCATCGCCATCTGACAAGATGAGACGCCCGTCAAAGTCGCAAGGCAAGGTCGCTAAGCGTAGGCGCGGAGATACGTCTGCACGACTCCTTGAAGGGACACTGCCTACCGACGTTATTCGAACCGAAGACATGGTATCTCCCACCGATTACATGATCATATTAGAGGATCTTGCTTTGAAATACAGACTCAACGTTGCCATAGCGCATGGATTTGACAAGCTAGAGACGCCCCGACATGATGGGTCTAATTCCAAAAAGTACATCGATCTGTGGCCCATCCAAATGTCTGCTGAACTATCTTCAGATGGCAAGAATGTGCTTACGACGAACTTTGACACTTGTAAGTTCCCATCATGTTTCAATAGGAAAAAGAGGAAGTCTTGTACAGACTAACATTTACAGATACCCTTATCTTGCAACTGGGGCACATTTTGCGTAGCGTTCAAGCCTGGCGAAGGGCGTTTGCCCTACGTGTTTTGGTATTTGTAGAGTATGAGCATGAAGTCGAGGAGGAGAGTGCTAGAGTCAAAGCTCTCCTGGAGAAATTGCGAATTGATGCACAAGTCCTCGTCTTCTACTTGGCTTCTGGCCATCTCAACACGTATGAGCTTATTGTTAACGGAAACACCAATGATATTGATGCCGAAATCATTGTTTGCGAAGCCCTCAAGGATGAGGAATGGTGGGAGGACTTGCAGATACTTCGCAGACAGGCCGAAGAGCTTTCCTCGAGCGAAGAGCTTTCGCAACTGGCCCAGTTTTTGGACTCGACAAATGGGCGACCTGGTGCATACAATCCACACGACGATGCAGGGAATACGCGCCGTCACAGTATGGCTGAATTTGTAGAAATGCACAGGAAGCCGGGCATCGCCACGCTCTCCAAACTCGGAGTCAGCATGGGAATTCACACTACCCATATCAACGAAGAAGTTCTGCATGAGCCCGAATCAGACACCGAATTTGATACAGATGTGGAGGGCTCTACTGACGATGAAGAATTCGAAGTAGGTTCTAGGGATTTTTTTTGGGGCTCGAGAGATGAATTGGGAAATCCAACACTGCGTCTATTGCTCCAATCTTCGCAGGACAGTGGTGCTGCAACGGAGCAGTCGCCAACAAAGTCTGGGCGAGGAAGAAGGTTGGGAGCCATCGAGTCGAGCGCTCAAATCCCCTCATATGGCACTATGAATACGTCTCAGACGTTGGCAGACAATCCCGAATCCTCGGCAACATGGCATGTCCCTGAAGTTGCTGAAATCGTCGCGAGCCCACCAGAGGCAGAGACCAGCGTTAAGATCGACTCCTTCCCTATCTTGGATCCTCTTCAAGTTCCAAAATTTCCGCAGGGTGGTTCTCGGCGATCACGCTCCATGAGCCCTTCGAGGGACGTCATTCGAGATGGAACCGTTACACCAACGAGACCGAACTTTTCGCGACAGTCATCTGCTGCTCGATTCTCTAGTCGACCAGTGCCTGAAACCAAGATTATCGCCGAAGGCGAAGGCTCCAAGATTAGTTTCGCGCCGGCTGCATCAAACCCCCCGACGCCACGAGCTGAACGACCAGCGTTTTCGAGACAATCCTCGCTCGGCAAGTTTTCAAGTCGTCCGTTGCCTGATACTAAAGTCAGCGGCGAAGAAGGCGCAAGAACAATTTCATTTGCACATCAGCCAGCATCTCAGCCACCGTCCCGAGCGCATTCGGGTTCCCATTCACGACATCACTCGAGACACGGCTCGCAATATTCTGTGCATGGTCAGGACCAAGCAAACCTTGTTATCCCAGAGCGTTCTGAACCATCCACAAATCACGCACCAAAAAAGAGCATTGTTGAAGATGGCGGGTCAGCCACCTCGGGACATGATGTTGCGCTCTCATTCAATGATTTGCCTAGTCGAGCGCAGCACTTGATTCTCAACGAACTCATGCGGCAGCATTCCAAAGACACGGGCGTCTTGATGACAACGCTGCCTATTCCTTCAGAAGGCACTAGTCTTGACGAAATGTCTACAATCCAGTATCTTTCTGATGTTGAACTTCTCTGCAACGACCTGCCGCCTACGTTGATGGTACTCAGCAACAACATGACGGTCACAGTGAGTCTTTAGATCATTTGCGAATTGCGCCAACGCATTTGTTGCATACTTTTAGGATTTGAAGCTCTTTATTCTGGTTCTTTGTAATGTAGCAGAGCGCTGAGACACGATGCAAAGCAATTATTTTATTCCCCCTTTGTTAGACTAAAAATTGACGATATTCACTACAAGCATCCTTTGTTACCGGGTTTCACACCTCATACCTGCTCACTCACACCAATGACAAAGAATCAGATTGGGAAAAACAAGAAAAAGAATTTTTCTTTAAAAAAAAATCACAACACCCATTCACATTGATCGCCTTGGTTGACCTCCATTCCCCTTGTTCCCTCCTTCGATGATGAAACAAAGAGCTCCTTGAAGGCCACATTTACGTCTCTCCAAGGATAGCAGGTTAACGTGATTTTCTCTTCTCCTTCATCATGACATCAAAATGCCTTCCAATACAGTATGGCCGCACTTCAACACTACGCACGAGCGCCCATCCTCTCCCAACCTCACAAGCCCGGTCAAAATGGTACTCGTCGACGACACAAATATGCAACCTACAGAACAACCGCATCAGGGGATGTTTAATGAACAGGTGGAACCTGAGCAACATGATGGAGTGAATATTTTTTTGATGAAGCGGCGTGAGTCGAGTAGATATCGTGATGACGGCAACACAGGCAAACCAGCAGAAGCACTCTTGGGACTGCCAACGGAGAGAGATTCCATGTGGGAAGATGATATCCCCTATTCTGGAAGGAATTCACGGTGTGATGAAGCACCGCAAGGAGGCTTTTCTGAACAAGAGACGGCAAGCATCCCACCAGTTCTCGGCCAAACACACACTAGTTTCTCCCAGCGTCGGGGATTTCCACGGCATAAGACTTTTCCTGAAAGTGTCTACAATACTGCGCCACCTGGTACGGATCCCACGACGACGGGACCGAGTAGGGAGTCCGAATTTAGTGTTGCGGGAGAATATAGCCCGCGTCCCATGTCAAGGCCAGTCGGGAAACCAGGGGCTCACTACAGCCTGGCCGACATGGACCAATTCGCCTCGCCGCCGGCTACGAATACCACATTCGCCAAGGGCATCAACAGTGCGTCGTATCGGTGTGCGCCGCTTCGGTACACCAGACACAGCTCAAGTACAACAACGACGGACAGTGAATTAAGGTCTGATAGGGGGCTGTCGCAGCGTACAAGCGCGACGACGACCTGCAGTTCGAGTGTGCGGAACTCGGCTAGGAGGTCGAATAAAGGAACGAGACCGCCTTCTGCGGCGAGCCGAAGGGCCAGTTCACGAGCGTCTCAAGAGCGATATTATCCGCCGCCCAGAACCAGCAGAACTTCGAGGGGCAAGCAGATAAGCGGCTGGTCGACGTCGAGGAGGACATCGGATGAGAACGAGCCGATATCTCAAAAGAGGCCCCCGCCCCGAACGATAATTAACAAATACAGTTTACCAGAAGCCGGGACCCAGCCCATGCACACATTGGGTGAACACTTGGCGATGGTTGAAATGGACATGGGGTCGGCAAATGGGATGGAAAGATGGTGTAGGAAATGCCTTGAATCTCACAAAGAAATAAAGAGAAAGGAGGAAGAGGAGAGAAGGGAAGAAAAAAAGAGAATTGGGAAAATAGACACTCAAAAAAGACGAACTTCAAAAGAGTTTCAGGAACAGATTCGGCTGCTGGTTAAATTTGGGAAGTTGAGTGAGAAGCTGGGCGTTGGAGGCGAGACGAGCTGTATTCCCTCCAAGAAGAGATGTGCTGGACACGAGGTGAGATGCATTGGATACGAGAACAAGTCTGCTGCACACGAGGAGAGATGTGCAACGCACCAGAAAGGAGATGCTAAACCCGGGGAGAGATGTGTTGGGGGAGAGAGAATATGCGTTGGACACGGAGAGAGGTGTTGGGGTCACCAGCAGAAGGTGTCAATGAGCAAGGAGGAAAAGGCCATTGCCAAATGGAGGGTAGCAAAGGGGGGTGATGGGTTTCCATATGGTTTGAGGATTGAGAATCTACCGCATGACTCGGTTGCTAGAATAACACACCGACGGTGGTTATAGAAGCTGATGAGAGAAATTTGACCTGGAAGCACTACGTTCGGTGCAGGGAAAGCATGTCGTATTTATAATGTAGTATATTGGCGATGTATGGTGGACAAACCTTGGGCTGGGGGAATTTGTGTATTTTGTATTTTGTTTCGTTTCGTTTTTTATTTTCCTCTTCTAATAATAAAACAAGATAATCAAGTGCTTTCAGCTTAAAATGATAAAAAAACGCGCGTACGTAGAGTCGTAATCGTGCCCATCGGCGTATCAAACCGGCCTTTCGTTTCTATGCAACGTATAACTCTAGCCCAGCCATGTCTATCATCACGTCTATCATCTTCATCTAGTCTACAAGATGCGCTTGACGCTCAGCTCGCCCTTATTCACGCCCTCGGCCTCCAGGTACCCACCGGCCTCCAGCTTCTTCCTCCACCTGTTGCCCTCGTGCCGTGCCAGAATGACAGTCATCCGCAGCGTCACGTCCCTGCTGGACGGGTGCTCCTGCTGCCCCTGCCCCACGGGCGTAAACGTCCACCGGCCAAACGCCCAGTTGAGAATGTACCGGCCGCCAGGGAGGCCGCCTGGCCGGGGCGCATCGGCATCCGAGTTCTCAGGGGCCGACGAGAGCGTGGCGACGGCCTTGATGCGGTACACCTCGTCCTTTGGGGCGGCCCGCAGGAACGCGAGGAGCTTGGGGGTGGACGTGGCTGCCGAGGGGGCCGCGAGCTCAACCGACAGCACTTCGACTTCGTTCTGGTGGCTGTGGGAATGGCCGTTGGTCTGCCCGCCGTGTTTGTGGTCGTGGTCGTGCTGTCCTCCGTTGACCTCGAGCTCCATGTCCGTCTCGGTCAAGTCCCTCGCCAGCCCGCCGTCCACGCCAAACACCAGATTCATGTCAACCCACCCCTTGTCGCTCTTGGCCCTCGCCACGTCAACCTCCAGGTCGCCCACCCTGTCGACGCACTCCTCGTACCTGTCCTCCCCCGCCGTCTCCCACTTGTTAAACACAATCAGATCTGTGTAGCGCGCCTGAATCTTGGCCGTGTAGCTTGTGTCCTCGTACCCCTGCCAGTTCTCTACGTCGATTACGCTTATCACGCCGTCTAGTTCGTACCTCCCCGCGTCTCTCGCCAGGCGGTTCACTTCCAGCGCCAGCGTCGCGGGGAACGCTGAGCCGCTGGTCTCGATGACGATGCGGTCGGGCGTGACTGTCCGGGCGAGTTCTTCCAGCGCGGGACCCAGCTGGCCCACGAGGTTGCAGCATATGCACCCGTTGAGCATCTCCTGCACGCCCGATATCGCCGAGGACGAGGCGAGTTGCGAATCGATTGCGAGGTCGCCGAATTCGTTCTTGAGGAGGGCTAGCTTGTAGGCTGGGTTCTTGGCGCGGAGTTGCGGCATGAGGTTGAGGATGAGGGTCGTTTTGCCGGAGCCGAGGAACCCGGTGATGATGGTGATTGGAATCGGCGCCATTTTCCCCAGCCAGCTAGAGACGACTCGTGTGGAAGAATCGCGGGTGACGGAGCGGGATTGCAGGGCGTGCGCTGCTTGTTAGATCGAATGCTTTTCTCTCCCCCCGGGATTGAAGGTTGGGAGATTCTGGCTGCTTATCTTATCAACCCCACGTTGTATCGGAGGCAGTTAGTTGTTACGGAGGAGAAAATGGGGGGTTGAAACGCCAACGGGCTTGACGTCATGTAGTTGCATAGCCCGCCTTGTAATTGACCATGGATCGGGATATATGAATCAGTGTCACGCTCTTCATTTTGAATTACGCTTTTCACACTCTCATTATTGTCATTGTAACTAAACAGGGAGTCTGCGTGCTCAAAATGGCGTCTAGTAACGACTCCAACGCCCAACAAGAGAATTTCAAGACCCAGCTAGACAAGGCGGCTGTGGACCAGCGAGAGCGAGACCAAGATCCAAAACTGAATCCAATCGTGGAAAAGAGTAGGCAATGCGTTCCCATACATCTCTCTAGTTGACTTTAAAAGTCGCCTAACAAGTGCAGTTGCCGAGTTCATTCCGGCCGCAGGCAAGGTCCTGGCGCCCAAAGAGAAGTCGCCTGGAGAAGAACGGGATGAAATCCCTGGTCCGCCCGACAGGCCTCATCACGACCACAAGATTGAAGAATTTGTTCGAGACCAGCATCGGAGCAAGATGCCGGGAGGCGATTTGAGTGCAGTAGCGCAGGATTGATTAGCATGCAGCTAGAGCAAATGTACGAGTACCGTCATGCATCGCGCCTCTCCAAGACATGAATGAATCTCAGATGTTCAACTGCAACGTTCATTTCGCATTTCCAAGAATCCGGCCCGGCCTTGATGCGATTTGGTTTCAAGATGGCAAGCCCGAGTCCATGATACAGTGTGGTCCTATCTCAGTCGTATGTTTGCTGTCCGTCACGTCTACAAGAGAATCACTTTACTTTTCATCAAAGAGATGTCCCCCCTTCTTGGCATTGTTCCGCCTACTGCTTCGTCCGAAAACGATCTTGCGGAAAATTTCCTATATCCAAGGGTTTTACTCTTCTGAGCGCTTCCCCGTTGGGGAAAGGCAACGCGACACCGTGGGAGGTCTAGGTGAAGGTCGTGGCAGCTCAGATAGCTTTTTGATGAAGAAGAAAGGAAGAAAAAGAGAGAAAACTTTGAGCGGATGCACGGGAAGATATAGAAAGATGGATGTGGACCGCGCTAGGCTGTACTGGGTTGGTGGATTCCTTGTCCCTGCCCTGATTGGTTCGCTGGTGGTGGACTGAAAAAATGCACCAGTGCTGCTGTGTGCCGCTCATTCACGCGTCGTGTTTCCCAAACGTTTTTGAAGTCCAGGACAGTATTCAGTTCAAATATAACTAAAACACGTCTTCAAGGCTAAGTACCAATACTTATAGGGCCAAAACAAACACGTGCCAGCCAGTTCATGTGAGGCGGTCCACTGTACTCCGTAGGTTGCAAAACCTTCCAGGATATCGTAGCGTCTATGACGGAAGTTTTCAACTCACGCACCCCGAAGCCTCGTCTTCGATCTAGACTCGCCCGAGCAACCTCTCAATCCTTATACAGAACCATCCCCCTTTGGATACAAGCACAGTCCGTGACAATTATTCCCCTTACACTTGAACCTCAAATCTCCAAAACACTTTTGCCCCTGCGGGCACGTCTCTGTCCCTGTCTGACAAGTCGCCGCATTCCTGGGGATGCAAATACCAGGAACATCGCATGCCATGCCGCAGCTGTTCGGCTCTCGAGGGTCATCCATGCATATTGACTGCGTATTGCACTCGTGGGGTTTGTCCGTGAGCCCTCCGCACGAGGGGTATGCTATCTCGTTGACGGCGCGGGAGGCTGGATATGCGGCAGCCAAGTTGGCAAGATAGCTTGCCATGATGATTGCGAATTTAGGTAGCATCATGTTGAATTAGCCAACTCTGGTAGGTGTCGTTGTGTTAACAAGATAAAATAAGGTGTTTTCCGATGTCGAATCCAAGTAGAAAGAGTCCAGGCAGCAAGCTTGGGATGGTCAGTATGCGCAAGACGCAGGGGGAGAAAAGAGGTAAGCGGTCGTTGGGCACACACACGAGTGACTCCTTCCTGAATACTAAACTGGCACATTTAGCTTAGAATCACGCGTCAAGTAACACAATAATGGAAGCCTGGCAACCCCATTCAGACTAAGAACATCTTGGTGAAACACTCATCGCCCAAACGCGCCACTCGTACTCTCATCTGTCATTATGGTTTCCGTAGCCCTTTACCCAGCAGCTCCTCTCCAACTTCTTGTATAAGCTGCTCGTTAGGGAAGAGCTTCGTCTTGGCCAATATGGTTCCTTGCGCGTCTAATGCTCTCAAAAGATCAGCCAGCTCACCGCCTAAACTGATGCCGAACACCAGATGGCCCAGAGCAGAGAGCATGCCTTGCAGAGCTTCTACCGACTTGTCCTCCTGCGCGATAGCCTCGAGCAGCGCAGCAGCCAACTCTACTTGATCCTCTTCGGGGAGACCAGCGCTAGAATCTCTGTCTCTTTCTCCACGGCCAGCCAGGGCAATGTTGAAGAGGAGTGATGCCGACGCCACTCGTATATTGTTGTGGGCATCATCTAGGAAACTAGTGGTTACTAGTTGTACGAGCGCAGAACGTAGGCTGGCATGCTGTAGAACTTCGTGCGCAAATAGCGGCGTGGAAAACATGTTGCATGCCATCTGGATTGTTACTAGGCGCAGGGCGTATGGACAAGAGCCTAAACTGTTGACGGAATTCAAGACGGTCTTGATGGTTTTGTGTTCTGCTTCTTCGGAGGAGTAGGCACTCACACGAGGGTCTGACAGCGCGCATCGGAAGAGGTCAATAACTGCGAACAGGACCTCGGGAGGAAGTTGCGAAACCGAGTCCCGGATGCAATCTGACAGCTCCTCAAGTTCAGGAAGAACGGCATCTTGGGGACCTAAGGTACTTCGCGCTTCCAAGAAAGATTTGAGCTTCTGAATCTGCGGTCTTTTGGCAACGTCGCCCATCTTCGCTTCCAACTTCGCCATTGGGGGCACTTTCGAATAGAGAACAGGCCGGGAATTCGGATCGGAGAAGCTGGGTAGTCGTAGATTCTCGTGCGGATGAGATGGATGTGCCGCGTGTACAAGAAGTTGGATGTTATTTCGCAGAGTTGTTTGGCTAGCTCCGCTCCATCTAGTTTCCTCCTTGCCTTTGAGCATGGTAACAAAGGTTGGTGTTGCTCTGACGGAGAAATTGTGCGAAATACTCATGGATTGGGGTTGAGAGACGTCTGCCTTGATAAACGTGACTTGGTTGCCAAACTCTTCCGCCAGCCGGTCATACAGCGGATACATCATCTTGCATGGCGGACAAGTAGCAGAGGTGAAAAACACTATGGCGCATGAGTCTCTTGCGCCGTCCAGCAGGCGCGTGAGCTCGTCTAATGTAGCAACAACCTTGACTCCGTGCGGCCTTGATCCGTTGCTGGAAACCTGAGCACTTTGCTCCAGGCCGAGGATAGATCCGTTTGATCGGCCTGCATTTATTCCTTGAGTCAATTGAGGTAGTAACATGCGGCCCATGGGTGAATCTAATACGGCCTGTGGCATGCTGACAATATGACTGGGAATGCCTTTGCCGACAAGAAAGTTGGCAAAGGAGTCGCTGAAATTGTTGCAATTGTGACGAAAGAGATCATATGCCTGGACAATGCTAGTCAGAAAAAAATGATTGCTACTGCAGCTGTCGTTGTAACCTACCTCTAATGTGAATATAGGCCGCAACGAATCCAGGTACTCCTCGATTATGTCCAACGGCAGATTGGTGGTCCCCAGGTGAATCTTCTCCAATGGCTGACCTAGGTGAGATGACCCCGGTGTGATGGCAATGATGCCGCCATCATAAACGTACTCGCGGCCATTGAGCTGAATTGAGGTGTGGTATATGGCATCGAGTTGGAAGCCTAATAAGCCCATGGACATTTGCCGGGCCAATCCGCGGGAGAGGTCGTATACCAGCAGTTGAACGTCCATGTTTTTGTGTTGGGCCAGATGTCTGGTAGGTAAGTGATCAGGTCTTTCGAATTACTTCTGGTTGGTTAATCTCTATGCATTTTGTTTGACTTTGCGGGTGTCGCGGGAGGCAGCTGCTGATATGAGGGTTTGGAGGCCAGGCAACATCGAGTACGTGAACCGAAGCTTCTGGAGTGGACGTGTCCTCGTTTAGCGCCCAAATCTGGATGCTCCTACTCCGACTCCGATGATTTGAAACTCCAGGCTTGCCATGGTCGTCGCCCCGGGACTGCGTCGTCACGTGCACCGCCCAGAAACACTGCGAAGGCCTGCTTTAACTTGGGCTACACTTTTATTGTCTGGATAAAAAAATCTGACGACTATCGGCGGCCGAGCGTGTAAGAATAAATTAACTTGCAAAGTACGGAGTACGTAGTTTTAGTCTCCAAAGAATGTCTCAGCCACGGCTTTGTTCTGAATGGGTCTGGTAATTCCGCCTCGGCGACTTCGCGCCGCCATACCCTGTCCAGAAATACACCACCCCGCGCAGTGAGTTACTTTACTCGCTGTAAACGCCTATCGGGTACCATCCCCGGCGGCATTCCTTGAAGGGCAGGTCCAGAACATTGAAGCGACATGACTGTCTACTCCCTGCTGGGCCTGCTTCAATGTACTGCGGTCACCGTGGCCAACAAGGTGCGTGGGGATGGCGCCCTAGAGAGTCCAGACAGCGGGGGTACGACTTCCGGGATGAAGACCCTAGTTTCTTCGACTTGGGCAATTTCAAGGAACATTAGAACTCCCTCGATTTCACACGCTATGATTTGTGTAATTTGTTGATTTATTTAGCCACAAACAAGAAAGATGCTTTCTACAGGTCTCTTGCTTGGCGGTCTGGCCAGTCTGGCTGCCGCCCAGTTCCCACCTCCTTCTGAGGGCGTCAAGGTCATCAAATCCAAGCTTCACGAGAACGTGACCATTTCATTCAAAGAGGTGAGACCGGCCCTATCTTCTGTATTTGGATCAATCAAATGGCTAATAACCGCAAACCTTGTAGCCGGGGCTTTGTGAGTCCACACCGGGCGTCAAATCCTACGCTGGCCACGTCCACCTTCCCCCAGGTTTATTGGATGATGGCTCGGGCGAGAAGCAGGATTATCCCGTCAACACGTAAGTTTGTACTGAGAATTGGGCATTTATGCAATGCATTGAATCTCATAATGTTTAGATTCTTTTGGTTTTTTGAGGCTCGTCATGAACCGGAAAATGCTCCGCTGGCCATTTGGCTCAACGGGGGCCCTGGTGGCTCTTCCATGATCGGTCTTTTGGGCGAGAACGGTCCTTGTTTCATTGGTGACGATTCCAAGTCTACAATTCATAATCCTTGGAGCTGGAATAACTATGTCAACATGCTCTACATTGATGAGCCTAATCAAGTCGGCTTCTCATACGACATTCCCACCAATGTGACCGTATACGCTGGCAGTGAAGAGGCCATCATTGTTCCCACCAACTTTTCGACCGAAACACCTCAGACCAACCTTACAACACGAATTGGCACTCTTTCCAGTCAAAAGTTGTCTCACACCACCAACAGCACCCAGCAGGCTGCCCATGCATTGTGGCACTTTGCCCAGACCTTCTTCACTGAATTCCCTCATTACAAGCCGAATGATGACCGAATCAGTATGTGGGCTGAGAGCTACGGCGGCCATTATGGGCCTGGATTCATGCGCTTCTTCCAGCAGCAGAATGAAAAGATTCTCAATGGAACTATTGATGTGGAACACGCACACTATCTTCATCTTGATACTCTGGGCATCGTCAATGGCTACCTTGACGCCGTTATCCAGGAAGAGGCGTCCATCATCTTCCCTTTTAACAATGTAGGCGCAGTCTGGTACCACCAACGACCCGTGGTGTACGGATATACTAACAACCTCATAGACTTATGATATCAAGGCCATCAACAAGACCGTCTATGATGGGCTAATGCACAACTTTACCCGGGAGGGGGGTTGTCGTGACCAAATCATTCAGTGCCAGAAGGAGCTTGTTGGCATCGACAAGAATGCGCTCAGAGTGGCGCGAGACTTCCCCTCAGAACTATGCCCAAAGATGGAAGAAACGTGCGCGATGAGCGGCGAAATGGCTTTCGAAAATAGCAACAATGCTCGTTTCGACATCTCGCACCCCAAGAATGACCCATTCCCGCCTCCACACTACATCGGCTACCTCGCTCAAGAAAAGGCCCTCGGAGCCCTTGGTAGTCCTGTCAACTTTACCATGTCATCACAGACCGTCGCCCTGAACTTTTTCGCCACCTTGGATGAGATTCATGGCGGATTCTTGGACGCAGTTGGCTACCTTCTCGACTCGGGTGTTAAGGTGCATATGATGTATGGAGATCGCGACTTCGCCTGCAACTGGATCGGAGGAGAAATGTCATCTCTTGCCATCCCTTACTCGCGCGCAGAGGACTTCAAGAAGGCTGGGTACACCCCCTTGATTACGTCTGAAGGCGTGGGCGGGCTTACCCGCCAGTTTGGCAACTTCAGCTTTACTCGTGTCTATCAGGCTGGACACATGATCCCCGTGTATCAGCCCGAGGCTGCGTATGAAATCTTCATGCGTGCATTGTTCAACCGTGATATCCCCACTGGCTTGTTGCCTGTACACGACGAGTTGTCGACTGTCGGCCCTCCGGACACCTGGCACGTTAAGCAGGCTGCTCCCAAGGCGCCCGAGCCCAAGTGCTACATCCTGGCGCCTGAGACTTGTACGCCTGAGATTTGGGAGAAGGTGAACAGCGGCAAGGTGACAGTCAGGGACTATTTTGTTGTTGAAGATAAGGAAGTGGGTGATGGGGAGTTGTAAGACGCTGTACTTTTTAATGAGGGAATGATTCCTTTTATCACACGCAGCTATAAAAAAACGACGTTTCAACTTACCAAGAAGACCTCGAGTTGGCATTTCCGCTTGAATGATGATTTCCCAATCTAATTTACTGACCTTCCACATAAAGCGGATCAGCCCTTCAGTGTGTTTCAGAGCGCGGCCGCTACGTTGTATGAGGAAGGCATGAACCAGTCAGTTCATATCCACGATGATGGACAGGAATTGCTGCACTAATTTGAACAAGTGTTGGATGCGTCGCCTCGATATGGATTGGTGCTGGGCAATATTGAATGTTGAAGGCCCTATTCCACTCAACGTCCAGCCTGGTTTACTCAGTGATAAGGAGTCTGACGCGTCACGATGCGTGTACAGACAGTCTACTTTTCTAGACTCTTACTGTCCTTGGCCTGGTACAGCCCAATACTGTTTTAGATTTTACGCTTGCACGATGCTTGTATCATGCGTGTAATTTCATTTGACTACAGAGCGAAACATTAATTAATAAGGAGTCCGGTAATACATAGTATGTAGGGCTTTTTATTAGTTCACATGTTGCTTGGACAAGGGTCGACGCAAACTGGTGGAGTCTGGTTTGTGTCTGCACATTCGCCATCTGGCTGCATATGGACATGTGATTCGTCTACCCACGGCTCCTCTCCCCCCACCCACCCCCCAAGACATTCCAGATCCCCTTTTATCCTTACCCACCATCGTTGCCGTCGTCGACCATCCACATACCCGTCATTGGAAGTGTGGCTGTCATCCCTTTTTCGCCCAGCTATTTTTGTCTTGCGTGGCACTTTTTCCTCCTCTCACCTAGTGATTGACTGCCGTTTTCTCTTCGTTACACTCCCTCCAATACGTCGCCTGCGGCTTACTCTTCCTTAGCTTGCATACGTGCCACTCGTTACACACGTTTCAATCGTTGCATTTTTTGCGTCAAGTTGCTCGCTCTCGCGATTGAAGGGCGAGAGTCAAGACGGACTTGCGTGCCACCAACGCAAATCATCCCTCATGCGAAAGCAGTCGGTCTCGCTGCCGACGAAACACACCGTTCACGACCCTCACGAGAAACCTGATCGATACGGAAACGGTCGTCCTCAGGGTGTTTTTGCGAGGATGAAGGAACAGTGGATGTCACAGTCGCAAAAGACTCGATGGGTCAAGACTGCTGCAATTGTCTTGTCCGTTTGTCTGCTGTTCTACTGGCTGTCACCGAGAGGTGTTGACGTCCGCAGTGAGGGTGCGTATTAGACTATTCTGCGGTAGCAGGAAAGCATTTGCTAACGATATGACTTTTTGCAGCCCCTCACAAGACTGGCCACAAGACCGGCACCACGACGAGCACTACCCCTGAGGTCAACAAACCCAACGATGGCCAGGTACCTACCGACTCATCCTACGGAACCACTCGGTGTGCCAAGTCCTACTCCAAGGATAAGCCGATTGTTCAGTATGTCCTCATGATTGATGCTGGCAGCACCGGCTCCAGAATCCATGTGTACAAGTTCAACAACTGCGGTCCTGTTCCCGAGCTTGAGAGCGAAGAGTTCAAGATGACGGAGAAATCTGTCGGAGGTCTCAGCAAGTACGCCGACGACCCTATCGCCGCCGCCAAATCTCTGGATCCCCTGATGGCTGTCGCCATGGAGAACGTCCCCGAGAAGCTCAAGCGATGCAGCCCCGTCGCCGTCAAGGCCACCGCCGGTTTGCGCAAGGTTGGACCCCAGAAGTCCGACGCTATCCTCAAGCAGGTGCGCGAACACCTTGAGAAAGACTATCCTTTCCCCGTTGTCTCCGATGAAAAAGGTGGCGTTTCTGTCATGGATGGCGCCGATGAGGGTGTCTACGCATGGATCACGACCAACTACCTTCTCGGCAAAATTGGCGGTCCCGATAAGAGTGAGACTGCTGCTGTTTTCGATCTCGGTGGCGGCTCGACTCAGATTGTTTTCCAGCCTACCTTTAAGGAGGCCAAGGCTGGTGGCATGCCTGAGAAGCTTGCCGAGGGCGACCACAAGTTCTCTCTTGACTTTGGCGGCCAGAAGTTCGATCTGTACCAGCATTCTCACCTGGGCTATGGTCTGATGGAGGCCCGCAACGCCATTCACCGGCTCCTTGTAAACGACATGAAGAAGTCCAAGGAAGATGACACCACCTGGCAAACCAAGCCCATCGTACACCCTTGTATTACCCCCGGCCGCACTCGCGAGATCGAAGTCGAATTCGACAAGGATACTAAGAAGACGTACAACTTCACTGGTCCCGCCGAGCCCTCCGCTTCGCACGCCTCACAATGCCGCAGCCTCGCCGAACGAATCCTCGAAAAGGACAAGGAATGTAAGCTCGCTCCCTGCTCGTTCAACGGTGTTCACCAGCCATCTCTCGCAAAGACCTTTGCCAAGGAGGATGTTTATATCTTCTCCTACTTTTACGACCGCACCCAACCCCTCGGCATGCCCGACTCCTTCACCATCCGTGAGCTTCACGACCTAGCACAGACTGTCTGCAAGGGCCAAACGGGCTGGGGCACTTTTGACAGCGTTCCTGGTGCTCTTGAGGAGCTCAAGGGTCGTGAGCAGTACTGTCTAGACTTGAACTTTATGACCGTACTTCTGCATCACGGATACGACATGCCTATTGATAGAGAGGTCAAGATTGCCAAGAAGATTAAGGGCAACGAGCTGGGGTGGTGTCTGGGTGCTAGGTATGTCAAATATCCCTGGGAAGGATACTTTATTTGGTACTAACACTGCGTAGTTTGCCTCTCTTGGAAGCCGGTTCTGGATGGTCATGCAATATCAAGCAAATCTCATAGAAAGAGCTTCGGACACGGCGTTTATGAAGTCTTTTAACGTTTTAATCATTGTGTAATCCTTTTCCAACATGGACCATGGAAGAGTGTGTATGACGTCTTATTTCAAAATCGGGCAGGGGGCTTCAAAGATGAAACGTCATGAGAGAGCCGTTATGATCGCGGCAAGAATCAAGATCATGGGAAATTTTGGTGGTACAGTTGCAAACGAACTGACCGTTGTAAAGAAAAGAGGCGCGACAAGAATCATAGAAATTTCCAATATACCAAGAGGACCGGTCATATCGGTGCCGTCACCATACCTAAAACATCTTCAACCACTTCCTCAGGTCCCATGTCTGCTAATATAGCCGCTACGGCCTCCAACTTGCTGCCCCATTGCATGCTTCGCTCATCCTCTGGAGACGTAATTCGTATCCGGTGTAAATATACCTTCTTGACAGCAAGACCCACAAGTGCAGGTGCCACGAAGTCTACTCCATGAAGGGGGGCAAGACACCGCATCAACTTGTCGAGATGTTTTGTTGCATTGGGAGTTATGCCGTCTGCTACAGCGCGGTGCATGCGTAAGAAGGATACAATATTCATTTGATAACGGGTCACCTCGATGTCAACTTGGACTTGTTGACTGAGTTGTGCGAGATGGCTGATTTCCTGCACGCCCTGTTAGCACCTTGCCCTCAAGAGGAATTTGCGAGGCAAGCCGTACGCTCTCTGGTATCAAGAACGAATTACTATCATTCCGTCGATTCACGCTCTCCGCCGATCCCCGCTCCACCTCGTCTTCCTCGTCGATATTCACAAACCCCTCCTGGTCGGGATCATGCCAATGCGCCAAGGAAAAGAAGTCATTCAAATGTGGTGTAACTCGCTCTCCTTTCCCGGGAGCCTCTGCCTCCAACACGGGTATAAAGATGAACTGCTTGGGGGCAGTCTGCACTGAAGTCCGTGTAAATATGCGTCGTGTACGAAGTAGTTCGAGAGCCTGAATCTGGACAGACTTGGGCGCCAGGTTAAGATTCTTGGCGAGGATGCAGTTTGCGATTTGAGAGCTCGGCAAGAGCGGAGATGCGTGTAGGCTTCGCCGTGGGCCGTGGGCAAAGTAATCTGGTTGTTGGGGTTGTTGGGCGGATTTGGGAGGCAGGAGGAGAGCGGATGCGAAGTCGTCGAGGGTTGTGGAGGGCGTACAGTCAACGATGGAGCAGGTAAGCCCAAATGTACGGGTTGCTACGAGGCAGAGTTCGGTGGTGAGGAGGGATAGAGAGGCGGAGGGAGTGGTTATTATGCCGTGTTCGCGGGAGATGAGACAGAGGAGGAGGGCAAGCTCGAGGTCTGATAGATGGAGGATTTTCGAGACGATGGGTGAGGTGGTGGAGGCCATGGTTGGTGCTATGAATAGTTCATGGCGGTCAGAGGGAGCTTCAATGCCGGCTCAGTGGTATCGTGTGGGCTTTTGGAGGCTGTTGTTGTTCAACGTTGTCGTCAATTCGGGGATTGTAGCAGATTGGCGGATGGTGACGGCTTGATGCAGGCCGGGTTTAGCTAGAGTCAACCGGCGGAAATTCAATGTTGATGTCACTCTGGTGGCGGCACTACCCACTGCATGGGTCACACGGGCTCCATCTGAGGCACCAGCCACCAGCACTGACCAGTTGAGAGCACCTTGGTGGGCAATCAACGGACAAGGAGTCCTTGAGTTGACCTTTACTTACCTGCCTGGGTTGTAACAGGAGCTGACGTTAGACCCCTGTCATTCATAAAAGTAACCGGTGGTTGCAGTCAGTGTGTCTGCTGGTCAGTACTCTGTAGACTCGAGCTACTTGACTGGTCCATCCACCTTCCACCGCCGGCCTCAGCGTCCAGTCGCCGCCTCAAACAACCACTCCTCTACCACTCCTCTCTCACACATTCGCATCAAGTTACCGCCTTGCTGCAGGGTCTCGTGCTCAGCGACGCCTGGCCACTCCGTAAACCTACCCCAACAACTTTATTCCATTGTACCTGCTGCGAAAGGAGCACATCTACTCAACAGCCGCCTACTGCCCAATCGAGACGAGCTCGCGAGCTGCTCTCCCCCCTCGCCGCGTGAGCGCTGAAACGCTCCTCGTCCATCACCTCATTGACGACTCCTACATCCTCACCAGTAGCGTCCATACATCACAACTGCCAACATGTCTTCGCGGAAGAAGGTCCTCCTCAAGGTATGGCCGGATGGGCTCCTTGGTGATGTCGAAGCCTTGGCGTACAGACGGACACTGACGGGGTGCAGGTTATCATCCTTGGAGATAGCGGTGTCGGCAAGACGAGCTTGATGAATCAATATGTTCGACTACCAAACCCCCCGCCCCTTCGGCACAACAACTACACAGAGTATACTGATGGGTAATGGTGGGATACAGGTCAAGAAGAAGTTTAGCGCGAGCTACAAGGCTACCATCGGCGCCGACTTTTTAACACGAGAGGTCATGGTGGATGACAGACAAGTCACAATGCAGGTAGGTTGGGCGAGCTATCATCAGCATCCAGGACCGACAACGTAAATTGCTAATGCGCAATAGCTTTGGGATACTGCTGGACAGGAGCGATTTCAGTCGTTAGGAGTCGCGTTCTACCGTGGTGCTGACTGCTGTGTTCTCGTGTACGACGTCAACAATGCCAAGAGCTTCGAGGCTCTCGACAGCTGGAGGGACGAGTTTCTGATCCAAGCCTCACCACGGGATCCTCCCAACTTTCCATTTGTAAGTTCTGTTTTGGGCGTGGTGTTATGGGACGTTGGCTTACCCTGTGTAGGTTGTTCTCGGAAACAAGATTGATGTGGAGGAGAGCAAACGAGTGGTATGATATGACGACTTCTCCTGTTCTGAATGGGTGAAGCCTAACATGTAGTAGATTTCAAACAAGCGCGCCATGACCTTTTGCCAGTCCAAAGGGGATATCCCGTATTTTGAGACTAGCGCCAAGGAGGCCATCAATATTGACCAGGCTTTCGAGGGTAGGATCCCGCTCCACAAACAAGGGTGATATATGTACTAATGAAAGACAGTCATTGCCCGGAACGCTCTCGCACAAGAAGAGTCGGAGGAGTTTAGCGGCGAATTCGACGACCCTATCAACATCCACATCGACAACGACCGTGATGGTTGTGCCTGTTAAGAGGACATGAATGATATCAATGGGTGGAAGCGCAATGGGGATATGTGTCAGAACGTGTCTAAAGCAGCATATCCGGACCTGAAGAGGGCATCTTGTTTCGCGACTCGTCATGGGTGTGGAACACTGGGTGTCGAAGGTTCATTTTCGTTTTGGGTGTCTCATGAATATTTTCACTTCCCTTTTTTTTGGTCCATTCTCCTGTCTGCTCTGTTGTCTCGTCCTGACTTGTTATGCACTGCTTTTTCGAGTTCGGGGTTTAATTAGGTGTTGCCATCGATTGAAATGTGGAAACCGCTTTCCAGGCTTCACGCATTGCCATAGAGTTGATTAGAATGTATTTATCTCGACAGGTGATAGACGAGGTATGTAGTGCGGGTGACATAGGTCAGTCAATACACCGGGATGTTGACCCAAACGGGAATCAGCTCCATGTCCTCGGCTACAAACTTGGAAAATCATACGAGGGGTCCATGGTGGAATGACTGACGACTAAGTGATGTAAACGGGATCAGAGACGGTTTATAGTGGTGATATCTCGTCCGCAATGTGGCATGATGGCACGGGATATCCTACAGGGTAGCTGGAAACAGACATTAAATGGCTTGGTGCAGACCCGCAATGGCCGAGGCATCTAGCAGAATCCCTGTCAATTCCCCAGACTAGGGGCGGTTCTGGACGGCCTGCTCCGAGTGGCTCGATACTCCTGCGTCCACACCAGCCATACCGAAGTAGCGTTGATGAATAGCCAGAGAACCTCGGCTCCTCTCCCGTTACTTAAGGATGCCAATCCAAGCCGTCTGGTAGCTTTGACAGCCTTTCCCCTGGTCCTGTTTGTTTCCGCTGAGCCCATCTACCATAACCCACTCTACCCCGGGGTTTCCGACTCCTGTCATTCTGATTGACGTCAAGTAGCCTCGTTGCTAGGCTGGCTGTTTTGATACACTTTTACGTTTACTTCACTGTGGTGTGACCCAAGTTGCAGATATGTCTGATAAAATCCCGGCTGTCGTAGGTGCTGCTGTTCATTGGACAAGATCGATTCCACTTCCTCGACTTACGATGCTGACCGATGCAGGTCTCACATTTGGTGAGCGATGAGGCTAAAAGGATGATTGATGTGGTGGCCAAGTTTGTCGAGGAAGAGTGCATCCCGTGAGACCCCAACATGTTACCCATGGTCACGACCACATTTAGCTTCAGCTTTAACTGACTATGCTGCAGGGCTGACCCAGTCTTGGAGGCCCAGGTCGGCCAAGGTGATGATCGGTGGGAAAACCACCCGGCCATCATCGAGGAACTCAAGGAAAAGGCCAAGAAGCTCGGTCTTTGGAACATGTTCCTGCCCAAGGGCCATTACAAGGAATCCCCCGGATGGACTAATCTCGAGTACGGCATCATGGCCGAGTGGCTCGGCCGCTCACGAAGTGCTTCTGAGGCGTGCAACTGCGCTGCTCCCGATACGGGCAACATGGAAGTCCTCGCCAAGTATGGCAACGACGCCCAGAAGCAGCAGTGGCTCAAGCCTCTCATGGATGGCAAAATTCGCTCTGCCTTCCTTATGACGGAGCCCCAGGTTGCTTCGTCAGATGCTACCAACATTGAGTTGGACATCAAGCGCGAGGGCAACGAGTACGTGCTCAACGGACAAAAGTGGTGGTCTAGCGGTGCTGGCGATCCCCGCTGCAAAATCTACATTGTCATGGGCAAGACCGACAAGGCGAATAAGGATCCGTATAGGCAGCAGAGCGTGGTGCTGGTGCCTGCCGATACGCCCGGCATTAAGATTAACAGGATGCTCAAGGTCTACGGGTATGATGATGCGCCTCACGGCCACGGACACTTGACCTTTACCAACGTCAGGGTGCCGGTGGGTAACATGGTGCTTGGAGAGGGGCGAGGTTTCGAGATTATTCAGGGTCGTTTGGGACCCGGCAGAATCCATCACGCCATGAGAAGTATTGGCGCTGTACGTTTTTATATTTCCATTTTCTCCACCCTGCCCTGCCACCCTTGCTTATGAATTTGGGAACTGACGAGCTTTTTAGTCCGAGGTCGCTCTCGACTGGATGCTCATGCGTGTCAACGACGATCGCAAAAAGCCCTTTGGAAAGCTCCTCCGCGAGCACGGCGTCATCCTGGAATGGATTGCCAAGTCCCGCATCGAAATCGATTCTGCGCGTCTAATTGTCCTCAACGCCGCGCACAAGATGGACCTTCTGGGTCCCAAGAAGGCCCTCAAAGAAATCGCCCAGGCCAAGGTCCTCGTCCCCCAGACGGCGCTGACTGTCATTGATCGCGCTGTTCAGTCCTTTGGCGGTGCCGGCGTCTGCCAGGATACACCACTTGCCAACTCGTGGGCTGGGATCCGAACGTTGAGGCTGGCTGATGGCCCTGACGAGGTGCACCTGCAACAGATGGGCCGAAATGAAAACAAGCGTGGCAAGGAGGCGACGCAGAAGATTCAGTGGCAACGGGAGAAGACGGCAGGTTTGATGAAGAAGTACGGCACACAGACGGCCCAGCCGGGTGCCAACATTCGCCACGCCAAGATTTAAAAACAATGAGGATAGTCTAGTATAGGCTCAAAGTGTATCTATGGTCTTGATTGTGAATAAACGGTCTTTATTACAATGTGTGGCGAGCTGTTTGAATGGCCCTGTTCCTACAGAGTCATGCACAGTCGAGGCGGCCTTGAACGGCTAACACGCGGGCAATTCATCCAACTAATGCATGGCAGAACGTGTTTTCCTACTAAACATGAATGCTTTTTGCCAATCGCTGTATTGGCGATGAACCGACCCGGCATTCGTCTGCTATGGCAAAACAAGCAAAGCATATTCAGAGCTCAAATCATGAGCTGTCATTTTCCGCACTTTGGCAACCCTGACAACACTGACTCAACTATCCATGATAAATAATAACCACATCCATCATGCACCAGGCAACTACATGATGCAACGTATAACGCGTTCACAACTGCTCCAATCCACCATGAACTGGTTGGACCACAACGTGCAGCGCACAAAACACACCGCCGTCAGCGAATCAGACTGCCCTTCCCTCCCTGCGGCAAGCTGCGTCTCGCACAAGTCCGTCCCTGGACATGAATTGCTCTGCCGACATGGCCAGCCTGCCCCGTGCGTCTTGTTTTGTGGCGATGGCAAACCGACCAAATGCATCAATGTTACTTCCCATGGGGGATGCTCGGGAACCAATGGCTCCACATGCCACAGCAGCAGCCAGCGATGACTCTTTTGTGGACCACATCGCGTTGCCCTGCCGACGGCCCAAAGATGGACCATCCATTTACTTTCCCAAAGCCCAGCAGCGTGACATCTTAAAGTGCACATCTGATTTTTCCCCAATCCTTGTGCATACAACGCCCGTTATTGTATAACAGGACAGCATCCTGGTCCTGTTCTCTGTTTTGTTTTCTGCTCCGACAACCACATCCCGCGCATAAATCACAATAACGCACCGGTCACCAGGTAAGCTGCCCTCCATCTCGACGTGAATATTTAGATACCGCTGCTCCCGTTGTTATTAACGGCGTTTCTGACAAGTCCGCACGCAGAAACATATTCACGCTGGTCGTTATACATACTTTTTCCCCAACAAGAGCCCCCCTTCGTTTTTCTTCTCCCCTCAAAAGAAAGAAAAGAACAATGTCAGCCGTCCTCGGTGACAAGGACGTCAACGCCGTCATGGACCAGCAAAACGCCGCCAAGGACGTTAAGAGCATGGAGTACCACCGCCAGGTATTCCAGTCCAAGATGGCTGCTGAGACGTACGTTCTTCTTTCTTCGCCCGCCGCCGCCCGTCAGCGACTCGGCCCCCGCGCTCGGCTTGCTGATGCCGCCTCTAGGACCAAGCAATATGTTTCTCCGTCGGATAATATCATGAGCCCTTGTACGGCCAAGATTAACGCTTTGCGAAATAAGCACGCCAGCAAGTAGGTCTTTTTTTTCTTTTCTTTTTGGACCTTGTTTCTCTTATGGCGCGCGGGGCCACGGAATTTTTGTCTTGCTGATGCGATTGGCAGGGCCAAGCCCAAGTCTCTCTTTGCCCAGGCGAGTGTTAAGAAACTCAATGGCGAGAATTCGCTCGGCGCCCGGTCCATCCAGCAGTGATTGAAGCGCTGGACAAACTTGTACATCATTTGTTTTCCGGGTTTTGGTGTGCTTGCTTGTTTTTGCGGGTTTGTATGGACTCTCTGCGGCGCCTGTCCTTTTGATATAGCATAAGGGGAAGAGGAATGCTTGTTGGGGAATGGACTCGGTAAAGGCTGGCGTTATGGAGACAACTTTCATGAACACACATGACGATTTTGGCTTTGATTAGGGACGAGGATATTTCCCTTTTGGTTTGGGCTGATAATGATTCTGTTGAGCGCGATGCGGGTTGGATGAATATGGGGGTTGGCGGGTTGATTATTGGATTGGTTTCGTATTTCTCTCATGATGATCAACTTTGTATCCGTGCTGAAACTCATACTGCGTTTTGTTGTGATTCTGTAGTAGTCCATGCTGGTATTAGTATGGTACTGAGTCGTGTGATTCGGCCTCGGACTGCCAATATTGGCTTCTTGCCGGCGTGTGGGAATATTTTCGCATGAATAGCGCACATGAACATCATACTGCCTGCTGTTTGCCACCCATGTATCCTATTTACGCTCGCCATCCGCTCACAATGTAAACCACATCCTCATCCGCTACCAAGTGTCCTAACCCAACCCTCTGAGGAATATGTCTGGCGCTCGCTCCCCAAACCAACGCATACTTGAAAGTATCCTTCAAGGTGCGATGGATCCGATCACACACATCCTCAATAGTGCTATTACTCCTCACAATCAACGCCTCGCTAAAGTCCGGCTCAACGCCCTTGCGCTTCGTGTATATTCTAATCAGCTTCAGCTCTTTCCAGCATCGATCAATCACATCCTGAATTCCCAGATCTAACTCGCAGCTCATGACGACTGTCTGCGGCTCCCGCGCCAGGCTGTCTAAAAAGTCGAGTGACACGCTGTCAATTTTGTTGTACACATAGAGACACTTGATATATTTGCGGTGGTCCTTCATGATGACGTCGATGAAGTCGTCAACTGTGGCGTTTTCGTCGCGCACGAGCACCTCGCAGTTGAGCATTTTGTAGTCCCGCAGGATGTTGTAGAGCATTTTCTCGTCGAGGTTCTTGGGCGGCGTTTGAAAGGTGATCTTCATGCCGCCGGCTTTTTTGGGCTTCAAGTAGATGTTTCTTGCGTGGCGTTAGACGGTGTGCGTGGGATAGTGCGGGAGGGAATGAAACGTACGGCGGCTCGCGGTTCAACCTGATGCCTACAGACTCTAATTCGGCTTCCAAGAGGGCTCTCTGCTCTGCCTTTTTCGTGGCATCCAGCACCATCAGGATAAGATCACTCGTCTTGGCCGCCGAAATGACTTGACGACCACGACCTTTGCCCTCGGCGGCCCCCTCGATGATTCCGGGCAAATCGAGGAGCTGAATCTCCGCGCCGCCATATTCGAGAACACCAGGGATGGCTGTGAGGGTGGTGAACGCATATGAGGCTACCTCCGATCTCGTCTTGGTGACTTTTGATAAAAAGGTTGATTTACCGACAGACGGGAAACCAACAAGGGAGATGCGCGCGTCGCCGCTTTTGCTGACGTCGAAGCCGGATCCGCCACCGCCGCCAGCTCCCGGGCCGGGTTCCAGTAATTGTGCTCGAAGACGGGCAAGTTTACTGAAGGAACATTAGCAATTTGTTGCAAAGATGGATATTCTAGCGTCTTACGCACCCCTTTAATAGACCCAAGTGATATTCTTTGATCTGTCAACGAATGTCGTCTCGGTGAGTTTGCGCTTCATACCTGTGGCCTTATTTTCTGCGATACGTTAGCATCGCCTCAATAAGAGTAGGATGAGTGGGTTTTCATTCAATATGAGCCAATTGACCAGCTCAAGATCACCAGATGTCAAGTTCGGGGACGTTTTTCAACACACTTACTTTGAGTCCTTCTCATCTCATCCTCAATCCTGCACAGGTCAGCACAGGTCAGCCACTGACGCATGGGGCTACTGACTCCTTGATTTTCTCCGTAATATTGACCATTTTGGTTCCCTTTATTTATAGACGGCGTACCGTCTGCTCAGATGCTCAAAGATGCCGGCTTTTTTTTTTTAAATGATGGATCGAGGTTCGGGCAGATTCGAGGATAGGTGGGGTGTTTACGGTGTATGTCGGGCAGAATTAACTTGGCGGGGCCAGAAAGCATCGCACGTCTTATTCACCGCCTACCAATCCGGGCTGACCGTCGCCCATCACCCAGTACTTTCCACCCAGCCTCGCCCAGGGTCAGGAATCGTCGCGTTCATTTTGCCGCTGCCAAAGAGTCTGCCACCAGCCATTCCGACACGACCAGAACCATGGCGGACCAGGAAGAACACCGGGAGATCGCGCCTGGGAGTGCGACAGACGGCTCAACGGCGGTCACAACTACAGGGGAAAAGAAGATCATCAAGAAGATTATTCGCAAAAAGAAGAAACCCGCAAGAGTGCAGATTGATCCTAGCGAATTCACTTCGGAGGCACCACCACAGACTGGAACCACATACAATATCTGGTTCAACAAGTGGGCGGGCGGAGATCGAGAAGCATACCAGCAGACCAAGGCCAAGGGCCGATGTATCATTGCGACGGACGCCGGCTACACCACAGCTGATAATGTGTCGGGAAGCTATTTCTGCCTTCGATTTGCACGGGGAATCTGCCCGCTGGGACAAGACTGCACAAATTTGCACCGATTACCGGGGACGTTCGACCTTTTCAACCCAAATGTCGACTGCTTTGGCCGCGAAAAGTTCAGCGACTACAGAGATGATATGGGTGGTGTCGGAAGCTTCATGCGCCAGAATAGAACAATTTACGTGGGTCGCATTCATGTGACGGACGATATCGAAGAGATTGTGGCTCGCCATTTTGCGGAATGGGGACAGGTTGAACGAGGTAGGTGATACCCGTCTGCTGCGCAACAGACACACAAAAAAAAGGACTAACTTATAATGTCTGCAGTCCGCGTCTTAAACTCGCGAGGTGTCGCCTTCATCACATACACCAACGAGGCCAACGCCCAATTCGCCAGAGAAGCCATGGCCCACCAGTCCCTAGACCACGATGAGATCCTAAATGTGCGATGGGCCACGGCCGATCCTAACCCCATGGCCCAAGCTCGCGAGGCGAGACGAGTCGAAGAACAGGCTGCTGAAGCTGTTCGCAGAGCGCTTCCTGCGGAGTATGTGGCTGAAATCGAAGGCAAAGGCCCTGACGCCAGGAAGCGGAGACGCATCGAGAGCAGTTACGGCTTGGAAGGGGATGAGGCACCCGACGATGTGCATTTCGCTCGAGGCAAAACCGCAGTCAATCCTGTGGGCCACGAAGGTTTGCAGGTAGAATACCAGCAGCCTTTGATGCTGGAAAATGGCCAGTCGACAGAAGAACCCGAAACCACAACAGCACCACCCCCAGCGCCAGAAACGGCCGGTATATTTTCCAGTTCTACACTGGCAGCACTCAACAAAGCCAAAGTAGCTGTAACGTCGAAGCCCAAGGCGGCGGCTCCTACAGGGCCTCTTGTATCTTATGATAGCGACAGCGATGACGAATAAGGCGTTTGGATTCTCGTCTATTTCTTTCTACGGTGGCTGAAGCAAGGAACATATATAGAAATGTATTTTATACAATAATGATACCAATGTAACAAGACACCATTCCGGTATGGGTTTCCAGCTCCGTCCCAGGTCAACTATTAAAGATCCTCGAGTATAGAACTTCATGGCGTCCAATCCACAAATCCATTACTGGCACACTCTGCCCAGCCTCGTCAACCCTCGTCTCCCACTCCCGATCAATCACTCGCCCGATCCACCTCTGCGCCTGCTCCCCGGCCAACACCTTCTGCGCCTGGTACGGGCCAAACATGCTCGCCCTCACGGCCGCCGACACCAGCGCCTTGAGGTGGCTCACCATGTACATGTACGCCGTCTGGTGGAGCGTCAGCCCTACAATCGCGCAAATTGCACCAAACAGCGGTGCCAGGTGTGCCGAGACGGGCGGCGCTTCACCATCCGCAGAGCCATCCTTGAGCAAGGCCGCGAATTCGCGCAGGACCGGCAAGTCGGCGCTCTTGGGGAGCGTGGCTCTAAACGAGCGCTCCCATATGGACAGGAGGGCCCGGCCCTGCGAGACGCTGGCTCTCCGGCCGACGGTGCAGATGACCGCTGCGTCGAGCTGGTCGTCCAGTTCGATGAGAGAGCAAGGGTCGCGGTGGGCGGCGAGGACAAAGGGCAGCGTTGTGGCGGCGTAGGAGGAGAGCGAGAGCGGAAGGAACGAGGAGAATGTGGCGCGGCGGTTGTGCGCGAGGTATGATTCCAGCCCGCTGCTGAATGCGAATGAGCCAATGGGCAGTTGCGAGTCGGACAGGAGGAGGAGGTAGTGTGTTGGTGAGTTGAGCGGTGCTTTTTGATGTGAGATTTTCTGTTGCTTGTGCCGGCTGATGAGTGAGGCACTTACATTGAAGTGAAGGCTGTGGTGTATCGGATCCCTTTGGTGGTGTGCTTAAACGTGTCTTGGCTGCTGCGAGACGACGCTCCAAGTCGGCTATTTCTTCTTGAAGTATGTCTTGTGAATCTACTGTTTCCTGTTTCGGGTCCATTGGAAGGAGTCCGGTGTGCTTTGTAAAGATAAGAGTCAAGTCTACCTGAAGTCGGAGGTGGGTCAAGATTTGTGGCATCGGCAACGGGCACTAGCAGACGCATCCGATCATGAATACCTGCTAGGGTATATTGATGGAAGAGGCTTAAAAGGTAATGAGCTGCCTAAAAGTACAACAAATTGCTAGAATACGAAAATCCAACCCTTATCCTAAACGCCATGCTCAATTTGCTGGATTTGACAAAAACAAGAGATAATGTATACCGAGTGAGTCTAAGGCCGCACATTCTCCTTGTTGTGGGTGCCACTTTGGTTCCGGAGCCTCTTCTTCTCAGCCATTCTCTTTTGAATTCTTTCGAGAGCGGCTGCTCGTCTTTCCGGTGGCAGTGTGCTCTTTGATGCATTACCCACAAGAGAGCTGTTTATTTGGGCATTTGGTCCCGGGCCTCCTAGTCTGGCAAATCGGTTAGAGAGGAGATCAACCCGAGGATCTACGGCGGATGTCCATCCACTCTGTTCATGATTCGCACTATTGGCCAAAGGAGGCAACTCTGGTGCTATAATCTCCTTGGACTTGTTCAACCTAGTGTGACGATTAACTGCATCTTCTGCAGTATAGGCGCGGTGTCTGGGCGATCGAGGAACAAATGGCTTCCACTTAGATTTGCCGAGACTCCCTCGCTCTGCCGCCTTGGTCGATTCCAAACTCGGAGCCAAAGTAGCATCGTCTACAAATTTTTCGCGCAATGTGCGTGGTTGAGATCGTTTCTTCATCATGTCTAGGGGTTCGTCTAAGCTTCGTCTTTCGGCCGTTTCTACCTTGGCTCGAATAGGTTCGTCTGACTTTGATTCCTTCATTCTTTCTTCGCCAATGCTCTGTGGGTGCCAACTGTGTGGTCTGGCTTGTGTTTGTGCTGGAGCTGTAGACTTGAGAGCCTTCACCTCCTTTTTGAGGTTGGCAATCTTGTTGTGAGCCCGTTCCAGGACCGCCTTGGTGTCGGTTTCGTGAACTTCATTTTCTTTCCTAAATGCCTCGAACTCACTCTTGAGCTGCCGGATCTCTTCATCTTTTCGTCGAGAGTCCTCCTTGGCTGCCTTGAGCAGGGTCCGAAGTTCCTGGGCTCGCGGCCCATTGTTGGTACGTGCTTCCTCCTTTTCGATGACTACTAGTTTCAATTCTGCCTTCTTCAACTGGGTTTTGAGTGTGAATACTTCATCTCGCAATGTGTCTAGTTCTTTCAGCTGGGACCGTGCTCGTCGCAATTCTCGCCGAGTTTCCGTGAGCGTCTTTTGTGTAGCTGCTATAGAAGAATTGGAGGCATATCGGCGGCGGGGCGTCTCAATTCCGGCTCCATTTTCTCGTTGTGTGAGCAACTCTTCCATCTGAGCCTCGAGTTCCTGGACCCGATGACGGTACTGCGCAGCTTGTGATGATTGTTTGGCGAGTTTTGCCAGCATTTCCGCTTGGACCTCCTCTGATTGCTCCGTTCGGTGGGAGGCAATTTGCGATGCATTTTCTGCAATCCTCTTTTCCATTCTGATGACGCGCTGTTGTTCGTCTCGCAATCGTTCGGCAAGTTCAATCGCCTCGGCGTCCTTTTGCTGTGCGTAAGACTTTGCCAGTTGCTTATACTTGAGCAATTTCTCCATCTCAGCTTTCGCCTCTTGGTGGTACTTTAGAAATTCCTCTTTCCAGTACCGACCAGATTGCGAGTGCGGTTCATTAAGGTCCAGCGTAACGTCATGGGGGCCGCAGTCCTCCTCTTCTTCCCACTCATCGTCTGACACGTTGGGTTCGGGCTGTGCAAGTCGTGATTGTGATTCTGCGATTTTGGTCGGGGCGTGGGTTGGAGCCGTTGGTTGGTGTGACTCGGTTGGTTCGTCTTGTTCAGTGATTCTTGTGAGGTTTGTCGTGGGGCCACCTGGCACGTCATGGCCAAAGGAAACACGCTTCCTCTTGGATGTCGCGGTTCCTGGAGTAAGAAGTATACCTTGCGGCTTTGATGGCGTCTCGGATGACCGTGCTGTTGGCTTTCTCGATGCCGCACTTCGGAATCCTCGTCGCTCTTCATTTCGTTTTGACGGCGTGCCAAACAGCGCGCTCTTGAAGGCTCGGGCAGCAAATACGGGGGCCGGTGTGTCTGGCTGATCTATTTGAGTGGTATCTGCATGACATCAATTTGTTAGAGCCTTTGACTGCTGAAGGGGAAAAAACAAACATCGCGGGCATCGAACCTCCGTCATCCGCGTGTGGCGCGTTCTCGCCGCGCTTCAACATCCACCCAAGCATTGCAAAATGCGAATAAGGAATATGGATTTCCAAGAAAAAAAGGAAGCAAAGAGCTATGCCTGCTATTTCTGAATGATGTACACATCCATTGAGCGTCCGCAGTATGGGAGCACAAAGGGGGTGCGTGTGTGAGTTATAGGCGTCTGTTGTTGTTTGTGTTGTTGTTGCGTCGACTGGCTCTATGGCTGCCAGGTGCCATGGCAGGCTTCCATTCCAGGTGGGAACACTAAGGTTTGAGTCTTGATGTGGGTGGGACCCCTGCTTCGCTTCCTGGCAGGATCATCGAAGCACCATGTAGATTCACCAGAAGATTGAAACATTTGAGCATATGCGTGCATAGCTGATTTTACAGTACGCCGCCAATATGGCTGAATCTGGCTGGTGGCGGTTCGAATATTTGAGTCAACCAGGTGGTACATGTACGGAGTAGTAGTAGTATTTCCCGATGCCTGTCCGTCCATGTCTTCAGCCCTGCGGGAAGCTTCAATGTTACAGTAAATGAATGTGCAGCTGCCGTCTGGTCAGTTCAATGTTGACATACCCCGCTATCATGAACGCCTCCTCATAGCGGGTCAACTGGTGCTCTAGTGGCCTTCAGAGAAGACATGGAGCTTTTGCCTTCTAGTTTCTTCACCACCTCAGTTTATAACCATATATTCTATCCACAATCTTCCAAACCGGACCGCCATGGCTTCTTCCGTCTAAAGAGTCGCAGCTTTGCTGTGACATTCCTTTGGACCTCACGCAATCATGGCGTGGCAAGCATCTAGCGCATGGAAGAAGTCCTTGTCCAAGGCAAGCAGCGATGACTCAAGCTTCCCTGGCCTCAAGCCTACGACCCCGGACGCAACGACAAAAATTGAATATGAAGAATTGCAGCAAAATGAGCTGCTGGCTCTTGAAGCCATATATGGAGATGATTTCGTGAAACACAGTGATGTGCACAGCGCATGGAAGGTAAAAAGAACCAATACGCGCACCGACTTTTCAAGTCTCTCCATACTCCATTTTCTGTATGACTTGCACAGAACTGACAGCAGGTTCAGAAGACAGAGCCATCATTCGACATTCGAATCAAAGCATCCATCGATAGCGACTTTGCCGTAACTGTTGGGTTTGTCATGACGGCAACGTACCCCAAAACCCCACCGCTTCTGACTGTCAAAGGCCTCGATGACCTACGCGAATCTACACAGTTCAAGATTCAGAAGTTTGTAGACACCGAACCTCGGGAATTTGCCAAAGATCAACAGGAAATGGTCGACAGGATTGTTGAGGGCATTCGTGACATCCTTGAAGATGCCGCTCAAGTCAAAGCATCCGGCAAACAGCTGCCTTCCCT
This sequence comes from Metarhizium brunneum, assembly GCF_013426205.1. Lineage (NCBI taxonomy): Eukaryota > Fungi > Ascomycota > Sordariomycetes > Hypocreales > Clavicipitaceae > Metarhizium > Metarhizium brunneum. The sequence goes on along the minus strand of NC_089424.1, from coordinate 3,430,581 downwards.
CGAAGAGGAGCGAGAACGACACGAGGCCAAACTAGCAGAAAAGGCGCGGCGCCAGAAAGAAGATGAGGAACGGAAAAAGATGGAAGAAACCAAGGAGGAGGAGCGCGTCATGTCGGAAATGCTCCAGCAACAGATTGACAGACAAAGACAAAAGGCAAAGGAATCGAGGCTCAGTCGACGGCCTAATGGACTAGAGGGCTTACCCAGCGACAACTCTGCTGCCTCTATTGAGCGAATCGATTTCGATCAGTTTTGTCATGTGAAGAATAAAGAGGGTAATATCCTCAGTTTCAAATCGGTGACGGGTAAATGCGATCCGCGCGAGGGCAAGGTCACTGTTGTATACACTGTCCGACCGGTTCTGGGCAATGGCCAAGGCGACCAAACATTAGCACTAAAGGAAGCCATCCTGCGACCCAACGGGAGGGACCCCAAGGAGTTCAAGAAGCAGCTGCAGTCCGTCGAGTCTAGACTTCAGGAGTTGAAGAATACCAAATCAATTCATCACAACCGTTTAGTCGAAATTTTGGATTTCAAGGTCGAAAGCGGGAAGTCGGATGATGCGGCAGTGGCGAATTTCTGGACTGTCAGAATATTGATGCCAATGGCGGTTAAAGGTTCGCTCGAGGAGCTTCTGGATCTGGCGGGTCATCTCGAACTCGGCAAAGTTCGGTCTTGGACTAGGGACTTGTTAGATGCCTTGAGCTTTTTGCATTCCAAGAATATTGCGCATCAAGACATTCATGCAAATAATGTACTTTTGTTTCGAGAGTCGACGGGCGAGTTTGTCCCTAAGTTGTCGGATTGCTGGTATCAGCGCGAAATTCATAATGCTAGTACCCCAAAGCCAGGACTTCCAGGACTGACTTCTGCAAAGTCAGCATATTGGCTACCACCCGAGATTGCCGGGCAATCCAAGCCACAGTATTCATACAAGACGGATGTGTGGGAGTTTGGCATTGTATTTACACAAATGATATTTGGTCTCGATGTCCTGCAGAAGTATTCGTCGCCGCGAAACCTGATGCAGGAGCTGACACTCTCGCAACCGCTTGAAGAACTAGTCAGTCGATTCTTCAAGGAAGACAAGCAAAAGCGACCTCGGCCATTTGAACTTGGCTCAAGCGAATTTCTGGCTACAGACGCACCAGTCTTCTTAGAGTCTGACTCTTCCAGGGCACTGTCGGCAACGCCGTCTCTGACATCACTTCATGTTGTTCCTGCGAGGCTTAGGCGAGACTCCATGAGTCGTGGGGCAGTTGTTTCTAGATACACTGAGGACTTTGTGGAAGAGGGTCGCCTAGGCAAAGGTGGTTTTGGAGAGGTTGTGAAAGCTCGGAAGAAACTTGATGGGCAAATCTATGCTATCAAAAAGGTCACTCAGCGATCTCACGCCAGTTTGACTGAGATTTTAAAGGAGGTGCGGTTGCTATCACAACTCAGCCATCCAGCTGTGGTCCGCTATTACAATACCTGGGTTGAAGAAGTCCCCGACTCTACTGATACTGAGGGCGACACGTCTACTGAAGGCTGTACCGAGGAGACGGAAGAAACGGTCTCTGATGGCATTGACATCCAGTTTGCGACTAGCACTGGTGGCCTTGACTTCATGTCCTCAAATGCTGCCATCGAGTTTGGATATGATGACGACAGTGATGACAATGCCATCGAGGACGACTCTGATGACGATAGCTCCATCGTCGCAGACCAGGCTGGGAATGGTGTCTTGTCACCTGGGAAAGAACGCGCAGGACAGATACTGAGGCGTGCAAGGCAACACCGTGCATTCCGAACCATTCTTTATATTTCCATGGAATATTGCGAAAAGCGGGTAAGCACATGAACATGCCATTCTTGCTTTCAACGCTTAGAGCTAACTGTTGAGACACTTCGGGACTTGATTTCACGCAACCTGTACAAGGATACATCTGAGATTTGGAGGCTGTTTCGGCAGATTCTGGAAGGGATATCACACATTCATGCCCTTGGTATCGTGCATCGGGACTTGAAGCCTGAAAATGTTTTCATCAGCAGCAGTCTTGAAGGAGTCGATAATGTCAAAATTGGCGATTTTGGTCTAGCCACCAGCGGACAATTTTCGGTCGATAAAGTCGCTGCCAATAGTCTTGAAAACGACAGCATGACTCGAAGTATTGGCACTGCTTACTACTCGGCTCCAGAAGTTCGATCAGCTGGCAATGGGCTTTACAGCGCCAAAGTCGATGTAAGCCATGACGCGCAACACTTTGAGGTTCCAAGGGCTAACCGAGGGCAGATGTACTCGTTGGGTATCATATTTTTCGAAATGTGCTATCATCCCATGATTGGTATGGAAAAGGCAGATGTTATTGGAAAACTACGCCGACCCAAGCCGGAGCTGCCTTCTGATTTCAAGCCAGCTGAGCGGAATCAGACAGACATTGTCTTGTCTCTGGTCAATCACAATCCCAAGGAGAGACCGTCCAGTGCTGATTTATTGAAGAGCGGCAAGCTCCCCGTGCAGATGGAGAGTGAAACTATTCGACGAACCCTTGCAGGTCTAGGCGATCCTAGCTCGCCGTATTATAGCAAGATGTTGTCGACGCTGTTTGCACGACCTTGTGATGCGGCCAAAGACTATGCTTGGGACATGCTTGGTACTCAGCCTAGCGCTAGCGAACTTTTGAATCAGGGCGTGGTCCGGAGCACCCTGATCTCCATCTTTCGACGGCATGGAGCATTAGAAATGCCTCGGACCTCCATCTACCCTCGCTCGAGTCAGTATGGTGAAAATGTCGTTCAGGTCTTGGACCCCAATGGGACTGTTTTGCAGCTGCCTTTTGATTTGACCATGGGCAATGCCAGAATGATTGCAAAACAGACTGGCGGCCCCATATTGCAGCGATCATTCTATTTTAATAACGTGTACCGTGATAAGCTAGATACCGGCCAGCCATCCGTGTTTGGAGAGGTTGACTTTGACATCGTCACAACCGACACACTTGACCTCGCTCTTAAGGAGGCAGAAGTGCTGAAGGTGCTGGACGAAATCGTTCAAGCGTTTCCGTCATTATCAAATGCTCAGATGTGCTTTCAAGTGGGACACTCGGATCTCCTCCAACTCATCTTTGATCACTGTGGAGTTGAGTCTTCGTGTAGACGACAGGCTGCTGAAGCCCTGAGCAAACTGCATGTCCATGGACATACCTGGCAGAAGGTTAGGGCGGAGTTGCGATCTACAACTGTAGGCGTGTCGGCCACAAGCGTGGACGAGCTCCAGCGATTCGATTTTCGAGGTAAGCGGTGAGCCTGCTGATGCAAGAATTAAGACTAATCGCGATTAGATACCCCCAACAAGGCAATTTCAAAGCTCAAGGTGCTGTTTGAGGGCAGTGATTTATACCAAAGGGCGATGCCAACCATGGCCCACCTCAAAGAGGTCGCAGAGTACTGCAAACGATTTGGCGTGATCAGCAAGTTTTACGTTAGTCCCCTCAACAGTTTGAGAGAAAACTTTTTCATGGGTGGAATTATGTTTTCCTGCGTCTATGATAGAAAGACAAGGGACGTGTTTGCTGCAGGTGGCCGATACGATCACCTCATCAAAGAGCAACGCCCGAAAATTGGCGGCAACTTTGAAGAGAGGCATGCCGTTGGGTTTAGTCTCGCCTGGGAACGTCTGGCTCGTGTTCCCAACAAGAGTGGAAGCAAAACGTTTCTCAAGAAGCAGGAGTCGGATTCCAATACGATGTTTTCTGGAAGAAGAGTAAGTGCATTCGATGATGCTTGAGGGGTTTTGTCACAATACTCATCTATGATAGTGCGATGTGCTTGTTGCTTCACTTGACGCAGCTATCCTTCGGTCCACCGGTATCGAAGTTCTCCAGCTTCTTTGGGACCATGACATCAGTGCAGAAATGGCCAAAGATGCGCGTTCTCCCGAAGACTTGTTGTCTAAGCACAGGAACGAGAATTACACATGGATCATTGTGATTAAGCCAGAAGCGATGCTCAAGATCAAAACTATGGGTCGAAAAGATGTGCAAGACGTGGATATTCCGCTTGGCCAGCTAATGGCCTGGCTTCGACCTGAACTCAAGGAGCGCGATTCCCGGGCTCTCGCAAAACTCAGAGGCAATGTGTCACACGGCAGTGAATCTAGTGGGACTCATAATAGCGATCGAAATCAAGATCAGGACGTCAAGGTTCTCGTTGCTGGTACCAAGAGCAAGAAGTTCAATCGCAGGACCGTGATGGACCAGGCTCAGGTCAGTGCGAGTAACTTGATGCGAAGCTACCTGGATGGACCGATCTTGGCTATCGAGACTACGGACCAGGTCATGGATCTTCTCCGAGAAACAAGACTTTCCGAGCACGAGAGCTGGAAGAGTGTGGAACATGCAGTGACCATGACGGAGAAGAAGTATATTCGGGAACTCCACTCACAGCTCGACACCTGGCGGTCGACGTATGAGATGAAGAACATCTCTAAGCATGCATTCATATACAACTTTCGCACTGGTACCTGTGTGTACTATGATTTGAGTGCATAAGATGGCTTGTTTGAAGGGCCTTTCGGCAAGGAGTTGGCGGTAGTAGGGCAGTACTTCTGGAAAGGGGGATATTGTCGGTTGGCATGAGCGAGTGTTGGTAGAGGGACTTTGCGCAGCGGTTTGCAGCATGGTATATGTGACTTGAAAGCACAGCTGCTATATAGCATTGATTAACATAGGAGCTTCGAACAATACTATCTTCCAAAGGAGTTTGCACACACGCGCAAATGATGAAAGGATGAGAGGTTGCAAAGAGGACCTGCACCGTACAACGATCAAGTCTATTGTCTCTCGGGGACGCCGGACCGACCCGATCATACTTTTTGATGTAGGGCTCTATCCAATCACAACCTCTCACGTTTCGTTTGGGCTATGATGGAACGAACCGGAAGGATGCACTCCTGTAGGAGGATGTACACGACTCATGCCTGTTCACGTAATGGTGAGATGAAATGTGAGAGGCGGGTGAAAATTAACGCAGTCTTGCTCGTACATATTTACAAGAATGGCACAGCTTTTATGAATGTCTCAGGCCAGCACGGGAATATCATTCAATGTGTCTTTGTGTTTGGGCCATTGGTGAATTTGGGGTTCAATGATGGCAGCTGGATTGGATGGTGGCATCAAATGACACAGAAATTATGTTGTCTGTACTCCGTACTTTCGGGGAGAGAACTGGCTCTGCACAAGGGCACAAATAACTAAAGTCTGGTACTAGACTGGTACTTGGCAGACGGTGGGGCCTGACCCGGCTGGCCGGAACCTCGAGGCTCGATGTACCTGTTGACGCCGTATCGCTCACAAATGGTTTGCTGAACCCGAATGGCGTGGAGAGTCGGTCTTGGGCCATCTTTGGGCGCCTTGTTGATGATGCTGATGTATCTCACCGAATGACTGTTTGTTGCTGGGTATCGATACATCTGGCTTTGGCTCAAGACCCGGCAACCTGGAGATATTTGAAGCGCTCGAGGCAAATGCCTGGGGGGTGTGGAGTACTAGTACGTACTTTTAACGGTCTGGTGGAAGCGAGGCGCCTGAGCAACTGACTTTCGGGAGGCTTGAATGGACCAGACTTGGAGCATCCATGTCAATGATTCGAGGCGGCAGTGACATCTGCTGGAGTCCGACGGCGCATGTGGCGGCCACCTGATGCGCTGGTTGACCACCTGGGCACTTGGAAGTGATCATTGACTTCTGTCCCGCCTTGCCCGACTTCGTCATCTTAAATTAAACAGAACCGCAAGCCGTTCCCAAAAGCACATGAATAGTCGCCCAACAAGGCACAGCCCTTTGTTTCGCGCATCTCCCTTTGCTTCAAGCCTTTGCACTCATTCCTTCGGCATCCCTTTCACACATACCCTCGGACCATCCATCGCCCCTTATAAAAAGCGCCCCTGCCTCAGCCATTTTGGGCCTTCATACTCCCGTACTTCATACTTGACCTTATCACACTGCTTGGCCCACCTAGACTCCGACCCGAATCCCGATAACACTCTTCATTCTGGTCCCGGACGGTTAGCAACCATGGCTCAAAGGCGTTTGATGCAGGAGTTGCAGGCTCTTGAGAAGGAGAAATGGGTAACTATTGAGGTACGAGGCGGTGGAACATTAGTCATGATTCTTCCAGAAGGGCGACACTGACTTTGGGCAGACTGACGAGACCAATCTTCTACGTTGGAAGATCGGGCTTTGGGTTGTGAACCCCGACAGCATCTGGCATGGCGCCTATCTCCGCGTACGTGTTTGCATTCTAGATGACATGGGTCACGATGGGGAATGCATCACCCAACTGACAAATCCTTATACAGGCCGATATGCGTTTCCCTACCGAATATCCCTATCAACCACCGACCTTTAAATTCCTTACCAAGAACATCTGCCATCCGAATGTCTACGCAGACGGTCACCTGTGCATCTCCATTCTCCATAGACCAGGCGACGACGAACAATCGGGCGAGTCGGCGAGCGAGAGATGGAACGTGCTCCACGGCGTCGAGTCCGTCCTTCGATCAGTCCTTCTACTGATGGATGATCCTGAAATCAACTCCCCTGCCAACGTTGACGCCAGCGTTCTTTACCGCGATAAGCGGCAGGAGTACAACTCTCGTGCCAAAGAAGTTGTCGACCGCACTCAGAAAGACATCCCATCCGGTGCCCGAATGCCGACAGCCACCGACCTAGCCCCTACACTGGTCAAGCCCGTCGAGGACGATGCCGACTTCTGGAACATGTCTGATGAAGAGGAAGACTTTGGAGGCAGCGACAGCGAGGAGGACATGGGTGATTTTGAGGAGGAAGACGACGACGACGATGAAGATGACGAAGAAGACGATGCAAAGTGAAGATCATGTATTGGGGCGAAATCATCACGATTCACTCAACATGGTTGTTTCTATAGCATAGCGGGGTTTCAATTTATCGCATGGCGTTTTCGTAACATGGCATAGGAGGCCATGGATTATGCGCAGGTACACAGGCAGAAGGGCCAAGGATCAGGAGCGTATCATTTCATATTTGGACACTGGACCGTCAATTCCGCATGGTTCCGTCCCCAACGGGATCGCTCTGGATATGGGCTTCGGGGCGTATGGTGACTTGGGGGTTTGATTATGTGGTTGGCATTAGCATTTGGGTGCATTTTGCCTTTTGATAGATAGCGTTAGAAAGCCGTAGAAATGGCACGCACGACTGAAGTTACGTCTGACATTTGTCCCCGTTTCGTGCAACTCTTTGTTGATTCGTGTATGGTGATGGGGCGTGTGGTTAAAGGTCTAACTGTTAAGCAAGGCTTTTTTCTTGGTTTATTTTTAATACAAATCATAATAATACAAGCATGATGCAAGCCTCATGCAAGCATTACATCTAGGAATATAATATTCAGCCGTATCAAGCCAAAGAACCATAAAAGACCACCGAATACACCACATATACACGTATCGCCCTGCGTCAGACACTAGCAAGATTGGTTATTTGTCGCGGCGCGCCGTCTAAAGCTATCTCGCGATAGCCTCAATTATCAACTACGTGGAAGTAAACTCGAACCCACGCATAGTTTGTGCCGGTGACTCACTCGGAAAACCCATAATAGCCACACACCGGTCTGACCGTTAATATCCTTTGTTTTAACGCACCATGGGCACAGCATGTCACGATGGCATCGCAGGCGGCCCGCTTCAGTGTAAGTCGGCATGTGCATATTCAGGCACGTGTGCTTCTCATTACATGGAGCGAATCCGCGCAAGTCGGCGCGTCTCGGGCACTTTTTTCCCCTGCCCAACGTCGTACCGGCCTTACGCTTTTGACATGAAGCCGCGCGTGTCCCACCGCAATCCAACTGGAGAGCGGCCATGGGGCGAAGCGGCCGTTTCCGGATCGGGGTCTTTGCGGAACTATTCGTCTCTGAGATTGTGGAAGAGACAGAACATAGGGGGCTTGTCGTTTTCAGGGGTCTTTGGACATGTTGGAGATTTTGTAAGGTTGGTTGGTATGCGTTTGTCGCCATGTCAGAGCTGAGGAAAGTGGGTTGAGGCGCGAATGTGTTGCGATTAGAGCAAACAGGAGTCTTGGCCGGTCTCATTGACGTACTTTGGACGTCGTGAAGAAGGGATTCGAGGCCTGTTTTGGGGGACGGGGAATGTTTTGTATGGTAGATGGGAGTTGATGTGTCTGGACCAGTTAGCATGGAAATACACCGCTTGAAATATCCAATATGATGCATGTCTGACCAACGCAACAGCTTAAATCGGGACTTTTCACCAAGCATTGATATCAAATCAGGAGTTTAGATGCTGTAGTTTCACTCTGGTGTCATGTGCTGCTAACAAAAGTACTTATACACCAACATGGAAGTCCAACATACAAGTCTGACGGCAAAGCAACCCCCTGCCGTCTTTCCTTTACAAGGCTACCACGTACTACAGCCGTAGGTTTCCGTAACCATTCTTCGTGCTATAGTATTCAGTGCGACTGCCAGTACGACCAGTCTCTGTTTCCATAGGAGATGATCCGTACCATGCAGAATCGATGTCCATAGGAACAGTGGGTTGTCCGATCCAGCCAAGGCTGTTGAGATTTTAAGCTCTTCCCATTCGTAAGTTGTAGCTGTCGGCTGTCGATTGACAGCACCGCTCAATTGTGTCTATAGATTTGTCAACAGAGTTGTGCTAGTTGAAAAGGCGATGAGGAGGCTGACCAGTCTTCAATGAGAGATTGATATGGTGATTTTCGTGAAGGGGCCGAATAACCTCCTTGACCCAAACACGACATCAATTGATGTCCACTGGGCTTCACCCCGTGGCAGATAATTGCGGTCCATAAGCCGCACGCTCAATACCGTGCGGCCCAGGGCCTGGATCGAAGGAGCATTGGCAATCGTGAGGCAAACAACCAGGGACTTGGATTTTCTGGGATCAGAAACCTTTCGGACCTCCTTGTAGAGGTCCAACTCTGTACGCCCAGTATCCATCGCATGCAAAAGATAGCCACTTGGTGGTGGTGCTCTGCCGGTGGCGTACAGAGGCCAATCCTACGTTGGACCACTGTGAGAACACGTGAGAGAAGTGAAGAAGGAAAGTAGTTATTCTTACGTATTTGTTGACTTTATTGACGGTACGGAGGTACTGAACTGTGATGTCGAGGGTAAATGGGGTACTGTTGGCGTCCATTTGGTTTAACAAGAGTCTGATGGCATACAATGGTAGATTTCAATTTGAAACGAAGAAAAGAGTAAACGCTGTGAAGTCGAACTGATGGTGAGGCAGAAAGCCATTGAGTGAGAATATTGATTATTTATGTCTCTCCCTCTTCTCTCGCAAAGAGAAATTTTCCATGTATTGCATAGCGTTGTCACTGACGCCAGGGTTTCTTTACGCGCTGGACAAGGTCCAGTGTGCAATGACAGCCAACATTGAAGATTAGCTGGTGTGAGTCGTGTTATTTATAGTCTCAAGCAAGGAAAGGAGCAGTGGCCTCATGCGATGTTGGACAAGGTACCATCAAGATTTCCTGGAGTGAAAGCCTCGGCAGACGACCAACAACCTGACGTCGGTTGATGTACTCCGTAGGCCTCTCATGTCCAACGATTGGCTTTGCCGCCGGCCTGGTGCGGCCACAGATGGTCATCAGACGTGGCCGTCTACATATATACCCATCCAACAGCAGTTGGTCGCAGTTGCATACTTGAGCCGCCATTTAGGTTTCAATCGCATATTGTGACGCTGTCTGAATATAGTACTGCTCTGGAGGGAATATGACCACCAGACGGCATCGAGGTTGTCCAGCGCAGCCAATCAGGCATGTGGGATTGCCGCCGTCTGAATACAGAGCAACTTGGGGGAAACGGAAAGGGGGCGGCGGCGGGGGTCGCACGGCCCGTTGGTGCATCCACTTACTTAGTTGACATGTTGACCGGTATGGCAAGTTGCCAATTGGAATTGGATTAAAATGCCGTTCAGTGTTGCGGCACAACTTCCTTCCATCAATGTCATCCGTTAGTCCATCACTTCTTAGTTCTTGCCCCATCGTCATCGCCCGGCGGCTGCCGAGTATGTTCAACGCCAAATAGTGTGGTAGTTTTTGGGTCCCTCTTATCGTCCCTATTCTACCAGTTCCATCTAAATGGGCAAGTGCCGACGTGAGTTTGACACGTACCAACCAGAGTAAACTCGTCGCGTATCGGAGCCGAGCCATCAAACAAGCCGGTATACCTGCGTGGCCCTGTAAATGTCGGGCTACATCAACAAGCGTGATTTAAATGTAATCATATAATCCAATATAAGAGCATGGGCCATGACTCGCGAAATCACACTCGAGCAGGTTACAGAATAACTACCCCATACACATGTCCATATGTGTTCAGCGCCATCTTGGTTGTCGCTCTAGGGTAGCCACCGTGGCGGGTCCCTCTCACCTTCCAATTCTTGGCACTGGGGCGGCCCTACGTCAGCGCTGTTTGTACAGTGCTTCGAGTCCGGGAATCAATTGATGCATTCAATGTTGCTGCCGCCCTAGCGAGCACTCGCTTCTAGAACAAAGCTCAGGTGCTGTCTGCTGTCTCAACCTTGTTCTTCTTCATATTCGTCTCCACCACAAGGCAACTCCAGCATATTCCTCCAACACCGACTTCGCCGCTACCCGTCGCCAACATGGCTTCAATGGCACCGTCGGAGGAGCAGATCTCGCAAGTCATTGACTTTGCAGGTCTCAATCCCCACGATGACCGAACCATGGTTATTCAGGCGCTCAAGGTCCGTTTGCCAGCCGCATCATGCTTCTGCTCAGCACCGCGGCTCCTACTTTGCGTTCTGCCAGAGCATTTGGCTTCCATGCCCAAGCTCCTAGAACCAGCTCGGCTAACTGGAACCTATCTATGACAGGACACTGGCGGCAATGTCGAGGCGGTTGTTATGCAGTATTTTGATAATCCCGAGTCGGTACGCAACGGGTTGTAGCTGCTCTGGGCGGGCTGTGTGCTCGCAGAGAGTCAACGCTGACTTTTGGCTGTAGTTTCGACAAAAATTTACGAGTGTATGGGACGAGAGCCTATTCCAAGCGGATAGGGATGGCACCGTCAACCCTGCAGGTATTTGTATGCTACTTGATTCCCACTATTTGGGACCGGTTTCGAATCCCGCAATGCTAATCCTTACTGCTATGCAGCATTTCATATCGAGTCGATAAACAAGAACGATGGTATTAAGAGCAACACCCCGCCGCTAGAAGGATATGGGCCTATGGCACCGTCGCGACCCCCATCGAGATCAAACGGCCGGTCGCCACTGGGTAGAATGGTGGACTGGGCGGCAGGAGATACGCCGGGTGAGTGCCTCGCGTGGAATTCCATCATCGCTAGTGGGATGCTAATCATGCTTGCATAAACAGCGGGATCGGCCGCACCGTCCACCAGAGAAGACGAAGATATGCAAAGGGCACTTAGAGAGTCTGCCCAGGAAGCTGGCATTGCATTGCCAGAACAGCAATCCGGCCTCATGAGTACACAGTCAACGTCAACTCCCTACTTCGGCCCCGCGAACCGAAACGACTATGATCAGGGTAGCTGGGCTATGGTCCCGGCCGGGCCCTCAGAATCTCAAGTGCCCTCCGCCCCTGCGCCGTCATTACGAAAACGGATGACTGGAGCACCAGCTTTCTTGGTCCAAGGCATAAGCACAGTGGGCAACCATGGACTTGGCGGTCTTCTTACTGTACTACACCAGATTCCTTTGGCAAGGAATGCTTTGCTAGAGACTGGTGCACCTGCTGCATCGTATGGATTCAACAGCGAGTGGTGGAAGGGCCAGGAGATCTTACCAACACACGCACTTGCACGACTGCAAGCAGGAGATCTCCAATGGGGAAACCAGGATGAGAGTAAACCTGATGTAGAAGAAGAAATTCATCGACTTATGGCATTCTTGGACTCAACAGAACGAAGTTATGGAAGCGTCAGTGTCCTCACGGACCTGATTCCGTATCCTAGCTTGGGGCCCGAGAAGCAATTTTACGAGTACCTGGGACCAAAGAATGAGGAAAAGCTGAAGCCACTGATACACTCAGCCGCGCTTTCTACTGTGTTCGGTGACGACCTGGGTGACGAAGAGGCTAAATTTGGACTCTTGGAGATGGAGCATTTGCGCAGCGACTACACGTACATCAAGACTGTTTACGAGTCATTAGATCACACCATGTGGAGCGACGTTTTGTCCTGGAACGAGCTACACGAAGGGTCAAAGATGGCCATGTTCACAGAGATGGGTGAAGTTCTGGCTATCAAAATTAATGGTGATGGACCACAGGACTCTATTGATATCCCTGAAAAGTTGTACTTGGAAAAGTACCAAACAAACCGCAAGGATGAGGCTCGGCGTATCCAGATGTCATGGTGCGACACCAAGAATGCCATCATGCAAATCGCAAAAGAAGAACAGCAGCTATTCGAGTGGCGCAATGACTGGGACCATCAAATGATGGACAAAAAACAAATGATAGAAAAGGCTAGGAATCAGTGGCAGGTATATAGCGACTACCTGCTCGGGCTGGGCAAGTTTCGAGGCATGGTGGCATCTGGCTTTGATACGGACAGTTATCCAGACTACCGAAAGGCTCCTTGTGAACTGAGCGAGAGCGAAAATAGCGCATTGGGGAGAGTCGATGAGGTGTTGCAGACGCTTCTCCGCATGCTCACTGATATTGATAAGAGGTTAAGTTGTAAGTTTGTTTGTGAATTGTGGGTGTTGGAATGTTGTTTGCTGACGTGTGTAGCCCTCAACTCACAGATGGAACAAATCATGTCCAAGCAAAGGTTCCTTGGCCGGCTTCTCACACAACCCGAGAAACAAAATAGACCACGGCCTATGACGTGTAAAGAATTTCTTCTCCGGGGAGTGGTAACACCGTCAGACGTTACCTATGTCTGCCAACGAGCTGAACCGGATCTGATAGAATTGGGGGAGCAGCCCAAACAATTGGACCAGTGGTGGCGGTTGGCCTACGCCCCGAATGGGGAGCAACCAGTACAGGCTGAGGTATGACGCTTTGCCCGTTAGTTAGACACGCCTTGTGCTGACCGGATGCCTTGCAGAAAGTAGAGATTGAACGTGTGCTACGGGATGTCTGGCAAGAAACCAAGACACCATTGATGGTTTACGCAACTGAGACAGCCTTGAATGCTGTACGAGCGCCTTTGACAGCACCACTACAACGGTTCGCAACGGCTGAAAATAAGGCGTTCCGCCAAGAACTTCATCATGAAGCCACCCAAGCGGCAGACGCAGAAGCTGGCGAAGGGAAGAAAACGCCAGGATCAGGGCCGATAGATCCCATTTCACCATCCAAGAGAAAGCATCGGGCAGATAGTGTTGATTCCATGGATAGCAATCGCGCATCGATAGGAAGTGATGATGCCCAAAACGGATTTGATAATCCATTTGAGGATGGACAGACGTCAACAGCCACTATGACAGCATCAGCCACGCCTGTTACAACGACAGCTAATGAGACGCACCCGGACTTGGACACGGAAGCAACAGAAGTGAGGATGGTGGCAGCGGCATCAACTGTGGAACAGTGACGGATGATGAACGAGGGGTGAGGTCAAACACATGACGACCAATGAGGAGCCCCCCCACAAGGTGATAGATACTTCTAGAAACTTCCATTACCCAAGGCAGTATACCCAGCGATACGAGACACTCTACAGGATACATGATAGCGTTAAAGAATTCAATTCATTGATGGCATTGGAAAGGGTAAAATTATGCGCCATGGGTTTTTTTTTCTCAAACCATTCATGATAGAAGCTTATTTTACGGTACTGTCTAAGAAGTGTATTTTAGTGTTGCCATGAGCCGTAGCCTGCATGGTGCAGCGCAGCATGTCAATGAGCTGACTGTTGCTCCACGAGTGTACGGAGCACCAGCCGTAGCAAATACCGATAGGTCATCCGCGTCGTGTGAGTACTGTGTGCGGTGACCCCGCCTCGCCTTCCCATTCGTAGTTTGTTCCAGCCGCACCGAAGCACCGCCATTCATGTACGGGTGTCCGTCCGTGGCAGCGACTTGCACAAAGGCAGAACCCGTGCCTGAACTCCGCGTCTATTGTCGTGTCTGCGCACTATTATCTGTCTACTTAAGTAGTGGACACTGATAGAGCTGCTTGGTCTAGTTTGGGTTCGTACATACAATGGCAAAATATGTACCCAGGTACTTGGCTCAAGCTCCAGGACGGTCAGCTAATATTTCCCCACTTTGCGTCATAGTCAGAGCCTGTTCAGAAGCTTTGTTGGTCAACTGGTGGCTGCGGACATGGAAATCTGCCGCTGCCGCTGGCGCCGCTGGTCGCTGAAATGCGGATACACCTGAAAGAAGCTCCCAGAAGGCTCCCCCACTCTCTTCCCACTCTTCCTCCCAGGTGCCACTGTGCCAGGCCACTTCATTCTCGCTCCCGCAACCAACTTCTCCCTTTCAATCAAGTCGTGCATCTCCTTTCTTCTCCCTTCTATTCCGCTCAGAGACACTGAGGTAGGAATTTGACGAATCAAAAGCAATCAACTCGCATCCAAAAAAACAAGAGAAGAAATCCTACGATAACAATATCTGGTGGCATGTGGTACAAAGTCTAAAGTCTTAAAGAAGAACCCAGAGCAAGGCCATTGATCGACACGCAACATGGTCAAGGAAACGAAGCTTTACGATACCTTGGTAGTCAAGCCAGAGGCTACTCAAGACGAGATTAAAAAGGCTTATAGGTATGCATCATTTCTTTCTGGTGATTCGGGGCTTCACGTTGCCAACGGATTGTCGGTGTGCTGCAATTGAGCTTGGCGCTCGATCTGGTGACATACCAGTGGCAACACCATTGGTGACGAAGCTCGACCTCTATTTTTCTCTGCATCAATCGAATAATAAACCTGCTAACACATCTCTATAGAAAAGTAGCCTTGAAATGGCACCCCGACAAAAATAAGGGCAGCCCCGATGCGGCGGAAAAGTTCAAGGAGTGCTCACAGGCCTACGAGATCCTTTCGGACCCCGAGAAGCGTAAGGTCTATGACCAATATGGTCTCGAATTCCTTCTGAGGGGAGGAGGTGCCCCTCCTCCCGAAGGTGCTGGGGGCTTCCCTGGCGGCATGCCTGGTGGAGGCTTTGACGGATTCGATTTTGGAAGCGGAGGCATGCCTGGTGGAGGCACCCGGACTTTCCACTTCAGCACGGGTAGCGGCCCCGGCGACGGATTCAACTTCAACAATCCAAACGATATATTCGCTGAATTTATGCGGCAACAGAGCGGGGGCATGCACGGTGACGAGGACATGCCGGGTATCTTCTCGTCGTTTGGCAGCGGCGGCGGTAGCCGTTCCGGCCGCACAAGAATGAGATCGTCGGGTTTTGGTGAAGCACGACAACGTGAGCATACACCAGAAATTTCGACAGTGGAGCGGCCTCTACCATTGTCCTTGGAAGAGTTGTATAATGGAGTCACCAAAAAGATGAAGATTAAGCGCAAGACGTTCGACGAGACCGGCAAGCGGGTCCAGACAGACCAGATTTTGGAAGTTCCCATCAAGCCGGGCCTGAAGAAGGGTTCGAAAATCAAGTTCAACGGCGTGGGAGATCAGGTCGAAGGAGGTCGACAAGATTTACATTTCATCGTGGAGGAGGTAAGAGCAATTTCCTTTCCAATCACATTTCTGCGACGGTTGATAACTAACTGTTTGATAGAAGGAGCATGTCCTCTTCAAGCGAGAAGATAACGACCTTATCCACACCGTGGTTCTGGACCTCAAGGAAGCCCTCACTGGGTGGAAGAGAACCGTCACCACCATCGAAGGCAAGCAAATCAACCTGGACAAGAGTGGGCCAACGCAACCTGGAAGCGAAGATCGGTACCCCGGTCTGGGCATGCCCATCTCCAAGAAGCCCGGTCAGCGGGGTGACTTTGTGATCAGGTACAAGGTCAACTTCCCTTCGAGTTTGACGGCGGCTCAGAAGCAGCAGTTGAGGGAAATTTTGTAAGGAGCAGTGGGCGATGACTATGAAGCGGAAGCGTGTTTGGAAACCAGCGGGCTGTAGTGTTATACTGCTGAGCGGTTTTGACGATTATGACGACACAAGATGCAGAGAAAAAAAATACTGTGGGATATGTGGCGTTATAAGGATTGGTATACTTTAATGTATTTTTTATTTGTTGGCCAAGTCTGCATTTCAGGGTCGCATGCATAGCAGGATTGCATTTGGGCAAGTCACCTGTACGACGGTAGATAATAATCAAGGTTCTTGGCATGCATTGTAAGTGAGATTGCGAGGAGCGATTCGACTGCAAGAAACACTGATGGTGAGTGACAGAAGATTCTGGTGCGTACCCCAGAACGGGCCGATTTGTTGAAGAATGCGGGTGATTTCCTGATTGTTGACCCACCAGGCTGCATACCGATACGAAAATAAAATGTGCGTTTATCGCTTCTAGACAGCGAGTTATGATACCAAATTTGATGCACCATATGTCGAAAACAAGAGACGGCCAGGCGAGAACGCTCATCATAGAATGCCGGCACGGGAAGGGCCGGTAATAATACTTGAAGACACCCGCGCAACAATGGACAAGGGTCAATCGTCGATGACGCCAGGGGCGGCGGGCGAGGATGGAGGGGGCGGGGTGCTGATGTTTCCCCTCCAATCGCACCAGGGCCAATCTGGCAACCAGCTGGATCTCGGGTTGCCTTGGCTTGCGTGTGCTGCGGACAACAACGCCCGGCTGAAATTGAGGTATTTTCGTGCACGTGTAGTTGACGACCCGGCTTGGCTAGAATCTGCCTGCTTCAAGCTGAGTGCCACGTTGTATGTGACCACGGCTTGTGATATCGGGCAGGAGTGACAGGAGGCTGGCTTGCCTTAGTTGAACAAGATCCCCACCCTTTCTCCCCCCCTTGGGATGGTAGCCAACTTGAGTCTGTAAAATAAAACTACTGCTACTTGCTCTGCGCCGTGGCCGATTTTCATCTTTCGTCGTGCTTTTCCAGCGCATAGTGGTATAATTTTTTTGTTTTTTTCATCCTCTGGCCCCGATTGTTTCATCTTGCTTCGGCAAACAGATTTTTTGTACTCGAGACTTTAGCGTGCAAATATCACCCAAAATGTCCAAGGTGTGCTCCCTCAGCCCGGGCGCCTCTCCCAAATACAAATGCTGATTTGCAGATCAACACCCTCCTCTTCGACTGTGACAACACCCTCGTCCTCTCGGAGGAACTCGCCTTCGAGGCATGTGCCGGCCTCATCAACCAGATCTGCGCGGAGCGCGGCGTCAAGAAGGAGTTCACCGGCGAATCTCTCATTGTAGAGTTTGTTGGCCAGAACTTCCGCGGCATGCTGACCACTCTCCAGAAGGAGAACGGTATTGAAATCGCTCCAGATGACATGGAGAAGTACGTCCGTATGGAGGAGGATGCCGTCATTGCCAAGCTCAAGGCCTCGCTGCGGCCGTGCCCTGGCGTGGATGAGCAGCTGGAGAAGCTGGTTGCCTCCAAGAAGTACCTCCTTGCAGTTGTTTCGTCTTCTGCATTTCGCCGTGTCAAGGCATCTGTGGACAAGGTTGGCCAGGACAAGTACTTTAAGAACGAAAAGGGCGAGGATCTGATTTACTCTGCCGCTACAAGCCTGGAGAAGCCTACGAGCAAGCCTGACCCGGCTATCTATCTGCACGCGTTGAAGACGCTGGGCAAGACGGCTGGAGAGGCTGTGGCGATTGAGGATAGCAAGAGCGGTACGCTGAGTGCTACAAGGGCTGGCATCAAGACCATTGGGTACGTTGGGCCGTATGCGGATGATAAGAAGGCCGAGATGGAGAAGGTCTTGACTGATGCGGGCGCGGTGATTATTATGCGGGACTGGAAGGAATTCCCGGCCGCTCTGGAAAAAATCGAGTCTGGGGCTCTGTAAGCATAGAGGTGGTATTTGGAATGCGGCGTGTTGGCCGGCCTGCTGGGATATTACACACGCCCTTGACTTTGGAGCTGAAGAATAGTTTAGGTCAATGATGGCTGGGCCATGTGCCTGGCCAATTTTACGTCTGGCACAAATCAAATGTAATTCACAACATGTTCACGCCTAGCAGCCGCGCAGTCGTGTTCATTTGATGCATCATTTCGTCCAATCCATCAAGAAACTATTCACGCTCTGCAGCGTCTGTCTACTAGGATTCGCCTCCGGGTAGGCCGTCATGATTCTTGCCAGTCTCATCTTGACCAGTGTCTTTGTGAACCTGGCAGTCTCGTCCGGCACGCGGAACTGTCCCTCGTCATCGAACAAGTAGCACGACAGAGCGAGCGCCGCGCCCACAGAGGTATCCTTGCCCGACTCGCAAGCTACCGTCACCCTGGCCTGCGGATCCCTCTGCAGGCACGCCGACGCAAAGTCGCATATATACGGCAGCGCGGTCCTCAGGTTCCTGCTGGCCGTCTTGTGCCTGCCCAGCCCGACCTCCATGGACGCAGCGGACTTGGCCCACTGGTCCCTGGGCGTGGTCGCGCTCGTCAGCGAGATGCAGCAGCCGGCGCCTGGCGGCGGGGGCAGCGCGCACACGGATATCTGCGGCGTCAGGCGGGTCGTCGGGTTGTTGTCGGGCGCGGATGCCGGCGTCGCCTGTGCCGCCGGGGACGGGGACAGGGACAGGGACGCGATGAGGCCCGGCAGATCTGGCTCCGGCGTGGACAGGAGGAGGTCCCGGTTGGCCCAGAAGGCGGCGGGCGTCAGGCCGTGCGCCCAGTTTTCCGTGTCGTCGGCCGCGCCTTGGATGTAGCCGTTGGAGTCGATCTCGCTGGACGACGTGTTGCGGCGGGAGGCGGTGAGGCAAATCACCGGCCTGTAGGAGGCGTATATGGTGCCGGGGGCTGTTTGGTCTTGGGCTTCTGCGGAGGGCTCGGGGGGCAGGGCGTGCGTTTCGGGGCCGAGCGCCGAGTTTTGCGTGACCCAGAATGGGCGCAGCGGTTTCGTTATCTTGGGCAGATCCTGGAGGTGGAGGGCTTTGAAGGAGGCGACGAACTGCGGGACGAGGGCGGTGATTTGGGCGTGCGTGGTGGGCAGGAGGTGTGGCGGGAGGAAGAGCTGGGAGGAGCGCGGGTGCGAGGGCAGCAGGACGGTGTTGAGGACGGTGCACCAGATTGGAATTGTGGTCGAGAGGGCGTCGGGCATTCCTGGTGTTGTTGTTAGATGGAGGATGTGGTGAGATTGGGATGGTGGTGGTGGTTGTGTGTACGCTTGCCCCGTCTCGTAGAATCGACAATGATTATCCTGACTAGATTAGCTTGGTTTGTCTGGGGAAAGGGGCAATGAGATGGTGTAGCGTATCCATTACCCGTCGTGCTTCTCAATCATGTCGAGTAGATGGAGGTTGAGCCTCCGGGTGCTAAACTTCCACGCCCGCTCATGGCCATCGGTGCTCTTGAAGTACGCAGAGGCGTACTTGTCCCCGGGCGGGATGTACCAGCTTCCGCAGCGTTCGTTGGCAACCAAGGGGCGCGGAGCTCGTTCCTGGGTTTCCTGGTTCGCGTTATTATTTGACGGCGGCTGCTTGAGTGCCTCGGCGGCTTGGTGGACGAATTCGGCGTCAGAGACTATGGACGTGAGGCGGTTGTGGATGCTGAGGGTGGAGCGTTTGAGGGATGTGAGGAGTGTGGACAGGGATGGCTGCGAGGGGAATACTATGTCGTTTATGTTTATGGTGTTGGGGTTCGTCATTGTGGTTGATGGGCGTGGAGTTTGAGTCTTGAGTCGGTCTCTCGAGGTTGAAATTTCGTGTTTGAATTTGGATCCACAATTTCATCACTTACACACCCCAGCTCATGCTTGGGTTTCTTTTTCGATGCCATCATGATGTGAACCAGAATAAGGAGTATATATATTTTTGATGAAAAAAATAAATAAATTAGCTAGCAGCTACATTCTACATCAGCTTCCAAGTATTCCCCTCGACAACGATGCCAATTTCCCTCCCCTCGTCGATACTCCGCCTGCCAGCCTCCAGAATGGCCGTCGTGGCAATCGTGTTGCCGAGGGTCGGTAAGCCCTTTGAATCCAAATCCTCGGGCTTCAGCCGTCCCTCATTGACGGCCGTGCACCCGTCCACAAACTTCTCGAGCGAAATGTACCCATAGCCGGTCTGGCCGTTGAAGTTGCCGTCCTCGTCGGGCGCATAGCGCATGTAGAAAGGGTTGAACCACTGAATCTGACCAGCGGCGTCGTCGGCAACGTCGTAGCCGCGGTGAGCCTGGTCTACGCGGATCTCGCCATTGGACGCCAGATAGTGAAAGTACTGGTTTGTGTGGACGCCGGCACGCTCGGGTGCCGTCCACGAAGACGTGTACACGGCGACGGCGCGCTTGGACGGGTCGCCCGTCTTGGCCCAGGTGACGAGCAGGGAGATGGTGTCTTCTGTCTTGGCGACGCAGCCCAAGTCCGTGGCCACTCCCTTGGACGACGAGGCCGACACCTTGACGGGCAGATAGCCCAGCTGCTGGACCATGGAGTCGCAGATGTCGATGTGGTGGCTGTTGAGGTAGTACGAGATGTCCGACTCCCGGCCTGCCCATGACTTGAACGTTTCGAGCTGGTACTTGGGCTGCGACATGTAGCTGTAGAAGTAGTTGAAGTCGCCGAGCGTCTTGGCCTTGAACCGGGCGTCCGAGTAGGCCGGGTCGAAGCGCTTGTGGTGCTCGATAAAGACGTAGACGCCCTTTTCGCGGGCGCGCCGCAACAGGTCCTGGTGATGGGAGAGCTCCTTGACGGCGGGCTTGGTGAGAAGCACATGGATGCCGCGCTCGATGGCGTACAGAGCAATGGGATAGTGCGTCGGGTCGGGGGTGAATACGGTGATGGCGTCGCCGGGGGAGAGACGGTCAATGGCCGTCTTGTAGGCGTCTGGATCCTTTTGGTCGTTGGCCGGGAAGCTGTCGAAAGAGGTGTCGAGCCCGTTGTAGACTTGGGTGATATTCTTGTCCAAGTGCTGGCCTGGAGGTTGTCACATGAGCTTCCACAGCTTGAGGAAAATGGAGTTTGGTATAAAAATGAGACGTACGAATGGCGGGAAACTTGGAGCCGTTGACGCCAACCATGCCCAGCTTGTCGACTTTGCCGCGACGACGCAAATCAAACAGCGTGAGGCCTACGACGCCAACTTTCTTGTCCGAACCTGACGCTCCTGTGCCCACAAAGCCCGTGGTGTATTCGCCGGTGCCAATCTAGCCTTGTAAGCTGGGGAGGAATTTCCAATGAGGGCTGGGGAAAGTGTTGTCGTACCATTAAAACATTTAGAGGTGCCATTTTGAAGACTGTCAGCTATTGGGAGAGAGAGGGACGTGGTATCTTGAAACCGGCGAAATAAAATATAAAGGCAGACAAACAAGCAGCTGCGAGTGAGGGAAAATAGCAAAATGCGAAGTAGATGGATGAACTGGCAGCGCCGTGTTGAAGACTGTGACCAAGTACGAGTAGGATGTGCGAGCGTTGCGACTTGAGAGTCTGCGACACTGTGGAGCTATGTACTTTACCCCAGCTTAAGCTATCCGATGGCTAATGAGTGAACGCGGGGCATTGACCAGCGGCAACAGCTCTGACATGCCGCTCATCGCGGCAATTGACCGTGTCCTCTGATTGGTGGAACATTATTCCGTCGTGTATTTATCCTCCATAGCCGTCGTCTCGTCTGCGACATCGGCTCTCGGTGTCTCAGCGCGCGAGATGCGTCTGTGCCAGAGGACTACATCGGAGAGCATGAGCGGGTTCAAGGGTTTTAATATTCAAGTGTAAAAGGTCGCCTGATGCTGAATGCATTTACCCGCAGTCCTGCAGCTGACCCCGAGTCGACCTGGAGTAGCTTGGTGCTTCGGCCCCGCCCCGCGCTCGCCCGAGATGCCGTCCAGGTACGTACGTACACTTGACGGAATATTGGACCCCTCAATGCCCCTCTGTGGCTATTTGTGACAATGTTCCGTCGGGTGAACAAGTTATAAACCGACGCGGCTGCTACTTGCTTCCCACCGCTAACTGTTTGATTTTATGCTTTATTTTATTTCCAATATCACCTGCCGCTTAGTCCTGTATTCTGTAGAGTATTGAGTTTTCATCAATCGCGTAGAGTATACTCGAAATGCCGGCAAGACGCTCTTTACCCGTGGGCATATACGCCCCAACCATGACCTTCTTCGACCCTGAAACCGAAGATGTCGACATCCCGACCATTAAGAAGCACGCCCAGCGCCTTATCCGCGATGGCCTGGTTGGCCTCGTCACCATGGGCTCAAACGGTGAAGCCGTCCACTGCACCAGAGAAGAGAAGCTAGCCGTCACAAAGGCCACCCGCGAGGCCCTCGACGAGGCTGGCTTCACCTCGACGCCCATCATTCTGGGTGCCACCGAAGGCAGCGTTAGAGGGACAGTCGAATTGAGCAAGCTGGCTGCGGAAGCCGGTGCCGACTACACCCTCTTGCTGCCCCCGTCTTATTACCGCGCCCAGATTGATGAGGAGTCCATCGTCGACTTTTTCACTGCCGTGGCTGACGCCAGTCCTCTCCCCGTCATCATCTACAACTACCCCGGCGCCGTGTCCGGAATTGACCTGGACAGCGACGTCCTCATAAAGCTGGGGCAGCATCCCAATATTGTCGGCACAAAGTTCACTTGCGGCAACACCGGAAAGTTGACCCGTGTGGCCCTCGGCACCAACGCCAGGACCCCCTTCCAGGAGGGCTCAGGATACATGGCCTTTGGCGGCATGTGCGACTTCACCCTTCAGACTCTGGCTAGCGGCGGTAGCGGCATCATTGCCGGTGGCGCCAATGTCATGCCCAAGGTCTGCGCTCGTGTGTGGAACTTGTATGCGGAGGGGAAGAAGGACGAAGCCCAGGCCCTGCAGAAGATTCTGAGCCGTGGTGATTGGCCTCTGACTAAGGCTGCTATTGCCGGGACGAAGCAGGCGATTCAGATGCATTTCGGCTATGGAGGGTACCCGCGGCGGCCGTTGAAGCGATTGGACGAGGCCAGACTAAAGGCCATTGAGGAGGGTATTCGGGAGGTGATGGAGATTGAAAAGACGTTGTAAACCTTTGCAGTAGCAACAAAAGATGGGCTTGCCAGCCGTCACCGTTTATTGTGCTATGCCTGTCAAGCGGTCCGCCCAGACGCTGATACTTTCGGCATTCTCATGAAATGATGAACTGTCGCTTTGTTCACGAAAGTAGTTTCGCATATCTTGAACAGTCTTGCCTTGTAGAACCGTCAACATGTCCAGAAACACGCACCCGAGCGACCATATGTCAGCGGCCGTGTTTCTCCTTTCCACGCGAACCACTTCGGGAGCGGCATAGATGACCGTCTTGCCCGAGTCTGCACCTCACGGAATGTAGGAGAGTATGAAATGAAAGCGGGAATAAGGCTGATGAAGAAGATAGCTAGTGTGCAGAGACGAGCACCCCGTGCATGCTCAGCCGCACAACCCACGCCCATGCAGGCTGATGTTCCAGACCACAGGGGCAGAATCGCCGTGGGCAGACTATTCCACATACACATTCCTTGTTCTGGACGTGGGTGTCCCAAAAAAAAGTGACGTTGAGTTCTCAATTCTGTCCGAAATGGCAGACCCTCCAAGTGTCGCCGGTCTGGCGCTGAGCATTGCCTCGCTTACATTCGAGCTATTCTCGGGTTGGGAGAAAAGGACAAGAGAGTCGAGAGCCGGTTCTGACAGCCGGTAGCGTACAAGCCCCTGTTAGAAGCAAACAATATGCCTGGAGAATACCGCCATTTACTCGTTCGCCTGCAGATGGAAAAGGGCAAGCTTCTCGGTTGGGCTGTTTTGGCGAGGGTATCAGAGAGTGAGGAATCGCTTCATCACGCTCCTTGATGAAGCAGACATACTATCCATAATGAATTTCGCGGAATGCAGATAGTGCTGCTGGATATTTCCAAGCCGTCAATCTCGGTGGTCTGTCGGACCAGTCAGACAACACCTGGCCAACGAGCCATGCGCATGACAGGATTCAAGGCTTATCAACCTTGCAATCGAGACCGATAAACCCCTAGATGGCCAGAATGTGATCCAGGACGGCGCATTGTTGGACTATTCCAATCTAAATCTCGTGCTGCACCCTTCACAAGCAGATGACCAAGACCAGCCACCCAGGTCGCTGGGGACTTTTGCACAAACGCCTGTCTGGATCGAATGGAGATACTACCAGCCCCTGCGCCGGCATCGATCCAGAGACGCATCTCCAAGATGGCCCAGCCGTTGTGCGACCCCGAGAGACCCCGCGAATTCGATATCCCAACTTGTTTAGGGTTTGTCCAAGATGGGAAACAGAACCCGAGTCGAAGGAGGATCTATCAGTGCCAATGTGCCTCTCCGATGCCCCGAGCACGATGATGAAACCGTCGTTGACCACCAGGGTCCAGATGGCATCTCCATTCAGCTCAATGGCTTCACAAGGGACTTCGAAGTGAGCATATCGTGTTTAGTGATGGTGAGTGTGGGCTTATCTCACCAGCATTGTGCGGCTTCGACTACCCACGGCCAGCGGACCGGGACGAGACAACCGAGAGACCATTGGAGAATCCGTGGTTCGACCTGTACCGCCATCCCAAGACGCAGTCCACCGTGCCGCGAGAAGGGCGAAATGATTCCAAAAATCGTACAATGTCTACAGTTTGGGGTTGTCCTGTACGAGCTCGCAGTGTGGAAGCCGATTCATATCGTGTTCGGGCTGGATCGGAAGCAACGGCCCAGGGCTCCGGCGGCGAAGGGTGTCAAGACACAACTTCTATCCCACAAGGCATATCCACACTTAAATCAGAGGCTGGTGACGTGTTTGCGGGCATTGTCAAGTTTTGTCCATCTGCTGAGGCGGTTGACGACCAGACTTTGCAGCTGGAGTTTTGGGAGAACGTGGTGACGGTATTTGACGGTATCTTGGTATAGTCATTGCTGTTGTCTAGGAGATGCCACGGCATCGTCGTTTAAAGTAGGCATTATGATCTCAATTATCATCATATTAACTAACCTCAACGAAGCCCATTTGTGCATGTTAACCCTTTAATATACATATGCTTTGCGATATCGTACCCGCACTGCCCAAGAATGATTGACGGACTTGAATATTACTCATATCCTGCCCCCCGTTTCCATGGACTGATTGCTGGTGTTAGCGGGCATAGATTCAACTAGGTCCGGTGGAAACTCACCTTGAGTTGTTTACCTGCCGGTAAGACGGCGGTGCGCCTCCATACGGTCCAACGCTGGGAGTAGGAGACGGGGTTCGGAATGGACTTTGCTCCCTGCTGGACGGGAACAGCGGCATAGACGGGTTTACCGGTGAAGACGGGCTAGCGGATCGGTTGCCGCCATGCATCGGATGAAGATGCCCGTCATCTTCCAAGTCCAGCTGCGCCTTGTATCCTCCTTTGTCACCACGGGCCGTGGCAGCCAAGGCGTCCAGTTCGGTGGTGGTTGTCAGATGAGTCTGTGATCGCATAAACGAAGCACGATCATCAGCCATGTACTGATAGCGCGCGTCTGGATTTTTCCGGAAGAAGGTAAAGATCGTAGAAATAATGACCATAAGTAGCAGAATCAATGAAAACGCAGCATTAAGAACGAAAAATACAACACCCACGGCGCCAATAACAATACCAGGTGCACCGAAAACGTCAGAGAAGATCAGCAAGCAAATTGCATTTACAAAATTTACCGCGTAGATGCCGATATTGAACGAATTGGTCGACTTATCCATCCAGGGACGCAGGACAGCACATGCAATAAGAGCAGCTAGTTCAAGGATGAGGAAGCCGATTGCCTGTGCGAGGCCAGCCTTTTGCGCAAAGGCGACAAACATGGCCTTGATTAGGATATAACCGAGGACCGGGACAATAAAGTAATAGGCCGACGCACGGAATTGGATATATAGAAATCCCCATTTGTTTAAGGCTTGCGGATCAGAGAAGAGGATATAGGCCGGATTTCTATGCATGGCAATTGACCGACGCGCAATTCGAATGACCTTACTAGAACCCCAACCGAGAATGATGGAAACAGCGGCAAAGAAGACCACGGCCAAGATTGCCAATGCTGGCGAATCGATTTGCGTCAGTTCCCACAGGCAAAGAATGGCAATCTGCGGGTATCCAATAAGGCACACGCGGAACATGATGCCCTTGAGAATAATGCGCCAGCCGTTCCGAAATTCCAGAAACTTGTCCTTGGATACGAGACCTCTTGATGCAAATAACTCGAGAATCCCCTTGAATGCAACAACACCAATGGCGGTGACGATGACGAACAAGGAGAACCAGACTAGACCCGTGAGAAAGAGGTTAGTCGACTCAATTTTGGCTCGGAATGCCACACGTTGGATGCCAAAGACCAGGTAGGAGCCCGAATCATTTGTGATGTTTCCTGCACGCTTCAGGATGAGCGCCGCCGTACTAGACACACTTTCGGGAAGCATGGAGAGACCACGTTTAGCGAGTGACTCGGCGGCTTCGGCTACGTCTAGACCACGTTTCTCAACCTGAACAGAGATGGTCCTCAGAGTAGAAAAGAGGCTTGACGGCGTCCCACCGGTGGCACGTTGGTACCAAGTAAATATCTTCTGCATCCAGCTAACGTGGATGATTCCCATGGACCACTGAAAGTTTTGGGTCCAGGCTTGCACGATCGGAGGGAGGCGGAGGCCAGTCAGTCCAACAATGGCCTGGGCCTGAAAGTACCCAAATAAGGAGAGCGAATTAGCAGCAACATGAGCAGCAGTGTTTAGATGGCCCAGTCCGCTCACGGCCGCGGACGACAAGAGGGCCAAGCCGGCGATGATGGCCGTCGCCGACTTGACGCCCTTGAGATCGACGGTTTTCCCGTTGGAAATCCTAGCCTCGACACAGGCGATTTGATCCTTGGTGTCAATCAGATTCATCTTTACGCGTACCATCGCGTCCAAATCGGGAATGCCAAAGGCAATGCCGGGGACGTCCTTGGTGCTTTCGGCAGGGACAGGAATGGTCCAGGTAAACTTGGTCTTGCCCGCCACCATGGGGCAGATACCCTCCAATCCCTTCTTCCCGCATGGATTAAAGTCGGTTTCGATGATTTTCAGACCATAGACCAGAACGACCACGTGAAATGAGACTTTTCCCTGTACGGAGGAAGTGGCGACTACATCGATAGTTGCAGAGTTGTTGGATGGTGTGTATACGACGTTGAAAAGGCTGGCCTCGAACTTGGAGTTGGTTTGGCAGCTGTTGAGTGAATTTGATATGAGCATCTTTTCGCCCGAGGCCAGTGATGGGAGAGCCACAATGGCCGCCATAATATTCGCTAACGATCGAAAGAGTCTCATTTTGGCGGTGTTTTGATCGGGGCGAGTCGGTGAATGGGAGAAAGACTAGCTTGGCCGAGCCAACTAGGAAGTGCGAATGCAGATCGACAGCGTCGACGGCGGATGGTTTTAAGAAGTCGCCGTCATGTATGCTTGCCCAGGGGGGTTTAAAATAATAGGCTCCAACTTGATCGTGTTTGGAAGGAATTCCGGGGTTGACTGAACGATATGGTCGTCGTGCGATGCCCGGGCGGGAAGATAGCTGGGCTTGATAGGGGCTCTAGATGGAAACAAAAGGGCAATCAACGAAATGTATGTATGAAGCAAAATATGCAAAGGAATGACTGTCGCGGTATATGCCTGCAAATGACCAAGGTAGCGTATGCCGTGGGATCAAGAAAGAAGACACGCGCACGAGGGGAAAATGCGAAACAAAAGGTTAAAGTGACAAACATGCAAGGCTATGTCAATCCGGAGGGATCCCAAGGGCACGACCTGGGTGGCCCCTGCGCCTCTCCGTTGGCTGGCAAGTTGGCCTTCTGTCTTTCTTCATGTGGTCAAGCCAATTCGTATTCTATTGGCGTGACGAATCATGGATCCCTGCAGTCTTGGCGCTTGCGCCTCAGGGGTAATGGACATCTGGAGTGCAGTTCCACTGGTATTTCCTGGCATGATTTTTTACGGAGGCCATTCCAGCCAGTGAGGATGAGCAAAAGGATGATTGGGTCACTGGTCCTCTGGCTGTGGTGCAAGTCTGTTGCCGTGCCAGGCGTACTTGACGATTTGCATCCAGATGCCGTCTCTTCGCAGCCTGGCCGTGGCCCGGCGACTGCCGACGGGCATCAATTGATGGCTCTAGGGAGGCTTGATGGTGGCGACAGCATTCAATGTTCCCTCGAGTGGGTGGCTTGGCGCTAACTAGCCATGGTTTGGTTTGTCACCACCGCCCATGTGTTGTGATTCTTGAAGCAGGCTCAGAATCTTGTCCATGTCCTGTCAACTATCGTGGCCAAAGACAAAGCAACTGTGAGTGGCAAAACTCTTCCTAGTGATCATCATGAATCGCCTCTCCGAGATCCGATCCCATTCCAAGGTTGGGGGGCTTTTGTAAAGCAGCCTTCAAAAACAGCAAGGAAAACATAAGTGCTTAGATGTTGACTGTTTGAGAAGCGACTTGATGTGCATAGCTCGCACTCATCGCCAGCCATGTCGCAGTCTTTTTTAAGCCTTTTAACGTCTAAAGGTGCGTTATGGCTCGACATCTTATTTGGCAAATGTGTCTGCCAAATTTTGGGAGGGATAGGATGAGGGCTGCGAGCTAAATGCCTGTCTCCTAGTCCATCTTTCCCCATTGCATGTAACATCTTGCGGTTGATAGCTGATGCATGCTTGTAGATTGGTGTTGGGCCACACTGGGTGATATCCCAGAATCCATACGCTGTTGGTTCCATAATGTGAAATAATAGCAACTAGGAGAAGGGTGGTAGTGATGCCAGTGATGACGAAATTTCCGTACCAGCGCCTCGCTATAATTTTAAATAGTATTGCTATCATTGAGCAGCTTGTTTCATGCGCCTTTTCTACCCCATTCCATCTGAATAGTCAGTAATAGGCTCACTGGCAGGCAGAACAAATCACTTGTGCCGGACTAAGTCTAACTTGTATCGAGGATTAGACAGAGGATGCTCAACTATGATGCAGTTCATTCTCTGAAAAATAGAGATGTGAGGCCTGCTAGCTAAGTCGAGGAGAGAGAAGAGGGCTGACGAAAGGCTGTACACGCACTGCATTGCCTTCAAACGACGTGCAGCCCAGAGCTATGTGAACCAGTCCGTGGAGATTTTGAGAACATTGTGCAATAAAGAGAGAAGGTATTGGGTATTGACCAATGAAGTACACTTTTTGTTACTGGTGGTTCCTCCCCCTGTGTGTATAGTCAAGCTCAGACATTCACTCTCCAAATCCCGTCTTAGGGTGTGCTTGCTTGATACGGAGGGGTGAAAGGTGGTTGACCTATTCCGAGACATGTTCCGCGGTGCTTGGATCCGTTCAATATTTCTAATATAGCAGCTTAGAGGATAAGTAGAACCAGCGACTTCAATGTTGTCATGTAGAGCAATTAATGATGGCTTGCATCAGCCTCGCAAGATATGAAGTCAGGGGGCTGCGCTTGTAGTCTCCAGAAATCTCTTTCCTTTACAGTGATGAATCGCATTGGTTGACCTTGACTTTTGCGGCGTAGGTAGTAATAAAAAATAAAAAATCAACAAGGGTATCTGCTAGACGTGCGGGATTCGAATGCCGGCGTAAAAGCCGGGGAACACAAAAGACGAAAAAAAAAAGATGTGCCACCTATTCCTCGTCCAAGCTATGGTCGTTCAATCAAACCATGACGCCAGGAAGTCGTCGGACCAGTTGGCACAGAGGAGCGGGGTAAAAATACTCCTTAACCGCATCTACCAGAGCTGTCTGGTGTCTTGGTGCCTGAACCAAGCAGTGTCTGCCTCGTCCCCCACATGTCAACTCGCTGCGACCCCATCACCTCTCGCATGAAACCATCGCCCTCCATCAACACCTGAATAGACTGTATATAAGCCGATTTCTTTGCCTTGTAGAAAAATGGTAGAGAATGGCCCAAGTAAAATGTGCGTTCTTCCGGTCTCGGCAAGCATCAATGGATCTGATTGGAGCTGGCCGGAACTAACTCGTCTAGTCCCGTCAGTGACTGCATCTACGGAGTACAAGAACTTAATTGGCTCAAAGTTCTCTTAGTTTCAGTGGTCCTAGATAGAGCGTTGGCCTTGGCCTTGGCCTTGTACTGTATTGACTCTAGTTTCTAGGCCAGCTGCCATCTATATAATCCGCAGAACCACCGACATCCCTCCTATTTCTCATCCTCCATTCATCCCCAAGTCATCGAAGCTCGCCGGCTGTGTGCTGATCTGCCGTCTGACGCCCTAAGCGATAGCAACCATGGCTGGGACCCGCGGTGGCGGTTCAAGCCGCCCTGACGAAGAGGCAGCTCATGCTGGCAGCTCCGAGCGCACGCCGTTGCTCAAGCCGAATGACGACGTGAATGATCGTGCCGACACGCCCGTCACCGAGGCCCCCCAACAAAATGATTCCGGCGTCCCTGGCCATCAAGACGAGGAGCAGACCGTCCTGGCGAAGGAGGAGTCATTTGGTAGACTGGCGCTCATCATGGGCACCACTTGGGTCGGCGTGTTTCTGGGTGCCATCGACTCTACCATCATTGCCACCTTGTCTGCACCTATTGCCAGTGAATTCAGGTCGCTGAGCCTAATGTCATGGCTTGCCACGGCGTATCTCATCTCCAACGCTGCTTGCCAACCTATTTCCGGCCGGCTGACGGATATTTTCGGCCGCGGCCCAGGTCTCGTCTTCAGTAACGTCTTCTTTGCACTGGGAAACTTGATCTGCGGGCTGGCTCGGGACGAAAAGGCCATGATACTGGGCCGTGTCGTTGCTGGCATCGGCGGCGGCGGCCTCATGAGCATTTCTACCTTTTTAGGGTCCGACTTGATCCCGTTGCGTAAAAGAGGCGTCGTCCAGGGCATTGGCAATATTTGCTATGGCTCGGGTGCCATGTTGGGCGGTGTTTTCGGCGGCTTGATCAATGATCACACCAAGCTTGGATGGCGACTTGCGTTCCTGATCCAAGTCCCGCCGGTATTATTGTCCGCCGTGGCCGTCCACTTCTTGGTTACCGTGCCGCCCAAGCAATCTGACAAGTCGTACTTGGCGCGTATCGACTTTCTCGGCGTCTTCTTGACATCGTCGTTTCTTATTCTGCTGCTTTTAGGTTTAAACTCGGGAGGAAACCAGGTTCCATGGACGCACCCGCTGCCTTTGACAACTATTCCGTTATCCCTGGTGGCATTTGTCAGTTTCTTGTGGTGGGAGAGTCGTGCCCGTCAGCCCATCATTCCTGTTAGGCTGCTGATGACGCGGACCGTGTTGGCGGCATGCTTTACCAACCTGCTTGGCACAATGGTAGTCCTTACTCTCATCTTCTACCTACCAATGTACTTGCAGGTGTTGGGGGAATCAGCCACAGATGCTGGTCTGAGAATCTTACCCTCACCTATTGGTGTGTCGATTTCATCGGTTCTATCTGGCTATATTATGAAGCGCACGGGGCGATTCGTCGCAGTCGGTATCGCCAGCATGGTCCTGATCGGTACCGGTATCGTGTTGCTGACACTTATGGGCCGCGATCCGTCTGTCTGGCTTAGCAGCTCTGCCTTCTTCCTCGTCGGCGGCGGCTATGGTGCTATGCTCACAACAACCTTGCTCGCCTGTATTGCGGCTGTGGATCACTCGCAACAAGCGGTCGTTACTTCTGCGACTTGTAGGTTTCGCGCCAAGTGCTTCGTCGAGTTGCCCGTTGCTAACAAGTTCAATAGACTTGGCCCGAAGTCTTGGCGGCACGCTTGGAATCACCATTGGTTCCGCTGTCTACCAAAACATCCTCAAGAACCGTCTTTGGGACCGTTTCGGTCATCAACCCAACGCCGCTGATGAAATTCGCCGTATCAGAGACGATCTGGGCGAACTAAAGCATCTGCCCGATGGCTGGTACGACGGAGTCATTGATTCGTTCATGGAAGCATTTAGAGGCGTTTGGCTTACCATGTTTGTGCTGGCCATTGCCGGTTTAATTTGTGTTTCTTTGATGAGGCATCATACGCTTCACTCAACTTTGGATAGACGATAGATGTGTTCCCAGGTGTGTTGAGGCAGGGTGTATCAGCGAACAGCTTGTGCTTGTATAACGTGCACATGGGCAGGACAAGTGCACTCTTCTTGCGAAGTGTTAAATTTATAGATTTCTATAGATTAACTTTAGAGCAGTCCACTCCCTGAACCTATCTTGCGACTTTATAGAAGCAAACTCAAACCTGCAGACTTTATGTTAGTAACTTACTCTAAAAACTTAAAATAGCCACATATAACGTATATCAGCGAGGTCTTGTCCGCATTCCAAGGGTCCACCCCATTCGTCTCCATCCAAGACCTCTGTCTCTTCTGCTATCAAGACCCTGGCAACCATTCGTCAGTCCTGGCTCTGCAAAGCTCGCGGAAGCACACTGCAACCCTTTGCTAACGTCGGCCGCAGCAATCAAACCTCACGTAAAAATTAATTTTAAATAACCGCGATATAGCTGTCGGCTAGCTGCAGTATATTAGAGAGCTAAGACCTAAAATTAATAAGGTATAGGAGGTTATTTTCTCCGAATTCTCTTTTTTTTTTTTGTCTCTACTACTAATAATTGTAGGGTTCTACATGGTTTCGGAAGGAGAAGAAGCAAAGACAATTGTCGGGAAGTCGGCTTTAGAGGGCGAGGGATACCTAACCTCGTTAGTAAAATCCTCCGCTAGTTTAATCAGGCTGCTCACTGTCTAAGACATAGTCCAGACTAAGACTAAGACAGATTAGTCTAGACCAAAACCAAGACAGATTAGTCCAGACTAAAACTGAGACAAATCAGACCATTCCGATGACTAGAGGAAAGTGAGGTAAGAGTGAATAGCTACATCATTTAGTTAAACAGAATCCATACCAGAGATACTCACAGTGCTACCACGATAGGCAGGGTCATGGAGGGCCGGTGGCAGGGCCGAAACATCTGCCCTCAAGGGGAGGACTTTCAAACAGTAGCGTTGTTGGGTTCCAATGGAAGGCTGAGGTAGACACATAATAGTCCGATTTATATTTGTATTTTCTAAAATCTCATCTGCCAATTCTCTTCAGCATCGAACCATTTTTTCTCAGTCACAGGGGTACTTGCAGACCCTGAGACTGCTATCAATCTTCGAGATCGGAGTATGTTACACGGAAATCGCCCTGTTACACAAGGGCTACGGTCACGGGATTAGGGCAGAAGGTCCTCACCGACTTCTTGTATAAATAGACGTCTTCGGTCCCTCAAGGCCTTGAGGAAAACCAAGGACCTTTGATACCAAAGACTGTTATTAGATGAATTGAGCTATTGCTCCAAGCACTCTTTCCGAGCCCTTGTCACAGAGTAGCCGCTCCAAAAGATATTTAGATTTCCTGAAAGCTCATCCACCGGTTCACTGGTTCGTCGCTGTTAAAAATGGCAACGTGGACCATCACCAAAATCGAGGCTGAAAACCGCTTCAATGTAGTCACGTCGGGTGGAATAACCATTCCCTTGGGTAACCAGACAGTCTGGAATAACACAGGCAGCTGGGTCGACGGCCCAACGGGCTCAACTCGACCCAATGTTTTCTTGAACACCATGCCCACTGCCACTGGCTTCTACAAGATTAATGTCCACGGAACAGCCCCGTTTTCTGCGATCTGGAGAGGAAAATCCTACGTCGTCGCGGGACATGTCGGTGGAAGACTTGCCTTGATTAGCCCCTTGGTCCCAGTCCCTGCGACTGGTAACGCGGTGGCTGTGAATGGTTTGTATCTTATGGCGCCTGACTTTAAAACTAGACAAGTGGTTATCCCATTCAGGTACGGTGGCGACTTTAGTTGGCAACTTTGGCTCTGGAATGGCAAGGAATATAGTAAGTCCCAGAGAAGACATGGAGCCAAGGTCAAGTGTTCCTGGCAGACTATTGACCCATGGGCACAGTCGCCAGCATGGCTCCGAGCACGACAACTCGCCTCGAGCTCTGCTGGGCGCGGGCAACCGCTCCCACGGGTCCCGTCACGGCGCCCTCGCCTACCGTACGAACCAGAGTTGACATGACGCCTGGCTATCCCATCTTGTTGTGGCGTCTCTTTGCACCAAACCCGTCCGAATTACCAGCCGCAGCCAGCCAAGATGTCGCGTTTTATATTCATCGAGCAGTTGTCAACGTGATTTGGAACGCCAGCTTGACAACGCCCAGGTACGATACGTCTCGTGGAATGGCTTACTATGGAGTTTCGGGCTACGGTGGTGGCTTCAAACTCAAGGAATGGTTTGATACACTCTATCCAAGATGCAACTGCTACGATCTGGCTGGGATTTCGCAGCTTGCTTTGTCCATGTTGATGGATGCAAACGGCGCTGAGTTGACCGACTCCCATTGGGTCTTCCAATCGCCCAATGGCTTCATTAACCCTGGGCCCCTCATTAGGTGGGTGGCATCTGGAGGGGACAATCTGCGGTGCAACACGCCTTTCTGGGAGTCGGCAGGTCAGTATATTCTTCATGTGCAGTCAAGTTGCTTATTTGACCCGAACATCATGTCTGGTCTGACTCGATCAAGGTACCGCACCTTATGTGCCCCCCACCGCGAGCAACAGGACTAGCTTCGGAAACCACGCTTGGGTCGAGGTGACGCGGAGCGGAGTCACAACGGTTGTCGATGCAACACACGCACTTCAGGCCCCGACGCCGACGCCACCAGCCGGCACCCAAACCCGCCAGGATTATATTACTGCCACCCTGGATCCCGCCAGACCACGTGGCAACGCCCAAGCAAAAACGACGGCCAATCCTTCTGGGAGTTGTTGTATGTGCTTGACCACAATGTTCATGTTGCTCTGTCTGTATTCTAACGCTAATCGCATCCTTGTAGCCCTCAACCCATCCACGAGTCTACAACGCATTGGCGTCTACAACCCGTGGGGAAGACCTGCCCCTCTCTCCGCCATGATCCCCGAGGAGCTTGCCAAGGAGATCGAGACCCTGGTGGAAAAGGGCAAGGTACCGGATGCAGCCAAGCCGGAATTCAATCGGGTCGACGTGCAGGACGCAACCCTCCGCAGTGCCGTGAGCAAGAATCTTGCCGCTGCCGGCACCACCACATCCGTCTTCGAGACGTCCTCTCACACCACCTACGCCTTCCGCCACGGCAGTGACACAGCTACCGTGACAATTGACGCCTTCGAGGACTTCGAGGGCCCCATGCACGCCCTCGTCTCCCTCCTAGCGAGCATCCAGATCCATCCGCTATCGGCTGTCGTCCATACGGACGGGCCGCGCCTCGGCGCCTACAGCTTCCGCACCGCCACAAGCGCTTTCTGGATCCGCGGCAACCTGTTCATCCACGCCCAGTACTTCTCCAGCGAGCCCGAGCCCAAGCTCGAGCTAGAGGTTGACATCTCCGCCCTCGCGGCCGACATCGATGCGCAGCTGGCCTCTCGCGAGGCGGCCCCTCACCTGCCGACCGGCATCAAGCCTGACTGGGCCAGCCTGCCAGATGTGGTGCATATCGGCAAAGAGCTGCGTGTTGCCGTGGACACGGATCGGTTTGCCTCCATGACGTCGTTTAGCGACAACATCGAAGTGCTGGTGCCGCGAGGCCCGCCAGACGAGGAGGGCAGGTTCGTTTTCTACGCCCGAGCCGCGGGCAAGGCCAAGGCCACCATTGCCGGGGCTGCAAAGGGGTCGCTGCAGCCGCTCCATACCTCCTTTGATATCACTGTCGCAGTCGAGCATCCCGGCACGACGTCTGTCGAAGCTGTCGAGGCGCCCCCGGGCGACCTTCCTCCTATGGTGCCCGATTTGCCTAGCCAGGAGTAGTGGAAATCGGCACTCTCGCTAACATCTCTGTCGCGTTTGCTAATCGCTTTCATTTGTTGCTAGGACTAGGATTCGAAGGACCATCCGAACTGGACTGGACTACCAAAGTGAGGCGCAACGTTATACATTGTTCAAGTTGTTCCTTGACAATAAGTGGCGTGAAATGTGTGAGTACTTGTACCTCGCCTTCGAATGCTTTATGCTATTGGGTTGCTCTCTTTTCCATTTATAGTATTGACATTTGCATTTCCTTTGCTCGGGACTTTCTCTGGTAGTATGACCAAATAGGGCGAGGAGAACGGCTCAACGAGAAACCGGCGCTACTTGGCTGAAAGGACACTTCAACAGTCTTGATGTTAGTGGTGGTGGATAGTTAGTTACTTGACTATTGTGTGTAGCCGGCGAGATAGAATATAATGATTTAATATTTTTTAAGTTTTTATAATTATATAATATCAGTGTCGCGGCCTTCCCCGCCGGGTTTGGCGGCACCCACCCCACCCATGTCGGTCGCGTCGCTGCTTTTGACCACACCTATAAAGACCCCCCTCTCTTCCCTCTCCCTTTCGCCGACCTCTGTCCATCCTCCTCAACTTGACTCTGTCCTTCACCCCCTCCTCCTTGCCATTCCCGTCCTTTTTTTGCGTCGTTGCTTTCTACTCGCATTTTTTTCTGCACAGCCAACAAGGCGAATTGACGGATATTACCGAACCCCCGACCCCATACACGTACCAATCACTTGTGCCCTTAACGACCGGGTTGGGTTCGCCCACCATCCACCATTTGTTCGCTGAAGTTACACACATATTTCTGAATCGAAATGGACAAGTGAATCCCATTATGACGGCCCTTGGGCATCTTCTCGCCATGAAATTTGCCAAAGCGTTGGAGTAACAGAAACTTGCTGGCCGTTGGCAGAAGTCTGACATTCGCCTCTGCAGGAAGTCAACCTGACCGGCTTCAACCTACAAGGCCTGAGCGACCGCCTGGCCTCCTGCAATCATACGAGCTTACGCGTCATCTCCGAATCGTACGATAATCCACCGAGCTAAAACCAGCCATGAGGCTATGTCTTGGACCACGTGAGGGCGCTTCATCATCGCATTCGTCAGACGTGCAATCCGTGCGGTTCAGCTTCATGCAGCTAGCCTGTATTTTCAACAGTCTGCCTAGCCTTCATGACGATCTACTCTCTCGACCCAATCAAAACTCCGCAGCCCATGGCACAAGCGTGTATTTTGCAATGTAGTTTCCATGCAGCATTTCATCGACGCAACTGTTTATCCACTTTTGCATTGGGGAGCTTCATGCATTTGCTCACGGATACGGCTCAGATCTACGGACGGCTCAAGTGATTTGGACTATTTCTTCTGATCCAACAGTCGGAAGTTTCCCGAGACAGAAATCATCTGGCCGCGCATGCAGGAGACGGCAGTATTACGGATATCTGCGTTTGAGGGAGTAAGTTGGTTGCTGTATTTTTAGGACCGGCACAATACATTGCTCAGGCTTAGAGCCGGCCTCGGGGCGTCTGTGACCAAACGAGTATAAAATGGCTGGCTATAGGTCCTGGCAGCGTGCAGCCTGTAAACCTCATGCTCTCCTGATGTTTTACCGTACTATTAATACATTCCTGCGTTGAATAAGCGAGAAACCTATCTGTTCTTAAACTCTCGTTGAAGATCACGCTTGTATTTTATTTTGCCAACACTTGGTGTCTCGCAATGGCGCCTGGAGTCTCTCTGGACAACCAATTTTTCTGGACTCAACCACGCAGAAAACATAGGACTCTTGTCGGCTCTGCGAGATCTAAACCTATTGTTTCACCATATGTCCACGAGCTATCTATGGATGGGCCGACTTGCATATCCAGTTGTGAATCACCAGACGGCACTGACAATAACACTGCTAATGCTAATGGCAATATGGGAACCTGGCAATTAGACAATGCGGTCAGACTTCCAACTGTGCCTCGTCAACAAGACTTCTCGGTAGATGACGTGGGTAAGTGAACGTCATAGCTTCTCTTCCAACAGAGCCACAGCTGACAGAAACCTAGCAAGGTCCCGAGCATCAAGCTGTGAATGCGAGATGGGAATTGACGGATTTCAGCAACAAGCACCGGCGATAGTATCCGACCCCGAGAAGACTGATGACGTGGAAAATCTGGCTCCTCAACTAGCCAGTCCTTCAAGTCCGTCTTCAACATCCTTTGGATCTCAATCTACACCTATTACGACACCGGACGAGAATATGCTTTCGGACTACAGAAACAGCGAGCTATATCCCATTGACCCTGCTCTCACTGGTCTTGTCCTTGACTGTGGCTCAACATGCTATCCTCTTATTGATCTTGGTAGCGCACCAGATGCATCAGACACTGTCGCACCAGAAAATTCTCTGTTGCCCCGGGATGGACTGGGTTTGGCACTGAATTGCTATGCTTCCGACAGCCCCAGCTGTTCGGCGGCTTCGAACCCGTCTTGGCGGGCGGTTGGGAGTAAAAGCGACCCAGGCGAAATTCGGGGATGCCTCATGCGTGCTGCAAATCCCGATCAAAGGTTGCGTAAGCGGGCTTCACTGGCCGACATAGAGGTTCCACATGGTACCAGCGATGGTCGTAGAGCCAAGGCCGACGAGCATCGCCCTACTCTAGGTTGTGGACCAAGCTTCACAGGTGGTAATCACCAGCTGGGGGACAATTCCGTTGAGCCGCCGCCGCCGAAACGCCGCAAGGTTGATCGATCGTCGAAAGATGGTAATGAGCGCGATGAAGAAAGTAGAAGCCGCCCCTGTTCAGTAGACAGTACGATACGAGTTGAGCCCCATACATCAACGCCAGCGCTAAACAGCTCCGAGTCACCAGTTGCTGACACTGCGACTACTGATTCTCAAGATAACGTCGGCATGGCGGAGTTTGGAGAGTGGCCACTACATAATGTTCTTCTAAAACGTATCACATTAAATGGTGTGGCCACGTTCCAGTTGCAGTTTGACTGGAATTTATGCGCAACACACAGTCAACTTGGCCGGGCGATCCCGAAGAGGCGCAACAAGCTCGATGGCTCAGATCGTCCTAAACGGACAACTGATGACTCCGCAACAAGAGCCAAATTTACTCTGGATGAAGATAATCTGATCGCTGCGTTGAAGGAAGAGCAGCAGCTACCGTGGACAGAAATTCACCGAATTCACCAAGGACACAGTCGCCAATTCCCTACACGTTCAAAGGAGTCCCTGCAGGTTCGGTACTGCACAAAACTGAAGACTCGTCGGGGACCGATAGTCCAGAGAGTCCGTCATCATCAAGTCCAACCTAGGGCGCAGACATTTAGCTATGAAGACCAGATCAATTGAATGCTCTCTCGCCCTCAAAGAGTCTTAATATCATGTGATTGCCATGAGGTGCTATGAGGACATGCTGTCCTAGAGCGTGGCCTAGATGAGTCGTCCGTCATGCTAGACTGGCCCGGTGGCTCTTGAACAGCGTAGCAAAATCGGTGAAGGTCTGATTGCACCTGTTCCACAAATTGAAATGAGGCCGCTGATTGGCTAGATATGGTGTAAGACATAAGCCTTTCTGGCAGGTGTGGGAGTGTGATGACCAGATTCCTTGCACCTTAGCCGCATCAATCTCCAAGAAGTGGCTCAACTGGACAAGCACCTAATGCATTGAGATACTCGTCTCGGATATTCTTCCACTCTGGTTCGTATTCGCTGAGGAGGCGGAAATGACTGTTTCCCTCTGTGTTTCTGCCGAAATGGAAGTTATTCGTGATTGAGCGGCCTCCATAGGCAAAGTCTCCGAATGCCATGATCTGCAGCGAGCTAATTCCATATGGTCCAAACACCCACTCAGCGAAGCGGCAAAATTCATTCCGCATTCTATGCCTAAGCCAAGCCTCGTGTCTTACAGTCGCGTCCTCCATCTCGGTAGGTAGACTTGTGACGCTCGAGTCAGTCCAGGGTACAGACTCCATACTATTATGCGAAGCCACACTTCCTTGTCTCGAGGTACGATCCTGCCCCTCCACGGCCCAGGATGCGTAGTGTTTAAGGTCTGAACCTGACTGGCGAATGTGGAGTACCTTCAAGGAGGTCTTCGACTTGAAAGGAAGCAGCAGGTATTTCTACAGGATGTTGCTATTAGGAGTGGCATATGGGAGGGAGCTCGCAGGCACTCACCAAACGTTCAGGGACACAGGCTAGTCCAATGAATTCAAGATTGAGCCAAGCCAAGGGATTCTGCGAAGGGGCTTCTTTTATCTGGCGCAATTCGCGTCCGAGAATGGCAAGATCGGATAAGTCATGCTCCTCTTCAAAGTGAGGTGACTCATCGTCAATATCGATGGTTCTCTGGTGATGTACAAACCTTTTGAGCGTTGTATGACGATGGATGATACGGTTCCAGAAACCAAGGCCTGGAACCGGCCCTACGTGACTTATGTAAAGCTCTTCAAGTCCCTCAAATGCATTCAGGAAATCTGCGAGGATATCCTCCGTCCAGCTACATGATACACTGCTCGATTCTTGAATCTCGAGTGTCTTCAGATTTATCGGAACGTTGAGCTGTATGACACGCTGTAAAAATCGGTCCCAGCCGAGGCAGATCCGCAGCGTCAGGGAAACAAGGATGTCGAAATTGATGACGTCTGTCATCTCAGCTGCAATGGGCACCTGTGAAAGGAGTAGGACGCGGTTTGCTGGTAACAAAGGACGCGGAGAGCGTTTATTCAAAAAGAGAACTCTGCGAATGAAGTAATTTTGTGGCAAAATGCCACTAGTGTCATCGTTATCATCGTAATAACCTAGGTCATCCTGAAGTTTTTGCCAGTGTACGAAATCTAACTCCAGCTTCTCCAGATGCGTTGAATTATTTCGGATAGCGACGGAAAGGGTGTCGAGATTATCAGCATTAGGTGCCTTCCAACTTAGTTGACGAAGCTGGCGGAAACGTGATAGATCTATCCCGCATTCTGCATCGAAATAGTGAAGGCAGGTAAAGTCGGTTGTCAAGCGTAAGGATCGAATTAGGGGCTGTTTTTGCGGGATAACACCATCGGCACCGAGAATTTCAGGTGGAACGCATGTACCCAAGTTCCAGCTAAACAAGAGTGTCAGTTGTCTGGTAGAATGAACACGGTACGAATAACGAGTGTCTACCTGAAGCTGCGCAATTGGGTGTCCTCGAGTCGTCGTAGTAATGATTCGGCTTTCTTGGTAAGGCAAACAAAGCGCAGATCATCCGAGTCCTCGTCATTGTTATATTCAGCATTGATATCGTCGTCATCGTCATCGTCAGAGCGCCATGGATCGCCGTGATCCTTAGCATGGGGACATCTTCTGATAGTAGCATATTGCACCTCGGAGCGAAAATGAACCTCTTTGGCAAGTTGCAGACAAGATTGCGGAAAGGCCGCAACTGAAATGCGATGAAGGTCATATTCGCTCCGCGGCTTGATTGCCACAGATTGCCAAAGCTTGCTGGCAACAAGCTCGTGCATGTATCTCGAAGTTCGGGAGAGTGCTTTCAGATCTGCTCTCCATAACTGCCACGATCAGAGTCAGCACATGCAGCTAGGCTAACAAAATAGGAGCACCTGGCAAACATTTTCAATTATGAGATTTAAAATTTCCGGTGGCAACCTGACCAACATATCTTCCACAAATAGTGGTGTACAAGTCCAGGCCGGGCGTCAGCGAGATTTAATTGGGAAGTAAAGCAACGATCAATTAGTCTTGTTTCGTCGGACCGACTGCTGTGCCTGGTTACGGTGGTCAGACCACTTCGCTAGTACTGCTGGACAATCTAAAAGCGACGGCAGACGGTCATAACCGAGATAAGGCGAAAAAGGTCACGTCGGGTGATGCATCAGTGCAGTACTATTAATACCGTTCGTCAGAAAGGGTGATGCATTCTATTAATACTGCAGAAAGAAGAATGAAATGTGTTAGCAGTGTAGGACCTTCATACCCAGCATCGGTAGTGTCAACACGACCAAAACCAACTTGCCCCATTGGTTGATATTAGTGGGGCGTCTGATTAGGGAAGGCTTCCAAAAAGAGCAAGCGCCTGCCAGGTTTGCCCTAATTTGAATGGCTTTTTTACTGTATTACGAATGGTCACACTGTCTTTAGTTTACGTACAGTTGACTATGCCGCTAGGGACACTCGGACCGTGCAGGCGAGAGAAAATCATGTTTAATTAAATGAGTGGATGCTAACTACAGTACCTTCAGCCGTAATTTCCATCCGCAATTAGGCAGAACTTGTCATACTTCCGTCCCCCAAAACAGTTGACAAACGAACAGATTAGAGGTATGAGCTCAGGCTGTCAATTGCGCCCGCTCCACGGAAATCGCGCTGGAACTGCTTCCTTGCAACAATGGATTCTCTGAGATGACTCTCGCACACAATCGTGTTCTCATACTCAGCCATGGACCTCGCTACGAAAACAGTATTTCGGATCTGCTCGACGGTGAGAATGCGTTCGAGAACGAGGCGAGTATAAACGAACCTCGCGGCCATTCAAATCCACGTCCGCCAAACTGTCAATCAGCTTTTGGCAATCCGGTGTCCCGCTCTTGGTTATTGCCTGTTCCAAGAAATACTGCCATACCGCCTTACGTGCATCTTTTCCCAGTGGCTCATAATGCAAGGCAAGGTGAATTCTGCTGATCATCGCTTCGTCGAACGACTGCACTCGGTTGGTTGTAAGGAAAAGAATGCCATCATACTGCTCCAGTTCACGCAAGAACACAGAGACGAGAGCGTTGGCATGTGGGCTGTCAGAGCGCTGAGCCAAAAACACATCCGCCTCATCCAGAAGCAGGATGGCCTTCCAGCGGCTTGCAATCTTGAAGATTGTCGTTAAGACCCTCTCCACACCCACTGGGTCCACGCCGATTTGCCCTGCCGGTACCGTGTAAAGGGGTCTCTTGTAGGACTCTGCGATTGTTTCGGCCGTCAAAGTCTTTCCGACACCAGGAGGCCCGCTGTTTTGAAGTATCAGTTATGCATCTATGAGCAATTCCGGGGTTCACGAACTAAAGCAAGAAATTGATGCCTCGCCCTTTCCCTTGTATGAGGTCTTTAAAGGCGCTGGTTTTGTCACGACTCAAAAAGGTCTCTGCAAGAGCCCAGATAGGTTTCTTTTGCTGCTCTGGCATCTTGACATCTTCATAGGACGACGGACTCCAAGAAATGTCAGAGATGTGGGCAACCGCAAACTCAACTATACCTACCCATTAGTGAATCGACATCACAGAGAAGGGTTGCCACTAACGGAATGTTTTGGTCCCAAGGCAGAACCCCAAAACCGTTGCGCTGCAGATAAGAAGGTCAATTTCCTCCAGCTGAGCCACGTCAAGATGTTCGAGGCTGGCCGTTTCACCTGGTCCTATGTCCGAGAGCCTTGGTCTCACGTTGCGGACGCGCGGCACTGG
The DNA here is from genome assembly GCF_013426205.1 of Metarhizium brunneum. NCBI lineage: Eukaryota > Fungi > Ascomycota > Sordariomycetes > Hypocreales > Clavicipitaceae > Metarhizium > Metarhizium brunneum. The sequence continues at coordinate 3,387,248 of NC_089424.1, read as the reverse complement.
ATGGTTCGGATTTTGTTCCTGAAAACAGACAGCATCCACCATAATGCGCCCTTTGACATGACGCTTCACGATTTCCCCTTCCTTGTCCACGTAGAAAGCCGTTCCTATGTACTGACGATGATGAGCTCCGATTAACGAGACAAATCGACGGCCGCACTGGGTCAATTCCCGCGCAACCCTTTCGCGATTTGGATGGTATTGCAGAGGATACGCTGGAAGAAGCTCAATTCTCTTAGCACCTCGGAAAAATGGGATCCTGCTTCTGTCGGATGCCTCGCCGAGGAACTTGCCATTCGTACTCAGGAAGCGAGTCTCCAGGTGCATAAACTTGGACCCATCCATTTCCTGCATCTCTTCGCAATGGTTGTATAGCACACATCTAGGAGCACCGGTTCCGGGACAGGTCGTGTACACCTCAGTATTTGGCTCGAAGAGGGCCCACAGTAAGTCATACGTGATCTCGCCTTTCACGAGAAGGGCTGACAGGTGGTCCTCGACTGATCTGAACGTTGTATCGATGTAGCCCACCAGCAGGTCCAAGTGGCTTTGTGTAACTGTGTCCTGGATGTCGACAGCGCGATCCTGGCGGCATCTCAAGAAGCGCCGGACGTGGAAAAGCACATTCTGCTCGACCTGTGAAACATTGTTAGATATCCACACATCTGGCGTACAAGAACTCTTACCGATGGGGCATCTTCAGCGAGAGAGACACCTCGAATGTCGCGACAAGCCTCTCGTAGAATGTCTCTCAATGACGGAGATTTGATATCGATGAACGGCGTTTTTTCACAGGTCCTCCTGTCTGCAAGGATCTCGTTAGCGGGTCTCTATTATACACTATGAGGGAAACCAACCAATCCTTTCCCGAACGACAAACACGTATTGATCGAGGTCCCCAACGCTGGACTTCGCTGCTTCAACAATTTTGTACTTGTATGTCTTGTCGTCCCAACTGCAACGCTGTTAGTTAGATTCAAAGGGGCAAAGGCTGGTTACTCACGCTTCTTCCACGCGTTTGAATGCCAGGGTTGAAGCGCGGCTGGGCCGTACTGTTCTCCTTACCGGCTCTACGGCTTCATCACTTGATGAAGGATTATCAGAGAGCTTTGCCGTTATAAGCTTTTCGATGGCATTCACGAAACGTTCAGCAGAGGCCATACTGTCAACCTCCCGATCCGACACGGTGTCCGATGCGATAGATGTAGCAGGACTGGTTGGCGCAGTTGGCCTGGGAGGTGAGAAAGGCCAAGACATGTCAGCAACGTGTGCTTTCTTGTTGGAATCCATTGTGAATCAACTTGACGAGGTTATGATAGGTATCAAAGAGTGTGGCAGATTATGGGTAAAGGCAGCGTAGAGTACCAAGCTCGTGATGTGTGTTCTAAGTACGTAAGTGAAGAGATATATGTGCTAGCTGGCGCGTGTTATCTGAGGAGAGGATCATGCTGCCATAAGGACACAAAAGAGACCAGAACTGGCGTCGGGTGAGCATGCCTTTATATAGACATTCAATCATTCCTCGGCCGCAATACCCGACATTGTTCTCTCTCGCGGACAACAGCCATCTTACAGCCCTCCAAGTTGATACATTGACTAGACCCATGTCAACAAGTCAAGACATCAGATAGCGGTTGCATATGCAGGCGACAAGCTGTTCTTGTTAGTCGCATCCCGGAGTTGGTCATGATGGATGGAGTTCCATCCACGCATGACTGGTACCATTGCAGAGTGCTGGCTCACCGTAATCCAGGCTTGCTAATCGCACCGCGATGAAAAAAAAAACTGAGGCCTTTGAACTCCGGAGCTACTATGACTAAATATCTCTTACAATCAGTCGCTAGCCAATTCTCATTGTATGATAGATACGCGTTGTTTGTCGCCCACCGAAAACACAATAAACATCCTATGTTCCTTTCTAGATGAGAAGTTATCAACATACATCAGAATGCCAACATGCATGGCCAATCAGCAACGATTGGCCTCGTGAGCGTTGGAAGAAGCAAGTGCATGCATGCTGCACCAACACGCATTTAGCCACCTAAGAAAACTTTCCTTGACCCCTGCGAATCTTGGCGACATCAAAAATCGAGTCTGGCCAATAGCAGCCTCGAACAAGCCGCATGGGTGGGGTTCTGTCCTCGCTAGCCGCAATCTTGCCTGAAGCAAAGTTTCCTTCGGCTGTGGGCGCTCGTCCAACCAAACGGCGATCGGAGGTGTCCATCCAGTCGCGGATTATCTCCTTGCCATTTCCCCGACACTTCGCTGTCATCGATGTATCATAAGCAAACAGCGGCGAGTTGATGTTGAGACAAGCAATAAACACATGTTGGTGCGGATGAGCGGTTTCACGGATGTCAGTGGCCAGTAGAGAGGTCTGTAACAGAAATTCTCCAGATGAAGAAGGAGGAAGTAAATGATTCTTCGGTCTTCCTTTTCATCATAGATTTGGCTTTTCGAATGTTGGCGGCAGAAGGGGGCTCCAACCAGGCAGGGTTCCACGTTTTGGCTCTCCGGTTCCCACCCGAACCAACGACCGGTAAACACCCTGCCCAACTTCCCGTTCAAACTGTCTTGGTGGTCTTGGTGGGCAGGGTCAGCCATGCATGATGCTTTGAAGGAAACCGGTAATGTGCTAACTACCTCGGCTATTCATAATTTGCCCGGCAAGCAAACAGACGAAGGACTCATATCAACCGCTGTCTCTCCAGTTACGTCCACTACCTCGTGCGCCTGCGTGTGAGTGATTCCCAAAGCAATTCATGCCTAAGTCTATCGACGTCATCTGATCAAGGTTGGATTGCTGAGCAAATCAACAACCAGCCCCGCCTGAGCTTCCCCATTCTTGCTAGTTTCCCTTCCGAAAACAACGCACACTCAGATTTTGATTCTTCTGAGCTGCGACTATGACTTCGTCGCCTAGGCTGGTTGTCTCCGCAGATACTTCCGTCCAACCTTGTGCTGAGGGGCGACGACTACACTACCAACAAACAAGGTATGTAACGCACATCCCGCGTCGCAGGTATCGGAGCCTAAGATGTGCGAAGAGCAGTCGTTCTACAATACCACCGATTTAAAAGCATTTTATACGATAGGTATTTGAAGTCAGCCTCTACGGCCTGTAGTTGTCTACTGCCATTTCGACCGATCCATCGCCTCTCATCCAGGGCGCAGAGAGCGTGTTCCGATATTACGTCACAGGTCAGCTATAATACAGGAGAAGGAACAGGATACGATGGTAAGGTGCTCCAGGCCAAGATCGATGGTAGTTGCTGATGTGTTATCAGGCTTTTACCGAAGAAGACCTCGATCCATCTATAGATTTCACAACGGGTGATACTGAAAAAACGCCAAAGTGGATTGAAGGGAGGGGTCAACGTGTGTACTGGCACGGTTGCTATGGTACCGCTTACGAAAAAGACAGCACCGGGAAGAGGGGTGACGGGGTAAGCCTCAAGAAGCGTGATGGGCAAGGCACTGTGCCCTCGAATGTTGAACTATATTTTGCAGGTGAAGGGGGAAAACTCAAAGAAGCATAACATTGCTTAGGACAACCATGGGTGGTTCAATTGATTATACCGGTTTGTCTTTACTGGCGAACCTTCTGTACAGTTTGTTTCTTATCCGAGAACCTTCTTTCAATCCTAAGTTCAGGTTAATAACAGCCCCAATATTAGGATTGCCTGGAATGATCATCGATACACATCTTGTGGCACGAGTTCCTTGCTGCAGTTCCTCCTGGAATACACGACTGGATTTGATTGCCTCATATATCTCGAGGCCAAGCAAATTTTGGATGGCCTCATCCCGGACGCCTTGTAAAGTAATTTCCGGGTTAGGCGTCAGCCTGACCCCGTGTTGTAGTACAACCTGTCGAGCCTGAACGGCAGATTCCACGTCCACGTGCACATTGAACAAGGCCATTGCACTGTGTTCTACCTTGGTTTCTCTGATGGCCAAACTCATGAGGCAATCGACTTTCCCGAGGTAAGGAAAGGTCATCGTTACGGCAGCTCTCCAGCAGGAGCTTCCATCGCTCTCCATAAGATCTCTTCTGATCGCGCCACTCATGTATTCAGGGAAAATGTCAGCAGTCCCCTGGAGAGAAGCATGTGAGAGGACTTGCTGTTGTAGGTCAGAGGTGAGACTGATGTCAGTTTGGGAATTATCGAGGTTCGCTGTTGTATCTCGTTGTGTCGGGCTAGGAAGAAGCCCTGCGCTGGAGCTTATCGAATGCGTCGGCGATGTAGAGTATGATTGTATTCGTGACTCATGATCACCTGTGGGAGACAGTAGCCCTGATTCTCGTGTTAAAGAGGGAATGTAGAAGTAGATAGGTAACTCACGACGACGCTTTGGTTCTTGTAGCATTTTGCCAATCGCATGTCTGACGGTATCATGAGGCACGGTTTCGGCCACTCTCTTCGCAGCCGCTTTTCTTTCTTCAACAGGAAGCTGATTAAAGGCAGCAATAGCTTGGAGTTGAGCGTATCGTCCCTCGTAATGACCTTCGCCAGTCGACGCAAGGAAGTACGCTAACCAGGCCGTGAATCCCGTGCTTAGAAAGACTCGTTCTGTCGCATCCGACTCAGAATCCGCCGCTTTCGCCAAGGCAGCATCAAGCCCGTATGGTGTTTTCTTACGCGTCCACTCAGATGTTAGATATTTGCGAAAGATCTCAACTGGTTCTTCAATGCCTTGGTTTAGTTCAGGACCTGGCTCTGCTGCATCCAGACGTGCACAGCCGTCATAGGAGTCGTCCATCATTTAGGTAGGCTATGGCAATTTGAATGTATCGGTGCCAAAGGAAGTTTGCGAGAGGAGTGAGGGAACTTTGCAGATTTGACACTTGTTCGGAAGGTCACGCCATTTATTCTGTTGATCCGATTGGTTAGCACATCGACATCTACTAGAACGCAATTTTGCTCTTGTTTTAGCGAAGCAAGCCTAAATTTGCACATATGCAGTCATACGCAGCCGCGCCACAATACAGGGCCGCTGTGGGGCTAGATCCAAGACGTAACCTCGACCAACGGGGAAGCTCGATGGCGGATGAGCCGCGCCATTGCGTAAACTTGCATGCGACTGGAATCACAAACCAACATGTGGTCCCATGCTTCGGCTCGTACTGTCCCTCTGTACACTTGTAGTCTCAGAGTCATGGCCGCAAAGCTTAACTGGATAGCTTGTTATTGATACATCCCAAGGACTCTTTAGACGTCTATATAAAGTCCACTTACTCTCCAAACATGTTTCCTGATCATCTTCAACAATTCACGCGTAACATAAGCGAAGTGATTCTAATAAAGTCACAACCCATGCGAGCAATATCAATAACCGCGATTGTCATTTTATACCATGATGCCTCAACCCTTTCATGGAGACGGCAGAGGGGACTGCGACGCAAAGAAGGATGAGCCCATGATCATTGAAGCAAGTAATTCCTCAACCCAATATCAATCCATCCCGGATCACTCGGACGCCGTTTCCAAAGTTGATGACTGTGCGCGAGAATTGGAAGCTGCTGTTAAGCAGCTCCTCAAGAGAACTGAGCATGCAAGAAAAGCAGAGCAATGTCAAATTATGATGCAGAAAAAACTCCAGACTTTGGAGCTGGAAAATGCAGCCGTCTTGCATCGTATTCACGAAATGGAAGAGAAATACTTAAAACTGGAAGCAATTACATTGGAAAAGGACGAACAAATCCGGCAGAATTGGCAAGCGCTGCAAATAGCAGCACAATCCTACAGCGAGCTCGAGCAAGGAAGAAACTTGGCAATTGCGGTAGTAGAAGAGACGCAACAGACTGCGAAAGCTTATGAGACGTGGGCCAAAGCCGAGGTTGAAAGGGCGCTTCAGTCAAACGTCGCGGCGCATGATCATGCCAAAAGAGCCGAGGAAGAAATGAGCTCAGCGGTCAATAGGGAGAGGGAGTCATACCACGCCAGAGAAGTAGCAGAAGGGCGAGCTGAAGATGCAGAACAGGCCCGACACGAAGCTGAGAAGCGAGCCGAAGATGCAGAACAGGCCCGACACGAAGCTGAGAAGCGAGTCGAAGATGCAGAACAGGCCCGACACGAAGCTGAGAAGCGAGCCGAAGATGCAGAACAGGCCCGACAGGAAAAGGAGAGGCGCGCTGAAGAAGCAGACCGAGCAAGGCTTGAAGCTGAGAAAGCTAAAGCATTGGCGGAAAAACATAAAGAGGAGTTGGAAAGAAATCAGGTATGGATGATTACGTCGACAAGGCAAGCAGAGGCACGGGCAGAAAAGGCAGAAGCAGACCTGGCATTAGCAATTGAGAGCGAGAAAGAGGTCAGGCGGCAGCTTGATACGGCAGCTCCCGTGCGCCATGCGATTGAACCAGCTGTCTCGCTCAAGCGACAAAAGAAGGGGCCTTTCGGTCCGAACAAAAAACCACGCCTGTCAAAATCAGCCGCACACAACGGGACAGGGCTCCAGAGCCCCGAGATAACGTGGCATGACGAGCGACTACAATATTTGGCGCATGATCTCGACCGAGTAGTTGACAACTGGGGAGCGGAAGAAGTGAGATATGCTCGTTTCACGTTTAGTACCGACTCAGTCCAGGTTGACGGAGTGGAGAAAAATTGTGAGATTACCGAATCTTCTCATCTTGTCAGATGTGTCCGTCATGCTGAAGAAATTGTGGTCACAATTTTTGATGTTATGTCCTTGGCGCGCAAGGTCTATTTGACAAATCTCGATCTCAAAGCCGTCGAGAAGCTGTTACACGGCAATGTAGCCCAAACCGTATCCAGACGGCACGCCCAAAAATTCAAAGTGGGCGAGGAGACTAAACGAGTCACGCTATTCCTATGGACAAATCTTGCAGATATCCTTAACAGAGTTGCAGAGGTTTATCATGTCAAAGATGCCGTCATGGTTAGCTTGTGAAGCGAGAGAATCTGAGCCATTTTTATTGTATTCGTCATCGGACTCGGAGACAGCAAAAAATTCAAGGACCCTGTTACTTGATCCATATCAACGACGAGGGCTATAACATCGTCCGAAAGCGCTTCCACTGAAGATTCTGCAGATATCAGTGTATGTAGAGATCGTGACAGGCAGGAAAAAGTAAGGCCAAGGGCTGAAGTCATCAAGGGCTTGCCCGATTGGTACTCTATAACGAGAGAAGAGGTCGCGGGTAAATACATCAAACGGGTGCAGGAGAAAGCCTCTGCGCGAGGCGACCTGATTGTCACAGGCAAGTAATATTGGAACACCTATTTTGGGATTATGACTAACAGACCAGGTTGCGGCATCCACTGGCTTACGGAAAGATCTGCAAGCCATTGTGCAAAGGCACGTCGACGACAGAGTTGAGTTGGTAGAATTAGATTATCAGCCTGCGTAATCAATAACCACACAGAAATTTGGCTGAGTTTCGTAAAACATAAAAATAAACTGCGGCTCAACGTGACAATGTACGTGACTGCTGGTCGTGGGCTTTTACTCTGCCAAGGGAAGAGAGACGCTGAGAGAAGAAATTATGGCAGGCCTCACACCCTCCATGGAGCTGCAGCATATGCTTACCAAAGCTGAAGGGAGTAGTAAGTGTCAACAGCACTAATCCAAAGCCAGGACGAGTTCACCGTCGACCTTGGCTGAACGGTACACCGCTAAAGCCCGTCTTCCGTGGCTGTTTGGTTCTGCAGCGAAAAATGGCTGATGATTGATGGTGTTGAAAGGCGTTAGATACGACGGGGACCGAGCAAAAACTGGCACAGCCGTTAGACGTTTACGTGCTCCCACATGGGTCTATCTTGCAAGCCTGCTGTGCTGCCAAAGTAAATCAAAGTATACACAGTAGGAGAAAGAGCCAAGAAGAAAGTACTCTTTGGACGAACTCTTTAACGGGGATGCCAAGGCCAGGTTTGCATTGGCGGCAAGCCATAGCTTTTTGGCTCCCCCCTTGCAATTCTTCGAAATACCCTCGTCTCGGGACGCGGTACAGCCACGTGTCCCGTGGCTATAGTGCATTGGTGCCAGTCGATAGTCTGAATGCGCATGCTTTAGTGTTTCTGAAGTGTCCTTTTATTTCATTGAACGATCTTTGATACGTTTTATGGCAGTGGCTGATATATTACGAGGCGAATGAAAGAGCAACTGATGATTATGAGCTCCGAGCTGCAGGGCAGTGCCGTGGTTTATCGCAGGCGCGCTTAAAATACTGGTAGCGACTTGATCATATAACTACTGCAGGTACCAGCAAAGGCGCCTACAGCTACGGTAATGTGACAAAAGTTTGCGACCACCCCACCACACTCCAGTCGATAGCAACATGCACAGTGTCTTTGACCAATGATTCCTCTATGTATATTTATTCAAATAGAAAGTTGTATATATCAATTCTTAGCGCTTGAAACGTCAATTAATATCTGGTATACCATCCTCGCGCCCGAATCACAGCGCGCAAGCGACGCTCCATAGAGTCAATAAGTGCTGTAATCTGCTGCTGAGGGATTGAATTGTGCGCAATTTGCACACAGCGTTGGAATTCTATCATATCGATGCTATTGTCACGTAAATTACGTAGATGAGGGAACATTCTTCTAATCTGTCTCTTCAGAATGGCCCAATAGTGCTCAATCGGGTTCAAATCCGGCGAGTTCTTCGGCCAGTCAATATACTCGATGCCCTGATGTTGTAGGAAGGTAGTAACAGTATGAGAGGTGTGAATTCGAGCATTATCTTGCTGAAAACGCCGTGTGCCGTCATAGTGAGGAAGTAGGCCCTCTCGTAAAGCCTTTATATAGCTTCAAGCCGAATAACCGTGCCGCTGAGCGGCTTCATCGCGTGTCATCACCACTAAAGGAGTCCTTCCTTCTTTCCAGATACCTCCCCGCTTTCGCTTCATTGACAAGCACATTGATGAGCATCGTCAAAATGACCACCTGGTTGAGATACGAAATCGAGCACTAAGTCACTAGCATCGCGGCTTCTGGATTTGGGGGCTGGCTAGACCTGTTATTAATAATTTCTTTGAGATCCAACTTCCCAAGCTGCCCCGTCGCGGACGGCACAGAAACTTTGACATTGCTTTGATAGCCCACAGAAGTCTTGACATCTAGGTGCTAGCCGCAGGAGCCCGAGCTCTGATTGTCCTCCAGGAAGCTGGTCAGGCGATTGTTGTGCAGTTGGCAGGATCTATTTGCGGCATGTGGTGTAGTCAAGCTGGAGTAGCACGGTCCATCAGGCAGGACCAACGCATAATGTATATATACACCCATATGGCTTGAAACTAGTCTATTGACCCTCTAAAAGCTCATCAATGGCTTCGTCATAAGCCACTATGGTATCGTTATAAAGTTGGTCTGGGTTTCCTGCAGGAGTTCCAACATTTAGCCTTGCTGTTTCCCCAAACATTATGGACCGGATCTTGAGACAAAGCGGCTTCACAACATTAAAGATGTCTGGAAACTCGTCCATAACCTCTTCAAGACCATTTACGGTCATATGCCACCCTTTAGCATTCGCAATATCTTTGAAGCTACCAATTCCCCATTTCCGGAGAAGGCTCTCCCGAGGTGGTTTTTCCTCGCCCCCAAACCTATTGGACCATGAACAGCGCGCACACATCCAGAGCAGAACGTAGAAGAATGACTCAAGGTCATGACGGTAGGTGTGATCGACCCCCCGCAGCACTTGAATGGCCATAAACTGCATTGTGCCAGTCTGGTGTCGCGCCCCACTTGGCCCACTATCTCTCACTTTCGCCAGGTCAAGATCAATGAGCATACCCCTGAAGCCATCCGCCGTCTCGGGGTTTGTAATAATGATGTTATTTGAAGAAATATCGCGATGTAGGATGTTGCCAACGGTGTAGAGAGACTGGTGTGCCCTAATCGCATCTCGCATCGACTCCAGCAGTTCCTTAATCGTCCTAAAGTCGCTGATGACACGGCCGGCTGGTGAGACGACGAGGCAGGAATAAATCCTGTTCTCCCATGGGTCCTCGCCAGGCATGTACAGGCTCGGCTTAGCCTTGCCGATCGATAACTGGTCATTAAATTCCGTGCACAGCTTTGACTTCTGACTGTTGGGCCGTCGCTTCTTGGATTCTGACGTATTGTCGGAGGCGTCATCGTCGGATGATTTGCGCTTGTGATCCGATGTGTGCGTGCTTGCGGTGGCCGACGGCAGATCTTCAGAAAAATTGGCCTCATTTCGGAACTTGTGATGCTTCGGGAACTCCAGTCCATCCCGCAGCTCTGCAATGGTGGTGATCTGGCGATACGCAACCACTCTGGCCACTCCTTTGACACCCCGTTGTTCAGCCAACTTTAGTTGTTCCGACTCTAGCTTCCGCTTATCCGATGCCCACGAGAACTTCGCGACCTGGCTGTTTTGGGTCTCGTAGCACGTAGTTCCGCGGCACACAATGGCCCACTGCCTGACCATCGCCTTGTCCAACCTAACCCTCATCTCATTGCCGCTCGCGTCGTCCAGTGTGACATGACGACACGCATCCCCTCGCTCGATGAACGTGTCAAGGCCCATCGCATCGTCATCCATTGTAGCATATCCCACAAGTGCACGCGCAAACTTATCCGGCTCGTCGTGAATGTCGAATGGCCCCGAGCTGTAAGCCCCAGAGCGGTCGAAGACCCAGAGCTCCATCGTGGAAGCGCAGAGTGAGAACGCGTGCACGAACCGGCGTGTCGGCTGGTCGGCGAAGACGCCTCGCACATAGCGCGCGAGCTGGAGGAGAGTCGCCTTGAACCTGCCTGTGTCGTTTGACTTCTTTTGCTCTCCAACCACCAGGACGTGTTTATACTCAAACGTGTCGTTCGCGTTCGTGACTGGTGTTTGCAAGAAAACATCCATCTGGCCTTTCCGTTCCTTAAACTGGTTGGCGGTTCTGGTGGTATGAAGCCTGTGTGGTGCATCGGCTAGGAAGCGCTCTTCAAGTAAGCAAAGCCAGTCCCAGACGGGTCTTTCGTCGGTAGTGGAAGGAAATTCTGTCCATTTCTTTCCGTCGTGTGCTGTCATCATCGCCCTCAGCATCGCTTTCTGTTCTTGGCGCCAGGACTTGGGATCGAAAAACTTGTCACAAAATCCCTTCACATTGCGAAAGGTGCAGTTTTTAATTTCCTCGAAGAGCTCCCCTTCGACAACGTCGCGCGTTTCGCTATCAGCAAGTCGGCTCGAGCTGGTCTTGACAGGTGTTCCTTTGAATGTCGGTGCGATGCTGGACCCAGGGGGGGTGAGGGCACTGAGGGATTCGACGACACTAAAGACTGTTTCCCAGATGTCGATGTCAGAAGCTTTGTCGATGATGCAACGAGCAAGACGACGGAAATGCTCGCTTTTAAAGGATCCTTTTCGGACACCCGGATATAAGGGGAAAAGATCATCAGCTAAAGTCTCCTTTCCACCTCTAGAGCCAAGGTTTAATGCGGCGCCAGTATCAACCAGTGCCAATATAATGCTCGCTGTCGCGTCGCGCCATGATCGGTCTGCCTCGTCGAGGTCGCGTAGCTTGTCGCGGAAGCGATCTAACGTATCATTGAGCGGATGCTCCGAAATAACGTTGATTTGTTGCTCCGTAAGGGGCATGTTGAGGATGGATAGAAGCAAGTACTGTGGAAGGATGGGATGGAAATGTAAACAAAAAATGTAACGACGCCATGAGTCACGTGAGCTGACCACGACCCGCGCTAAATAGAACACAATGTCCGATCCACCAAGCGCCCCAACAGAGATGGATGTAAATACTCTTTGGTCGTGCGTGTGTATAAACAGGTGGGAACTCGTCCTCACATCTATTAAATATTCTGTGAAAAGGGTAATTCCTATTTCTATTACATACACCTAGGCCCCCTAGTACCACCTGGTTGTGTGCTCCATGGTCCGTCTAGGGACGGAGGGCACTTGCATCCCCGTAGCTTGAGAGCACCAATCAAATGCACCAGATTCGGGCTTAGGCCCAGTACCACAGCCATATTCAGCGACTTGCTGAACTCCAGCTAGGTACAGCGCATGTATGTAGAGCGCTAGAGTCGACACCTGAATTCACATGGGGTAGATCTCCTAGGGGATGTAAATATTACTAAATTTATCAACAAAAAGAACGCGCTCTATCCGATGTATATTTATGCATTGTTACGTCATAAGGGCCAGGTATATGAATAATAGATTTGAGATTGACGAGTGGCTTCCTAAATATTTGCAGCATTTAGAGTCGTACTACCAGCTCTTGAAATAGGCCGATTTTGCTTTACTTCTCCTTTCTTTCCTGTTCATTCCTCTGGTTACTCCAGCGCATATTGTTCCTTTTCATTGTTCGTTGTGTGACACTTTCACAGAGCCCTGTAAGGGCACGTTCGCATTTGTGTCTCGTGTATAGCCGATGGAGTTCTAATCGCCCTGCCTCGCGCAAATAAGTGGGGCGGAGCAAGTAAGCACTTTTTCTAGATTTCTGATCCCTAGATGTCGTGTATGTGCCAGAGATCGGTCGCTTGCGACTATGAGAACGCAAATTTCTTTTCCAGCGAAGCAAAGCCTCCCTTTTAGGTTCGAAGTATTCCTTCGCGCACTTTCCTTCTCTCGTACCAAACCCGATCGGGTTAATTTGGTCCTCGACTTCACAGTGAGGCTGGCCGTTGGTTGGGGGAACCTAGGAGATTGTCGAGGCCGATTCTGAATGAGTGTATTTGTGATTAGTGTGTCTATACTACGTCATTTTGTATCCACCATTGAAGTGGTATATATCACTGGTCGCCATACCCCGGTATATGAATACAGGGCGGTCATGCAACTAAAATATCTTAGTCTTGGGTTCAGCGTTTGGGCGACGACGAACGCGCTGTCTTCTCACCACATGGAATATTTCGCCTGAGCGTCATCCCCAAGGCGGATCATCTATGGCGTTAGAACCAGCACTTCAGTTAAATCCCTCTGGGCTGCGCTCGGAGGGCTTCGTGTTTGTTGAGGATGCGACCGTTGGCCAAGAAGTCGACCAGTTGCGCAGCGTTGGTTTCCCGCTAAAAACCACTCGAGAGGGGTTGAAATTTTGCAGGCAGAGGCTTCTCGAGGACGAGGTACGTGCAGGCATCTAAAACATGAAGCGGGTTTTTTCTTAACTTTTCAGCGAATTCAACGTGTCCTCTACTCCTTCTACGACTCACCCTGTCTTGGTGTGTTCCACTGGTACACTTGTGACCCAAATCAGACATACATCTTCACGAAAAAAGAAGGCCGAGACCCACCAGCCGTTGTGGTACATCTATTCACCCCCGAGACACGTTTATTGCTTTTTGAGGGCTCGCAGTTGAAGATCTTTAAAACATGGCATGCACCAAATGGCTTGTTGGTAGTTGCGAACGCAGCTCTGAGAAAGGCAGGTATCATGGGCAAGGAAGTTGAGCTAAAGTGTGGTGGCATGTAAGTTTGCAAAATACGTAACGCAACTCCAGCTAATGAGGGCTACAGGGTTATTTCGGACACTCGACTCGGGTTCCGGGCTTTAAAAGGGCATGCGATCATTGGCATATTCGCTGATAAGAACGGCGATGAAATACAAAAGTGGGACAAAATAGAACTGCGAACAATTGACGATCTAAAAGAAGAGGTTACCGAAATGCAGAAATGTGGAATATGGACGAACTTCACGTTTGTCTAGCACTGAAGCAATCTCTCAGTTGCAAAATTGCGAGATGGCCATGTAGTCCACTATCTGTATGCCTTCGCCGCTAGATCTTCGACAAGCATTCCGTCACTAGTCATAATTTCCTCATTCTGAACGGTATGGGTGCTTTGTGATTTTAAACTTATTGTCGGCCAACTTCCTTCTGGAGGGTAACAATCGCGCATGGGTTGCCAAGAACTACCCAATCTACTTGCGAAGAACAGGGCACCTCTCGCCTCTGATTGAGTCTCTTCCATGAATGGGAAGCCGACATTCTGGGTTCCAAAGATGCTTCCTCTGAGAGGGCCGGTAGGAATGGCAAGCTGAGGCATTACGTCTGACGAAATATGGTTGGTGGATAGATCGAAAGCATCGGGACAAAGGAGTTGTGAGGGATTCGTCAAAGTCTGAGATTCGTCGAGTATTGGATCGCTGCATCCGGTGGGAACCCTTTCAGGATCTCCTGAGCTTGACTGGACGTCATTAGCCGCCTGTATTTTCAAGCGTTTTCGTGGCGGTGAGAGTTCACGTTGCGGATTTGCAGTCGTGCGCTGTTTCGCCGCAATACATTTTTTCATATCGTTTTTGACCAATATCCTAAGCGCATTTCGCCTCGCCAAGATACGGGCCTTTTCGGTGCCCCCTACTTTCGTGCACTTGTGGTCGATGTATAGGCTTACCCGATCGAACGTCCGATTGCAAAGGAAGCATACTTCGTAGCATTTGACATCTACAAGTTAAAGGCAGTCAGTAATGTCTCAGAGACAGGGCACAAAGACCATACGTGTTTGATAATGCCGCTTCATTCTTGTTCGTGACGGGAACTTTGCGTCACACTTTGGTTGAGGGCATGATATCTGAGAACATTCACTGGCCACATCATCATTCTTCACCATAGTCTCCAAGCAAGGATCATCATCATCACTACTCTCTATCTCCACTTCATGATCACCCCCCAAGGTGGCTTCTTCCCTCTCCGTCTCTACGCCGCCAATGTCAATTCCATCGTGTATTTCGGTCTCGGCGCTGTCGCTAGGATTTTCACGCCTTTCTCCGGTCGTATAAGTGTGTGTAATGCATTTCAGTAATTCGAGAGTCAAATATCGGGCTCGATCCTGTGTGTAATGAGTAAGTATGGGCTCAACCTGGCAACGAAGTTAATTACCTTAAAAAATTCAACGTGTTCGTGTAGATCCGCAGCTCTTGGGAAGGGCTTGGAACAGGTTTGGCATTGCACTGGCATGTTCTCGTCGTCAATGGGTCAGTCATCAGAAGAAGATGGCACCTCATTATCGCATTGAGAAGTTGGACGATTTAGGAGACTGGCCCGGAATAAAGCGGAGAAAAGTCTCGTAACCCGAATGGAGCACATTAGCGGTAATCATCGGCCAATATGTGGAGCCTCCACATCGTCATTAAAACCCGCAGTTCCTCCTCCCTGGCGAAAGACAATAAAAAATTGTGCACACAGCAAGTTTCACTGGAAAAAAGCTTGTGCAGTAAGTCCTAGCCCATGCTTCGATATCGAATGGTGCTTTAATGACTGAGGTTGCAGGACGTGTCTTGAGCTCGGCCTATTAGCAGAACATCCGTACGGAGAAAAAGTATGCCTGAGGACTGCCCCTTCTGCCAGGGCGAGGGGGAGACTGGGGGTGTCCAATGCACAGAGTGCAAGGGCGAGGGGAAGAAGTAAGGCTGAAGCTACTATCGCTACTGGGCCGTGTAACGACAATTAGACAAATTGTATTTTATGTGAATGCCTCATTTCCTCTGAATGCCTGTCTCTGCATCCTTCCAGGTTCCCGTCCAGAAGATAGCTTACGTACCGTGCTAACTCGTTTTAGAGCAAAACGCCATTTCGCTTACATCGGCATCAGTTGTTCACCTGGAACAGGGTTCTTCGTCCATTAAAACGAGACCGACATCATTCGTCCACGGGGAACAAAGAACGAGACCGGCATCATTCGTTCAGACAAAACGGCAGACATCCCCACATCAACGGAGAACTGCATCATTCGTCCACAGAGAACGAGACCTAAGCCGGGTTAGGACGGAAAATGCGTCCAATCAAGAGGCTCGTCACATGTGGCTGAAGTCAATGTTGTCGTTGCGGTGAGCTACCAGCGGCAAGATGTCCAAGGCAATCTCGGTCATGCCATGGATGTACACTCTGCCGGATGTGTGGGGCGACAACGCATCTCGACAATCGATGTTCCTGCCTCTGGAATAGCCTCCACAAGATGATGTTACGGGATGATGAGTTGGGAGTGTTTGCCGTCAACGGGTATTGTTTCCAGTTATGATGATGAATTTGTCGCCTCCTTGCCGACTGGGCTGGGAATAGATTATCCATGCATGCATGCAATCGCATCGGCTGTGATGTGGCGTTGTTGGTTGGACGTTGGATTGAACGCTGCCCATAGCTTTGGGATACGTCAAAACCTGCATCGAACGGAACGGATGGTTTGGCCCTATATAAAGTGGACTCATTCGTCCCACGAACGGAAGAAACATGATGAACTTCGATGGAGATAGCAGCTCTCCCATAACTTCATCAATCATTCCACGGCTGTCTTTCGTCAGTAGACTCTGTTGCATATCAAAACCACGCAACTATGCCAACATACTCGAACGACAGCATTCCATGGACCTGGAATATGCTTGGTTCAGCTGAACCTATTCGAATCGTGGATTTCTCCCAGCCTGATCCTTCGCTGCCAGGTTTCACCCAGCTTCTTACCTGGGCGTTTAACATCTATGGTCCTATGATGTGCATCTATGGATTTTTTACAGTCTTGAAACCCTACCTTGGCAAAGTACAGTCATTGCTTGAAGGTCACTTCAGTTAGTATCTATCTCTGCAATAAAGTCCCTCTCTGACCTCGCTTAGCCGTAACACTCCATGTAAAAGCTACCGACGAGGCATTTGATATGCTTATGGCCTGGCTCTCGTCTCGTGGAGTTGATAACGCGGCAAGATCAATTATCGCTCAAGTAGGGAAGTCGAAGTCTAGAGATGGCGCCGACAACGACGAAAAGAAAATGATTTCCTTTTCACCATGGACTGGATCTTTTACTTTTTCATTTGGGCACAAAACCCTTTCCTTCGAAATGCAAACTGTCACCACGGGGTTGCACAAAGAGGAGGTCATTACCATTAGTTGCCTTGGTAGATCTGTTCAAGTTCTTAAGAATTTTATTGCAGAATGTCGACAGGAATACTTGCAGCATATTGAAAACAAGATAACAATGTTCAAAAACTCTGGCGACTACTGGAAAAGGATATCAACTAAAGAAAAACGGCCACTTGCCACTGTCATTATCAGTGGCTCTCTGAAACGAAAGTTGGTGGACGACATCAAGAATTTTCTAAGCGAGGAAACTCAACACTGGTATACGCAGCGCGGCATCCCATATCGAAGAGGGTATTTGCTTCACGGTCCACCTGGCACCGGGAAGTCAAGTCTCGGCTCGGCGGTGGCCGGAGAATTTAATCTGGACATTTACATCATCAGTGCCCCCACCGTGGATGATCAGGCGCTGGAGGAACTATTCAACAGACTTCCTGAGAGATGTGTTGTTTTGTTGGAGGATATTGATGCCATTGGAACGGATCGACAGGGTTCAGACAAATTTGGAAAAAAGGCAAAGGCACTCTCTCTATCAGGACTTCTAAACGCCTTGGATGGTGTTGCATCTCAAGAAGGACGAATTTTGATCATGACTACAAATCATATTGAAAATCTGGACGAAGCGCTCATAAGACCGGGCCGTATTGACATGAAACTTGAAATTCCGTTGGCAGATTCAGATGTGACCAAAGACCTGTTCAGCTTCGTGTTCGGGCCTAAAAATCAACATGACGCCGTTGACGACGAGACATTATTGGAACTGAGCAGACTTGCAGCAGATTTTGCCAAGAAGGTCCCAGAACTCAAATTCAGCACGGCGCAGATCATGTCTCATCTCTTAAAGCATAAGGACTCGGCTGAAGACGCGTTGAAGGAAGCCAATGATTGGGTCGGATTTGCACCAAGTGAGAAGCCAGTCAAGGATGGAGAAAGAAAGTGTAAGGAATCTATAGAGACTGTTCGGCATTTGGAAGACGGCTTGTGGATGAAAGATTATGACGAGGAAAAGCCCGCCAAGAGCCGAATAAAGAGGACCAAGAAGTTTCCCGACTTAAAACTGCTTATACCGTAAGTCCTTCTCATAACAGACAAGCATTCAGACTTTGCAGCTAACCAGGATGTAGTGTCTCTCCGCCTCCATCGCTTTGTGCTTCCACGCCTCTCTTGAGTGCCGTCGGCGAGTCCACTGTCCATAGAACTTCCGCTCCGCCTGATGCAGGTGCCGGCGCCGAGCCGGAGCTAGTTGTGCAAGATCATCGCAGCAAAACCAACTGCGACCGTAATTCTCAAATTTGGGACACTGACATGGATTTCACCTTGGATCATGGAGCTCGTAAAATGACTGAAGTTGACTGCGGCGATTCCGGCATCCAAGGCTGGAGGAAGGAGAAGCCATCCTGTGATAAGGTCTCTACATCCGATGACGGAGATCACTGGCCAGAGGCTGAACCACAGGGTTGTAACGGAGCTTTCCACCCAATCGGGATGTTGAAGAAGGCTATTATCGTCACAACGTCTATTGAACAGACTACCAGCCCCCGCATTGGGTCGATGACGATCAACGAGATTCAGACCGATATCACAGCGATGCGTCCCATCAATTCTCATGATAATATTTCTGCTCTGCCGTCTCTCGCTTTGGGTTCTCCAGATCTTCTATTTGGATCTCATGGGTTTGATGCAGTTGGGGATTCTTCTGGAGAGATCACACGGTCGGCACCTATCTGAGCTGCTGAGAGCACCCGTAGCCCCCCGGAATGAACATTCCGCTGGAAACTCTGACAAGAACAGAGAGCTGACTACCAGCAGCGAAATTAAAGGTCCAGAAAACATTGTTCCTGTGGATACATTTCAAGGAATGAGTCTGGCATGGCACACCCGATGCTGTCGATGGGTCGCGAGGCAGCGGAGATTGAAGATCTAGGGCGAGAAGCAGGTCGCCCATTATATATATGCGTATGAAGCGCAAGACTGCCGCTAACGCCGCGCATATATGTATTGTTTAGGTCCCTGACACATAGTTATAATTGCCGTTAATTCACTCATTAGCTTCAAACATATCGAACAGCTCACCATTGAGAGCGACGATCTGGAAAAACTCCATTGTTACTTTGAGGCGTCGAAATGGTGGGAAGGATAAATCCTGTTGCCAGACATTAGCTATACCTTCGCAGCATTTTCTACCCAATATCACCGGGGGACAATGGCCAGGTCTTGCCAGAAGGTTTAAACTCTGTAAAAAGGGCAGGGCTCGTGCATTACACAGATTGGGAGCGCCAATCAAATGCACTGGATTCGGGCGTAGGTTCAATACCACTACGACAGCCAACGACTTGCTGAAACTCAGTTATCACTCACGTAAATGTGTTGCGAGCCTCTCCATGCAGATGTAGAAGTATTTTTCTGTCGATGGATAAATTCACACAGGGCGGACCTTCTAACTAGTGAAATATACTTTATGTACAACTAGGATTTACCGGTACGGCCGCGGCAGAAGCTACAAAGGTGGGAAGTGCATGAGGTCAGACTGGGCTGGGCATTTCGGGTGTCGCGCTATCATCAACAGAAGCAAAATAAGCAAAATCGAAAGCCAGGAAGTCAATACAGGAACGAATGAGAAAAGTAACAACGTTCTAACAGCGGGCAAGGCGACTGTTTCTGCTACTATCTGGTCAGTATGCTTGTGTTGACAGTACCACAAAAACCTCCGTGCTGCTCCACAATTAGACCAGTTGGTGACTTTCTGGCCATAAAACAGACGCACGGCGTAGCATCCACTTTTTGCCAATTGACAAACCAGGAACCCGCCAGCCCATGTCCCGAAGTTCAGCCATTTTCCGACGACAGGTGCATACATGTTAACTGGGTACCACCATCCTTTTTCGGACGATCCACTCATCATTTCATAGACCCGGGTTTTCCCGACTTGGGTCAAGTTGGCAGGAGATCGTAAATCTGGGTTCTTGACTTACGTCTGCTGGACTTGGGTAATCTTCATTCGCCTGCTGCCGACCTGGATTTATAACCTGTGTTCGCTTGACTGGGGTCTATGCAGTAGTCAGAAATGGATTTATAGACCTGTGTTTACTTGACCTGTGTTTACTTGACCTGTGTTTACTTGACCTGTGTTTTACTTGACCTGTGTTTTACTTGACCTGTGTTTTACTTGACCTGTGTTTTACTTGACCTGTGTTTTACTTGACCTGTGTTTTACTTGACCTGTGTTTTACTTGACCTGTGTTTTACTTGACCTGTGTTTGTCTGACCTGTGTTTGTCTGACCTGTGTTTGCTTGACTAGGGTCTATGCAGTAGCCAGATATGGATCTATGGACCTGTGTTTACCTGACTGGGGTCTATGCAGTGGCCAGAAATAGTCCATGCAGACTCAGGTCCTGCATCCTTTGTGACATTTTGGACAATGTGTAGAGACAGGTCAAATAGACACCAGCAGATATACTTGACCCATGTAAACTCAGGTCTGCTGCCATTTTTGGATAATTATAGAGACCCAGGTCACCTAGACTCAGGTTTATTATCCACTTCCTGCCAACTAGACCCCGGCGCTGTCAATGTGTGATACCGGATCCTGGACTCAAATCATTGAGCATTTGGTATCCATCCTCCGACGATATCCAGGGGGTAGGATCAGTGCTCTTGGGATCAATAATGCTGGCGATGAGGGGGCGAGAGAGCTCAATATTGTAGGGAAGCTCGTTGAGATAAGTACTCCTGCCATCCGTACTCCTGGGGTCAACATTACGGGGATCCGGGTATCAACACTCCTGGTACGCTGGGATCATTGCTCCTGGGACCAGCGGGTCCCACTTTTGGATTTGTGCCCCTGGGACCTGTGCTCCTGGGTTCTACTGATGCTAGGAGTACTGAGTCCAGAAATACTCATCCAAAAATGAACCCCATACTGATCCCAGGAGCAATGATCCCAGGAGCACTGATGATTCCAGGAGCACTGATGATCCCAGGAGCACTGATGATCCCAGGAGCACTGATGATCCCAGGAGCACTGATGATCCCAGGAGCACTGGCCCCCAATTTTGGATGCGTGGTCTCTTGGGCTCATACTCCTCGGATCGGCACTCCTCGGATCGGCACTCCTCGGATCAATCAGTACTTTGACATCTGTCTTCCTGGGATCAAAACTCCTGACATCGGCAGCGTCCGCGCCCCTCGGATTGAAAGATCCATTTTGGACGGCTTTGGTAGGTACTCCTGGCATCAGTGACATCCAATTTCTGACGTGTACCACTTTAGGCCGTGATCCTGGGATGTGCGAAGCATCCATTTTCAGGGAGAGTGGAGAAACAGCGACGGAATCGGATCTGGTCTTGCTAAAGAACTCACTTCCTTTTCTAGAATCCACCACTCGCTACTTTTGGCACTTCGTCCCAGGCAGTTCTGGATCAGGAATTGCCCGCGATCTCACAAGCGTTGGAGGCAGTAGTGGTAAGCGGCATGAAAAGGCCGTTGCTTGGAACTTGTGTGGTCAGACGCTGAACATGAAATTCGAGCCCATGAAGAAAGGCCTCCTCTCAGGCACAAGCCACTGGATTACCGTCACAACGCCCGTTTGCTTCTGACTCTCCATGAGCAGCCCAGCCAGGTGCATGGATACCATCGCAGAGATTCCGAAGCATATTCCCACAACGGTTGAAATTGGCTGCCAATAATGTCGGAGATTTTCCTACAGATTCTCCTCCATGTGCCACCACCCCGGACATAAACCATGTTGCGTCGCAGAATTAAATGGAATCGCACCCACGGAATATTCGCCGGTACGAGGAGCCTGAGGATACCAACATCACGACTACAGGTGAAGTGCACGACTAATGTAGAAGGGAATTTAGTATCTCAGATAATACTTGACCAACGACGAGTATACGGACACCGGAATGCAAGGCATTTTCCGGGGGATTGCAGTATCGTCACTTCTGCCTTCGCTGGCAATGTCAATGAGTTGTGCCAGTTCGAGAAGGAAGGACAAATACGGGAATTGATGTGGATGACACAACTGAACCCAAAGGATCATACAATTCACAGCGGGTTGAAGCGGCTAATTATTACCGCTCACTCAGTGGCATGCTTCGCAATGCAAAGGGAATAGACATGGCTCGGATTGGATCATCTACAAGGGCATCCATCATCACCAGGTACCACCAAAAGGCTTTGGGTCCCAGAATGGTCAACCAACGCAATGACGCGCTGTCCACAAACCGTGCTTTCCCCGGGCGTCCCAAATCCCAAAAATCAAATTCGGGGAGTTGCGCTGAAGGCGATATGCCCGCCGATAGCGAACAGTAAAAGTGGCTGCTTTATAACACTGTGTACCAATTGAGAGTTCCCTTCAACTGCAAAACAAATTTAGTTATCTTTGCATTCCACGAGATGCTTTCGCTATATTCTGGATTCGCTGCAGCGATCCGGTTTTACTTCAGTATAGTGGTTCCGAAAATTGACTGCACTGCGACCGACAATGGAGGCAGTAGGGCACGCCGGGTATGGTATTGAGCCTACACCCGAATCTGTATCATTTAATTGGTGCTCCCAACCTGTGGAGATGCAGGAAGGTGCAGTAGGATTCAGGCGGCGACCCGGACAAGTGGAAGCGGTCTACAAGGTCGTGGTGGGTCAGCAAGATCAACTCTTGATTGCACCTCCTGGCTGGGGCAAGAGTGTGGTCTCATCTTTCAGGCAGTTCCAGCTCCAAGCGGCGAAGGCATCATGATTATGCCGCTGACTCTTCCAGAAGAGGACGGGTTAGTCTCCTATTATTGATAGGATTGTGGTATCTTACCAAGTCATGTTTTTGGTAGGCCAGATCAATATCTCTGATTTCGGGCTGCAATCCATACACCCTCAACGCAGCCACGAGTTCGCCAGCATTACTTGAAGGCAGGAAGACTAGTCCTGTATATTCGCCTTGAGTTCTGACGGGGGTGGCGGCATGTGAAGGCAGAAGGATCGCTCATAGAGTGGGCTGATGAAAGTGGCGACGTAGGTGTTCCCATTGCACGTCTCGGCTTAGTTGAGTTGCATAACAGCGCTGTTCTTGACATTGATGATGCGTGAACTGCGAAGTTACTAGATGGCCCACCAAAATCTGCCAAATATATCTCGGGCCCTCTGGGAGCCATTACCTCTTTTGGGCAGGCATCGCGTAGTAAGCGCGCCCAGTGGGCCTGAGTGCCTGAGGTAAACTATGGCGAGGTAGCACAAGGAACTATTATGCCCTGAAATCAATTAAATTTCTTCCCGTTTATAATATCGTGTCTAGCACTATTTAGCATCCCTGAGTGCTACTTCACGGAATGTACAGTTGTGGCTGGGCTTTTGCGCTTCGGAGGCATTTTAGCGATAAAGCCCCTAATTTTGGTGTATATGTAGCCAATAAGAGCGCGAGCTTGGTCATTTGCCCAACTAAAAACGACACCCCTGCTAGCGTGCCAATGTATGCCCGACCAGGGGATACGCAGCATCGGTACTGTCAACACAACCAAAGCCAAGTTGCCTCATTGGCTGAGATTAGTGGGCCAACTCACTTTGAGTAGAGCAAAAGGCACGCGGAGTTTGCCCAGCTTGAATAGCTTTTTATCACAGGCACAGTAGGTCAATTCACATGCGGTCAACTATCTTTGAGTTCACGCAGGTTGGACTATGCCGCTAGGGACACTCAGGCCGCGCAGGTGAGAGAAAACTATGTTTAATCAAATGAGTGGATGTACCCGTCGGCAGGTACTTGAAATACCTTCGGTCCCCCAAAAATATCTCCACCAAAAACGGACCTGACGAAACCAGATTAGGCTGTTAATTGCACCCGCTCCTGGGAAATTGCGCTGGAATTGCTTCCTTGTTGCAATGGACTCATTCTTTCAGATGACTCTCGCACACAATCGAGTTCTCATACTCAGCCATGCACCTTGCTACGAGAACGGTATTTCGGATCTGCGCGAGGGTGAGCGAGAAGACGTTTAATTTAAGAACAGGGGAAAGTACAAACGAACCTCGCGGCCATTTAAATCCACGTCTGTTAAACTGTCAACCGGCTTTTGGCAATCCGGTGTCCCCTTATTGGTTATTGCCTGCTCCAAGAAATACTGCCATACCGCCTTGGACATACTGAGCCGCGACAGACAACCTAAACTTCGTCAACCAAACCTCTGCCTCAAGCCTATTTCAGCTGCCATTTGATCCAACCCTATCAAATCTCCCTGGAATGTTTGTTGAAGCTCCTTGTCAATGTACCCAGGAGTATAACCGCCTCCAAAATCTACAACAATCGCGTCTCCTTCTGCATTTATTATGACGTTGTCTGGTTTCGCATCCCCCCAAACCACACCGAGTTGGTGCAGTCGCTTCACTGTTGCTTCCACCTGACGCATCCACTTCATTTTTCTTGCTGCAGAAGCATTTCTTGTTCGCAATGTGAGGGTTTCTCCCTCGACATATTCCAGGAGAAACCCCATCAAGCATGACACATCATCATCCCACACAACAAGCCCAACAAGTCTCGATGTTCGCAAGGACGGATCTGAATAGCTACTGAAATTGATCTTTGAAAGTATTTCCAGCTCTCGTAGATGGCCGTGTTCCCTAAAACCGGCTTTGAAGAAGAACACTTCATCGGTTCCAGTCCGCCGTACTTTCTTTGGCACATCACTCAATTCCTCAGGACGTAAACCATCAGTCACTCGCTCAAGTTTCGACGCTGAAATAACTGGAACGGGTGGAAGGGTAGACCGAATGATGACTTCTTCCGGATCAAAACAGTGTGAACCCGAGAAGTCCACCAGGGAGTCGACGATTTGAGTTCGAGGACTCATATCACCGTGCATGTCAGGATCATAGCATTCTTGGATGGCGCAAAGGTGGCCTTCCTTGTTGACGAGCTTGAATGCAAAAGTCGGCGGGGAAAAGTATTCGAGAAGTGTGTTGATTTTCGAGGCGTCAGCCGTCCGAGTAGGGGCTGCTTGGCGTATGAAATCGTCCAAGGCACCGAGAACCCATTCCTCGAAGAGAAACATGTTGTCAGGGTCATCGATGTCCTCTCTGAAGCTATTAAATTGATGCAGAATCTCCCCTTCGCCTTCCAGCTTTTCCGCTGTAATGGTGACAAAGAATCGAGTACCGTTGTACAAGAACGCGTAAACAACGTCGTCGCCATGCACTGACAGTTCTAGCATGCAAAAAGAGGGTGTAGTAGCGTCGGCTTCCAGAGGTTCCATTTTGAAGGTTCGGAAGATGAGCGTCTGCAGTACGGTTCTACTGGTGATCGCCAACAATGGCAAATTTATTTGATGAAGAGGTCAAGCTTCTAGTGGTGGGCTTGAAAAGAAATAAACAAGGTAGTAGTAGTACGTGTGGACTGCCCCGCAAAAGCACCCTTCCACTGGCTTGCAGTGAGGGGTCCAATTACAGCGCCCGAATAAGCGCGACCTAAGAATAATTTCTTATCACAACCACTAGTTATGTCAAGAGTAACCTGCTCAGTATTAATGGTGACTGCTTGGCTGCATCTGCCGTGCCTGAAGCATGTCGGTGGCCTCGGCCAATATTCTGGTGGAGACCAGCTCCGAGCAGCACTGGACAATCGAAGCCTCCGAGCGCTTAAATGTTCCCGGCGCGAAATGAAACCAGCTTATAGCACTTCCCCACAAACCTCATCGCCACGATGGGACTAGCGTTGACGGAAATCAGCTTGCTTTCTATCGAAATCGATGATCCTCTGTCAGCCCTGTGAATCTTTGATACGGCTACAGAGCACTACAGCGCTTAAGCATCTTGGTATATATACGGCAGAAGCAAACGACCTCGATCAGTGTCTTTATGCCACCCCAATATTTCTTCTGGCTAATATTTTGGCCTGTCAGCAGTCAATTAGCTTGTCTTTTCAGTCAAATTAATCTCACAACACCCTTCTTTCCGACATGTGTGGACGAAGAAAGGTCCAGTTTCGATGTGGTTGTCAGAAGTACACTGGTGGAATTATGTACTGCCCGGACGCAGGCAGATCCTCTAGTGGTCGCCGAGTCATGTGTGGCCAAAGAACTGCAAGAACCTACATGTATGAATCTGCCAATGCCTGTGGTGACACTAGGCGTTGCCTTGTCAGCTATTTTGGTGGATATTGGAAGTGCCACGAATGTGATTACGGACACAATCGATACAAGATGTGCTCGGGAACGAATTGTACGCACGAGGTTTGCAGTCGCTGTCGCCAAGGCACCCGGTACTGACAGCAACGTACCGGCCGGTGTCCGCTACTCCCCAACACGAATCTCCACGACTTCGCAAAAGAGCAAGCACCATTTATCCCAGACATTTAACAGCCCAACAGCGGTATTAGGGGTTATTTAGTGAAAGCCAAGGTCAAATATCTGATTGAGCAGAGGCAATATGAAGCTAGTTAGTCTCGGAATAGAATCTGCCGGCTCGTTGGCCGCTCGATCGCCGTACTTATACCTAAATACTTCGTCGCCGGGCGAGTGTGGGGAGCAACTCAAGTAGAGAGGTTGGAAGCGATAGCCAGTTTTGTAGCAAGTCACAACAGAGGGTTCCAGCGGCTCGAGGCACATTCTAAATTAACATCTAATAGGTCCAAGTGACTCGCTAGGGGATGCACGTTTTTATCCATTGACTTGATGCGGGCCGAAAACTAAAACGCTTGGCTTTTTGTGGGGGGCAACGGGCGGCCGGGGGGCGCGACCGACAGACACAAATGCTGCTTTCAGTGTCGAATCGCGACGGGCGCTTGTCTACATCACCATGGCAGACGGGATCATGGCAATTGGTCGGCCAGCGCGCGGATTGCACGGCTCCCGTCCTGTCAGTGTTAAAAGACCATGTCAGTAATGGTGCTCCGGTTGACGAACTTTCACAAATATCCAGATGCGTTGTGTGATCACACTACCGTCTGCATAGCCGAACCTTTCTTCTGGCTAGCTAAGGTGGGAGATGCTGTCGGGCTCGGGAGACTACCTTGGGAGGAGAGTGGCTTGCGAGGATTTGGGACGGCCGGGGTCTTAGCGATTTTGCCTACCGGTGTAGGCGCCATGTGCGAACTGGTGTGTCCCATCAGATGGCGCTCGCTCAAAAAAACATGTCTCTGGCGTAAGCGCTTACTATTCATGCTGAACAACCCAAACCCTCTTTCGTATGGTTATACTTAAAGCTGCTCTCGTCACCTCGGACGATTCTCCTGGGTCCGGACGGTGACTATCGCATTTGGGTTGGGTGGTATCAATTAGTTTCAGTCAACCCGTAATATAGGTACTTCTAGCAACCTGCACTAAATAATAGTATTTTGGGCACCGTGTTTGGCGACGATCTTGCCTTAGTTCCCGTGGTTCTTATGTAGGGTACCTTATGAGGCCTAGTTGTGCAGCAATGCAGAGGGATGCAGATGAAGGGAGATGACGCCCAGATTTTGCGACGGCCTGTCGGCTCCAGCCCATTAATTATGCAGCCCATCAGTCTGCGCCACATGCCGCGTAACACACTTAGCACGAGCCAAGTTTCGCTCAGGCCAAAAAACAAGCGCCCAGGTAGGCGGCTGCTTCCACGCCTGCTCGACATCCAGCTCAACCCTTTACCTTCAAGCCTAGTTACTTGGGCGTACCAAGGTGTCGGCGCATACGGGGCTTCGTTATCCAGAGACGTTTGGATCAGCACATATAGGTTCGCCTCAAGTAATCCAGTTCGTGTGAGGCCCTAGGTCATACGAAATGGGCCGCGGTCTGCCCTCGTACATGTGTTCTGCTTTAAAATGGAATCTAGGTGATCTGCTCTGGTTCCGTCACTGAACCGGAGCTCTTGTGCTAGGCGGAGACGCAGACTGGAGGACCTGCTGAACGAGGACACATGCAGGACTGGTGAGAATGGTGTGCTGGCAAGTTACTAGCCCTGGCACTGTTCCTTCAGCAGGCCACTTCCAGAACCAAAGCCACCTTCACCCTAGTTTCGTGGGTAAACTGGTTCCTCTCTTGTACCAGTACACGTGTGGCACTAGCGCTGGATCGGCCCTAGATCAATTCGTGCTCGGGGATGCGGCGGGCACTGGCATGCCTGCGCTAGCCTGAATTGTAGGACAGCAGGTTCCGGATAGCAGGATTCTGCTGACACGCCAGTGCTATCCCCCTTGGATGGCTAGCGTAGCCTTGCTGGTCAATTTGTTGTGCTGCCCCGTCGCTGCTGCCCCGTATTTCAAGCTGCCCAAGGTCTGCTGTCATAAAATGGTGGTTAGCGTGTTTTGGTTAGCTGCTTAGGCAATTGCGAAGGCACCCAGTTTGCCTACAAATCGGCTCTTACGAGCCAGTTTTCAAAGACTTTGCCTCCACACACCCAGCTCTTTTTATCACGACATCCCTCTCTTGCGTCGAGCTGCTCAAACTACCTGAACACCTTCGCAACTTAACTTGAGCACTGTGATGCTCGAACTCTCGCTCGCTCGCACCAGCCAGTTCTGTGCACTTTCTCTGATGAGCTATGGTACCAGAACATTAGAGATGATTGCTTATTGGGTAAACTGCAGCCTAATTTGGCCCACGTTACATGGAAGGGTCTGCATCCGACCGTTGGTCCATAAATATAGACTAATGTCCCTCGCACTGTAGTATGCATTAAAGAGTGAGACTAGAGTATGCCAGGAAGTTGGTGACTATATACTTGAGAAGTATGAGAGATGCCTGCACTGATGCCGACGGTGCGCCAACAACGAACCATGCTATCTGTGGAACTAAATGTGCGGAATGCTCCTCGAGGGCAATCCAGTCTTTTGATGCGTCATCCGCGATTACGCACAAGAAACCGTCACTTTTCCAGGTCATCATTCTGGTGACCATGCCCACGAATCGTACGATTTGAGCTTTCGCCAATTTTGTCTTATGCTAACGATTAAATGCAGAGATGAGCTCCATTTCTGTTGCCTCTTCCCCAATTGCACTACCGGCCCTTTCAAGCGATGCAGCGAGCTAAGCAAACATTACCAACGGTTCCATATCCACACCAAAGAGCATTTGGACAAGTTTCGCGAGCGACGAAATATGCCAGCAGCCATCTTGCTCGGGTACGTTGATCGAGCACACGGAAGCAGCGGGGGAGATCCCATCAAGACAAACCGACATGTCGGAAAACAACGAAGCGGTTCCGATTCAAGAGCTGGCGAATATGTCCCAAATGTCTACGGAAATTTGATCGCCAGGTATTAAATGCCCTAGTTGTGACGTGGTGGGAGACATAAAGAGGGCACGGCAGTTACGCTTCGATGACCGGTCGCATCGCAGGTCGGTTACATCTGAATGCAATGAATGGCCATTGGCCCTTCCACAGTGCCTTATCGATCAAATGACGGATAAATCGAACAATGAGAGCCCAAAACCCGACATATACAAGACTTCAAAAAAACTATATCGTTGCCCATTCTGCGCTGATAAGGAACTGGCAATGGTCAGGAGTTTCACGACTCATCTGCTGAAGCATCACAACAATTCACGAATCTTCGATCTTAAGCCTGTGGCTTCACGTACAGAGGCAATGAGTCAATAAACTCTTCACCAACCACTACTGCTTGCCCAGCTGCAGGGGTCCGAAATCGTACCCCTCTGTCTGAAATCAGCCCCCAGATAGTTTTTTTTGTTCGACATATATAGTGTAGAAATTATGCCCCCGTTGCCCTCGAAGGTAGGCGCGCTGCCTATCGTCAAGGAGAATCAAGCAGCGCCACACTATTGGTCCCCAACATGGGGTTACTAATGACCTGCGCAAGCAGTGGAACCACCCCGTAGTAGGGGCCAGAGTAAGTAGTCCTGGCAACGTAAACAGTGCTAAATATACAGAGACCTCGAAAATACATGGTGCCGCTGCACACACTCCGCCGTGGCCTAGACTCTACTTGGTCCTCATTTTCCTCTAGTCATGTTATGGGGAGTGCATGGTCCCAATGGTAATTTTTTAATCGCGTAACTAAATAACTACATGCTTTTAATATATTAATCAGTTAAATATTTATTCTTCAGTGGCGTAATTCACGTAAATGGCTACGTAATAATCTAATACAGGGAACCTGGACGTTGGCGGCAAAACGCTTGGGTCGTGCTTAGCTTCAGAGCAAGCACGTCCCCCAGCCCAGGTCATGTTGTCTGCCGTAAGACCACCTGCAAGGCTCTTGCAAAAGCTAGTCACCCCCGAAGCCTTACACCATGTACTCGTTGCACATGGTTCTTGAAGGTAGTCAAACTCCGTAGGGAATCTCCTAAAGGCCTACAGTGCGGGTGGGGGCAAGTAAAAGGCCCGTTCTTGCGCTCGTACTTGAGATGCAAATTCTCTACGTGATCCCACATGTGAGATTTGCGCCCGAATGAGCGCATGCGCCTGCTATACGGGAGTTGCTCTTCGCCGACACAATATATGCACTGCGTTTCACCAAGTACAAGGGGTATCTCCTCAACCTTGACATTGGGAACTGCAGGCTTGATGTCGGGAGAGCCTGGACGAATGCTGCCTTGGCACAGCGAGGAGGATGTGGATACGGTGGGCCTACGCACCTCTCTGAGAGATGCTAAAAGAACCATCAGCTCAACGGCTCGGACCTTGCGGTCTGTGGTGGCTTTTGCATCTAAATCTTGTCTGAAGTCACTCAGGATGGCTTGTAGTTTTGTTCGCTCCTCTAGTTGATGCTGCACACTTGGCTCGAGCTTGGCTCTTTCACCAAGTTCGGGATCTACTGGCATCTCGCTTAACTGTCTCTGCAACTCCTCGTTATGGAGGCGCCGACGACACTCCTCTTGGTAAACTTTCGTCATGTCATCCCGAAAAGCCTTTTCAGTGTTTCTGAGGTCTTTCCGCAGTTGTTGATACTCTTCCCTGACCGTCTCGGGGGCAGCCTTGATGAATCCGTAGTCTTGCCTCATGCGACGTGCCATTACCTCAACCTGTTTCGCAAGACGGACGACTTCGGGATCAGGAGGTAGCTTGGCTAACTCAGCTTTGGGGATCTGCTTTGGAACTTCAGGATTGCATTTGATGCTCATATGTGTGAAGGCCCGGGTCAGACCGTCGGCAGATGGGTCTCTTTCAAGGAATGCGTCCTGCGTATTAAATCCTACCCGACTGTTTTGGTATGCATTTTGCAGGCACCCAGTGAGAGGGTCGTGCCTCATGACCTGATCAACAATGGAATCGGGAGCGATGCCAAGCAGAGCATTTGCGTGGCCGCGACGGAAGCAATACGACGTCCATTTCTCCTCTGACCCCAGTTCGGTACCTATCCTATCGAGGTAGAAAGCGTATGTCGAATACTTCATCGGCTCCGTGTTAGACTTGACCCATCCGCCAGCGGTGCGGATTGACCGTCGAAACACAGGCGTTTTCAGTATACTGGATTTCCAGTAAACCCTGGTTGCACTTCTGCGAATGTGAGATGAGAAGAGGCGAGAAGCTTTATTGAACCCTTCTACTTCAATAGCATCGTCCCGTATGGCACGAGCCAGTATATGACTTATGGGACATAGAATCGGCAACGGGTTTTCGCGAAATAAAAAGATGGTGCTAAGCGCATGGTTAGTAAGGGCACAGCAGCATCACTGTCATGTTCAACAAGGGTGCTAACATACGGCTTGGGCTTGTTTTTAGCTCCTTTGTGGTGTCGGAACATGACTTCCATGGCCAAAACGTCCCTATCCCCACCATTAGGATCCTGAACAAGCCAGAGCACAATGTCTTCGTAGCACAGAGCCTTGTGCTTTCGAACTATCTCGTGGTCTTCCTCAGCCTCATCTAGATCCATGGGTTCACCAGCTTGCTTGAATTGCCATTTCCCGCCGCCCTGGTGGGTGGTGCCATTGGAGTCCTCGTCGTCAGATTCGGTATCCTCTGCGCCATCACTGTCATAGGGGTCATCGGTGTCCAACACAGAGTTGTCAGAATCTGAATCGTGTTCTTGCTCTGACTCCTCCTGCTTGTGCCCAGTACCCGAGACTGCGCTATGTTCGTCGACGTACTGCGTGATGCCCTGCGACATGGGAAGACTGCGCTTCGCAGTCATCCCGGTAGCTGCGTCATCGTGGTTCAAATCTTCAAACAACGGATCTTGTCCTCCCCTACACTTGGTGCCATCCACAAGCTCAGCAGGCCTACAAGCAGTATACGATTGGAAGAGCATAATGGTGGCAAGGTCAAGACGGTCGTCTTCGGTGGGGAAGACACTCCTGTCGCGGCACCAGTGTTGTGTCAGCCCCAACAGGAGATCATCCACTCCCATCACAGGCTTGGATCCGGGCTGGTCATCTAAATTGAATTGGCTTTTCAATCGGCCGTGGATATGCTGTCGACTGTTAGTATGCAACGCGCACTTCCATCAGCCAACACAGGGACCACCTTTCGAATTTCTTCGCAGTCATTCGCATTAACGACTCTGCCCTGGTTTGACCGGCGGTACAACATCTTGAAGTCGCGCCAATATTGGTTCACTGTCTTCAATTTGGCTCGCTTGCGTCTGGGCTGAATGTAGGTCTCGCAAATGAAAAATAGAAATGTCATTATTAGACCCTTGTTACAGTATTTCCACTTAATAGCTTTCCGCCAATTGCCATGTTTCTTTTCCCGGCAAAATCTAGCTAACCGGTTAGACAACTCCTCTTATTGAATTAGGGCTTGTTTTGGACTGCACCTCATAAATTTCTTTCTAATATAGTAAATGTTGGCCATAGTAGTGTCTGCATCTATTGGGGCCAGAAATGTTTCCTCATTCAGCTGTCTCTGCATGCGGTGATAGCCAAGTGCACTTATTGTATGTTTCTGCCTTTCTTTCCGAGCTAGAGT
This sequence comes from Metarhizium brunneum, assembly GCF_013426205.1. NCBI lineage: Eukaryota > Fungi > Ascomycota > Sordariomycetes > Hypocreales > Clavicipitaceae > Metarhizium > Metarhizium brunneum. The sequence continues at coordinate 3,354,640 of NC_089424.1, read as the reverse complement.
AGCTCGATGGCGTCGCCGAGCCGCGACCTCGAGGGTTCGCAAAACAGTATCGTGCATTTGTTTGCCAGTCATGTTTATTTCTAAAGATAAAAAGTTCCAAAGGGACAAAGTGCAAGTTCCTCACCTCTCTTTACAAATGAAGATGAGTAGAATGGATCGAGAACGGGTGGGCATATTCATCCCATTTATGAGCGGCAGCTGGGAACGTGTTTACGAGAGAGACGGTGACATAAATAGGCCATTGGGTTAGTGTGAGCACAGTGACCCAACCGACTGTCTGGCAAGGGAGAGGCGATGCTGCGTCCTAATAGTGGCCCACTGCACCTGGATCCAAAGGAACGATGCGATGAATGCCCGATCCGCTGAGCAAAGAGAACAATTTTATTTCGTCTCAGTTTCGAAATTTTGTTTGGGGGATTACTCGTTTGTTATATGTACATTAATACAACTGTATCATGCGTTGACGTTTGTACTGTAATTTGGAGGGGACGAAACAAACATTTGATCCTCGATTTCAACGAACCAAGTCATGGGTGGGGCTTGTCAAGGAGGTGTCTGCTTGTGTCAACACTTGGGACGGAAGTGTAACTACTCGTTTTATGTCATCGCTTGGATATGGCAATGAGCGACTTAAGTTTACGTCAACACGGCATGTGCGGTTGGGCGACCCTGATGGAGAAAATCCTACTATATAAGCGGCCGAACCTCCTACTGCTTTGGATCAGCCTTTGTTCTCCATACTTTTCCAATGTCCGCTGTAGCATCAGGTAAGCCAAAGAAAAGAGACAGAAGTAATGAAAACTTCAAGAAGAGGTGGAACACTTTAGTAAAAAGCGGATGCGGTGTCCATGAAGACTACCGAGCCGATGTGTATATTTTGCTAAGGCGGAACGGTCGGATATTCGAATTTAAATCCACTGACAAAGCCTGGCCTTTGTCTGCAGAGGAAATTGTGAGACACACTCCGAGGCGCGGGGAATTTGAGAGCAATAGCTAACAACCAGTGATAGGAGAACACCTTCCCACTGCCCCTTCAGGTGACCGCTGCAGATATGGCACGTCAAGAAAGTGTAGCATCGGAATCAGACAGTCGTGCAAAGGAGTAGTACCAAGGTGGATTTCCAGGGAGTTGGAGGTGTTCTCCATTTATGTTCTGGCGCATTTCCGACCTCGTAGAGCAATGTGGGACTAGACAAGAGCATAGCGAAAGAAACAACTAGAGAGGTAGAAGATTCGCAATCATTTACATAGCGTTTCTGTCGGGTATTGATATTCACCAGCGTGATTCAAACAAAATACAATAGTTACTCAAGCGCCGACAATCCCTTTTTGGCGCCCAGAGGGAGCGGTTGTTACTGGTAACCATCCCACTGATTGTTGATTATCACCTAATCTTGCTAAGCCTGGAACTGCCGTGTAAAAAAAAAGAAGAAAAATAGCAGATATACAAGTACTAACCCTTTTGAACCTCTTGATGGTTAGGCCACCATCCCTCAGAGTGTCAGGTCTTGCTTGCAGCCAATCAGGTTACGGCGTTCTGGTCGTAGCACTAATACCCAGCCCGCCAGCCTGGTCGTCTAATTTACATCTTGGCTCCGTCATAAGGAGTAGCAGCATTTGGCCCTAGCACAGCCGGATCAATGCACTCTTCCATAAGGTCGTCAAACTGTCTCATTGAGCCTGAGCCCGCTACAGCCGACTGTTGCTCGGCAGCATTTTGTTCTGCAGTTTGAGGTAGCATGGCGGGGTCTTCGCTGAAGAAGTCATTGTCATGCGGACGATTCGGCCACTCCAAGGCGCCATTCACATCTGCAGGTACGGGGAAGTCGACAAAGGTTAGGAGCTCCCGATAGTTCTTTTGGCTCATTTCCCTGATCTCAAGCTCATTAAGTGTCTCCAATAGAAGCTTTTGTGGTGGCAATACACCATAAGTAAGCAAATGCCACATGAGAAAGGAGAGGTCCTCGATATCTTTCTTCAAGTATGGATGTTGTGCTTTAATCCTTAATAACAGCTCCTGCTCATCAGGGCGATTAAGCCTGAGGCCGCTGTCACAATTGTGAGTGGAGGGACTCGTCGCTTCCAAAACGGGCTGGGTAACGTACTGTGTGTTCCTGAATTGTTTAGGTATGAGGGATAGAGCCCCGCACCCAAACTCGTCATTGAAGTCAAGCCAAATTCTATGCATTTGAACTTCTGCCTTCCATTTTGTTTGCATTTTCTTCCTTCTAGTTCGTTCTGTCGTATTCTTCAATTTTTTACGGACCCAATCCTTCAATAAGATTTTGGTAAATATAACGCCCAAAGAATACTTCGTCCTTTTTGGCTTATTGTAATGATCGTAAAGCTGTACAATTAATGCAGAGTGATATCTGTCGGCAATAGTCTTGATGTGCTCATTTTGTCGAAGTTTCTCAAAATGAGTATGGAGGCATTCGAGCTGTTCAGCAATCTCTCCTTCACTTGCTGTCTTACCTTTTGTAAATGCGCTTAATGGCTCTTGGGCATTAAAGGACATACGGTTCCTTTCTTGAAGTATGACTTCTCGGAGTTCTATCAATGTATCCGGCGCCGTGAGTTCGTTGGCAACTACGTCAGCGGCAGCTTTGGCTAATATGTAGTCGCGCTTCAGTCCATCTGAATGTTGGGAGCAGCTACGTTTTGTCTTTTCCTGGCCGACTTCTGCATTGCCGTCTCCTTTCTTCCGGAGGGGCTTACAAGAGTCATCGTGGCTTACGGGGCCTGGAACTGATGGGTGTGGTGTCTCGGAGGGACGGGGTCGAAGCTTCCTGTATTCAGAGCGACCAGACAGGGCCTCGATCTTTGTTTTCAGGCTCGCATTGTCCTTAACACAAGCCCCACGATCGGTGGCACCTACCTCATCCAGCGGCGGGTTCTCTTGCTGGGGGTTCTCTGGCGGCGGTGTGGGTATATCATTGGATATTTCAGCGGCAGATATCGACTGGAGAGATCGGATGTTTGATGCCAGCTTTGGATGGCGAGAAAGGTACTCATCAATCTCGTTGCGGCTCTGGCCAATCAAGGCATCAAATGTATGCAAGAGCTACAGACAACTGATAGTTAGCGTACACTCCTCAGATTGGCGGGCGACCCACTTCTGGAACACTGAACGTAGGTTGCCCGCTGCTGGTGTTGCATAATATAGACGGAGCTGTTGTCTGATCACGATCACTAGGGAGAATAGCCATTACACCTGTGGTATGGAAAGGTAAAATGAGAAAGAAAGGAGGAAAAGGGGAGAGGATGAGAACAGGGGCGTGGCCAGTTTTAAGCAACGGACACCCAGAAATCGACTCTTGCCAGTCGCTGGCTCACTGCACTTGCTTTCCTGCATGCAGTGCCCCACAGTGATGGACGACTGCTCCAAGTTTGTCATGATGGTGACGTGAATTGATGACGGACAGCACGGGTACACGCTTCCTGGTGGTGACACATTACCAGCCATGGTAACATAGGTCGGGCTCGTTCCTGCCACGCTGACTTCTGCAAGGTACCCAGCCTACAGTTACTCTCCCCTGCCACTTATGTAGGTTCGCAGCATCATAGACATTAGACGACGGATTTACGATCTTACAGTTTTGGGTATCTAGTTCAACCTCTGTGTTACGGGGAACATCATGCCGTCGGGCGATGAGTTGGCGTATGTAAGAGGTATAAGAGCACTCTACCTAGGTCCGACTAGTCTATCCGACGGCGCGAGATAATACAGATGTTCTGCGCAGTTTGGGAGTGGAGGTTCTACCTGGAAGTTCTCTACGCCGTTGCTACGTCAATATTCCCAACACCAGACAGCTTGAGAGCAGACGCAAATGTAATTCCGTGATCCAGCCCATGTCGATTTCCATAGACCCGGCGCCGCAAGTAAAGACTGTTGGCCCGTACAGTCTGGTTCCAGAATGACTTGAGCATGGGTGAGACAGAAGGATGAAAGGCCCCACCGAGCACTGTTCAGATGACTCACTACCCTTCCCTACACACACGTGAAAAACTTCAACACCGTACCCCCTCCCACCAACTCGCAAGGTTGGAGATCTTCCCGACAAAATAGTGCCAGGCACCAGGCACCTCGTGAAGCTCCAGCATCCACAGAACCCGTCAAGCCATGTGGTGCAAGTGGAGCAAGCGGCACCTCCGAATCTGCCTGTCGCCAATGCGAAGTGCCTGGTTCGCCAATGAGTTGCCGGGAAGTGAAGATATAGCAAAAGCACCGAATACTTTCAAAGATACCATTTGTTTGGAATGGTGGAAATAAGGAACAAGTAGGCTTGGAGGTAAGGATCGCCGTAAGATAGGCCATCAGATACTTCAAGTAAAAGGCTCCAAGTGGTGAGAGCCGACCTGCCCACCCACCAAGCCCATACGCAATCCCTGGTTTGCTGGTGGGGAAGATCTCACAGCCTTGCCCACTATTGCCCTTGAACTTCTGATCAAGAGATCATCCTGTCTTTATTGAGAGAAGGCTCCATTTCCGATAACTCCGATACCCTCCCTGGCAGTCCGATACCCTCCCTGGCCTAGCCGACGACGTCATCGATTTGGCGTGCAGAATTTTAAATGACGGAAATTAATTAAACATTGGCTAGTTATGCCAATGCACTCTACTTTCTCCAGATTGCCACAAGTCATCCTTTCAGGATCACAGGATAGAGTACGGGCGCTCTCCGAAACGTGTCACCATAGTGTCCAGCAGGAGGGCTACCGCATTTTTCTCGTCCAGTTTCTTAGCTTGATGGAGGCGCTCTTCGTCTTGAAGAATGGTAGGCTCATTATTGGCTCCTGGCCAATCAACCGTGCCGTTTCCCCTCTGTTGTGTCACAGACTCCAGCAAAGAAAGGCTGAATCTCTAGTGGCACTTGAACGGCTTTATGAATGCCCATCATCTCAAGTTTTTATATGCCCGCAAGTTGAACTTATTTAATATGCACCTCAAATGTGTCCATATCATCAATCTCCGCCTCTTCCATCGTGGCATGCTCCTCTAGTATGTCTCCGTCAAACCAAACCCCAATATATTTGTCTGGTCCTATTGAGCGTTGCGTGCGGAAACTAGTAATAAGGGTTCCAACTGTTGTTTCCGGTCGCACTGTCATTTTGACGTCGTCGAGGTCGCGAGCCTTGAGGATGACCCGTATCTTGACCTCGGGAGTGACAGGTTCCCTTTCTGCCGGCACTGGGCCCCCCTCGTCTAGTAATTCCACAGTCTCTCTCCTCCGCTTAAGCGCCTCTTCACGTTCCATCTCTCGAAACAAATCCAATGTCCATGCCTCTATGTGGACCTTTGTTCGACCGTGGGCAAGACCGCTAGTGCTGTGTCCATCCACTATAGCCCGCCCGTCGCCATGTGGCCGGATACCCATATTCAGCAAGGTAGAAAATGCATATGCCTTCTTTCTGCACCAAGTAAGCACAATGTCGTCGTCTTTTTCAATATCCACAAGGACTCCTCTGTGTTTCTGAAGAGTGAGCCAGGCGTTACGAACTAGCCGGAGCTGCTTATCATAGAGAAATTTGAAACAGCAAGGCTTAGTACCAGGGACAATTGAAGTCACAAGAATATCAATCTTTTCTTTTGCCGCAGCTTCATATGAACCGTCATGGACACGTTGTTCCTCTGCCTTGCGAATATAATGAGCAAATTCATCGTCCTCGTCTCTTGCTATGAAGCAGACGCTGTCCCGTCGATTTGTTGGCGTAGGTGCAACCTGGATACTGTCCTCGTCGTCAGAATCAAGAAGCACCATTGGCAAACCGTTCGAGGTAAGTGTGTCGCCGGGCAAGTTATTTATTGTTGGTTGCTTCGGGTGGGATCGCAAGAATCGGGTGGATGATAAGTTGTTTAGTGTGGTGTCCGCATTGTCCATATCAAGACTTGCATTCCTTAGGAGTGTTGAGTCTAGACGCATTCGCTTCGATGCCAGTGGCGTGACAAACTTGCTTGTGATTGTAAGCTGCATGACGCCCATATCACGCATATATATACTAACCTGACTACTTCTCTGCTGTCTTTAACAAGCTCACTAACGACGGGGGGCGTGCTTCGAGCTGCCTGAGAGAACGTTCCAGATTCGGCGTTTGCTATAACTTCTCTTTCGATATTGTCATCGAGAGGTCTCTTGGACTTGGCGGACTGACGTCGTTCGTCCTCCAGCCTCTGCCTCTTCTTTAGGCTTCTCTGAAGCTCCGCAGCTATTATAGGCTCCATCTCCTTAGATCTGCGAAATAAGTCGAGTCCATCGTCTTCCGCCGACAGTTTCTCATCATGGATTGTCTCGACATTCTGTGAAGCCACCTTGCACAAAACCGTTGTCTTGAAAGGAAGTTTCTTGCCTTTTGGACGCGACGGGGTTTCCATCTTGTCACGCATGGCAGTAACTAATGAACATAGGGGCCTACTCAACCTCGGGCTAAGTCCCTAACTCATCTCGATTTTGGGTCGTTCTGTTTTATTTCTGAGAAGCAACAAGATGCAACACGGTCGGAAAACCTGCGCCATATGCGTGGGTGCAAATCCACGGACCTGCTTCCAAGAGGACGTTAAACGTGGCCACGCACCAGAGCAAGTGGAGCTTGTCTGCCACTGGCTGTTACGAACGTGCAGGATGCTAGCGAATCAGAACAGCGCAGGATTTGGTATTGTTAATAATACCATCATCTTACTCATCAGCCCTTCTCTTTTCATTCCATTCTCCCCCGTTCTCTTATAATAATTTCTTTGTACTTCCTGTAATTACAATATTAATACCCCCTCTGCCATCCTCAACGTAAGCTATTCCACTTTTCGTCAGTGTATAGGAAAACCCCATCGCCTGGCGATTATTGGGCGTACGACTGGGCTTTTCAGGTTCGTGGCTCATGGAGTTACTAATTTATCAATGCTCACGGACACGCGAATCCACAGAAGAGCATTGTATATATGATATGAAGAAAAAAATATAAGTGCTTCCCCCGAGGTTGTATCTGCTCAATCTAGATCTCAGTGGAAGCCGGGTGGTAGGGATTCCCCCAGGAAGTTGAATTGCAAGTACAAAATTACCCTACCGGGCTGTTCGAAGTATTTTATGATCATTGGGTTAACGTCATTAATCATCTGGATATTGCTCCTTGATATTGGATACGAATCTACAAGATTCTGGATCAAAACGTCTGAAAAACTTTCCTGCCATGGGAAACATGGTATCATCGATGTTTCTAGAATCGTGTATGAGCTCGATGTTATCAGCAGCTACAACATTTGGCTCAGACCCATTGCTTGGACTATTCCAAAGGACCGACAGTTAGCCCAAGCGAATAGAAACAAGCAACGGAGTTGCTACATCGTAGATGAAAGGGCTTCTGGGGCTTACAAGCATATAAAGTAGAACTGAGTCGGTGGCCAAACAGGTAAGCGAGAGTGTTCGCCCGGGGCGGCAGTGTCTGCCTCATCATCTGGGTCTCGAGACGCTGCCACAGGCAAATGTCGTGTGCCTTGGTCAGGCCAGCCTGTGATCACACCTATCCAACCATAACGCCTGTGCCGAAAAACCTGACCGATCTTATAAGGCACTGATTGATTCCTGTCTAAATCTCTCCGAGACATGGGTGGTATCACGTCATCTTGGTCTCGAACCAAACGCCAGTGATCCCACGGGTCTCCCAAGCCGCGATTTACATGACGGGCAAACCCATGACGAAGTGCAGTGAAACTGTTATACATGGGCCAAAGATACTTCTCTACCAGCCATGCGTCTTCGGGCCATGACCCAGCAAATCGGTGTAGAAAACTTGCTAACCTATCGTTCCATTCAAAAGTATTAGGAGGCGTCAGCAACAGAGATGACCACATGGCTGAATACAGTGCAGCATCCACGTTCATTGCGTCGTTACCACGCAGAAGCTGGCTCAATTCTGGGTGAGCGTCGCCTTGTAGTTCCAGAATCCTGAGAAAAGTCGCCTTGATATTTTGAGCGGTCCTTAGCACCATTGTTATGGGGGGCACAGGAGCAAAAAATGCATCTGTGCTTGTTTGCCATGCATAGTCAGCTAGTAGGTTATGTAGGTCGGATGCAGGGACTTCGTTGTCGAGCCCATAAGGATCGAGGTACATCCCTTCTGGTTGCTCACGGTAGCAATCAACATCCCCGTCCAAAGTATATCCGGACTGAGCGAAGACAATTGCATAGACATGGTTAGGGAAAGCACAGCATTCAGCATTGAGCCCCAGTCTCGCGGCGAGACAGCAAAATATGGCACTTGATATGAGTGGAATAGACTCATGTTCTTCATACCGCAACGCCTGACCTATCAAACAATTTCGAAGATTTCGATAATTCTGTTCTGTGCTACTTAGACCGGTTAGATTGTTGGCACGCACCCATCTGTTCAATGTCACAGCTGTCTCTCGAGTTGTAAGCTCTGAAAGGTCAGTGCAACTGACTCGAAATTGAGCAACTAACTCGTCCAACATCTGGGAAATCTAAGCAAAGCCAATCAGAGAGTTTGTCAATCAAGTATTGAGAGAGCAGTTTGTATGACGACATACGTCATCTAGGTCACCAGTTTGGTCGTGTAACACGAACATGTCAAAGGCGCCGAGTGCTCTTTCGAGTCTCTGCGCGGCATCTTGTGCAGACAGCGAATCGCGATCCAGACCAAGCCTGGACCATTCCTCAAGGGCGATGCTCCGATGAATGTTGTCGAGGATGGCATTGCTAAAATATCTAAGAGTCGAGTTTCAATTATCCTGGGCTGACTGCTTGTAAGGCAGAGCAGGGTAGATCGGGCTAATTACCTCCTCGCTAGAACATCTGACGCGGACTCATGTATATGACATTGGACCAAAAGGAAGTCCTTGGCGTCATACCCCAGACGACAAATCTTCTCAATCTTCTTTAAACGGCCAACCTTGGTTTCCACAATACCATCAAGAAGCTCGGAGATGGTATGGTTGCTGCGTGTTCTCAACAGGAACAAGTACTTCCAGTCGACACTTGCCACCGTCGCCTGCAGCTTTTCGCCAAAGCCATGACCCGGGTGCCAGTATCTAAAGGTACTCTGGCAATGATATCTCCAAAGCAAGCCTTCATTTGCTAACCTATAGAAACGATGACACAGTAGCTGAAAGCATTGCAAAATATCCCTAGGTGGGACAAAGCGAAGGAGGTGCTGAATGATCTCATCCGGGAAACGACGTAATGAGCCAGTGTCAGGTAGCTTGTCGTCATTGGCATATATGTCCGATGGGATACTATCCATCTCCAAGACATGAGCTCGCTCTATCTTTCGCCACCTGGAAAGCTCGAAGTGGCTTGACCTGTATTCTTAAGGTTTCGATGGAATGCTCTAAGTCGCCCATGAAGTATTTTTTCGCTAGATGGGTTCCTATAACTCTTAGTACAATTCACGACTCAAGAAATGTCGGTCGACACCCTACTTCTTGAACCCTCCAGTCTGGCAGTATTCTTCTAGACAGATCAGGACGGGGTGGTGTAGTGGACGCGGGCGGGCATGGACAACCCCCGATCCCGAGCAAACTGTGAATTGGGCGGGCCAAGTCACCAAACTCTGTTCGGTACGTCGTAGGCAAGAGGGAGAGGGGGTAGTCATTCGTGTCGTGACGCGTTGTCACCCAGGGCCATTCTCACGCTCGAGGAGCCAGGTGCCGACTCAGAAGACTCTGTTGACAAGTCGCTAGCTTAAACGGGTCAGAGACGGGAGGAGCACAACTAGCAAATTGTCCACCCTGCGATCTTGTAGTTGCCGAGAACCCCCTTCCTTCACTTGACACAACCATGGGCTGCTGTGGGCTACAGATTGGTGACCCTAGCGTGATTGGCGAACGGAGTGTCATACCACCGCACATGGCACACATAGAATGATATTTATTGGGAGGGAGGATTCAGGTAAATGTGATGAGTCGCCTGAGGGGCTGCTTTGTGCAATTTCCGGGCCCCACTGTCTCAACAACCCCTCAGTCTTGTATCATGCAGTTGACAATAAATGGCCGAGAGCAGCGTATCTGATTCCCCGTCCGATCTCAGCGAATCCTGGGACACAGGTCGAGGTGGGCGACGTGGACGCCACTTCCACCAGCACGCTGTTGCGTTCACCAAGTTGTGCATGCCGAGCTCTGACACAGCACATCGCATGCTGTGTCAACCAAAAGAATGGCTGTCACCCGCGGTTGCGCACAACACTTGGGAGCTACGAACGGGACACTCAAACTTGGGTCCGCACCGTTCCCCTCCCCGACCCGCCGACTTGGGTGGTAGGCAACCATGGACGTATTTCGTCACGGGTATATCGGTCTGGGGAGACCAGGGCTTGACTTTTCAGTTACCTGAAAAAAAAGATGCCTGAAAATCTTTTCTTATTAACAATATGGCTCGTCTGCAGGTGCAAAGAAAGGAGCCGCTGAGCCATGTGAAATCCAGGGTGAAATATGAGAGTTGAAAAGGAATATGACAGGATATGTCAGCGGCTTTCTGATGAAGGGAGTCTTGAAGACCTGAAGATTCTGCAGCTTGCTATCAGGTCCAATCGATCACAGGCAGCCTCATTTATTAGATTTGGGAGAACACTAGACATGGATGTTCCTCAAGCCGACGTCACATTTCCTGCCGTAGTTGCATCGCTGGTCACAACTATCTGGTGTTCGTGGGTGTGGCTTCCATGTTGCAACTATTGCCTGCTCAACTGTTGCGACGACCGACGGCTTCTGTCAGCAGCGACGTGCCGTCTCACCAACCCTCGAGCACGGGATCGCAGGACTCGCATAACTCGCAGGAGAACCTTCAGATCTCACTCCGAATGGGCTGGCTCTCCTCTTCGAATTGTAGTTCGGTATCACACGCTTCACCATTCCGCCGTTTGGGCCAAGGGAATTTTCTATGAACGTATCCCGCCAAATATGATATGGGTAAGCACTGGATTGTGTGGGTTTCCCAGGCCATACTTTCCCGACATGCCCCTGTCCAATCCACCATAGCCAGCAGCGCCTGGCTGTGTCAAGCTAGGGGTCGCTGCCTTTCATGCGTCTGGCGATGGGAGACGATGGGAGACGTTTTCCTCAAAAAAGTGTCGAGACTGAAAACCCGCAGAATCGAGTATTCCCCAGTTGTACACCCCGTTGCTGAGCTGCCAATGTTACCAACTCTGCTCCTCGGCAGCAAGAGCAAGCATGGCGCCGACGCGTCGCGACACCGGTCACATCACCACTGGCTCGAATTGTTCATGCATGTCTCTGTTGTATCACATTGAACTTGGTGACTTGTCTGCCAGGGATTTTCAAGTCACAACTTGCAATGAGAAGCAGAAGGATCTTTGAGCGGCCGCCTTTTTACTCTGAGCGAGTTCTACTGCGCTTCTTTTACTATTTGACTGCGGATTTCTACAACCATGGTGGCTGCGAGCCAGCGGTGAATATGGATGACCAGCCGTGTAAGATGAAGGTCTCTTTATGTCCCGGCATAATGGAGGGTCATGAAGTGCATAGGAAGTACCAAATAATCGTCAACATACAGCAGATAAACGGCATGCTCTCCGCCATGTCAAACACAGCTAAGCGCACATCAGGACCTTGTGAATACCAGGCCGAAAACTGTCTCAGACTTTTCAATATACCCACCCAACGGGCCGCCGGCCGCCCATCCCCGAGACCACTTCACAGGGCTAGAGAAAAAAAGATCTGTCAATCAATCGGAAGGCGAAAATTAGTTGAATAAAAAGGACAGGTACATTAATAAAAGGAGACAAAGCTTAAAAAGAGAAAAGTCCATGACGGAATGAAATCTCATGCTTCGCACATGGCCGTCCAGCACTGTTGTGAGAAAGCATAGAAGCATATTGTGGAGACAATGCAACAGGTATGTCCCCTAATAGAAGAGGCTAGGTCGATTCGTTAACATGTCCAGACTACACAAGAGCACTTATCCCGCTTTTGCGATCGCTATTCGGCATATACATCTTGTGTTGAATACTTTGTACAACATGCCCAACATAATAACCAGGTTCGAATGATCGCAGCTTTTGCCAATATTCGCCTGCCATCCCAAAACTGTCACTGTGAGCCCAGGCCATCAACTGTACACTCAGCTTCCAAGCACGCAAAATGTCCATCGCCTCTGGTTTCTGTTTCACCTATTCCATATATTCGTCGTCTGGTAGTCACAGGGCTAGCTTCTCCATCTGTTATGAGTTGCTTCTTCGGCGAACAGTGGAAATTAGGCGTTGGCCATATTGTACAAGCGGAGCATCAGAACTTCCTCCTAGCAGCAAAGAGTGAGAATTGGCTGGGTGTCAAATCTCACTACGATATCTGCGAAGAACAGACCGTCCCTTTTTTGGTATCACCACAATATATAACGGAAGAGGAAATCCAGTCGGCGGAAGCCAGTTGGAGCGAATGGCTTGCTATGCAGGATTGGTTGTTAGGGCCAAGAGGTTTGGACCTGTAAAGAAAGTACGCCATAGACGACCGTAGCTAAGCAAGCTGGTGGCCTTTTGAACTGGATAGGATAAGCAAACGGTCAACTGCCGGCGGGAGGGTGCCCACGAGAGGCGAGAAAATTGAGTCGCAGAGCCAGGCGCACATCGGGTCTCCATTTCGAAGCTATGTGGTGGTTAAGAGATATTGATTGTCTCTGTTCTGGCCTTGATGCAGTGCTGAGCTGTCGACACAACCATCAGTCCCTATGAATCGTTAGCGACATGCCGCACGACGGCACGCATCAAACAGGGTCGCACCGCATCACCTTTTTAACATGCCAAGCTGGCCCGACAGGACGTGCACTCTGCAAGTCAGATATGTGTTGCTCGGCGCGTTCGGGCGGTGTACCGGACTGGCGCGGTCGCGACGGTTGGAATATGTGTTCTATTGTGCGAGCGTAAATTGAGCGCTCGAGTGAAGCGTTTAGGACATAGGTTCGCATGACTAAATCAACGGATGTTTTGCCCTTGCTTTGCGGTTCCCCCACATCCAATATTTTTCTGATTATTGCAACGCCCTAATCCCATAGCTTCGCAGCGGGATGTGGCAAGCTGGGCTGAGGCGACAAGTCGGCAATGATGGCTTTCGTCTTCGGACAAAGGAGGCAGACCGAATCGGGAAACAGGGTTACTTCTGATTCTATACCAAAATACGTTCTTAGTCTTATCCTTGATCAGCACAAGCTTTTATGGTTCTGTATCTTTCCTCCCCTAGGAATCTCAGGCTGCATTGATGGACCCCGCTCTTCCGAGTTCCCTAAATCCACCGTTCCCATATGCCAGCATGCCCACGCATGCGGCAATGTTGCGGCGGCTCATATATATGCTGTTGAAGAGAAGACTCCACGAGACACAGAGTATATTCTCAATTCCGGTACGCGGCTGGAGTGGGATAGGGATATGAGGGCTGTTTCGAGGAAGTATTTGAAGGGTATGATCGAGGGGGAAATGTTCGCCTTCGAAGTGTTGACGTTGATCAAGGGGGCTGCTTATGGGGAAGCAACGGAGAACCGTGTTCAGCTGCAACTTCTGCCAGCTCACAAACGCCCAGCGAATCAGAACAGCACAGAACTTGAGGTATTGTTAACAATACCAGCTTGCGGAGAATATATAATCCTCACCAGCCTCTTCCGCTTTTCATTGCGTTCCTCCCTGTTTCATCTGACACAAACATCCATTTGGCAGGTACGCGACCAATCGCAGGATATCTCAGCCTCCTTCTTTCTTCTTTCTAACCAGCATCACCTGGCGCTTTTTGAGCTGCAACTATGGTTGTGGCCCGTCAACTTTCCCTCCCATGAGACTATCGCACAACAAGGTTTTAGGAACAAAGATCATAGCATCTGCAGCCCGTCCCTACACTGCTGTCCTGATGTCCTTTCTAACGCAGACTCCCCGAATTGTTTGCGATTGGATATGCCCGCTAGTCAGGTCGATGATATAGCCCCAAGAAGTCTCGCGTCGTGGGCTAGTTGGTGAATTCCGCATGCATTTTCTCAAGAGAGATTCTGCATGCGGGCTACCACAGCTAGCATCTTGGGCGCCCTGTGTGGCGTTACATACCCTTCTCAGTTCGTCCAATATAACCGACTTTACTGCGGCTTACGGCTTTGCACGATAGGTATTGAGTCCCTGGCAAGGCTGAGGAGAGTACCCACGAATAACTTCAGGTACGTACCTGTTCCACACATAATGGTCTCCCAACCACAAGCACAAACTTGTGGCTATGGGCCACCCAACTAGACGTACCATGCTGATCCCAAGCCGTGTTCCACCCTCTGCATTGCAATGGCGGGCGGCAGATCTTACCCGGCAAATTTATGGGGTCGCGACTTTCAACAGGTATATTGGCAAACAAATGTGTCCTCTGGCATCGACAAGAGCCAAAGGCATGTCCTCCGAGGTTTGCGTATACTAACCCTCGTTAGCATTCAAAATAGTGCTATATTACATGCCCTGCCGCTCATTATCTCCTCCACGAAGACCACGAAGACCGACACAAGAGGCACTGAGCAGGCAGCTACACAGCCCACCAACATGCGGAATGTTACAACACGCACCTGCGTTCCCGCTGTATCGCACATGAATAAGGGCGGCGCATAGCGAAAGATGGGGCAGAAATGTGAGCAGAAATGTGAAGATGCTACACGACGAAAAACAAATTGACATATTATTGGTGCGTTGACAGTGTAACGGTAGAGACAGTAAGTACTCCATACCAGAAAGAAATGGATCAGAAGTTGTCTGGGTACAGGGAACAAGCATTGGTAGAGGCAATTGCTCCATACTGCCAGGATCCAAAATGGATGCACTGTTCTGCTCTCTCATTCGTGGACGTCACAGGGGGGTAGAATCGTTAAATTGGTTAACTTTGTCCTGTCCCTATACTTTCTAGCCTGGAGATATATCGGATCGTATCATACGCTAATACTACTATCCAGATCTTTGAAAGCGGCGGTATTAGGCGATTCTTTCAATTACTGGTATTATTGTACAGCAAGCGGTCGTCAGGTTGCTGGCCATATCCAGGCTGCTTATCTTGCACACCGGCCGAGTGTTTGCCCATTTCGCCTAGTGCATTGGTTACCGCTAAATTCTGGAACCCCGGAAGCTGTTCCTAGTCGAGGCCGGCAAACAAGAGCGCCAAAAAGTGCGGTAGTACCCGTCGCTGACAAGGGTATGAGCAAGAAATATTCGGAACCGTCTGATCGGAGTATATGGCTCCAGAGCCGTCGAGGCTCCACTGTCGACACTTGGAACCGTGGCCCCTTGGGGCATCGTGCCTGGTAGTAACGTATGCACCGAAAGATACCTATCCGCAGCCTATCTGTGCATTCTCTAGCTACCGGGAACGCCAAGACCACACGTCAATGAGCGCCAGTCTACCGTCGGAGTCTCTCCAGCGTGGAGGGCCGTTTTCTGGTGACGTCTTTCTTAGGCGATTGGTCGGACCTCGACTACCAATGCCTTGCGAACATATCAAACTCAAACTCGTCGCCAGAGCTTCAGCACACTTGCAAGATCAAGCAATATCTTCAACTTGGGACTCTGCATCCGCCGTCGCAGCATCACTTCGGGACAGCAACAGGAGCAACTGCCTGCACAGAGGTCTGCGGTACTTCTTCCATTAGCCACCAGAGCATGCCATTTCTGCATCCTCCGCTAGTATGGCTATGACAAATCCAGACGTGGCAGACGACTCGGTCAGGAACATTCCTTGGTCAAATGATAATGCATTTGATCCATCATGGAAGCGGCATCCTTCCGCCTCAACCTTGCCACTTCCTTCGTCTCTAAAGCCTATCGAAACCGGACATATCCTTCCCACACCGCACCAGCCACCAGCGCCTGGAGCTTCAAGAGTAGAAGCTACATCATTATTTGCGCTTTCCGGTAAGAATCACCGTTTCGCTCGTTCTGTACGCAATGATATTCCTTGGAGGTCAAATATTGACACACTCCCGTCAAAATATGACTGCCCCGGGGACAGCATCCATGCTCCATTTATCCAGAGCAACTCGTCGGTCCCATGCTCTACCCATGAATCAAGTTTGTCCCTCTCGTGCATGAAATCTCAATTACCCCCCGATACGAGCTGTTATCCCTGTCCATACGTTTGGTATTTTGCGTTGTGCCGCGTTTTGACTGTGATTGGCGTCTTATACTACCCTATTTGAGGGACTGTTCACGTGTCCGTCTTGAGATGGTTTCTGTCCGACTTCTTATTACCAGCTGCTTATCACTCCCGCAAACATCAACCGATCAGATTGACACCAAAATGCTTGGCTGCCTACGTCACGTTCTGACCTTATAATTAGCGTTACCTACAACGTCACTACTTACCTATTCTCCTTTGTGCCCTTCCAACCTGTTTCACTCCCGCCATACGGCACAAGTTGAGGCAGACTTTGCACTACCAGTCCCTCGATATCCGGTGGTTCCTGATGGCCTATCAATATTAACGCCAGGAATCTTGGGCGATGGCCAACAAAGGCCTGGAACTAGAGGCGCCACCAGCCACGATGTTCTTCATAGCCCCTTCCGAGACTGTATAGGCACATTTGGTTTACATAAGTCACAGCATTTCAGTCGCCCGATCGATGGCAAAGTCAACGGTTATATTAAGTTTTCTTGGCCCAAGGAGACGCGTGAAACGCAATCCAGCGTCGCACGCACTCAGTTGATTTCCGACGATATCAGAGTCGTTGCAAATGGCGATTCCTTCGAATCGAGTGACAGGACTGACTCACAATCTTCAATGAACCTCATTGGTCCCTCCCCAGCACCGTCCAGAAGTGGTGCCGACTCGTCCGTGTTCACAATTGATATATCGAATTGTTTTTGGCAATCACCAACTTTCAATTCTTTGCATCATACGCCGGTTGGGCTTGCACCATCGCATATTGTCCCAAATGCATCTGCCGCAATTCCCCGCATGGGTACGCCGAAGAAGTTGCCTTCTCAATACGGTTACGATGCCAAGATGGACGAGACTGATAGACGGTTCTGGATGTTTTGTAAGTAAATGGACTGTACCGGCGGCGGTATAAACTTAAATGTCCTAACCATGATAAGATATTCGGAATTGGTGTCCCGGCCGTAGTGTATTGGAAGATACGAATCTGTGGCTAAAGGATTTCGCTCAAATGCACAAAAGCGCTGGTGTTCGATCAGCTATCCAGAGTCTAGCCGGCATTTACATTCATGATTACTTGCCCTTCGAGTCTATTCGCAAAAGAGTAAATCAACGGTTTGCTGACGCTGAGGAGCGATTTTCTCAGTTACTTGGCGATCCCGCGACCGCCGAAAATGAAGCACAAGTAAATGAACTTATTACCATTGCTGCCATCCTCTCTATGCAAGACGTAGGTTTCAACCATTCAGTTACGAATTTCTAGCCCATTGACCTAGGTCATTGTCTGTAGTGCTGTTGCGTTCTAACTTGGTGTTAGATTGTCCTGACAGAACGCCGCCTAAAAAATCTATCTTCTCCTCGTTGGCTTCAAGGTTTCAGCCAGGCAGAACAGTTTCTCCAAGTAACTGATCATGGCTCGCGATTTTGGAAGCCATCAAACGTACAACCGTCATCGTTGCGTATTTCACAATCCGTAATTGTTGGCCGTGCAATTATCTTGGCCCAACCTATGTCCCCATTACCTCCTCCGGACAAGTTTAATTGCCAAAAAGAGGCTTCCCGGTTCGGCTGGCTTCTCTATGGCACAGAGGAAAATATGTACCAAATTCATGGCGGCTGTGGGTTTTCTAGGAAGCTGCTGCATGTCCTGAGCCAGGTAACCTATTGCGCTGCACGGCTGGAACAAGAGGCTGAGAGTCCTGTCATACCAACAACGGCAATTTACCTGCACACAGAGCTGCTCGAGATGAGGCAATGGAGCACTGAATCGATGAGTTGGAATGATGCAAAGTCAGGTCCATCGGTGATTGAATTGGTTCACTGTTGGCCAGAGGGTTATAAGATCAAAACAAACGCAGATATGACGGATGTCACCGCAGAAGCTTGGCGCATTGCCGCCATGATTTACCTCCAATGCCGCGTGTTTCGGTAAGTACTAGGTATCGTGGCTGCCATTGGTAGGAGCGAAATGACTCACGGACCGAATTACTAGATTGCCTAGAAACCACCCTGACATCGTATCAAAACTAAATGATCTTGCAAAATGCATTGCCATCATGCCTACATCGGGAACACAATTTACAGCCCAGGCTCCACTCTTCCCTGTTTTTTTGCTGGGATTGCTGGCAACGGTGCCTGAACATAAAGTCGTTTCGAGCAACTGGTTTGATGAGGTTCTGCAAACGCCAGTTAGAAGTGTAAGTTTGGTACCACTCGACACACTTTGGTGACATAATAGCTTTGAAGGCTAACGAGGCTTTGGGACGGCCAAGAGTGTCCCACCCCTGCACAACGCACTCCTGCATACCTGGATCTGGATAGACAGAGATATTCCGGTATCATCACCACCTCACCTCGAAACATATCAACCAATCTCTCTTCGACGGCCGTGGTGGGAGGAATTAGTCACCCTGGTCCGACAGCAAGAACAAGAAGTGCTCTGCCTGACATAATAGTAGTTGTTGAGTTTAATAATAAGAGACGAACGCACTAGCAAACATGATCCATCACGGTCTGTCCTGGAAGCTACCTAAGTACCTTCTTCGTAACAGTTGACGTTCAGGTCAATGAAGCAGGGATGACAATGTTCTGGGCGCGGGAATGTGCAAGCCAACAATGATGGTCTCCATTTATAAGCGACTGTCGCCAATCGCTTTGAAGTCTTTCGATTTTTTCAAAGGATGAAACTATAAAGGCTCGCAATTATGTGCGAAATTGTGCGACTTTCACAGTCCATGCACGCCATACTTTATGAGCATTGTGCGATCTAACTTGGGAAGAGTTTTCAGATCTTTTTCTCTCTTTGTAAATGGCCACCTTAGTCAAGCTGTATTTACACTTGGCTAGTTCGAAGCTTAACGCCATGTACCTGTTGCACGTGGTACTTGAAAGCATCCAAACTGATCAGGAAGTCACCCAAATGCGTACATTGTGGGTGGCGGCAAACAAACCTTCCTCCATCGCGCTCATGCTTAAGATGCACATTCTCCACATGGTCCATCATGTGCGATACACGATTGAATGAGCGCATGCGCGTGTTGTATGGGAGCTGATTTTCTCCAACACAATATATGCATTGTGCTTTACCAAGAATGAGGGGCACCTCATCAACGTTGACTTTGGGACTAACAGGCTTGGTGTCGGGAGTGTTCCCACGAATGCCGCTTCCATACAGCCGGGGTGATGGGGATGGCGAGTGGGCGGGAGGACGGACCTCGCGGCGAGATGCGAGAAGTACCATAAGGTCAACTGCACGGATCTTGCGGTCTGTGGTACGTTTTGTATCCAAGTCTTGTCTGAAGTCACTTAGGATAGCTTGCAACTGTGTTCGCTCCTCTAGCTGATGCTGCACACTGGGCTCGAGCTTAGGTTCTCCGTCAAGTTCGGTGTCTATTGTCATCCCACTTAACTGCTTCTGTAACTCCTCGTTATGGATGCGACGACGGCATGCTTCTTGATACACTTTCGTCATATCTGCCCGGAAAGCTTTTTCAGCGTTTTTAAGATCTCTCCGCAGTTGTTGATACTCTTCTCTAACCACCTTCGGCGCAGACTTAATGAATCCATACTCTTGCCTCATACACAGCGCCCGTTGACGAATATGTTTGGCAAGGCTGACGACTTCGGGATCAGGAGGCAGCTTGTCCAGCTCGGCTTTGGGGATTTCTTTTGGAACTTCAGGGTTGCATCTAATGCTCATATGTGTGAAAGCGCGTGTAAGACCATCGGCGGATGGGTCTCTTTCGAGGAATGCATCCTGTGTATTGAATCCTATCCGACAGTTTTGGTATGCATTTTGCATGCATCCAGTGAGGGGATCGTGCCTCATGACCTGATCCACAATGGAGTCGGGGGCAACGCCAAGGAGGGCGTTTGCATGGCCTCGACGAAAACAGTAAGATGTCCATTTCTCCTCTGACCCGAGATCGGAGCCTATTCTGTCGAGGTAGAATGCATACGCGGAATATTTCATTGGTTCCGTTTCGGATTTGAGCCATCCAGTAGCAGTGCGGACTGACCTTCGAAAAACCGGCTTTTTCAAAACAGAAGGTTTCCAATGAACCTTGATCGCTTTTCTGCGGATGTGACTTGAGAAGAGTGGAGCGGCATGGTGAAATCCGCCTACTTCTATAGCATCATCGCTTATGGCACGAGCTAATAGATGACTTATAGGACAAAGAATTGGCAAGGGATTCTCGCGAAACAAGAAAATAGTACTGTAGAAGACGTTAGTATATCAGTAGGGGGCTCTTCGATTCGGGGTTGACAAACGGTTTTGGCTTTCTATCGGCGCCTTTGTGATATCGGAAAAACACTTCCATTGCTAAAACATCTCGGCCCCTCTGATTAGGATCCTGAACAATCCAAAGCACTATATCCTCGTAGCAAAGAGCTTTGTGCTTTCGGATCGATTCACTGACGACCTCGTCAGTCCCCACGCAAGGGCGTGAGAGAGAAGCTTGTGTTCCACCCATGTTGACGTTATTGCCAGAGATATTGGTGCCTTCATCGCTATCGTCCTCCGCATCGTCCCCGTCGGTATCGCTTGTGTCATTACTGTCAAGGGCGTCGACCTCAGAGAATGCTGCATCTCCTGGTTCTGAGTCAAACTCCTCCGACTCGTCCTTTTTGCGTGGCAGTATTTTTTGCCGCTCAGCAGACAACTTAATCATATGTGAGCGATCAACAGACAGTCCTGCTCCCGAATCCTCATCGTCTGAGTCGCCGAGCATTGGATCTTTTCCTCCCCTCGACTTAGTACCATCCACAAGCTCAGCGGGTCGACAGGCTGTGTAAGACTGGAAAAGCATAATGGCGGACAGGTCAAGACGATCGCCTTCGGTCGGGAAGACACTCCTATCACGACACCAGTGGTGCGTCAAGCCTAGGAGGAGGTCATCAACTCCCATGACCGGCTTAGACCCAGGTTGGTCGTCTAAATTAAATGTCACAGTTAAGTGCCCATTGATGTACTGTCAGAAGTCAGCCCAAGTGTGCCCTTGCCGCGATCACGAGGAGTTGCACACATGCCTTCCGAATCTCTTCGCAATCATTTGCATTGACAACCCTGCCCTCATTTGAGCGCCTATAAAGCATTTTCAAGTCCCGCCAATACTGATTGACTGTTTTCCTCTTGGATTGCTTCCTCCTGGGCTGAATATAAGTTTCACAAATCCATAATAGGAACGTCATTATCAGACCCTTATTACAGTATTGCCACTTAATGGCATTTTTCCAATTGCCGTGCTGCTTTTCTCGGCAGAACCTAGCAGCTTGTTAGTAAACTGCGCAATCGAACGAGCCATGATTTCGATTCACCTCATGAACTTCTTCTTGATATAGTAAATGTTGGCCTTCGTAGTCTCTGCATCTATCGGTGCGAGGAAAGTCTTTTTATTCAGCTGCCGCTGCAATCGATGGTAACCGTGTGCATTTAGTGTGTGCTTCTGAGTTTCTTTTCGAGCCAGAGTGGCTCTGTGGCGTCTCCTGGCGGCCACTTCAAGAGCCTGCAGAACATCACTATGCAGTTCCCTGCCCGTCATAGTATTAAAAAATAAACAGAGAGACAACAGAAAGATCCTCCTCGCACTCCAAAGATGGCAGATGGAAAGAATGAGTTGAGAACAAAGCGTGCACACGGTTCGTATTTATGGCCATTGGTCGTTGATGGAGCGACAAGAGAGGTACGAGAGACGCAGTGACCAGAAATAGGCCGCAGTAAGCGAGGGCGCAGTGACACGACCAGCAGGCGCCCCAGGCGGGTCTGCGTACGTGCCAGGGCCAAAAATGACACACTGCGCCTTGCTCCAGGCTCTTTGGGGTGTGTGCAGAAGGCATTGCCCCACCGGAGGTTGCCGCCTAAAGCAGCGTCAATTGTCGCCGAGTTTGGAGGTCGAAACCGTGACACTTGGCTTTATTGTATAATATTTTATTTCTCTAGAAAAGGTAAAACTACTTAAGTACTAATATAGTTTTTTTCGTAAATGCTCTGGGCACAGGAGACCTGCTGCCGACGGTACGCATGTTTAAGTGGGGTACAATCACGTGGTCACGCGCCACGGGCAAGAACGTGTCACAGGGTGGGCATGGTTACCTCACTGTTACAACCACCGCAATGTCTCCACTACAGGTGTTGTATTCTTAACAACTGACGCTGATGGTCCTCTACGGCCGGTGACGTCTTGAATTTGCAACCACGACAGTACGAATCCCTTCATAGCCAATAATTCTGCCATCAGCAGGACGATCTCGAGGAACTACGTCGGCCTCGCAGCCAGCTGAGTGAATAACGCGTCTAAGATTTAGTAGAAGATCTCTTAACGACCCGCTTGCCATTCTATTTCGTTCCATGTCCTCGTCCGTTCCCCTGAACTCGCCATTGGACTCGCGATTTCCCATAGCAGTCTTCTTCTGTTGCGTCTTGATGACCTCACGAGAACAATGACCGGTAACGCTCCCTTGGATTTCGAACGCCGTCTACGAGAGTTAGAAGAGAGAACGTTAAAAACCGAGAAGGGACAACAGCAAGCTGAGCAGCAAGTGAGACCTACCAACTTCGACGAGTTTGTTCTTCAATGCCATAATTTGTATCGAGAGCCGAAAGTGGCAGATCTTTCTCTGTCAACTACAGGGACGATTCCTCTTCCGAAACGCAAATATTGTCCTACGCAACTAGTTCCATGGCATGACGGTCCATCTTTATTACAAGCAGTTTACGACTCTGTTCGCCGCCACTTACGATCGGGAGACGATGCAGCTCAACGAGTATTCCCGCCCTTAATCGCCCTGAAAGAAATTCAACGACGCGCGATGTCCCAGCCAATAAGCAGTGAGCAAGGGTTGCTGTTCTATGACCGATTTACTAGAGAACATCATATACGTGACATCATTGCTCAGTTGCGCGAAATTCCTGCCGCGCGGGAAGAATTTAACTTAGGCGATGGAATAGAGTTCGAAAGCCATATAAACGCACTAGAACAGCCCGACACGATCGAGGAGCTTCCCAAACCACCCACAACCATCAACAAGCCTATAGCCGACGTTTTCTGTATTACAAGGGTAGATGGTAAAGCCCGCGATGTCACTCTAACCTGTGAGCAAAAGCCGCCACACAAGCTTCCTCTTGAGACCATCCGCGCCGGCCTTAGGCCCATGGATCTATGGGAAGAAATGGTTAATTCTAACAAGATTCCTGCGGATCCGACCGAGAAACTAAAATACAATGCTACACGGCTAGTATGCTCAGCCCTCGTCCAAACATACCATGTTATGATGCAAAATGGATTGCCATTCTCGTATCTTACCATCGGACCAGACGCGGATTTGTTACTATGGGTCCCGGAAGAGCATCCTCACATACTTCATTATTATCTAGTTGAACTAAGCGGTAAGAACATAAATCCTGATGACATGATCGAACAGCCGACAACCTCAGTCACTAGCGTATTATGTCTCTTGATCATGAGCCTTGAATCACGTCCAAGAAGCCAACAGTGGCGAAACGAAGCACGACGGCAGCTCAAAGTTTGGGTTACGAGTTTCGATTCTATTCGCTCAGCGAGTAAAACGCCAGGTGCATCACAAAACACTGAACCGTACAGCTCCGAGACGGAACACCCAAGCCCAGAACCGAGTTCAGAATACCTACCATCATCATCGCTATTGAACGCCTCAGCAGCAAATAAAGGCGTGGCTGCAAGGTCGGGGGGTTGCTGTGCACCCTCTGACAAAGAAGCCCAGGAACGCGATACGTCGCCGGACTCGTCGGCTTCTGATGCTGGCCAGGGTAGACTCGCCAGGAAGCGTGGCTTTAGTAACGTGAGCGCACCTTCCGAATCAACCCGTCAACGAGATCCTCCCGTCCCCGGAGGATACCAGCCGCCTCGCCACGATGCAAAGTTTTGCTCGCAGCTGTGTATTTCTGGTCTGCAAAACAACGCGCAGTTAGATAACGACTGCCCGAACGTGAATGTCCATAGACGCCAGTCGAAACAGTCTCGTCACCCTATCTCAGCTCATGAGCTGCTCCTAAAGCTAAAGGAGCAGTTGGATGAGAATATAGATGCAAACTGCACGCCTTTCGCAGACCGTGGTTCATATGCCGTGCCATTTAAGCTTACCCTAGCTGCTTACGGTTATACTATTGTTGGGAAAGGAACAACATCAACGCGCTGGGGCGAAGTATCCAAAGAAATCCAGGCATATAAAATCCTACAAAAGCTCCAGGGAGGTGCTGTCCCTGTTTTCCTCGGCAGCATTGACTTGGCAAAATGGTATTTTGTTATTGGCGCAGGAGAGGTCCGTCATATGCTCATCATGGCATGTGGCGGGGAAGAAATCTCACAGATCCAATATGATCAGCTAAATGATGAGATCCGAAGATCTGAGAGAGAGATCAAGAGCTGCGGTGTTATTCACGGAGATCTTAGGCGTGCAAATATGCTATGGAATGAGGAAACTAGACGTGTCGTAATCATCGATTTTCATCGTGCCAAGCT
This sequence comes from Metarhizium brunneum, assembly GCF_013426205.1. Classification (NCBI taxonomy): domain Eukaryota; kingdom Fungi; phylum Ascomycota; class Sordariomycetes; order Hypocreales; family Clavicipitaceae; genus Metarhizium; species Metarhizium brunneum. The sequence goes on along the minus strand of NC_089424.1, from coordinate 3,330,025 downwards.
GGCAGCACGGGCACCGAAAAGAAAAAGGCATCGTCCGCCAGAAATATCCCATGCAATGCGGATTCGAGCTAAGTAAAAACTACCAAACGAGAAACCTTGCCAACCATTGGCCGGTGTCTTGCGGAAGAGCTGTGACGACTCGTAGGTATGGCTCAGATGAGGTATCTTAATGCGCAATATAGCTATAGAACTTGCATCCTCTACCGGCCATTGTGCTTGTTAGATTATACACTTGGTTGTTCCAGCGATTTAAATAGCCTTTCATCTGGGTCATTATCTCTCTCCGATTGTTTACACTATGTCGCTCCTCGTTTTGGGCGTCTTGATTCAGCGCCGAGTACGCTTATTTTGCTTCGCCCACTGCTGCGAAATGGCCGTCTGTGATGGATTCGACTTCTCGGCAATACGAGCATTGTCCCAGCGCCCCGACTTTAGCTTCCGAAGCAACCGCTTGTCCTCCCCCGTCCATCGACTCTTCCTGATCTTTGGCCTAGAGCGAGGGATATCAAACTCAAGCAGATCTCGCATCACGCCAGGTTTGGCACGCAGCCCCCTATCCGCTGCTGGCTCTTCGTCATCACTGTTGTCGCTATCGCTTGGGGTGCTATCACGCATCGAAATTGTCACTGCCAACTTTACTGTTGCCGGCACTCTCAGCCACGCTACGTTTAGCAGACGGGACATGGAGTGCATTGTCGTGCTGGGGGCCTCCTCTGGCGCGCTCTATTAACTTGAGTCTCCGCCTGGAATCCTGAATATACCTAACCGCCTCGATGACGTCTTCCCTGTTTAATGTTAATGTTGCACCTTGCTGCTCGTGTAGCTTGGCCGCACAAATACTAGCATGAGCTTTCTGAGGTATGTCTCATCGAACACGCATATAATACGTATGCCTGATCTTAAGACGGTTAGTACGCAAATTCACATATCCACACATACGTCTGTTCGTTGCATACCATATAACCAGACGATCGAATCCCCTCGACGCTACACGACTCGCCAAACATGGTTTACATGATGGAAATTTATGTCGACGGTGGCTGTAGAGGCAACGGGCAATGGGGGGCAGTAGGTGCTGCTGCCGCGGTTTTCAAGGAAAGAGGTGGAAGATTCACAGGTGGTTGGACAAGACAGCTACCTAGTTATCCTTCACCCAACAAACCAGCGGGCCGAAATCACAGCTATTATCCTGGTACTGGAGAGAGCTCTGGAAAAATGTAGAGACCTAGACTCAGATCCATATATAGACGTCACGATCTATTCGGATTCCAGGTATGCGATTAGCTGTATGACAACCTGGGTTTACAAGTGGGTGCGAAATGGATGGAGGAATGCTGCAGGAGACGAGGTTGCGAACAGAGACCTTATTGAACAGGCTTATGATCTTCACTGTGAATTGAAGGAGGAGGGAGACGTGGACTATATATGGATCCCACGAGACGAAAATGACGTTGCTGATGACATGTGCAATCGGGCTATGGACGAACAAGAGTGATAGTCCAGTCATCGAAATGGTCACGGTCTGTCTGGTCTTCTGGTCTTAGGGCCAGACTGTCCGACCAGCATTATACATGGCATGAACCCTTCTGGGGGAGATGAAGAAGGACTTGACAGTCAATGGAAGACCGGAAAGTGCTGATGTACCGCTAAAAGCAGCGCTCATTGGCTAGAGATGAATGCCTGCAATATCTAGGTCACGCAGCAATAATCCCTTCAACTTGCTATGACATCGTCCCTAACCCGTGTGCCCCCATCATTGACACCCCAACCAGCCCAACCATAGGAATTGTGATCGTAATTTCGTGGAGAGCAACTTTCCAATGCTCAATCGGCCGTCGGGTCTTGCTGCTTCTGGTACCGCTGCAATCCTGGGAAGATCTTCAGCAGAGATAGGGATAGCCCTGCCAAACACATGTCCGTACGAGGTCATGATGTTGACCAAGTACGGTTTTATTTCCCCTCAACACCTGGGGAATGCCGTCGTTTCACAGGCCATCTCGAAAGTTACCGAGTCTAGGATCCTCATCTAGTGAAGAAATGATGAGGCGGGTGTCCGTCAACCTGGCTACCGGCGTCTGGGAAGCTGACCTGCGTGCATAGCTCAACACCAGGGTTGCGGCAAGAACTACCCAGGTGCATACATATATGTAGTTACCAGGTTCCTGCAGGCCGCCAACGACAGGTCATGCAATGGTACGGAGTATTGTCATACGGAATTAGTATCAGGCTCAGGGTAATTCTGCGACATGTTCTCTGGACTCGGTGGTAAAGGCGCCAAGTGTCATAATTCATTCAACAGAGTCAAAGGACTATCAACCGGTATTTTTGCGAAGCAGGATAGGTACTTAAGTAAGCTGGTAATTGCCAGGAGAACTATGGATCCAAGCCACAAGTAGTGTTCATGACACTTGGCCTGTCTCGCCTGACCAAGTTGGTTCCGAGATGTCAGCTCTGTTTGCGACTGGCCAAATCACACCTGTGGACTTTAGGTTTCGATCGCACAATCCGGGCCTCCTGTCATATCCCCGGCATACCGTGGTTGTCATCATGAAGATGCGGCCCCCGCATTAAGAAACAAAACATCCCACCCCATTCGCCTCACTGCAGCCTCGCCATTAACAATGCAACACAAAAGTGTGAGACAGTCTGCCTTAGGGCCCGAGACTGGCGGCGCAGTTTGCCTATTGCGCATTGACGCTGTCAAGTCGTCAAAGCTGTCAACTCTCCGACACCACCAAGAAGACGTTTGTCAGACACAGCGAAGGCGGGCGAGGCGAGGTGGCAACCAAACAATGAGTAAGCTGTGGAGTGACGGCTGGATGGCTCGTTGCGGTTCCGTGCAGCCCTTTGCAGGTTGATGGGCCTCGCCGTTGCCACAGCGTCAGATCAGGCGCCAACCCCATTTGAATATTACTGGCTCTCGGTTGGTTCGTGCTATTAATGGCAACCCATGAGCAGGAATCAAGGACAATAGCTGTCAGTGTGGGAATCTAGTGGCTGCAGCTGACGCTCGGCGGCGCAAGCCAGACGGCCCAAGTCGCTGTACCGCACAGGTCTGATTGTTGACTGGCGAAATGAACGGAGCACAACATGGAAGAAACGTGACGGTTGGATCTGGACCCCAGCCCGAAGTACCAGGCAGGCGCTTCCCAATGCCTTCCTTCCTGTAGTTGTTGCACCATGCCGGTCTGCCTATGCAGCACCTTCTTTTCTTCGTTGGCTCCCTTTTTTCGACAATCTTCCTCAACACATCCTTTTCGCCTTTAATGGCGAGACCTGAGAATCATTGATTCCATGTGCATGACGCCAAGCCCCCTACACTGCCCTTTGATAGTTCTTGCAACCCTCGAACCCGCCCGCCCGCTCAGCCTCAGCCCAGACCTGGTTGCTCCGGCCTTTGCAGGTCCACTTCCCTCCACAGCAGCAGAATACTGGTTGACGTGGGCGACAAAGTGACGACGACTTTTTGTTACGACTCGACTGGCGCAGCTTGCCGCAGTTTTGCGAATTGCGAATCACGCTTCTTGCATTCGTTTGCTTTTTAACGTTGGACTCTTCACCCGTTTCATACGGTTACGCCGTCGCAGGCCCAACACGTCCAACCAGACAAACTATTGACGCCTTCCCCTAAGTAAACACCACAGCACCCGCAACCCATAAACCCAATCACCATGGGGCTCGAGTTCGACCCGGATCTGGTTCCTCGCGTCAAGCTAGGCTTGCACTGTGCTCAGATTCTCCTAGCACTTGTCGGATGGTGCATGGGGATCGCTGTTTTTACAGGAAAGGATGCCAAGGTTGTGGGCAACAATGGATGGACATTTGGAGTGGTATGGTGATGACGGACACTACCAAGCGTGGGCCACAAGAGACCATTGACTGACATTGCATAGTTCTTTCTGTCAATCCCCGCGTGGCTCTATCTTATCATGACGCCCCGATTCGCACGCACTCGAAAGTTCGCCGAGCCTCACGCCATGCTAGCGGTTGACGTCGTCTTCACAATCATTTGGCTGTCGGCTTTTGCTACACAGGCGGCATACAACTCGTCGGGCCTCTGCGGGCAAGTGTGCAATGTGAGCAAGGGTGTTGTTGCTCTGGGGGTATTCGTCTGGTAGGTTTTGTGTCCGCAGTGCACTCCATGGCACTCAGCTAATTCTCCTTCTTTAACAGCCTCCTGTTTGGTGCTACCACCTTCGTCAGCGGCTACACGCTCACGTACTGGAAATTCCACGGCAGCCTTCCTGGATATGATAACCGAAAGCTCCGTGGCGGCGATAGCAACATTGACCCAGACAAGGCTGCTTTTTCAATGGCGCCTCACGATGAGGAAGCCTACGAGCGAGTCAACATGGATGACCATGAGAATAATGGCTACTCCGAACCTGGACGCTACGGCCACGCAAATCCCTACAGCCAAGACATTGAAGATCCTGATCAATACGGTGCCCTCCCTCCTCGTAGACATGAGCTGTTCAACCAGGACACAGAGTATAGTTCTGGTGGTGCTAGCATGCCTCCTGCAGATCACACCTACGGCGGCTCGCAGGTTAGCTACAACGATGAGCCTGTAAAATTTCCTGCCGGTAATTACGACCGTGTGGACCGATAGTTTTGAAGATGAGCAGCGATAAAGCATCACAGAGATACATATAGACCTTTTGTTGTAGACTTTTGGCATTTTGCAGTACTTGATGAGCAGTAGGGCAATTGGTTTTGCAGGCAAGGGTTTGTGTGGAGGATCCTAAGATTTGGATACCTAATGAAATTGGCGTTCTGACGGAGCCATCGTGGTCTGTAGCTTGCAGCTGCTGGCAGCGATGAGATGATACCCTAGACGGGATGTATATAGGCTGGTTAACTAGGTAGATAACAAAGGAACTGTATTTGAATGAAATGTATTTTCCATAGCATGTCAAAATATATTATGAAGTTTATACTCCAAACGCCTTTATGCCGTACATCCATCATGCCCGAAACTCTCTCGGTAGCCGGTTCATTCGCTCCGCATCTTCTTGATCCTCCGCCCAATATCCCTAGCTGTCTGCTGCATCGGATTCAACTTGGTATCTCTCGCCATCGCCCCATAATCATCCCCATGCTTCTCTACCAGCTTCTCCAACCACTCCCTCTCCCCCTCACTTTGATATCTCGCCACCTTAGGTGCAGGGTTATGCGACTCCTCAATCAGACTCCTCACCACGTCTGTCGTGTCCTCCTCCTCGGCCTCCCTCTCCGCAATGCCACCCCATTCCTCCCCCGCGCCGTCCTCCTCCGAATCCGAGTCAAGATTGTTCAGCGGGTCATTCAAAGGATTCGGCCTCGTCGTTCCCAAAACTCGAATAATCTTGCCGTCCGCGTCCCGCTCCACTTTTGCCTCGGAGATGATGGCCTTGCCGACGGATGTTATTGCGAACGGGTCGTTTTTCGATATCCCCGTCGTAGTGGCGCCGAGTTTCTTCTCGACGCCGCCGGTGGGAGCTTTGAGCCGCGCGACGAGCCCGAGGCGGCGATAGTTTTGGGCGAGCGTTTCCTTCTTGTCCCTGATGGTGAGGGTTAGCAGCTTGAGCTGAAGCGATTGGGGAGACGGGCCGTGGATTGGGGGGGGGGGGGAGGGGAAAGACGGTACCAGTTTTTGGCAATGATGTTGTTGCCGCGGGGGTTGAGGATTTTCTTGGTCTTGTTTGATTGTTTGATGGGCTGGCGGTTCGACCGGCGCTTCTTTTTTTGGAGTTCGCGGCCCATGGTGGCGGTTCGGTTTGGGAGTATTTGGTTGGTGGTGGATAGGTTACGACGGGAGAGGTTTGGAAGTTTGCTGCCAAAATTTCTGAATGGTGCCCTATCGATAAGGCCGTGGGCGCAAAAGTGGAGATTTTGGCCGTGGCTTGCTTCGAGCATGGCGATTCCAGGGTTGGGGTTACATTAACATGGTATATGAGGGTTGTAGCAAAAAAGAAGGAAATGAAAGAGTGAACAGGAGAAAAAAGGGGTCAAAACTTTGACTTGGGATCATATGAGCACAACGGAGCGGTTTAGATATGCAGCACCCAGAATTGTTAGGGGAAAGTTGGATGCGTGTACGGAAAGCGTGGTACTGCCTCCATGTGGGTTCATTTAGACGGCGATCACGTATGCATATCTTCGATTTTCATTCAGCTTCGTCCACTACACCTTGAACTTTCTCGGGTCCAGCTTATCAATGTTCGCACTTTTAGCGACTCCGTCAAATAAATACTCGGACATCAATTTTCCTGTTGCAGGACCATTCTGAATCCCCCAGCATGTATGGCCCGCAGCCACCCACAATCCTGGTACCGTCGTCTGCCCTATGAGCGGACCACTCTCTTGCCCGAAGCGCATATGTCGCGGCAGATAACATGATTGCTTGGCTTTGATGGGTGCTGCAGCAAGAACTGGGCTGAATGTACTAATATACGAAGTAATATCGTCGCACCGGGCCTCGTCACATTCGACTTGGTCGACCGTGTCTGGCAGCGGGGTGGTTGTATCCCCTTCACCTATGCAACGAGTCAGTGTCATTTATTTCCGGAATACAGTGTTCCGTGGGGGGTTTACCGCAGGCGTACGCCTCGCCAAAGGGACGGGCATAGATTTCGGGATCGACGTGGCTCTTGTGCATCCTCTGTTGTCCCAGTTTCGCCCGGTGCTCTGGTACAAAGTCACTGGGCAGCTGGATATCGGTGAAGACGGCAAACGGTGATACCTCCGCATCATAAACGACACTATGTGCTCGCAAGCCTTCCACTTTCGCTCGCGGCAATAATCGTCCTGTCCATGGGCCGGCAGTAACCACAATATCAGTTGCATCTTTAATGTCCCTCATCTCCCCAGTGCTTCTATCCAGGTATTCGACCCTTTCCACGGCGGTTTTTGACGTTGCAACTTTGGTCACCTTGACATCCGTCCTAATTTCAACACCAGCCTGTTTTGCTAATTCGCCAATAGTGGTGGTAAAGTGAAATGGGTGAACTTGGGACGTTTCTGTGGTTCCGGGGCCGCCCATTTCAGCCCAGCTCGTCACCAAGTCTCGATCCACCCAATCTAGATCTTTGGGTAGTATCCCCTCTTCCAATAACTCTTGCGCCGCCTCGTCTTGCTTTGGTAGCTTTTCCCATGGCTTCTCCCCATCTGTGGAAAGCTGGGGCTGGTTGGGCTTGCTGAGCTTCTTCCTTGAGACGACCGCCTCAAAGCTCCCGCACTGTAGCTTTCGATAGCCCCATTTTTGCGCGCCGTTGTGCTCAGCAGCCAACTCTGCGTGTAGCTTATAGGAAAGAGGCACTATGCAGGCAGGATATGCCCACAGCGCCAGCAAACCACCAGCTTTGCCGGAAGCGCCGCATGCAAGCGACGGGCCAGCTTCGAGAAGAGTTACTGTATGTATAGCCGGGTTAAACTTTGGATGGCGAGTGAGGTAATAGGCTGTTGTGCAGCCAATTATGCCTCCACCTGGGGTGCTTGTCAGCGTTGTTCATTAACGAACGGGCGGCTGCGGCTGTGGCTTCCACTATGGTGGCAGTGATGGATTTGTGTCATGTGTATCACGTACCGATAATGACTATATTGCGCTTCCCGTCCATGGATGTAGTTCTAAAGCAGCGTCAGGTCAACTGTGATCTGGGACTCGGACACTGAGCAAGGACGTTAAGCGCTCGGCACGGGCAGACGTCTGGCAGGTGGTGGTGGATCGATTGGCGGAGCCTGGCGTGAACCAGACGGTTATCGAGCATCGACGATGCTGGGCCCTGTCTACCCCTTGACTGGTCGTGCTGCGTGCACAATGCACATGTGTTATGTCACTATGTGCCTATGACGCACGCGGGGGCGCGGGTTGCTGCCGAATGGCCTCTATTGTCTCTCTTTGAAGTGACTCGAGCAAGGCGGTTTGGAAGAGTTACTCTAGGTCAACTTGTGGTCAGAGAAACGTTGAGACGTTTAGCGTTGGCATGCATTACTCCATGCTCTTTAAGCCTCTCTGTAACGTGCATTACTTTACGTACGCATTACCACAAGTGCACAGGTTTATGTATATGGAGTCATGGCGCAATTCAAGTGCAAGCGCATCCAATCATCAGCCCACAACCCCTTATGCTAGTAGAGAAGAGCCCCGAGAATGTTATCCTTTGCTATGCGTCCCTCCACACAGTCTTGTCTCAACATTGAAGTCGGCTTGCGGAACAATCAGTCCCCGAGTCCCCAGAATCGAGCTTGCATCGCCCCGCCGCCGCCGATACTGAGGGGATAGAGATGGACATCAGGTACTCCGTACCTCGAGCTATGCAGACAATGAACGTCACGAGTATGGACTCTGGAGCCAACCTAGGCCCGCTCCATTTATCTCGGATATGGGAGCTGCCGAGGCTTTTGTTAGATGCTCATCAATCTCTCTCTCTCTCTCTCTCTCTCTCTCTCAAAAACCTGCCGATTTGTTACTTCAAGTACGGAGTGCAACATGGGATCATTTCCCCACCATCATCAATCCAGTCAACAAAAGTAGCCTGCCTTGTGCCTTCCCTCCTCTCTCTGGTTCGCCCTCGTCCCGTGAAATTTAGATGAATCGGCCCATTTGTCATCGCGCACCTCAACTCCACTCGATTGCTCGAACCACCATCGCAATCCAGCCTTGTTCGCCATTATCCATCATTGCTCCCAGCTATCCCGTCTGCAGCGTCTCTCGGCCTCTGGCACCACAGTCCGCTGCGCAGCCGTCTTTCGTAATTCACCAGACGCCCCGCGCATTCTCAACCATGGCTTCTGCAACTAGCTTCTACGACTTCAAGCCGCTCGACAGTTTGTCCATCTATCCCAGCCCAAGATGCTGCATCAACCTTGCCAATCGCTAACCATAGTTTCATTGTGTAGAGCGCGGCCAGGAGGTCCCTCTCGCTGACTACAAGGGCAAAGTCGTCCTCATCGTCAATACCGCCTCCAAGTGCGGCTTCACTCCTCAGTACGAAGGCCTCGAAAAGATTTACAAGTCCATCAAGGACAAGTACCCCGATGACTTCACCATCCTCGGCTTCCCCTGTAACCAGTTTGGCGGCCAGGAACCCGGCTCCAATGATGAGATTCAGAACTTCTGCCTCGTCAACTATGGCGTCAGCTTCCCCATCATGCAGAAGATTGATGTCAATGGTGAAAAGGCCAGCGACTTGTACGAATGGCTCAAGGCCGAGAAACCTGGCTTGATGGGCCTTAAGCGCATCAAGTGGAATTTCGAGAAGTTCCTAGTTGGTCGCGATGGCAAGGTCAAGGGTCGCTGGGCTAGCACTACCAAGCCCGAGTCGCTCGAGAAGCCCATTCTCGACGAGTTGGAGAAGTCGGCAGGACCAGCAAACTAATGTCTTGCGTATTTGCTGTATGGAAAGGTTGTTAATTAATATGGCATCAGAATTTGGACCCTTTTCACCTCCACCTCGAATCAGGCTCGCGGGGAGAACGTACCTGCCGCTTTCATCATGCCAAACACATTGTCAGATTTGCTAAAATTATCTTGATATACACTAGTGATGGACTCTTCATGGCGCTTTCCCCCAGCTGAAGCTGGCCGGACTACTGCCGTAGCCATATAATTTTCGCTCTCCAAGTTGAGCCCTAATGCTGCCGGCCGAAAACAACAGCTATGCCACCGGTTTTTTGGTATTTTTGGACTTTGCTGCAGTCTTATCCTGATCGATCGTAGGCCCTGATAAGCCGCAGCACTCACGGTGGAGACATTTTCGAAGGGTTGATTACAATGTTGAGGGTGAAGCCACGAAGCCACAGTGCAATGCAGGAGGTTGATGAAGAAGCCAGGTTTGAAGGATAGCTGAACTACGGAAGTGTTTTGCCAATGTGACCTCTATTAACTTAGAAATAAGGCTGTAACGTACGGTCCGGAATACATGTTGCTCAATAATAAATGGCTACTCCCCGTAAACCTATTGGCCGGGAACTTTTGCTTCCCACGAGCCAAAACCGCCCGTGGAGATGACATCGTGATGACGCAGAACGAGAGACAGAGTGTTGGAATCGGCATTGTTGCCACGCATCTCGTAGCGTAAAGCCACGTTCTTTACCTTTGCTCAGAGACTTTCAAATATCCGCCGAATCTCCGTCGTTTGTTGCGCAAGGGCTCTGTTGCCCGATTCATTAATCCTGATGCTAATCACGATCTTGGCCAGTCCAAGAATAAGCCCCATGAGAGAAGGGGGTCGGGGGAATCCATGGTCTGGGAATCCAGCCCCATTTGGGATGGCCAGGTCGATAATGATGTTTAAGCCTATGGGCCATTTCAGTTTTGGTACGCTCAACCAGACAAGCTAAGAACTGTTTAACATAACCCGGATATATATTGAACTAACGCAAGAAGTCCAGCCACAGATGTTCTTCCCAGTGTCCGCGACATATTTCTTGGACATGGATACCCATGCATAACTTTGTATAATCATAGTCAGCGTTGCAAAAATGAGTTGAATTGGTATCACGGTGGTGCTCAACAATGAGGCGAAAGGACGTGGTCACCGAAAAAAGGCGACCAGGCTACGGTCTCATGGCTATACTAAATGCTTACTCGGACAGGTAGCAACTCAGTCAACGATGCCATTACGTATTAAACTGAGTCACGTTAGGCCAGTAGGGCTTTATTCCGCCGCAAGCTGACGTACAGCAGCCGGTGGCTTGGCCGATGAGGATATGAGGACCTTTCTCAACTAGGAACATGAGGCTAGAGACAACTGGTGACCAGCCTGTGCCCTCCATTATCCATTAATAGTCTCAGTCCTTGGCGGCCACGCCGAGTGGCAACGGAAAAAGAAACCATGTGTCGGCATCTCGGCACGTATCTGGGTAGTTTCAGACCACCAAAGGCCTCATCGAGCACCAATATATCATGTCTACAGGGCAGAGCGTATTCACATACTACAATGCAATACGTTCATAAATGCGAAAGCCTGTCAGACAGTATCTCATCTCTACCGCGAAATTATATACTGTCAAACTGTCTCCTCCCGGCAGATTGGACAAACTCGACGTGGTTGCAGTTATCGCTACAGAGACTAAGCAAACCCTGCTCAGCTGTAACAACATGATGAAAACTGTTGTTTGAGCCGCAACTGACGATGTTCCAACAGCCAAACCGTGGTCGAGATGGGGCAGCCAGAGCTTGAAATGGGGTCTGGCACAATACAGCAACACCGGGCGAATGGATACAAAACTCTTGCGTAAAATTTTGAGGCTCCGGGATGTTAGCCTTGAGACAAAAGACTTGCCCCCCTGTACGGCGAGGCCGGTGAGCCTCCCTTGGCCTCGCTTGAGTTACGGAGAGAAATGGGCAATGACATGGTGCGCCCCCCGCCCTTTGAGATTCAAGCATTTATTCAATGAGAAGGATCAACTGGCAAGCATCATCGACCGTTATCTCTTGCTGCGTAGTGCAATATGACGCAGTGCGAAAGCTTGTCCGTTTCTTCGATAGTCAACACAAGGCAAGAGAGTGATCATGCTGGATCCTCGTGTGGGACTTCTATATTGACCGGCCTTTTCATGTCTTGTATTCTGTATTCGTTGTCCTACTTTATGCTCCGGAGCCATCCGAGCAAGGAGTTCCTTTACAAGATCCCGAAAGGACCAACCGGTTTCCCAGTTGTTGGTGAGACAATCATATTGAGCCCGCGTTGGGACGATGAGGGCCAAGACTGACAATACTTGCAACACAGGATCCTTCCCGTTTCTGACTCACTATCCGGAACTTACCCTTGATAAATGGGCTAAGCGATTTGGTGACTTATACTCTGTCTGGCTTGGACAGCAACTAGTTGTCGTGATTTCCAGCTCAGATGTCGCCAAAGATCTTTTGGTGACCAGGGGTGCAATCTGCTCCTCGCGCAAAGACATGTACATCAAGAGTCAATGTGTACTTGCCGGACGAGGAATCACCGTCACGCCGTACAACGATACGTGGTAGGCCACAGCGCATAGTCCTCTGATGTCCTATGAAAGGAGACAAAGACTGACGGAAAACATGGTTGGATATATAGGCGGAAACACCGCCGTATCGCAAATGATTGGCTGCACCAGAAGGCCGTTGACAAGTTCACTTGTGTCTTTGACAGAGAGGCTACTGACATGGTCAACTGCCTCCTGGAGGCAAGTAGTGATGGTTGCTCTCTTGTTGATCCCCGGCCATTCGCTGGCCGGTGCTCCCTCAACAACATGTTGACTATGGTGTTTGGTGTAAGGACAGGTTCGGTGCGAGACCCCCTCGTATCGACGGCACTGCGACTTGCCCGCGAGTTCATGTAAGTCAAGTCATGTCGACTCAAAAACACACCAATGTTATGCTCACTGGTCCTCTTGTAGGAATGTTACAGGTCCCTTGTCTAATCTCCTAGATTTCCTGCCCCTGCTACAACATTTCCCGTCCAAGTTTCGTTCTCGGGGCCAACAGTTACACCGTGACCTGGTCAAGACGTATGGGGGCATGATTGAAAACATTCATCAGCGTTTGAGCTGCGGACAAGAGGTTCCGGATTGTCTCGCTACAACCTTGCTCACCATGCGCGAAGAAGAGGAGCTGGACGACTTGGACATGGCCATGATGGCCTCGGCTTTTATGATTGGTGGTGTGGAGACTGTACGATGACTTCTTGTTATTCTATCCAACACGTACGTGTACTTGGAATTGGAGCTGACACATGAATCAACACGCGGCAGACGGCATCCATCATGCAGTGGTTTCAAGCACTCATGCCGTCGTACCCGGAAATCCAGCGTCGCGCCCAAGACGAGCTGGACTGTGTTGTCGGCAGAGACCGTCTGCCCGATGCCCAAGATGAGAAGAACCTCCCATACTGTCGGGCCATCATCAAAGAAGTCGAGCGATGCTACAATCCCTTTTGGCTGGGAACTCCACACGTGGTTTCCGAAGACTTTGTTTACAACGGACAGTTGATTCCAAAGGACACGGTTCTGGTCCTGAACACATGGACCATACACCACGACGAGCGTCGTTTTCCGGAGCCGCAAAAGTTTAATGTAAGTAGGAACGTTGTGCTATGCATTGCGAATGCTAATGCTGCAATACCGCCTTATGCTCATGTCCCCGACAGCCCGATCACTACATCAACGACACGCTTTCGTCTGCGCAGAGCTCAAACTTGAGCGACGCCAACGGGCGTGACCACTGGATGTTTGGCGCTGGGCGGCGCATCTGCCCGGCCATCTTGGTCGCCGATCGCGAGATCTTCCTGGCCATCTCGCGCATCCTGTGGTCTTTCACCATGGAAGCTGCGCCCGGACACCCTATTGACCTGAAGGATTACGATGGCCTATCGGGCCGGTCACCTATGCCGTTCAAGATCCGCTTGAGGGTTAGAGACAATAATGTGGCTCGAGTGTTGAAAGATGCCACGGAAGGCGGTCTTGTGTCTTGTCTGACTACAGAGGTTGAGTCACTATACGCATGACCTCGGGGGCTTATTGCTCAGTGCTGACCCTGGAAAGGGGCCTTGATTGTATTTGTCTGTATTATTTATTTATTTATTTATTTATTCTTGATTCCGGGACGTCACTCTTTTCTCTTTGTATTTTAGCACCTTTGCGTCGTTATTTTGTCAGATGCCTGGTACGCGGTTCCAGATACCGGGAGTTTTATTTATATAAAAGCGTGTCTTTTTAAAAATTAAAATAAAATAAAAAATAAAAAATAAAAAGAGAGAGAGAGAGAGGATTGAGGGTGCTATGAGGGTTTTCGAATAAGATGAAGTTTATCTTGGGATGTATAGAGATATTAAACCCGGCATGTATATTCGTACTGTCTTGTTATGCATGTGTGTACATGGTCCAACTTGGTGGAATTCATGTACCTTGCCTCTATTTTTTTCGCACATGATGTGCCGGCGGGTTTTGCTGTATAGGCATCAGGTCTGGTCAACTAATTGCATTTCCGACAGGAAACCAAAATTATCAACATGCACCACTCTTTGAAGCCGCACTCAGTCATTATTGAGGCAACGGGTCACCACGGCTCTCGGCTTACTATGGGCACAGTGACCCACAACTCCTGCTTCGGAGTCGCGGCATTCCACATTCCCATTTCCATGTTGCCTCGATCTTTCGCAGTTCTAGCCGTCTCGAGTTGATTCGACAAGTTTGGCAGTCAACGACGCCCCTCCTCAAGTCTGTGAGTTCCGGTCCGGTGCTGCAATGGTCGTCTTGTCTTTTCGTCTTCTCGTCTCCGCATCTTCTCGCCGCCACTCGGCATCTGCTTGCTAACGACTCCCACATAATCATGGCAACCATGGACGAGCTCGTTCAGAAATCCATCCAGCAGGCTGGAGTGCTGAAGAAGCCATCGCTACTGACTCCATGGATATCTGATGAACCATGGCCGCAACCATACTACACATGGGACGCGGAGAGCGAAGTCTGGCAGCCCATCATCAAGCCAGCCGCATCTCCCGCCGACCATCCAGCTCCGTTTTCCGCCATCACCACGGTGGCCCTGTACAGCTGGAACATCGACTTCATGCTACCATTCGCCGAGGCACGAATGAGTGCTGCATTGACTCACCTCGAGGAACTCACCAAACAGCTGCCGTCCACTACGGCCGTTGCCATCAACCTCCAGGAATGCCACCCCTCCGACCTCATCAACATCAGCCAGAAGAAATGGGTCCGAGAGAGCTTCTACATGACCGACTTGGACACCTCCGCCTGGGCATCGGGCTTGTGCGGCACAACCATGCTTGTTGACAGACGCTTGGGCATTGCCTCGTGTTTCCGAGTCCACTACTCGGCGACGCAAATGGAGCGGGACGCTCTCTTTATCGACATCACGGTGCCAGAAACCCGCAACAAGATTCGACTAGGCAACACCCACCTTGAATCACTGGCTCTCGATCCGCCCATGCGTCCCTCGCAGATGCGTCTTGCCGCGGCGCACCTGCACGCCGACGAGGAACTAGCGGGCGCCATCATCGCCGGCGACTTCAACGCCATCCAGCCCTTTGACGCCTCCCTCCACGCGGACAACAACCTCAAGGACGCCTACCTCGAGCTCGGCGGCCAGGAGGGCGGCGAGGACGGCTTCACCTGGGGCCAGCAGGCGCTGCCGGCCTTGCGCCATCGCTTCGGCTGTTCGCGGATGGACAAGGCGTACTTTTGCGGCAGCGGCATCCAGTTGCAAGGCCTCGAGAGGTTCGGGGCCGACGTCGAGGTCGACCAGGGCCAGAAGAGGCAGAGGGATGGATTGCTGGCCCTCGGCTTCGAGAAGGCTTGGGTTACCGACCACCTGGGCATCAAGGCCACATTTGGCATTGTAAACGATACTCCTTTGTGAGAAATGGCGGGTGCATCTACCTTGAGATCATGTCCCAAGCAGGTTGCCACGAGGACCAGAGCAGTCCGTGTTGGATTGCTACTGACCTACGCGGCTCGGCTAGATACACACGCAGTAACTAATGTAATGGCTTTGACGATCGCTTGGCATACGAACTCCCGGCCTTGGGGTGATTCTATCCCTTGCAGCCAACTTCTCCAACGTGCAAGAGCGCGCATAGTATTTTACGGAAAACCAACCATGCATTCTTTCAAGTAGAGTATCAAGATCCCTTCCTTTGTCTTGGCTGTTTTTAAGAATCGTGCTGTGTAGTAGTGTACCAGGAACATGGGTTGCCGCACCGTTGGCCAGTACAGATTCTTGACGGCTGCCGATTCGCAAAGCATGATAGCTAGGTTAACCGGTCTTTAAAATCCGGCATGCCCTCGTGGTACCAAACGACAGCGACTTGCCCAAAGACACAATCTCCCAATGGATACGTCCTTCTATATAGTTGACAGCTGCGAGACGAACCAAACATCCTGCTCTCAAGCTGTCTCGGGAGACAAAGCAACATGGCAAGGTGGACGACGCGAAAAAAGCCACGAAGAAGTTGAAGCGCGCGATGAATTCGCGACAGTCTGCTCGCCTGTCCCACAATTGAGGCGCGGAGCCATGAGTCCGGAGAATGAGACGCGATCCATAAGCGCTGTTCCCAACGAGAATGCTGGCCAAGGCTCAGGAGCGACTGTCGAGACCCAGACCGAACTAGCTGGGGGCTGGCTTCAAGCTGCGAACAGCTCGGAGGGCAAGACGGTGGCATTGTGTTGTTTGAATCATGCACCAAGTCACTGCATTCAATCGGTGATCGATGGACCCATCTCTAGACGATTGGAACGAGTGGCGACAACCAGCCGGGCTTGTAAACAGGATGGCCCCGCGCACTGAATCATTAAGCAGAAGTGCAAGAAGTTGACCTCGCTCAACGGGCATTAGGCTTAACCGGGGGGGGAAGGAGAAGGGGGAGCCGGCACTGCACAAGAGTATCGGACGCAAAAGACGGAGTAATTGAACGCATCCAGAGATGTTTCCTGGCTCCCGCTTAGCAACAAGAAGTAAAATGAATGGGTAAGCAGAGTTTATTACCGTGTCAGAGTATCGCCGGAAACACGTCCGGGACCGCTTCCATCTCCGTGAGTCCGCGCCGCCGTGGGAGTGGGGCTACAGGCGGACCACTGGCCCGAGACCTCCCGGGTTTGACGGCCAAAAGTCCCCACTATCCACTACTGGGGTTTGCGGGATGAGGCCGCTCTGGGCAATATTCCATGCAATGTGCCAATATCTGAAAGACTGTTCAATTGGACAGGACGCATGATGGCTTTTCCCCTCAAGACTAGAACGTTGCTCGCCCGATATCATTGTACCGAGTGTGCCTTGGGAGATATGCGTACTACAGGCACCACAAGCAGCAGAGACACTCTTCTTAAAACGGCGCTTCAATTTCGTTTCTCAGTTCTTAGCTCCTGCGAGCCAAATATCTGCTTATCACTTGATATTATTCTCTACTGAACTGATAATTCAGACCACTGCTTCACGTATCTGACTTTTGAGCATGATGCTCTGCCGAATAAGGACGCCATCATCTATGGATCCGGCCAACAATGCAGTATCCATGGCCAGACACTGATTTAGGTCTTTACATATTTCGGCATGCTACTGATAAAGTTTTTGCAAGAATTGCGGGCGGTAGTCACTCATCTAACAGTTCAGAGCAAGAAGCTGCATGGTGGAGGCAACTACCACTATTCTCATCGCTAACAATAGTACTCCCGAGCGATTTCTTACGTGTTGGAATTGTAACGCTATTATCGAGCAACATGCACAGCGGAATTGGAAGCTTTGGAAGGCCGAAAGTGACGGATTTGACAATGTTGATTGAATACACTTCTTCTTTGGAAGCCCTTGAGAACATGCAAATTTGACACTTGTATACCCGGTTGGACCCCTGAAACCCTGTATCGTGACCAGCAGTCTCTGAATATCATATATTTTGACCCAACACAACGGCAGCCCGGGCCGCACTCTCGGTGTAGATTGCTCGGTGCCACTGCTCGATGGTTCTGGTGCCACTCAGGACTGCATTTACTGCATTTGCGGCGAGAAGCCACCGGTGGGCTCGGAGGAGATGAAAGTGATGGTAATCCCTATCACAATGGTCATGTCAGTGCCAATATCAGAAGTGGTCGTTATGAATGTTGAAGAGCAGGCTTGTCAGCAGACACTTGTGGCGTGGGCTTTTCAGATCATCGCAATTACGGCTAGTATATTAAAATATACCCGTTGATAGCCAATTATCAGAGCAGCAGTCATCTCACAGGACAGTGGTGGCCCAACCAGCCAAACAAGACGGGAGAAAGGTAGATCACTCACAGTGTTGCTGTTGGTGGTGGTGGTGGTGGTGGTGGTGATGGTGACGATAACGATAATGATGATAATAGTGATGATGGTGATGTTGGTGATGGTGGTGATAATGATGATAATGATGATGAGGGTGGTGGTAGTAATAGTGGCGGTAGTGGTGGCGGTGATGCTGGTTATGGCTGTTGATGTTTTGATGGCTGTTGATGCTGCTGGTTGTGATGACGCTGGTGGTTGTGATGATGCTGGTGATGGTGACAAATGGTAATGATGACAGTGATAATGGTAGTGGTGATGGAGAGGAAAAGAGAGAAGATTGAAAAGAAGACAAAGGGATCGCTTACGTGTCCGATAGCAGGCCGATGGTTCTTTCCTAAATGTTGCAAGTCCACAAGATGACACCAGACTGCGACAGGAAGCAGCTACCAGTTGTGATGCAGCAAGCAGACCGTGGGCGCCAAGGCCAATTGGGGACAACGTCACGTTGGAGGCATTCTTCTTCATGAGGCTACATAGTACTAGCTTGGATTCTACAAAAGGCTGCGATATAGCTGCCCTCTCTACGGCGTTTACAGTGTCAAACAAGACTCTTTGCATTTACCTCTTTACATAGGACCCCATTGACAAGGCAGGCTTTCCAAAACGCATCACGAATGGGTCCTGTGGTGATATATACATGTTGGTACTCCGTACATGTAGCGATAGAGTCCTTACACGGACGTGGAGCGTTCTCCACTTTTTGTGGTGTCAATGGGCGGCAAACCCTTTCATTAGGTCCATGCTAGGGTCTAGGTTGCACATGTGTACATGTGCCTGAATGGTTCGCGCCACCGCCCACACGACATCTCCTGAAGTACCCACAGATTTTTGCCCTCGCGGATTCTCGCAAACAGAGCTTCCCGAGACATGGACAAAGCGGATTCTGCGCCCCTTGGCTTGGCCAAAGAGGCAGCAAGACAGTGGCATGTTCGATATGCCCATTCATGTCCCATTGAAAACCGATACTGCGCACTACATCCTCCCGAGCATCCCGGAAATATTCCCTAGGGCGGCATCATCCATTCAAGGCACAGAGAGCGAAACACAGACGTACAAACATAGCCAACTTTAACGTTAATTTTAAGGCGGGAAGCAGTTGTTAAACCCGGTGCCCACATCCGGGCTGCCTCTTTTGTCCAGAACGGCCAGTTTTTGTTCACATCCGCGCTTTGACTGGCAATCGGATTTACCTGCGGAGTAGCGCCCACCACTTCTCGCAGGGAGAGCCCCTGTCGATCGTGATCAAAGGCGGCAAACTCGTGGGTCAACATGGAGAAGAAGGGCGATTAAAATCCTTGTCCTCTGAGCGAGCCGACGCCCGACCCAGCTTGAACGGGCAGTGATTCGCCAGGCGCGCGCTATTCTTGGACTACTACCAGCATTAACGGCCCCTGCGCGAGATCATCTCTCTCTCTCTCCCTCTCTTTGGGCCTCGCCTCCGCCCCGAAGACGGCGAGGGATCATCGCAATTCGCCATGCCTTGGGTTCTGTAGGAGGGCAGAACGGGATATCGGGAATCCATGGTTCGTCGTCACAGCCCAGTTCCTCGACGAATGTGGTGGTGGTTAACATTTCCAACTGAACAGGAAACAAACCAAGACGGGGCCCGTGATTTAGCTCGCCGAGAATGAAACAAATGGCTTCAGTTATTAAGGTTGAGTCTGAGCGTCACCTGCATTATCCCTGTCCTCCCCACGTCTTTGTCAAAGCTAAACGTCCCGTTGTACAACAACAGTTCATAATATGTATCATCCCGACGAGCCTCGTTCAGTCAGCGAAAAGAAAAAAACAATTCCAGGTCATGGTTGGCAACGGCTCTCCACATGGCTGGCGCTTAATCTGCACATGCAGGCCACTCAGACTAAACTGTGCGTTACGTCGCCTTTCATTTCCACACAAGCGACATCATCCCTACCATGCCTCTGTGTGCCTGCCAACATGTCCGTCAGCGGCGTATTGGTGCTGTGCGCAATTGCGCTCTTGTTGCCGCCTAGTATGTATGTCTGGTAGCATGTCAGGTGCTGGAACCCTTGTCTTCCGCTTCCTTGTACGCCATGCAGTTGATGGCTTTTCCTAATTCGTGTCCAACTCACCAGGAGAGTTCCCTCATCGGGATGTTAGCTCGCAAACCCATCTTTTCAGAACGAACCCGCAAATAGAAAGAATGTCTGGTTGCTCTTCCTCTTTGTCTTCCTTGTCCTCCTCCCTCTCCCGTCCCTCGTGGTGTTGAACCACTTGTCTTTCTTTAAACGTATACATTCTTTCTTTACGAGCTGTTTTTTTTCTTCATTTTGCTTTGTGGGCCGCAGACATTCTTTTCTTTGTTGTGTATAAGACGTCTTATACACGTTGTTACCCAGTCACTCGTTTTTGCCGGCGTACGAATAAGAGGTTGTAAAACACAGAAACTGCCATCATGTTGTCCTCTCTCTTTTCACTTGCGGCTCTGCCACTGGCGACGCAGGCCTTGCTCGAGTTCCCCATGGATAATCGAATGGTACAGGAGCCTGGTCTGATTCGATTCCCGCTTGACATCGCTGCTGGTGCTCCAACCAAGAACAGAATGCTTAGACGTCAAAACGAAATCGGTGTCAATGCCGAGAAATCGGGCTTCTTTTACTCTATTGAACTGCAGGTCGGCACCCCTGCTCAAGCTGTGAGAGTCAACTTCGACACTGGTTCTGCCGAGCTCTGGATCAATCCCGTGTGCAGCAAATCTACAGACCCTGGCTTCTGTGATAAACTTGGTCGTTTCAATGGCAGTCAGACTTTTGTCGATACCAACACAACTCACGAAATTCGATATGGGACCGGCTTCGCCAAGCTCGAATACGGTTACGACTACGTCCAGATTGGATCTGCCAAAATCAGCCAGCAGATGTTTGGTGTTGCTACCGATAGCGAGTTTGCGAGTGCTGGTATCCTGGGTGCTGCTCCTCAGTTAAAGGGCTGGAAGAGCGATTACCCGCTGGTTCTGGACAACATGGCTGCGCAGGGTTTCATCAAGAGCCGCGCTTTCTCCCTCGATATTCGCACCTTGGCAAGCAAGCGAGGTTCCGTCGTGTTTGGCGGTATCGACACAAAGAAGTTCTCCGGTCACCTGGAGAAGCGACCCATCATCCCTGCCGCCGAGTCCCCCGACAAGCTCACACGCTACTGGATTTATCTCGACGGCGTCTCGGTGACCAAGGAGGACGGCTCCAAGGTGGTGATATTCGACCAGGCCAATGGTCAGCCCGTTCTTCTCGACAGCGGCTACACCGTTTCTGCCCTGCCCACCAAACACTTCAACAAGATCAAGGACGCCTTCCCCGGTGCCTCTGCTCCCCCCGAAGGTGATAAATCTGGTCTGTACCGCGTTCCCTGCGATGTTGGCTCCAAGAATGGCTCCGTAAACTTCAAATTTGGCAAGACCGAGATTGTTGTTCCTTACGACGACTTCATCTGGAAACAGCCCGACAACAACCTCTGTGTCCTCGGCGTCACTCCCGATGATGAGTTCCCCGTGCTGGGCGATACCTTCCTGCGCGGCGCATATGCCGTCTACGACCAGGACAACCGCAACATCCACCTTGCCAACAATGAGGATTGCGGTTCTTCGCTGCTTGCTATTGGTACGGGTCCCGACGCTGTTCCGTCTGTTGAAGGTGACTGCGGCAGGCCCAAGCCCACGACCACCTCGACTCACTCCAAAACTACTTCAGCTCCTATTCCCACTGGTCACAACAGCACGATTAGCTCTACGCAATCCACGCCCAGCTCCAGCTCTGTTGCCTCTCCCACCTCGACTCATTCTAGAACTACTTCGGCTGCTATTCCCACTGCTCATGGCAGCACTGTCATTACCTCTGCAAAGCCCACGGCCAGTTCCAGTTCTACTCCTTCACTCACTATTCCCACTGCTAAGAATAGTACCGTCATCTCTGCCAAGCCCACGACAACGTCTACTTTAGTTCCTACTAGCCACAACAACAACAACAACAACACCATCCTTAACACGTCTAAGCTTATAAGCACCACGTCTAAGCTTATAAGCATCACGTCCAACACTCCCCCGACTGGTACCGAACAAATCACCACTGTTCCTGTTACCTATACCTCAACCTTTACCACCACCAGCGTTCACACCATTACTTCCTGCCCGCCCTACGTTACCGGATGCCCCATAGGATCTGTCACGACCGAAACCATCACGGGCGTAACAACTTGGTGCCCCGACAACACAACTCCATCCGCCAAACCTCCTCAAACCACCGAGACCAAACCACCTCCCACTACTGTCATTACTGCGCAGCCAACCATCACGTCCGCGCCGAGCATCACGTCCGTATTCACTACCATCAAGACGCACACCATCACCTCATGCCCAGGGCAGGCGTCTTGCAGCAAGGGACATGTCACCACCGAGGTCATCACATCGACTACCTACCTCTGCCCCGAGTCTACCGCCACCTTCACCATTCCCCGGACGCACACCTGCCGCGAGGGCGACAGCGAATGCAAGCCAGGTGACACGGTCACGACCGTCTTCACCGTCACCGTCGAGCCTCAAACGACTGCCGACCAGCCTACCCCCGTCCCCGGCTGCGGTGACAACTGCGTCCTCCCTCCTCCAGCGCAGACTCAGCCTCCTGCTGAGACGACAGCCGCCGAGACCCAGCCAGGCATCACTGCTGTCGTCACGGCGCCCGGGTCTGTTCCCACGACAGTTTCCGGCACCAACGGCACCATCACCACCGTAACCAAGCCCAGCGACACGCCATGCAGTACATGCAGCCCTGAGACGACCTCACCACCTCTAACGGGTGGTGCTTCTGGGTCCCGCGTTCCCATCATGGCCGTTGCCATTATTGTCGGGGCCCTGGCTGTCACTCTGTAGGCGGAATAGTTGACAAGCCCGCTTTCTTTTTCATGTTTAGATTGTACAGATTATGGATATACATTATTCGGGCATGCATAGTAATATATTCTTTCTTCTTCTTAGTCCGAGCCGTCTCTTGGATGAACAAACGCCTCGTTGATGATGGCACATTTCAAGTGCAAACTTGTCAGGCATGCCATTGCCGATGTTGCTCGGGCAATAATTCGCCACGGCCACGATTACGCATATTCGTCGGAGAGCACAAGGAACCCATGCCGTATATGCTGACAACAGGCGGCGTGTGGCCTCGACTTGTCCTCTGCCCAGGCAGGCAGGCAGGCCCAAATACATGCCAACTCACGGTTTTCGGCTATACTCACAATATGGTCTTGGGTCTCTCCCATGTACTACTAGTACCATGGACCTATCACCGTACATATGCTGAATCATGATTCATTCCATTTAAATAGTCACTCGGCTATAGCTTTAAAATACCCGAGTCTCAAACCAAAATAATTCGTAGCCAACTCTAGGGTAAGCCTAAATTCAAAACCAAGTTTATGAATGCATTTCTCGCTCATGATTTTAGTCAACGCCCTCGAAGGAAATAAACTTGCACGCCTCGGAAACCGATATTGTACAAACGTTTCTCAACACCAATGCACCGTACAGACTCGGCGCTTCGATGACGGCTTCATGAGAACAGATGACTAACTCCCCGGGAATTTGGGCGCAATCTAGACATCATCACTCGGTTTCCCACGCAACGAACCTATCATGCCCATGCTAATAAGGTGGGCTATTAGTAGTTAAAGTTTAAAGGGTCCCATTATCGGCCGCATCGTATCTGTCAGCCGGCAAGAGGTGTCTGCCGACTATTATATAATCCCCCGCACAGTCTTTGACCGGCCACTCGCAAACTCTATTGTTTGGCCTGGCCGTTATACGATGTGCTTTGACCCTTTTTTGCTCGTTTCTGCTCCGCTACGCCAGAGGGGGGCATTATACATTGGTTGAGAAAAGATGAACTGTGTATTGTACGTGTGACAATTTACCACGTGTAACGTTGTGTATCAATCAGGGACTACGAGTGACAAGGGGCAACCCCAGGTTATGTAAATGTGGAAAAATTCGCGGCCAGGGCTCAGGTGTAGGTTTTTCAAGTGTAAGCAATGACAAACTGGCCGAGCGGGAGGTCGGTGGTGGTTTTTGGCGTTCTGCATTTTTGAGTGATGGTTTCAAAGGGTGATTTGCATCCATCCTCACCATGCTTCTTCTCAGCCCATCGCTCGGAGTTCTCTTCTGCATGAGAACCTGTCGATCGTTGGTTCTCCCGACTTTCGAGGCTGCAAAACCAGCCGATCAAGCCGCGACAGCTTGTAGTGCAAATCAGGAGAGATCTAGACGGGAACAGCACTATGCATCCCGAAAGGCCTTGCTGTCGATCAGGGCGCTGGGACGAACCTGGTGAGAAGATGTCGGATGCCATGCTTGCTCTTCCATCCGTGGGTATCTCCTCAACATTGAACTAGTAGGACCTTTCACCGTCGGGCCTGTGGCTCCCTCGAACCTGCAACATTGCGCAAATGGTCTCTAGGCTGAAAGCGCTCAATGAACCGGATCATCGTATTCCAACGCCCCCCTTACTGAAAGGAAAAGCCCGTGCCCCATGCTACCCCGTAGCTCCCTGATAAGGACAAGAGAAGATTCCACAGACCTTCCCCAAGCGGCCCGCCTCTGCATTCCGCATCACGACGTTGGGGATTTGCACTTGGGTCCAGATAAACGCCGTACCCGTCACGACCTGGGGGTTTGCCGCTTTCTTTCTTCGTCGACTGCCCCATGGAGCCTGGACGTATGTATGCCGCGGCGATTAGAGCCCTGGTGCCATGACCAGAAGGGAAGGAAGAAGACCAGCTCAACACAATAGCGGCAGCCCGCTACAACGTCATTATTTGGTCCAGGTGCCTGTGGGGGTGTTTTCTACATAAATATGTAGTCCTGTAGCCGTACCAGCATATATTGCCGTGCTGTTGTCCTTGCTGGCGTCTTCGGCTGATGAGGCGCCCTGCCCGTGCACGTGTGTCCGTCACGTTATCGCCTGCGCAGTCAGAATCGAGATGCAGAGCGCCGGTGCTGGTCATAGTGAGGACTCTGTACGCGCGTGGCCGTACTTTGTGCAGACATGGAGCAAGGGCCGAGTGACGGCATTGATGGAGCCTTTCAGCCGCCCGGAAGCTTGCATGGCCGCCATGAAGAACAAGCATTCGAATGTTGCGCTTTTGGTAACTGATGTCGAAATCGGTTTCATCAAAGGCAGGCCTTGTTTTAGGCTGCAAAAATATTCATGCATACATCCAATGGTGATTGGGTAGGGCTGCTTCATCCGAGCGCGATTGACAACATCGACGTCCATCTAGCATTTTTGTCTGCCTACCCAAGTTAATTATCCCCTGGCGCTCATGGATAAACTGTGTGTCGGCTAGTGAACCATGGCTATTCTCGGCCCAAATGCCATTGTCAAGTCTGTTTGATTTCAGGCTGGCCAACCGTGTTTTTGTGTTTTTTTTATTATTATTTTTTTTACACATCATCTTCAAACTGTGGCGTCAAGTGTGGAAGGCAGGAGGGCTCGCTTGTTGCCATGACATTGTGATCCGACACTCGACAGGCATCAACGTGAGGACATGGGGGGGAAGCTGGAAACACCAGTTGGCCTCATGACAGCCTCCTCGATTGCTGCATGTGCGGTCCCGTCCGATGTTGCCCATCCCTTGCAACGGCGGCCATGTCCAGCAAAAATGCGTCTTGACCGCCAAACGAGGGCCCTGCGTCTTCTCATGAATCTTGGCGATGAGAATTCACGATGGGAACCGTTACCGTGGGGGCAGCGCGCATGTTACACGCGGGGTCAAGCACCTCACTGAAGTCTCGGCCGAGAGAAACGTCGTCGACTGCTTGATGGACTTGTTGCTTCCATGGGCAAAGGGGACCACGGGGCGGTGCGGACACCCAGCGCTGGTGACATGGAGAAGCATGGACAATGTGCAATCCTCCATGGCTCTCGCAAATTGAAGCAGCACCGGACTGCACTGGAGATGCGCAGGGCGGTGCGATTACCGTCATTCTCCGGACAGTCAGGAACTTTTGCGCCTGCAGGGCGGGGGTTACACCTGAACTGACCGGTTCCTACCACGCCCCTGTCGGCAGCGCAAGCGAATTCCATGTCGTCGCGGTTGTGTAATAGCCACCCTGCCGTTGCACGATCTCGAGCTTCTCGTCGAGGAAATGTTTGCTGGCCCGCATGCGTGCTGATGCGGTCTGGTAACAGTTTGCGGGTTAGCGAACACTCGGGGAACGGCTATGTAATGGCGCGTCGACCCCGTGGGGATGCTGGAGCCTCCCACGTGTTGATCATCTGGTGGTTGACGCCGCCGTCGCCAGTGTGCAAAATATCCAATTCCCTATATTTACGGTTATAATGACCTCACGTTGGACAAGGCCGCACCGCCATCGACATTCGGCCATGGCCATGATGTTGTCTCCCTTTTCTCCCCCGATGGGAGGACGGCTACCCATTGTCCGCTTCATTGTTGGGCATGGGCTAGCACTGGGAGTTACGTTATTGAAAAGCGCCAAAAACCTCAAGGGCTAGCTCGGGTCGTTCTCGTCAAATCTGACGATGCCAGGGCCCGCCCCTGGGGTCTTGCCATAAGCCCCATCTTTGCGGGGAAATCATGTGTCAGCAGGCAGAGAAGGTCTGGGGAAGACCAGATGCATCTTGGTGTGTTTGCCGGTTAATTCTGTATGCACCAGTAACCGCCTGGAACGGTACGATGGATATACAATCGAGAAGCTCCTCCATTGTGTATACCCATTAGCTCAACCTCGTGGCCAGACCTCTGTCACCTTGGACAAGGGCAAAACCAAGAAAGCCAATGGTATTGGCATATCGTCGGAGAAGGGGGTGTTTGAACTAGCCAACTGATAGTGTAGAGCTTTTGGAGATTTTGTGCCCAACGCATCCCCGGACTTGAATCATTGGACTTGCCTAAAAAAGACTTTAAAGCCTAGAAAAAGCGAAATTTTCTGGGCCCGAACAGTGAGTCGCCGGAAGTCTTCATCTCATCACGCCGCCAACTGTGTTGGACCACGAAAGACAGCAAGGACATGGAATTGTAGAATAAAGTCCGAGCATACCTCTTGAACTTTCAAAGAGACTTCTCAAAGAGAACCAACTGCACTTTGTTCTTTGTTTTTGTGTTTCAGAGGCGAAAAGTCAAGTGCTGGGACTTTGCCTGGCAGTTAGACATTCGTCACGCCAGGCCGGCTCCGAACTCCAAGGGTGAATTCCGATGGGCGGGACATTGTTCCGCAGCTAGATATGCCGGCACAAGGCGAAGAATACCGAGTTGGCACCTATCCTGCGCCAAGACAACAAGCACAACTCTTATTCAACGCCATTCAAAGACTACCAAAGACCAAAAGGCTGTGCATTCTAGCCGGGGCTTCCGGGTTTCCAGTTCTCGAAACACAAATAAAAGAGAGTTGTCGATTCTTTTTTGGCCATGATCTTGCCTGTTGTTCGTACAATGTAGATAGATGGCTCTATGACCACGAATGCTGTGACACTCTCTCCGCGTCTCGTATAACGTTTCCCAACTCGGCAACTAGTTGGTGAGTATACATGAAGATAGTGCGGGGGAGCCAAGCTTTTGGACCAAGACCGCCTCAAGCGGGGTTGAGGACCAACGCACGCGGTTGAGAACACCCGCATGGGCGGCGAGCGGCAGCCTCAAAGGACGCTTAGTGCGTGGCGGCCATGTATGTATGTACAGGCTGGAACATTGTCAGACGAGGACTCATATCAAAAATTGGATATGAACAGGTGGTACGTACAGTTTGTGGTCATAATTTTTCGACCACCCAGTGGGCGAACGATGAGTGCAATGAGAGCTGAATGGCCACAAGGTGAAGCCGACCGTGTTTGAACAGGCAAAGGGAGGCATGTCATTGGCCAGAAGCATCTCCAGGTACGGAGTGGAGCTAGACCGCCTTGGGCAGGGCTTTTTGGATTCCTCGAGGCTTAGACCCCAATCGCGCCCCTGGTCTGCTTCCACGAGGCGTTCCTCAGTGATTCCAGAGCTATTATCCAGGCCCATCCATCGCAAGTCTTTGCGCTGCGTTGGCCACTGTCTCTGGGTGAAGAATCAACAGGCCGAGGAGCATTTGGGGCAGGAAGGCAAAGGGCCCTTTGGCTCATGCGATACCGAGTATTAGCCCAGCAACTAAGATTAGGCCCATTGTTGGCCAAGCTTCGCAAACAGGCACGGTAGTCCGGACTCCGGTGGGTGTGAGCCTCAACGTATCCGACTGGTTGGATCAAATTAACCGTCCAGTCTGAAGCACATGAAATAGAGGGCCCGCTCTAACGCTCTCAGGGGAACTGGCAGCACTAGAGAATCGTGAAAGGCATTGACGGTGTACCAAGGAAAAATAGAAGATCTACCAAAATAAGACCTCCTTTTGTAGGAGGCCTCTGTTTTTGGCAGAGTCGTTAAAACAGAAGGTGCTGCTCTGGGTAGGCGCTGTCTGACCTTTGTCCTGCAATTTCCACAATAGATCTCGTCTGGTTCGATTCAAACCAGCCAGAGGACTATTCTGATTGGCGGGTGCGCCTTGAAATTAATGGGAGCTTCCGCGGCCATTGAGATCATACCCGACCAGCTCCGATTTGTTGATCGTGAAATTAGCAGGCAGTAACTCAGTATCCGATTCATTAAAACATACCGTCGCAACCAACATGCTGGACTCTGCTTGTCCTTGCTAGTGACTGACGATGGCACTGAAGAGCATGGCTTGATCCATGTTTTAGATCGACAAACTTGATGCATGCTTAAGTAAAACGAGACTCAGTCTAACGCGTGGTGTATGCCCAAGGGTGTTCTGCGGCCTGCCGCCACCAATTCATGCTACCAGTTGCAGTGCTGACTAAAAAAGGGTGCTTTTGCCGACTGAAAACAATAGCTCGCCACAAAAGTCATCAACGACTATGCGTAATGCGCCCGCATCTCGGAACCTCTGTAAGCGGAGTCTTTCTGTGAAGCTGGCTGCGGCTCAACAGGCACAACCATGTTGAGAATAACAGGAGTTGTGACACATGAAATGTCTGGGTTGCCTAGCCAGAATTTGATCGCGTTAGTACTTCAGGCGCCCAGCGAACATTACGGACCATGTGGAGATGAGAGGAAGCTAATACTAGAGTCGATAGAGCAAAGTACGCAACACGGGAGATGTGTTTAGGCTTCAACTTCTAGAAAACGCTGATCACTAACCAGGGAGTGAGACACGCATGGCGAAATCTGCTAGTGCGAACCCTTGGCGTCTTGCGACGCCAAACGGCCCAGCAACTAACTTCGTGCAACCTCAGTGTTGGGTGCTGAGATACAGCGGATCTCAGCCGACGTCTGCATGTTAAATTTTGGGTGCAGATTTTCTCCGTTTCTCGCCGTGGCCGCCTTTTGCCAACGGAATTATGTGCGCTGACTTGAGGGTGTGATAGCCGTTCGCCATTGTGGCGAGATGGAGCAAGGATTGCCCCGTCTGCCGTGTTCTATGTATGGATTGATCTTGAAGGACGGGGCCGTCGTGGCTTGGGGCCGTTTGAAAGGTGGCTGCCCCATTCGCTAGCGGCCAGGCTCTGCATTGGTGACAAAGGGGCCACAAGGATCCAGATGTCGATATCAGATGATGTGATTGCAAGAGCCAGAATTGGTTGGCTGATGGAGTTGTGTTCTCACAAATATCCATGCGATCTTCGCCTTGCCTGATGGAGATGGTCAGTCCGAAAATGCTGTGGCTTTATTGCCCTTTGTATGTACAAAACGCGTTCCAGTCCTAGTTGGTGTTGTATTGTCGCGCAACAGAACAATAGCCACAATCCTCTTCGGGCTGAACAAGCCGGGAATGGGGCAATCGCCATCGGCGTCAATGAGGTCATGGCTGAGATGGAATATTGCCTCGCAAAGCAGTAGATTGCTGTGGCAGCCTTCCCGAAATGCCTGCCGTGTGCGAGTGCCTTTCTGTCATGTTCGGGTTTCGTTAATGCATGCCAAGTTGGACCAGGCTTCTTGACTCTCTCTAGGGATTTGGTCCAATTGCTCCAGGTGTCTCGACTACAAGCGCGGACTGGAGGTTTGAACTTAAAGCAGGTCGCATGGACGTGACTTCCCTCGGCAGTCATTTTAAACACCTGGTGAGTACGAAGTCGGAAATACGATGATGTAAGTGGACCCCCTTCTCGCACAAGAAGGCAGGAGAAGAGTCGGCCGAGTCGTTGCAGCCGCTAGCTACGAAGGCAACAATTAAGGCCTTTGGACTAGCTCAGCCACACTATGAATCTCTATTCAGGCATCCTCGTCAACGCCATCAGGAGTCGACGGCGGAAGCTTTCGTTCCTTGGTGCCTACGGCCCTTGAGTTTGGCTGGCGGCTGTTGGCCTCGTCATTGCACTAATTTGCACCCGTACGCCCTGCGCCGTATTCTTGGACGTGAGGGCCATCACCGCCTTTGTATCCCGTTCATCCTTATTGCGCCCATCCCATTGCTGCCGTCACCATCATCAACGCAGGTCCCTGCTGCGCATATGCTTAAGTTGCAGTTGCCAAGACCGAACCGAGGGACGCCACGACCAGCAGTATCAAAGAGTGCAAAATGATACTACTGCCACCGGGGGATCTAGGTTGCTGGGAACGGCTAACCGCAGTCGCCTGCCCTGGACAAACTTTGAGGCTTTTCCTTCCTCTGCATCCAATTCTGCCGTGAGGGCTCTGGTGAAGGCAGCGGTGCTCGGGATATCTATGCATCAATCGAAATCGCGAAATTAACGATTTCCCGGGCCAACCAAAAAAGGAATTCCAAACGAAATCATGACTCGCCACATCGATCTCGAAAGTTCTCTCCGAAGCCGAGTCTGAAACGCACAGTTTACGACGCGAAAAAGCTGTTCGTGATCCACCCAAGGCATGATAAGAACAAAGTGGGTGCAGCATCTCAGCCATGTTCGCTACTTAAGTACTAATAAGTCATTCCGGATCTCTACTTCTCTGTACCTACATGCTGCAAAGAGGTATAAATACATATTGTCCTTCCACGCTAGAAGAGTGATTTCAAACAGCTGCATGATGGTTACATCATGGATATGGTCATTTGGAGTTACCCCTGTTAATGTACGGGTGCCGTGTTATGTATATTCATTTAGTGGCAGGGCGACCGCTCGCGTTATCATTTGGGCAAACATGCTGGATTGTTCGTCTAGTGATTGGCCTCCAACTTGCCGATGGAACGCTAAGCTTAAGTTTCTGCAAACAAAAAGCAAATGCAGCGCCGCACCTGATGGTATAGTAGTACTAATAGCCGTCCTAAGCACATGGCACCCGATGCGATTCCCCCACACATACCAGATTTGCGGGATATTTCATTTTAATTTATCTATGTACATGAGCGATGGGGTCTCGGCAAACACCAATCTATCGCGTCTTGCTGGGCCTGTCCTCTCTTTCTGTTCTCCCATCCACCCTGCCTCTCTACTCTACCTATCTATCTGAAAAGCATCAAAACGCTCTCAAATTAGCGGCTCCTCCCCAGAAGCGCCTGCACGGAGTGGGTGCCCAAGTGGGCTTTACAAAAGAACCTAGCACTACGCAGACTCGGAAGACGCTAGAGGCAAACTGGGAGAGGTGCCGGTGCAGCTTTAGTGTCATCCTATTCGCGCCATACCTTTCGTGATGTGGCCCCCATTCATGGGCCCAAAACCCTGAATTTCATGACGGAGACAAAGGGCGTCTCGTCTCGCTAGGGCCGGTTTTTATGCTTCTTCTTCTCTCTCCGAATTTCTTTTGCCACTAAATGTCTCTTCATCTGCCTGACACTAGGCGTACTCTGCAAGGAACATAGCTACAGAGGCTCGCGTGCTCGCCCGCGTGCCCGTCTGCTCTCCAGACGGGATGCCCTCGTGCAGCTGGCCTGGTGATGGGGTCTAGAGCCTCGGGGACTGGGGAGACGAAGGACCAGAGAGGCCGAGGCCTCAACGGCGTTGTATTCACTGTACTGCCTTCAATGTTCGCCTAACAATCTGCCTTCTTGGCCGGATCAACTGCCACCGGAGCTTTGACTGCCACCTGGCCCCCTGACGACTGGCAGGGTCTGGTCCTCGTGATATTTTCAGTGCTGGCTCTCGGTCGAGGTGTCACTGTTGATGGGCGGCGGAGGGAAAGGCGTGATGCGGCATGGCTCCATTACCGCCGTCGGCGCACCTCCTAAAGGCAACATTGAACAGATACAGGTGCCGCGACTAGTCCCGCCAGGTCGAGCTGACACTTCAAATGTTGACGGGCACTTGACGGACACCTGGTCAAGCTGCCAGGCCGGCATGGAGCAGTTCAGGACTTCATGTCCGGCCTGGCACTATGGTTCTTGTGGTTCTGTGGGACACAAGTTCTCACAACCACGGCCCCCTTTGCCCCTCCAACCTCCAGGTCGACTCGACCCCAAAAAAATCCCGCCTCCAAAAATTCATCATGACACGCCCTGCATGCCCGCATGCTTTGCTATCTGCCACACCCGACGGCAACATCGATCAGCTTCTCCCCCAATCACGGCCTGGTATCTTGACGATTCCTGTCAGGGTGTCTGTCTTTACGATTACCCGGGCAGAACGGACTGGTGGTACATATGTACCTCACCCCGCGAACGCGCAGAGCCCAAATGTCAATTAATGCACGGCGAACAACCACCGGTCGACCTTTCTCTCGGCCCCTCCACGGCTCTGGGAAGTCACAATCTGCAGAGGATCTAGGCATGCGGAGCAGCTACAGTTATCTTGTGTGACATGTACTCACTGGCCTCGCTCGCCTGGGCAAGCAGGTTTCTTCGCATTGAGACATGCTTAAAGACACCACTCGCACGCGGGGCAGCTTCACGTGCATTGCATGCGTTGCTCATATCTGACCGGACTCAGCTTGAGCCAACCTGCTAAAGAAACTCCACAGACGACAATGCGTCGAAAGTGCCTTGCTGTACGGATGATTGTATGTGCGACACAACTTTTGAGATGGCAACCCTGGCCAGCGGCATCTTGGACAAGTCGCGGCCTACGACAAATGTCCCCTTCTCTGGTAGGCGACTGGCTGGTCGTAAAAAGGAGAGGCTTCTTTAGCATCTTTCGCCTCTTCGCCCAGGCTATCCGTCGCTGTCTTGTTCACCCCCCAATATCGTTAGCCGGGGAGTCCAAGGGGAGGCCCAGCAGACACCCCCCCCCCCACCCCCGGGGGGTCCCATCCTTGCGACGGTCCCCGCTGATCTCCTCACGGTTGCTACCTTCACGCCGATGTGTCGTCGAGACCAGGCTCGCCGGGCACGCCCATCCCATCCCACTTTTCTCCAGATAACCAACCCTCCGTCCCATGTAGGGTGCAGATGTTTGTGGAACAGTACGACAACAGCCTACAGGGACACCACACCACCGGGTTACTCGCTCCCACTTTACACAGGGCCACGGGGGACCACAGAGGACCATGAAGTAGTACCGAGCATCCCATCGTCTACGAGCACACACCCTGGCTAGTTTCTCGATGGGATGTATGGAGAAATGCAGATAGACCCTGGTCAGCTTGCTTCAAGGCGCGAGCACCTCTCCTACCGCCGCTCCTTGTGGCCCTGACCATCACTGTCACTCCCTATCAGTCAGTCCTGGGCTCTCAACTATCCGAGTCTCTTAATATACATAACCGTGTTACCACCCAGTTCCTTTCTCTGCATACAACATCTGCATCAGCCGGTGTATTTCATTTGCACATAGACTTGGACTCTTTATACTTGCAAATCTTCCTCTTACTCACCCTCACCCTCACCCTCTGCCTCCTCCTCTTCCACTTCCTTTCCTCTCTACCATCCTTCACCTCACGTCCTTTCAACATCTCTACACACTTGCCCCGTGGTTCCACCTCGGCCGCAACTACTCTCATCGTACGCCCTGCTACTTCGCTCGTTATCAATATATTCGTACAAAGCACTATCGAAACACAACACCAGGCCTCTTACTCGTGTTAAGAAGACAAAAACCCGAGGTTTGGCTTGTGACCATGACAGCTCCTCTCTCCCAACAAACAGTCTCAGTCAAAGACGCAGCCGCAGTGCGCAAGCGCAGAAGACGTGCTCCAGCTGGAGGTGCTGCGGATGACTGCTTCACTTGCTCGAAACGAAATGTCAAGTGTGATCGCCGACGGCCATACTGCTCTCAATGTCTCGAAATTGGAAATGAATGCTCCGGATATAAGACTCAGCTCACCTGGGGAGTTGGAGTTGCTAGCAGAGGCAAGCTTCGAGGACTTTCTCTTCCCATCGCCAAGGCTCCTCCAGTATCTAGAGAGCCCAAGAAATCCCCCGTGACTCGAGGCCGTGCCAACTCGACGGCGGCTGTTATGGCCGCTCACTGGGCAGAGCAGGAAGAGGCCCGCAGACACCGAGGGCCTATCGATATCCCGTCAGTGACGCATTCCGTCTCAACTCCAGCAAACTCATATCCTGGACCTGGATACGACTATCTTTCCATGTCCCACCCTGAGAACGGCACAGCAACTGTTCCTCAACATGGCTGGGGCAATATTCATTACTCCAGTGGACTTGTACATTCGCCAGACGCGACGCCAAAATACTCCAAATTTCCCCTGCCTCTTATTACAGATGGCTTATCGTCATCAGTCGACTCTGTAAGCGATGTGGACTATCTTTCCCCTCTTAGCCAAACATATTCTCGCGATGAAATGCCCTTTGGTAGTGGATCATCTGTAATTTATGATGGATACGGGAGAAACCAGCACTCTCCCGTCTCCCAAAGTCCTCCTTCAGGACTAGTCCTAGACCACACTCGTGTGCCAACGTCGTGTCCTGGCTTGGTATACGCCGCATCAGAACATAGCTCGAGTATCAACTCTCACTTGGACCCATTCGACACACACCTGAGCCAAAAGCTGATGCGGGAGTGTGACAGCCTCAGTGAGCATCACATGGCGCCTTGTCCAGCCTTCCCGTTCTAATGAGGCAGCAGGTGTTCCACAAATCGACGTATACAATTCAAGTTGCAGCCCTGTTGCCAATAGCTGGACATCATCTTCGCATCAACGCGAAGAAGAACTTCAGTCACCGCAATCCGAACACACGTCCAACAGGTGGCCTACCACGCTTCGAGAACCTGACCCTTTGCGAGTTAGCCCGGACCTCGCAGCGAGGATGCCATTTTTCATGGACTATTACAAAAACACTATTGCGCCTTCCATGGTATATATTGATGGGCCACATAACCCTTTTCGGGATCATATTCTTCAGCTGGCGGTTCACAGCCAAAGCCTTCAGCATGCTATCTGCGCCCTATCGGCTTGCAATCTGCGAATGAAGAGAAAACTGAGTCTTGGGCAAGATACGCAGGAACTGCTTGAGAAGCTCACGACGGAAAAGAATGCCATCGACAGTCTCGGTGATCGCCAGCCAGATGATCCTTCATTGGCCGAAGAGTTTCAGCACCGAAATTTGGCGGTCAACCTTCTCAATGAGCATCTGAATGATCCGCTTAAATCTACACACGACTCTGTCCTAGCCACTATCCTTCTTCTCTGCCACTATCGCATGGTAGAGTCTGGCGTGGCCAAGTTCCACACCCAATTTGCTGGTGTGAAGAAGATCTTGTCCATGCGAACAGAACAGTTTGGCCATTCCAGGGGCTCGGCATGGATCGAAGCACTGTTTACCTATTTTGACGCCATCTCGGCAAGCATCAACGACCGCGAGGCCCAGCTTGCCCCAGCCGTGGATGATGGGTTACCGCTGTTGCCCCTCGGAGCAGAAAACCTTGTGGGCTGCGACAGGGAATTATTCAAGACGATTAGCAAGCTCGGTAGATTGAATCTACTTTCGCAACATCGCCCCGTACAAAACATGGCATCTTCTCGTCGACCAAGTGCTGACACTGCACCAACTCATCGGATGGTTAGATCGCCGGTTGGACACCCATACGGTGCCGGTATCACCAGCGTGGGCAGTGTTCACATGCAACAAAACCAACACGCGCAGCAGCAACCACAACACCAACAGTCACAACAGCTCAGTGACATGTACCCGATACCCGCGCACCGCTTTGACGGCAACGGATTTGGTACGACACTTAATGACGATGAGATTCTCGCCTCTGCCATGTGCACATCTGCCGCATTTGATGACAGTCGATCACTATTCTGGCGCGAATGGAAAGATGCACGACTGGCGTTGCAGAACTGGCAGTTTGACGCAGCTGCAGTTGCGGCATCGTTGCCGGGATCTCCCTGCCCATCCCAGGTTCGAGATCTTGGATCTCTGTCAGAGGCCTTCCGCTATGCCGCCCTCCTCTACACCGAGCGCCTTGCGGGTCCGAGCACGCCATCCAGCCACACAAACTTCCAGAACCTAGTCAGTCAAGTTGTCTACTACGCCACCAGCCTCGACGCCGGCAGCACGGCCGAGAAATTTCTCCTTTGGCCATTGTTCGTCGCGGGTTCTGAGTGCGTCAATGAATTACAGCAAAACATTGTGCGAACCAAATGCCGCGACATCATGGCCCGGTCTGGTTACATGAACAATCTGTCGGCCCTGGACATTCTGGAGAAACTGTGGGCCGGTGAGTTCAATGCCGCCACACCCGACTTGCGTCACAGGTCCGGCCCGGCTAAGATGGCCGGTTGCCGGGGACCGTTCAATTGGGCAAAGTGCTTTGGCGGACCTGGAGCTGAGGCCGAGTGGATCATGTTTTGAGGCTCCACTGTAGGTCCTGCCTCGTACACTCAGCGCCCACATGATGCAGAAGAAATATGGACAAAACCAAAGTATACCTAGTCCAAAGAAAAGAAAAAAGAAAAAGAAAAAAATGATTAAAGGGACAGAAATCTGGAGAAGGAACACTGGAGTTTGAGGAATACCCCATCTGCACTAGAAACTTTACGTAGCAATCTTGTGGCATTGTTTTTATTTAACTTTTTAACCCTTTTTTTAACACCTTTTTCTGGGGGCGGAGGTCTGGACGAGAGATGAGAATAAGCATTGGCGGCGACGCGCTCCAACAACACATCGAAATGAGAGCATATGCGGCATCTGTTTATTTGGCGAACTATTTTGCGTCGAGGTTTTGTTTTCATTGAATGTCCGCAAATCATGGCATCTAGGAGGGTGAGCGAAGTTTTCATGTGGAACAGGAGAAAAGGCAGTGAATCTGGGCATGTATTTTTAGCCACCGCCAGCATTTTGGTTTAGTTTACGTTGACACGATGCGCGAAAGCAAATACACAATGGAATGATACCTATCAAATTATTTTTTTACCCTTGCGCCCACCAATTTCCTTACAGAGAGACGATGTATATAAGCACTCACTTAACTTGTAGTTTTCTCTATTTCTTTCTTGATGGTCCCATATCGACTCACTTAGGGGCCTGGTCAAGTGCGTGCCTCTTGTCTGTACTCCGTACCCAATGCCTCAATCTGTGTAGGCCTGTACTCCGTACCCCTTAGTCCATAGCCAGACCCGTCACCGCAATATCGGTAGGCAATGGCAACATAATTTCATTGTGCTTCGTATTACGTTCTGCCTCAAATCTCGCTTCAGGCGACGTGCCATCAACGGGCGGCTTCGCTGGCGGCGGGTATGGCCGAAGCGGGCGGGCCTTATCGCGCAGGGACCCCGCAGCGTCACGAGCTTGGCTGTGTAACAACTAATAGAGAGCAATGCTGCATGTACTCGGAACTGCAGAGCACCATTATGCAAGCCTTGTCACCGCTTACTTGAACCATACAGTACATACATACGCGCCAGAGGTGATGGGGTGGTGTACGGAGACAACACCTCAGGCGGTGAATTCAAATCGAACTTGATGACAGACATCCCCATCAGCATTGGCTTCTCGTAAAATGCATATATCGGCCAGGGCTAGTTTTGATGACGTGCTTGCTGTGTTGACTGCGGACTTGCCCAATAGGTGCTGTACTCGTTCCCTATCAAGGGCCGTCATGCCTTGGACTCGCCAAGAGGTAGTAGTAGACGCCTATGCAAGCTCGCTCGCACAGCAGCGTGAGCCGGGGAGCCTGCGGAGTCGAACACGGCATATTCGCCGTAAGATGATGCGCCATCCCAGCTCTTGTTGTGCCTGATTAAAAGGCATGTGCCTCGACACTGATTTGCACTGACGAGGTTCCGATAACGTCCCTTCTACAGTTAGCGAACTTCTTGGGCATCACGAGATGCTCTGTTTCGTTTAGTTCTTTTAGCACGACGAATCTCTCACAAGCTCAGATCAAACTGGTGATTGTGCACTAATAAGGAGTGTGGGGTCGGATCATGTTGACGGTTGGTTCCTGGTGAGTCCCCATATCGATCTCCCCGGCCTCGGATGGCTGCAGCTCTGCAGCTCCGAACAGCACGCCGCTACTTCGGATGACACCCCTCTATAGGCAACGCTCCTTGGTGAATGTGACAGGCTGTCAGAGGCCAGCTGAGGTGAGGCAAGGGTCAAAAGCAAACAAGTCTTGATATTACTGAGAGACTGCACTATCTCGCATAATGCGGAAGATGCAAGATAATGGTGTGCTTTGGGGATGGAATTAGGCCCATGCCCATGCCCCGAGCCCTTCAAAGTGCCATGGCCGGGCATGGGACAAAAAGGTTCCAGCTCCAAACGAGCTCCATTAGCGAAAAGAGGCATATTGAGCTATAAACTCGGCATCAGTGGAAAGGAAACGGAGTGCACACCTGACTGGCATATTTACTCCGTGCATGTGTATGTACAGGTGTACATACATAAGCTAGATTGACGTGTTGGAGAAGCTTCAGGAACAAACGCACGCACCCCAAGACTTGGCGTGACTGGGGTTAGCGGAGGCGTTTTCCAGAAAACCAGTCGGCTGAGACTTCTAACGCTTGGATCGACCAACATCCCTTTCAAGTCTCAAGCCGGGCGCTAATTGGCTGTCGATGCTGATTCCTGACCTGGCTGTGGCGCCTACCTTCTGTAGGGTGAGCGCGACGGACTGACATCAGAGGCGGGGGAACTGATTACGAGGACTCCTCGAGTTTGGCCAGCTGACGAGCTCGCCGTTCCGCGACCTGGCGCAAAGTATTACGAAGTTCAACCCCACGAGGAGAGGGCTGAGCCATGACCACCTTGCACGCAAAACATGTCAAGAGCTCGATGAAACGAAATATGAAGATGGCATGGGCCACTCGATTGAAAGATGGAGCAAGCGGCGCCACTTTTTGCTGTGCCTTGGGAGTATGTGCCTTTCGCCCGTCGAGTGTACATACGAATGGTGGCAGTACCGGCCTAGGGCAAGGCTGTTTGATGGTCCAAACGCGGTTTGTGCTTCCTGTTGGCTGTTGCCATTCCCAATGTCGATTAGAGTTGTTGCTGTGGCTGATTTGCTGATAAGTGATGTTTCCAAGTGGGGGGATTCCTAGATGGGGCAGTGCCAATAGAGCAGCATTTGGAGTCCGCTTTGGTACAATACTCCGAGGCGGCAAGCAAGGTCATCACCGGGCATGAGCAGGGAAAAGTCCCAACAAGGACGCCGCAGAGTGACCGGCCGGGTGTATAACGCGGTGGGCTCGCAGGGCTCTGTAATCACCGCCAGGTCTAGATGTAATACAAGTCGCATCAGAAGCTAAATCGACATCATGGACAAGCACTGCCCTGGTTAGCAAGACTCCGTGCCCCTTCACTGGGGATCGGGGAGAACTGGTGGTCTGTAACAACTTACTAATCTAGGTTGAGGTGTAGCTGGTCGAGCGGCGTCGCCATCGGCCGAGACATGCCGGCGGATCAGCCAACTCACACATGGCCAGATTGTAGAATGTGGAGGTCGTCAATAGCCGTGGTGCAATATAAAGTTTTGATCCAGCTGTTTCGGACGCACGTCATCGAGAACAAGAGGCGGTAGATGAAAATTGAAGGAGGATAGTACAAGGAACACACTGTCCGGCTCGAGGGGTGACTCGTGGCATGATTGGGCATGAAACGGGTAGCAGGGATAGTGCCAAGCGTTGAACCGTTCGAATCCAAAGCCGGGTCGGGCGATGAAAGATGACTGGTTCACCGTGGCTAGTTGGCCGCTGTTCCTGGAGCCATGCCCTTTGACCCATGCAGCGGCTGGCACCAGTATCAAGGAGAAGGTGAAGTTGAAATGCTGGTGCTGGTGTAGCCGGATGAATTCGAGGCAGGCCGTGGAAATGCTGTGAGTGGTGGGTTTGTTCAACTTTGTTGGTTCGGCGTTGGTGGGGAAGGCGGCAACCATGCTTCTGCTCCAGGCAAGCAAGGAAAGAGACAAGAGAACATTGACATCGGAGAAAACTCGCAACCTCAATGTCACAGGCCAGCAACCTTCGGAAGGATCTACCATGGAACAGCCTTCGGCATCTTTGGTTGCTCCCCTTCCACAGCCTGGTTAAACCCTACTAGACCACGATCTCAATCCTGTGTGTTTGTCGACGTCGACGCTTTCGGACCACTGATGACCTCATTGAGACAGCTTCACGGGCGACTTCGCTCTGTCCCCGTGTCTCCTCCCATCGTCGCTGATATTGACAATATCTCACAACGTCGGCATTTTTGACGCTGCACATGATGCCATCAACGGGCCTATCCTCAATGTCAGGCGCAAGTGCGGCATCCTATCAACAATGAGACATCGTGGCCAAGGGTTGGGGCACACCAGCCATTATCGACCGAGGGTTATCCGGTGCTTGGCACCACTGGTCTCCGTAGCCTCACGACACCCCAGGACGCCCGCCATTCGACGCTGTCTGCACTCATGTGCCTCTCGTTCGCGTACGTAACTGCACGCCTGGGGTCGATCCCCAGCCATTTGCTGACTGGGCTCACCCCCATCTCCACCAAACTAGCTCGACATTAGTTGCAAATCGCACCCAGTCCGTGTGGTTGTCTTCTCCAATGATTCGGACACGCCCCTCCCGCAACCACCTGGTGGTCGAGAATACACACACACAGAAACAACAAGTCTGGCGGTTTCATGGCCACCAGGCGTGGCTGCAATGCCGAATCGAGACACCTCCATTGGCTGTATCGTACGCATCACTGGAAACTACAGCCTAATGTGCCTATAATCCTCTGGTCACCACGGGCAAGGGAGAAGTAGACGAGGACAGTACATACAGACACCACAAACGGGCCACATGGACTTGTCGCGACAAAACCCTGGATAATGATCTGCAAAGAGTTTCCTGAACAATCTCTCGAAAAAAGAATCCCAGCCTTCATCTGGTCTTCCCCCCTTTAACCTCCCACCATTCAATGCTCCAGTCACTAGTTGGCAGTATCGGTCGATTCAAGTCACGTTGCCTCGGAGTCCATTCCTCTTTGGCTCTGTTTCGCCTGCTTCGCCTGCTTTACAAGCCAACAAAAAGCACGCATCCGCGTCTCGAGCGAATGAAAGAAACGAGCATTGAGAAAAGCCCACAGGTGTTGACGATCATATAATGCTCCGGACATCAAACTACAATCATGATTACTTAAATCCGGGAAGAAGATTGCGCCATGTGGGTCCCGCGTGTCGTTCTCCAAGCGAGCTTTGTCACTTCCCTATCGCGATACTAGCAAGAGCTTGATTACTGACCATCGGTGGGCAGACGGTAGATGCCGGTGAAGTTGATGTGGTGATCCGGCTGTCCCCCGAACTAGAGGTTCCTGCAGCAGTTCGTTCTGTATGTCTTGGGTAATGTGTGCACACTAGGAGGAAGGCGATTACTGGGCAAGGCAAAAAAACACTTAATTGACTAACCAAAGATGCCCTCGTCTCCGCAGTTGGACAAGGTGTAGGCCAGTTTCTCCAACGGCTCCCCTCTCCCCCGGTACCGAAAGAATGAAGTCCCGAAAAACTCGAGCGTTCCGGGGACACAGTCGTTCTCCGCGCCTCCTGAGGTTGGAGGCCAAAACCTGGCTCGCGACAGCAGGATGGAACCAGCTGGCCTGTGTCCAAATACGCTTTGCCCACGATATGTCGGCTCTTGTCCCCACATGCAAGCACAAGCACGGGTTTCCGAGGCGGAGAAGACAAGCGGGCGAGGCGGGCCATCCACACTGTTGGGTGCTGGGAGAGCCAGGCCTAAATCAAGCAGCATTGAGGCCAAATGCCAACGTGGTGTACCGCCAGACTCGCGCCGACCTTGCCTCAATTGGAACCGAGAAGGCAGCTGCAAGGGACTTTGGTTACGCACAGGGCCGTTCTCCGCCTCCGGCAGTCCAGGACTCGCCGTACGCTTATCAGGACTTGGCGGTCCTCGATTCTGGGTGATTTGCCCTGCTGTTGCCGTATCGAAGTCGAAGTCGAGCTCTGTCAAAATGACTCGCATGTGTCCTGCCGCACAAGGCCGTTTCATGATTGCCAAAGGACTTTTGTTCGGCATGGCTGTGCGTAAATAATGCTGGTGCTGGCAAAACGTGCTTCGGGGTACGTCAGCGTCTAATAATAAGTTCCTGGCTCATAGTGTGTGGGATGATATCAAGACGCAGAGGGAACGAACTGCCAAGGCTGTCTATCGGCTGTGAGTCTCTGCCTAGGCCTATTCAGAGACAACTCGACTATGTATAGTGCTTGGTATGGCAGGGCAACTGGGACTCACCCCTGCCAATGTTCAAGGATGTCAAGTGGTGGGAGTTGTTCGGGTTGCAGCGGCTGCATAGTACTACTGTCTGTGCAAGCACTCGGTATACCGCGTAGTGACGTTACAATTGTGCTCACGCGGCGGCGCGCGGCCGTCGGCCGTACATACATGCAATCACGTCACTCGCACAATAGAGCGCCAGGGCCGCGATTGGTGTAGAAAATTCCCATCTGGATTGTGTTGAGGGCTTCGCAGATTCCGGTCTGTGCACACCACAAAGAGGGTTTTGCGACCAGACGCCTTTGGCTACAAGGCGTCAACGGTACCAAGTGATCCCGTGCCGTGTCCCAGGTCGGCCCTGGAGCCCTGCACAGCAGAGCCTCGTGTCCCTCCGAGGGTGGATGTGCTACCGCCTGACTGTTCCCGTGCAAACCCAAATCGCGAGCAACTTCCAAAAGCGAGTGCCCCGACAAAAAGAGTGGTCTACGGAGGTGGCATTACGGAGCTTTGAATATTATACGGGATATCGAGTCATCGACTATCGTGGGGAGTGGATAGCACCGGGCAATTGATGCTTGGCAGTCAATGCAACCAGACACCCAAGGCTTCTTCGATTCAAGCCCCAGCCAAGACTGCAGCTTCAGGTTCCTGCAAGGACTGACCCCCTTCGTAAACCCGCTCCGTCCGGCATCCTGATCCAATTGCCGTACGCCAAGACTGTTGACCGAGGCATGGCCACGGTCTCCCACACCGATATCGATCGATGTCCGACTCGAGCGTCCTCGGGAGGAACCCTCGTCCCTGCCTGACAAGTGATATTTTTATTGTATCGATCCACTTTAGGTAATTGATATCAAACAACGGGACACGCCCATGAATACATGCCTGGGTATGCACATTGTAGAAGTGCCGAGGGGGGCAATAACCGGGGTCCATTCAGACTCCCGGGCCGTCGCCATCAACAGGGCTGGCGGACCTGTCACTCAAGGGGGGTGTATGCCAAGATCACCGAGGTCGAGTAAATACATAAGTACGGAGGGCCTTTTGAAAATCAACGCTGCCAATTTATTACTAAACTACTTGAGCAGTCTGCCCAAGAAATCACAGCGACAAATGCCGCTCGTTGTTCTTGTGTCCACTGGAGCAACTTTCGAACGCCGAACGGGCCCTGCATCTCGCTTCCATGGCACCGTCCAAACCTGATCCTATCAGGGGAAGGAAGCCCAGTCAACGCCCGCATTACAGTACATGAAAGGTGAAAAAGAAAGGGGCGGGATAAAAGGAGATAGGGGGTCGACGACACAGGCCGTTCACATCCGTATCCCCCTTGCGATTCAAATGGCAGCAACGTAATGGCAAATGCAGAAGCCTTGACGGCTACAATCTCCCTTGGGCACGCATCCCATCCAAATATGCCCCTTGAAAAACGGGGACGGCTGGTGAATCACTACGCCTTGGGGCCAGCGTTTGTGTTTGACCGGCTGGCATTGTGCCAAGGCTGGAGGCAGCGGCCGAGCTGGGAGGCTGATCCTCAGGAGCCGCATCTGCCTGCTGGCCCTTGACGGTTCGAGATGCATCTCGGACGATGATCAAGTCGTGCTTCTGAGCCAGGAGCAAGTTGTCGAGTTTAGCCAGCTTCTCTGCTTTGTATTTGTTGTGGTTTGGGTCTGGGGATATTTCCGCTTGATCTTCCATGACGCTGTCGTGCTGCTCTTCTTGCTGTTCCTGTCCCCCTGTTTGTTGTTCGGGTTCCGAATCTTGCATGGGAAAATCATCCAGGCGGGAGACTTGAGGCTGCTCTTCTTGGAGTCCCGACATGGACTCGTCTTCGTCATATGTATCGTATGAATCGCTATCATCAAAGTCCTCCTCTCCGTATAGTAATTCGAGAGTTGTCGATGCATAATCCCGCAGCCATTTTTCAGCCCGTTGAATTTCAAGGACCTGGCTCTTGCGCGCCTTTTGCAGCCTAGCTTCTACAAAATCAATTCTTTCTTCAGTGTTCTGGACAAGAAAGTTCCATGTTTCCTCGCTCAAGTTTCCGTCATCTGCCAGCCTCCTCATCTTTGCGGCCCACGTGTTGAAACGCTCATCGTCTTCGGCCTTGTATCGACGACGGAGGCATTCTTCGCATGACCATCTACACTTGGCTTGCACAAGAACATGCTGGAGCTTCCGGGGGCAGATGGACTGCAGATCGCATCTATAAGTCGTGCAACGAAGCTTGTAAAGCTTGTGGTGCT
The DNA here is from genome assembly GCF_013426205.1 of Metarhizium brunneum. Lineage (NCBI taxonomy): Eukaryota > Fungi > Ascomycota > Sordariomycetes > Hypocreales > Clavicipitaceae > Metarhizium > Metarhizium brunneum. The sequence continues at coordinate 3,285,460 of NC_089424.1, read as the reverse complement.
GACATGCAAGATAGTGCAGCGTGGCGATGCAGCACGGCATCTTGCCCGTCTGACTACTTGCCAGTTGACCGTGGTTCTGCCTTATCCAAATGGGCAATAAAATGTCGATGCTTGTAGTGCTGGAGATGATATCAAACACGACCGCGGAGCCTGTGCTAGAGTAGCTGGGGGTTATGCCCGGTGTAGGGATGACGATTTTTTCACCAAACAGTAGCCAAAATGTACAAGTCGCGTCGTGCTGTGCCAAGGTGCCTGCAGAGAGATGTAGTTTGAATTACCTGGCAGAAATGTTGGTAATGTCTGTTGTCTGTGGACGGGTATGTCTGATAAAAATAAAAGAAAGAATGATTATTTGATGTCTCCCACACGAACGAGAGGGCCGAAACAGAGAGATTAATATCGACGGCAGCCACAAGGACCAAAAGAGCCGCACAAAATGGGAAAATGGGCACGCGCCCAAAAAAAGCCCTTTTCGAAGGGGCATAACATCGTTCTCCCTCGGGCCATCTGCCACTGCGCCATGGTTGGCGACTGCCTCATGGGCGCTATTAACATTTGTGGCTATTCCTCATTGACGCTCGCTACCGTTAGGTCTGCACGCCGAAATCCCACGACGGGCAAGTCTCAAGTTTGTCGCGCGTTTCGACGCTACAGCGGTCGAATCTATTGCGCATTTACGCATCGCTGGATGGAGTCGTGGCGTCGTGTTCGGCCAATGCCTCGTTGGGCCATTGTTGTCGGTCAAAGTATATACTTCGAGGTTTGTCCACATGGGGCCTAATCGTCTGCCACAATGGGTAGTCCAACTGCTCAGGCGTGTGTACAATCGTTCGCTGTTCCAGTTAAGCGTAAATAAATTACTTCATTACGACTGTCTTTTCCTTGTTGACCTATCCAACTCATTGAGCAAGCATTACATTAGGTAGGGCTCGGTGACGGCAACACAATATGCCTGGCTGTACCCAAGCCAGAGAACGACCGTAAAAGCCAAAACGTAATATAGAGATACTTCATAGTCTGCTCTTTATGGAAATTTGCTCAGGCTTGGAAGTCACAATGGTCCCAGGCAGATCTGTTCGAGAAGCAGACGTGGCCCCCGGCGGCAGTCGAGCAGCCTACGTGCATTGGGATGCGTGAAGTGTAGGCAAAGGTGCCAAGAAGTACGTGTCGAGTATATTTCCCTAGTTCCAGCATCGCTCCTGAGCGGTACAAAGTCAAATTTTGCACAGTATACTTCCCACGCAAGGTCGCAACGCCTACAAACCCCCCCCTTTATCATGCAGTAGATATTCTTGGAGGCGAAAATACAATCCAACACACGAGTCCACTTCCTGCAGACGTGGCGTCTATCGTGATTCATTTGCGGAGAGGGGCGTAAGGGCGCGTCTGGCCAAGTCGGGGCTTATACTCCTGGAGCAAAGCGTCTGCGCAGCCAGCTTTCTGTAGCCGTCAAAGCTAGACGGTGTTGCGCCACTGCCAATGCTGATGGACGTACCACTCGGCTGTTTTTCGTTGGAAACCAACCCCTTTGTTTGGACAAAAGCGCTGGAACGGACGTGGTAGGGGTCACGTTCGTAGTACTTGTCAAGGATGGGGTGTGTCATGACTGTTTGGCGGTGGATGGTGAGGATGGAGTTTGTAGGGACGTTTACCCAGTTTTCTGGCCATGTTAGCTGTATGACACCATCAATGGTTGCGTCCATTACAGTGTATTACCTCGTTCAAAAGTTAGCGGCTCACTAGCGACGAGCACAATATCGGCTCCCTTGTCCTTCCGCTCCATCTGATACTGCCGGTCATTCGGATCAGATGTCCTCGTGGCCCACTGTGTCCCCGACGAATAGTACAAGCTGGCGGCTTCGTCCTTGGAGCTGCTTATGTATCGCGTGCAAATGACGCTGTGGCCATCCGTCACAGCAAAGTTGAGCAAACTCCTGGTGTCAACATCTTCGCTTTGCAAGACGTCCTGGGGGATCGAATCCGTCAACTCGTTGATCTGGGCAATGGTCTGCTCGACGGCTTTACGCAGGACGGTCGGTCCAAAGCCGTTTTCGGGCGACGAGCTAGGGTTATGACCAAGCCGTTCGAGAGTATCGAGGAATAAGGCAAATGCCCACTCGCTATCTGTACCGCCCTTTACTTCGAGATACCACTTATCCGCTAGTCGGTCGCCGAGTTTTCTCTTGATGTATTTCCAGCCGCCGAGACCACCATTGTGCATCCACATTAAACTGGCGTGTGTAAAGGGGTGGCAGTTATCCTCACTCAAGGAGCCTTCGGTCGTGGCGCGTACATGGCCAAATATGAGGCGTGATGCCGTCTTGGATGCTATTCGCTGCAGATTTGTGCAGTTCCACGCCGGAATGGTGGATGTGAAGAGACAAGGCGCAGCGCCGAGTTTTGGATCTGTGTAGAAGCCTATGCCGAAGCCGTCTGCATTGTTTTGACCCCTACGAGTGTCCTGGCCATGGTCAGTAATGGGATTGAGGACGTGCAACCTGGGACGGGGTGGCGTACCAGACGTAGGCGGGAGTCAAAGGACTGCTTTAATATAGAATGTGTCGGGTCGAGAATCAGTTTCGAGAGGAGAATCTCGTCGCTACCTTTGTACACCTGTTTGGTTCGCGGATTCCCTTGTCAGTTCCCATGTCCGACGTCGGAGGAGAAGCCGCGAAGATGCGGCCTTTGCCTTACCAAGAAACGGCACATGTTGTGCCGGAGCTGCGATGCACAGTCACAGATAACAGGCTAAATAGACAAGGCGAGATGAGAATGGTGGCAGTCCATGAAAAAAAGATGGAGGAGGAAACGATCTCGGATGGATGAAAGAAACAGTTATCTGGCGGTGGGAGAGTCAGCGATCTGGCCAAAAGGTCTGGTAGCTGATTGTGAATCAGGTTTGTAAATGGCACCATACTTCAGAGCCTTGGGGCTTTGTGCTGGGGTGCCACTGTGGCTTTGCGACTCAAGTGCTGGGATTGGTGGATCGGACCAGCTGCTGAAATTGGCGTAAATAATTACAATTTTCAATGTTAACAGCCGGCATACTTTATTCGGTGGGCAACGGCGAACTTCCTAGAGGTCATGGGGCAGCTCTCTGGGTAAATCGTCTGCGAGAAAGATTGTTCTTCACAAAGGATCAAGTTATTGAGGGATGTGTTGAGGAGATCAATCACCCGCCTGTGGCTGAAGCTCCAGTCATCAACTGCCGATTTACGGCCCAGCACTCCGTACGGAGCGCTGTAATGTGTAGTTGCTTGGAATCGGCGTGTGACGTCAAGTCTGGTGCTTGCAGCTCCTCTCCGTAGGGGGTCTTGGATGTGGCTTAGGCGCGAGACTCGCCTGTAAACACAGTGACTGCCGTTGGTGAACGTCCATCCCCTGCTAATTGCGGGTTGACGCGAGATTCATTTACACGGTCCGCGTCTTCTGACCGCGTCTCGCCTGACATCTCCACCCCCAGCCTCAACCATGGATCCTTGAATCCTGAACAAAACCGACCCTGTTGCAGGTTCTCCCTCCTCAACTTCTTTCGTATCCTTTACTTCTAAAAAAAACCATGAAATCGTCTACTCTAGAGCCTTTGTGTTAATTTATAATTCCTTCACCCTCAATCCGACAGTTCGATTCAATATCATAATCGCCCAGTTTAACCGAGCTCGTCACGAGCAGAATGCGTAACCATGGCTCTTCTGCCCCCGACGTATTGCCCTCGAGTCCCCCGACCATGAGCTCTTCTCCGGCAAACCCTTTTCTATCACCAACCAGAACGGGTCGTCGCAAGGAGAGACGGAATCCGTCCGTCACACCTAGAAGGTTTGGCCGCTTCTTCACGCCTCGATCAAACTTGCCACCCGAAAGCCGAGCTGCTCTACGAAGTCTTGATGCATCCGCTACCAACTGTCAACTTATTTCACCCCAATCACTCGCCAGTGATGTCCTCAGCTCGGACCCTATATGTCCTTCGTCACCAACTGAGGCTTTGGGGCAAGTGGATGGCGCAGGAGAGAAAAGAAAACGACTTGATCACTGTCAAGTTGTCCGAAAACGGCGACGGGGCTTGATTGATGAGGACTCGACTCCTCCACCACTCCAATTTCCAGGAAGAAGCTTCCACATGTCACGGGATGGCGATGTGCAAATGGTAGAAGCTCGTTCAGATACAAGAGAAGGCTTAGATGACAGGCGGCGAGCCACTTTGGTGGGTGTCCGGTACCAGTGGCTGATTTTATTTGAAGCATGCTAACCGCCAGGTAAGAGTCACTTCTTTAAAGCTAGTCGCAGTGGAAGTATCACCGGCACGGAAGAAAAGCCATTTCCTGCTGCCCCTTGCATTCAATCGTCTGAACCGAGAACAAACCTGGTATGTCTGAAAACGCACGTACCTTTGATATATTTCCTAAGATGCCATAGACACTCGAAGGCTATCGACCAAAGCCCATTCGCAAATTTCGAGGCCGTGGGTTTGAAGCTCAGCTACTGGACCGAGAGCACGGATTTGCTTCTCACTCTGGCAAGCAATATCTCAACTTTCCGGCTGGCGACCCTAGGGCACTCACGGCTCCCTTTTATAGCAAAAGTTATGACACGCACCACTGTACCTCATATACTAGTCAAGGAAATACGATCCCCTTTAGCCTTGCAAGCTGTCACAATGCTCCTGTGACCGTCATTGGCGATGAGCAAGGCTTTGTGCGGCTGTTCAATACCACTACTGCTGATGGGCCTGTCGACTCCAAGGTAGATGCCCATATCAAAGTCCACGATAATGCAATTATGGATTTGGACTTGTCCACGGATGATTTCCGACTGGCAACAGCTTGTGGAGATCGGACCGGCAAAATCGTCGACGTGGTCACACAGTCCGTCGCAGTTGAACTGGCCGGTGGACACTGGGATTCCCTCCGACAAGTTGCCTTCCAGCCCGGCACCGCCAACGGCACCGCTCTCGCTACATCAGATCGAGCTGGCCGTGTCCAAATATGGGATTTGCGTTGTTCGCAAGTACCAATACATTGCTTCTCAACAGCCAACCCCAACGGCACCGGTAACCGTGACACCACCCTCGACCCCATCACTGCTAGAACAATCAACACCATCGACAATGCCCACGAACGCAGAGTACAGGGCATAACATCTGTAGCCTCCGTCACCGCCATACAATGGCTCCCCCCCGGCAGGGAACACCTCCTCCTCACTGCCTCCGAGGCCAATGCCTCCATCAAACTCTGGGACACGCGATACATCAAGCCGCGCCGTCAAAATGAGGAGACACCCCTCGCCATAACGCCGCAGCCCATGTCCCACGCATGGCGGTCCTACGGCATCACATCCCTGGCCCTCAGCACCGACGCCTCCCGCCTTTATGCCGTCTGCAAAGACAGCACCGTATACGCATACTCTACAACACACTTGATGCTCGGTCACGCCCCTGAACTTGACAATTTTGCACCCAAACGCAGGCCGACCGGGACAGAGGGGCTGGGCCCTCTGTACGGCTTGAAGCACGACCAGTTCCGGGCCTCGTCCTTTTACGTCAAGTGTGCCCTGCGTCACCGCACCCCCATGAACAACTACCAGCATGAACTCCTGGCCGTCGGCAGCACCGACAGCTGCGCGGTGCTCTTCCCCACCGACGAGGGCTACCTGTACTCGAGCTGCGCTAAACACGCACATGACCTCGAGAGAAGCACGAGTACCAGCGCGCTTACACCCTTGCAATCCTTCTCCGCAAACACGCCGGCGTCGGCGGGCACGGGGCCGTCATCATCGCCTATTCCTATCTTTCGCGTGGGCACGCCCCTAGTGCGCGGGCATTCCCGTGAGGTGACGAACCTGAACTGGTCGCACGACGGGAAGCTGGTGACCGCCTCGGACGACTACTTTGTTCGGCAGTGGCAGGCGAATGAGGCTGAGGCAAGACATCTCAGGCAGGTGGGTGAGTTTGGGGGCGAGCGACACATGGCTGGATGGGCGGAGGTAGGACCTACTTGGGACGATGATGAAGCATAATGACTTTACGCACATCGTGATTTTACCATGGCGCTGGAATAGCATACAGGAGCATAGCAACAATGATATTTTGGCAAGTTTACAAAACGATATTTCCAAGGTTCTATTTCGACATTAAAAAAGCATGAAAAATGGTGTTTGCATGCAAAGCTATCATCTACTACCGTAATGCTACTCTGTACACTAGGAACTTTGAAGGTCACCCCGACTCTCCAGCCCATCATGCTGTGAAACCTCAGCCGCCATCGCCAGATTTAACGATCCTACCCCAAATATACCCCAATGCTGACGCTCGCTTGACTATCACCGGAAACGAGGCCGAAATACTTCGGCTGGGCGAGAAGGGGGGGGACGCCACAAATGCCGCCATCGTGTGCTCGTGCCTGCTTATGTACATGGAGTCCCCTGGCCAGGAGGGAAAAAAAAGCAATGAAAGGATGCGGCTTGTGCCACCAAGCCCGATGACAAGAATCCGCCGTGCCCAGCCCCGTAGACTGGGGCGCCGGCTTTTAACGACAGGCATTCGAGAAGGATCATTTGTCTACAACTCCAACGATGCGGCCCGGCGACCCGAGCAGAGGACCCCAACGACGATGATGCCGATTGCGACCCCCAATACCCAATTCGCGACGTGTTCTCGACGAAGGCGCTTCGAGGCCATCTTGAGGCTTTCGGTCACGTCTGCCGTCGAGTCCGCCACGCCGCCGAGGTCGCTTCGTGCGGGGTGAGGGAGTGTCTTTTCGAATCTCACGGATTTGGACGACGCGGGGCCGAGTTCCATGTCGGTGGTGGAGGGTATGGTTGGGTGATTATGCGGTTCGGAGGGGAGTGCCTCCTCGGGCATGTCGGCCGCGTGCGTTTTGCTCTCCCCTGATTTGGGGTCGTCTTCGCGGTCGCTGCCGCTGCCGCTTGACATGCCTGACATTCGGTTCGACGATCTCCTTGCACTGCGTTCTTTTGCGACATCCACGCTATCCCGGAAGCGTGGGAGTATCAAGGGGTGTTTGATGGTGGTGGCGGCAGATTCGACAGAGGTTGGGCTGTCAGCAGGTGGTTTGATCGGGCCTGCGGCCACGACAGTGTCCAGCTGAGCGACTACGAGGACCAGGTTTTCGAATATGCAACTCGCCTCCTGCACAATGTCGTGCTTTTCCTGATAGCTGAGCGTTGCGTCGCAGTCTGCGAGCTTCTGCTTGTAGTCTCGCTTCAAGTCTTCGCCGTCTTCGGGGGTGTCAAAGTGGAAGAAGCGAAGCGGCAGGCGGCCGTGGTAGCGGCGAGTCGATGTCTCGGTTGTATGACTTTGTGTGCTGTCCGCAGAATCGTCTTGGATTGGCCGTGAGGGTGCTGGCATTGCAGAAGAAGCTGTCGTATCCCAAAAATCGTTGCCCGCAGACTCAAGCGTGGCCCGTATAAATCGCCCTCCGGCAAAGAGCGCCATGTACATGATGTACGAGTAGGCGAGCAGAACATGAGGCTTGTTCCTGATGGCGCGCTTGATGTGGCTGACGACTTCCGCGAGATGGCCTGTTTTGCTAATCATTTCGAGCTGTTCCCTCGTCGCGGCATCCGTCCATCCCGTCATGGACTGAATATCCGCAACGAGCCGGTCCGCGCGCATCAAGCCAGGAATGTGTAATACATTCAAAATTTCTCGCAGTCCATCCGAAACAAGCGGTTTACTAGGCTTTGATCCGCCCCAGTCATCTCGGCTATACTCGCCATACTCCAGAGAACTCTGGGCAATACCGCTCCATAATGACTCGAATGTCGTATAAATAGGGGCGATGTGCAGTAAGCCAGAAGCATATACAAACGGATCCCCTGCCTGTGGCGGCAAAGCCAGTGGAAGTCTTTCAATAATCAGCTTGTTAAGTCTGGCGTGAATACTTCGCGTGGCGACAGCTATCGACTCGGCCAGCGGTCGATCCCGGCGAAACGAATCTAGAGGAATGGATGCCATGGCGTTTTCTTTATTCCGGGGTGTAAGATATGTTTCTATAATAAAGAAAACAAGGGAATTTTTCGAAAGCGAAGAGGCTATTTTGCAACTTGGAATTCTTCGTCTTAGGTTCGTTTGGCGGCAGAAGGGAACATAGGCACGAACGAGTTGAAGAGAGTTCAAATTGCCTGATAGATGCAGAATGGCCCGAGTCGGGGCATGGAGTGGCGAAAACGGTAGTAACTACCCAGTCGAGCCCAACTTTGCTCGGATTTCTCCAATACAGTCTGTCAAGCACTTCCGAAGAGCACTCCAGTCTCCCAACGTATAAAAATATCTACTTTGTGAAACTTTGGTCGCCATCCACCAAGAATGTCCTTGATTTATCAATAGGTAGCAAGAGCCCATGCGCTGGAGAAGGTTGCTGACGCAGACCAGTTTTGTCCGTTCAGTTCCTCTCAAGTTGGGTGCAACGTCGAATCTGTTTTGCGTTTGCTATTTTACATTATTTCTTTCTGTTCCTCACTGGCCTGTCAGATAAAAGGTCCAACTTGGCGACATTGACACTCGGCACTGTCAAACGAGGCAGTGGTAACACATTGTGATGCTGCGTTGTATAGATCGACGTCGTAGTACAGCCATGAAACTCAGACCACGAGAAACCGCAGCTGAAGCAGCGAATATGAACAGCGGCAGGTTGGCCTCGATGTTCAGAGTTGGCGACTTGAACAACGGGAAAATATCATCATCTGTCACCGGGCTCGACCGCTGCGCTGGTCTGTGTTGAAATCGCCTCAGCTTTAATACCTGGGGCCCAGAAACGAAGTTGACTTGACCAGGGTTTGCTCGGGAGTCGGGCCCGTACTGCGTTCAATGTTCGCTACCGATTTGCGGATCTTGAATAGCCGCAGACAGCAAAGGCGTCTTGAGTGCCAAGAGTCGGTATTGGTGGAGTTGGCAGGATAGAGAAGCAGGAGAGGCAGGAGAGGTAGCACTCGTATAAAACATGGAGAGTCGGATGGAAATCACAGAATGCCATGAATGTCTGCAAATCCCATTTTTGTTCCTGTTAATGCCGCCCACTTTTACGGACCTGAGGCTCCGCAGATCGAGGAATTCGCGCGCCATCGGGGAGACTAAGCGTCCATGCCTGGTCCTCCTCCACTTGCACTGTCTGCTAGGCATTTGTAATTTGGGTACGCTATGCGATCTAACAATAATAACAAGAATAAAGACGTTGCGGCCCAAAAGAAAAAAGATGGACATTAGTACTCTCCCTTGCAAGATCCGCTCAGCGACAAACCAGTACGACCTCACTTGGTGAGCGTGGGGCAGGGCGCTGGGGTCGTCGGCGATGAATCCGAATGGGTCATTTGGCGGTCCACTGCAACTGCCAGACGTGGTCACCGCATAAATTCTCGTGCCTGGCATCCTTGGCCGGCCGCCGGCAGCTGGTTTCCAAGGCTCTGGTCATGGCAGAATGCAGTCTGCGAGACATTCGCCGTCGTCGAAATCGTCATAATTACGCAAGCGCTATCTTGAAGCCCCTATGCTTGTTTATACCGTTCACCGTTCCGCCCGACCATTCTCCTCGTTGTCCCCATTTTCCATGCTCTCATTATTGATAAAGACAAATGACATGAATACCACCACTGCGCCGATCCAATACATAAAGCTTGAGTACTGTCCGTATTGTATCATCTCCCCGATCAAAGACAAGGGGATGGTGAGAGAAAGCCCAACAGTCACGACCAGCGGAGTGGTTAAGAGCATAGCAAACGCCCAAGCGATGTCACTGACAAATGAGGCCAGCGAGTTGACCTGAGCATTATCAGTCCTGAACATGTCTCAGTCCACGAGGGGTCAACTTACAATAATAATCATCCAAATGTTGCCAGATGGGGGCATTTCAAACTAAACCCAGCGTCAGTCGGCGAGCATTCATAGTGAGAGGTAAGCAGACTCACAGGCTCGATATTGGTCCAATGCAAGATGAAAAATAAAGGCCACAACAAGACAAGATTAAACACGCCCACCAAGCCAAAGAAGAGCCGCATATCGACTTTTTCCTCGTTACCCACCCGCCTCTTCATCACCGTAATATACATGCCGTAAATCACGGCACTGAGGAGCGCCATTGAATCACCAACGGCAATCTGTCCAGTTGTCTTGTGCGGGAAGGATCCTCTGTTCTCGTCGCTCTTCCCAGTCAAATCAACAGTCGAAATCAACACTACGCCAACAAGTGAGGCCAAGACGCCAATGAGTTTCCGCACGGAGAATGGGTCGACGCGGAGTAATGCGCAAAAGACCAATGTCCACACGCTGCTTGTGGACGTGAGAATCGTAACGCTCGCCACGCTAGTGTACTCTAAACACGCCGATGCAAAGTAGTTGGCAGAGAACCAAAGCATGCAAAATTCCAAACTGAGAATCGCTGTTTCGCGCAAGCTTAGTTTTTCGTCGAGTCTGGGGATGGCCTCTACAGCCGTCTCGCTGCCCGCCATCAATCTCTCATTGTCGAGGTCGTCGTCCTCTGTCGCGGCTTTCGTATATGAGCTCTGTTGTCTGTATTCTGTCCACATTTGAATCAAGTCGTGGCGCATGCCCCGTACGCCGTTCCTGAGCAAGTATTTCGTAAACATTGGTACCAATGAGATCGCAAAGATGGAGGTGTTTATGTAGACGAGGAAGAATGGCTTGTCGTATGTGTGGTCGGAAAAGATGAACTGCGGCCGGTTAGCCCTGTTTGAAACGAGACGAGTCCAAGGATGGCCTACTCACGCTCGCAAGAAAATTGGACAATGTCCATAGGAAAACCGTCACCAGTAGCAAACAGATGCCCAGTGTCCTTCTAGCCACGCCTCCCAGGCCCATATGAGCCAAAAGTGCAGGCCGTTTCGTCGGCAACGGCGACTGCGACCCCAGCGAATCCGTCGACGTTATCATTTCGACCGCCTCACCCCTATGGCCGCTGGGCAAGCGCCTATGACTCGCGTCGGCTGCATCAGCGGAGCTATCGAAGGCGTCTTCGCCAACATGTCGTAGGTTTGAAGTCGCCATGGTAGTTCATTTGGCGGCGGCAGCGATAACGACTGGCGACAACGACGCTGAGGCGTTTTTGAGGATGATGTACTCCGTAGTGCCGGGCGGGAAAAAGGAGGCACAAGGTCACATGTGTAACGGTGGCACAAGGCCAAGGGCGCAATTAAAACTGAATGGCAACTGCAAATAGAAACGAATGAAGCGAAAAAGATATTCTATTTCGGTCGGAAAGCTCTGTATTCCAGGTCGGGCTGCATGAGGGAAACTTGACTTGGAGAATGCAAAAGGGTCTGATCCAAATGGAGATGGAGATGGAGATTAAACTCCAATGTCGGGCGCCATGGGCACATGCAGTTGTTCTATTTTTCCGACGGCCAAGTCAAGTCAAGTCAGGTCTGGTGCCGTTATTGGATTTGAGAGCGCTGTCATTCGCTGGGAGGGTGCCCGGGACCCTGGACGTTCGGGGGTTAAGCGGCGGGCCAAGGCACCAGCAACTTCCCGCGGCAGCCGGGTTAGCCATCAATCAATCGTTGGGCCAATGACGGGCGCTCAGGTGTGTCCATGTCTGGACAAGATCCGAATCTGCCCAGCTGCTTCGCGCAGAGCCCAAGACAGAGTCCAAGACACAAGGTCCACCGAGGCTGCGGTCAAGCTGGGCGTGCTTTCTCTGAGCAGTGCCATGGTGTGATTCTTTTGAGATATACCCACAGGGCAAGATGGCTCACGTATTCATAATAACCTAATCACGGCACAAGTAGGTTAGTACCACCAATGCCAAGGCGTTCGGAGCAACTGCAGACTGTGACTATATTTAGCAATAGGGCCAAACCTGATCATTAGACACCAGCTGCAATACGGCTTGCCAAGTTCATGGTATACAAAGTACAGCCCTGGACATTACTCAGGTTTCTGCAAACTTAGGCCTGCTTCAAATGTATGTAAACTTAACTTGTCCCATAGGTTCAGTCACTAGAACCACAGCGTATGTGCTCTGAGACAGAGACGATTACATGGCTTTCACTTGGCGATGCACGCCTTTTACTATTGTATGTGTTAACTGACGAGTATCACACCTTTACAACCATGGCATCAACATCCAAGCCCTTGCCTTCCACCAAAACACCAGCCTTTCTAAGCACACTCACACAATTTCGCACAACCTCATCCTTCACGCCCTCCGTGTGAGCCGGGAACTTGACCGTCTTTAGCCACTCCCTTGCATCCGGCTCCGTGTACCCCAGCTCCGTAGAAATATACTCGACTGCCTCGTCTTGATTCTCGTTAAAGTGCTTGATGCCCTGGTCAAGCTTCTCAAACAGCGTCTTCACCCGCGCATCCCCGCTCTTGGTCAACTTGGTAGACGCAACAATCTTCCAGCTGCTCCATGGAGTGTAGATTTCACCAACGCGGCGAATCTCACCAGCGTCGTAGTACTTCTTGGACGTAAAATGCTCCCACATGAAAAAGTCGGCCTCGCCAGAGTTGACTGCGTTGCGGAGGTTCTCGAAATTATGCAGGACAACCGTGTCGGAAAAGTGAGTCTTGTCGGCAAGCCAGCCTTGCTGGTCGGCGAGGACAAAGCCCATCACGTAGGACCCAGAGCCGATGCGGGACACGCCGATTTTGCCGCCTTTTAGAGACGCCACGGATGTGATTTCCGGGCGTTCAGCCCCCGTCGAGATGGCCCAGCCTGCAAGTAGGTGAGTTTAGCTGCGTGTTAGCGGCGTTGGCCCATGTACAGGAGGGTCAATCCTTCTTGAGGCATCACATACAAAGCGGAGTGTCGACATATGTGCCAACAAGACGATATCCTCCGTCGCCTTCAATTCCTTCTTTGCCGAGTCCCGCAATCCATCCCTCCGTCAGGCCGATGCCGATGTCAATCTCTCCTGCACGGATGGCGGTGATCATGTGTCCAGTGCCGGAGGGGAAGGGTATCAGTGTGGCATCGAGACCGTAGTGTTTCTGAGCAAAGTGGATGGGCGTTGAAAAGTGCTCCGGCACAAAGCCGATTCGCAGACCTTCTGACGACATTTTGACGTCTGGGTTGGGAATGCCTGATTGAGTCGGTGATGTGAGAGATTATTCCTGATGGTGGGGAGAGGGGGGAGTGCGGCAATTGCAACAGTACTAGTCGTGAAGCAGACTGGAGATTCAATGCTCCATTTTCAGTTGACCCAGAATTTGCGAACAGACACGAGCAGACCCAAGGTGCCGTTATTCAAATGATTCCGGCATAGGTTTATTAAAGGTAGTTAATCTCATCATAAATATGCGTCAATATAGGGTACTCGAGTGTATTTCCACGTGTGTGGTTCAGCCCAACGTCAAGCAAGTCACCACCAATCGAGAGATGCCGGTTTGCCTGCTGCCAAGTATACGCTAACGTGCTATCGTATGGTACAGTCTGGCTCGCGATAGCAAAGTACTTTGGCCCATGGAATAGTTTTCGTCTCGGTGTCGCCCCCACCACAAGTTAAATCCGAGACGTAATCCGCAACAGTCTCGTGCCAAGGGGCAATAACTCCGTTCGTAATCCACGTAATCAATCAATCGGGTTCAGTGTTGGGAATACGATGAACAGATGGAATGCTAGGGCTGAAGGTGGCGTAGCGCCACCGCAGACGTGATGAGTGTATGGCTCTTATCCCTCATGGCTCTTTCCCGTGATAGAAATTAATCTTCAGCTGAACAGCTCAACAGCTCAACTCAAAACCTTAAATTTGGCATCAAGCATCTCGCGCTTCTGGGAGAGCATCTTGAACCTTGAGCCGCTTCCATGTCTCGATTGCATTACTTTGAAATCCAGCAAAACACTTGCACACGCTTTGCGAACCCCCTCATCCATAAATTTTCAGCAAAACCCGCACCCAGAAAGAGGCACCATGTCCGAGGTCGAGCTTGAATCAGAAATGGAGTGGGAAGAGGACGCTCCGTTCCTCACCCATGATGAACGGGAGCAAGCAGATGCTGGCATTGAGCCAGAAACAACGCCCACTCATGAACAACCCGATGAGCCGTTACCAACGAGACCTCTTATCAGGGCTGCGCCATGGCAAGCCAAGACACCCGGAACCATTGTGTTTCTTGCCGCTGTTATGAAGTTTTGTATCACATCCAGTGGCATGCTGCTTCTTATCCCCGTATATCGACTGATTGAAGATGCGCTGTGTCATGTACATTATGAGGACGACTCATACGATATTATTGACGAGATGAAATGCAAAGTAGATGACGTGCAGTCCCAGCTGGCGTCTCTGATCGGGTGGTGCGGCTTGTTTAATTCCGTCATGAGTGCGTCTAGACGCTCGTACCGTACACACTACAAATGCAGAACGCTGACGCTGTTTAGCATTGCTGGTCACTTTCCCTTACGGCATGTTGGCTGACCGTATCGGCCGCAAGCCCACGGCTGTCCTTGCTTATGTTGGTCTTGCCATTTCATTCAGTTTCACGCCGCTCATGTTTGGCGTATTCCAAGACACCCTTCGTCGAAATCCGTATATTATCATGACGGGTTCGCTCTGGGCGTTGCTAGGCGGCGGTGTACCGGTCTTGCTCAATACCTTGTACGCTGTTGCTGCCGATGTCAGCACCGAGCAACAAAAGTACGTGTATTCACGGGCGACACGCATGGCTCACCCTTCCTGTTCCGTCGCGACAACAAACACTGACAATCCAGTACAGGGCGGCTAGCTTCTTATATCTCACCTTTGGGGCTACTCTTGGCGGCCTCATCGGCCCTCTACTTGCTGGTGTTTTAATGACCAACTTCGGGCCGTGGGTGCCAGTCTACGTTGCCTTGACTGTCACGCCATTTATGCTTTGCATCTTCTTTTTCATCCCAGAGACCTTGAATGTGGAGACGAGAGCAAAGAGGAACAAGGACCAAACATTCGCCCAAGCCTTCAAAGAGCATGTCGGCAAGGGTCTGGATGATCTGATGCACTCTGTGGACATGATTAAGAATATCAACATACCCCTTTTACTGCTCACCTTCTTCTTTCAGTCGGCCAGATTCGCGGCATATACTTCGGTATTGGCGCAGTATATTAGCAAACACTTTGGATGGAAGCTTGCAGAGACAAGTTTGCTCTTGTCACCGCTGGGCGTCCTCAACCTCATTATTCTGGTCGCATTACCCAAGGTCTCGGAGATTCTGGTGTCACGTCGATTCAAGTTCACAGTATTCGGGAAAGACTTGTTCCTCACCCAAGTATCGACGTTTCTCATTATTCTTGGCGCCCTCATCGAAGCCTTTAGCCAAAATGTAATCCTCTTTCTTTTCGGATTGTTCATTGGGACATTTGGTGCTGCCGATAGCCCACTCGCTCGAGCCACGGTGTCGCACTATGTTGATGCCAAGTCTATCTCGAAACTGTACGCCCTCATTGGAATGATGGAAGTATCGGGTTCATTCATTGCCGGCCCGGTGCTGGCGAAGCTGTTTAATATCGGGCTAGAACGCAGGGGTATTTTTATCGGCCTGCCTTGGTTCTATATGGCGTTCTTGTGCGGTATTGCATTCATGGCGCTGCTATTTGTCCGACCGCCTCCCGGTAACAAGAGTGCAGGTGATGAAACCTTTTGTCGCGAACCTGGAGTTGTGAATGAATCGGCGACGGAAGACCCGTTGTGTCCGGAGTGACGGATGAAAATGAACGAATTCACACGATTTATGCACAAAGATATAGAAAGGGTGGCTCTTGTTTATTTTTCTATTTTAGATAAGCATTAGATAGGGTACGGTCCACGATATACCAATATAGAGGGCATTCGATGCCAAGACTCATACTTATACGCGTATAGTCAACCTGAAAGGTGATTTGGGTCAAACCCGTGCGCACCGAACATGTGTAGTTTCACCTGCGACATGCACAGAGCCCATGGAGAGCGAAGAGTCAAGGTTGGCTAGGTTTGCAAAGTATCCTTTGCCGATTGCATATACAATACAAGTCTCAGTGACTATACATATACATCATACATGTACCCCCGTCTTGCCGATCAGATAGTAAAGGCAGAATAGCCCTGCAACGCACCAATGGCCCCAACAGCTACAGCATTGCTCGTCACCCCATTCTTGGCGTACCACCAGCCGCTCGCCCACATGATGGCAATCATGGCCCCGGCAACGGCCTTTTGCACGGGATCCCGCAGGAGCGCCGGGTTCTTGGACCAGGCATAGTTGATGAGGGCTGGGAAGGGAGGGGGCGCAAGATGTCAGCAAAGGAGCTCAGTGCATGGGGGAGCGAGTCGTGGACGTGCCGTTCATGATGAAGAAGCCGCTTCCCTGGTACCAGCCTGCTTTTGCGCAGGCATAGGCGAGGCGCGGGAGGGTTTGGAACTTTGCGTTTTCCTGCCAGTCCTTGGCGGATGCCTGTCACGGGTGAGTATGTACTTGTGGATGGGCGCCGGGGGCTGGCGTTGGCTGATGACGTACGGTGTGGCCCAGCGAGATGAGCAGCCATCCCACCGAGGTGACTTGGAGCGCTTTGGACATGTTGGCCGTATTTTGAAGGGAAGTGGATGAGGTGAGCGGGATGAGATTTTTGCAGAGGTTGACGGATGATGCTTGTGTATGGAGATGGGGGATGGTGTTTATGAGTGGCGCGCGACCTCGGCTTGGATGGGGTCGAGTTGCTCCGTGTTCTCCGCTACGGCATCGTGGAGGGTCAAAGGGTTGGGCCGGGATAGACGGCGCGGCGGAAATTTAGCTTTCCAGATGTCTGGGCGTGAATGTTGTATATGTACAGGTGAGAGGCGGGACGTGGTTAACCGGATCAGGTAACTGGCTACGGTGCCGGGCTATATTACCCGTTGGCAGCTAAGTGGGCTAACTTGGTCGTTGACGGGTATAAATTATGATGGGATACTAGTGTATACTTCGGATGAGGCCAATAGGTCCTGCTACCGATGGTATCTATAAGTGGTGACTAACCCGTAGGCGTGTGAATTGATGTTATTGGTTGGTTGAGACGCAGAGTTGAGCATTGCCACCTCCATAAATGGCATTGTTGAACAGTTACCACATCAGATGAATCCGTTGATAAAAAAGAAGAAAAAAGAGACATGCTACTCCTGCAACAATGCCCTTTGAGAAATTCGTCACTGACCGGAGCTGTTTGCAGGGATGCTTGCTAGGCTGCGTCTTTGCTTCATTGAAACGCCCATGCTTGCCAATCATTCATTCACTGTCTTGGGAGCAAAGAGCGGGTGCTGTTCATAGTAGGCGGACAGTACCAAGTACGAAAGAGCCACGCAACAAGTAAATATTATTGGAGGATTGACTTGCAAGTTCAAATGAATTGGCCTCTTCCGTATCGACCATCTGTCAGTGTATTCATAGTGATTCTTGCTAGCCTGGGTTTTTTTGGCTCACTGAAACGCCTCATGCTGGAGTGTTGGGAAGCAAGGAGTGGGCGCGCTTTCCACTCTGGACCTACAAAGAGAAAACACGAAGCAAGAGAGAGACTGGTGCATAGCAAATTCCTGCCTTTGCAGGTTTTTTGTTTACCTTGTTGGCAAGTGTGTTTGAGCTTTAAACACCCTCAAGACACAAGAGAGACTCGGGGGCAACGGAAGAAAAGCTCCCGCCTCAACAATCAAAGCTACTCTCCTCTCTGGCCGTGATCCATCTCACCATTGTTCTCTCGACTATTGAGCCAAACAGCGTCAGACCAAACCTTCAACAGTCTTTTCAAAATGTGCAAACTCAGGCGTCGAAAGTTCGCATGCATCAATTGCAAAAGACAATGGATTCAATACAAACTTCTCGACGGAACCAGACGGTGTTCTCTTAACCCTCCACTCGTTAATGAACCTTGTCCGGCAGACGACACGGCGATTAAACATTGTCTCCCGGTTAAGGGGAGTTGCGGGTGCATCGCACCATCTTGCCAAGTGTTTTTAAACCAGGATAATGTGAGAAGAATAGTGCCCCTTTATATGCCTATGATTCCGATCGCTGACTTTTTCGATGTAGTATTTTGACAGTTGGGTCCCGATCTGGGTAGGTCTAGGGGCGACGGTGGTTGAGGATGCAAACAATGCTGACGTATTTTTAGAGTCAACCAGACCTCGACGTGAGAGACGCAGTGACTGGCTCTTTTCTATTATTCTGCTGATATAATTGATAGTATCTCTACAGATGGCCTTCTCACATATGGCCCGCGGCAAGTAAACCGGCTGTGCCATCCACGCATAAAAACTGGACTAACATATCTTGTAGAACGCTTGGAATAACTTTAGCAAAGACAAAACAACGGAAAACGGTACAACGGAAAAGGATACAACGGAGAACGAAACATCGGAGAACGAAACAACGGAAAACGAAACAACGGAAAACGAAACAACGGAAAAGGATACAACGGAAAAGGATACAACGGAAAAGGATACAACGGAAAAGGATACAACGGAAAAGGATACAACGGAAAATCTGCGATAGGGTTTTTGATACTGCAAGGTTGGATACACAACGAGCTTGCGTTGTCAGTCTTTGCATTCGTGGCAGTTTGAGGTGTAGCCGACATGCGTCAGGTTTTTATTCCCAGAGAGGGTTTTTCTGAGGAAAGCGGCTTGGAAATAAGTTGACAAGTTATAACGACAGCGTTATTGAATATTGACAATATTGCGCTTCACGGTTGAGAATGTGGCCCTCGCGTTGACGGGTTGATTTTCGGTTCCGGATCGTACAGCCACCTTGCTCTCTCGATTGGCGATTGTGTTTGATGGCGTACAAATTCTGGAAGGTGTATTATGCTAGTATACGATGAGCCAGACGGATCCGACGTCCCAGTCTACTTGAGAACACTGGAGAAATGGTGGCAAATGTAGCTCTGTTATGAGAATGCCACTGGCTAGCATCTTGCTCTCTGGATGCAAGTGTTCATTCCTTGTAAAGACTGCGAGAAGTGGTCTCAGCATGGCCATTGAACGAGCCAACACACCCCTTTGACCATGGCGTCAGCAGCAGAAACAATGAATGATGGCGTATAACGCAACAAAGACTATCCTTGACTGGATCTCGTCACATGTCCCTACACAAACAAATTAGTTGTATTGCGTGGCAGGCCGCCGGGAGGCAACAACCCACAGAAGAGCCAGCGTCACGTCGCCGTGGATTTTGGCGCGCAACTGAATGTCAACGTCTAGATTCAGGTCGAGCCTGAGTTTCAGAGGATTCGACTTTTCGGACGTCTGGGCCACGGCCCGAATCTGCGGCTGCTGAGCCTGTAATTGTGGCTGTTGTTGTAGAGCAATTTGTCTTGGAACTTCCTCCTCGGGTTCTAAGACTAGTTGGTATCGTAGTGAAAAGAAAATGACGTTTTCGACTAACCGCTGGTATAATCTTGCACCATTTGATGCTTCCTCTGCACGGTTTGACCCTGCGACAGGTTAGCCTTGCTGATGTGTTGCAGTCACATGGGGATGTGTGATATACCTTTGCAGCCATGTTGAGATTGCTTGGACCCAACTGTGTACGAGTTCAAGACATGAAAAAAAAAGAAGGATCTGGACCGGAGGCGCTACAGGCGTTAGGTGACGTTTAAAGTCTAGAGTTGGGTTGTCTTCTGACGTTTGTTTCATCCAAAGGTCAAACGGGTCAAATGAAACATGATGTCACACGGTGTCATGCTGTCGCCTTGCTGCAATCTGCAACCCTGTTTGACCTATGCACGAAACTTGGCAGAGGGACGGGTGGCTGCGCGGATGATGGCATGATGGCAGATCTCGATGCTCCAGTGTGGCGTCTGGGCTTCTGTCAGGAGTCAAGACAAGTTGACATTTGGATAAATGTGGGAAACGGGAAGTCATGTGCTTTGATTCGACATTCGCATCAGACGAAAAAAGCCGCCCCTTGATGCGCCAGACCTTTGCAGCAGTCCCGGGGATGCACCGGCGCGACTTGCCGAGATGCATGATGCTTCCGCTATCCGTGACATTTGCAAAGGACCATTGAAGCTACTGGAATAAATACTCCCAAGTAGACGAATCGTGTCATGAACGCCGTGGTTTCCTTTGCTGAACTGACGATGCGGTATGACTCTCACGGCATTGCAATATGCAATATTCACACATTATAGCAACAAATCATTGACTTTGAGCTCGTGGTTAACAAAACACGAACCAATCAAAGAGCGAAGTCAAGTGAGGTTGAGGAGCGTCTCAGCGTCCATCTTGCACGTCTTATACTTGCCAATCACTCCGTGTTGTATGCTCATCCCAACACTTTGTCAATTCAAAAAATAAACAAGTCATCAAAGCCCTTTTAAAGTGCCCACCTCTTCTTTCTAGATAAAAGTGTCCACCCGTTGTTTTGTTTAGAGCCGCGCCTTTGATGAAAGGCCTATAAGCTGCAAACACTCCACTCCTTGGGGCTGCAGATTATCACAGCCCACGACCGACAAAGATTATCCAAAGCCCACATATGACCGCTCGTTTGATCCTTCTTCTAACAGTATTCAGCTCGTCTCAACAACCGTTCCCTACTTGTGCCGTCCCATTGACAACGACGCCCAAGTCCCACCC
The DNA here is from genome assembly GCF_013426205.1 of Metarhizium brunneum. Lineage (NCBI taxonomy): Eukaryota > Fungi > Ascomycota > Sordariomycetes > Hypocreales > Clavicipitaceae > Metarhizium > Metarhizium brunneum. Next base: position 3,264,936 of record NC_089424.1, on the reverse strand, counting down.
GCCCATTGTTGGCCACGATGTCGGAAAAAACGAGGTTTGTTCAACTTGACATGTATTCAACTAGGCCACGTCTGTTCCAAGTAATGAACAGCATATGTAATCGATTCGCTATAATTCACTGCCCATCGCCAAATGTAATAAAATATCCAGCGACTTCCGCATGTCGGTGTTGAACACACAATTTCCTCCATCATCTCATCTATTTCTCCTACGCATCCGCCTTCACCGAGACGCGGCCAGCCGTCGCTCGTTACTAGTCAGCATGTGCTTCATCAAGTACCGGACACTGGTCTGTCCCAGCTGCCTCACGCATTACCTGCAGGCCAGGTATTTCACAGCGTACAACGGATTCCCCCATGGCCGGCCATGCTCCGGCATGGACGTCTACTACGACCCAACACGCGGAGCAGAGTGCGGATGCCGCGTCCCGACCGATCCCATCTACTGGCAGGCTGTAGGTGCTCTGGCATTTTGACGGCTGCATGGCGTGTTTGCTTACCTTGTGCAGGGCTGGATACATGAGAGCATGACGTTTCCGCTGCTTCATGTTCACCGATATTTCGTGCCTTGGTCGGTCATGTCGACCTTTTAGCACCAAGTTGCGGAAGCACACAATGGTGGGATGGTAGGGAAATCGTAAAACGGGGTGACCGAGTTTAGCCAAGTGACGCAGAGATATACAGACAGACCAAGCAAGTCAATGGCTGGGCCACAATTGACTAGGCAAGGACTGCGAATTATGACCATGTATTTTATGTACAAGTATATATAGATATGTCTATTGGAGACGGGGGAATTTGCTTCCACGTGGATGGGAAGCGGCCGATATAATACAATTATTGAGAAAACGCAATGGCATCAGTATGTCGTCGTCGAAAATCCCGCCTCCTTTGCAAGCAAGGGGTAAAATTGATGATTCTGTGCGGAGCTGTAAATACATGCACCAAAGCGACCCAAATTAGGAATTACAAGTATCCTACTTCAATACCAAACTGCCAACGCAATTTGCCTCTCGACGGTATCAGCTTCCACGACCCCCTCCACCTACACATTCTTCTCGGCCGAAACTTCAACAGGGACTTGATGCGCGCTCACATAATACACAGGCTGCTTTATCTGTCTTGAATCAAGCTCACCCGGATTTGCAACCTGCTGCGGCGACGCCAGCTCGTGAGGATTCCACGCCACACCCGGGGCCGGATTCACCTGCTGGTACTGCCACACAGGATTCTCCTGCTGCGGAGGGGGATGCTGGTAGTAACCATGCGGAGGAGGAGGCGCTTTGCCATCCTCGGGCACGGCCTGTTGAGGACAGCCTCCCTGGCCGCCCTGCGTCGCGCGTCGACCAGTGCTCCAGAGACCATCCTGCCTGCGCTTGCCAATGACGAGGAGCAGCACCAAGACGACGAAGGGAACCCACGATTCAAAGACGACGTCGACGACATTCCAAGCGTAGGGGATTTGCTCGTCGGGGAGAATCCACCTTCCGAGGACCACAATCCCGACCGCACAGCGCAGGGCGTCGAGGATGGTGGCAACAAGGTAGAGGGCGGCCGACTAGAGGCGTCTGGTGAGTAAAAGCTCCTCGCCCACGAAACTACAATTGCTCCCGCCAACGTACCTTTTGCCCCGGGAGCCCGGCATACTGGCCCAGCACAAATCCAGCGTACACGACCTGGACAATCGAGACCGCAAAATTAATCACGTCACTCGCAGCCCCCAACGACCTGCACTTGTCCCACGCGTCCACCACGGCATTGTAGCCCGTCGTCTGGTAATAGTGGATGAGGGCGATAAGCGGCAGAGCAAAGTACGCCACGGCAAGGGCGAAAATCGACACGGCGACGCCAAGGGCGGCGGCGCGCACGACGCCCCGAAAAGGGGGCGGCTTCCTGATTTGCGCGTAGCGGAAGCCGTTACCCAGCTCGGCGAATACAATGACAAACAAGGCGTTGACGATGCGTCGGTAGAGGACGGCAATCAGGCCGGTGTACTGGTAGATCTCGTCGAGGCTGCGGATGCCGGATGCCGTGTGGGATACCCGATCAAAGGAGCCGTCGTCGTACTGCCACGATGTGAGAATGACGCCGGCAATGTCGGAGACGATGCTGAGCATCAGGGACCTGAGGAGCGAATGTTAGCCGCGGGTGAATTCGCCCGCAGGGCCGTGGTGACGGAGGAGGAGAAGACTTGCGACACGAAAAGCGGATGGCAAGCTTGCACCCAGCTGAACGCCGCGCGGGCCGGGTCTCGTCGCCTTCGCGCGAGGCACAGGGCCAGGAACCACACGACAATGGCTGGGATGACGACAAACCCCGTGAGCCCGGCGTGGACGATGAGCCATATCTGCCCCGTCGGTGCCATTGCGATCCTCGCCCGGCCCCAGTGGACTACAATGACACGGCGGCGCACGGTATTGCTGGGGCACTGAGAGTTGCCGCTATGGGGTGGCGAGAAGTGAGGCAAAAGGCACGGAGTGGTGATGATGCAAGGGGTGGAAGCCGGAGCCTTGGTATTAGTTGTGGTTGTCGAGTGCGGCGGCCGGCTACGAATTGCCAATTTGCCGCGGACCTGGTACATGGGCGAAAAGCCCTCGAGATGTAAGATTCTTGTTGCCTTTTGCGTACGCTCTCCTGCATTTAATCTACAGGGGTTTGCCCATCAACTCACCATTCATGGCCACTGGTGGTGTTACACGACAACGACAACGGGTCGGGTAAAATTGGCCATCGGAGCGCCTGCGCTGCTTGGAGTAGTAGGAGTAGGAGTACTAGTACCATCATTGATCCTTTTTCACTCCAACCACCACCAAGTTGCGCGGGCTTATTCCATAGTCAAACACCGTCTCAACCCACGCGTCGCCAACTTCGGCTTGCTCCTTCAAAAACATCCACCTGTCCACCACAATCATCGACTCCACGACCATGGCACTAAACGCCATCAGACTCCAAGTCACACACAGCTCCTTTTTCCTCGGCAGGTACTCGGCTTCATACTTGTCAATCTCCTCGTCCGTAATGTCGGCCATCTTGTCATTCATCACGTCTGCGTACTGCCTATACTCGGTGCTCGTTGTCAACTTGTCGATTGTTCCCCGAACGTAGGCTCGTAGCGAGGAATAGCACTTCTTTGGTAGACCCCCGACGGTAACAGGTTGTGTGCTGACGTCAAACGGGCCCGGCCTCCTGGCTGCTTGCCCGTCTGTGTCCTCCGGCACATGGTGTATCTGCTTGACAACGCCTCTGTCCAAAAAGATCTTTTGGAGAACTGCTCGGAAAAAATGTCGCGAGAAAAAGGCCTCACTATCCAGTCTGTCCCAGTTCTGGGGCGCTTGGCAAGCCATCATCCGAGCAGTGACATTGAGCCGGACCCCGTCGTCGTCGTAGGTGCAGAATTTCTGGGACATGGGGAAGCCCTGCGGATCGAATCTGAAGGATTCCCTGCCGACGCGGCCGTTGAGTGCTTGCAGGGTTGGACGCAGATAGGCGTGCTTGTATGTTGGTGGGCCGAGTCTTTCCGTCATGAGATTGTAGCAGCATCCTACAATGGCAATGGCGCGAATGTCTGGGTTGAGGATGAGTGAGCGAATGGCGTAGTGAGAGAGGTTGCCGCAGGAATGTATGGACATGGCCATTAGCTTGGGCTTTTCTTCGGCGAGCGAGGTATTGTCAATCTTGGCAATGACTTCAGACAAGTCGCCGCTGTCCAGACGTCCGGAGACGTATTGTACATGACCCTTGCCGTGTTCCACGGTACATTCAGACTTTAACTGCTCCCGGGGTCGAAAGTCAAACGCTTCTGAGCCGGCGACTTGTCTGAAGACGTCTGGATTCTCATGAGGATGCGGCCCACCCGCTTCGAGAATCTTATTCCATAGCTTCTTATTCCTCATGACCTTTTCTTTGGTTGCCAGGCCAGAGGTGATGTCGAGGCCTCTTGCCGCACTGACATTATTCTCACGGCCTTCGACCGCGACGACTCGTCGATTGTAAGGCTCGCTTGCCAGTGCGCGGCCAAGATAGTTCTGGCCACTACCAAAGTCTACAAAGTGGCTTATTTGATTCGCCTCCGAGGTAGCAATATTCTGCGATAGGCGATGCACATAGTCGGCAAAGTTCCTGACCTCGTGAAGCTTTTTAGGCTTCATGCCTACCTTGACTGTTCGCGGTAGGACGGGTAAATCGTGCGGTGGGGGAGAAAAGTCTCTTGCAAGTGATAGATGCCTGATTGACTTGATGTACTGGAACAAGCTGTCCGGCATGTCGGGCAGACCATCCAGTTGGAGGCTGTCGAGATCATCTCTCATGAAGATATCGAGGAGGCGCATGATGTCGCATTGTAAGAGAAAAGGATGCCACTCCTCGGGTAGGACGGTGTGAAAGAGACCTGGCGAGGAGGTGAAGAAGTCGAGGATGTGAGTGCCGCCGCAAAGGATTTGGAAAAGGTCGGTAGTGTTGACAAAGTGAAGGAGATGAGAGACGTAGTCGTCAGCTGAGGCATAATTGCCATTGTAGGGGAGGGGTCTGGGCACCATTGCGGTGGAAACCGGAGTTGCAGAATGGCAATTGAGTAATCTCAAGAAGATATCATGACGGTTCGTGAGTAGAGTTGAGGGCCTGTGGGGATGTTGATGATCCCAGGGTTTGATGGGAGGTGGTAACAGTGCCGATGCAACGCCGGCACAATATTCAATCGACTACGACAGTACTGAGATGGTCAAATGAGCATGGTGATGCGTAATGGAATCAAGAAGTTATATACGCCTGGCATGCAGGGCTCCCCTTGGTGTCGAGGTCTGAATAATTTTTCATGCCACTTCTGCCTCTAGTGCTGCTTCAAAAGCGCAGCCAGCACTGAGATGCCCCACCGTCGTCATTCTTGGCTGCCATCTGGACCTGTGGGGCCACGCCCGTCGACCAGACCCCTGTTGCCTGGAATGCTGAGCTCGAGTTGTGCTTGGGCCAAGCTGCACCTGTGTCGTGCAACCTCAGTTCTCCCGTGCGTCACCGAGTCGCGACATAATCAAGTACTATTCTCATCTGCGGTCAGCAAGGATAGCTTTGTAATCGCCATCAAAGCATTGCTTACTGGAGAGCATAGCGTGCCTGCCGCGATTTTGTCGCCTAGACGGAATCGACGAATCCTTGGCAACCAAGATTGCTCGTTGCGAGCTTCTCCCTACTTGAGTCCTTTCGTTCCGCCGCTGAACCGACATGATGTCCTTAGCAGCGATATAGCTATCTGATATTTTCCGACACATCCTCGGCGATGCTTCGGCCCTCTTCATAGCATCACCATGGAGGATCCCTGGAGTTCCCCCTGGGCCACGGATACTCCGGCACCTCCGACAATCGACCTGCCTTCCGAGCCTCAGCAAGCGCATTATGGCAATTCACCCCGCAAGTCGTCGCGATCGCCCTCACCATGGGGTCGAGGTATTGATATCGGTATGGATGACTGGGGAGGGTGGAACGAGCCACCAGGCGGCAAAGCCAGCCCGTGTTGGGGGAACAGTCCGAATTTAAAGCCATTAGGGAGCGGTACGGGCGTAATGCTAGACCCATGGGCGCTCGCGGTGACCGATGATAAGGAAGGGATCAAGGAATCTGACTCCGCCATTGGTTTGGGGGATGATGGGCGGGCGGATGGACACGATAACTTGACAAGGCACAGTGAGGGAAATGGTGTCTGGGGGAAGGAGCATATCGAGTCGAATCAGGAAGATGCTGCGGTGCCGAGTCATTCTGTATACATGGAACCTACGAGATTGCTTGGCGAAAAGCAGGCATCCAAGGTGCAAGAGTTGGTGGAAATGTACGATGGCATGGCAAAGACATTGAGTGTGGAGGCGACGAGGACAGAAACGGTGACAACAAAAGATACACAGGTCACTGAAGCCAAGGTTTCGGACCATGTGGATGATGGATTAGTCCCGGATGCCCCAATACCGCCTGCAACGACATCTACCCGTCCGATGGGCAATGACGAAATGGCCCCAGTAGCGGACAAATGCGAAGCCGGACCTGTTGATCTGAATCCGAAGACCGAGGAGTCAGGTCCTGATTTGCAAACTGCATCTGAGCTTGGCAACGGCGGAGTAACAAGCGAAGTGGTTCTTGTCCCAGAGAAAGATGCAAAGCCAGATCAAATGACACAGCACCACGGCTCGACCCCGCCAACCGACGAAGCAACTGAAAATAATACCCTATCACACAATCCAGGGACATCAATACCGTACCCTATCGACTTTTCCAGTCTCAATATTCTATTTCCCAACACACAAGCGGCCGCCAACACTCCCGAAGAGCTTCCCGAGTCCATCATTAAAGAGTCGTTCACCTCTGTATCACAGCGGAAAGCCTGGTATCGCATATCCCGGTTCGGCTCTATACGGAAACACAACGGCGGCGACGACGACAACTACGTCAGGGTGGCGTGGAAGAATTCAACCATTCGCAAAGACACATTGGACACGGTCCGCCGATGGATGGAAGAGGACAGAATCGGGGGAAGAGTGGTTTTAGGACGAAGATTGGGCCACGGAGGGGGCAGCATGTTTAATTGGGATTCCGAAGCACCACCCGTCGAGATTGGTGAGCTGTTAGCCAGGAAAAAGCAGAAGCCAAAAGGACATGCCCAGCAGTTTTCGGCTACCCTAGCGGGGACTGTCACATCGCCGATAATTGCATCGTTTGGATGGAGCAGCAGTGTGCCATCGTCGCCCGCAACGGAGAGGATTTCTTCTGAGTGGCATGCGAAGTCGTCTCGACTGCCTGAGACGACGGTGAGGGACAGGGCGGAGGACAAGCAAGTATCAGCGGACATGCCTGAACCTCACCAAAGTCCGAAACCGTCAGCAGCCCAGGTGGTATCATCTGCCTTGGCACCGATACCTGTATCGCAGGACGAAGATGACGATTGGGGGGATATGGTGTCTTGTCCAACTTTGGAATCTACTGCCGCGTTGGATACAGCCTCTCATATCGAGGCGGCATACCCCCCGACCCTGGAACCCGACGCGGAGGCGTCCATTCCGAAGGCGAACGAACCGGTGCATGCTTCAAATGCCCTGACAGAGGAACCAGACCCCTGGGGAGGCTTGGAGTTCTTTGGCGGCAATTCGACGGGACAAACTTCACAGCCCATGCCATTGGCACAAGAAGACACCGCAGCGTTATTACCTGCACCCGAAAACGCCTCCATGCCAGCCCCCCTTGGGCAAACTAGAGAGGATGAATCCATTCACACGCCGTTGCAGTTTTCAAGTTCCACATCTTCAAGACCAGCGAGCATTGAATCTGCGACTTTGAACCCCCAGGATGACGAGGCAGTGACCACTATTCTGGCTGGACTGCCAGACTTGTCATATATGATGAGATAACAGGACACAAGAGGAGGAAATATTCGTGCAACTGCATTGTACATGAGGTAGATGAGTCAATGAATGACCGAATTGATGCCAATTCAACTGCAAGATTTTGTATAATACTAGTGTATAATAAAACATATCTTTCACAAGTGTCACACGGTTACACGAGCGCTACAATCACGGGACCAAGGACAGACGGCTGGCACCACTTTTCATATGAATACAGCTCTTTGGTCAATTGTGCCTTGAGAAGAGCCAAGGACCTTTGATACCAAAGACTGTTATTAGATGAATTCAAGAGTTATTACTCCAAGCCCTCACTGGGCCCTTGTCAATACTAGTGTGCGGAGACGTGGGGTTAGCTGGCGATGGTGCCCCGCTCCCGCCAGACTTTTTTTAAACCCCAGGCCTCTTAAGGATGCAGGCGAGTACTCCATAGTGGCTCGATCAATGTCATCTGGTCCTCGAATTCCACCAGCTCCCCGCCATTGTACATCCGATGCTTCTCACGACATAATGGAAGGTGGGCGGTTGCAAATTCCAGGGTAGCTATGCCACTTTTTCGATATACGTATCCCAGAGGCTAACTCTAACCATTGCTTTCAAAGGGGCATCTGGAGCTCTCTCTCGGATTCGCAAAAAGGGGAGCTATCCTCGGATGTGCAATCACCACCCTCCATCAGGTCATCTACGAGTCGACTACGACCTCCATACAACCTGACACACACTCTTGATATGATGCAGACACGAGACTGATAAAATGAGTAAGAATTTAGATGTCCAAGCTAGGCTAGCAAAATGGCTGCGTGGCCGGGATGTGCAATCTCAATCGCCCTCAGTCGGCAAGGCTGAACCCTTCTCGCGAGAATGGTCTCGTGAGCACCCCCAGCCACAGATGAAGAATGGCTTGGACAAAAAGAAAGAAAGACTGTTGATTTCGTACCGAGTGGAGCGACGGGGAAATACTTGTATAACAAGAGCTGTTTCCATGGACGAGCGACAAGCTTGGCCTTGAGACGAGTGCTAGTTGAGCGTGCCTGGCCCGAATAGTCGGGGCCTTGCGAACTAGCCATGTCTCAAGCTTTGCACGGCGTGGTCCCCGAGGGCCTGTCCGCCGCCAGATTACTTCCCACTCTGGCAGTTTTGAAATGTTTTTGCGCCTTGATTGTTGCACTCGTTGAAGTCGTCGATTTTTTCGCGGCACTCAGTAAACTTATTACGGGCTATCTGCGCACACTCCTTCTTGGACTTTGGTGAAGCAGGCTTTTTGTTGTCAGCAGTGTTTGCCGTGGCCGATTTCAACATCTCTGTCAATTCTGACAACTGGAGTATCTTGGTACCACCACCACCGCCAACTTCCTTGTCAGCTATGCATGAAGGGGACACTTTGGTAAGATCTCCTGGGAACAGAGTGCAATTTCTTGGTGCCTCTTTGCCCTTGAGCGGGGCATGTACAACTCCTGGAGCCGGTTTGGCTCCTCTGCAGTCATAGGAATACCATTCGCGGAGCTTGCCTCCTTCCTCCTGGCGAACAACTTCTTTCACCGGGCAAAAGTATCCCTTCTGAGCAAGGTAGATACCGTCATAGACACAGTTATCGGCACAAATATGTGTTGTATTGGAGATCTGGACGGCTTGAACTTCGCCGCCGAGAATCGCGTTGACCCCTGCGGCGGCACTCAGTAAAATGGTAAGGGCGAGCATGATGGCAGCGTGATGACTCGAATGAGAAAAAAAAAGAGTTTAAGACAATATAGGAAGTGGTAGGTAATGTAGAGGAAAAGATTGTCGGCTTGTTCTTTTGGCTGCCCTGATGAGTAGAGGCTCCTGGCCTCTGAATCAAGGCAGCACTTGAAGAGCTATATATAAGAAAAAAATGAGACACTACGGGAGACATTTTACCAAATAGAAAGCCTAAGCAATAATTATGAAACGACAACATATTACAATTAATGCTATAGATGCGATATCAATGCAGTGGCTAGGATTACAGGCTCATCCATGCGGCAGTGCCGACCAAGGGAAATCGACTCAGGAAAAGCAAATGAAAATACGAGCCTGTTTCTCAAGTGCGAGACCTGGTGGTAACAGGTATCGGCTAATATCGCCTGGTATCGCAGGATTCGTCTGAAACGCCCCATAAAGACGCGAGGCAGAGTCCTGTTGAACCAACAAGGGCCACGCAAGGAGATTCATGCCACCTGTGAATAGAAGCAGGCTCTTTGGGTGGTTTTTCAAGCCTCGAGGGAACCAGGGACCCTTGATATTCGGAAAGAGATGATAAGTTGAATGGAGCGTTGTGTTCCAAGCGCGGCGACTTCAGTCTACAGAGGCATTATCCGACAGGTACAAACCTGCGCACTCATGCACTTATTTAGGTTTCAAATATATATTGTTAATTAGTTTGGGTAAAGTATGTTAAATAAGGGTGGGGATACCTAACGGGGGTAATGTTGAGCATGTGCTCAAATAGAGCAGCAATTTGGAACAGTCACAGGGATTGGTAGTATTGACGGTCTATGCTACACTGACATCATGACACAGAACGAGGCTTGGCATGAATATAAAGTACCCACCTCCTGACTAGTATACTATGCATTTACTATACATCTAACATAAGCATTGCAGAGCGAGTCGACTTGAATCTATCTGTCCTCCTTGGCCACAAGGTTCATGGGGGTGTTATGAGAAAAAACAAAAGCCAAGACCTACCAAAATATGTGCTCCTCAGGTAGGATTCGTGACAAGGGCTCAAGAGGGCTTGGAGCAAATAGCTCAATTTATCTAATAATAGCTTTTAGTATTAAAAGTTCTTAGTTTTCCTTAAAGTTTTAATAGCTAAAAATATTTTTAAATATAAAAAGTCAATAAGGGATTTTACTTTAAGTCCTGTAATTATAGCCCTTATATAACCTTTAATATTGGGCTATTTCCGTGTAACAGAAGTCCTCCACTTTTAGCAGAGTCACTGGAACAGGCTATAAACCCGTGTGTTACACGGAAATCGCCCTGTTACACAAGGGCTACGGTCACGGGATTAGGGCAGAAGGTCCTCACCGACTTCTTGTATAAATAGACGGCTTTGGTCCCTCAAGGCCTTGAGGAAAACCAAGGACCTTTGATACCAAAGACTGTTATTAGTTGAATTGAGCTAAATTGCTCCAAGCCCTCTTTCCGAGCCCTTGCCACACCGTGTCCCTTTCCTGCAGTTCATGTTGCTTACCAGCTTAAACCTAATAAGAAAAAAAGGCTAGTCCACAGCCACCGAAGAAGAGAATCAGATGCTACGAGATAGAACAGACAGAACCTAAAAAATACCTAATCTGCAAGACCAAGAAGAGAATAAAATGCCAGGGTCAGTCAAGTGAATGATTCAGTCTGGCGTTACTAGCCTGAGGGGCTAATAGTGCTACACGACAAAGCAGAAGACCAGTTGACCTATCAAAATAGGACCTCCTTATAAGAGCACCGAGGCCTCCACTCTAAGCTGAGTCGTTAAAACAGGGGGCGAAGACTAGGGCGCATATAGTGCTAAATCAATCCGCAAAAGTGACACGACTGTTGGCCGTCGTCTTATAACCTTAACGTATAATCCGACCCCAGTAAGTTTAGCTAGCAGTGACTTATAGTAAAGGTTGTAGAGGCTAAAAGGATCATAAAATATTACCTAGTGGGCTTAAAAGCATATAAATTATCGTGTAAATTACATTCTAGGTTAATACTCGTGCCACGGCCCTTTTTTTTTGTTATCGCGTAGCTTGCACCACACTAAAAAGTGGGTCGGGTACTAGTATGTAGGTGTTGACAGAAATTACGGGGATTATAATTGACCTTGACCTACACGTATTAAGAAATAGTTTGTAATAAAAATCTTGGCCACTTCAAGGTTTTACTCTTTTACAATAATGCCCGTTTTTATTAGTTATTGATTAGCCCCTCTGCCATTGACCGCCTGCTTCTTGGTCTTGTCGTAGTCACCCCATGTCTTCTGCATCATTGGCCCATGACGTTAGAAATATACACACTCCCCACACGATGTAATGCCTCGTGCAGCCATCCACAACCAGTAATTTTTTATATACTAATATCTTGTCCTCTCCACGCGACTCATGCCTCATGTCTCATGCCTCAGTCCGGGAGCCGGAGATGCTCGTCACGTCCAGTACCGGATATGTGTCCGCTGTCTTGCCTCAGCTAGCTGAACGAAAACTACTCCGTACGCGTGATATATCACTTTGCAGGCTTACGGCAGTTCTGCCCATGCACGATGGACGGAGCCAATCAAACCATATGTCATTATGCAACCTGCAGCACGGTGGCTGACTCGACCTTGATGCCCAGACAATGAGTAGGTAGGTTGACTCGAGGGAAGCATTTCACCACGTAGAATTTACATAAACAACCACCGTTCAGGTTGCATTTGTCTTTCAAATTCTACAAATCTGACAAGTCGACGTAATGCAGTGCATTACAGCATGCGAGCTGTCAGCTTCACTGGATGCCGACTTGCGACTCCAAGACATAGGCCCACCGCCCGTATCCGAGGAGGAATTCTCGTAGCCGGGATTCTTCAGGGAGGTTGATAGTCTCAGAAATAGTACAAATGCCAGCCATGTAGCCGTGTTGAAATGAAGAAAACATCGAGTCGGACATCTACAACCATTCTCGGGCTGTACTTGCACGATAATATCTGCAAAACCGTCATCCACTGAGCGTCAACATGCAGCTTCTTTATGCCTCCAAAGTCATAAACTTGTCCCTACTCACTCTCCTCTCCGCAACAATTGCCCTCTCCGCTCCCGCTGCTGTTGGCCCTGCTGCTCCTTGGCCCACAGATGACAAAACCCTACACAAAATCGACAGATATGCCCGCTACTCAGTGGCAGCCTACTGCAAGAAACTAAATGACAACTCGGCCAATAACAAAGTATGCACCAATGACAAAGGTGCGCAATACTGCGGCGATCTCGCGGATGCCGTGACCGTCCATCAATTCCACGCCACCGAGTCCATCTCTGGCAACGTTGCCGTGTCCAACAAGTCCCAGTCCATTGTAGTGAGCTTCCGGGGCACTGCGAGTATTGGCGACATATTGAAAGACCTCCATGTGAACCTGAAAGACCCCAAGAAACACCTCGAAAGAATGGCGGCGGCGCCTCAAGCCATCGGTGCAGTTCCTCCCGCGTACGATTCCCCCCCAACTCATCTACATGTGTTGATCACTTGACAGTGACGCAGGCTGACTTCCAAGTATCTAGCGCATCCCCTGGCGACGCCGACCCGGCCCTCCCTCTCTGCAGCAAGTGCAAAGTTCACGCGGGATTCTGGGAAGCCTTCCGCGGCATCAAAGACGTTCTGAAAAGGGTGCTCAAGGAACAATGCGAGCGGCATCCCGACCATCAGGTGGTCGTGACGGGACACTCCCTAGGAGGAGCAGTGGCTTCCATTGCCGCCGGATACCTCCGCAAGAGCGGCATCGACGTCGACGCATACACCTACGGCTCTCCCCGGATCGGCGACCCAGCCTTTGCGAGTTTCATTTCCAGCCAGAAGAACGGCGTGACGACGCGCGTCACCAACGGCCGCGACCCCGTTACCGTGGTCCCCGGCGTCGGTTTTGGGTACGCGCACACTACGCCCGAGTATTGGTTCCCGAGCAGGGTTGAGCAGCCGAAGAATGTAAAGATTTGCGAGGGTGTGCAAAACTTTTCCTGTTCGGGGCAATTCAACATCAGCCTCTGGTACGTTGGGGACCATTCGAGTTCCAAGTATGCGAGAGGCTTTGAGGCCTGCCCAGAACAGAAGAAGTTGGAGACGGAAATGTTGCAAGCTCAGACTTTTACCGAGGCAGATGTTGAAGAGTGGGAAAGGGTGGGATTCGTAGATGACGCGGATCAGATCAAGGCGGCTCAGCTGTAGAAGCCTACCAGTTGGATACTAGGATTGGACATGACGACTTGTGCTGTTGGATTATGAGTATATTTTTAGTTCAGCGACTGCAGTAGGTTTTGAAAAAAGACTCACAGTATGGAGTATTTTCTGCTTGTTGCACGAGCTGCATAAACCGCAGGTGTCTCATCCGCATCAAATATTCTCAGCCTTGGCCACACCTTTTTGCTGTTTTGGGTAGTAGTGGCCGTGAGACATGTCTTATACCGGCGTGTCTAGAAGGAGAGACAGGGACATGCGATAAATTGCATTGTTGTGGTTGGAGGCGCTCGTCCAATGCATCTACTCCGTATCTACGTTGCACTTCTTTGACAAATGGACTGTCGTTCATGTGCCATGACAGGGACTACCAGCATTGTACGCCTCCTGGGAGTAGACCGGATCGGGGGAGCTCTTCCTGGAAGCAGAGCCTTTACCCAAGGACACTGATACTCGGACTTGTTTCCACCATGTCAAGCAAATAGTTGCGGCATTTGTGTGTTCGTATCGCCGTCTAGGGCATGGGCTGCTCACTGAACAAACTCGAGATGCAAGGTTTTCAACGAGACGATCGCTCAAAAGCTGAACGGCGGACACGGTCGTCTGAGACACGACTCGAGGCATCATGCATGAATGCCCAAGTAGAGGGCCTCAATTTTCTAACTCTTGGCACTTGCCGCCCTCTGCCCATGGCTTGGGCATTAAAGACATTGACTTGTACTCAACCCTGCGACCCCGTTGCAAAAGCGATTGGCTCTAGCCCCATCATTAGGACCGGAAACGTAGCCGGGCTTGTTTGTGACGGACTAGATGGCAGGCGGCAGACGGACCTGACTTCTTTTGACTCGGGCTGGTGGTGGTCCAATGGCTGCTACTTAGGTTTCCGTTGAGCTGCGTAACAAGACAATTAGTCGCTCTGCTGCCAAGGCGGGCGGATTGAGAAGTGGTTTTGCTCATGTCTACCTGCTTTCGTACCTCCATATCACTATATTGTCAACAGAACACCACCGAAACATGGGCCGCTCTTTCAGCATAGCTTGTTGAGTGCCCTCGAGCTGTCGCGCATCATCTTCTTGTAACACCCCTGATACAGTATGTATGTCATCTTCCCCGATTTTTTTTAGATAGCTGCAGCTGGCCTTCGCTGCTCAATCATATATTTGAAAACAAGTCCTCTTGACATTGAATCTCGGTATATTTGTACAATACGGGTACTCCTAAGCATTGGAGAGCTTTCCTGCAACTGCAGGCAGCGTTTTCCTGTACGCCCACGCTGCAAATTGAACGCTCGGCTTGTCTATCACCCGCGTCACAAAATCTGCCATACACAAGGTTAAAGGCAGTAAAATGGCTTGTGGCAAGAGATACGCAACCTCAAGCCCAAACGGCCCCATCTGCGGCAACTCAAACTTATTCACCCACCGCGGGATGTGTTCCCTCTGGCTCTGGCCATGGAAGCCAACAACGGTGTATAGACGATCCCCTATAATCCATAGCACCGGCCCATGAACTAAATAGAGCGCATAGGACACGCGTCCTAGGTACTGACAGGTATGGGTTTCGAAAAAGCGTTTGAGCCAGCCGATATTTGAGACTGAAGTGATGAGCAAAACCGCGGCCCAGAATAGATAAAACCACTTGTAATCGAAGACAGCCTGCGGCTTGAGGTACGAGAGGATATGCCAGCCGCGGGTATTGGCAAGCTGATCCACGTCTTGGTTTGCGCTTGGGACACCCCCTAGGTAGATTCCCACTAGTAGGAAATGATAGCAGATAATGTTCTTATAGGGAGCCAATCGAGTAAGGAGGGATGGAAGATTGTCCCTGTCTACTTCTGCGAGCAGATCCAAGTGGCCTAGCAGCATGCCTGCAATGAACATTGCGCAATACCACCCATCAGCAATGTACATGAAGTAGCCAATGAGGGAAATCTGACACCAGAGGCGGGCATTGAGAGAGCATCGTGACATGGCCAAAAGGGAGGTAAAGATAACCATGGATCCCTTGAATTCAATTGGGATGGACCAGAGATAAACGTTGTAGGATAGCCACGGCACACCACCATCCTTGAAGGGGAAGCTGAAATTTTTGAGCTCGCAGTAAAAGAACCACATCTCGTGCAACCAGCTATCATGGGGCTCTGCCCCGTCCACCCAGAGGCCAAAGAGGTGCCACGAAGTTGCATATATAAAGCTGGTGGCTGCAACAGGAAGAAATAGACGCAACCAACGCCTGAATATCGCCGACCCAAGATGCTCGGCCAGGCCAGAAGTATCGTTCTTTTCAATCAGGCGCAACGGCTTTATAGAGAGAACGTACCCAGATAGCACAAAGAATATAGACACGGCCAAGTGCCCTCCGGAAAAGAAGAGCCGGACACCTGGCAGAGCGGCAAAGTAATACTGCTGGTTATACCCAAAGCCATTTTCGAATATTTCAATGTCTTCCTTGTGAGCCCATAGTACGTGGTGATGCCAGTACACTATGAGAGCTGCGAAGCCTCGCAAGCCGTCGAGATAGGCGGTTTTGTGCTGGCTCTTGGGCCGACGCCTTGCCCTCGGCCACGCAGACAGCCATGACTTGACGTTGGAAAGCCCCAGGCTGCCGGGCAGCTTTCTCAGGGTGTTGGCCGGCTCCCAGGACGGTTTCCGCCCAGACAACTCGTCGGTTTTGGCTTCGAGGTCGACGTTGAGCATCATGGCCTGCTCCATTGAGTCGCCGTCGAGGATGCGAGGTGAAGTTTGCGCCGACATTTTCTGCGGTGCAACATGGCGGGTAATGCTCGAGGCAGAATCCTGTGCGAAGGATGAACTAATGATGCAGAAGTAGGAATGGCGTCTCCACAGCCGCTCTCGCTCCGGACGGAGATGGATCGACCGATTCACATGTTGTTGTTCGCCGTGGGCACCTGGAAACGGCCGCGGTCCGGGTCCCCATCAGCCACTGTCAGCTCCCAGTGCCTCCTGAGTCCTGCCAGCCATGCGCCCGTTCCGGTGCAGATCGCAGACGCCTATTGGCGGCTCTTGGGGCAGTTCCATGTACAATCCCCCTTAGTGCTCCTACTTCTCCATACTCCGTAGTACTACATATGTACTAAATCCTATCACCACCCACTGGCAGGATGGAGCCTCCCCAGAAAGGGCTCGGGATCGCACAAGATGCCAAATGCGTCAGCCATCATCGAAGAAAGAAATCATCATCCTGTGCTGCCAATCTTACGCCACTCGTTCACACTGGCGGTGAGCTCAGATATCACGTGAAATGCTGGGCGGTTTGATCTCCGGCTGGTCATCTACACCATCATTGATCTCTCCAGAGACGGGCTCCTCTGAGATCATCGTCATGTCTGACTGACGGAACCCTCCGACTGGACATATTCACTCTTTCAAAAAGAGCGAGGCGATAAAAGCACGCCCAAGCCGGCCCTAAAATAATCCGATGATGCTGACGCGACCTCTTCGGCCGAGAATTGCGGCAGCGGTTGCATGCTGTCTCCTCTTCGTCACATATCTCGCGTATTCGAATGCATCAGTATACACATCCTTTACTGGCAGCGGGCACACGTTGTTGGCTACAGATGATCCCGGTTTAGCCTTCCCCCTGGATCCGGTCCCCCGTCGCGATTTTACAACTCTGGCCAAATACCCGGCGCACAATATCAATCAATCTTCAAAGTTCGCCTTTGCGACATTGTATTGCAGTCGCGACCCCGATACTCGCGGTCCGTACTTTGAATCGACACAATCTATCATCTGGCGGCTCCTATGGTCCGATTACCGCTCCAAGTACCCTGTTATTATCTTTGTCTGTCCATTTATTCCGAAGAAAAATCGGGATATTTTTAGAGGACAGGGTGCTATAGTCAAGGAAATTGAGCTACTGGATAATATTATTCCCGATGAAAAGATCTCCACAAAGCGATGGATCGACGTGCTGTCAAAGCTGAATCTATGGAAGGAAATTGAGTGGAACCGGCTTGTATTCCTCGACTCGGATGCCTTTCCTGTCAGGAATATAGACGACATCTTTGATCTGGTTCCGGAGCAGCAGTGTAAGAAAGAGGCACTGCTTCCAGAAGACCAGGCCGTTATAGACAAGGGCGGGGACGACATGTGCAACTACGTCTACGCGGGCGTGCCGCAATTTACCATTGATAATATCAATGCCGGCATGTTCATCTTGAAACCGAATCTTGATATGCATGCCAAGCTCATCAGGGCAGCTAAACGCACCGGGGACTATGACGTACGCTATATGGAGCAAGGGGTTTTGAGCTCCAAGAATGCGTTTGCGGCTGATGGTCCTTTCCCGGTAAATCGCCTGTCACCCATCTGGAACACTGTCCCGGAGTATTATAAGGAACACCTCGCCAAAGCTGCGGAATCGCCCGAGCCGCCGACGATAAGGATTCTTCACGCCAAGATGTGGAACCGATTCTGGGGCTCCTGGAATAATTTAACGCATCTCAACGACATGTGGGATCTGGACTGGATGAACATGTGTAGATTCTTTGACTCTGACGAATTTGTCAAAGCGAGGACTACCGGCGTGTATGTGACACCGTGGGAGAGATACCTCAAGGCCCAGGAGACGGCGTCATGATGGCTTGTAATCGTGCGTTTCGGCTGTGCAACATATTTGACCGCGCCGATGCCGTCGTACAGCAGGCACTGTGCTTTGGTTCTTCTCCATTGTCGGCCGCGCCGGTGTATCCCTGACTTTATCATAGCATTCAACGTGACACCTGGTCTCTGTAATGCCGTCTCACTCGCACACGGCTTGAATGGAAGAGACCGCGCACCAAGATAACAAGAAGCTCACAAATGAGTCCATCCTACAACAGGCGTTGGAGGCGCCCACGACGACAAAGAACCCGAAAAAAATGTGTCCAGCAAGGATCGTCGGAGGACATTCATATGCACGAATTCTCTTTTTGGCACTTTATGGAACTATTAGGGATGACGGCTTGCTCGACAATCCGTGTAATCTTACTACTTGTTCATGTCGTCATACTCCATGTTCAATAATTGTCTCGATAGGCAAGCAATGTACCGAATATACAACTGGCAAACAGCTAGCAGACACGAGCAGTGACAAAGACCAGCGTTATCATGGTTCAAACTTGTTGCATATTCAATCACTTCCGCTGGAATCTTTATAATTCTACCGTAGTACATTGGCCGCTCAACTACTGGATCCGTTGTGATGTCACTGCCCTGATTCTCCATGGTGCACAGCCCAGGGAATCACAACCAGCTTGTCCCATTTCCCCTTCCACCTGCTCACCTTCTTCTCGTAGGCCTCTCTGGTGCCCAGCTCCTGGTGCGGTCTGACAACAAGGTTGAAAAAGTCGGAGAACCCCCTCGGCGCATAGACATGCCACTTCCCGTCGTCGAGCGCGTGAATTCCCACCATTGCACTCGTCGTCAGCCACTGCTCTATCGCCGACTCGGTAGACTTGTGTTCCGGACAGGGGATTCCGTACTTGGGGCCATACCACAAATGGACGCGTGCTTGGTTGCGGATCTCGACTTGGACTGGCACGTCTGCGAAGAGGGTCTTGCCCCTTTGGATCACGGCGTCTTCTGCCTCGTACGACAGGTCAGAGGGGTCGTGGTAGACGAGGTCGTAGTCTTGGATGCCGTGTTCGGGAGGGAGGCCAGACATGTAGTTCCATATTGTTTGGGATACGGCACCGCCCGCGAGGTACCAGTTGGACAGGTGTAGAGATGGCGCGCGTGAGAGGACCGTAAGCAGCGTCTTGTTGGTCGAGACGGCGGCTTTGAAGTGGTCGAGTTGGTCGTGAATCGGGAGATGGGCGGGGTTCATTGCGGCAATGAGTGTGTGGAAATTTGGCTTTTGGTGAGATGGTGTTCAGCCAGCTGCGTGGGCGGCCGGAATACCTGAAGGAAATTGATCCCTTTTTTGTTGTTGGGTAGTGAACTGGGACAAACGCATTCTGCATGGCAGGGATGTTGCACGCCGGGGGTCTGAATGGCTCTTGATCGTTCTTCCTTGTAGGATTGTTGATGGAAAGAAAGACTGGTCTGGCGGAAGTCGTTTGTATAGCTCCGGGGTCCGTGTAAAGATTTTTGCGGCTACTTATTATGGTAATCTTGTTGATGTCATGGATTTTTGTGTCTTGACTCTGGTGCGATGTACATGTCTGGTGGCCTTGAATTGACCGCGAGGCCACGCCCAATCTTTTGTTACTCTGACACCGTGAATTTCCAACAGGGACAGCTCACACGACAGTCACGGCGTAACACAATCCGGACGTCCGCCAAGCCGCATTGCCATCCATCAAGACAGTCACCTCCTTCACGAATGTCAACATGCAAGGCGCATGACCAACACTCGGTTCATTTCGTCTCGTTGGCCACGGAAAGCGCCCCATGCCCCGCCGATTGCAACACCGCGTCTGCTGGCCAAGACGACACGAGGTTCCTCGAATCTTTCGTCGAATAACTACTCCATCCGTCCATCTTTGTCTTCTCAGGACTTAATGGCAACCCGCCCATCTCGCCCACTCGTCAAAACACCAACATGGCTGCCATGCCCGTCATCGTCCCTGCCGCCGCAAAACACACCCACACAGTCGTCTTCCTCCACGGCCGAGGGGACGTGGCCGAAAACTTTGTCGCCTCGTTGGAATATTCCAAGAGCTCTCGGGACCAGACGCTCCAGGAAATATTCCCCTCCTTCAGATGGGTCTTCCCCAAGGCCGGCGTCGGCGCCTCCTTCTCATTCGGCGGGAACAAGGTCTCGCAGTGGTTCGACATCTGGAACGTCGCCGACTTCTCGGAGCGGGAGGAGATGCAAACACTCGGACTGAAGGAGAGCGTGGCCATGATCCGAAAGGTGCTCCATATCGAGGCGGGCATCCTGGGCGGGCACTGGGATAGGATCATCCTGGCCGGCATCAGCCAGGGTGCCGCGACGGCGACGCACGCCCTTCTCAACTTGAAGCTGCCGGAGGCGGCGGACGACGGCACCAAGTTATCAGGCGGCTTGGCGGCGTTTGTTGGGTTTTCGTGCCGGATGCCGTTCCCCGGGCGGACGTTGAGGGAAACGAGGGCGGTGCTGAGCTTGGAGGATGCCCCGGAGGACGATGAGGTGATACGCAGGACGCCCGTGTTGCTGGAGCACTGCGTAGATGACCCCTTGGTGTTGGTTGAGAACGGGCGAGTTCTGAGAGACACGCTGCGCGGATTCGGGGCCGAGGTTCATTCGAGGGAGTATCCGGACGGGGGGCACTGGCTCAATTCACCGGCGGGCATGGACGACGTTGCCGAGTACTTGACGCATGTTCTGGGGTTGACGCCTGCAAGTGCGGCAACGAACGGCACTGAGATGGATTTGTCTTGAGGGGAGCGAGAGGTGGTCTGTAATATTGCGGCACCGTTGGTTCTGTTTACTCATAGCCTAGCGCGTCAACCATAGCGACTTTTTTTTATCCTGGTCCTTTGTCTCCTTTCATCTTGCGCCCGGCGTCATCGTCAAGGACCATCACTTGCGTCAGTATTGCCCTTGCTCTGATTTTGCGGTTTGGGCTTGCGCAAGGTCATCCCGTAGCCTGTTCTTGAAACGTTTGCAAAGAATGGTTTGGCCTTCCATCCACATATTTAGTGTTTTAAAGCCCGTTTACTATTAGCTTATCCCTTATATTGAGGCATATTTGAAGCTTTAATATAAGTATCATTTAAATTACAAGGCCTCCCTGTGACTAGGGCCAGTCGGACAGGCTCTTATATTTATATAGCAATCACACGTCACGGTTTCTCATAGTACTTGGGTAGTAGCTTTGCAGATATATTTTGGCTTGAATTGCTTTCGTGGGGAGTAGAGTTTATAGCGTCACCCGCAGGTTTTGAGAACGAATCTCTCCATGCAGAGTTTTTGCTTCATTCTTTGGGAACCGGTTGGTGCCATACTTGGTAGTCAATCTTCAACGTTCTGCTAGGACCAAACACGAAGGAACTCGCTCACGTTTCCAGAGAAAACCTGTCTCGGATGCGGCCTGAACAGGCAACAAAGTAGTTTAACGGTGATACAAAGACCCAATCTGTAGTCTCACAACATCAGCCAGCCCCTGAAACTCATGGCGTACATATATCCCCTCAAGGACCTCTGAATGAACTTCCTTTAGTGTTCAGCATCTCTCCGCCTTATAATCTGCACTAAAAATTACCAGCACCGAAACCTGCTCTTGTGACCTCGTTCATCCTCCTCGATGCACTGCTGACACTTCGCTGTGAAGCAGCAGTCCTGGTTAAAGACGAGCCGGTACTGGCCGCACTTTTGTCCCCCCTTGGACAGTTTCTTGCATGTGGGGAAGTCGACGCGACGGTTTTCGATTGTGCCCTCGCATACAGGGCAAGTGACATAATAGATGGAGATATAACACATGGTGTTGCAGGCGAAGCAGGGTAAGGAGAGCGATGGCGTATAAGGGACTTTGCAACAACGGGAGGGGATTGTCATATTTACTGATGAGACTAACCCGATTTTACGAATTCACGGCGGAAAGCGCAATTATATATCATCTGAAAGTTTCTGATTCATCCTCCTAGGATTGTACAATCTGAATTGTAGCTGTAGACAATAGTGTGAATGCAGACGCTGATTCACATGTACTCGAAGTGGTGAACATTGGTTGGGTTCTGCCTTTTGCTTTCCCCTAGCCGTTTGCATCTCTCACAAAGCCCTTGTTCATCGAGAGCCTTCTGGCGTCTGTATTTATACCCTCCTGAGCATACACGGCCTGTGCGCCGGTACTCCCGGCACTCAGGAAGGTTCCGGTAATGCTTTTCGCGCGTCGCCCCGCATGGACAGGTGACAATCCCAACAGAGCTGAAGCACATGGTGAGAAGTGTCTTTAACAGGCGATGAGGGAATAGTCGTAGCGAGTGTTGAAAGTAGATCTGCTTGGGTGTCGAGAATGCCAAAGTTGGAGGCTTTTGAATCGACGAGACAGGGGGGCCACACGAGCTTTATACTTTTACCAGAGAGTATTTCACTGATGAAGAATCGGACAAGTGATAGATCATTATGAATATCTCGGCCCAGTCAGTACGAGAGAGATTCATCGACGGCAAATGCGACCTTGGTCAACGCCGACTTCCCATCTTGCGCAGACTCAGCTATATCTGGCTCTCCGATTCGTTGTAGACCTAGCAGTGCATGGAGGACACTTGACTTTCCAATCTTTAATCAGCACCTCGACAAAGCCTCCTGGACAAACCTTCCCCGTCTTGTAAAACTCGTCACATGGCGGATTGTGTTTCACAGGGGTAGTTCTGACCACGGTGGGACAATAAGGACACGAGTAGGTGAAGTAGCCTTCAAAACACATGTTCATGTAAGTTCGGCTTCTTTTGGAGTATACGCTGATATCTCTCTGCGTCGCTTTTGTCGTCGGTTGATGGATGCTCTCGGCTGTTGCAATTGGACATTTTGAAGGAGAAGAACAGAGCAATTTATAGTTTTCTCGACGAACACAACATGGTGATGGAATAATCAGAGCCGCGGACAGTTTTCGCCGAGCAAGATTCGAGCTGATTTCGCAAGGCAGGCAGTCGCGGGCTCAGCTGGCGTGATTCAACTATCCAGATACGTGTCAGCATCAGCGCCTGGTAGCTACACCAACTACTAGACCGGTTATTCTGTATGTCTCAAATCCTCATCACACAACTATTTCCCCGTCAAACTATCTTGTTTCTGCCATTCAGCATACATGGTTCCTGTTTCAGCGAGGTCGTTCCGTTTGGAATTGGATCGCCTCTGATTGGCTGTATTTTGACTTCGAGGCAATGTACCGTGGTTTAACTTGCCAAGCACTCTTTTTTGCGGGATTCAAGTTGAGTAAAAGCGTATTTTGGATTCAAGACTTTGTATTAGATGACACTCCTATTCGCTGCCATTAGTTACCATTAGTTATTAACATATACGCAGAATACGGAGTTAAAAGAAATGTGGCATTTTAACCAAGCCGTGGCGTTCTCACCGTCCAGGATATCTAGATACTACTATATCCTTGTACAGCGGAGAATTTCGGCGTCAGAGAGTTCGAGCCAACACTTGACTTTGGCCCGAACATTCGGCAATCGTGATTCGTCGCGAACTTGCGTGGTATGATGACTTCGGTCTCCCCCACACCTCCGGTTCGGCAGGAGCAACCATGGGCCCTGCCTGTCATTTCCACCTTGCCCCGCATTGGTCTCCATTGTCGTATGGATGTGCAAGGGATCCATCTCTTATCAACCAACACAACTCATGTACACAAGCATATGTACAAACGCCCGAATCACAGTATCGTGGGCTCCCAGTGCCACAATGAAGCTTGGACATGATCATGCATAAGCAAGCCACGACGCAGACCTGCATGGCGGCCGCATGGCTTCCGCATGGTCAGCATTGCCGCCATCCGGTCTAACGCCTCGGCGAATACCCGTCGTCGGTTCGCAAATTAGCCCGGGCTTGGGGTTTTCCTCTTGCTGCCTTATGAATGTCCGTCGGACCAGACTCCGACACGTCACCGCTGCCGTGTGCAAGCCCATCAACCCATCAACCAAGGCCACCTCCTTCAGTCCGGCTCGTCCAAAATCGAAATCGTGTCAAAGGTGATTGTGGAAAATGGAAAAAGGTGTTTTGCGCCTGTTTGCTAGCCCAACCTGCTCAAGTGGGTGGTGGGCGGGAAACTCTAAAACAGCCTGGTGCCAGAAATGGATCACGCAGGCTGGCGGCATGGAACACGGAACAGTCAAGAAAAACTTATCACGGCCTTATCTTGGGCAAAACAACCCTCCAACTCACGACAACCGGAAAACCGTGACCAACTTTCCGAAGCCTTGGCCTAGGCTTGACCTCACTTCCTGTCCTCCGGATTTGCAACCCTCCACCGTCATTCCCAAGACACCACACCACGTCTCGCCTCGCCACTACGTGTTGACCTAGCCGGCATCCAGCATCCCCAACGGCAGTAACGCCGACCCCACGTTTCCTTTCGCAAGGAAGCAAGTTAAGGCTGACGGTCCAGCGGACCCAGCGACGCACGAAGGGTCTGATTTCCAGTCCACCTGGCCCTTATCAACAGCGGGTCACAATCGCCATCAGAACTCGGCACCGCGATCGAAAAAAGGAGCCGAAATTTCACGCATATACTAAACCACGGTCCTCTTGAAATTGAATAGGAGTCAACTCCGCTTGTTGGAGCCTTTACCCATCTCTGGCCTCGCAATGAGTGCCCAAATATCTTTCCTGGTATGGCTCCCTCCACCCCACACTGCCATGAGTCCATGACCCCGCTATGCCGACAACGGCGAGCCTGTCGTTCAAGCTCGCCATTCCCCTTTGGCATGCTGTTCAGAAGGAGCTGCCTCAAAGGATGAATCAAACAAAGGATGAAGCAAGGGATACTGGAATCATTGGGTTCAGTTCGACAACGATTCAAGCTAATCAAAGCCCTAGGATGGGACCTACACGTTGATCCACATCCCCCTCGACTTGTACACGACATTTCTTCAACCCATTCTTCGAGTCCTCATCCCCCAAACAGCGCGCCTTCATCTCGGGGCAGACTTTAAACCTGACGTCGACGAGCTGGACGGTCTTTCCGAGGAAAACCAGCATGGCTTCTTGAACATTAGTGTCACACCGCTGGAGGCATCTATTGTATGCCACACATCATGGGCAAAGGAAGTCTTTGAGCCCGTCATCAACTCCTTGCCGGCGCAAAAGGCCAAGACCGTTTCAGTATTTACCGATTCATACATGGTTCTGTCCGTCATTGGCGCTGGCCTGGATGCTGCCACAAGGGTGTTGGAGCTCAGCTCTCCACTTGCACTGGCCGGTATTCCCATCTTCTTTATCACGACGTACTACTCCGACTTTATTTTGGCGCCAACTCGAGAAAGACAAAATGTCATAGCAGCCCTATGCGAGAAGGGCTTCGAAATGTCCGAGAACCAGTCCAACTCTGTCACTTCCCCCACGTATAGTCGCAAGAACTCGGAGTCCCATCACTCCGCGTCTCCGCCAAGCACCCCGCCTCCCTCGACTGACAATGAGCTGCAATTGCGAACGTTTGATCTTCTGCACAAGCGCAGCGTTGCTCCCTATGTGGATGAGGACCTTGAGTTGGTTCAGTGCTCTGGGCGAGAAATTTCTCAGCTGGCTGATGCTTACGGACACCGGTCGTCCATTAGCCGTCACACCGTAACAGACAACCGCCAATCCTGGATTGAGAATGTTGACACAAAACTATACGCGTCCTTGATATCTGTTCTCATCTCACAGCCGCGATTTATATCCATTACACTAGCTCATGAAGATCCTCCATCGCTTCTAATGGATAAGAATCTCCTTGGCCTTTTTAGCGACTCGCTCGTCGGCGACATGGACAACATTCTAATCCCTATATTCCTTGATCTTCTCAACCTATCATCCGAGGTCACTGGCATTGTGTGCGGGGTGTCAGGTCGTCTGGTTGATGAAATGAAAATGACGGCCACGTCGGAGCTGTCGTACCTATCTACAGCACGCGCAGGCGTGGTTATCCTGCCAGAAGAGCAGTCCACGCGCGCACTCGATATTTTGAAACCACTTCTGCAAAAGGACGAGTAGTCTTGCACTGGTCATCTCATATAGCAGGAACAAATAGTACCGCCCGTTCTTGAGGCTATAACACACAAAAGTTGTCGGATCCAACCCAGTTTTATGTCTAATCCATACTTCGTTCGAGGGTAATATATCCAAGTAAATGCCAACGCAGCGCGGGGCACCACGCCTCCAAGATACCAATACAAATAAAGTAACTCTTGGCCTCCACGTGTCGTCGTCTCCGTGACCCTGTTCCCCAGCAGCACCCGCGCCCGTAGTCGCCTCTCTTCTCACAAGTCTATCCCATCCCTCCATCCCTCCAAGAGCACGTCACTTCCCAGCGACACCCGCGCGAACCATGCCGTCCCTCGCGACGCCATTAATAACCGCGAACCGCCGCGGGCCCAGCTTCACGCCGCCGTACCACCGGCTCACAACCACGACCACCCCCCACACGTCCATGACCTGCATCAGGTGCAGCAGCCTGCCCCCGGCCGCCGTCTCCCCGTCGTCGTCGCAGTCCTGGAACTGCGTGGCCCCGTGGCCGCGTATCCTCCATGCCGTGATGTTGTGCGTCGCCAGCCGCACCTTCTTGTCCGACGCCAGCAGGTGCGCGACGTGGCTCCTCGCCTCCTCGGGCGACGACGCCCTCGCTACCCTCGCCACAAACGTCGACTTGTTCTCCACAACGACCGCGGACAGTGTCCAGTCCGGGGCCGGCAGGGCCTCCTCCTCCTCCCGCGGCGTCGGCTCCTCGTCCTCCGGCCCGTCCTGCGTCTCCTCGGGGCCGGGGGCCTGCTCCTCGACCCGTCTGCCAAACTCTTCCACCGCGTCAAACAGGCACACGCTGCCCTCCTGGAAGACGCTCGGCAGTATGTCCTTGAATAGACGTACGTCTCTCGCTCCGGCGCCTCTGACGCCCCCCGAGGAGTGGTGCGTGCCCAGGACTAGGGGTGGTTGTGCGGGATATGCATCCGGAAACCGGATTCTAAGCGATGATGCGTCACCGGGTAGCTTGAGAATATATGTTGATGAGGACTCATCTTCCGTGGGTGCGAGTGTCCCGTCACCGTATATAGAGTTTATTGCTTCCACCTCGTCCAGCAGCTCGTCTGACATTGTAAGCCTCTGGCATCACTTTTGTTTTGTGGTGTGTGGTGATATGAGAATAGAATATGCAGAGCGACTCGAGGTTCGGATGTTCCGCACAGTGCTAAATTGTGGGGCACGTTCCTCCCAATAACGACATCGTTCACGTAAACTCACACATCCACTTCCTTTCGTCTACGCACCTTGTGGTAGCGTATGAATAACATGGATTGGATACAGCTTGACATAGTTTATAATACGATCACATCCTCTGCCACCTGCTACCGGCAGTCTTGCTCTATAGTGTCATCTTCTTGACAACTCACGAAACTAGGATACACCCCTTTACAAATTACTCTTACTCGTCAATAACGGATGCAAACCTGTCCATCATTTCTTGTTGAATAGCTTCATACTGTGGCAAAGTTAGCCAATGACAGGAAAGCCGGTGATAAAGGGTCAACAAACCTTCTTAGCGATTGCCTCCTGGCCGTCAGAAGGCAACTCAAACTTGAGTTGCTTCAGCTTAGCCTGTAGGTCGGCAGTGGCTTCACGTACTTTGCCCCAGCTCTGGCCTTGGGCAATTGCCTTCTGGGACTCATCGTGGAAGCCAACCATGAGTTTCATCATCCACTCCGTCTTCCAGATGGGGCAGAACTGATCATAGTCTGAATAACCATTTTGTTGCAGGAAATCTTCCTTGATCAGGGCAGCGAGATCAAGAGTAATCTTGTCGGGATCAGACAAGGCACTCTTACCAACAAGCTGCACGACTTGGTCGAGTTCTTCCGAGTCAGAAATGAGCTGCTTGATTCGGTCTCGAAGCCGGGGGAACTCGGGGTAATCCTTTTCGTAGAATTTGTCGAGAATGGTGGTGTACTTAGTATACGATGCAGTCGTGTTGATTGAAGGGAAATGCTTTCGCTGAGCGAGCTTCTTGTCGAGACCCCAAAAGACTTGGGCGATACTGAGGGTGGATGTAGTGACAGGGTCTGAGAAATCACCGCCAGGGGGGCTGACAGCGCCAACAATGCTGACACTGCCGTTTCGCTCAGGGGAGCCCAAAGCCTGAACTTTGCCAGCACGTTCGTAGAATGAAGCGAGCTTGGCACTGAGATAGGCGGGGAAGCCCTGGTCGGCAGGCATTTCTCCCAAGCGACCAGAAAGTTCTCTCAGGGCTTCAGCCCATCGCGATGTGGAATCAGCCATCATGGCCACGTCTAGGCCCTGGTCCCGGAAATATTCAGCGACAGTAATCCCAGTGTAAATCGAAGCTTCTCGAGCGGCGACGGGCATATTGGAGGTGTTGGCAATCAAGGTCGTTCTCTTCATGATGGGTTCCTTGCGACCGTCAACCTCGATGGACAGCTCAGGGAAATCCTTCAAGACTTCAGCCATTTCGTTTCCACGCTCACCACACCCAACGTACACAATGACATCACTGTTGGAGAACTTGGACACGGACTGACTGATGACAGTCTTGCCGCAGCCAAAAGCACCGGGAATGGCAACAGTACCTCCCAGAACACTGGGAAAGAGGGCATCCAAGACACGCTGTCCGACAATGAAAGGCTGATCAGCAGCCAGCTTTTCAGTTGTGGGACGAGGGACTCGAACAGGCCACGACTGCATCATGGGGTATTCAGTCTTCTTGCCATCAAACTCAACCTCCAGGATATTTTCGGCAACAGTGTACTCGCCCTTGGGGGCAATCTTGGTGATAGTGCCGCGAGCACGAGGTGGGAACAGAATCTTGTGGTTAGAAAGGAAGGAGTTCTCAAAGACATTACCCCAGACGTCACCGCCGGCGAGGTGATCGCCAACCTTCTTGGCAGGGGTGAACTGCCACTTCTTCTTTCGGTCGAGCGAAGCAACTGAAATACCACGGGGGATATAAATGGTCTTGGAAACTTTGGAGATTTCCTCCAGTGGTCGCTGAATACCGTCGTAGATACCGTTGAGCAGACCAGGGCCAAGTTCGACGGATAAGGGCTTTCCGCTTCGTGCGACAGGGTCGCCAACCTTGACACCGGCTGCAGAGTGTTAAACAGCGTATTCAGAGGGATTCGATTCACAAAAGGAGGGTTCGTACCGGTCTCTTCGTAAACCTGAATTGATGCCTGATCTCCGTTGATTCGAATGACTTCACCGACAAGGTTGTCGTGACCGACTTTGACCTGAAGAGGACGTGAGTCTTGGGATTTGTCTCGCACCATTGGCTGTAGACGACTTACGAGTTCGTACATGGCAACGCCGATCATGTCTTCGGCCACAATGACGGGGCTGTTGGCAGATTAGCTCGTTGTCGTTGATGGATGAGGAAGAGCTTCAACAGACCCGGAGATGGAGTAGATTTTGCCTGCGCAGCATGTTAGCAAAGCAAACAGCCGTCAATAAAGTCGATACAAGATTGAATGCATTGCCTACCATATTGAACAGCTTCATCGCTGGTCTTGTTGGTTTTCTGTCGCAAGCACAAAGGTTAGTCTTGATGATGATACAGTGGGGCAATGAGGCCGACCATCACGGGGCCGAAGGCATGGAGAAAACGGGCGCGACCGTTGGATGGCATTGACACTTGATGAGGGGTGCGCATACAGACGGCATCTTGGGCGGGTTTGAAGACGTCGGCTCTGGCTCTTGATGAATGGGAGAAGAGCGCTCGGGGGAGGGCGACGAATGCTGCGAGGATGACAGCGTCGACGTTGAGGGAGATGGCGATGGCGATGCTGGTGAAGGTGGTGAAGGTGAGGGTGGAGAGTTCAAGGACAGCTCTGACACAGCTGCTCCAGCGTCGAAGCGGATTGGGCTGGGCGTGCCTGGTGGAGAGAGTGGAGGCGATGATGTAGCAGAGGCAGGAGCAGCTGCTGAGGCCGGGGCCAGGGGAGTGAGAGGAGCTGGTGCAGGAGCCTCAACATCAGGGAAGGAGGGAGAGCCAAACACCGACGTTGCAAGCAGTGATCCCCGGCGAGAGCCAGCTGGAGACCAAGGCCAGGCACTAGTATTACTACCAACACCGGCTCCGGCTCCAGCCCCTGGAGACGCCGGCAAGGGGAGCTCGACCGCAGACGACGAGTCGCTGGTTCCTGGGCGGGACGACAAAGAGTTGCTTCGGTGGCGGACGAGGTCCAGGAGTGAAGGCCGAGCCTTGAGTCTGGGTCGGAGTCCGGGTTGCATGCACGACTGCCGATGCGTTTCCACGGCTATTGCCAGTGCTGATGCCTTGCAGACTTGCTGTTGTGTTGATGTTGCTCGGAAAACAACTGCATAATGACAGTACGGAGTACAAGTACTACAAGCAAAGCAAGCAAAACGGTGACGCATGGTGAGCCCACCAGCCACTCAGCCTGACAAGACAGGGGTCGCTGCCCCCGGAGATCTGTCAAAGGCAACCAACCACCGATTCAAAATGGGGAGTGACTACAAAGTTGGAGACTTGCGCAATCTGAATACGCCTGCTTGCTGGGAGATGCGAGGGTTTCAGCATGGCATTTCTGCTAGCCACATCAACACGACATAGAGACGGCGACGACATGATGTTTCGCCATCTCCATCCTGGTCTCGCGGGATATTCAGACCTTGTCCACCACCCTACCCTACATGCAATCTCGAGTTCATATTTGCAGTCTCTGCTCTATTTTTATATCGGTCTTTCAAAATAGTGAATTGGCTCTGAAATCTTTTTTTTCTTGCATCTGATATGCAACCTCCCACAAATCATCCAATATTGATAACCATGCCCGGGGGCTATGTTCTTTTACATAACATCTTGACCTATATACACCAACTACACAACACCCAACACCACGCAATGCTGGACCCCTAAAATACACTACGCATCTTCGGCGCCCTTGATCCCCTTGGCCTTTGCTTCAGCAATAACTTCGTCCATAATCTTCTTCAACTCCTGCAGCGCGGCGTCATCGGCGCCCACAGCCGACAGAGTCTTTAGTGTAATAGGGACGCCACACTCGTCGTGCTCTCCCTTTTCGTCCTGGACACCGGACCGCTTTGTCAGGTTGATGCCGGGCTTTGGCTTCCAGCAGTTGTCCTGGCTGCGGGCAGCGCGTAGCTGGCAGATCTCGTCGGTCTTGCAGTCGCCGGTGCAGGAGGCGGGCTGCCAGCCACGGGACTTGCGCGCCATGTAGGCGTTGAACTGGGCGTCGTCGTTTTCAAAGGCGACGGTGACGTTGTGCCAGAAGGCGGGGGTGAGCTCGGCCTTGGGGTCGGTGAGAGGGGGTGAGACGAGAGGGCCGTATGACTCCTTGGCCGAGTAGAACTTTGTCCAGACGGGGGTTGTCTGGAAGGAAGGGTTGGTCATGTCAGCCATGTAGGTGGTGTGGTCGAGGACGGCAAAGGTGTCCGGGTCGACAGTGTAGACGCGGAACGAGGGCATGCCGGAGGTGGGCGTGAGGGATGGCGCAATGTACGAGGTCATAAAGGCGTTGGAAGCGCTGCGGTGCGCGTAGTCGCTGTACGACACTTCGAAGTGGTCGACATGCGTGTGCCCGAAGAAACTTGCTGCAATAGTGTTTTGGTACCGCTTGAACACTTGGTCAAGGTAGTTGGAGCCGTCGCGGAGGGCGTCTGCCTCGCCGAGCGGCATGTGGCCCATGATATAGACGCGTTCCCCGGCTTTCTCGGCGGCATCAAGCTCTCTTATGAGCCAGGCGATTTGGTCGTTGGGATCCTTGTCCTCGTACGACTGGTACATCCAGAAGTTGTGGCGGTAGTAGAGATTAGTGTTCAGAGAGATAATGCGGAGGTTGCCTTTGGGATACTTGGTCGAGTAGGCACCGATCTTTTCGACCATGGCGGTTGAGCTTTCGCCGATCCAGTGTTCCCAGTCAGAGGAGAGGAGGTTGTAGACCCATTGGCTGTCGTGACCGATGGCATTGGGGACAAAGGCGTTAACGGGATGGGCTTCGTGGTTACCGGCAGTGCCGTAGACGAGTTTCAGGCTTGAGTTCATGGTGTCGTACGCATGTTGGACTTGGGTGTGTTAGCTGCGTGTGAGGGCAGTTGTGCCTTGCAAGACAAAAAAAACTTACTCAAGTTGGTGTTGTACGGCTGGCTGGTGTTCCAGATGGCGTGGTCGACGATATCGCCGGTGAAAATAGTAAAGGCGGCATCGGGCACAATCGAGTTGATAGCGTCATACATGCTTCGCTCTAAAGTAAAGGGCACATCACACATGTGGTCACCGTTAGGTCCAGCAGGGAACTTGGTGTTGCCAGGTTGGTCGTCCTTGGTGTAGGGTCTTTATTGAGTTAGTTTTGCCTCAGCCTTGCCTATGTTGAAGTGAGGACAAACGTACCTGCAGCAAATAGGCCTGCCGTCGCACTGCGTGCTAGACCCAGGAACATACAAGGGATCAATATGAATATCGGAGTAGTGAACAATCTTGATGGGATCCTTGCCACCAGGCTTTGGCCGGCCACCAGCAGGTTGCGCCGAAGGGTAAGCAATATCCCACGTTTGCACATCGGGATATCCACAAACGCCCAAGAAGGTTGTGCAAAACGCCTTGGAGGTCCTTGAGCCAACGGAGATCTTGCGAATGTCAGCTGCTATGATGGGGCCTTCGAGAGCAACCGCGCCATCACAAACGTCGCCGGGTTGGACCTGGAGGCGTTAGCACAAATCAATATGACGTCTTGTATAAGCAGAGAACAAACCTTTGCAAGCTTGCAAATCCCCTGAATCACCTTGACGAAAGCTCCATCACCAAAGAATGCGAGAACTTTGAGCGCACCCAGCAGTAGCTACACACCAATTAGCATCATGTGTCTGACGGATGGATGGATGGAGAGTTGCATGTAAGGATTCTCACCTCTCCGCCGGCACAAGTAGTAGCGTCCTTGAGCTTTTGCCAAATGTCATCCAAAAGACCTCTCTCAACCAATGCTCTGGTCAGTAGCTCAACGTCACGTGGAGAAAGCTGTTCCAAGTCCCGAGAGTTTAGCATTTCAAAATCTCGTGCAAACAGATCGCGGGATTCTTGAGAAGAAGCTGCGGCTGCGGCCTGGACCACAGGGCCCAAGGCAAGCAGCGGGAGAAGAGAGCCCGGACGCATGGCTACGCGTGGTGTTGATTCGAGTCAACAGCGAGCAAGGAAGGATGAAGCAGTTGAGGCAAACTGCAGACACTCTTGCTCGACGATCAGGAAGCTGATGTCTCGCGTGACCGTGGCAGACTGCTGATCTGAGTTTAAAGGGTGGCCATATGACTACATTTATAGAACGGCACTAAACAAGAAGACTCATGACAAAAAAAGCACGTACATACACACGTCGACGGAAGTCAACGCCATCCCGGCAAGTCTGTTTCACCGTCGCCACCTATTCATCCTGGAGCAAACAACCCCCATCGGCTGAGAGTGCCGTGGAGGACCGCCGACGATGCCACGAGCTTGAGCACCCCCGATAGTCCAATGTCGAGTTGCAGGATAGGGCCTGCCCCCGGAACCGAACGTGGTATTGGGAATGTCAACACGGCATTAGCCGGATCCAATAAGAGATAAGATGAGCGGCATGCTCTGTCTGTGCCGGTGGAGAGGATGGCTGAATGGTCCCGAGCCATGATAGCGTTCCTGGTGTATGCCAGGGGAGCAGAACCGGGGGGAGGCACCTTTGGGCAAATCGGTAGCGCAACTGGATAAAGCGCCGGCGTGGGAAAGCGCACGTAGATGCTGTTATTGGCAGCTGGACACGATCGATGGATGATGGTGTGGGGGAAGAAAGATGGAGATGTTTGGCCGAGCACGTTGGCACAGAAGTTCAACATGTCGGTGCAGGAAACGGTGCAGAGGTGTGGCAGGCCCGAGGCCCGTGATTGGCCGAGCGGCGAGGCGCTGCGAGGCGCGGTGAGGCACGAACCGAATGGCCCATCCCATCTGCATCACAGGGTCTCGTGAGGCAAGCCACCACCGCACCAAAAGGAGAAGAGCAACAGCGCAGCAGCGCAGCAGACGACGGGCAGCAAACGAGCACATGATACATACGCCATGTTGAACGGCCGTGGCCCAGCGTGGGAATAACGGCTCGGCCGGGTCCCAGTTGGACTGACTCTAGAGTTATGACCTCAACCTTATTCTCCACAAACTGGGACCGGCAATCCCAGAGGAGACACCGTGCTCGAGTCAATTAGCAAAGTTCCCATCTAATTATACCCAGTGGAAACCTCCGTATTGTACTCTCCGATTCCCTGCTTCAATATACTACTACTACAGGCCTCGGCTGGTTCAGGTCAGTCAGTGTCAGGCAAAAAGCAAACACCGCCAAGCAGGGCCAACTCGTCATGGCGTCTGCAGTTCACCGCTGACAAGGTTGCAGACAACCTCGAGCCGAAGCTGTGATGATGTAGTCATGCAGCAGAGACACACAAGGATCATCTCCGACTCGCCTTCCCATTTCTATCCCCTCCCCTCGCTCCAAACACCGCCTCTGCGGAGGACAGACGGCCCCCAGATATCCAAACGAAAACCTTGCAGTCATCGAAATCACCTTGTTCCTCGTACGTCCCATCTCTACAGTTTCCTAAATGCTTCTAGCCCACCGTCCTGCTGGTCTTGGTACCCACGTCTGAGCGCCAACATGTCTCGGGTCGCACATTTTGTACATACGAACTGCACCAGTAGACACCCCGGCCTTTCAACAAGAACCTAAAAATGTGTACTACTTTATTGATGAACGTGCATGGTATGACAGTTGGATAATCCGTGGCTTGACGTTCTTTGCCAAGAACCAAGCCCGGGTCCTTTTGAGCGGAACAAACCAGATAGTATTGTCCATGCAGACTAACATCTTCTATCCGAAACTTGAGTTGAATGGGACGCCATCTGGCATTCATCTTGGCTCGCCGAATTTCATCAGAACCAACGGCCCGTCTGGCAAAGACAACGTGGTTGACAAAAGATATTTACTTATTCACATAATCCATTGTTCACATACTCCGTATTCTATCTTCACCAAGGAGATCGACTGTGGAGATACAAAGTAGCAGCTCCGCCCTGTGGGGAAGACAATGGCCCAGTTCGTCGGACTTCGAACTACTCAACCGATTTCTCGGCTTCTGGGTCCCCTGGAAGGCAACTCAACTCAATGTTAGAGTTGCGCCAATGGCAAGTTTCCTACGTTGAGTGTCGGCAACCGAAGGGGTTGACAGCGAATTCTATATACGTACTCCGGCCGCGCCGAACAAGTTAAAATTTACACGGAATGCTGTATTATGGTATTCATGTGCTCTTGATTACGCCCATTCGGAGCATGCCCGTGAGCCAAGGCTCCGCGGCGCGAAGCCATGTGAGCAGTGCAATTACTACCCAAGTTGCCAACACATTGTGTAGGTTACATTGAAATGGATGCTGTGAAAGAGTACATGTAGAAATATATACTCGACCTGGTGGGTTGGGTTTGTTTCCGCTTGTCCCCTCTTGGCCTTTAACCGCTTGTCGTCAGCTATAATACACACTAATATACATTCTATCCCAAATGCTGCAGGCTCGCCGCATCACCATACCCATGCCATGCGCTCCGCCTTGCCGTGCATTCACCATTTCCCAATGCCAAGTTGAGTATGCCGTCAACTGCTCCCCGCATTCGAAGGCAGTGGAACCTTGTCCCATGCGACATACACTGGACTCCGAGCTTCCTTTTGCTTTCGCCTCTCGCGGAACTTTTCCCCTTTTTTGGTCATCATGGGTAACTTGCCCTTGAACATGCGGTACCAGTCGGCTGAACGAGCACCAGGATCTGTGGCCAGAACGTCCTTTCTACGCTTCTTAATCTTGGGGTAGATGCTTTGTGCTCTCTTGTCTGGTAACTCAGTGATTGTGTATTGCACAGACCAGTCAAACTTCTTCTCGGCCCCAAACGGTCGGTCGACGAATTCGCCATTGACTTTGTTGCGAATGGTGACGTACATGCCCAGGAGCTCCGGCGTCGGTTCTTCGGGGACACTGCCATCTGTTTTCGTGTCAACGTCGACATCAGCGGCCGATTCCACGAGTTCGGCGTCATCGGCGTCCCTCCTTGCGTCTCTTTCATGAGCTGGAATAAAATCTGCCTTTCTGGCCTGAGTTGCCAAGTCGACAACCTTGCGTTCAAATGGTCTCAAGTTGGTACTGTTCTTGTTGATACCTCTGGTCACTTTGACAATAAGGTTGGCCAATGTGGTGCTATCAGAGTCGGGTTGGCCATCCGTCGCCTTTTTTTCGTCAGTTTCTTCATCTTTATCTGCCTGAGCCTGCCGTGACTCTTTAGCTTCCGACGAATGGGCCGTGAGCGCCGAAACCAGTTCATCCAAGTATTTCTCGCTCTCCAATTCTGTCTTATTTTGAAGAAGACCACTCTGTTCAAGGGCTTCCTGGACTGCCTCTCGTATGGACCGCACCCCCAGGGATTCATTCTCGACTGCTTCGTCAACCTTGGACATCATTTCCTTCCAAGTATCCTCATTCTGTGGATCGTCGACGGAAATATCATCAGAACCTCTATCGGACTCTTCACCCTTCGTCGTTTCTCCTGGAACAGTCTCGGTAGCTCCAGCAGACTCTGCCTCTCGTTCTTCACGACTGAGACTCTGAATTTCGCGCTCTAGTTGCTCCATTGACGGCTTCTCGGCCTCTTGTGTCTTTCTCATTTCCTCTTCGGTTACTGGCTCTACAAAAAAGTAAGTCAGAGGAACCTTTGTTGGCCGTGTCTCGACATGTAATCGTAGAGTTCGCCCCGGAAATCGCTGAGTGGCTCGATTCATGAGGTCATTAAGCAAGGCAATGCTGCCCTTGAACTCCTCATCCCCCAGCCGTGGATCGTGTGTGCCATGAATTGCATGGTCCATTTCTGCCAAACTGATGTATTGAAACCCGAATATCCTCTGCGTGTTATGGAAGGCTACAAAAATGCCATCCATGCGGCCCATCCGGACCTGTAACGAGTACTTCAAGAATGCTGCTCGAATCATATCGTAATACTCGCGTTCAAAGGATTCCCATTGTCCAAAGCGCTTCCGGATCTCGTAGCCGACTCCCTTTTCATAGCCCTTTACGTCCATCCGTATCGAGACTACCGCCCTTGTTTTTAAATCAAACACCCCTGAGCCGGGCAATCGAGGATCGTGGGCGTCAAGTTGTGACCGCATCATAAAGTCGCCGAGTGTGGTGAAGTGATACGCCTCCTCTGCATTCTTTTCTTCTTCCGAAAGTTTATGGGAGCCTGAACGTCGGTACTTTTCAAACTCTTCCTTTGGCAACGTAAGTAACTTCTCCATCGACTTGCCCAGCATGCTAAGAATATTCTCCGTATCGTACTCCTTGTCTGCGTCAATTGCATACACGCCGTCTTTGAAGTGTGCAAATGCAGCGGCTGGCCCACGGCTAAGGGCGGTGAAATTCAGGGACTCGGGCGTAAGCGACTTGGAAAGGCTATCAAAATTTGGTTGCCTCCAAGCCGAAAGGAGAAAGTGAAAGTGCGATAAAATGGATGTCATACTTGATGTTGAGCCACAGTATTTAAGTCCGTGTGCAGCACATAGCTCTCGTAGCTTGGAGTCTTTGGATGACGTTGTATATTCTTTCAATGCGTCAAAATCAAATTCGTCAACAGGCATGATGGATGCCAAGTAGGGATCGAAATTGAATACGCCAGACCGATGATCCTGCATATGATACACCCCGGGATTAAAAAGCACTCTGTCCAAGTTATAGCTCAAGTGCGGTGGCGGTTGTTGAGACACGTTTTCCTTGACAGGTTTTAGCTTCAACTTATGTGGTCTAATTACTTTTACGTCCAAGGCCGCTTTGCCTCTTATCCGTTTGGATTTTGATGCTCCCTTCTTCGGTGTTGGCTCCGAGGCTTCGTCGCTCGTTGCTGTGTCGGCGTCCTTCTCATTATTTTTTAAAACGGCCGTCTCTGTGGCCTCGTTATCTTTAGAAACCTCCATTCTCGAGCGGAGCGTTGTCCAAATTCCCCTATTACTCTGATCACGCGCCTCGGCAGGTGTCGAGTCGCCGTTCGA
Source organism: Metarhizium brunneum (assembly GCF_013426205.1). NCBI lineage: Eukaryota > Fungi > Ascomycota > Sordariomycetes > Hypocreales > Clavicipitaceae > Metarhizium > Metarhizium brunneum. The sequence goes on along the minus strand of NC_089424.1, from coordinate 3,226,934 downwards.
AGGCAAAGTAGTTTCGGATTGGCCTACTGCTTCGGGTTTGAAAAACGATGCCCATTTCTTTTGGGTTTCCTCGGGTTTCTGCTCATCTCGGTCTTGCTTTCGTGGTGTTTGGGTGCTGGGCGCGGGTTTGCCATCGCTCGGGTCCGTGGTCAAGTACTGGGTTGTGGACAGAGGCCTTGACCTCCGCAGTGGGCTTGCGACCTGTTGGGCTCTTGTACAATGCAGCGACCTGGCCAATTGACCACTGCAGCATCGAACGCGAAGCATCTCAGATGCTGGGTGCAGATAAGCCAATACTGTCTTATATTGCGGCACAAGGAGCAATCACGAGCCGTTGAAAAAGTGAAGCGGCCTTTGCCCATTGTGATGTTATCGATAAGCCATCTAGGTACAGGGTACATTGCACTCCGTACAGTACTCCGTACTACTGCTAGCATCGATTGATGGGACCCATATTTGTCTTGAATGATTGGTTGAGATAGAGCTGCGGACCTGCTCCCTCATTGCCTTGAGCTGGCATTGGGCATTCGAGGCACGGAGGCTTCGTACTCCACGTCCAGTTTGGCTGGTCCTCCATTCCGCAACGTCATCCTTAGATTCCGGAGTTGAAGGCGACAGCCTTGCGCTGCAGAGATGGGCGCAAGCGATTCCAAGATTGTCTTCAAGCAAGGCATTTTCAAGCTCTCTGAGGAACGCCATATTCCTTCAGGCGATCCATACTGGACATCGGTACACAGAGCCACCCACAAAGCCCAGCTGCTACAATTATTGTTGCTTACTTACGAGAGTGTGTAGTTTTGGGAGCTTCCAGAATCTTCCGAGGATGTTTTCAGCCTTTTCTCTCCAAACGACATCCGAAGAACCCGGGACAAAGCATTAGAAAACATCGAAACCTTAATATTAGCATTAACGTCGCGGCTATTCCTGCTTCGATACCATCCATCGTTTCCCGATCCCGAGCTCGCTCCCGAGAAGGATGCCTTGAACTGCATTCGAGTATTAACTCGGTTGCTTCCCTATCTATACGAAAAAGAGAGCCTAAGTAGCTGGCAAGAACGCTTCTTTTGGGGCCAGCGTCGAAGGAAAACACGGCGGGCCATCATCGCAAACGAAGTCCTTTTCGACGGAGCAGAGAATGACAAAGAAGAAAGCAAACCTAATGCTGAGGAATACGAAGAAGTCAAGCCCCTTGCAGAGGAGCTAATAGACACTCTGATAGATTTACTCTTTTATTCCGACCTTACCATTACTCGTCAACCTCATGGCCACGACAAAGTCACCTACGCAATATGGCAGAGCGGTGTTGGATGCAATAATGCCGTTGCCACAACCAAGGAACTTGAGAGCAACCGGGCGGAGATCCTACGACTACTGCTGGCGCTGGCTGGTCAAAGCATGTACTCCACACCAGGAGTTCTCGCTCAAGCTGGAACACGAACGTTGACATATCTCTGCACCTGCCAGGACAAGCAAATTGTCCTTTCGGTTCTCTGCTCTCTACTTAATACGGTACGTTTGACTGCATAGTCAGGAAATGGTGTCGTATATTTTAGACGCTAACTGATACGTAGACTCTCAAATTCAACCCGGCAAGCTGGCGAGTGCCGTATAACACACTGGGGTTCAAAGATGCGAAGCAAATATTGGTGACTTATTCTCTAGAGTTTCTGCTCACGCTACTCGTATACCCGATTCCTGAACAGACCACTCAGTCGAGTATATCTTCCAAGAACTTTTACCGCCATTTCCTGGGTCGTTTGCACCGACCGCAAGACTTTCAGTTTATCGTTGATGGCATGTCGAGAATACTCAGCCAGCCACTCCAAGAAAAGACATCATACCTGCCAGGGGCTCAGGCCACTACCAACTTCGCACCTGAAATCCTGATGTTCTTCTGGGAAATAACACAATGCAATAAGCGATTTCGATCCTTCATCATTGATACGAACCGAGTGCATGACTTTGTGGTGTTAACAATATTTTATGCGCTGGAGTACAAAAACGAACCCGCCAAGCAGGGAGTCGTCCGAATGTGCGCATTCTTGCTCCAGACGCTAAGTGTTGACTCAAAGTTTGGTCCTAGTCTGAACAAGCAATTCGAGGGTCAAGACAGCCTACCTGTAGGCATCCGCATCAACGGCTTCAAGGGCACGTATTGCGATTTCCTGATCCATTCCATCTACAATCTCATTACATCAAGCCAAGGCAGCTTCACAGCCATCTATCCGGCCCTCTTGGCGGTTATTAACAACATATCGCCATATATTCAGGGACTCGGTGCGGCAGGCAGCTCACAGCTAATGCACCTGTTCACGTCTATGTCATCCCCATCGTTTCTTCTCGCGAACGAGACGAACTATCAACTCTTGCACTCACTCATGGAATCCATAAGTGCCATCATCGACCATAACTATCGGAAGAACCCTGAACTTGTCCTGGCTATTATCAAAAATCGAAAGCGAATCGAAGCTTTGCGGTCTTTCACGCTTGAAAGTGGCCAAGAGGAGATTGAGCGAAGAAAACGGCTGAAGAAGGATCGTGTCGACTCGGTAGACTCTGGATCTATCCGAAGCTCATTCGATTCCACACGAAGCCCATCTGTTGCTCCAGTCAAGTCTCCAATTTTAGATGAAATCACTGAGGATGGCACTTTTGCGATTGGGGACTCTGACGACGATAGTGATGAAGACCCTCAACCGACGCCGACCCAATCGACGACGAGTGAGAACGTGTCACAAGCCTCATCAGCAGGCAACTTTGATGATGCCGTCCCAACTCAGCTGCGTGGCATGTCGGAAAAGGCTCGTGGCAAGATGCCAGCTGGAAGCCGCTCGTTCTCGAGACAGAATAGTACTACAAGTCTTGGCGGGCAATCGTCCTCGGCAAGAATGCAGAGTGGTTCATTTGAGCCTACCTCCCAGTGGATCGACGGCTGGCTGCCAGAGCTACCTCTTCACAGCATCTTGACGTTGATCCAGCAGGTTTCTAGTGTGTTGCCTCGTCAGGCTGGTCGAGAAGTGCTAACTCCAGAGCTTGTTCGTCGCATCCAAGAGATTGATTTGATTGGTATAGAACCTTCTCCGGCTCGGGTCCATTCTTTTGAGTGGTCTCCCCTTGCCTTGGGGTGGTACGAATCGCTGTTATGGGGCGTCGTCTTTTCCAATGAGATGCAGATTGCGAAGGGAACAATGGGCATCTGGAGTGGCACGGCAATCAAACTATTCCGCGTGCAAGAAACTGCGCCAGCGGGACCTACGCTCACTTCTCCCAGGGGGGCGGTCGATGCTGTAGGCAGCAACATTGTCTCTCGTATCGGACAAATCAACCTGCGAGGGGGACAACCAGCACCAAATGCAAATCCCAGTACCTCACCAAGGATGGGCCCATAAACTGCTGGCAGCAGGGCACAAACAAAGAACAAAGTACAGAAGTTGCAAACAGAAATCAGCGTTGAATCATTGGCGGGCGTTTTACGGCACAGCTTGGAACTGGGTAGCCGGTCATCGATCCCGCAACAAACTAGAACGCATGTACCGTATGATAATATCGAATCTTGTTATTGGATGTCTGTCTGGATCGCTATATTAAGATCAAATGCCATGTGTGTTGAATTGTACTAGCTTTTCCTCCCGGGTATCTCAGGTTGATGTCATTGCATAAGAGGTTTGACGTTGATCTCAAAACATACTACCAAGAATGCACATGGACTTTTTGGCCACTCGTCTCTCTCTCTCTCACTCACAAGGTGTGGCTTGCGTGTGAAGCACTGAGAATGCTTGTAAAGCATCCGGTATTGAGGCCGGCCGCTAGGATATTCAATAATATAACCAAACTCATCATCGACCCTAGACTGATGTGCGTGTTTCTTGATTCCAGCCCGAAGGATATTTCTTGAGCGTCTTAGCCGCCTTGTTTCGAGCCAAGGCGATTGGCTATATTACTAGGCTTTATCTCAGAGCGCCGTGACTCGTGCGTAGGTTTCAACCACCAATGCAGATGCGCCAGTACGAACCATTGGTCCCTTTGATTGGAAAGACAGCGAGAGCGAAAAGAATAGAAATAAAAATAAATCCTTGTAGAGACTGGATGAGCCAGAGAGTATGTAGTATGCTGGGATTGAGCGGTCCATACTGCGCCATGGCGGCGGCACCTCTTGAGGTGTGTGTTACCGAGAAGACACAATCCCCCACACAATCATACCACGTCTCGTCTTGGCATTTAGGGTCACCGTGATGAACCGAAGGCTGCAGTGCTAAGACATTTACTTTACTCCGCGTACAGTGAGCAACCGGGGTAGTACATAGTATTTCAGTAGACCCCACGGGACAAAGGAGAGGAATGTTTTTTTAAAGTTGCGGATAACTGGGGGCAGTCATATCGGCCGGGAATACCAGCCAAATAAGAACAAGAGTACATGGTGATTGAGAAATAGGATCAAGATCTAACGTTTTCTGTTTACTTATGAATACTGTCATGGCCTTGGACGCCGCTCACATACTTAAGCAAGTACTACTCGGGTGTGGCGCTGGATGACGCTAATTTTAGCCTCTGAGCACCACACATGCAGCCAGGCACCCAGACGTTAACTCAACCGGCCCCCGTGGGGAGTGGCGTTTACTCAGCTATCCGAAAGCGTTCAACCAACGCGGGTTGGCATCTTAAGGGTCTGGTCTGGTGTAGTTATTTCTATCGAGGCAGCTAGCGGCACTCGAATAGACCCCAAAGAAATCTCAGTTCACAACACTCAAGGCTGGATAATGAGTGGCCTGGCAAGCGACAACACTGAATGCCTTCAATGTTTCACAGTGACCTGCACCACCCCGTGCCATCTTTATAGAGAGACTGAACAAAGCCCAAAATGCGCGTCCCTTTCACGAGATATCTAATCACCTTTAGCTTATTCAGAACGGCACGAGCCACCTTAACAGATACTCCATTATCCTCATCGACTCGCCATGATCAGCAACCTCCAGAACACATCGCGCAATTACCCACAGGCCTGCATTGCATCCAGAATAATAATAATATTAACACGTATACTCGTACACGCGAATCAAAATGTGAATAAACTACACTCCGGTCAAGTGACTGCAGCAGCCGCACATGTAATAGCCGGATTAAGCAAAAAAATAAAAAAAATAAAGGCCACATGATAGAGATACCGGCTTCCTCAGACTTCGTCCATACACATCCTGCCGTCGGCAGCAACGAGTCTCGGCATGTAACATGCAGAACGGCGAGAAAATAAAAGTCCAAGGCCACAAACTCTGTACGCTGATTTTATCTTCGTCTTCCATTGTTCCCTAATCATGCGGGATCAGTCCCCGCCTTGTCAAAAAGTACCGTGTAAAACCTCGACCCTTGAGAAATTAATCAAACAACAAAGCCTCTCCGGGTCGGTTACTATGACACCCCAAACGCCTATATGATTGCTCTATGTATACGAGCCATATCAACACTGTCCATGCCCACAGCCACGGGGGTGCGGGTTGAGGAGGTGTGTCAATGCTGAAAGTCATGCCTTCGTTTTTGTATGCCACAACTCTGCAATGAGTCTCTGTAAATGTTTTTATTGCCTCGCATTCGGTGTAATGCGTCGCTCAAATCTCAATCGTCTTCATTGCGTCGTCCACGATTGCCGGCGCTTTGCGATTCATCTTTGCCGGATGCTCATTCTCCTTGTCCCTGAGTTCATCCGAGTCGGCTCGGGTCATCATTGTTATGCGCAGACCATTCTTTCCCTCTTCACTCTCTCGTGGAGTCTCTACCTCTACCAGTTGGCTGGGCTCGATTTCGGCGCTTGGCACCTCGGGAATGGCAGATTCCTCCGTCACTCTACTCAAGGGATTTCTGCCGTATCCTCCCGCTCTCATGGGACTTGCCAGGGGTGACGAACCGCTCAACCGTTGCAAAGATCTACCCCGAGCATCGCCATTGGGCTCAACAGGGCTACCATACGGAGAGGCAGAGCGTGATCCAAGAGGGGAAGTAGCCTTTCCGGCGGCTACCGACTGGCGCTTATTGGGGCCGGGTCGCCGTCCGTGTTTTTGATCCATTCGCCACCTCAGGATATTGAAATAGGCCGGCTCGACTCGTGCATCCTTGAACTCCCTCAACTTCAACTCACCAGTCTCGTCATCTACGAACCACTTGCCACTGTTCAGGTCATCGGCAACCAGGGCGAGGAAAGCGGCCCAGGACCGTGCCACAACATATTTGGTATCATAGTCTCGTCCAAACAGAATAATTTGCCCCCAGCGGCCATTGGGTCCAGGCGCCAGGTCGACAGCCAAGTTGTTGCCACCCCAGTCCCGAACAAGGGGAATCCAGCCGCTGTGCGCATACGCCTTTTGAACCGAGTTGGCGGGGACGGAGCCTTGGCGGGCGAGGAGGCTCTGTCTCCATTCGCCGTCACCCGCAGAAGACGAAGACGAGGGCCGTGGCGGTTGCTGCTTTGATGAAGAAGCCTCACTGTTGCCGCCAAATGCTTTGGACGGGGTCGTCGGCTTCGGAGGTGAGTTGTCCAACAGATACTGATGGTTGACCCGTCTCCATTGATCCCACTCTTGTACGATTTCCTCACAGTCCATCAACATAGAACCAAAGATAATTCCGGTAGGGTTTCCTCCTCGTTCCTGGCCGTCGTGAACCATGAGCGACTCACGAACGTCTTGTGGCAGGGAGCAATCGAGTTGATGCTCTAGATCGTTGAGGTCGTTGGTCGTGGCGCCTTCGCCCAGTTGGTCCCACAGCTCGGTATAATTCTCCTCGGCCCATGAGTCAATGCGTTCCCATGAATAGCGAACGGGAGGCGGGGGAGGAAGGCCATCTTGGAAAGGCTGCATGGGAACGTCGCCAGGACTCTGAACTTCAAAACCATCACCTCGCTGTGCTGACTGTGAGCGCATTCCAGGTGAATAGCCCCGGGCGATGGGACTTTGGGTTCCATTACGGATGGGCGAGCCGCGACCTCCCTCGTCGGTGTATGGAGAAGTGATGTCAGCACGAGAGTCTGAGGCAGTAGCGACGCCTGTCAGTATTCCGTTTCGGCCATTGTGAAGAGGAACGTGACGACCAGTTCGTTGGGGGGAATCAAAGGTCGAGTCTGAAAACATGTTTTAGTATCCCAAGCACCAAACACAGGAAGCAAAGGCATGCAAGATGCCAGACACGGTGGGCTTACGTCGATCATTACTCGTCATGGTGTGCCAAAAGGAGAGAAGGGCACTGCTGAAGCTATTATTAAACGTCGGCATTAGCAAGAGGCGCATCCAAAAGGCGTGCAGTGTATCGCGTAAACATGGCGTTTCGCCAAGTGTTGAGGGAGAGCGCGGAGGAGGGCTTACGGGTTTGCCATGACGATATGGCCGTGATACGGGTAGCCCTGCGGGCAAATAAATCACGGTTGGTCAAAGTGGATGGATGGCAGTATTGCTGAGGTTGGAGCGTGTCAGTGATTCGTCTGATGGCCACGGAGGATGTGTTGGTCTGCGCGCTGGGTGTCGAATGTTTGTTTCCCCCAAGTGAAAGATCCGCGACGTGCTAGGTGACGGGCAGGATTTGGGAGAGTGTCAACTGGGGAGTGGAGACGAGAGCCAGGAGGGCGAACAGCGAGTGTCGTGAAAGGAGAGGTAGAGCAAGACTGGAAAAAAAAGAGAGAGTCGAATCAAATTGTACTGCAAACGGCGCAAGAACAGATCGGCGGCAGTGGTAGCGAATGGCCAGGGAAAATGTGGTTTGCGGCAAAAGGAAAGTTGGGGTTGTTGGAACGACGAATGCTCATGGGCATTTGAAGTCAGGGGCTTGGGACGACAGCGCGGGACATCTGGGCCATCTGGGCCATCTGGGCCATCTGGGCCATCTGGGCGCAGCTGGCAGCTGATTGGACGAGGCAGGCTCAAGCGTCGAGTTCAAGCGTCACCGCCAGCAATCGATGGTGGTAGGATCGCTGCGGACGGCGCCCAGTTGCCCTTCCGAACCTTGCGGCGGCTTTCAACGTTGTTGGGCCCTGATGTGATGAGCTTTAGCCCGGCGCTGCTGCAACGTGCGGCAGTGCTTCAGCGGCCTGCAACAATTGACGTCGTCACTGCGGGTCCAGGGATGGACTTGACATTTGGTGAAGCTCTGCAGCGCCCTGCGTTTCTCCTCAACTCGATGTTTGCAGTCGACATCTGGAGTGTCCAACATTGAACTGATTGATGGGTAATGAGCGCTGCCTTGCGCATTGTGCAACTAATTCCGCGCCAGGACTGTGACTGACTGCAACTTGGTAAAGGCGGGTTTTCAAATCTCGCCATTCAATGCCATGATTGCAACTATTCTATTCTTATTTTTATTTTGGCTCACGTCGATTAAGAGAAGGCCTCGCCCCATGACTACTTTATTTATTACCAACTTGGAACGAGAGCGAAATGACAGGGGTCGGCCTCCCCCAAAGTGATGCCAGCACCTCGACGTCCTGTACTCCGTACTGACAAGGTACCTGCTTGCAACGAGGGCCGTCTCTTGACAACTCGTCTTGTCCAGCTCCTGATTGCTCAAGGCCGTCGACGAGGGAGCGGATTGGTCTGGATGCAGAGTCAGGATGTGACTGGGCAGCATCTAAGCTCTTGGGGCGCGGTCCATGTCAGAGTGGAACGGGGCAGTGTGGACAACAAGGACAGAGCAGGTGTTAGGCAAAGGCCCCTAGAGCTGTGTGGATATCACGGCTGGGTTTTGTTGGGTTTCTCAATGGATGACGATTCCATACTGGCGACGGGAGTATTCAATGTTCCACGTTGGGCGAAGCTGCACTCAGACAGGAGACAGACCGACAGCATCTGCGTGCTTCGCGTACCCAGATGCTCTGCTGAGGTAGCCGCCAAGATGTTGTGCCCATCACTACGGGGTATCGTCTTGTTGAGCATGGAGCATTATGCCAGTTGGGCACAGAGACGCGGACTTGAATAACTGGTCATCAGCTGGACAGGCCTCCCCCCACTACTAGAAGAGCCGTTCAGGGGTCGAGCCGCGGCGCTGGCCACATGCACCCACTGTGAGGAGTCTGGTGGGCTCTGCTGCCGAAGGCCAGCCTTCTTCAATCAATGTTCAACCAGACATCAACAAACCAAAGCCCATGTCCAAGATTGTTTCAGAAGACGCGCTCGCGCCCAGCAATTACCCCGCTAATAAACGCGAAAATGCCATTATGCGTGCCAAACAAGTCCACGCCGTACGCGAATTCCAGCCCAAGTGATGGCATGGGCATGGGGCATGAGGCGCACTGGCTTCATTGTACAATGTATATACGTGGTAGTACTACAATATTTCTCAAGGTGCGGAGTCTGCTCCGTGCTCAGGATTTTGCGGATTGCGGCGACGCTCTCCGTACATGTGCCCTGTCCCGTCGGCCTTGGACCTGATTGCGCTGCAAGTGCCTGAAAGGAGCTCCCGCTCTCCTGGCCGAGGCGGCTGACTTTGCGCTAATGGCAGGATTCCCGCCCCACTAGCTACTCGCTCAGACCCGCTGCGGTCCCAGTTAATTTGAAGGGGCCAACCACAGCTCTCTAGCAGTGGGCTTTGGGAAGGAAGGCCTTGTGGATGGATGGGTCTTGCCTCCCACGGTTCGATCTCATGCAGACAGATTTTAGCTCCATCTCCATCTCCATCTCCAACACCACAGAAAAGACAAGTAAAAAAAAAGAAAAAGGAGAACAAGGGCGGGCAGGCGGCAATAACGGGCTTTGTATTTTGCGTCCATCCCGCATGCTAAATTCCTCAAGTCCCAAGCGGCGGCAGCAGCCACATGCCCGCACAAGACCTTGCTCTGTTATCGTCGGTCCCTAGCCGTTTGCACAAACCAGACAATCGGCAGCCTCGCGCTGACGCCAACAGTTGTTTAAGTTCAACCCCGACAAGGATCTGTGGCAATTCCCACGCTGAAGATGATGATGCCGCTGACGCTGACACTGCATGGAGGCGAAGTTGGTTTTTTTTTGGCATCCGAGATTAATAAAAAAAAATACCACTCGGCAAATACCCGAAGCAAATGACTCACATTACTCCGTACAGGACCAGCTCATCAGATAAAGAAACTCACCGCAATACGTTGTACAATCTACGGATTGAGCAACAACCACCTAAACACCACGTTGTCTCGTCTTGACGATATTCAATGGTTAGGTTTCATCATGTCACCCAACAGCCTCCGAGTGTGATGCGGCACCAGTGCGCTTCTCCCACAGGAGGAATCCATCGTCATGCCCAATCAGTGTTTCGCGCATGTGCCCCCCACCTCTTCTCCCCTGAATGCTTGAGTCCCCCGACGCCACGCCACATGCAACCCCTCAAGCGTTTTAGCACCCTGCACGACGGGCAAGGCATAAGCCGCCCGGATTGGCTAACATTCGTCCAGAGGCTCCTCGGCGCCAACCAGGCCACTGAGTGAGAAGAGGCCATCTTCGCCATGACACCATCGAGTAGAGAAGTGAGGCCGCCCAAGCATGGTATATTGTACCCTGTACGGAGTACCATCTGCGATAATGGGTGGGCAAGCAGCTGATGGGAATCGCATCGTAAATGGCAATTTCGCACCCATCCGCATTATCCCTGAATAGAAGTCGTCCTCTGTAGCCAGGGCCCAACCACGGCTTCATCTGTTATACATAGACCGGCCCCCGTTCTTCAAATACCTCCATGCAGCACGTAACTTACTACATGTACGTAGCTAGATACTCCAGCCAGCATCTACCAGGCCATGTTCCGCATTTTCAACAGGGCAAATATTGCCAAACTAGCGATATGCAGAAATACACCATGGGCCAGCCATAAGTGGCCAATTTTACGGACATAAGTATATCATGATAGTCATTAATGAGGCCGAATTGCCAAACAGTGTCCCCTCAGCCAAGATCAACAAAGAAATCACGACATCTTGGCATTCGCCATGCCCAAGGAGGTTGGCTGGCCAGGGTCGTCCCATCTAACACGAGCTACGTCTCACATCCGCCACGACTCGGCTGCTGCCATTGCGCGACATTGACGTCATGCCACCAAGGGAGAAGGCCTTGCGCCTCGAAGAAAGCAGCACAAATGCCCATGGCCAATGATCTCGTGCAACCACACACGTCGCCCGCCACAGACTTGCGTGCAAGGCGTTGTGCACCTGAACTCGGGGGGTCAGCAACCGGGTCCTCTGTGCTTTGTTCCAATGTTCGTGAACGCTACGGCCAGATGAGCTCCGCAGGCCCAAGCATAGACAGTACAAGCAAGAGCAGCATATAATTTCACGGCTATGCAACAACATTTTTGTATTATACAGCCCGCTGCCGCAACTCCATACAAGCAAACCCCTACGACTGCCACATGTGCTCACTCAACCCCAGCAGCTTATCATCCAGCTGCCTCTTGGCGGCGCTCGCGATGCCCCTCTCCCTGTTACTCATGCCCTCGCTGAAGCACAACTCCATCAACGCCTTGAGCTCGTCGTAGGTAAACGACTCGGCGGCGGCGCCGCTGCCGGCCTCCTTGTCCTTGTCCTCCTTTGCCTTTTCCACAATCGCGTCGGGCCCCCCGTCAAACAGGGCAAAGTAATTCGCTGCCCTTGCCAAATCGACACCTTCCTCTACGTTCTTCAGGTTCTGCTGAAGAACCAAGATGTTGAGCTGCATTCGCCCACAGCCCATTGCGTTCATGGGCGAGGCGAGCCTCGCGTTGGACACGAGGTAGTTGTTGATGAGGAGGCCGAGGCCGGTGCGGATAAAGGCAACTTCCTTATCGCGGAGGTACCGGACAATGGTGTCGTCGAAGAGCACCAGCTCGAGGTTGAGAGAGAGAATCTGGGGATCTGGCTCGCGGACCTCTTGGTCGAGGAGGTAGGGTGCTATGGAAGGAGACAGGGCAGTGTGGAGCGAGTAAACAATGCGAGTGCGCACTTCGGCGTGGAGAGTGAGGAGGGCGGTCGTGGCGAGATCTTGGTATGAGGAGACGATGTTGTCGAACGTCCTAAACTTTTTGTTAGCGGTGCTTGTGGCGGGTTATTGGCGGAAGGGGGGGACGGAGAGGGACAAGGCGGCGGAACTCACTGCACTGTTTCTTGGGTAAGAGGCAGGTGGACGGGATTTTGGTCTGACGCAGCCTTGCCTTGATCATTCATCAATGACCATCGTCGCTTTGCTTGTCGAGGCTGGGCTTGTCTTGAAGAATCTGTGTTATGGGTTGTTATGTACCGCAAGCTCGAGATCCTGGCCGACAGCCATTTCATGCTCGTGTATAGGAGACACAGTGATGAGATGATGTCTCTGTCCTGAATAATGTCGTTCATTTCGAGGGGTGGCGCATTGGTTTGCTCAATCAGGGCTTGAATCTCCTTGGACAGGAGCTCTGCCGCAGAAGATTCCTCGGCGGCCCATACCTGCTTCATAATGTCCTGTAGTGGCCCAGGCTGGATGGAGAACCGTGCCGATGCCCTCAAGTTGTTTGCGTCTTCGCTGTGGTCCTGCGTCTTTGTCACAAGAGACCTGTACCAGGTAAAGCATCGGTCGTGGTAGCGCCTCATTTGGGTGACAATCAGCGAGCTCAGTGCTTGGTCTGGAGGGATCGTGCCCAGCATTTTGCAGAACGCAGTGACAATCTGGAAGAACTGGGTCGCGCCTTTGAACACTGGCCGCGGCGCCACTTGTTTCCACGTTTGGTCTTGCATGAAGGAATCTGCTTCTCCAAACACTGTGTCGCTGAGCTTGCTCAGCGTCTCGTCGAGTTGGGGCTGGAAGACGTTGACAAGGAAATTGTCGAGGAATGTGGTCAGTGTGCTGGTGGCTAAATCAGAGCCCGGGGGAACAATAGTCTTGAGGCGTTGAAGAAACGTCAAGGTAGGGGGAAGCAACAGGCTCATGTTGAAGACGCTCGGCTCAACTAGGGACTTGTAAGAACCAGTCGACTGTTTGCTGGATCCCACCAGCCCTTGACCTGTATCTCGTCTCGCCAGGCTGGCGTCCAGAGCGACTCGGTTCTTCTTTGAATCTAGACCCTGTTTCCGCGTACCACTTGTAAGTCCCGGGACTGTGGCGTGAATGATGCCCTCCAACGCATCGTATTCCGTCACCATGTCAACAGACTTGGCATCCGCCTCTGCAAACTTGAACAAATGTTCCCTCATGGCGTCCTTCTTGCCACTAAAATTGGCTCCCGGATTTGGGGAGTCAAACTGGTAAACGTCTGCATCAGTGGTGACATAATTGTGCAGGAGGGATCGAATCTCATTTTGATATAGGTTCCAAAGCTCTTTGAAGCTTCCCAGCAGGGCACTATTATTCCCAGCTCCTTCGCGTCGGATAAGGGCCTTGATGAACTCGTGGAATGCGCGCTGGCCCTCTCCGATGGCTTCAAACTTGCCGTAAAGTGTCCACAGCAAGTCGTATATCACATCGGCTCGCATCTGCGTCTCGCGGCTATTGTAAACAAAGACCCCGTCTGTCTTGCCAGCAGTACCGCGGAGTGAGCTTGGGTGTCTCTGATCGACTTCATTGATGGTTTCGTTCACAACTCCAAACAATTCAACCGGTAGCCGCTGCTTCAGGGTTTCCACAGCGTTCTGCAACCGACCAAGCCTATTCAGTGACTCAACCAGCAACCCAACATAGTTGAAAGTGTCGGCCTCGGGGTTCTTCGTGGGGTCCTCGGTAACCGCTTTTTCCAAATCAATAGAATCCAGCACCGAATGAAAGGGCGGAACATGGTTGGTATCACCATAACCGTCGCCATGAGCTCCCTGTGCCTTGGCAAGGCTCTGCCATCTGTCCTGACAATACGGCGACTTCAGATACAGGTGCTCGTGCAGCTCCTCTACAAGAATATCCATCAACGCGGTTTCCTGGTTCGCGAGGTACGACCTCAAATCGTTCAATGCACCAATGCCATCTAATTCTGGTCGCCTGAGCTTGCGCAACGCATTTTGCAACACCTCCACAGCACCCAGGAATCTCTTTTCTGATATCCGAGCTTCTAGTTGATCGGGCACAGCCCGCAAGTCGTCCAACTCGTTTAATGTCTGAAGTAGTTCATCGTACTCTGTTGAGGTATGAGAGAGCTTCTTGAGCTCTGGATCGGTGGAGCACAGGCTGGCTTTGGAGCTTGCCAACGACTCCCTGAGCTCTCGCACACGTTTCTGCGACGCTTGAATACTGCCTTGAATCTTGTGAAACGTACCAATCGAACTGTTGAATCCTTGATGGTGCTCGTGTACAATGTTTTTCAGCGAGTCCTGGAGGTACGTATGGGTCTCCTGGAACTTGCGATACTCGTGGGCGCGGCCGACGGAGCTCGAGTCGAGCAGTTGAAGCGCAAGTTGAACGGGGATGGAGTCGTTGTCACACATGGACGGCCAGTCGCTTCTGATATGTTCCAGCACTTGAGCGATCTGTCTCTCGGCGTTGGTCTCCTGGACGCGAGCCCGCGAGGGCATGTTGCGAAGAGCTGGCGGCGGCGCCCTTGCTCCCAGCGGCGCGCCATACCGGTCGCTTCTGTCATTCGGCCGGCCGTCGCTATAAGAGTCGTATGCATCTGGCGCTCTGCCAAAGTTTCCGTACCCGTTGCCGTTGCGCGTGGGGACGCCCCCTGCGTAGCGGTTCGATGACATGGCTGGCTGATGACTCTTGATGTTGGGCGGTCAAGGAGTGTCGAGCAACTGCGTGGGCATCGTCGCTCTGGATGCCGGCAGTTTCCTGGGCTCAATAGACGAGCGATCTCTCCGGCTTATGTTCTGCCTGGCAAGACGTTGCGGCCCATCGGGTAGGCTTTTTGGAGTTGGAGGCTTGGTCTTGGAAAATCACACCTGGGCAGGTACTCTGGAGTCTGTACTCGTACGCATAGGAACAAATCGAGGTGCTGTGCACGGGCCAAGTCGACAGCCGCTGACACCAGCCACCAGCCACCAGCCACATGTACACACTCCATGTCATTCTCTGCCACCCCCACGACTTGTTTGAATGTACGGAGTACATACACTCACACTAACCTGCACAGCACCAGCCCAGCCAAGTTGCCGGGCAGAGCACAACATGCTACGCATCATGTATGAATGTGTTTTTGCTAAATGGATGATAATATGTCTCCTCCCGCCACTAGGCAATTCTCCTCACCGGCCTAATAGTATCAGGACTTCCCGCACTTGAACTCGGGCTGAACTCGCCAATATCTGGACTCGCGGGCTGGTTCGGCTCCACCATCAATGGAAACATGGGCGTATGCGGTCTTCTTCTCGTCTTGATATCTTGGCCAAAGTGCCCCTGCTCTGCAAGCGGCCCCTTCTCTGCCGCCACACCAAAGTGCGACATGTCCTGTGTCTGGAATGTTGTGCCCGAAATCTCTCCCGGAGTTGCATCATCTCCACCAACGGCAACTTGCTCCGGCAGAGCTGCTCTGGGGTCTGTTGATTCCTGAAGCCTGTTGTCCTTGGCGACAATGGCCTCGGCCAACCTTCTCACGCCAGAAGCTATCACTTCTGGTCTCTCCCATATCAACAGTCCAGGACTACCTGGTACACGTTGCCACGAAACAATATTGTAGCTACTCCGTCCCCAGCCTCTACAGGTATGGACATAGGGACTTGGCACAGGAAAAATAGCACCCGACTCCTGGTCATCCATCTGATTCCGATTGTCCTCAAACACCGTGATGCCAACCGTGGGCTTTTTGGGTCCCATCTTCAAATCATCCGGAGCCGTCACACTGTGTGCTAAGAGCCGAATGGTGCCTTCCGGTCCGGGCAGCCACGTCAGTTCAGCAATCTCAATAATCTCTCTTTTCGAAAGCTGGTGTTTAGGGCCCAGCATTCGCAACACCATGAGGATAAATAATAGCAGCCCCGTCGGTGAGTCGCACAGCGCATAAGAAAGGGTATTCGGCTCGAAGACTTTGTTTACACGTAGTCCGGGATTATCAACTGGCCCTCGGTTCAGCTTGTCTTGGTGTCGGAAAGCAGTAATATCATCTTGAGAATACCCCAGCACAGGTCTCGAAAGCACCATGACGGCCTTCCACTTGATCCATTCCAGCGGGGCGTTTTGCAATGTTGGTTGTTTAAACGCCGGTGATACGAAATGAGCGCCAAGGCAAGAGTCCGGATAGGATGTGACAACATGGTTAACGACTCGCCAGTCAATGTCAGAAACGGAATTGGGCGACGGAGCAGCGTTGGTCGCGAGATAATGGGTATACCCGATGCGGCGCATTAACGTGTCCAGCATTTCGGCAATCAGCGAGATCATGCGTTTATTGCTCGTAATCGGGTCGCTAAACCCCAGACCCGGCAGCGATGGAATAACCAAATGGAAGGGAATATCCCTGGCCGGGTCGTTGACAGTGGTAAAGGCGTTGATAGCGTGCTTGAGGGACAGGTTTGTAAATGGAAACGGGGGTATCAGGAGTAGAGGAACCGCGTTGGCGTGCGCAGAGCGTGAATGAATAAAGTGTAGGCGGACAGGGCTGTCGGGTGATGATGTCCGGATCGTGGTTCGAAACTGAGGGATGCTGGCGTTGAACTCGGCTTCTCGTTGGCGCCATGAATTCTCCTCCAACCTGGAGCCACGGCGGTCAGCCTCGTCAGATGACAGAATCCATAACTACATGTATAACTGGTCGAACGGCAATGCATACCAGTGATCGACCAGCGGATCAACCGTCGATTTGGGCTCCCACCATTCATCATCGTGGGCATGAGGAGCATCGTGCGGAAGCCGGACAAGTTCTAGTTTCTGCCTCGTCAAGTCGAGATAGCGGCTCGACACCTACACTCATCAGCTTAGCAAACCAGGGTAGAGCCGGACGAGAGACTCGGGGGAGAAGTAAAAGGATCGAAATGGAAGAGGCCATCTCACATGGATAGTGTACACCTTGACTTGTTCTTCTGGCACAGGCGCAGCCTCGTCCGAGCTCGGCATCATGGCAAGCTCCGAGAATCACGCCAAGCGACGCGACAGAATTGTCCCGTCGACAAGACCAAAAGGATTAAGAGGAAGAGGAAGTACTAGTCGGTGCAAATGGGGGCAGAGAAGGCGAGCACTCACAACAAATTCAACAAACCGTCGCACTCGCCACGACACCCGCAGCAAAGCACATCTCACTCGTTGGAATGGTTGCGCAACATCACATACCCCCTGTGTCGTACGGAACCCTTGAATGTTCCACTAGCAACACCCTTGGACGAGCGGACCCAGAAGAGGTTTCTGGATAAAATGCATGTGGACCAATTTCTTTACGTTGCGGCGCTTGCAAGGGATCACCAAGTCCCATGTCCTGGCTCATGCCACGCCAAACGGCGGCAGCCAGGTACTGAAGCACTAGTATGTCTGGTACAAGTAACCGTGCCACGCCCCACTCCTTTTAGGTCAAGCAAAAGCTGCAACCACCAAAAGGTGCTGGTGAGAGCTTTGCTTCACCTACAAGAGTGGGGCGGGCAATTAGTAGTACTTTGCTTCGGAAACAACCTTTAAATGTTGTTTTCATTGGGGTGGAGGCCATGGCAAGGAGCTTCGAAACTCGGGGCTGGGGAAGCCAGCCAAGCGACGAAAGAAGTAGCGGTGCACGGGCATGTCCTGACTCGGTGCTGGCAAATTTCGGCCACGTGTGGCGTTAAGCTCATCTACAGTGGATCGTTGCAGGTTGATGCACGTGGCCAAGTACCATTTCTTGATTTTATGCCGGCAGAGAACAGTTATAAGGGGCAGGAAGACGCATGCCAAACAAGTCTGGGGTCACGGCGTAGCATCACGAAGCCCACCGCATCACGTCATGGTGTTTGCCCATGTAATCCGCGGCACAATGTCATCTTTCTGTGAAGCATAAGCTGCCCAAATTATGGCCACCTGCCACTTTCTTTCACCAGGGCATTCCTCTGACCTTTGATATAGAACATGATGGAGCGCGAGAGTAGCCCGACAGAGAGCAAATTCTCAGCCAAGACTAGAGTGTCTGCAGACGGAGACAACTTCTGTCCAAAAAGCGAGCATAAATTGGCCAAAAATTAGTTTTCGTCCTCGCATATCCTATCCACCAAAGCTCTCTACTTCGCCCCCCAAAACAAATACAACGCCGCAGACTGAATGATGCCGGGCCCTATCAAATACGGCCACCGGGCGGAAACAAAGGGCTGGCTGCTGAAGCTCGTCCCGGCTGCCGGGATCGAGTTTGGCCCAGAGCGCAGATAACTCGTCATGCTGAGAGCCATCATCTCGAACCGCTTCCCCACGTCCACATTGCCTGAAAGCGCGGCGCTGAGGCCCGAGTTCTTATTCACCCAGTTTCCTGATACCAACTCGCTGGCAATCGAATCCGACTCGAGGTAGACTGACAAGGCACTGAGGTCACTCAAAGATATGGCAAGGGCAGGAGTGCCCTGGACCTTGGACGTGTTTAACTGTACCCGGGCGGGCGATTTCATGCCATCATCATCCGTTATGTAATCCCAGGGGTTCTTCGGATTGGGCTCGACCTCTCGGGTTTGCTTAAGTGAGAATGCGCTGCCGTTCGCTCGGGCATTGGTGTACTCGTAAGCTGCGAGTGACAGAGAGCAATCCGTAATATTGACATCCCAAGCGTTGAAGTTGCCATCGCTAGTAGACCTATACAAGGCGAAACGTGCAATTTCAGGAAGTCTGGTCCGCAATTCGTCATCTGACTCCCATCTTGAGGAAAAATTCATGCAATAGGTAGTTGTAAGATCAGTTTCCGCGTATCGAGTCGAGATGCCCAAGCCGCTGGGCGTCGTCATGTTGCAGAGGGTAAGACTTGGATTATCGTAGTAGGCCTTGGCACATTGGGAAGTATCAAGTGTTGCTCGTGTGACATTCGTGCATTCAGTCTTGAAACCTAGGCTTATGTACCGCCCTTCCCACCTACATTCCCCCGAGCAGCTGAACACCTCTGGACTGCTAATGTTATACAGTCCCCGTAAGATGGCCACTTGTAGTCCGGGATCCTGTGGGATGCTGTCTAGCGCGAGTATGTTAGCTGGGAGCACGTCCTGTCTATTGCCGGGATGGGTTTACCTGGAACATTGTTCGCCAGTATAAGCCCACGATTATATTCGTGCGCATATCCGAAGACAGCGTTGCCCTTTGGGACTAATTGTTGCTCAATCTTGACCACTTGCTGGGTCAGTGGCGACAAAGCGAATCGAGCTATTGCAATCAAGGCACCGAGAGTAGCCAGGTTGGGCTTGACCGTGGCAAGAAACATGAAGGATCCCCAGGGCCCGCGACTTGCTTCGTCGAATTTTTGCAGGTTCTCGAGCTTATCGACTCCCTCCTTGAAGTGAAGCCACTTGATTTGGCCAATGAAATTGCCAACGCCGTGCATTAGAGCCGCTCCGTGGGCGGTTGTTAGAATCGATATGGCTGCGTTGAGAGAGACGATGCTGTTCCAAGCCGAGAGCGGCTTGTTGTCCATGTTCCAGAAGATGGTGATGATTGCGGCGAGGCACACCAGACTTCCAATGGTACTAAGCATCTCTAAAAGCCACTCGGAAGGAGAGAATATACCGCGGCGCTTGTATTCGACCGGGTTGGAACTCGGCGACTCGGATTCGTCTACGGCATGCGTAGGGTGGTGGCTGTAAGTCTTTGAATCGAGTTGAAACCCAGGCATTTTCAAGGTATTTTAAAGGCATGTGGGAGCAAATAGGAGTCAAGTTTTTGTAAGCTGGGGTCCGGCCTGAAGGTCACATCAGGCTTGGGAGCTTTTCCTCGAACTGGAGTATACATACATATATATATATATATATATATATGCGTCCAAACTCCAGTATTTTTGCATCATAGTGGCCTTCTTACGAGTTAAATCCAGCCATCTACCACATGTTTGCTATCCCAGCGTAGGGAAGCGTGGTGGCTGGGCCATCGAGACAGCCGCAGCTTGCGAGAATGAACGGTAGTCAAGAACCGGGGTTGAATACCAACGCAGATACTTGGGGGGACGCTATCAGCATATCTTGCAGCAATGCGTCCAGATTGAATAACAAAGGCCTGGAGGCGGATGCCACAGAGGGCGGAGGGCTCGCGCGCATGCGGTGCCTCATGGCTTCAGCCTTTCACAATTGCCCTTGTTATCAGGCCTTCGTTTCAAGAAACCCAAGACCCGTGGAATACGCCGCAGCCACTTTCCCAGGAGCAATGTTTGCACAGAGTCCACCCTCGAAAGAAACATGCGGCGCATAAACGGGAAGCGAATTGGTCCTTCCCGACTCTCGGTAGGGGTAATTGCAGTTCTACAATCGTCACCGGAACTTTGGCGTAGATGCGCCCCGTTTCGAAGCCGGTCAGCGGTGCCATATTTGTCGTTGAAAATAGAAGTGCCATCCGTAACACGGCCGGTTTCCCCCTTGATCCCGAACGGCCTGAGTGGCCCAGCAGTCGTAGTATATATGCTGATGTTTGTCGGGCTCGTAGGCCTGATCCCACGTCGGTGAATTCTACGCCCCATTTACCCCGTGTACTTGGGAAGAATACGTCCTTCTCTGCGGCACCATGTGCGACTTGGATGCGTCTCATAGGCTTAAAGCGATGGCTACCACGGGTGGCGTTGAAGGCCTGTCCCCCCCCTGGGGCTTCACGTCACTTGAGAACTGCGGCACGCCTAAAGAGTTCTCTTTACGAAAAGGCATTAGTTCAGACTTGATAACAATGAGGGATTGTCAACGCCAACACTGTTAATGGGGGCCCCGCTTGGCGTGGTCGAGGAAAAATGGTAAAACTAGTGGCGCCATCTGAAATATTCCCTTGAACTCTCCGATACGAGCGTCCGCTCCATTCGATGGATATACTCGGCAAGGCCGTTTCCTCCACTGATGAAAGTCATGGTTTTCAGCATGTATCAGTCCATGTATGAGAATATCTAGATCAGGACCCCGCAGTCTTGATAAAAAGGATGTAAATGCCAAGGCTCAGTAGAACCAAGGGCACATCTCCATGGTACCCGGGGCCATTTATTATGTGCACACCAGCATATCTGTCCCGCCAGTACAGAATTCCCGCGCCGTGTCAGGGAATCAGAGCCACTCGTAACACTGCAGGAAATTAGATACCCGGCTCCCCCGAAGCTGAGGCTCAACCCCAGCCCCAGCCGTGTTTGCTTCAAGCAAGCCACGCCCCCATTAAAGCATGGCATGTCGCACCCGGTTAAAGGGCAACAAGGCTGCGGCCATGACATTTTCCTCCCGGGTTCCAATAAGCACTTAGTAGATGCAGCGTTCAACCAAGGCATACGGATATTTGTGAATATTACCGGCTCATCCAGACAGACCATTCACACTGACGGGCCTTGTCTTTGGTATCTTTATGGCCCGGGATTTGTCAATCATATTGATTATTCGGATTCATACAAGGCCAAGCGACTAGATAGAAGAGAATAAAGACACGTAATCGAGGGGAGAGCCAGGTGCCATTTGGCAGTCCCTCAGAGTGTCAATGTGGCGACCGAGCACGAGGGTGTTCCAGATCTGAGAGCCAACTCGAATATAATACTCCATATAGCACTAACACTAAGTTATAAGTTGCCCAACTACGATTGTTAATGTTTCGAAGCCTGGCTCAAGCCTCGACGTCTGATCAACCAGGGTAATTAGTGGGTCAACTGCCCTGATTAGCATTCAACGGCCGAGTCAACCTAAATCGGGGAGCAGGGGCACCTATTATTGGTCGACAGCGATCGGGCTCGCGTGCGGACCTGGCCGGGACGCGGCAAGGTGCGGCCCCGTTGTTTACCGTCGGGCGCTTACTGGGGCAAATCACAACACATCAATTTCTGGCGAAGGAGGGATAGTACATCGCACGTCTCCAGGACAGGGGCCTACAGATGTAAACTATTTGCTAGGGAATATAGCGCAGATCGCATTGGCATGATGCCGTCTCTCATTCTCATCTTTTCGGCCCAAAATTCCTCAACAAATTAAGGTGACTACGGTAATCAACCCAGCACTCACGACGAAGCTCGCAAACTGTATAAGGGAACGTATTTGACGTTTTTCAATCCATTTCTAGAAGACGTCTCTGAGTGTTAACTGTTGAATTCACAAACTTCTAACCGCATACAATCTCTACTCCAACGGCGTTGCCTTGCCCGACTGCATATAAGAGAGCCAAAAGGCCCTTGCCACAAATCTACAAGCTTGAAAGAATGATATACATGAAATCGGTGGCAACCAGTCCTTCACACCTTGACTGGTTCCTGGTAGTCTTCATAAATCTCATAGCGATCGTTCCGTTTTGTCCTTGAGCACAAACTCTTCCAACCGTGCAGGGTCTTTCTGGGCTTATGCGAAGGAGCGCATGCGGCGGCGAAAACTGCGCTTGTTTCCCTGCACGGTATCCATTTTAAGTTCCGGTGACTGCCCAGGGGAGCACTTGGTTCCGGCTGCCACCCCCTGGGTAGCAGACCACTGGCCGCCGCCACAGCGCTGGAATGAGTTTCCGCCGATACAATTCCACATCCCTTCAGTACTGCAAGCGGTGCCAGTAGCGAAAGCCCCCGCGTCACCGCCAACAGTCCCGTTGGTCGCGGGAGGAGCGCCGCCGGCAGTGGTAGGAACAGGCACCTGGTTTGTCACATCAGGTTGGCTAGCCTGTGCCTGGGTTGTAACGGCAGGTTGGCTCGCCTGTGCCTGGCTTGTGACAGCAGGTTGACTGGCTTCTTCTTCGCATGTGACAGAAGATTGGCTCGCCTGTGCCTGGCTAGTGACAGCAGGTTGGCTCGTCTGTACCTGGCTAGTGATGGCAGGTTGGCTTGCCTGTGCCTGGCTTGTGACAGCAGGTTGACTGACTTCTTCGTCACATGTGTCATCAGATTGGCTAGCCTGTGGCTGGCTTGTCACAGAAGGTTGACCGGCTTGTTGTCCTTGGCTCTTGGTGATGAAAACTCCTCCAGGGATCGTCCCGTTGGGGTCGGCGGGAGGGGCAACGCCTGCAGAAGACGTAGGTTGAGGAGCAGAAGTAGGCTGAGGAGCACCCGTCGGCTGGGCACCACCAGTCGGCTGCGGACCACTGGCGGCAGCGCAGTTGCCCGTCGCCGCCGTCAAAGCAGCTGGGGTTTGCTGGCCGAATTGATCAAGATCCTTTCCGGGATTAGGGAACTTCAAATCTGTGTTTCCCAAGGTTCCACAGCCATTCCCGGTATTGGCGACGAACATATCAGGCAAGGTTCCCAAGGCATCCTTGGAACCGCCAGAGCCGGTAACGCTGATCGGAGCACAGTTCATGTACATCTCTCGGTTGCCAATTTTATTAAACCAAGTCCAAGCAAGGGTATATTTGCCGGCGGCGAGGTCCTTTGGGATGGTGTAAGAATATTCAAAGGGGGTTTCAAGGTTGGGGTTGAGCGGCAAGATGTTGGTCGATAAGTTTTTGGCAGGACATCCACCTTCAATGGACTTGATGACCTTCCAAACAGAGTTTTTACTCGGCTTCAGATCAGTCGTAATAGACACTTGACACGAACCACCACCATGGACAACACTACCAATGAACTTGAGCGTCTGTTCGCTGCCCTGAGCAAACTCATTACCTGAAGTCGGAGCGTCGTATCTGGCGTTCTTGCAAGGGAAATCAGTGCCATCGGGCAGGAGGGGATCCAGCGAATGCGCAGGGTCAGGAAATTCGAATGGAACAGGTGCTCTCAATTTAATGTGGGCGCTGGAAAAAGAGACTAGACCGGCTAGTACGATCTTCTTCAACATTTTGAATTAGGGGAAGGAGAACGATGGAAAATAAAACGCGCCAGACGAAAGACTCAAATGTTGCTATGCAAGAAATGAGAGTATTGTCCACAAGACAAGAGGAAAGAAAAACTTGAAAGTTGTCAAGAATCAGCGTATTCGAGCAAGGAGTGTGCTACCGAGGCCAGCATGGTCAGTATTTGGCATTAAGGATCTGAAGGTCAAATGTGCTGATTTGATTTCGGTCATGGCAAACCACAAGCTGGGGCTTGGACAACATGGGCAGCGTACCATTTTCTCCAAGACTGCGGTTTGCTGCCGGAGACAAGACGGGGTAGGACCGACTTACAATAACAAAAAAGTGCCAGTAAGCTGCAACACACCGGGTGGCCAAACTGGTAATCTCTACGATTTCTAATCCAGAGGAATCTGTAGAGCTCGTCGGTCGAAGCAAACAAGGTCTAGCCTTGGCGGTAAAAAAAAAATCGCTGGAAAAGGGAGTGTAGGTTGTCTCAACGACAAATCACCGTTGGAAGAAAGGACTGTAGGACTGGTGCCGGGATGCAGAGCAGATATACATGCTGAAGGTCGGGGAACACAGACCATATTATACACCAAGACGATTGTGCATTCCACGACGGGGTCTACCTCATTGTGCCGGTGCTTGTTCAACACCATGAATGAGCAAGCAAGCCAAGAAATGCGTCCCAGAGCGGACCATTGACGAAGAATCATTGGGCAGAGGCGAGGAGGGGGGGCAGTCACAAAGTCTCAGCATAGTAGCCATCCCATCTCACCATTGAACACGAGCCTCTCACGGGATCCCGATGGTGGTGTAGTAGAGACGATGGGTGGGACAGGGCGCCATGGCCAGCCAGTTCAGGCACAGAAGCTACCCCCGCGCGGTTTCGAAGCGCGGCAGATCTGCAAGGGGCCATACACAAAACAGAATTTTTGAAGAAAAGGTCGATGCTGTCGATGCCGATAGGCTGCAGTCCCAGAGCCTCAAACTGGCTCGTAGACGACCGGCACTAGTAACTAGTGTAGTTGCTCTTTGCGCCATGTGGATGGTCCATCTGATGAACCCCAGGCGCCCAGTCCAGTGAACGCCTCTTTAGCTTCTGAACACAATTGCCACCTCGTGAACGGTGCGCACAAAGACCGTGGCAAGACAAGCAGGACAAGTCTGTGCTCAGAGTCATGTCCACCTGTCGAGACGGCCATCTATGGTGTAAAGACTCTGGCAAAGTGAGTCTCGCTGGGAATTCGATTCGTTCCAGAATGTGTCGTAACGAGAAGCTCTTTTTTTTTGTTTCTATGTCCCTTTTTCAATCGTGGAAAGAACACCACAGGCCCTTGCCCGTCTCCGAAACAAAGGCTTCAATGTTGTGTGTTTCCGTTTCTTTGGGCACTCTGGATGGTATTGGCCCAGCGTCGCCCCTCTGAAGAGTCGAACAAAATTTCGTCGTGGTTTCCAGTCCCCGATCAGCCCGCCCTGAACAGTGAAGAAGAAGCCCCTGACAGCCATGCTTGTGTGGATACGTCCCCCAGCCAGTCATCATGACCAATGGCAAGGACGTCATGGCGCTGAGGATGACACACAGCCAGCAGTCTCTTTACCCATTTTGCCATTTCAACCATTCCAGGGCGAGCTGGGACAATGTGGCTGGCCAGGAGGTAGCCGCCGTGTCCACCGTGGCTCGGCTTCACATTGCCGTTGTGTGCATAGTTTCTGGTGGGAAACTCGCAAGAGCTAATGTCATTGTTCTCATGGTTCACACTGAGTACATGAACGGAGCATATTAGTAGCCGTCATCATCTATTGATAGGCACTTACAGGAGTACTACTTGGTGTTGGCCATGGGCATCACGGTTGTGGTTCTGTGAAGCGCCACTTTGAGGAATGGGGGGGTTGGGAGCTGCGAGGCCCAATTTTGCATGTTTCTGATCAGCTTGATCACAGCTGTTTGTTTCTTATAGCCAGAGAATGTAAGTTGACCTGAGCATTGTATTGTCCTCATATATGGAATAGCCAAGACATGGCGCAGAAGGTCATAATTCGTCTGTATTTCTGAATTGGCTCGTATTGCTGGCCGAACATTCCTCGGCTTGTGCCCCGTGTCCATCATCGCTGTAGAAAATCGACAGAACAATATCGCTGTAGTGGTAGAGGCTGCCAGTGTCTAGTTCGGAACTGCACTGACTCATGGGAGCTGTAATGCCGCGTGGCTGGTTCGGGAAAATTCATGCAGCTCCAGATGTCATCACTGTTCTTGCCTATCCTGTCCTCCTTTCCTCCTTACTGAAAGCCATGGAAGTGAGACAGCATCGTCAGATTCTCTTGCAGTCGTGACTCGTTGCAGGGGTCGACAACAGCCTGCACAAGCATGGTGAGCCATGTCGAGTTGTTTGACCCCCTGCATCTGCAAACCTGCGGGGCGCAAAGGGTTCTGTTGAGGATCAGCCCGTGCAACACACAGGGTGGGGAAACAGGAATATGTTTGTACATACAACGCACTATTGTGCATGTAACAAACAATGAGAAACAAAGAACATGAAACCAGGCAGGGTTTCAATCGGGGCATTCAGATCGATGGGCCCTTTGGGTAGTGTTCGGAGTACCAAGTAGGAGTACTAGTCCAAATTGTGATTTGTTCACGGTATGTAGCTTGGAAATGAAAAGAATACTACTAGTACTGGGCTCCGAGGGGGAAGAGAGGTAATACTGAAAGGTTTCAAGCCAAAGCCATCGTAACCAATCATCAATCCATCAATCCATCCTAAGCCGCCGCCAGCTTGGTCACACATTTGCCAGCTGTCGACACTTGCAACCAGCGGTTGGCTATGTTTGCGCGATTAACGAGCCTGTTCGCACAGGCAGGGGGGCAGCAGCGTTCACCCTCTCGATAGACGAACCAGACGCTGGAGTCGAGTCTTGGAGCATCCAGCGCACTCAGGATTTTCCTGTCCAGTCTCAACCTCTGGTGTCAACCAACTATCAACCGACCACGACAACGAGAGGCTCAATACAACCCGATCCACCGGCAGACGGGGCCATTGCGAATTTCAAACGCTTTTACGGAGTACTTATCCCCGTATGCAGGAGGCACGTAGATATCTCTCCAGAAATGTTTGGCGTTTGGATCATGTCACGGTGTTCGTCTGAGCTGTCAACCCTGCTCCACCATCCTCCGCACAATCAATCTACAATGGCCATTTTGCCAGGTTTGGGCCCCCAGCTCGCTATGGAGTACTCAGTATGGAGTACACTTGGCTGCCATCTCCAATTCGACCGGCGCGGCCAGCGACACCTTTTTGACAGAAGCGCTTCCCACTCGGCGAGGCCAAAAATTTTGTAGAATATAGGTTGCCAAATTCCGGATCTATTAGTGGCAGTATTTTACTCCGTGCAGTTATTGTAAATAAAGGAAAATTGCATTCGCCAAACGCTTTGCGAGAGGAGTTTATTTAATCGTATTATCCATTCTCTTGGTCTCTCGACAATGATAATGGCAATGGCAATGCTGACGAATAATGCAAAAAGATGGCATTGTGTTTACTCAACAAGTTTTGCAATGAAGTCATTGTGTGGCTGACACGTTGATTGATGTTCGGCTCTTCTTTGTCATCTACCACGTAGTATCTCAGGCTTAATCCTCGTTTGATCGTAAAACGTTCACAAATCGCATGTCGCTTTCATGCAGATCTTTTCTTCTTTCATCAAGATCGCGCGGTGCTGCCTTCCAGCGCAAGGTTTTGTCTTTCCAGAAACATAGCACAGCGTGTGTGAACCAGTCATTGATGTCGCCGCTTAAGCCACGCCGTTCACTGCAGCTTTGTCGTCATCTTCTTTGTCCAAATCGTTAGCAATATCATCTCCGCGATTGCAGACAAACGTACCAAAGGCCCAATCACCACGGGTCCAGAGCTTCATTTTTTCCCGGCGAAATTCTTCAAAATCCCATTCACCCCTCTCCAGCTCATCGGGTTTCAAAAAAACATATACCGACGCGCTCTTCTCTGGGCCTAGCACTTCCTCGCCTCCATCTTTCACAAGCACTTGTACCTTGACGATGCGTCGCTCATATTCTGAGCCTTCAAAGTAATCTAATTTTTCCATATTGGCATCCGTCAATCCTGTAACATATATCCCGCGTATTTTGTGTCCCGCTTCCGGAACAGCTGCTGGATAATCTGCATATTGTACTCTGTGACGGCAATAATCTTCAAGTATCGCGGGTGTAAAAGTGTGCAGGCCGCGGATTGCTGCAGATGGATTGTGGTCACCGTAGCACACGCTGAAGAAGATCTCTGGCGCCATCTTGACAAATGTTAGTTCGTTTTCATCGTCAGGAAGCCTTCATGCCTCACCAAAGTGCCTGCACCATGTGTTAGCCATCATCTGTGTCTCCTCCCGGTGGATAATGACTTGCTCATACCGTATACGAAGGCCGTACCTTCTCCACTCATTGCGGCCTGCGATGTGCTTTGTGTGACACGTTTGGCAATTCAGTAGTACAGGTTCGTCGCGGACTATTGTGTTGCAAGGTTTTTCCAGAAAATGAATATTGTACGTGAGTGCGTGTTGGTAACAGTAGCAACCACTTTTAGAATGGGAAAGGTAGCATTATGTAATCGAAGGTACAAGGCACGGACTTGTGCCTCCGAACCGGAGATGACGTACTCCATTGAGGCGAGATGACCAGTGTACTTGTCTCTGGTATTAAGTCCCGGCATATCTGTATCCTAGGAGTTGTTCAATAGTCAAAATATACTTTTGGTCTCAAGAATTTCTCGGCAACTTTCAATGCGAATCTGATCCAGCACTTGGAATCATTTTTGCAAGTCTAGGGTAGTGAAAACCCCTGGTGCCTGGAGCCAGATAAGATAAGATAAGATAAAGGCGCACTATGTTCACACTGCATCAGAGGGGCGTGTGCAGCATTAGCGTCGGATCAATATTGTTGCATGTCCTAGCGCGATTGGAATTGGCGGCCACGGCCCCCGGATTCCATGCTTGCTTTAATTTTCAACGCGAGTCTCTTCACATCCCTCGTCGATATTCAAGGCTGCAGGCAAGCAAAACTCGGCGCATCCCAACGACAAGCTTTTCGCATCCGAACCTGACGCAGCAGACAAACATCCCTTAACGCCGCAGAGGCTGAAGAGTTTTCTTTTCTTAATATTTTGTCTTATTAGAACACACTTTTTTCTTCTCCTCTCTCATCTATTTGAGCTCCAACTTTGCGATACAGACTGGCCGCAAGTTTGTGATCCACCATACTGCAACTTGCGCCTACCGACCGCGACGAAGCACCACGATTGGACCTGTTTCGCATGGAAGAAACAGCTGCGTCTCGTGGACGCCGATGATGCAGCCATGTCGGGAACCACTATCGATGACGTCGTAAAGCGACTAAGCACAGCAGATATAGGTATGGTGATGACATGCTTCTACCATGACCCACGCCGCCCATCGACCTGATCCCGCTTTGCTAACATCGTATGTGTGTAAAGATGCTAGACTTAAACTAGAGGCGGCGACAACATTACGTGACAGTCTGGATCACTACACCAGCGGACCGATATACACACCATTTCTCAAGCGATTGATGCCAATCTTCATCAACATCCTTCGCGGACCATGCATTTTTCAAAGCAACTCACCAGAGCAGGTTTGTCCTACCTGTCATGACGATCTATGGACAAAGAAACCTAACACGTCCTGTAGAAACTGCGCCACTGTATTCTGGAAGTTCTTCACCGGTTGCCCACTTCTTCTGCTCCAGTTGAACCATTCGAACCGTACGCCGAAGAGATCGTCGATTTATTAATGCAACTGGTTCGCACTGACAATGAGGAAAATGCCACTCTTTGCGTCAAAATCACGTCTGATATCATGCGCCACCAACACAAGGTGCTACAAGGCAAAGTGCAGCAGTTCTTGTCCTTGATACAAGAGCTCTTCGAGCAGATGGAAAAGGTGGTGAGGGAACAACTCGACAATGCGAGCTCGACGGCAACGTCACAACCTGGCGCGCCCTCAACACCAGGCGGCTCGCAGACCAATTTTCAATCCCCTCGACCCGGCTCGCCGGTAGCGTCAGTTTCAGATCTTGGCGCCGACCCTCAGCAGCAGAATCGGCCGTTGCTCAAGGGAATGCAATCTTTTAAAGTTCTTTCCGAATGTCCAATCATCGTCGTTTCGATATTTCAGATTTACCGCAACACGGTACAACAGAATGTGAAGGCGTTTGTGCCATTGATCAAACGAGTTCTACTTATCGAGGCCAGCGCTCAAAAGCAAGCTCACGCAGAGGCTGCAGCCAAGGGCCAAGTTCACACAGGTGTCAGCCAGGGCATCAAGGCAGAACAACGAGCAGCCTATGGCGATTTCATTACTGCACAAGTTAAGACCATGAGCTTTCTCGCGTATCTCTTGCGCCAATACTCGCAGCAACTAAACGATTTCCTGCCCACGTTGCCAGACGTCGTGGTACGCCTGTTGAAAGACTGCCCCCGGGAGAAGTCAGGTACAAGAAAGGAACTTCTAATTGCCATTCGACATATCATCAACTACAACTTTCGAAAAATCTTTTTGCCAAAGATTGATGAACTTCTTGATGAACGAACGCTTACTGGTGATGGCCTGACAGTCTACGAGACTATGAGACCACTTGCATACAGCATGCTGGCTGATCTTATTCACCATGTTCGAGATTCACTGAGTCCAGAGCAGATCCGCAAAACCGTCGAAGTGTACACCCGAAATCTTCAGGACAACTTCCCGGGCACTAGCTTTCAAACCATGAGCGCAAAGCTATTGCTCAACATGGCCGAGTGTATTGCCAAGCTGCCGAATAAAGTTGACGCAAGACACTACCTCATGATGATCTTGAATGCCATTGGTGATAAGTTTGCTGCTATGAACCGACAGTACCCAAATGCTGTGAAGTTGTCGAAACAATATCTGGCAGAGGCCGGTACTCAAGAGCCCTATCTTGCCGACAAGGAGACGCGACCCGACTGGGATGAGACTGACATATTTTCCGCCGTGCCTATCAAGATATCTAACCCTAGAGATCGAGGCGCAGATCCTGTGGTTGATAATAAGTTTCTTTTCCGGAACTTGATGAATGGTCTGAAGAATACATTCTACCAGCTAAGAACATGCAATATTGGCACCCCTATTGATCCTCAGAATGCGCCTTCGCACTGGACAGACGTTTCTTATGGCTTTACCGCAGAGGAGGTCAAAGTCATCATCAAGCTGTTCAGGGAGGGTGCATACGTCTTCCGGTATTATGAGATTGAAAAACCGGCCACCGAGTCACAATACGCGTCTCCGGTAGAGTACATGGCAAACTTCTACATGGTGTCGAGTACCAAGGAAGAAAAGGATCTGCTTGAAACGTTTGCCACAGTCTTTCACTGCATCGACCCCGCTACATTCCACGAAGTATTTCAGCAAGAGATCCCACGACTTTATGACATGATCTTTGAGCATACCGGATTATTACATATACCCCAGTTTTTCCTAGCCAGTGAAGCGACTTCGCCTAGTTTTTGTGGTATGCTCCTCCAATTTCTTATGGACAGAATCGATGAAGTGGGTTCAGCAGATGTCAAAAAGTCGTCGATTTTGTTGCGACTTTTCAAGCTGGCATTCATGGCTGTGACCCTATTTGCTCAGCAGAACGAGCAGGTCCTTTTGCCACACGTGGTCAACATTGTCACCAAGTCTATCGAGTTGTCGACAAAGGCAGAGGAGCCAATGAATTACTTTCTCCTATTGAGATCTCTCTTTCGTAGCATCGGCGGAGGCAAGTTTGAGCAATTGTACAAGCAGATTTTACCCTTACTGGAAATGCTCCTGGACGTTCTCAACAACTTGCTCATGGCTGCTCGCAAACCATCTGAGCGAGACTTGTACGTGGAACTGTGCTTGACTGTTCCCGCGCGTCTGAGCCACCTGTTGCCACATCTGAGCTTTCTGATGCGACCACTAGTTGTTGCTTTGAGGGCTGGCACTGACCTCGTTGGCCAGGGGCTTCGGACACTCGAGCTTTGTGTCGATAATTTAACTGCTGACTATCTTGACCCCATTATGGCGCCTGTCATTGATGAGCTCATGACTGCACTTTTCAATCACCTCCGTCCTCACCCCTACAGCCATTTTCATGCTCACACTACCATGAGAATCTTGGGCAAACTGGGCGGCAGAAACCGCAAGTTTATGACTGGGGCGGTTCCACTCACCTACAGAGGTTATGCCGACGATCCGTCAAGCTTTGACATGCGCCTCATTGGATCCAAGAAGGATCGAGCATTCCCGGCGGATCTCGGTATCGACAGTGCCATCCAGAAGCTAATGGAGGCCCCGAAAATGGGGAAAAATAGCCAAAATCTTCGCGTCTATGATGAATATTATAAGAAGCAGGCACTGCATTTGATCATGTCACAAGTCAAACTTCGAATCGGCTATGACCAACTGCCAGACGACCTTCCCCGAATTGTTCGTCTCCAGGCACAGGACTTCTTGGCCCGAAAAATGGAGATTCATTTTGCTCCATTCGAAGTAACGAACCGCGATAAATCTATCCCAAAGAAGGACGTGCAAGACGGGATAACAAAACAACTCCTCAAGGCAGTCATGTTTGCTCACTCTCTCCCTAGGTTCAAAGACGAGGCGGATGCATTTCTCATGGACCTCTGTCGTCATTTCGCTCTCATAGAAGTAGGCCGATCCTTGGTGGACCTGAAGAGAAACTTTAGTCCCTTTGATCCCAAGGCTGGAGAGGGTCCCCTTTGTATCGATACGAGGATCCTGTCAGATGCAATTGTTGAGTCTTTGGCTTCTGATCACCCGGATGTCCGAGAGGCTGCGAAGAAGGCTATTCGCGAGCTGTACAAGAGTACTGGCATCATCTTTGGATCTGAGAGCAATGTTGGTCGACTACCCCTATTTATTCACCTTTGCGGTACCTTTTGCCACAGCTGCTACGAGGAAGAGTGGTTTACAAAGACAGGTGGCAGCCTTGGCATCAATTTCCTCCTTACAGAGCTCGACTTTGGCGATGCCTGGGTGGCGTCGAAGCAAATGGAGTTTATTCGCGCCCTCTTGTATGTGATCAAAGACATGCCACAAGATCTTCCTGAAAAAACGAGGTGTCTCGCCGAGACAAGCTTGGAGGTGTTGTTGAAGCGCATTACCAAGAACATCAAGAAGGAAGATGCTCTTCCTGTTCAAGCCCAGCCGGGACAGCCCCCTGTGAAGCAGTCCAGACTAGCTCAGATTTGTATGCTGTTCAACAATGAGCTGTCCCACATGAACAAGTTTGTTCGTGAATCCGCCAAGAATTCGCTCGAACTAATTGCCAAAGCTGCTGAATGCCAAGTCTGGGAACTGTTGGAACCTTACAAGGAGCGTTTCCTGCAACCGATTTACTCGAAACCGCTGCGGGCACTGCCCTTTAGCATTCAGATTGGATACATTAACGCAATGACATACCACATGAGTCTAAAGAACGACTGGGTCAAGTTTGACGACAACCTCACTCGTCTGTTGATGGAGTCTCTTGCCTTGGCTGATGCTAATGATGACTCCTTGGCGAATAAGCCGGCCGAGTATCGCACCCACGACCACATTGTAAACCTGCGTGTATCATGCATTAGGTTGCTGAGCACGGCAATGACGTTTGAAGAGTTTGCAAACAACCCTATTAAAGGAAAGATTCTTTCCGTCTTCTTCAAATGCTTATACTCGGAGTCAAAGCCGACAATTGCTGCCGCTAATGACGCGTTAAGATCTGTATTGGCTGTTGACAGGCGTCTACCGAAAGATCTTTTACAAGGTGGGCTTCGACCAGTTCTAGCGAGTCTATCTGATCCAAAGCGCCTCACTGTCCATGGCCTTGATAACCTCTCTAGGCTGCTGAAGTTGCTCACTAGCTATTTTAAGGTCGAGATAGGAGCACGCCTACTGGACCAGATCGACTCAATTGTGGAACCTAATGCATGGCAGCAGATTTCTTTCACGTTTTTTGAGCAGCACCAACAAATGAAGGTCATTACGGCTATTCTCAACATCTTTCATCTTTTGCCAGCTCCCGCCGAAGCATTCAAGGAGCGTCTAATTGATTGCTTTCTTGGACTTGAGGAGAAGCTCCGTCGAACAATCCAAAGTCCGTTCCGTCAACCCATATATTTGTACCTCAACAGGTATCCTAAGGAGGTTTGGACCTTCTTGCTCGGAAAGCTAGATGAGCTCAAGTATGGAAGACTTCTGGCTCAGGTTCTTAGACACCCAGAGAGTGGCCCTTTGCGAGATGCAGCAGTAGATGGTCTCGGTGCCTTAATGACAAAGTGTAATGGGCTAGCGGGCCAAGGTGTGGAGAAGAAGTTTATTGGCATTGTTAATGCCGTTCATATCTTGGACTCTCTCAGCTACTTCGAGAACACTAACTCATGGATGGACAAGAAAGAAAATACGACGTGGATGAAGAGCATGGGCAAAGAGCTAGAGGGCCACATTCGCAACTATACTCTCCCTGCTACCCTCCGATTACCTGCATACCAAGCCGCAGAGCAGTTGATGAACGTCTTGGTCAAGTCCCTGGAGAGAACTCCCAAGGATCTTGATGTCTTGTTCAGCCTTGTCGAGTCGGTTACAAGCAACGAACTTCGGCCCACACACTGCTTGTTTGCTTTCATCTACGAGAAGATTCTCATGAGCGAATCAATAGAGTTTTGGAAATCCGCATTCCTGCGTTGCTTGGACACGTATTCAGGGAGGTCTGCTTCGAATAAGACAAAGCAATTTTTGCTTCACTACGTTGCTAATCCCATTGTCGCTATGGATGTTATGCGACATTGGAATCAGCCGGACCAGGCGAAAGGACAACGATTTATGGATCGATCGGTCATTGACGCCGTTAGCAGCAAAATCTGGAAAGTGCATCCTGACATGTCACCTGATGATCAATCACAACCTGGAATCGACCACACGCGCTTCGAGGTGTTGCAGCTGTCGGCAATGCTTGTAAAGTACTACCATACTGTGCTTCAAGAGGCCAGGAAGGATATTATCAAGTTTGGATGGACATTTATCCGCCTTGAAGATGTTATCAACAAACATGCAGCATATGTAGTCATCGGTTACTTCATTGCTCATTACGAAACGCCTCCAAAGATTGTCAGCCAGGTGTATCTGTCACTGCTCAAGACAAACCAAAACGAAGGGCGGGCTTTGGTCACACAGGC
This sequence comes from Metarhizium brunneum, assembly GCF_013426205.1. NCBI lineage: Eukaryota > Fungi > Ascomycota > Sordariomycetes > Hypocreales > Clavicipitaceae > Metarhizium > Metarhizium brunneum. The sequence continues at coordinate 3,191,992 of NC_089424.1, read as the reverse complement.
GTTGGAACTTATTGCCCCTGTTCTACCCAAGCGATGCGGAGGGGGTCCGAATGAACGAAACGCTGCCTGGGCTGTTGCGCCTCGTCGCATTCTCGCGGATGAGGGTCAAAATGTTCAGCAAATGACTAGTATTTTCCACTTCTTGGTCAGACACCCAGATCTGTTTTACGATGCCCGAGACAAGTATGCGATTTTACTCATTACCTCCCTCAGAAAGGTGGCTGCACCCCCTAACCCGTCCTATGAGAGTAAAAAGCTTGCGCTGAACATGATGTGGCTGATTTGGCGATGGGAGCAATGGCGTGTCGAAGGCAAGACTGGTTCACCATCTGTAGGCCGAGATCCGTCTGAATCGCCAACTTCTAAGAAACGGAAACTGGATAGCGACCTGCCAATGTCCTCGCCACCTACTGTTAGACAAAATGCACCGGGAGGAGAGCGAAATGGGTACCAGATTCCACAAATCTTTCGACAAAAGATGATTAAGTATCTCGTCGAGTTCATTGCACAGCTCAACGAACGATACCAGCTGCCTTCTGCCAAACCTCGGGAACATAGCACGCCCTCGTTGCCTCTACCCCCTCAAAGCACCGAACTATGCAAAAAGGCAATGACTTTATTATACAATTTGGTGCAGCCTCAATACTGGGGCGATCTGGAGCTTGACCTTTTCCCCAATGTCACTGATGTCATTCTTGGCAGCGAGAAGACCCAGGGTATTCTTAATGCCGACCCAACTGATAAGGAGAAATACGATGAGAAGTTCCTGACAAATATTATCAACACGCTGCAAGTTGTGCGCATTGTTCTAAATTTCAAGTCGGATGATTGGGTGCAGAAGAACCTTGCCGCAGTACAGAAAGTTCTGGAAAAATGCCTGAAATGCGAGAATCCAGAGATCCAGGACTGTCTGCATCTCGCAGATAGGGAATACGACGATGACCGTGACCTGAAGTCCATTATCAAGCGAGTTCTCGACGCGGTTCCAGAGGACACTCCTATGGAGGATGCGGATGCAGATGGCGAGACTGAGGTTCAAACGTCGGAGATCATTGCTTACCTGTCACAGGCGGCTACAGAGGCTATGAATGGGGGCTCATATGTTTCTGGTGTCAATTTGCTCTGGTCCATCGGAAATCGCAAGCCAGCCGTCATTGATCAGCATATTCCATCCTTGATGAAAGCTCTGCAAAGCAAGCATGCACGGGAGCATGTCCAACACTATAATAATGCAGCTGGCCAGGCCATCAACCAGGGGAATCGTGGCCAGGACGGAAACTCTTCATCTGGTGGGGAGATGTCTGCGTATGATTTGGAAATCCAGACCAAGCTTATGATCAAGGAAATTCAAACTGTAGCCTTGAGAATGGAAACCCTTGGTGACAGCAGGCGACCGTTTCTCAGCGTACTTGCGACACTCGTCGAAAAGTCGATGCATATCGACCTTTGCACGGAAATTTTGAACATGGTGGAGGGCTGGGTGTTCCGCTCTGAGGGCACATGGCCTACTCTTAAAGAGAAAACGGCTGTTCTCCATAAGATGCTCTCCTTTGAACATCGGAGTGACTCTACGATGCTCTCTAAGTTCTTGGACCTTGTCATTCGCATATATGAAGACCCTAAGGTTACCCGTACAGAGCTGACGGTGCGAATGGAGCATGCCTTCCTTATCGGCACTCGCGCGACTGATGTCGAAATGCGAAATCGTTTCATGTCCATCTTCGATAAGAGCTTGTCAAAGACCGCTAGCGTTCGCCTGTCCTATGTGTTGACGTCACAAAATTGGGACACTCTTGCGGACTCCTACTGGTTGGCTCAGGCCTCTCAGCTTCTGCTTGGTGCAGTCGAGTTGAACACTAATATACAACTTCATCAGGACGATTTCAGGATTATATTGGCATCACAGCTTGCTGCGGTGTATCCCAAAGACAAGGATGCCAGGGAACCAAACATGATGCCAGACGACAAGTTCGAAGCTTTCATGACCAGCCATCGGCGTTTCGTTTCCGAACTGGGCGATGTCAAGGTTCGAGATGTTATCGAACCACTGATGCAACTTCAACATGTCGATAACCAGCTCGCACACCAGCTCTGGGTCGCCATTTTCCCCATGTATTGGTCTGCAACAATGCGGGACGAACGTGCCGATTTAGAGCGTGGCATGGTGGCTCTCCTTACCAAAGACTACCATAGCCGACAAATTGACAAGCGCCCTAACGTCGTGCAGTCGCTGGTTGAAGGCGCCGCCAAGACATGGCCGAATTGCAAACTGCCACCTCACGTTTTGAAGTTTGAGGCCAAGACGTACGATGCCTGGTATACCGCGCTGGTGCAACTTGAGAATGCTGCCATCCGGCCAGAAGTCGAGTCTACTACTGTCAGAGAAAGTAACCTGGACGCCTTGGTCGACCTCTATGCCTCGTTGCAAGAAGAAGACTTGTTTTATGGGACGTGGCGTCGACGGTGCCAATTTGTCGAGACCAATGCCGGCCTTTCCTACGAGCAAAATGGTATGTGGGACAAGGCCCAGAAACTCTACGAAAATGCTCAAATCAAGGCTCGTACTGGCGTTATTCCATTCTCCCAGGCAGAGTACATGCTTTGGGAGGATCACTGGGTTCTTTGCGCGCAGAAGCTTCAGCAGTGGGAGATATTGCAAGACTTTGCCAAACACGAGAATTTTCAAGATTTATTGCTTGAGTGCGCCTGGCGAAACACAGAGATGTGGCAAGATGCTCAGCACCGTGAAGCCTTGGACAACGTTATCAAAGGTGTCATGGATGCTCCTACTCCCCGACGAGCCTTTTTTCAGGCCTTTATGTCTCTCCTCAAGTTTCATAATCAACAGGAGGGCGGCAATGACTTTGCAAGAGTTTGTGATGAGGCTATTCAATTGTCCATTCGCAAGTGGCATCAACTTCCAGAGCGATTAACAAATGCTCATATTCCGCTGCTACAAAATTTCCAGCAGCTGGTCGAGCTCCACGATGCTAGCGTCATTTGTCAATCCCTGGCAAACACAAACTCTTCAAACCTGGATGTCAAGTCTGGAGAACTTAAACTTCTTCTTGGCGCTTGGCGTGACCGGTTACCCAATGTTTGGGACGACATTACAGCATGGCAGGATCTGGTGACTTGGCGGCAACACATATTCGGTCTCATCAACCAGACCTACTTGCAACTGCTTCCTCAACAGGGTCAGCAGAACGCTGGTGGTGCGTCTTCGTTTGCATACCGAGGATATCACGAGACTGCCTGGATTATCAACCGATTTGCTCACGTTGCCCGCAAGCATAGCCTCCCCGAAGTGTGCATCAGTCAATTAAGCCGCATTTACACGTTGCCAAACATTGAAATCCAGGAAGCCTTCCTCAAACTCAGAGAACAAGCCAAATGTCATTACGAGAATCCCGAAGAGCTTTCAAGTGGACTAGACGTCATCAACAATACGAACCTGAACTACTTTAACCCTCAACAAAAGGCTGAATTCTACACGCTCAAGGGGATGTTCTTGGAAAAACTCAATCAAAAGGATGAAGCTGACCATGCGTACGGGACTGCGCTCTACTTTGACATTGGAGCACCAAAGGCTTGGGCGGAATGGGGCTACTTTAATGACAGGAAGTTCAAAGAAGATCCCACAGATTTGAATGCGGCTAGGCAAGCACTCACATCGTATCTTCAGGCGGCTGGCAGTTATAAGAACGCGAAATCACGCAAGCTCCTTGCTCGCATTCTCTGGCTCCTCAGCTTGGATGATTCAAAGGGCACCATTGCCATGGGCTTTGATGACTTCAAGGGTGAAACGCCTGTGTGGTATTGGATTACCTTTATTCCCCAGCTTTTAACCGGACTGGGTCATAAAGAAGCACCGCGAGTTTACCAGATTCTTCTCAGCATCGCCAAATCGTACCCTCAGGCCCTGTATTTTCAACTTCGGACCAACCGTGAGGACATGAATCTCATAAAGAAGAATCAGGAGGCCAAGGAGCGAGCCCGTCAACAGCGCGCCCAGTCAATTGCCTCCAATGGCAAGCCGAGCCTGTCGCCCTCGCAAGCCAAGTCTGAGCCACCCAAAACGTCGGACGGCGGCACACCACGGGCAGGCACCGCTACAGAGGGAGACGCTGCCAGCCAGGTGAAGACTGAAGGTGGTGACGCAGCAACCGCGCCCGCCAGCCTTCCGCCGACCCCAGCCAATGCGCCTACGCCTGCTCCAGCTGCCAGTGGACAGAAGCAAGAGCAGCAACCGCCTGCTCCAAACCCAAATCAGAAGAAGATGCCTTGGGAGCTCACAGAGGAGATCATGTCTGTCCTCAAGACAGCCTTCCCTCTACTTGCCCTATCAATGGAGACCATGGTGGATCAGATTCAAAAACACTTCAAGTGCCCACCAGACGAGGACGCGTACCGACTGATTGTGGCCCTACTTAACGACGCGTTAACCCAGGCCAGCCGCACGCCCGCTTCGTTTGCCAAGAGCGTGAAGCTACCGTCGGCGACTGAGACCAACATTACGAGGTTTGCTGAGACGATACTGCCCAGCCACATCAAAAAGTCCTTCGAAGCCGATTTTGTGGATGTAAAGCCAACCATGTACGAATACATTCACAAACTGCGTCGCTGGCGCACCAAGTTTGAAGAGAAGTTGGACCGACGTGTTTGTCATGCACACCTCGAGGCATACTCGCCGCACCTCAGCGAATTCAGATATCAGAAGTTTGACGAGGTGGAAGTTCCTGGCCAATACCTCCAACACAAGGATAAAAACCAAGACTTCATCCGTATAGAGAGGTTCCTTCCAAATGTGGATTTAGTCCGGTCCTACAGCACCTCATATCGCCGACTCAAGATGCGTGGCCACGACGGTAGCGTTCACTCATGGGCCGTACAACACCCGGCAGCGCGCCATTGCAGGCGTGAAGAGAGAATCTTGCAGCTATTCAGACATCTCAACCAGACACTAGGTCGGAAGAAGGAGAGCCGCCGTCGGGATTTGCAGTTTACTCTCCCGCTCATGGTTCCTCTTGCCCCGCATATAAGAATCGTTCAAGAGGACACCTCTTATGTCACGTTGCAGGCAGTCTACGAGGATCACTGTCGACGAATGGGCTTTTCTAAGGACGAGCCCGTTTTGTTTACACTTGAAAAGTTGCGCGGTGTGCTCGAAAGCAAGAGCCAGGTATGCATTGATGGAGCTCAGCTGGGAATTGACGTAGGAGCTAACATATTACAGCAGGGCAAGCCTGAGCTCACGCCACCAGCAAGACTGGAAGTCTTCAACGCTGTCCAAGAGAAGTGGGTGCCGTCTTCAGTTGCGCTAGACTATTTCCAGCAGATATTCCCGCAGTTCGCAGAGTTTTGGCTCTTCCGAAGGCAGTTCTCCTATCAGCTTGCGGCCTTGACGTTTATGACGTACATTTTGTACATGCACAACCGATATCCCGCGAAGCTCAACATTGCACGGGGCTCGGGCAAAATTTGGGGATCGGAGCTGATGTCGTTTATGAGCGCATCAAAGCCATTCTTCCACAACCCAGAGCCGGTCCCCTTCCGCCTGACACCCAACCTACAGGTGCTGATGGGCCCGCTCGCTACTGAGGGCATCTATGCCTGCTCCCTGATGGCGATTGCTCGCTGCCTCACGGAGCCGGAGCACGAATTGGAGCACGCGCTCACGCTATTTGTACGAGACGAGATGATATTCTGGCTCACTAGCAGCCACAGAAACGGAATCAGCGAGAGCCAGCTGCGTGAGTCTGTGCAGGTCAACAGCGACTCGATTGTCAAGCGCGCGGCGAGCCTGGCGCACAACCCGTCCGGCAACTTGCCTGCGAACCAGACGGTGATTGATGCGATTGCCAAAGCTGTGAACCCTATGAATCTGGCACAGTGCGATGCGCTGTGGATGCCATATCTGTAGGGGTAGGCGGGTTTATTATAAAAATAATGAAGGGGATAATGTGATGTGGCACAGGTTAAGGGGAAGCAAAGGTGGTGAAATCCTTGAGCAAGGCGTTTGGGTGTAATGATTTGATTTTGCTTTGAGGGAGAGGACAGCGGCCTCTATGTATTTCAAGTGCGAGGAGCGAGGGTTGGAGGACGAAGTTGATGCAACATGCTTGTGTGTGCTTTGAGGTTGCTAACTACGTGGTGTGGTTCGGTTGACAGCTCGTGCGCGAAGGAAGCAATACAAAAAATAGAATTATTATCAATGATGCAGACGCAGACTTGGTGTATACTATTGCGCGACGACTCGAGCGGAGGAGCTGCATCCATATGAGTGATGTGACGATGGATGCATGATATGGCCACTTCCTACTCTACACTACATACGGAGACTACGGACTACGGACTACGGGCTACAGAGTAGATGTTTATTTGTTTGTTTGTTTGTTAACCAGGCTGATATGCGAATACTAGTAACATTGTTTTGTCTGCTTTTCGGCATTAGTTTCGGATCCCAGGCCGATGACAGCCGTCTGCGGCGCAACCGGCTCGATTGCTTCCAAGGCGCAGTCAGTTCCAATGCAGTTCCGAAATACGACATGGACGGAGAGGTTGGAGCTATGGATTCCCGAGGTTGTCAGTTACCGCGGGCCAAGTCGGCCAATCTTGTCATCTGGAGTCTGGCCGAGGCGGCAATTGGGGGCTGTGGAGAAGAAGATGGAATGGGGAATCCCTGCCGCGCCCTTGACTCAGCGGCATCGGCATCCGACGAGCGAGACGACAAGCACATCTTTTGCAAGCTGCCTGTCTGAAGGCCCATGTCTTTTCTTTCTATTTTCCCTTCTCCTTACGGAGTACCCGTGAAGCCCTCTTGTCTATTGCTCTGACGCCGAGAAGAAAAAAAAGAAACGAAAATAGCAGTCACAGCTGCCACCCACAATTCGCCAAACATGGACTTTGAACAGACGCCCAGGAAGCTCTGGGAGCATCCAGACCCCAAAAGCACCGCCATGTGGGCGTTCATGCAAGATGCGAATGCGAAATATGGATTGGACATGCAGGTGAGCTGGGGCAATTTCACTTCGATCCGGTTTCTCTCAACCTGACGTTCCCAGGACTTTCCTGCTCTCTACAAATGGTCATGCTCTCACCGCAACCAGTTCTGGTCTCTTGTCTGGGAAACCATGCCCTTAATCCACTCCGGCAGCTACACGCAGCCCGTCGATGAGTCCATTCCCGTCTCGCAGCTCCCGGCCTGGTTCGCGGGCATTCAGCTCAACTGGGCGGAAAACTTCCTCTGGAGCCGGAGCGCCAACGACGCCCCCGGCACGAGGACCCAGCTCAACAAGGAGGACTCCAAGATTGCCCTCACAGAGGTGCGCGAGGGCAACACCGAGGTTCGGCACATGACGTGGGCGGAGCTGCGGAGAAGGGTGGCCGAGCTGGCCACGGCGATGAAGGAGAGAGGCGTTGGGAGAGGGGACCGGGTGGTCATGGTTGGCGCGCATTCGGCGACGACGCTGATTGTGTTTTTGGCAACGACTTGGCTGGGCGGGCTGTTTAGCAGTAGTTCTACGGATATGGGCGTTGGAGGCTTGTTGCAGAGGACGGCACAGATCGATCCCAAGGTGAGTGGTGGTTGATGCTGGTGCAGACCCTGGTGCTGATGAACCGATGAGAGAAAGCTGACTGGGGCAGTACGTCTTCTTCGATGACGGCGCCTCGTACAACGGCAAGACAATTGACCTCCGGGACAAGATCCAAGGCGTCATGGAAGGACTGCAGTCATGTCCGTCGTTCAACAAGGTGGTTGTCGTGCAGCGGTTCAAAGGGCAGCCCTACCCTACGGGACACATTGCCAACACGGAACGACTCGAGGACTTTATCCTGTCAAAGGGATACAAGCAGCCTCCACCCATGGTCCGCATCGGCTTCCAGGACCCCATGATTGTGTACTACTCTTCTGGGACGACGGGCATCCCCAAGGCAATTGTTCACGGGGTCGGCCCCTTGCTGATAAGCATCCAGAAAGAAGGCATCCTGCACAAAGGCACCACCCCGGACGACGTTGGCCTTCAATTCACCACCACCGGATGGATCATGTACCTGAGCAGCGTGTCGCAGCTACTCTTGGGAGCTAGGGCCGTTCTGTACGACGGGTCACCATTCGTCCCAGATGCAACCGTGCTCTTAAAGATTGCCGAACAACAGGGCGTCACGACACTCGGCCTCAGCCCACGCTGGATGACGGAGTTGATGAAGAAGGGAATTTCTCCCAGAAAAGTAGCCGACCTCTCCAAGCTAAGAAAGGTGGTCAGCACGGGCATGGTCCTGCCCGACCAGATGTTCGAGTGGTTCTACGATGAGGCGTTCCCGCCCGAGGTCCATCTCGCCAACATTTCCGGCGGCACCGACATTGTACGTTGCCTGGATGGAACCATGATCTTTCTTCTTCTTCTCTTGGGTCCCAAGTCCATGTATGCTGACAAGCCAACAGGCCGGCTGTTTCGTCCTCGAAAACCCCCTGACGCCCGTCCACGTAGGCGGCTGCGTCGGCGGCTCCCTGGGCGTCCCCATCGCCGTGTACGACCACGACCTCGCCGACGGCAGCGAGGGCAAGCCCCTCCCCGCCGGGCAGGCAGGCGACCTCGTCGCCACGGCTGCGTTCCCCAACGTGCCCCTGTTCTTGTGGAACGACGACGCGCCGTCGCCGGGCAAGAAGTACCGCGGCGCGTACTTTGACCGCTTCGACGGGGCGTGGGCGCAGGGCGACTTCTGCGTCTTCCACCCCAAGACGGGCGGCGTCTTGATGCTGGGCCGGTCGGACGGCGTGCTCAACCCCAGCGGCATCCGGTTCGGCAGCTCGGACATTTACGCCGTGCTGGAGCGGTGCTTCCCGGCCGAGGTCGCCGAGTCGCTGTGCGTCGGGCAGCGGCGGCCGGGCGACCTCGACGAGCGCGTGGTCCTGTTCCTGATCATGAGGCAGGGCCGGACGCTGGACAGGAAGATGGTGACGAGCATCAAGGACACGATTGCAAGGGAGCTGACCAAGAGGCATGTCCCGCGGTACGTGTTCCAGGTGCCCGAGATCCCCGTCACCGTCAACGGCAAGAAGGTCGAGCTGCCGGTCAAGAGTATCATCTCGGGCAAGACGGTGAAGCCGAGCGGGACCTTGTTGAACCCGGGTAGTCTGGACTTTTTTTACAGGTTCCAGAAGGTGGAGGAGCTGGAGGAGCCGCTTGCTAAATTGTAGGTTGGCAGTTGTATAGTTTTTCTTTTTCCTGTTTGGTGCCTTGGTGTGGTGTGAAATGGACTGGCAAGTTGGATTCGTAGAAATAGATTGCCATTTTCAAGGCCTGACTTGTAGGAGTTCTGTGTCGTCTTTGTAGGCAAGGCATCTTGATGTGATTGGAGTAGATGACGCTGTCCACGTTCCCGGGCCACATTGCCACATGAAGCTCATCACATATGTATTATATCAACCATGGTTGCAGGCCTGATACGTCAGCACAGAAGCCAACGTCGCCGTTACAATCGAGCGCACCCGCGCCAGACAACATTACAACACCACAGATGCGACATGAAAACACCCAGAGACTCTGCGCCCAAAAACAAAAACGCCAGACCGTCGACCGTACATCCCCTTCATCCAGTCTCGGCTCCCCTCCCACCTCCAGCCATGCTCCCATTCGCAACCACCACCAACCCGACATGATGCCTCCTCACAAATCGCCCTCCTTAGGCTTCTCCTTAAACCTGCCCCCGTTCACGCCGAACCGCCATCCCGCCCAGGCCAACCCGCCAACCACCCCCCCGGCGCCCACGGCCCCCATCACCCCCCGCCCGCCCAAGCCCTTCAGACTCCCCGCGGCCCAGGCGGCGGCGACGCCGGCCCCCATGCCAAGATACGTCCAGTCGTCCATCTCGAGCTGGCCCCTGTTCTCCAGCAGCCGCCAGCTCCTGTCCTGCCACTCGACCAGCTCCCGGCCGTACATGCGCCCGGCCAGCGCGGCCGCGCCGACGCCCAGCCCCCAGAGCGCGCCGGCCGACGACGCCCTCAGGATGCGGTGCGAGACCAGGGCCGGCCCCCCTCCGGGTCGTGGTCGTCGCCACGCCGGCACCGCCTGCCTCGCGGCCGCGACGCCCAGCCCGGCGAGCGATCCCGCCGCCAGCGCGCGCGTGAGCACGTGCGTCGCGAGGACGACGTGCGGCACCGGCTGGTCCTCTGCGTACGACGTGTGCGGGAAGTAGCGCGACATTACTCCGTGTCGTTGTTGCGAATAAGTCAAATCAGTACTTTGGGGTGGCGATGCGGCAAGAAATTGCGAGCGAGGTCGAGCGAGGTGGTATGAGGGGAAGAGGAACCAGACCTTGGACTTGACCTTTGTGCCCCAGACGACGACGGATGACGAACGAGCGGGTGGCTCCACGCTTTTATGACTTGAGAGTACGTACGTAGTATTTGCCCTGCGGCGGAATAACGCCTGCTGCCGGTGGCGCTGGGCTGGGCGATGCTTCCGTCGTACAATGTCTGGTCAACTTCAAATGCTCGTGGTGATCATGTCCCGTCGACTAACAAGCGGCCAATCAGCCCGGCGCTGTTCGTGATGACGCGCCCCGCAGAGAGCACGAGTGGGGACTACCGGCTCTCGGCTGCTGGTGGTGGGCTGACTTCCCAAGTTGACAGGTGCGGGTCTGGCGGGCAGCTTGCACCTCCAAAGGCCGACGACGACTCTGACATGCCATGCCACGTGTGACATGTCAAGAGGCTTCTCATCGGCCGTCATCCATCAAACGCGAGGCTCCGAGAGGATACACGGCAGGCCACAGAGATTGAGCACACGAGAAACCTGTTAGATGCTGCCCCCGTTTGCAGTAAACAACGTAAAATCGAGCGCTTCCATTTTGAAATATACCTACCAAGTATGCCATTACCAAAAAAAAGCCCCATCAAACGCCGTCTGCAAACCATATCAAGATGCATGCCTCTCGCCGCCCCAATGCCGTCCCTTTCTTACTCGTCCTCGTCCGTCATTTCCATCATGCTCTCGCCTTTGTCCTCGTCGTCCAGCAAGGTCCTTCTTCTAGTGACCCTCCCTTTGCCCTTGTCGAGCATGCCGCGCCCAGCCCGGCGTCCATTGACTCGTTGCGCCGCCTCCAACTTTCTCTGATCCAGGTGGCTTTCGAAATCGGCCAGATCGTCCGCCTCCTCCTCCGCAGCGCCATCTGCCAACACCGTCTCCTCGAGCGCCTTGTTCAAGAGTTCCGTGGCGATGCTGTCCTGCGGGTTGATGGCTAGCGCCTGATGCAGCACCGACACCGCCTCTTCCGGCCGGTTCTGCTCCATCAGGATGAGGCCCTTTGCGCTGAAGATGGCCGCGTCCTTACCGCCCAGCCTTAGCACGTCGTTGAACACATCCAGCGCCTTATTGAATTGCCGGAGTCGTCTGTACGCATGGCCCAGGTTTGTCTTGGTGGCAACCCATGCCCCCGGTTCGCTGTTGATCTCTTCGGCAATGTCAAGAGCCGCCTCAAAGTATTGCACGGCATCTCGGGGACGGTCCTGGTGGTACTTGACAATGCCCATCTCGTTGAGCAGCAATGGGTCCGTCTTGCACAAACCGTATGCCGTCTTGAGGAATTCCTCCGCCAGCGCCATGTTGTTGAGGGCGTGGTTTTGCATGCCCAGAAAAATCTGCGGCAAGTGAGTGCCCATGAAGAGGCGTGCGGCGGTCGAATACGCCGAGATGGCCTGGTCATGCTCTCCCTCGGCGGCGAAGGTGTGCGCAAAGCCAATCCAGGCCGGTCCGAAATGAGCATCCATCATACTAGCTTTACTAAAATATCGACGGGCTTCCGCAATCTTGTCAATCGCAAAATAGTAGACACCGACCGCCAACCACGTGCATGGCTCCTCGGGGTGTGTGTCGGCGAGGTCATGCGCCACAAGAAAGAGCAGGTGCTTCATTCTGAGCTCGTACAGGCAGGCGAGATGCACTGGGTAAATGGAGAAATTGTACTTGTCCTCTTGCAGGATCGCGTTGGTAATGGCGAGAGCGTCCTGGTAGCGGCATTGCGTGTACAAAAGGTCAGCCCGCGCCAGTTGAAGGTCGGGGTTTGTGGCTAAATGATAATGTGTCGAGAGAGAATCGTACGCCGTCTCGAAAGCAGCTGGGTTTCGGTATTTTGACAGCCTGGTAGTGTAAAGCATCTTGGTAAAGTCTGCAGCTTCCTGCGACGAAGATACGTCTCCCGAAACGGATATCGAGTCAAAGTCCAAGCTCTCGAGGAACTGCCATTCTTCGTCTGGCGACAGCAGCGAATTCTTCATCAGCTGTTGGAAAGCCTCAAAACACCGAACATCGATCCGCACAGCGTCCTTGTAGCATTCCTTGGCTCGATCAAATGCGTTTTGTTTGGCGTAGCATATCCCCCTCAGGAAGCACATGGCGGCCTCGAATCGTCGGTTGGCGGCCTCTTCCTCGTCCACCTCGCCATCACGCCGCCGATTGCCGTGGCGGGGCTGTGACTTGCGCTTGTTGCTCCCGCCGTTGGATATCAGGTGCGTAGGGTTCCGTTCTCCGAGAACCACGAGCGCCTCTTCGTAGCGAGACTGCTTGATAAGGCAGTGGCCTGCGAGGTAGCGACAGGATGGGTTCCGGGAGATGAGGTCCTGTTTGGAGAGGAAGGCTTGAGCGCGAGTGTAGTTGCCCGTAGCAAAGTGGACTTGGGCGAGCCAAAAAGCGTCCTGGTCGTCGTCTGGAGATGTGATATAGATGACTGCGTTAGGGCTTGATGTAGAGCACGAGAGACTTGTTCAAGGACAGGACTGACTGGTCAGGGCCAAGAGCTTGTCGCCGATAAAAATGGCCGCATCGTACTGGGCTTTGTTCAAGGCATCTTGCCGCCAATCCCTCAAGAATTTTTCCATACTGTGGCGCCCATGGGTGGGAGAAGAAATGGAGCAATAAGACTTATTGTAGACGGTGGTGTCGCGGGGTCCGAGGCGGCATGGTGTTGCCCGTTTGCAATCACCAGCCCAACATTGAAGTCAACCGGTGTTTGTTGCAAGCGCGATGCGAAGCGCGTCTCAATTGGTGGTGCAACAACTGGGCACATGCAGCACAACAGTCGACAGCTCCAGCCTCCAGGGGCGTGGGCTGAAGACCAGCGGGGTCTGGTAGCTCCAGCGCACACGCCCCCCCCAAAGTCCTCCATTTTTGTTTGCAGCTAGCATTCAATGTTGGCAAAAGTCGACCCAAGAGTGGCCGTCGCCGATGCAGGACCCTCAATGACGGACTACCAATTCGACTCACATTGGGTCAGCCATCCATAAATTATTTCCAACGGCATAATTCCCCTCCATCCCTTCTTACGAGACCCGATTCAAACACCCACAAGCACAACCCAGTCAATTCAACACAATGGGATCCCCCCTCCCCGTCCGATCGGCGGCTCTCGCCCGCGACACCAACGAGACCAAGATCCAACTCGCCATCAACCTCGACGGCGGCGAATTCCCAGCCGACACGGATGCCCGTCTGCTCAAGGCCACCACCGGCCACGCCTCCCAGTCCAGCAAGTCGCAAATCATCTCCGTGAACACCGGAATCGGCTTCCTCGACCACATGCTCCACGCGCTAGCCAAGCACGCGGGCTGGAGTTTCGCAATCAACTGCGAGGGCGATCTTCACAGTTCGTTTGCCCCCTTCCAAAAATTCGAACCGTGCATAGAAAGCTGACCCGGCTCTGCGGATAGTTGACGACCACCACACCGCTGAAGACTGCTGCATTGCTCTCGGATACGCCTTCAACCAGGCACTCGGGAGTCTCGCCGGCGTCGCCCGGTTCGGATACGCATATGCGCCGCTGGACGAGGCCCTTTCCCGCGCCGTCGTCGACCTGTCCAACCGTCCCTACAGCGTGATTGACCTGGGGTTGAAGCGCGAGTGGCTGGGGAAGCTGAGCACCGAGATGGTTCCTCACTGCCTGCAGAGCTTTGCGCAGGGCGCCCGGGTGACTCTGCACGTCGACTGCCTGCGGGGCGACAATGACCACCACCGGGCCGAGAGTGCGTTCAAGGCCTTGGCTGTGGCTATCAGGATGGCTACGACGAGGGTTAAGGGCAAGGAGGGTGAGGTTCCTAGCACGAAGGGTACACTGAGCGCTTGAACGGGGTGGGTTGGCTTTTACGTTAGATACATGTCGGAGTTTAAATGTCTTGAACAGACGGGGTTTACAATCTAGAGGCCAAAAAAAAGTTCTCATATTCCCACTTTATTGGCAGTGCCTGGTGTGTGTTAACGCGGCATGCATTCTATCGCAGTGATAAAGGCGTGTGCTTGGATATGAAACGCCTCGGAAAGATTCTATAAAACTGCCAACAGGCCTCGGGTTCCTGTAACCAAGACATTGTTCAACACTCAGGTCCGGTAATCACCATTGATGGTAACATAGTCATGGCTCAAGTCGCAGGTCCAGTGCACGGCACTCTCATCACCAGTGCCCAGAGACACTAGGATCTCCAAGTCTTCCATCTCTAGAATCTCGCTCGCCCGCTTCTCATCGACAACCTCCGGCTCACCATTTACCAGCAGCTTGAGCTCCTTGGACCCGTCGGTGGGGATGAACGAAACGCTCGTCTTCTCGGGGACAATCTCGGGAACGTCATTGACAGGCTGCCCGGGCTTGGAGATGAGCGAGTAGCCAGCCGCGCACAGAATACGGCCCCAGTTGGCGTCCCTGCCGTAGAGCGCAGTCTTGACCAGCGGCGAGAGGGCAATGGCTCGCGCGACTTGGCGGGCGGATTCTTCAGACGCGCTGTTGACCACGCGAATGGTGACAAACTTGGTGGCGCCCTCGCCGTCGCGGACAAGGTACTTGGCCAGGTCAGTGGCAAAGTCGGTCAGTACCGTCTGGAAGGCATCGTAGTCGGGCGACTGCTCGGACGACACCTCCTTGCCGCCTGCGGCGCCGTTTGCCAACAGCGCGACGGTATCGTTGGTGGAGGTGTCCCCGTCCACGGTGATGGAGTTGAAGGACCTGTTGACGGCGCGTCGAAGAACATTGGTCATGATGCCGGGGGCAATGGGCGCATCCGTGGCCAAGATGGCCAAGAGCGTCGCCATGTTGGGCGCCATCATGCCGGCACCCTTGGTCATGCCCGCAATGCGGTACTCGATCCCCGGAGAAGAAGGGAGCTCAAACGGCCTGGACATGAGCTTTGGGAAGGTATCAGTTGTGCAAATGGCCGTTGCGCAGTTGAGCCAGTCCTTGTGGGTGGCGCCGGCGCGATGGATGGCCAGGGGAATATGGTCGACAATCTTTTGAATGGGCAGCCTGCAATGCACGTTTGTCAACGTAGTCTCAAACAAGGCAATGAGCCTCGAGCAGTTCGCGCCTCACCTCTGACCAATGACTCCTGTGCTCATGACGATTGTTGAGTTCTCGGTGCCGACCCGCTGGTCAGTCGTCTCGGCCATCCTGGCGGCATCTTGAAGGCCTCCGATGCCGGTCACGGCATTCGCATTGCCCGAGTTGACAATGACGCTTCGCAGACCAGCATTGGATTTTCTCTGAAGCAAGGTTCGGCTGAAGGTGACGGGAGCAGCCTGGAACTTGTTTTTGGTGAAGACGGCCGCGGCAGCGCAGTCGCGATCCGACGTCACCAGAGCAATGTCGGGCTTGCTGGTGTTCCCCGGCTTCACGCCACAGAAGACACCGGCGGCTGAGAAGCCCTTGGGATAGGTGCCTGAGGTAGGGACAAATTTGACCTTGTTGGCCGGGACGCCGTTGGTGGAAAAGGCGCGAGCAAACTTCATCTTGGGGGTGATGTGACGAGGTGAAGTTTTGCGTGAACAAGTCCGTGGCCGGATATCTGGTGCAGTGTCGTGACCCGTGACTCAATTCACCTCGGCACTGCGTCGGGAGATTTAGCATCACCCCGCGCGGTTTGATACGGTATTCTGTACATATTCTTAGTCTTTGGAATATACAAATCACCCTGCCGTGCGGAGTAATTTTTGCTGCATATTTTATCTATTTAGGTGCTGCTGTGAGCTTATGGATGCCATCCGTGAATCTGTCGTGTGGCTGGAGAGCATCTACGGGACTAGACCTGTCTGGAGTACGATTTCGGAGCCATCAAAAACGCCACGAGGCATATTTGAGCTGCAAAATTGAGCCGGTTATTCACTAATTTGGTTCAATTTATTAACAAGGTTTTCGGTGTTTGCACAACAAATCAACAGGCTGCCTGCAAGCCGAGTGCACAGCTAAAGAACCTTGCACTCCAGATAGTTCAGAAAGCAAAAAGCAGAGACAGCACCAGAAAGGATAATCCCAAGCCAGTACTACGCGGAATCTCCCTGTGTAAGATTCTCGTCCGTCGATAAAGTTCCCCTTGCGTGATATCTGGTCAAAAATGGCGCCGCGAATCTGCATTTTTCCACGTGCGGCTGTGGAAGTCACAGTTGATGCCTGGCAATACCAACCAATCAGAAGCTCAGAAGCCGCCCCTGTCCACCCGTGCCTGCAGGCCAAACAAGCAACATGAAATTACTTACATAAGCATGCTGATCTGGGGCGAGGAAATTTTGCCTATAAAATGTCGCCCTGCGCCCCGTCCTTTCAGTCTTCTTTTCTTCCTTTCCTCTCCATCCAAGTGCACGGGCGTTTTCCTTCTCCCTGAAGCGATGAGCTGAGAGAGGAATTTTGCTAGTTGAAAACTATAACAAAACCGCTCCTGTTTGATTTATTCGGGCAGGGAATTTTTGGAACACTTTGACTTTTGTCTTTCATTGCGACTGGTCCGTTTGAGGCTGGCGTGAAGAAGGGTCTAGAGTAGGTGGGAGGAACGGGGCTCGAGAGTAGGAATGCAGGAGACAGTACTGTGTATGGAGAAAGTGATGTCGTTTCCAATACCTACTAGGTACCTTAACTGCCCGATTCTGTTTTCATGCCTCGATCAGGGCAAGATGCGGACTGTGGTTGGGGGCGCACGGGGTTATGTGATGAATTTCCCGCCGTGACGAGTGGTGGTGATGCTAGTGCCCTAGCTTGGGGTGTCCTTCGAAATTTAATCTCCCTAGGTCACGCGTCCATGAATAGAAATATATGGAACTTCTTTTTTTCGACGTTCCATCCGTCGTGATGCAGGTGCAGCTCGACACAGAGCTCGAGGTATCGGTGCTGAAATTTCTTGGGCACTTCAATGTTTGGCCGCAACTCTCTCGTGGGCGTTTGGTGGTTAGTTAGTACGCAGGGCAATATTAAAAACATGAACGGAGAGCAAAAGTGCACTTGGGCCATTTGGCAATTATGGTATCGACAGTCAATAAACCTAGGTATATACACACCATCTCAGACCCTCAAAATAAAGCCCATTAGATTTTATCGTCAGTCCAAAAGCACTTCTCAAGCTCGCTAGTCCTTCGACCATGATTCCTGCACTCCTGCACATCGACGCACAAGTGTTGAGCCACTTGCGTGTGGGCAGCTCCTTAGCGCGGGGCATCCCTCCACTCAACTGCGGTGACTCAAACTTTGGCCAGCGGCAAGTTAAAAAGACCAGACGCCAGCTTCGCCATTTTGCACACTCAACTTGCTAATTTCCGTCAACTTCGAAACTGCATCCCGCAACACGTCTAGCTAGCGATTCTTCACTTAACAATACGCCTGAGCCGAACGAACTGCTCTCACCGACTCCCTGTTGTGCCCCTCCCTAGCACGCAGCTCAAACACCACCAGGCATAATCATAATCCTATTGACAAAATTCAACAACACTCCCCTTCCGACCCTCATGGCTACAGAGGGCGGCCAGACCGCTCCCGTAGGCGACGCCGCCGCGAAGAAAGACCAGAAAACCCGGGGCCAGCCTAAAACCCCCCAGCAACCAGACCAAGCTGCATCCTCAGACGCCCCCGGCGAGAAGACTCTATCAAATGCTGAGCTGAAGAAGAGAGCCAAGGAGGAAAAGGCAGCTAGGAGAGCACAGGCAAAGGTTGCGCAGGTCGCAGCACCTGCTGGACCTCCCGGGGGACAAGGCGCTACTGGCGACGCAAAATCTGGCAAGAGCAAGGCAAACAACCCCAAACAAGGTGGTCTCCCTGTGCCGAGCCATCACAGGTCTGCTTCGCGCTCTGTGCTGCCGCCTGTTGCGAAGGAGGTTGTGAAGCCCAAGATTTCAGAATGCTATAGCCACTTGTCCATGGCGAGGAGGATTGCCATCACACAGGCAGACAAGGACGTTCATCCCGTTGTGCTGGCGCTGGGCCAGCAGATGAGCACGTTTGCAATTAGCGATAGTACCACGAGACTTGAAGCTACTCTTCTGGCCTTCAAAAAGGTATGAGCCCCCCAAAACATGGTTGTCTCTTTCTTCGCCTTCTCTACGCTATGCACGTTTCTGACAAAAGGGCCTAGGTCATCGATGCCTACACCACTCCCCACAGCAACACATTCTCTCGCCACTTCACCTCACACGTTCTCAACCCTCAAATCGAGTACCTCACCGCCTGTCGACCAATGTGTTTCTCCATGGGTAACGCCATCAGATGGCTCAAGCTCCAGATTAGCAAAATCGACATTGATCTGCCCGACAGCGATGCCAAGAAGGTTCTCTGTCAGGCCATTGACACCTTTATCCGCGAGCGCATCATCCTTGCCGACTTTGTTATTGTCAAGACGGCAGCGGACATGATTCAAGATGACGAGGTCATCCTGACGTATGCTCACCACAAGCTCGTCGAGCGCTCGCTCCTGCAGGCCAAGTCGGACGGAAAGCAGTTCAAGGTCATTCTTGTCGACGACCCATTCGACCGCGTGGGTCTTGAACACGCAAAGAACCTAGCCGCCGCCGGCATCCCCGTCACCTACGCCTCGGATATGGGTGCCCTGCGATCAAATCTGCAAGAAGCTACCGTTGTATTCGCCGCCGCAGAGGCCATGTTCAGCAACGGCTCCATGTACGCTCGCGCAGGTACCTGTGACGTTGCCACCGTTGCGACCGATCTGGGCCTCCGAGTCGTGGCGCTCAGCGAAACAATCAACTTGACAGATCGAGTGTCCATCGACTCTCTCACGTATAACGAAATCGATCCCGAGAGAAGCACAGGCGAAGAATGCAGGCTGCTGTTCGACACCACAAGGGATAAATTCCTATCCATCGTCGTCACTGAGCTGGGCAGCTTGTCAGCCATGTCGGTGACTGCCATCTTGCGCAAATTGGAGGAGCTGTAGACTAGACAAGAACCAAAAAAAGAAGGGAAAAATATAGAAGCCATGTAATATCCCACTACTACTAGCCTTTTCATCCACGGTGTATCATTGTGACCGCGCCGTCTCAAAATCAAATACAAGCATCAAAAGAAACCTCTGTATTCCATGCGCTCTACCCCATATGTACAACTCTTACAACCCCAAATTTCACCCTATCTTATGAGGGCCTAGAAGACACATCAGCCCGGCCGTAGCCCAGTCGTCGCTGGCCGTAACGGCCCCCCCCCTCCACTCCTAACTCCCTACTGCAGAGCAGCCGCATCGCCCCTCGCATCGCCAGCCTCCCTCTCCGCCTTCCTCTTGCGCTTCTCGAGCAGGAACGCCTTGCGCTCGCTCAGCATGGCGCTCTGCTTGTCGTCGATGCCCTGCAGCCAGTATCCGAACGAGGCGCCGCCCAGAGCGTACGCCGGGTACGCCCACAGCGAAGACTTGTTGAAGAAGGGGCGCATCTCGATTCCGACCTGCCAGAAGCGCACGGCGAGGCCTGCATCGCCGCCGACGTTAGCTCTGCTTTTTTTTTCCAGACTGGCGACATTTCGTTGGGGGACGGGAGGGACAACGAACCGAAGCAGCTCCAGAATGCGATGCGGTGAACCATGGTGGGTGGTAGGTCGCTCCGGAGGGTGATTGACCGTGTGGATTGAATTGAGCGAGGGAATTGGTAGTTTGCTGCCGCTCGCAGGTGGTCTTGGTAGCTAGCTGGTGGGATGAGGTTGTCGTGATGGGGTCGATGGAGTCTTGGTTGTCGGAGTCAATTTACGGTCACGTGTGGGGTCACATGCACTTGACTTGTACTACCACACGCGACGGACCTCGTCCACGACACTGGGAAGCTCTAGTAGGTGGGAATTGATTTATTGATAACATCAAGGCTATTACTATGGCATCTATCATTTCTCATAAGATGGTTCTATGCACAACACAAAGTCTATAACACGACGCCCAGGCTGGGCTATGTATGTACACTCATCTCGTTCTAACGCCAAGCAAAAAGTACATTTCAACCAAACATATTATCCCGCCTGTTTGAATTGAGCGAATATGGCGGCGGCGGCGGCATTTCGGATTGAGCAGAAGCGGCGTGAGCCGGTAGTCGGGGAAGGTGTGGTGGCACGGCGGGGGGTGGTCCGGTGCCAGCCATTTGCGTGACCTTGGCAACCATCTTTGCCATGTATTGCTGGATAAATGACTCCCTATTATCTTGTTAGTGACTCAAGGCTGACAACAATTGACACATGTATAAGACTTACGTATAGTAGCTGTGATCCGAATTGTGTGGCGACACAAGGTTGTGAGCCAACTCGTGAGCCAGCACAACCCACCACCAGGTAGCAGCTTCAGCTTTGCCGCTTCCACTCTGGACCTGTGCAGCATGCAATTGTAGAAAGAACCGAAAGTTACAGAATATGCTGCCGCCCGTATTAAATGCAATAGTCCCCCCTGATTCGTCGTAGAATATGTGCAAAACCTTGGGCGACACCGAGTAGATGCCACCAATCTCGACTAGCAGCGACGCGAAGGAATTGATTGGGCCGGTGTTGGCCGACAAGAAGGTTGCTGCGTCGCCTTGCATAGACTTTGCTACATATACCTTCATTCCATTAGAAGACTCTGCCGCAAACGTGATGTTTTGAGCCGGAGCTTTATCGCAATATGTGGCTTGTTCCTTGACCTGGTTGACCTTGGGCTCCGAGAAGACATGGTCAGATCCGTGGGCTCGAGTCGCTTTGACGGCGTTGAGGAGATTTTGCTGCACTACAGCAGGACTAGTGACCCGCCCATCATCTTGTTGGGGGCGTCTGGCATCATCTTGCTGCGGTCCAGTGGATGAAATAGCCCCGTTTTGCGTGGTGTTGTTCTCTATAAATTGTTCCAGCTGGTTCTTGGCTTCATCCTTACTTCCATCTTGGCTGTCAAATCCTAGCTTGCGACTGAGGCTGGAAAACAGACCACCCCCCTTCCTTGACTGCTGTGAGTTGTCCGTCGCAGAATCATCCGGTGAGCCCCATGCACCCGGCATAATCGGTTTGGCCGGCTGTTCTGGAGTGCGAGCAACTTGCCTGGCTGCCTCGGCTGCGCTTGGGAGTTCGCGAATCTTGCTATCGTCGGTTGCTTTCCCCTGTTGGGCCCAATCCTGCTCCCTTTCTTGGATCCTCTTCTGCTCTTCTTGTAGTGCTTTCCGTCTCTCCTCTTCCGCTATCCTTGCCTCGGCAGCTTTAGCACGGAGGATACGGTCCACATTGTAACCACGTGCCCGGAGACCAAAAAGGTCCAATGTAAGGAATGGTTCAAAGAATAGGTAGGCTTGTTGGTTCGGCCGGTTCAGGAGCATTTGGCAGACGGCCTGCCCTACTTGGTACATATCTGGCTGATTGTCATCGGCGACGTACAAGACCCAGGCTCGATCCTCATAGGCACCAGCCGCGGAACGTTTCTCTGTATGTGATTGTCGATGCCCTTTCAATGTGCGGCGCAGAGCTACGGAGCGAACCATCTCTACACGAAAGTTCTTCTCGAGCCACTTGGCGTCGTGCTTGACAGCATCGCGTCGATAGCTTGCGTACTCGTAGAGAAAGATTTTTGATCTCTCCACAACATGCTTCCGAAGTTGTTCTGCCTTTTTCAGCTTAGCCGTATGTGGGCCAATCCGTACATCTTCCTGGACGATACTGCTAAGCTTCTCAGCGCCTAGTTGGAGATAAAATGTTTCCAGGGCGTCCTCTTCTGGGGCGCAAACTAAGTATTCCTTGAACAGCCGGTAGCTGATAATATCGTCCACGACTACAATTTGACTGGCCGAGGCCAGCTGATATTGCTTGATTGGTGTTTCATCCTCGTCCAGGTCTATCAAATCGCCTTTGTTTGCCGGCGCTATTTCCTTATACGCCAGCAGACAAGGGGCCATCCTTAGTTTGCGCCACAGCTCCTTGTCGCGATGAAGAGTGGACGATGCTTCGGCAAGAGATTTGAGGAGATCCATGTATCTCTCTGGGCTTTGCAGCACGCTGAGTAGCCTCGCAGGTTCAGTGCATGTCATATGTGCAACTTCAAGCTTGGTAGGCTCGCTCTTTGCTCCACAGTGAAACAGGAACGAGTTCGCTTCCTGGCCAAAGTCGACAAAGTCAAAAATATCGCCATATGTTACAGACTTTCCCAAATATGCCCGAGATGGGTTGATGTAGGATACCTTCTCGCTAGACGTCGTGGATGACCCAACCATGCTTGGCCTCGAGACTGGCACAATAGGAGAATTTCTGAGCTTGGCTAGGCTATTTTCGCGGACTTCGCTAATCCGAGAGGCAAAGTAGCCAAACAAGGTGGTGGCCGATTGCTGGTCTTTGGGCGGACTGGCTAGGAGACGGTTGACGCAATCGACCATTGGAGGATCACGGGCAACACCGAATTTCTACGATTTGTCAACTTGCAATTCCGCGGAATATGGATTAGGGGGGGGGCTCTTACATTTGCGTGGTCATGAAGGTCCCTTCTAAGGATGTGGAAACCAAGAACCGCGGCTCTCTCGTTCGTAAAACATGCTGAAGGTGCTACAAGCTGTGTACTGCCTTGCAAGGGGAGAATAGGCTTGCGGGCCTCGCTCATATCAAACACTCCGTACCGGTTAATGTGGTGATTTGCAATAAAATAGGTCATGGCCGAGTTGCGCAATGCATCATCTTTGGCTGCCATCATTTCCACAAGTTCTGGTACGGAGGGAAACGCCCGCAATCCAAGCACAGTCAAGAATCTCGCCTCAGGACTGCTAGCACGAAAGCTACCAGGAGGGCCTGGCCACTGCAGAATGGGAAGTCTGAGAACACGAAGTGAGTCTTTGGGCTCAAAGAGCTCAGACACTTTGTACAGTGACTTTGATGCCTCTGTTGATTCCATTCCTTTGGGCCCCGCTTCGGCAGGGCAGAATCTTGTTTCTGTCAATTTCTTGAGATCATCAGAAGGGATATCATTCTGTACAGAAGCCAGGTACTTGATAAGCTCCATATGACTCCATTTCTTCTGACTGCTGTCGCCAGAATGGGTCAGTAGTCGTGTAAAAATAGTTTCCAGGTCTACTGTCTTTCGCACACCAACAGCTACCAAGAATTTATCCTTGACCTTTTCACATCCTTGGATAATGGGCAGGTCATCAAATAACTTGACAGACGGAAAGAATGATTCCCCGGGTCGTTTCAAACCCAGCTTGGTAGGCATTACCGCATGGCTTTGAACCAGCGAGGCCAGGGCCGTCTTATCCTTGTTGGCGATTGTATCCCAGTTCTTGGCAAGAATAATGAGCACCTGTACAGCGAACTTTGAAGATTTCGTCACGCTCTCCTCGTCTGGTCTATGGTTCGTCGTTTCTAGTAAATAGCGGAACCAAGGCAGGACCTCTAGTGGTTCCCAACCCAGAGCCTGAAGTTCAGAATGGTGAGAGTTGGTCGTGAGAGAGAACGGAACAGTTGTTGGTGGTATTGGCATATGCGCCGGAATGATGCTTAGACTCAAGTAGTTTGTGATGCTGCCAAGTGCGACAATGCCGCCTTGGGATTCTCCGTCACCCATCGTCGCAACAGCAACCTCGAGCAATGCGGCTCTACTGCCAGGGTCGAGCTCGCCGCTCAAACTCTTCTTTCCTGCCCAGGAGATGAATTTGATCATTTGAGATTTGCTCAGCGCCTTTGCTTCAAGCTCCTTCTTGACATCAGTGACCGTAATGTGAGATATGAGGCCAAAGTCTATCAATTTCTTAACAAACGGGGAGCTCTTCATCTCTTCGGGGATAACAGGAATGCTCTCCACAAAACCATTGAGCTCATCCGATCCGAGGCGAACATGTGTGGTCTGTAGCACACCTTGGCTGGAGAACATTTCAATGGACGCCTTATTGAAACATGTCCAAAAGGCTTCTTCCATTATCTGACCGACCTGATTGCTAGGTGTCGAGTCACTGAATGTGAACGTTTTCAGAGTGTGGAGGGCCTCTGGCATAAACTTGGAGATGATGGTGTCGGAAATTTTCTTGCCATTTTCGACAGCTGTTTGCATCCTGCGACTCAAATCGTTCATTTCATTGGAAAATGCCAATCTGGTCACAATTCCAGCTGCTCGAAGGAGCTCCACGTTCCAGGTCCTGACCCATCTTGCGTTAAGATCAATGGCTTCTCGTTCCACGGTCGGAATGACTGATGGTGCCGAGACATGCATCCCAGCACCGGTTGTCTGCATGGTTGGAAATCCAATAAAAATACGGCCCCCGGGCTTCTTATTCGGCAGAACGGAAGCGAAGACATCTGTAGCCTTTAGAAGGGCGGCATCAGTAGCGGAGCTCCCAGACGCCCCAGCTTCGTCATATGACGCCGTCAGGACGGAGATCTTTGTTGTCTTCGGCGGAAGCTTCTTGGTGGCTCTCTCGAGTTCAGAAGCAAAAGAAGACGACACATTGGTTCGTATGGAGGCGGAAGTGGCGCTCAAGAATATTGTAGATGTATTCGGCTTGGTCACATCCTCGGCAATTTGTGGCTGCACCAGATTATCCTCGCTCTGCGCCTTGGAGCGCAATCCGGCCTGTGAGGCAGTTGCGGTTAGCCGTGCAAAAAAGGATCGAAGAGATGGCGCTTCGCTTGAGCTGTATGAATCTGGATTTTTTGCATTTGACGCCGTGGTTTGTGGTTTCCACCCGATAACACTCATGTATGAGGCATCTATTTGAGTTCTGGTCCTGTCAACACCAATGACCTTCATGAGGCCTTCTTTCGTCCTCGCTTCCAGGTCTCGAGGCAAAGACAGGTCTGCAGGAGGAGAGGATTTCTTCTTCAAGGATAATATTTGATAATCGTCAATCCAAAACTCAATATTTTGCAGGGCCACAAAGGTCAGGCTCGTGGCAAGAAACTGACCAACTGAGAGGAGGTTCGGCAATGGGGTCGTTGTGTTCCTGTAATCCAATACAAAGGCAGTATTCCTGCTAGCCTTGTCCTCGGGCAGTTGAGACTTTTTCGTGAAGAGAGAGTTGCCCTTCCAGTAGAACGCCATGGCTTCGCTTCCGGAGCTCACAAAGGGCTCTTCGCAGTCAGCAAATACGCTGTAGAATCCGACGCCGAATGCTCCGATCTTGGTTTCGTCGGGGTTGCCCTCTGCAATCCTCTTCAACCGACCCCAGTCTGTTTTTGTAAACGGCTGGCCATCATTTTGCACGACCAGGCGCCGTAAAGTATGGTTCGCTATGGCATGTTTTAGCAGTTCGGATCGATTCGTCGTGTTCGGTAGGGGGACTTGGATGGAAGGGATGGTCTCCCATTTCACAATGACGGTCGTGGCCTGGGCGTCGGCGGCATTTTGGATAAGTTCTCGGAGGGTGGTCCATTCGCCAGAATACCTGGCGAGGACCTTGTCTATCAGAGCGCGGGTATCGACGGTGACTGCCTCTTCGTCTTCTCCGTCCCGCAAGGCTGCGGCACGAAGGCTGGAATAGTCCATGTCGAGTTGCACCGGGGATGTATGTTTTCCGTTCTATATCATGACGACGAATATAATCGATGTTTGTTGGCCTTTGGGGTCGTGTTGGAACAAGCCAGTGGCGAGAATGCCAGGCAGAGAAAGGGTATACGTATCAGCCAACGTCACCCGCCACCTCCTTACGCTGGTTAAGCAGAAATGTATGGAAGGATACGGAATGCAAACAATGCTGGACCAACAAAGAAAAGAATCGCACGCTACTGATGCTGGGGAACTTGTGGTCGGGAAGTCTTTACGGAGGCAACCGTCTCCTGCTCGAGTGCTGATGTGCTGTTGGCGTTGAGATGAATGAGCCAACCTGGAATCTAGTGCCAGGCCCATCCGCCCAACCAATGCCGCTGCAAACCTGGTGCCTCCGGCTGCAAGTGCTTCGGCTCCGCGGCGAGCGGGTCCAATGACATGGAGCACTAAAAGCCCCGTGCCTTGTTGGAGTCGGATCTCAGGGGACAACGTTAACGTTCTGGTGCATCGGGAAGGTGCAGATGAGGTCCATGTCGTTGCGTTAGAATCCAAATGTCCCAACATTAAAAAGTCAAGTTTAAGACCAAATGGCGAGTACCTACCTGGTACCTTGTAGCCTAGTAATTAGTACCTCGGTCATTCAAGTGTCTACTAGGTACCTTGGTACTTAGGTTGCTCAAATTCAAATACACAAGGTGATGATGCATGGATAAATTATATCGCCGGCGCAACGCCACATTGACAGGTGGCCGCCTTGTATCAAGCCTGCATGGCACTTGCGGCACATGATTGCCAGGTGGAAGCATTTCCGGGGTTGAACCAAGGCCGCCATTGACGTGGACTTTAGCTTGGAAAATGAGACTACCCAAAATGAGTCAATACTATTTAAACTCGACTTTTGCTGCAACTATTCAACTCCTGAGGCATCTGTAGACGAATATTTCGACTTGTTTATCCACTCTTCCATGCCGAACACTGACGAAACGCCTGTCAAGACACTTGCCTCCTCCGACCTTGAACCAAAACAACGGGGCCGTGGTAGTTGTGCCGTCCTCGAAAGGCGTAATACACCATGGCAACAATCAACGCCGAAACAAATATGGGCGATGCCCAGTTGAAACCAGGCGCAGTAACCGGATACACTTGTGGCCAGAAACACCAGAAGAAACCCCACGTGGTCGTAAGCACCGCAACTGCATTGATGGGCACTCCGTATCTCCCCAGAGAGAAATGGGCGTAGGGTATTGTCTCGGGGTGGCAGACGCGTCGATATAGCATGCACCCAATGCTCAGCGAGTAGCACTGCAGCAGGGACACGATGCAAAGCGAGGTGAGAGCGTAGAAGGCGACTGGGCTTCCAATGTAAATCAGACTAAGACACGCACTCACGCCCGCCGACAGAATGCAAGCATTTGTCGGGATGCTTCGCTTCTTGTCAACGCGTGCGATCCACCCCGAGAAAGGGATCCCTCGGTCGCGCGCAAAAGCAAATAGGTCACGGCTGACAGCGGTCAAGTACGACAGGTTGCCAAGCATGAGGAGAAGCACAATGACGACGAGCATAAAATTCAGCCACGGCAGCGACATTGACCTCCGCAAAACGTAGATTGCCGGGTACGTGGTGTCATCGCCGAGCGCGTCCGTCACACTGGATATGTGATACGAAAGAGTCACCAGCGTGACAAAGGTCAGCGTGAAGTTGATGGCAAAAGTGATGAGCATGACTCTTGGGATGCTCTTTGCCGCGTCTCTCACTTCCTCTGACATGTGCGCCGCCTGAGGGAGTCAAGTGGTTAGTTGGATCCTGGTGAGACTGAGCGACTGACTGAGGCTGACTCCTGGACGACAGCATCACATACCGTATCAACACCCACGAGTCCTGTGATTCCGGGCATCTGGCCAATCAAGACGGCCAATGACAAGCTTGGCCAGCCTCCGGAGTTTTCAAAGCCTGACCAAACTCGGCTCGACTCGACCCTCGGAGCGTTGACCCAGACGGCAGCCAGAAAACCAAAGTAGGCCAAGATGTGAACAACAAAGACGACGTTTTGCCAATACGGCAGCAGTCTGGCGGCAAAGACGTTGGCGCAGAGCGCAATAGCCGTCATGGCCATGACGAGAAGGGTTCCATGCCAGTTGGCCGGCGAGTAGGTGCCGTCATTTATTGCGATGACGCTCTGTACAAGCGAACCGACGATGAACAGGCCTTGGGCGTTGCCAGCCTGCCAGGCAAGCGTCGAGGTCCATCTGGCTCCCGTATGATTTCAATGTTAGAGGAGACACCGTCCGTCGGAATGGACCATGGAAAGGAAGCGGTCTGGTTGCTCACCCCGTCACGTAGCTCAAGATCTTTTGGTACCTGTCTGGGGCAAACTCGCTGACCCAGTGATACTGAGCGCCAGCTATGGGCGCAATACTGGCCATTTCGGCCATGCTGAGATAGACTGGGACGAAGCCGACAAAGTTCCAGAGAAAGCCGTACACCAGAACAGGCCGTCCGCCGTCGGTGAGGCCTGGCGTGATTCCGAATAGTGTCAGCTCCCACGCAGAGGTTGCAAGGGCGACGAATGATACCATGGACCACGAGCGGAAATGCCGAACCAGTTCCTGGGTTCTGCCCATTCGACGCATGTTGCGGGCATCTTCCCACGTCGACCTGTGTCGTTGATCCGGCTCCTCCCTGCCCATCTCTTGGTCACGACCAATGCCAGCATGGTCCGTATCCATGATGCCGGGCTTGGACATTTCGTGAGACGGGCCTGATGAGCTCATGGCTTTGAATAGGAGCTTCACCTCTGCTGTGTTGGCAGCGTTGAGTTCTACCTGATAATATACATGCAAGCGGTGTTGTAGAAAACTGACAACAATCACGCGGATGAAAGGCGGGCGAGCATGGAACAGACACGACGAGGAGAAATAGGATTCAGCATATTGGCCAACACAAATTGGGCGAAGCCGGGAAGAAGGCTGGCAATAAATTGTTCATTGGAATGCCATACCATGGCAACCCTGCCATGCGTAGTAGCTGGAAACAAAACGTGGTTGGGCGAGATACTGCAGCAGCCATGATTGAGATTTCACGTTCGTCCGCCGTCCGTCCGGAAATGCAACATGGAGCATGGTTTCACTTTATCCAACACCTGGTTCTAAAACCTCGTCTAATAGTTGCATCGGGGAAGATTGTGCGGGCGAGCGACTGGGGGAAACCCTTGATCCTGGTCACCCGCCCGGGACTTTTCTGCAAACATTTCCTCCCCCTCTCTGCCCTGATCTCCATGATGCTCTCCATTGACCGCCTTCTTCGTCTCGATGCATGCATCTCAGCAGTTCATGGATGCCGCGTGGCGCCACCGACAAAATGGCCCTGCACCATTTCGACGAGCCGCAGCACCAAGCGCTGATTCCCTGAATTCCCTGATACACATGTTTGCAAAATAGGTGCACTCTACCGAGTATGTACTTCCATCATGGCCGGTGTTGAAGACCACTATTTCATGACGCTTCTTTCGCCTGACTGAATATAGAATTCAAGCTTCAGAAGCTGCATAGAATTGTCTGCTCATGGCGTGCCAACGACCAGACGCCATGGGAGCCTTTAGATTACATTGCGTGGACGAGCAGCAGCACCCGTCGCTTTGAGATTCTACAAGTCATGTACGACACTGCCAATAGATGCCAAGGAGACGTATGAATCGTTTCAGGTCCAACAGGCCCCAGTCCTTCGTCTATCGGGCATCTGCCCATCAAGCCGTGTCTTGCCATGACGCGAGGCTCGACAGCTGCAGAGTCAAAATGTCGGCATATAGCTCATCATGAGCCTTCCATCCGGGAAGAGAAGGAGGTTACAGCGAGCCGCGCCGCGACGCAATTCCATCCAATCGGTTCGTTGGGCGATGCTCAAACAATGATACGGTGCATCTCTGCCGCCCCCAATGTGACGGCACGTAAATGCCGCTGCTCTGCCCTGCAGATGACTGTACCATCATGGCGCCACGTTCTCTTACATAGATAGTGACCTTCGTCCTGGGTCGAAACCAAGCCAAACGCGCCCTCGAGAGTCTACAACATGGCTGAGAATCACGGCGCCTGGCTGATTACCGCCATGGCCATATTTTTGCCGTGGTCAACACTGACGTTTTGTGTCCGCGCATGGGCAAAGCTCGCGTCAAAGGACTGGGGCCGGGATGACTACTGCATTTCCTATGCCTTGGTGGGTTCTGAACTCGACAAACATATCCAGCCATCATCGTGCTAAAACGCCGCCCTGCTAGGCTTCTGCTCTCGCACATGTTGCGCTTACCTGCGACGCGATTCAACATGGATACGGCCTTCCAGAGGCCAAGATTCGGGTTCCTGATTTAGAACATGTCAAATATGTATGGTACCAACCAGGGGTCAGCGAGCTCAACTAGATGCTAAACGATTAGTAGGCACTCTATGCTAGCCAAATCCTATACATCCTCTCCGTCGGACTATGCAGAGTATCAGCCGCGTTGTTCATAGCCCGCATGACCTATTTAGGTCCTCAAGCCAAACCAGCCCATGTGATTGCTACATCCTCGTCCTTGTGGATATTGATTTCCGTGTTCGTTATTGCGTTCAGAGGGCCTTTGGACCGTCCATGGGAAGTGTTGGAAGGTACTACTAGCACACTAGTGAGGCATACTTTCGACCATGACACCTTGCTTTTTGCCCTTGAAGACTGACCGACCCCAAGCATTCTCGTTGGATAGGAGTTGAGGCCACAGGAATTGTCATCGAGCTGAGTCTCTGGGCCCTATCTATACACCTCGTATGCAGCGTTCAAATGAGGGTCAAGAAGCGTGCCTTTATCATATGCGCGTTTGGCGCTCGGCTCGGGTATGCTGTTTGGCCTTTTTTTTTGGGCGTTGGCAAAGCGACTGATGGTTTGCAGAACTGTTCCCATAATAGTCTGTCGTGTCCTATGCATGGCTCCGCGAGAAAATTCCGATCCTATGCTGGCGGGGATCATTCCCAGCGTCCTTACTCAAGGGGCCATTCATTTTTCTATAATGGCGGGGTGCATAACGTGCCTGAGACCCTTTCTCCGAACCTTTAACGCCACTCATACTGTCGAAAGCAGAAGAACGGCGGCATGTGGTGATAGCAGAGGACAAAGCGCCTACTATTATAGACTCGAGACGCTCAAAAGGGTGGAGCGAAACGTGATAGACTCGAACGATTCAGCCAACTGGCGGCTATTTGAAGACTCGTATGAAGGACACGCGGTTGTGTACCCTGCTAAGCCTCATCTTACCACGAAGGACAATAGTACTTCGCGACACGAAAACAGGAACCCGTGTGCTCGACTTCGCGATGAGGTGATGGCCGACGAAGCTGATGGCTTGGATCGTTCGGTTATCCAGAGACCGACGGAAGTATCGTTACGCGACGAGGGAGAGGTTTGATAGCGTAAGAATAAAATATAAAGATCAGAGGGGAGTCTGATTACTTCCAAGTCGGCGCTGCGGGCGTTTGGTTGTTGACTCAAATTTATTATACATGGGTCCGGCACAGTCTCAGACCATCTACCATGCGTCTGTCCAAAAAGGTGTACCCGTCATCTACTCTTCCTATGATGATCTAGTCATCCTGTCGCATTGGCCGTGGGCTTTGGCTGCGCTCTCTGTGATGATCTCTGCGCCTACCCTCGTGTCGCCTCCTGTCCCCGCTATGATAATCTCTATCCTCACGGCGATAGCGCCTCTCTCGGCTTCGGCTTCGATTCCGCTCTGGCCGGAGCGGCCTCTCATCCCGATCGTGCCCACGTCTGTCACGGCTTCGATGTCGTCTCGACTCCCGATCTCGACTACGCCGTCTCCGGTGCCTCTCGTCATCCCGATCGTCATCCCTGTCCCGGCTTCTACTCCGATGTCGCCGTCTCTCCCTCCTCCCTTCATCTCTTCGTGATCGCTCCAGCTTGACCTTCCCATCACCATCTTCCCCGGGCGGTGGTCCAACCTTGGGTCCAATTTGTCTCTGTTGCCCAACATCCACCGCATTTGCACCGCTCGTATTCCTCTGTGGTATCGGCAACCCCAACGTCCGCGCAATCGCATCCTCCTCGGCCTCCTTTATCTTTCGCAGCTCCTCTTTGCGTACTCTTGCTAGTCGCTCCTCGTCTGTCTCTGCTGAATTGGCAGGCGTGTCGTCGGCCTTTGCGTACCAGTTTAGATCTCTGCCCTTTTGCCATCGACCCACGGGTGCCTTCAGGCTGTGGCCTAGGTAGTTCTCGCGGTGGGACGAATTAGCGACTTCGTCCCAGGAAAAGTCGGCGCCGCCGCGGGAGCCTGTTTTGCGGATCGTGTTTAGGAGGTCCATTTCTCTCGCTGCGACTTGGCGTATTGATGCTTGCAAACTGGAAACAAGTCACAAGTCTGGTTGAAACGACGACTTGAGGAACTAGACTTGTTGTTGAACCGGAAGCCCCACCAGAAAGCAGCTGGTCCACCAGCTGCAAGCGCACGCCCCCTTCCCCACCATCCTTGGTGCTAGCCACTGCTAGGGCGATCCGGTCAATTGATTGACATCCAAAGCTTCCCCAAGCAACGCTCAATGTCAACCTCCAACTATCCATTTCATCTGCTGCTCACGACTTTGCACGTCTGTACGCACCATGGACAATCCAAACGACCCCCCGCTAGACGAGATCCAATGGCGGTCTCCCCAAACCCTCGCCAGCATGGGCGGCCTGCATTCCAACACAATCCTCTTCTACTTCGCCGAGTCGCCTTTCTTTGAGCGCACGTCCAACAATGCCGTCATCACCAGCCAGGCCATGAACAACATCGCCATGTACCACTTTATCCAGACGCGCGAGGCATTCGAGGGCCGCTTAAAAACCATGTCGGGGCTGGAGTTCATCGTCGGCGAGGAACCTGCCGAGACGGGGCCGGGCATGGGCACCGGTGTCTGGGTGATTCGTAAGCAGACGCGGAGAAAGCGCTACCAGGAAGAGGACGAGATCACGGTCCACGCGTCGTTCTTCGTGGTGGGCGAGAACATTTACATGGCACCCACGCTGGCGGATATACTGGCGTCAAGAATCGTATGAGGGCGCAAGACCACTGGCATCCCGGGGGGTTTGGATCGGCTCGCTGACTAGGACGCAGATGACGATATCATCGGCCATTTCAAAGGCCCTCCCCGCAGCGGAGAGCGTGCGCAAATGGCGCCCGGCAACGGGCCACGTATACCAGCTCCCCACGAATCAAGCCGCCGGCGGCCGCGCCAAGGGCCAAGACTCGAAGGAGGACACGCCGCTACCAGACACCGCGGCCAAGCCTGCCGCCGCGGCGCAAAAGAACGACGAGGTGCCGATGGAGAGGGCGGCAGAGGAGGCGTTCATGGCACACATGCGACACGGGGGCGAGTACATTGACGAAAATGCCATTACGGGACGGCCGGGCGAATTCCACCTCTCGTCAACGGGCAGAAAGGTGGTTGTGCCTCTGCCGAAGAAGGGGCCGGACGGCGTCGGCGCTATGAACGGCCCGGCGCCCATCAGCACAAAAGTCGATGCGAAGAAGGAGGGGAAGTCGGGGCGGACGCCGAAATCTGCTTCCACGCCTGGCAAGTTGAAAAAGAAAAGGAGCAAGATGAGTGCTACAAATACGCCAGTGGCCACGTGAGCTGGTTTTCAAGTGTTTCGTTGGCCCTGGGTGGGTGAGAAAAGTGTTTTATTTGATGTCTAGAATTGATACCCTGCATTGCTGATGGATAGACTTGAATACATTTGACGATCTGAACACTTTGCTCTGCCGCCATGCTTTTGAACACTGTCTATAATTGCCACAAGTCTACCAGATGCTATGTTCAAAATTGTCCGGAATGGCACATGTATGCAAAAACGCCGTCATCATATATGATATCCAGCTGCTACTCTACGATCCATCCCTTCCCAGGGACCTTCTTCTGCTTGACCTTTTTCGCGGGCAACGGCCAGCCCTGTCCTCCCGTATTCTCCGCTCTCAGGTAGGGGATGACCCAGCACTCTCTAGTCATGGATCCCTCTCCCGACGCAGCTGGCGGCTTCACCTCCTTGATGGGCTTGCCGTAGCTAAGCAGCGGTGTTCCCTTGGCCAGTCCTGATAATTGCCCACCCGTAACGTCTGTGATGGCGTGCATACGCGTCTTGGGCTTCTTGGGGACATCCACGCCGGATGGTGTAGCTCGTTGCAGGTAGGAGTAGACAATGTATTCGGGACACTCTTGGGTGCTGCAATGTGCAAGGGGTGATGTAGGATGGATATATACCAGGCTGTCATGTTCGGGCCCCTGGACGGCGTGAAGGGGCACAAGAGGGATATAAGGCACATCGATTGCTCGCTTGGGTTTTCGATATTGTTCCGGGGGGGCAGGGGCCAAGTCGGCTCGGATTGCAACTTGGTCAACGAAGCCCGCGGCCGCCATCTGCTTGAGGGCACTGACTTGTTTTGGTGTCGGCGGGTCCAGTTTATCCTGGAACTTGAGATTTGCGAAGGAGGGTATGTTGTTCCGCAGAAGCTCTGTGATTTGCTTCCTCAGCTGTTGGATCTCCTTGAGAACCTTGAACCGAACAAAATGCTTCTCGCACCATTCTTCAGTAGGCTCATGCGCAAACTCGCCAACCACCTGCAACAGCTTGATGGCGTCTGATTTGTCATCCAGGTAGCAGAAGTTCTTGTGCACCTCGTTGAACACCCGACGCACATTTGCCTGCCGGTCTTCAGCAATTACATCGGCAGTTGTGCGGATCTCGACGTCACCCTTGGCTGTCAGTGCAGGGATTGCCTGGGCCTCCGGGAGGAAAACTTCAGCAGCAGACAGTCCAGCAACCAACGCAATCGTGTAAGGAAGACAGTCGTGTAAATGGCCGACTAGTAGGATCCTTGCAAATCGCGGTGCAAGTGGGAAGACAGACATTGTCTTGCCGATTTGTGTGATGTCGCCTGACGGTGAAAGAGCGCACAAATATGTAAGGAGCTTCTCGGCCTTGGCAAGACTCTGTCTTTCTGGAGGAGTTGGGAAAGGAAAGTTGACGACATTTTGGAGATTCATGGACTTGAGCTGTAGCACGATGCCCTCAATTGGCATACGAAGAAGCTCAGGATCTGCAAACTGCTGAAAGTCTCGCTCATATACAGCCGACGAGTATATCCGGTAGCAATGGCCAGGTCCAGTACGACCAGCACGGCCAGACCGTTGATTTGCACTAGCTTTGCTGATCCAGCCGATTTCGTAGCTCTGCACTCCACTTTGGCGGTCATATTGTCGCTCCTTGGACCGGCCACAGTCGAAGACGAATCTCGTTCCTGGAATGGTCAAACTGGTTTCTGCAACGTTGGTGGCTAGGATAACCTGACGTGTGCCGTCCGGTGCAGGCTCGAACACCCGGAGCTGTTCTCGCGTTGGTAACAACGAGTACAGTGGCAAAACCTGCATTTTGAGTGGTGCTGCTTCTTGGTCCTCTTCGATTTGGAACTCCTCCTCGTCCTCCTCATCGTCCGATGGCACGCCTCCCATTTCATCCCCGTAATCATCAACATCACCGAACTCGATATCTTCAACCTCCATAGGGGCCTCGTTTGCAGAGATCTTCACTTTAGGTCCCTCTGCTGCAGTCATGCCTCCAAAGGCCGCTTTCAACCTCTTACTCAATTGCAATATTTCATTCCGCCCCGTAAGAAATACTAGGAACCCGCCGGGGGGGAGCTTTCGGTGGCCCCGGGTAATTTTTCTGAATGCCTCCTCGACATAGTCATGCTGCGTCTTCCGTGCAAAGTGAATGGTAACTGGGTGTTGTCGCCCTTCGACCTCAAGGACAGGCGGTGGCGTAGGGAACAGCGTTGAGTTCATTGTCAGGTCCTCGATTCTGAGAGTAGCAGACATGATAATGAGCTTCAGGGGTTTGATTGTGGGGTCCTCCTCTGACAGTTCCGCGCGAAGCTTGATGACACGACTCAGCATACCAATCAAAATGTCAGTATTGACGCTTCTTTCATGAGCTTCGTCAATGATAATGGCAGAATATTTCCGCAAGGCGATGTCTTGAGCAATTTCTCTCAGCAGGACGCCATCGGTTAAGAACTTAATGGCGGTTTTATCAGACACTGTGCCCTCAAATCGAATCTGATATGCCACAGATCCAGAATGGTCACCCAGCTCCTCTGCTACTCTTCGAGACATAGACACCGCAGCAACTCGTCTAGGTTGTGTGACAGCAACCATTCCTGGGGTTGGCGAATCGGACGAACCATAGCCTGCTTCATAAAGAAACTGAGGGACTTGTGTAGTTTTTCCTGAACCAGTCGCACCGCAAATAACGACAATGTCATTATTGTGAACAGCCTCCATTAATCGCTGTTCCTCCGACACCACTGGCAGCTTCATACGAGCTTCTTGTATTTCTGGTGACCTCGTCACAGTTACGCTGAAAGCTTTTCTTGAATCATTCGCAGTAGGCTGAAGCTCCATGGGAAGAGGTTCCTGCTCTGGTGCTCTAGGGACAAAATTTTCTGGTTTTGGTACCTCTGACGGGCCGGTAGTGACATCAATTGGTTGATAACCCAAAGCCTCATTTCGCTGCTGAAGAGCCCAAGCTTTGAACGCAGAAGATCGTTGCGCTGGTTGCTCGGCGTCATTATCCTTTTCGCTTCCCTCAGACTCTTCGTCCCCCTCACTATCGTCACTGGTATCTTCTTCAGAGCCCGTATCGTCATCGACTTCAGGTTCAGTGTCCTCACCCGGTTGGGTTACATTCTTTTCCGAGATTTCATCATCGCTGTCAAAACCATCCCATTCCTCATATTCCAGCTTATTCGGTTGTATGATTTCGATAGTTTCCAGAGGTGCTTTTGTTTTAACTCCTCCCCGTTTCTGCTTCTTCTTGATGACAGGCTTCCCTTCATCGTCTTGTTCCAACGGTCGCTTCAAGCCGGATCCAATGACCTCGGTGTCAGGGATCCGTACGAGTGGCCTGGGTATTTCTGAATTTGGAATTGATTTTTCTATTGTGGACTCAATTGCGACTTTGGCAGATCTAGCCACATTGCTCTCGTCGGCGTCGCTTCCGTCATCCTCGAGTTCAATGGCTGGCTCTTGTCTCTTCTCCAACAGAATCTCGTCGTCACCATCTAGGCCAGCTCTCGACTCCCTCAAGGCTCGCGACAAAGCTTGCTTCTTTGTTTCTTTCCCTTGTCCCAGTGAGCGACTGCTAGAAAACAACGATGTGTCGATGCGGCGTGCGGCCAGTTTGGCGAGAAGTTCTCGGTTTTCGTCTTTTCGCAATTTATTCTCGATGTATTTCTCGAGTCGCTTCGCCTTTTTGCCACTAACTTTAACTCCATCTTGTCGCAATTCCTCCTTCATCCGAGCCTTCTTTTCTTGCCGCTCAGCCTGTGTTGCTGGAAGAAGCTCCTGGTTTGTGTCGCGCACTTCATGCTGGGCAGCCTCTTCGGCCTTTTGTCGAGCAAGCACCTTGTGCTTCCTCTGACGGGGTACAAACCTGGCCATTGTGCTCTAATTGTATCACCGGCGGGCCATGATGCGGAATTTTGCTCAATCGCACTGCTGCTTCATGACTGCCAAAAAGTGGCACTTGACCAAGCAACCATGCCTTTGGAAATTTTGGGCCAGAGCCAATTGTGTCACGACTCACCGCCAAAATCTCGATCCGGTTCGAGACTAGCGCGGGGCTGGCACATCCATGTCACTCCAGCGCTACCCGGAAACCCTCGCACTCTCTTGACTGTGTTGTCTTCATTCAACGCCTCCATCAGCAACCATCTCGAGACATGGCAGGGCTCATGGAAGCAAGGGGAGATGAATTTCCTGTGCCTAGCCGTCAAGCATCAGGCGCTGTCAACGGTGTCAAAACCGATGTCACCTCTTTAAGCTTCAGCGATAAACTCCTGGTGACGATAAGCCAGGAGGGACGGTTGGCACAATGGGTGCGTGTGTTACGTTGCTCAAGGCTGACCAACAATTCAAGTCTAATGCCTCACAGGTTCAAGTCCCACTAGTAGGCTCATCTGCTGGTGCGGTAGAAATGACATTACCCAGCGCAGGTCATGGGCTCCTACCGTCAACCCATCTTACGCCAACGACGCTGTTGGGCGGGGGCGGCGAGGATCGCGAGACCCTTGGCCAGCTTTATGCCGCTCAAATTGCCAGCCACTTATCGCTAAAATATCCCGATGATAGGAGAACGCTTGTGCTTGGATTAGGGCTGGCGAAATATGATGTCGAGCGTGAAGCATTCTTCGACCTGGTTGAGCTGGCTCAAAAGATTCTGTAGCGCCACAGCAAATTGTACACCGAGTGCGCCGTGGCGCGATTATGGATTCCGACATACATTAGCGCATCACCACATCGGGCCGCCAAATCTGTATGTATTAAACAAGGAGTTAACCTCAGGAATATTCCAAGACTTTCTTTGCATACACGCCTTTGTCTGATCGCGATGCTCTACATCCAGCCCCTTGTGACACATGGAAAGTGGTTCCGGTGGCGAAAAGAAGATGACCGAGAACGGCCCATATCGTTCGATTGCTGCGGTTGTCTCTGATGGAACTTTTGTGATTGGCACTCTATAACCTGATCACATTTCTCGTTGTTGGTTCGGCGCGAACAGTTGTGGCTTTTATGACAGACACAGGCCCATTGTCCACCGAGCATGGAGCACCAACCCTCGTGTTGGGCGAGCCTTGACGCGGCGACTCTTTTTCAGTTTTGTACTCCGTACTAATAAATCCGAGTATTTAACCTTTCAATTTTCTACTTTAGTTTGGTTCTATGACCTCGACCACTACTTATGCATATCGCATGCTCAATACTGTAGGGCTGAGCTGTCACTACTACAACCGGAGCCTACCTTTTCGTGCCTTGATGGCGTTTTACAAATGAGACATCCGGGTCCTTGCACCCGGATCCCTGGGGCATTTTGGGGCCGGCTCAAAAACAAAGGACTCGCTAAATAACACCAAATTAACGGCCCAGGCAGGCCTGGCCACCAGGGAAGACATAACGACAAAGCGGAGCAAATACCGGGTGACCAGGCCGCGGCCGCGGTTAATGGATGGGCCGATGAGAAGAGAGATAGCGATAGGGCAACGCTTTCGACTGGTTAGTACAGGCAATGACAGGTCACTATATTTCTTTTGATAGTAAAAGGCCAGCCAGACACAACGTGTAACTTGAGGAGGAAAAAGCAAGTCCTGCATCACCGCTCACCAACAGCTTGGGCCAAAAGAGAGCCATGTGGCAGCTCAGGGGTCACAACGACATCGGGAGAGTTCCGATCGCCCAAACCCGTCAAGACACTACATAATATTCCGATTGCAAGTTCCGTCGCTGTGCCTCAAGATCGTTCGGATCGCACGTCTGAGCGAATACATTAGAGCGTAGAGTTTGATAAATAGCCGGCGTCGATGAGACTTTCCCTCCAGAAGCCTTCGGAAGCCTAGAGGCGTATCATTTGTTTCCCTTGACGATTTCAAGCAGGTTCTGCTGCTCCGAGCGAAATTCACGAAGGCTGCCTTAAAAGCGTAGTTACAAGTCAGAGGCTTATGCGATTCAACGTGAACAAACCAGCTTGTGTGTTTCAGTTAATCGCCAGCCATCCAGTATGTCATCAGCCGTGGACATGACAACCACATCGGACGCAGTGCCGCCCTTATCTCCAGCCTCTTCTTCAAGGTATGTACATAAACTCGAGTGTTCTCTGGTGCAACCCCCTGCATATGGCTGATAGCCACAGTGACCTGAGCTTGGAAGAGCCGGAACCCCATCTATCCGCAAAACCCCTGCCTGTGCCCCCAAGACCCGGATCGCCTATCAAGTTTTGCAATGGAGACACGGAGCTTCCACCGTTGCAAGTAGCTGGTGGCGATCCCGACGGGCTGGATCCGATTGCCGAAGAGGAACTGGACCCAGGCAGTTTTGACCTGGTGATGCCAGTCGAACAGAATGGCAGCACCACTGGCAAATACAAGTTGGAGAAACGATCCGAATTGCTCTTCTCGAGTCGTCATTTGGAGGCTATCTTTGACGACTCGGCTGAACTGCATCGCTTTTCTCAGTTTCTGTACAAGCATCGGCCGGCATCAGTTCCACTACTGACATATTTCTTGGAAGCTCTCAAGGCGCTACGGGCAATCGAATACAGCAATGCTGTATTGAGAAAGCTTGGGCCATTGACCGATTTTGAATTCACTCACGAGTACTTCCAAGCACACCCTACGACGAACCAAGAATTGAAGACCAAAGCAAATGCGGCCTTTGACATTCTAGCTCGGGAGGACCTGCCCATGTATATCACAAATGTGTGGATTGAAACCGTTTCCGTATCTATTAGACACAGGATTATGGGCATGGCCAGTCACGCCTCGGAAGGTCTAGCGGAAGTGTTTTGTCTTACTGATCCATCAAGACACGACAACCCCATTGTTTTCATGTCGGAAGAGTTTAATCGGACCACACAATACGGCGTAGACTATGTCATTGGAAGAAACTGTCGTTTTCTTCAAGGGCCGTACACGAATCCGTTCAGCGTAACGCGAATTAGGGAGAAGGTAGAGAACGGCATTGAACACTATGAGACCTTCTTAAACTATAGGCGCGACGGCACTCCGTTTATGAATCTCGTTATGGTAAGGGAAATGGATGCCTTTGAATCCCAATTGCTAAACTAACTGGATTGATGTATAGATTGCACCTTTGTACGACAGCCGCGGAGTCATTCGGTATTTCATTGGCGCTCAAGTTGATGTATCAGGCCTTGCTATGGGTTGCTACGATCTTTCGTCTCTTAAACGAGTTGCCGACGAAGATGCGAAGCGAGAAGAAGGAGTGAAAGTTCCAAACCATAACAGGGACGAATTTACGCAGCTAGCCGAAATATTGGGGACAAGGGAGCTCGAAATAGTCAGAGATCGCGGCGGTGATATGCATCGCCTGCCTCTCCAATCTGCGACAGGGCTTCATTACGATGAGAAGATTGCTCTGACAAAGCCCAACGTCGACAGCGCCCGGGATAGTACACAACATGCCCGCAACAGCTCCAAAAATCGAGTTATCTTGGGAACAAGCTCAGAGTCCCTAAACACGATGCCTCCCTTGGGTGATTCAGTGCGGCCCTTTAGTTCACTGACCACGGCAGCGACTCTTGCAACGAGACACAATGGCCGTCTTACAGGCGTTTATGAGCATTACCTGCTTACCCGGCCTTACCCATCACTGCGCATTCTCTTTACAAGCCCATCGATGCGCGTTCCAGGCATACTTCAGTCACCGCTGCTTGACCGGATTGGCGGGTCGACTCGCATGCGAGATCAGCTTGTTCAAGCTTTGGCCAATGGCCAAGGAGTAACAGCCAAGGTGAGGTGGCTTACTGCCAACCACAGGAGGCATGCCAACCGTCCCCTGAGAAAGAGAAACCAAGGTGATCACCCATTGGAAGCACATTTGCGCATCGACGATCATGACGATGACGTAAACGACGAGATTGGGAGATCACGATGGCTTCACTGTACACCACTCACCGGGTCGAATGGCCACGTTGGGGTCTGGATGATTGTCATCATAGATGAAGAGCCAGACCCCAATAGCCAACTTCCACATCACGTCAGCATTCCTGAGAAGCCGCGGCCAGATAGTGCGGTGTCGGACAAGTCCACGTGTGGCCAGAATCCGCACCGTACAATCAACAACGGCGCGTCGCCAGCAGCAACCAAGTTGCGCCCAAGAAGGTCATCGGATACTCTTGGACATAACCCTGCAACGTCACCTTGCCGAAAAGAAGACAAGTCAGTGACCAAGGCAATCCACCAGCAACACTCGCTCAACTCGCACCGAGCACCGAAACCTACTCTCCAGACCCTGGGTGTGGCTGCAAGGTTCTATAGCCCCGAGGCCTTGTCACTTGCCACCCAAGCGGGCTCTTCGACTCAACAACGGAGAGAGAGCAGCAGAAGCGCCAAAGCCAGCCCCGAAGACGAGCGCTCAGAAACTGAGCAGATTTGGCCCCTGCCACCCTCCAGCGCCGCCATATCGCGAAGAAATCGTGAGACTTGTATCCGAGTTCCGTCAATGATACGCGAGACATCGTCAGAGCGGGCTGTAGTTTGGGGTACCAGGAGTGACGGAGACACTTCCTCAATTAGAAGTCAAAGCTCCGCATTTACTGTGAGAATAGAAGAAGACTAGGCTGGCTGTTGGATGTGGGTGAAGCGAAAATAACGGGATCATCTGTGTGAATGCCGCACGTTCTCTTGGACCTGTAGACGGAATTTTTCATGTACTCAATCTGGTTTACTTTCTCTCTCTCTCTCTCCCTTTCCTTTTTATTCTATTTCATTTCTTTCAAGGCATTTTTCTCGACGGGGGAGGACTTGAGCGGAAGGAGTGGAACGGGGAAGTGAGAATTTGCATTGCAATTCGACTAGGCTGATTGTGCAAAGACGGCCGGACCACAATCAGCAAGAGGGAATCGTGCTATATAGATATGCAGCAGTACTTGGCAGTCTCAGAATTCCATTTGTATACACTTGTCAAATAATCAATGAGACTAGTACATCTGATTTCGTTGTCAATTCGCCTTGACGAGCTGGATGACACAACTTTGACGCCCGAGTGTATCAATCTTTGGTTTGGTACAATTGTCGTATCCGCTATAATTTCTTTCATCGCATTATCAATATCTCTGCAAAGAGAACAGAAGAAAGAGCTAGTGGCCTAGCAAAGGACTTTCTACAAAGCTTGTGGCGTCTCCCACATGTACTTCCCACGTCGTACTTGTCTGGTCGACTGACCTTGTGCCACGGCCACCTTTCTTCCTCCCAAACAACATAAAAGAAAGACTGCTGGTTACAGCTCCAGCGATGTCAGCAACAGTACTTGGTATGCCGCCGCCGCCATACCAATCCCCGTGGTCCTTGTTCGAACCTCCTCCCTCTCGGAAGGTGGCGCAAGGAATCCAGCTCTTGGTGCACCCTAACCCACCAGGCTTGTACAATTGCCAGTCGGCTGTGTCGAATTGCGTATGTATTCGTCCGAGGCCCAATATGTCAAAATATGATCATTTGGGGACTTTCCCGCCTCGAGACATGCATTCACAGGCTACAGCACGGGAGTCGGGGACAAGGTTCAATGTTTTCACCGGATGGCTCCGACAGAGACCCGTGCCTTTGCTGCCTGGCCCTGCTTTGCCCTCGCTAATTTGTCGTCTGGCAGGGCTCCGGAACTGACGACCCGGGGAGCCCGGAATCCAGCTGCCAAGGAACCGCGCCTGTCGCTTGTTCGAGTACCAGCCAATCGCCAGCCCTTATTCAACTGAAACCTACGTCCAAAATTTGAGTCACGGCCCTTTGCACTGGTCACCTCGAGGTCGATGCCTTTTGCCTGCAAAATAGACATTGGGCCAACGCCTGCAGGAGATCAAGTACGTACTCCGTACATGCGTAGTCCTTGGAACCAGGGTGAAATTCATCCTTATCAAGTGTCTGTGAGGAA
Organism: Metarhizium brunneum; assembly: GCF_013426205.1. Taxonomy (NCBI): domain Eukaryota; kingdom Fungi; phylum Ascomycota; class Sordariomycetes; order Hypocreales; family Clavicipitaceae; genus Metarhizium; species Metarhizium brunneum. The sequence goes on along the minus strand of NC_089424.1, from coordinate 3,148,782 downwards.
GCTGGCCTCGCGGACGGGGTCTCGGCCCGCATACCGGCGTTGCTCCTCCGTGTGTTTCGGCGGTGGTCTGTGCCCCGGCGTCCGGCGGCGCCCGGCGTCCGGATTCGACTGCCCCTATTCATCCTACTGGTGTCGCGGAATACCGACACGATATACATACAGACATCCCATCTGGCAAGTACTATACAACTGATGTCCTAACTTTACATTACAGACCGTTTGAGTTCCAACATGCCATAGATCCGCTACCACGTAGGCACGGTACTTCCTCTGAATGCACAGTGCGTACACGGCCAGGCTTCCCGCACCCTTTTCGATTCCTTTATTCAATGCTTTCCATTTCCCTTGACTTTGTACACATTGCTATTGCTGCGTTCGTTTCTCCCTGACAAATCGGCGTCACAAATACGACGGCCAAAATGAATGACGCATTGACCAGGCAGTACATACAACGGCGTCAGCTAGTCGGAGAAGACCCAGCCAGCATTCATTCCTCTTCATCCGTGGCGTCTGAATACACACAAGTCTTTACAACCCATGGAAACTTGCCAACCGTTCTCCACAAGTGCCTGCCAATCTACAATCACGCTTCTCTACTCCGTATAGGCGTGTGTATTCTCCTGAATTCCCAAAGAGAAGAAATGCAGCATCTTGGAGAAAGTGATGCGTCACATCTTCAAAGTCTGCTGGAAACTACTGGGTCAGTCAGCCAATAAAATTGAAGCATGCCATGAAATGTGTGTTGAGACTTGGGTGTGTAGGAGGCTAGATATTACGTAGGTCATCTCCTTCTTTATATACGCTATCTGTCACCGTTTTAAATATTAATTATGCTAGCCACTAACATAACGTGCTATACATTACGCCGGCCCAACAACTGTACTTTATCTGTTATATTGTACGTACAGGGTATCCCTATACATCCAAGTATCCTATAAAAAAGACCGATTCACATACCACTCTTAAATAAGGGTCTTAAATGTCAATCTCAATAATAGGGCCTTCGTACTCTTTGTTCGCCCAGACAAAGTAGTACACGATGCTGAACAACACCATTGCGCCAGTCATGAGCGGCGCATAGTTCATGTTATCAGGGCTGACAGGCAGAGCAGGCGGCCAGAAGCTGAAGAACCAAATAATAATGAGATAGAGGCAGGCGAAAGCATTGTTAGCAATTCCCAGAGCGCCGGGAATGTGCCAGGGTCCCCAGACAAGCTCGGAGCCAGAGGTGTTGGCGAGAGCAGGCAGTTCTGACGGGTCGGGCATCTTGAAGCCAGAAGTGCAGCGGCGGTAGAGGAGGAGCACGGCGACGATGAGGTAGGATGAGTAGAGGCCGGAGACGGAGATGGAAACTATGCTGTTGAAGGCGGTGACGGAGCCAAGCTGGATAAGGGCGAGCAAGCAGGAGATGATGGTTGTGACGGCGATGGCATACAGAGGAACCGTGGTGCGGGAGTCAACCTGAGGGTGGTTAGAGTTAAAGAGACACGAGAGAGACGTGACAGAAAACATGGATGAGAGGGTTCTAATATACCTTGGATAATGTACGCCAGAACGGAAGACCACGATCACGAGCAAATGACCAGAAGACGCGAGAGGTGGAAGCCAGCATGCCTACAGTTGCGCAGATACCAAGAGCAGTGATGATAGCTGCCATGGCGGTGGCACCGGAGATGCTGCCGGTCGAGTTCAGGAAGATTTGCATGTGCGGGAAGCCGGTGACGGAGTTGAGAAGAGAGTCAATGTCGTCGCCCAGGCAGAACAGCACAGCAACAGTCATGGCAAAGCCGGTTGTGCCGTTGATGAGCATACTGATGAGGATGGACTTGGGCACCACAACAGACGGGTTGTGCGTTTCCTCGGCCATGTGGAAGGCGGCGTCGGTGCCGACAAAGGCAAAGACGTTGCCAATCATGCCGACCATGAAGGACAAGCCCTGCGTAGGCCAGTTACCCGAGTTCAGGAAGCCGGTGAAGATGGCGTCGGCATCTCCATGGGGCGACAGGATGACGAGCGGGATGAGAATAGCAAAGAAGCCCAGGACGTGCAGGACCAGAATCAGGCCCTCGAACTTGGGCAGCGCCGAGGACACGACGGCGTTGATGAAGACGGCGAACAGGATGACAGCCCAGTAGAGCAGGGTGCCGTGCCACGGCTCCGGCGTGTAGTCATAGTATGTGGCCGTCATGGTGATCATGCCCCGGAGCATGTTGCCTGTCAGGAAGCCGCTTGAGGCCACAGAGCCCTGCCATCCGCCGACAGTGAGCCACCCCGTCAAGTAGCTAAGGAACTTGGCACACGAGCGAGGCGCCAGCATGGCCGCCCAGTGGTATTGGCCGCCGGATGTGGGCGCCATAGAGACCAGTTCTGAGAGCGTCGTGAAGACGGAGATGTTGCCGAGCCAGACGATGATGTAGCCGTAGATGACGCCTGCGGGACCGCCATTGGCCAAGCCTGGCGTGGAGAGGACGAGCGTCGCTTCCCAGGTAATAAGGATGGTGCAGCTGAAGCCCAGGATGGACATGAAGCCAAAGTTGCGCTGATAATGGTTGGATCACACCATGTTAGCCATTGCAAGAGATTCGTCGTTGGGGACATGTGCATACCTTGAGGACAGGCTTCTTACCCAGCCGCGCGAGTTGCTGATCATCGGTGTAGCCACTGCTGGAAACTTCATCTACAATAGGCGGCGAGGTCGTGGCCTTGGCTGAAGCCATGTTGCCGAGTTCGTGGGCTGGTTCCGTCGACATCGTTGCCAGCTGTTGAAGTTGTCGCCCTGCAGAGCACAGCTTAACACATGTGGTGCTCACTGCTTGCAGTGGGGGGGGATCAGCCAGAGATGAAATAAAATGACTAGAAGGGGAGACGAATACGGAGTGAGAGAAAAGAATATTAATGGGACGAATGATGATTGTGTAGACAGGTTTGAAGGCAAGGTTAAGTGCAACATAAGAGGGCGTCACTGCTGGTACGAAGTATAAAGCACAGAGTAGGTGCAGAATCAATGTACCGGACTAGACATGTTCCAACTTGCATGTGCTCAGGTGCTTCCTTCCTCACGTTGCCAAGTGGAGCGCCATGCCGTTCATCTAGAGCCAATACTCGATTTTAGACGAGAAAAAAAGATAGATTTTACAGCCTGTCTGCAAGGGGACGTGGACGAGCAACTACTTTTGCCCATTTCGAATTTCTTTTTTCGCCCACCCAGAACGAAAACATGATAGGCGAAAGCAATCGGGGTATACGAATTCGGGTCTAGTGGAAACAAGGCCGCCGAGAAGTCGAGAAGGGCACAATGGCGAACCCACATGGACGCAGACGAGACGAGACAAATCCAAAGTCACATACATGCTCAGGAGAATATCAAGAGATGCAGCCAAGAATTTAGCCCCGCGACGAACCAACTTGGCTGGACAGGGGCCGACATGGGTGTCAAAAGTGGTGGCTTCGGCCAGAGGGGGCGCATCTTGAATCCCAGCAAATGGAATCCATCCGTCTTTTGTCATCCTCCTTCCTCCCTTGTCACGGCTGTCGCAAATCGTCCAGGTCCAAAATCGCTGTGGCTGAACTAGTACTCACATTTTTGTGAGTGATGCCCAAGAGAAGACGAGTGGCGTTCTTGGCTCACATGGGCTGTATTTCCTTTTCGCCAGATTGAACCTGGCCGAAAGGTAACTTACTACTATCTCGTTTGGACAACGCGACCTTGGTGGGAGTCAACCGAGTTTGTGTCGTTGTTGGTTCACTACAACACAGCCTTGAAGTTGTTCGCACCTGGCAAAATAACGCATGTCCCGTTGATCGTTTCCAAGAACTCTCCTTTGCAGCTCTCGCTGTCCAAATCGATGAAGCGGAGTACCGACGGTGGAGATGGGCCAACAAATCGTGACTTTACTGACTTTATCTGGGTCAGACAACAGGTATTCCTCGTGGCATCGTGGACTTTCTGTATCAAGACTTTGACCCTTGTCACACTGCAAAATGTCTTGATAGCCGGCCATAACAGGAACAAATTGCGGTTTGAGATTGGTAGCCACCATCAAACTGATATTATATCTCACGAAACAGCTATACTCTATTACGCCGAAATAATATGTACATTGCTGAATCTGTATTACCCGTCGCCGGATAGGAGTGCTCTCTAACCAAACTAGGACGACACATTTTCGATTTAGTTCCCGCAGCTACCGTTGCAACGCCCTCTATGAACTGCCTCGGGGCGTCTCTACATCTACGTGCCACGTCTTTGTTTGTTGAATGAGAATAGTTTGGCTGGTTTGGCTCTGGCCGTCCCATGCCGCGCTGCCGTCCTGAGATGTGAGCGCTCTCTTGGGCGTGTCCTTTGCCTTGCGTTGTTTCGGAACCTCCACCAGCTCTAGGAGCTTGCTCTTTTGCGATGTTACCGTGTCCTGGCCGCCGTTTGAACGGCTGCTCTGGCCGTACTTGTTGCCGCTCCCTTGGTGGCTGCCGTAGCCATTGCTGCTGGACTTGCCTTGGCGGCGGAGGTCGTCGATGCGAATCTGGCCCGACTGTAAACTGTCGAGGAACGGCTTCAGGTTGGGGATGCAGATTGTCAGAATATTGAGGCACTGCACCACGGCCATAATGACGGACCACTCCCACATATCAAAGCTTGGATCGGCCGTGGTGAGAGACTTGCCCGAGTACATGATTTGGAAGACAAGGGCCGGAGAGACGCTGCGGTTTCCATTAGATTAGAAGACATGGATTCGGCAAGATGCCGCGACATTGAAACAACGAGGGAGCTGGGTTGGCTTACAGGATACGGCTGCCGAATACACCAATAACGAGGGCCTTTTTGCTCCACGACGTTTGAATGCCTCGGATATTATGGACAATGATGCCAATTAGAACGACATCAGTAATCACATTCGCAGCGCAAAAGTATCTCCAAAATGCGGGCTATATCAAAGAGTTAGCAGACGAACCAGGGCCGTCCGATGACCTAGGCACGACATACCCGAGCAATACACGATTTACGAATCATGTCCCATGGCGCCGGTAGCTGGCATTGAAAGAGGACGACAATGAATCCAGTCACTGCCCATGCGATGATTACTGTGCCAATTCCGAAAATAACGTTTCGGTGTGATCGCGACGCAATATTGACGACGGTGGCGGCCGTGGACACCTTTGCGAGGCCGAGACTCGCAATGTACAGAAGCTCGGTAGCATATTCGCCCTGTATTATCGATGAAGTGAGTTGTACTTTTCTTGAAATAGTACGCGTGTTGTTTCTGCTCACCTTGAGGATTGATTCTATTTGCTGCTCACTGAGAGCATCTCCATGCTGTCCTAGACCATTTCCCGCTTGTACAAGGGAAGATATGAATTGTGCAATGGCCATTATCTAAATAAATCAGATTTCTCGTCTTCCGAAAAGGCTTAAGATGGGCAAAGTATATATATCAATACTGACCGTTGCCGCCACGGCTAGCCAATCGTCCGATTTCAGTGTCTTGACCATGTGCAGCTTTGTGCCACACCGCGCAATTGCCGACAGAATCACCACCACCATAAAGAACCATGATAGGATTTGTATCAATGGCGACTTGTTGGAGTCTGTGATTTGCACCTGTTTCTGAGCCATGACTGCGACATGCAACGTTGTCGAGAGAAGCGAGGTTCCGACGGCGCAGGCGGTTTACACTTGACATAACTGCAGCGACTAGCATATATCAAGACATGCCCATCACAACGGCACATGGGCCAAGGGGGAAAAGAAAATACGGCACGTTGACGATTGGCTTGACGAAATCTTAGCAACGGGGCAGTTATACATACATACAGCTCTTGTTACCTGAAGGCTGATTCTTGTGGGGGGCCAAGTTCGTTGGCTGTCAACACGCAGGACCTGGCATGGCTGGAGACAGACGAGATCCTGGAGTCTGTCTTTTTTGAGAGAAAGAGAGAGGCTCGACGCCGTCACTTTTTTTTTCCTTTTGTCTCTTGTTGGTCTTGGTGCATGGCTGAGACTCAGTCTATGTGTGCGTGCACCTTTCTGTACTAGGCCTTGCCATTGGATCCCGGCCTGGATGAAAAAGGGAAGCTGGTGAAGGGGATATTGTCACCAAGTTTTGGATTTCTTGGCCTGCAGGACACCATTTTAGTCGAAAAAGCTTGGTCGATTGCAAAGACGGCAGTCCATGATGCATCGTCTGGCCCGGCCATGGGCACCCTGGGAATGCAAGAGGCCGAGGATGGCATAGCCAGAGCGCCGCCAGCCACTCCGCCGTGACAAGGGCACGAGAATCCCTGCTCTGCTTCTTGTTCATCTTATACCTTATCGCCAGCTCTATGGAGCATCCCGGTGTGCTGTGGCCTGCTTCCTCCGTACGGAGTACTAGGACATCAATTGATAGCTGGGGTCCGGTAGGAGTTGCGCGTCTCTTGGTCCAGTTTATGGAGCAAGCCAGCCGGCCAGAGGTATGTACATATGTATGATGCAGATGCAGCCTTGCTTTGCATCTCTGGACCTGCGAATGCGGGGGCTATTTCACGCACGAAAATCTACCGGATGGTAGGCCTCTGTTATTTCCTTTTTTTTATTTATTTATTACTTTTTTACAAACCATCTACCGACTACTAGTAGGAACTACCAAGCGAGCCATCTTGGACGTGGCAATAGACTCCCAAGCAAGGGGAAATGGCACGCCGGTAAGGCTTGCGCCTGAGACATGCATTGCTGGCGCCCAACTGCCACGATTTTGCACGCAAGAATGATCACGAGCGGCTATGCTTGCCGAGCGCGAATTTAGCCCGTATTTTCCTACGTGTCGTGCGAATTGGGCACCGATGACACGGGGGCTGTGATGCGACAACCACCAGTCGATCACTTCGACACAGATGAGCTGCGAAACAGCCACTATCACGCCGAGCTGTGATCTCGCCAAAGGTCCATGACTACTACCCTGGGCTTGGTGGACCACGGAATAGAGTGGAAAGATGCTAGAAAGACCCTTGTTCCAACTCCCCTCCGTCCACGGCGTTGATTTGGGGTTTCTGGGCAAAACTCGGATCTTATTTCCCCCCTCGGCAAAGAATGCCCACTCTGAGCCAAGATCAGCAATTCCAACGCGGGACTTTGTTCATGCAAGCTGCCTGGGGTTACCGCGATGCCCGTGGAGGACATCGGAGCGCAATCGGGGAAGCAAAAAGAATCGAAAATCCCCGCAGATGCAGGTGCTTTCAAAAGGCGAGCAGAAAACCACCCCTTGCGTGCGCCGTGCAGGAACAAACGCTGCGTTGGGTCCAAAGAGACGACGTACATATTTTGCCATTTCCCTCCGTTGCGGGCGCACTTTGTCACCGAGCCGGTCTTGGTCGCGCTGAACAATCTCCTGTCTGGGCATTTTTGCGCTCCATGACCATGTACCTCTGACAATTGCTTGTAGTCGCCTCCATGTTTGCCCTCTCTGCGTATCCTCTGCCATCCGTCGCTTTGCATCCTCGTCGTTGCCGCCGTTGAGTAGTCTGCTGCCCGGATGGCGAGGAGCCGTCCGCTTGACATGCCCCCAAAGCAATGCGTGAGAGAAACTGCACAGTTCAAGCAGGAAACACTCGACGCCTCAAAAGACTTGGAACCCGTCGATGCCTCGATATGCAGTCCTGATGTGGTAGCTATCCTCAAACCGCCAATCTGTTTCTGTCGTGTCGCACGTGGCCCGGCTGGCAATAGACGTATTTACGGAAGCGAGACTTTCCCTGCCAGTGTCTAGGTATTGACTCCCGATGGAAATTCACATATTCGAGCTGGAGAAAGCTATAGTACTATCCACATGTTGACACTCCGGAAGCATATTGCCTGATACAGCAGCGGAAACATGGAGGCTTTCGCATGCCTGGATTGAGAACAGGAAATACAAGGCAACAGATTTGCCTTTGAGATCAGTGACCTCGGTAAACCAGTCAAGATGGCCGTGTTCGGGTGCCCAGGAGCTGCGACCGTCCTGGGATGTTGGAGCATGATGTTCCGCCACATCCAAGATTGACGCCAAGGATATTCAACGTAGGCCGGTGAGGTCGTATATCAAGAAAACTACCAAGACTGCCGGGAAGCCTCCGTGGTGTTTTCCCAGTCGCGTGGTGCTTGCGAATAGTCCATGCCGCCGTAATCTAAACCTTTGCATGGGCAAATAGTCCTTCGCCTCTTCTCTGCTACACGACTCCAAGGCATCATCTTGCATAACCTCCTTGTATACATATAGAATACTATCAATTCCTACATCCAGCATCCATATACACGCCACCGGCTCGCGGGAATACTTGAACAAGGCGTCGGGGAAGAAAAGGGGGCTACCTAGGTGGAATGGATTACGCTAGCGGGCAAATATATCACCCAGAGTCTTACAGAGACGAATATGGACGGGAGGACGGTAGTAGGACAATTTTAGCCGTGCGTCTTACATTGCAAAAAAGACAGACTGCAAGAGATGGCTCTTTCACCCCAGATCAGATGGGATACAGCCTGCTGCAGATGCTCCGTGTGACGCTACTTATTTTGAAGCAGTGTACTGGGACTATGGTAGTCGAGTTATCTCTTGGGTTACTCCGAATGAACGACAATGTTGGGTAATTTATGGAGTATTGGGGGCTCTTGATGCCGGTTTTCGTTTCAAGAACTCGCACACGGCACATGTAGTGGAGGGAGAATCCCTGGGAAGCAAAGACAACCTCTGTTTTGGGACTCAGCCATTTTACAAATGTACATGGGATACAGCGTGATTGCATTATAGACGGCGAGTATTACCGAATCAGTCTCCAGGTTGTTTGGGGTATACGGTCCATTCTACATTTTCTGTATGCAGCCTACGTGTTCTGCTGAATGGCTTGCCTCGGTTCAAAGTGACCTGCTAAGCCGTTGGAAGCTAATAATTTTCGTATATTGGGGGGGTTATATCGAGAACAGCCACCCGTGTTTCAAAAGTATTCGTGGAAACTAACTAATCTAACACATGTCAGGTGAGCGTACAAATCATCCACCTTGCGTCTAATGGCATAAACGCACCCCAGGCTATGGAAAGGATGAGAAATATTCCACTTGGATACAAATGTTCTAATGAGGCAGACGTTGCTCTGTTACTCGAGTCCACAGTATTCACTTAGCTATGATCAATCGTGAAAATAAAATCCGAATGCCAAAGTAAACTTGTCCTGGGCTGCTCTTTGTGTCGGAGTAGCCATTCTACTGAACTGTCACATTCTCGATAACCCACTGTGCAGGCATCTGACTGAAGCTATCCGAGTCGCAACGCTTTTAGCTGGCAGTGGGCTCGAAAACGGCTTCTTTGCCTTGCATGGTGTCACGCCGTGGACGATGGTATCGTCAAGCTCCAGCCAAAGAAGACCGCTGAGATTGACTCGCCGAGTATGTCTCTTGTAGGCCACCAGATGAGTTGCACAGAGTTCTTCGAACTCGAATCACCAATTCCCACCGCAGAAAGAGACACCATGAGCGTTGAGAAGAATGCCAGCCTTGCTCGCACTCCAAGTCTGTGCACCGTTTTCTGGGGAGGAGGAAGTGTCAACGATGGAGTAGGAGCGATTATGTCGAAGTTGGGAAAGTTTAAATACAAATATGCAAAGCTCTTCTCAAAGAGGTGTGTACTTGCCACAGCCGTGGAACAATACCTTTGTCACCATGATGGACCAGTTGAAGCAAGATACTCGCGAGCGTATTCAATGAAGGGAACAAACCTTACGCTGGTGAGATCGAGTCGAACAGTCTACATCAATGACCGAGACGTGACGACGAGTCCTCACCGTTCCCGAGGTCGAGGTCATGAAATAGATTGTAGCAACTCTTTTATACTCGCGGCAATGTTTCACTCTGATAGTCTTGGTGGCAGACTTGCTGCTCCACGCCGTTTTCTGGCTTTGTTTAGTCTTGTTTCCCCAAATTCCCGAATACAAGGTATAGCCCAAATATTGGAGCGAAATAAAAACCGTAGGATATCCCAAATAAGGATGTGTTGCGGCGTATTTCCAGGTCACTGCGGGACGGGCCATCTGGTTCCAAGTGAAGCCTCGAGCACAGCGCAATCGCATCACACTCCCATCTGCTCGCCACATTGTCACGTCAATTCATGACAGCTTGGCCACCGCTGTTGAGTCGAGTGGCAGGCAAAGTCTGGGTTTGACGTTCTAGATGCGGCCGTGACGCGAAGTCGGTGTAGTAGCCGCAAAGGTACTGCACGTTTTCGGTTGCGCTTAGGAAGTCTTGGGGAAACTCACATACAAAATCAGGCGATGCCATTAACTGCGTTGATCACACCAGCTGTTGATAATAGGAAGCCGGGGTCCTGTTACTTTCTGGGCTTAAGCCGACCTCATAAGTTCATGGATGCAGCAAATGCGCCCCCAATTATGTCCTGATACTCGAGAGAACTCTTCTGCCGGCTCACATGAGAGCGGCCACAGTGATCCCAGCATCTCATCACCTTGTACGGTCAGATGCAATAAGTATTTGCCCACCCTGTGGCGTAGAGTGACTTGAGAGTCGGCAAATACTCATTGCCCGACCGCTGTACTAGCATCAGCTGTGCAGATTTGCCAAGAAACGTATTATGTTGGTGTCGTAAGACACTCCGACGGAACTACACAACGCCACGTACAGGCGGGTATCCAAAATTGGGGGGCCCCTCCATATTGAGCCGTGTTGCCTACTTCGTATCCTTGTTTGAGATTCGTCTACCGAAGAATCAATGACAATAAATTTATCTATCAACGTCTCCGATTTGAGGTAGCCGAAAGGAGAGAAAGGCTGCGGTACTCCGCCTTGACCGGGCTGCGGGGTTATGAACTGATCAAAGCTTGTTCCTGTTAAGCGGTTACAGTAATGCGGGCGCCCGCCGGCGGGCCCTAAACTTGACATGTCGTGCTACACAGGTACTCCGTAGAGGCGAGATGCATTCGATAGGTGGAGAGGTGGTGAAGCTGAAGTCGGACCCCTGCGACAACATGCCAAGGAACTATGACAAAACGATTCGGAGTGTTATGGTGCCCGACAGAAGCCACAGTGTATGAGGCGAGTCATCCAGATGAATCGGCGCCCTGTGAAGAGCGTCGGACGAAATGAAACGACGTGCCTTGCCAAGAATTTGGGGTACCCAAAAACACTCTCTCTTCTCAGATGAAAAGATGCATGAGGGGGAACATTGAATCGGGACAGGCCGAGGAACTATGATGTGTATTCACAGGGTCATGAAAATTGTGACAAGAAAAATAAGATAAGTAGGTTCATGCGCCAGTACATATGCCGAGTTCTTCCCAAAGAACTCCCTATACGCCTCGCTCCAAAGCTGAAGAATAAAAAAGTAGAAGAGAGAAAACTCCGTGGATAAAGCAGCCCTAATGTAATATGATCGACGGGGTTGATATGATGTAAATGCATTCCCATCATGTCCCTCGAGACACAGATTTTGTGATAGAAATTCGTCCTTGTCGGTGTCATGTTGAATATGGTGTGAAAAGGGCATCTGGTACATGCTTGCTGTTGCATACGTCGGGTTGAGTAGACGCCACGCGAAGACAAGTCTTAGCAGCTCAAGTCACTCTGTAGGCACTGTACACAGGTCAAAAACAACGCCACTGGCACACGCGACTAGGAGAAAAGGAAATGAATGACATACTCGATGATGAGCTCTTCACCAGACCACATACCGCTGGCTACCCACAAACCGCAATTAACAATCTCCGCATAACGCTTGTCAGGCGTTTTCACTGTAGCAAACATGCGGAAGCCATATTGGCGGGGATCGATATCCTTGGATTGGCCAGGTCCAAGAAGCGAGTCTAGAATATCACAGGGCCCGGAGAGTGAGCCCCGGGTTCGCATCTCGAGACTATCGGAAAATCCATGTCAGCAATCAATATCAAGAGATGGAATATATACCGCAAGTCCAACTTACACGGCGGGTGGCTGATCAGTAGTTTGCATGACAAAGGCGCCTTCGACGATACGGATGGGTCTAAATCCTCTGGCTTGACCTAGATCATATCCACCGGCCTGTGCGGCTAGTTAATGAACTTGTTCTCTTTACTAGCGGGATAAGGTAGGGGCGATAAAAACTCACTAGCACCCGACCGTTACCAAACGAGCCAGACCACTGTCCAGCAGCGACGGTGGTGATTTCTTTCTTGACCTTGTTTTCCACCCTGGATGGCTCTGGATTCAAAGCCACAGCTATGCGGAAATCGAATTCCAGAGCCGGCATAGGGAACGAAATAGCTGGTCTAGGAAAGTGAGGCAAAGCTCGCCGGCAGGACTCTTCAACGCTTTGTTGACTGAAGATACTACTGCTGACAGAAGTACTGGTCAGCAAGGGCCGCCGAAGAATTTTACGTTGCTAACCTCATCATGGGCCTCGAGAAAGCTTACCTGCTGATATTGCTGCTTCCAGAGTCAGACATGTCATCGCTGTATTCAACTTGCTGCGGCTGACCCAGAGGATGCATCATGAACTGCTGCGGCGGTTGAGGAACAGCGCCTACTTTGGACTCGGGAATAAGACACGGGGTCGTCATATTGGTATCCCAGTCCACCGAGTGTACCTCATTCATTGTACAGTCCTGGTCGGAGTTGTTTATGTGCGGCGGCGGGCAAAGCGCAGACGATGTAAAGTCGGTTGGGGCCGTTGTGGGAGGCAGCGACAGCGTCTCCGTTTCGGTGGCCATGTGTTTGAATTGAGTAAAAGGCTTCAAAGGATCGGACCCCGAGGACTGCTATAAGCCTAAATTCAGGAGATGATGGTTGTCGCTGGAGTTATGCCGGGTGTGGTTATCTCAGTGAGACATAGATGCAGCGCGAGAGGCGTCTACACCAACTAGCTGCCGGTCGCTAGTACTCCGTATAATAATGACTACTTTCCTCCAGTGGCTTCAATGTTCCTGAATTTCTGCCAGCAGCGCAGTTTGTCAAACGGCGGAGGGGAGGTCGGATTCGCAGTTGCGAGGAGCGTGGTCTGATGTAAATGCTGGGTGAGTCGACACAAGGCTCGTCGGCGCTGTGATGAGCTGACTGCTCGGGATGGGGGGGAGGATTTGGCTGGGGTCGTATGTTGGCTGTATGAAACTAGAGTCTGAGTGTGGCAGTCTCTGACAAGACGGGCTGGGGAAAGATCTCTATTTGGACCACAAACCACACGACCTCTGGACCAACTGACTGGCTCATGCGGAGCCAAGGACAGCCATGCCGAAGAACGTAATGGCCGACGTCAATATCCCAGGTAATGGGCGACAGCTTAATAAGGATATTGACGGAAACGGGGGCTTGCGAGGGTGTGGATTCCGGATTACATCCGCAATGAACCTGTCTGAGTGACAAAGCAGAAGCGCGCGCGAGGCCCGACGCAGGGCAGGAGGCGTCAAGTCAGGCCGGGGCTAGGAAGCTTCGGGTATTTGGGATCACCCGGCCTATTGTGGACTGTGAATATGAATTACGGGACAAGGGATAATGCCGACTTGCATTTATTAGAGACAGGTCCGGACTTGGGTTTGCATTTTGGAATTTGGATTTGGACTTGATCTGCACTCGGGGACTTGGTAAATCCGCGTGGGGATAAGACGCCTTTTCGAGCTGGCGCCGTCGGAGAAGGAGCGGACGCCTTTGGTTTCCTTCTTTGTAGCCCGCTCTCCAGTGGGCAACCGCCACCGGCCCGGGCGATTGGAAATCTTGGGTGGCTCCAGCTGTCACCCCTGGCATTTGCTTGGCAGTTCACCAGTCGCTTGCCTTATTTTTACCTTTACCAGAAGAGCCTTGGTTGTGTTGGATGGGTGATGATAGTAGTTCCACATGTTCCCGACCTCCATGCACTCACTCCCTCACACCAAGAGCCAACAGCTGTAGCTGTCTTCGGGAGTCAAGGGATCACAGACGAGCCCTGCAGCCTGCGGTTCGCATTCTGCATTTGCGGGGTTGAAGGCCAGTCGACATCTTCAACCAATTACCATTACACGCCCTTCACCACCAGCCATCGTGTCGTATTGCCTGATTACCTGATGCCCAGGAAAGACACCACAAACACGCAAGATGTCCGCAGTCCGCGGTTGTGTTTGCCTATCGACTGTCACTTAGAACCGCGGGCATGTTGACCTTGACCGGACAAACACGGCTTGTTCGAGTCCGTGGAATGTTTCCACTGCTTTGAAATCGGGCATGGCTACTCGCCCCTTGCTCTAAAATGCCCACTCACTTGGAGGACTTCTGGACGCCCGCGACCCCTTGGCCGCTGAGTGACCAGCGGGCTGGCTGGGACTTTCGCGGCTGGTTCGGGACCCGAGTCGGACTTTTGCGTCCCGCTATTCCTGGGATTGCCAGCGACCTGGCGAGGTGGCACCATGGTTGGGTTAATGCTTGGATGGGCGTCATTCAGCCCTCCCATCCCACTTGGCTGAACAATCACGTCGTGGAGCGCCGCGAGTGTTTGGAGGGAACCGGCAACGTTTGGAGATCAACATGAATCGACTCCCCCCATGCAACATCGTACCACATGTACAATTCCTCATTCATAAGATCTGGAAAACCGCTGATGGGTAGAGCTATCCGATTTCCGTGCCATCTTAGCTGCCTATGCGTGCCGCATTTGTTACACACTAATCGCTTTCAGGTCACAAGGCATTGACATGCCAGTAAGTTAGCCACTGTCTGGCTCTGAGTTTCCTGTGCGGGCTTACCAGCCGTGATTTCTCGGAGGCAGTTCCTGGGTTGTTAACTCAAAACGCATGCTCGTCCCTCATGGGGTCGACCTAGTTTACACCCCTACACTAAACAACCACGAGGAGTGTTTGCAATAGAGACAAAGGGCGCTATTACTAAAACTCACCGACGTCGATTTCAATTGAGCTGGGCTTATCCGGCCTTGACAAGCTTACCCCGACCTGCAAAGCCCGAAAACTCACTAACGCCGCGGTCCTTACCTTACGGCAGGAAGTAGGTAAAACGTGTTTGACAGCGTGGGCATAATCGTCAACGCAAAGTTTGAGGGCTATGAAGTCACCCTTTGACAATGTGCATTTCTCAATGCATTAACAGTTATTAATTGACAGACTCAAACGGGGTCGAGATTCAGAGCTTCCATCGCTGAGACATAACATTCCGCCACCTATGTCTATTGGAGTTTAATCTTGGTCCTGGTAGGAATTAGTTCGGATTATTCCCATGGAAGCACATCTTAAGTCCGCTGGTGGGGCTTTGTCTTGGATCAGCCGTGTTCCCGACTGAGCAACTGAAACTCCTGGGCGAACGAAGCACGCATTGTGGCACAGCTAGAAGAGCTTCAAGAGCTGTCCGCCCAATGAGTATCGTTCATTTGCGGAATGCAGGCCGGCTCCAGGAGAAGACCCGTCTGCTTTACACCTCTTGTCCTCCGGATCAAATACCCTCATTCCAGCGGTCTTGCCGCCCTGGACGAGAAAATGACACAGGACGCTCTCTATTTGACGTCGGCGATTGAGCAGCGTCATTTTCTGTGCCGCTTGTACGCTGATGATAGTATGTATGCGCATGCACTCCGTAATACTACCTAAGTAATACAAGTAAAAGTGGGAGTGCGAACGCTTGGCGCGGCGATACTAAACCGGACAGATCTGACTCGACCGCTCCTGTCAAACTCCGAGCAAATCATACTCATTCGGCTGATGACCATTACATCCAAGAGGAGAGGTTGCTGAAGTCGCGTTTACCTTGGGGCTCAAGTTTCCCTCTCTCAATCGCTGCGCGGCAGTCAGAAAAACCGGCTTTTCGCCCGTGTCATATTCTTATATTCTCATGCTGTGTCAAAAGGCCGCGGAGCACCTGGGTTTGATCCGCTCACTCGGCTGTGCAGACACCCGGATTCTTTGTCGGTACTCCGTACAACTAGTACATGGATAATGGAGACCGTTCGTTCGGAGATGAAATGTGCATGAGGTGTGTCCACGCCACTAACGGACACCATACGGAGTTGATAGCACACCGTGAAAGGGTCGGCAAGTCGTCTTCCGACTTGATGTTTGATAGGACTTTGTTGTCGTAACGTCGGCAATATGAAAACGGTTACACGCGCTGAGGCTGATGGCCTATGCAGAGCAAGCTCGTCTCCTGCGGGGGCCAAGATTTAGGGACCAGGGCGGCTATTTCCGACCCCAAGGAGGGAGCTGGGTGCATGCACGTCGGATCAAGTACTGACAATCGGAGTAGATGCGGCATCAAAAATCAAGATTAACGTTTCGAATCTGGATTCGTCCTTTGGGGCGATAGGAGTTAATGCATATGACGAACTGCATTCGGTGTTCAAGGTTGCATTGCGACTGCTGGATAAGTTGTTCAGAGAGCACACCGCTACGCCACTTTCGCAAGGTGTCACCATCATTGTGAATTGGCATATATCTCCGGACTCGAATCGCTGGGGAGAAGCTGCTTGCTATTTACCGGCGTCAATTATTTCTTTCGTCAGTCTTAGCAGTACGAAACAAAGATGTGGGCCACGCGCAGCGAAGGATATTTTCAATTGGAGGACGCCCTCGACAGCAAACCCAATATTTCAAAGTGCGTAGAACGAGTTGGTGACTTACTACTGACAGGTGAGCCTATATGCCGGTGGGAAAGTCCAGTTGCGTATCCCGCGAAATCCCATCAGTTTATGACCCGCTTGACACTTTGATCCAGTACAACGGAGACCACCGTCGTTTCGTTTCGATGAGTGGCTAGCTGACTTCTGCGGATCGGCTATTGCGGAAGCTGGAGAATGGACATGAACTTCTCTCACCTCACCCATGGCCCTAGATGCTCACCAATGGGCAGAGTGTTGTTACGCAAAGGACCAACATGCAGTGATCAACGGCGAATCGTAGTGTCTTAAGGCTGATCAACCTTCTAAAATGCCATCTTGTCAGAAAATTCGAATTCCTCTATATTCAGCTTAATCTGGTGTCCCCAGTGTATTTCTTACTCCGAGTTAGACGTTGAGAGAAACCCGGCCCACTTTATCCTGCTATGACGATAGTTTTGGATGACTCTTAACCAGAGTTTTATTAATCTTGTGCCACTTCTGGGCCAATATCAACACCGTGATAGTTGCATTCGAACAACGTACCGTGCCCTGGTCACCGGGACTTCAGGAAGGGCGTGTCACTGCAGCTGTTGCTGACCCAAATCGGTATTTAAAAAAAGGACAGTCCCCGTTTTGAAGACGACGCGACTGGGTAGAACAGTTGTATTGCGTTGGAGCAGTCGATCAAGAGTGGAGAGACAAGAGCTTTTGGTCTTTGCAATTTTGGAATATTGCAACAACAAAAAGTTGCCGACTTCCGAGATATCTCTGGGCCTTGTGCATGCCGCCGTATTCACGAGATTGGACCGCCCGCATGGTGACAGGGTGATAGTGATTGCGTGAGGAGGTTAATACCAACACCAAGGCGATTGTGGCACGTGTCAATCCTCATCGCACATGACAGCATGTGCTGGAAATCAAGGCGCTCACTTCAACGTGATGACCACCTCCAGGCAACTCACTCTCCGGATCCTACTCAGCCCATCATCTTCCCCTTCCTCGACAATTACATCATCCACAGTCCCCACCGTCTTGGTCCTCAACCGCACGTCGCAATCCCCCTGCTGCTCGAACCAACTCGCCAAGCTGAGCGTCTTCTCAATGGCCTTTCCCGTGCCCAGGACGGTGACCAACAGTGGCGAGGCATTCCCATAGGCAGTGTTGGTGCTACGCTGTAGAGCTTCCACGCGTGCATGGGTCGATGCATTCTTGGGGGCTGCCGCTGTGTTGCGTAGGGACTTGGTGAGGAGTTTGCGAATGCGACTGACTGCGGACAGGAAGGGGGTATGAGAAGATATGTAGATGACTGGAGATTTTGAGGAGGAAGGGACCTGGGGCCTGTTAAGTGGTCTTTTTTGTATTTTGCATCCTAAGGGCATCAGGCGTATTCTAAACGGGCCATGCGTTGGGCTGCCTACCTTGTGGAATGGGAGGATTTTTGTTAACAGGCGACGGCTCAGAAGGATGAGCCTTTGCCATGTTGGCGGCACGAACAATGTGAGCAGTGCAAGAATTTCAATCACAAGGCACCGCGGCTGTTGATGTCGCCTTGTACAGGGCATGCAATGCACGCGCTGTGGGCGGTCTCGATATCGTGTTGCAGGCAAAAATTACCAAGAGCCAAGATGGAGATGATTGAAGTGCACATGCATCAAGACGCCCGTCTCGTCCCCACCACGGCCCTGGGCCCCGTGCACCCAGCCTCCAGCCCCCACTGCATCCACGCACTGCTACTTGCTCACAGCACTTCTCGACGTCACTTCAACCTCGCCTCCGACATCGAAGCTCGTCGCCGTCTCAACACAAGCTAGTTATGGCGCGGCTATGTCCAGCACCATAGCATAGCTCCATCTACAAAACACCATGACGCTCGAAGTCTGGCCACACATCTCTCCCGAGGAGCTGCAAATCAAAGCCGCCGAGTCCCTCGTAAGTTGCGCCGTCCAGCACTCCCCTACCCGCGCAATTAATAACACAACCATCCGCCCTGCAGGACCGCGAACTAGAATGGATAGTGCAAGAAACAATGACGCTCTGCCATGAGCTCAAGCACGGCATCGAAGACTGCTATGCACTGCTCGCACCCATCGAGCCCGGCAGCACCCTGGTCATGAGCACGCACCGCAACGAAAAGGTCAAAGGCACAATCACACGCGTGGGAACCCGCCTCGTCAAAGGCGTCCGTAGAACCCCCTTTCCTCCGAAGGAAAAAAAGAAAGACAGCCAAACTGACCGAGAAAACAGACACTAAGCCTTCAGCTGCGAACGCTGCCCCCGCAGCAACTCACCATCTCGGCCCTCGAGCCGATCCACATCCCGCCCCTTGACGCCATCTTCACCAATCTCACGCAGTCAATCGACCTGCTGGGTCTCCTGCTGGACAGCAAGCCCGCACCGACCGCAGACAACATTGCCTCTGCGCTGGCCGCGCTAGCCGAGTGTTTGGCCGAGTCGGCCGGGCTGCTCAAGGGGTCGACATCAAGCGAGCCGGACCCGGCGTGGCAGACGGCATCGTGCCCGGCGCACCACTTCTCGCCCGCGATGCCGCCCAATCTGAGCTTCTTCACGACCCTGCAGGAGAGCAGCATTGTGCTGTGGCTGCGGGCGCTGGAGCCGGCTGATGCACCGGTGCATTTCGGCGTCAAGCTGGGCCTGGCGATTGGGACGGTGCGGAGGCTGGAGCACGACGAGATGGACACGGTGTTTCGGTACGACCCCGACGGCGACGGGAGCTGTGAGCCCAAGAGGGGGCTTGGTGGCTCCCGGACGAGCGGCAAGAGGGACAGGGAGGAGAATGTCTTTGTTCGGGAAAAGGTGAGGATAGAAAGCGCCGATCCGAGCTTGATCTCCTTGTATTCCAAGCTGGGCTTCCTGAGTCACATGTTGGGGCAGGCAAGGTATAATCTGGCGGCGGTCATGGGCGTGGAATTGGATAGCTAGGGCGAAATTTATTCATTGTCATGGCGTTTGTTTGCATTGGATACCCACGGAGTTTATAGGCCACTCAGAGCTGCACAAGTGGAACAGGGCATAGAAAATGAGAGATTTCAATGCTCAATACATTTAGTATATCTTCTACCAAGGGGCCTTGACTGATGATACATGATGTGCTACACCGGCGCCATTGACAAATGAACAACAAAAAAAATGCTTCTGTGAAAAAATGCGGCTACATACTTTGAGCTCTCGGCAATCCAATCAATCTCTCCCCTATCGCATCCTCATCTCCCTGCCGTCTGTTTTCCATGCATAATAATGATGGGTTGCACCTTACGCCACTGGTGACCAGGGCATGGGAATCAAAATTCGCGACTTCATGTTCTGGATAAGTGGTACCGTCTTATGGACCGTGTCGCTCCATCCTTCAACCGACCAGCTCTTCTCTCGGCGCTCTCGGCGCTCCTCCAGATTGGCAAATTGCCATAGATGATGGACGGTGTTGAGCTCTCCAATTTGAACAAACCACGCGCCCACACCCTCCATGACCTCTCGTCGAGCCTTAAGACCACGTCGCCAGTGTGTCTCCCACTCCAACAAGTTTCCGGGGTGCAATGTATACGAGCGAAGCTCAAAAATGCCGCCTAGCTGTCGGGGAGGTGTTGTGGGCCAGAAAGAGAACTCCTGCATCAGTGAAATTTTCTTAGAGTTGATCAACAGCTTCAGTTTACTGTCAAAGTCGGCGAAGTCGGGATGGTGGGTGATGGAGTATCGAGACTGGTGGTAACCCTCGTATTTTTGGTATTCCCAGATATGCACTGTAGAAATTATTAGCTTCCGTCCTTCATTTTCCCAAAGGAATCATAGTCAAGCCATACCAAATGTATCGCAGTCACCGATTTCGACTCGCCAACTGCCAACAAGATGTACCTTATTCTCAGGCAGGTTGGCCATTTTCGGATAAAAGTGGCCAACGAGCTCCATATATTCGTCCACCTTCTCTGGCTTCACCTCGTGGAAGACAATCGAGTGAACATATTTGCCGCGAGCGAGAACCTGACTAAAGCTAGCTTGTATTTGTGCCTCCATCTCTCTACCTTCCTTGGTGCCATAAATGAGATTGGACAGGGGACCAGACTTTCGTTCAGCTTCATGCTTCTTCGCTTCGGAAGTAACTCCTGCATCAGTCTTGGATGAGCCTTGGTCCGAAGTCTCGGACGCAGAGAAATTATTAGCAGATAACGCACGTGCTCCCTGTTCTTTCTGTGCCTCCACCAGCCTCTCTCGGAATTCGTGCTGCTTCCTGTTGAACGAATCGATTTGCGCCCTGGAAGGATTGATGTCTCCCATCGATGGAGTCTTGGACTGCCTGGCGGCCGTGGTGCTGAGAGCTCGCAAAACACTGCGCGGAGCTACCGCGGGAGCACGGCGATGAAGAATTCGCGACAGCATGGCGAGGGAGTAGGTGGCGAAAAAGAGGCCCAAGAAGCTCCAAGTCTCAAGAGGCGGAGCACCGCTGAAGCTTGACAAGGCTGGGTGTCGAGGGCAAAACTCCGTCAACGAAACCCAAACGGTTTGAAAACCCCCCGTCGTGTCAAAGGGCTAGGAGCGGAAGACGGAGCTCAAGAATGGGTGGTGTGTTGTAAGTCGGGCGCGGAGAAGCAGCACGGTGGTTTCCTTGGAGAGCAGTTGGCGGCACAAGAGCAGAAGGAGCGTGTAGTGTCGGCGTCTTTTGCTTGTCTGTGAGCGAAGCTGTTGAAATGGAGGGCAGCCTCGACCGTCAATTGGATGCGCGGCACAGGTACGTTGCAACGAAGTCTCTCACCCCGCACTTTGCCAATTGGAGTTACGAGAGATGTGTTATGATTAGGCAGGGGACCGTGGGAGTGACAATAGCCCAATGCTGATTGACTGGGCAGTTTGAACACGGTTTTCCGAGGAGGAAGTGAGGAGGTGAGGAGAATGTGGTACGAATTCCAGTTACAGCCGAATGCAGGTTGATTGACTCCTCAATGGTACCGGATTGCAGCTTCCCAGCTGCCCAGCTTATGATGTCACATGGTTGGCGTTGAGGTGGTCACGTGGACCTCCGCATTCGCAGTGGAGCTGGCGGATGGACCGTTTGTCCTCAGTGCTCCGTCGTTGGCCATTGGCTGCCTGAGGCTGAAACTTGTCGGCTTAAACCGCGGGTGAGAGCTCTGTGGCATCGGCCGTCGAAAAAGGCTCGTTTGAAGTCTTCACCGCGAGCACACTATCCACCATATCCAACCCCTTCCAATCTCTCGAGATACCCACGATAACCGCAATCATGTCTTGGCTCGGCGTCGCTCCCTTCAAGAAGTTCCCGGCTCCTTTCCGTACGTCAATCCCGAGCGTTCAATTGACGCGCCCGACGGCCCCGAAAACGCCGCCTTCCCCCTCGATGCCTTGATGCTAACAATCGCCAATAGTGAAGCCCATGTGGCCTTTCTTCGCTGCCGGTATGTGCTCAAACAGCCACCGATGACGCCGTTTCGACTTTCCGCCGGATTACGCTGCATGAAATAGTGATTAACTCGACTTCCAGGTCTGGTCATTGCCTACGGTGCCAACTCTGCCCAGAACGCCATGATGGCCTGTATGCATCTCCCACGCCTGCAATTGCGCAAATAGTGCACGCATTACTAACAATACATCAGCCGATGAGTGGAAGAACGACCCTCGCAACCCCAAGGCCAAGACCGGCGGCCACTAAGTCGATAAGAAGTTGTGAGAGAGGGTGGAATGAAGAATTTATCGATGAGAGCGAAGCATAATCCGGTCCAATCGAGCGAGAAATGCGCCGGCCAGTTTATCTGAGGTGATGCTGTATCATAGACTCGCATGCGGGGATTTAATAGACCTTGTGCATCAAACCTCAGCTTCCGCTTGGGACGATATGCGTACACTTGGAGAAACGCTGTGAGGTTTCCCTGAAGCCACATTTCGCCAAACAGTGTGCACTCTCGGTTGTATCATTTGGACGCTTCTCGTCGTTTCAGCGTAGGTGTCAGTGCATGCGTCAACTAGCAGATTTCCAGGTCGCAAGTCACCAATGAACCATGCAGGCCACCATGACGATTCTATATGTAACTGGGGTAATTCGACACCCAAATGCGTCGTAAAATACTCAATCCCACAAATCGTCCTTCCATACACCAACATCCATCATCTCACTCGTCCTTGTAAACACCCAACTCTTTTCGCCGAGACTCGGTATTCGGGCTGCTCGCCGGATGACGCATGCCCGGCTGTGACAAATCCACCCACGCGGCGCAAACCACCCCAAAGCCATCTCCAGCTCAACCACTTCACCAACTTCCACCGTCGCGCGCATAGATCATTCCCTTTTCTTTAGATGCTTCTATTTCCACAGACCGTCGCACGACCTAGATTCCCCCCCTTGCGCCGAGTTTCCACCCTGTATAAAGCCAGCCTCCGCACGATGACGGCCTCGACCGAGTCCAACGGCGCCGCTGTGCAGCCAGCCAAAACGAACGGTGGCAAGGCTGAAGTCAAGATCCTCATGCTTCACGGTATGTCGAAACCCATACCCGCCGCCTTCTTCCCGTCGTAAACTCGTTTCCCCTCCACGTACAACCGCGCACACGGCCCGCCCGCTCCAACATCCAAGGCAACCCGACTAACAATGCCCAGGCTACACACAATCGGGAGCCCTGTTCCGCGCCAAAACCCGCGCCCTGGAAAAACTCCTCGCAAAAGCCTTGTCCCCCCTCTCCCTGACGCCGGTGCTCGTCTATCCCACCGGCCCCAACCGCCTCCTGCCTCAGGACATGCCGTTCTACTCACCGCCCTCCGATCCCGCCGAGGAAGACGACTACCAGCCGGACACGTGGGCGTGGTGGCGCAAGGACGAGGGCTCAGGCGAATATCTCTATCTGGAGAAGGGCATGGAGGCCGTGGCCCAGGCCATCCGCGAGGCGGGCGGCGTAGACGGCGTGTGCGGGTTCAGCCAGGGCGGCGCGGCGACGGGCATCGTGGCCGCGGCGCTGGAGGTTGAACGAGCTGTGCCCGAGGGGCCGGCGGGCGAATGGGTGAGGAAGCTGCGGGAAGCAAACGGCGGGAGGGCGGCAAAGTTTGCCGTGTCCTATTCCGGGTTCTGGGCGACACCGGAGTCGTTGCAGTTCTTGTATAGGCCCAAGATAAGCACGCCGTCGTTGCATTATCTCGGCAGCTTGGACACGGTGGTGGATGAGAGCAGGAGTCAGGCCCTGATTGAGAGGTGCGAGAGTGCGACGCAGGTGGTGCACCCCGGTGGTCATCATGTTCCCGTGTCCAAGGAGTGGGTGATGCCTCTGGCTGGGTTTATCAAGCAGCATGTTTATGATGCAGCGCCCAAGGCTGGGCTGTGACGGGGTTTGCCAAGTTTTGCAGACAGTGCAGATATATAGACACTTAGACTAAGAGACTAGATATAGATGCAAGTCAAAATTTTGATGTTACATTAAAATGCCCTCGATTCTTGAGGACCGTCTAAATCTGTACAAGCCATAATTGCATGACTATCAGTCCCGACGACCATTGCGCCTACGTATGTCTCTAGCCCCCTCGCAAGTCAAGCCGTCTACAATCCCGTCCCGCCCGGCATTCGTCTACTTTGCACTTGTGGGTTGAATGCGAGCCATCATCTCCTCCTTCGTGATTAGGTGGTCGATTCTCTCTAGCAATCCCAATAGACTCTTCATGTTATGGCTCCATTCGTTCAAAATATCATCGGCACCTCTGGGTTTAGCAAAACTGACGATTCGAGCGGGGCGATCAATCTTGGCATAGACCGTCTTCGAGGTGACCAACTCGCTGATATACTTTTCAGTTTCATCCTCGGCCAAATCGAGCAACTCGGTCAGACGGTTCATGCGAATTCGAGTATAGTACTTGGCGACGACCCGAACATTGTGCTCGATGACACGCTTTCGAAGGTCCTCCCATCGCTGGTGAGCCTTCGCATCGGACGACTGACCGGGCTGCGCATCGAAGACGTCGGTGCTACACAGGTGCGGACCAAACTTTTTGGCAATCTCTGGCCATCGCATCAGTTCGTGGACGGTGAACAGCCTGAGCAGTTCAGCATCCAACGGGACTTGAGAGTTCCGCGTGTCTTTGAATATGCGGTGAAGTAGGTCATGCTGCTCGTTATCATAAGGGGAAAGGATGACAAAATAGATGATCCGCTGAAGCACCTAAAATCTTATCAGTTTTTATATTGGCTAAAGCCCAGATCAAGCGGGTCAACTTACGGGATGAAGCTTAGCAGGGTCTTCCTCGACCGCTTCGGTATCGAGAACTTGTCGGTAGTGCTTGCATACATCCAGATATTTATCATCATGTTTCGCAAGGGCGATTTGCTGTTCATAGTACCGCAACTTGAGATCTGTGGTATCGTCTTGTTTCTCTTCTGGGACTTCCTCGCCTCGAGCCCTCTTCTTCTCGCGCTCCTTCTGTTCCTTCTCCAACTGCTCGGCAGTCTTCTTGGGCTTGCGGGCCAAATACCGTGTGCTGATCTTGCGGCCTAGGATGCCAGCCTGAGTCCAGTCCTCACTCTCAATGCACAACGCAACTTGCGCTAAGATGAATTCAGTCTTTTCCCGTCGGTCCATAGAGCCAAATGTCTCGACTTGCAATTCGCACAAGATCTCCGTGGCAGCTTTCAGATCCCCCTGCTCCTTTTTGATATCGGAAAGAATCTTGGTCACACGGGCTCGCTCTACCTCGACGAATATCTTTCCCTCTGTAACAGTTCGAAGGGTCTCGATGACTGAAAGCTTCGTCTTGAGGTCTGGTGTGTCATCTAGGAAACCAACCACAGTCTGTACCATCTTGGTAATGGCCTGCTTGAGCTGGCTATGCTTCTTGGAAAGGACGAGCGTTTGCTCATTCATCAAGCTCCAGTCACCGGCATTTTTGCAGAGGGTTACGATTGCGATCAGAACCCGTGATGTCGATGCTAAGTCCGAGGCCTAATATTTCATTAGCTCTGACCTCAGTTGTTAACTGCTAATTGGGCGGCGCTCGGGGCCATACCTGCCGAGTCTGCTTCTCAAGGGCAGTAAGCTTCTCGATTGCGCCTTGAAGGTTGGTCTGCACGCTAGAGTCAGCTTCATGTATCTCTATCGCACCGCTTCGCCTACTGATGGAGGTGTACTTTTGCCAGAGTTTCAGCTTCCGGAAGTTGCTGGTCGACCTCCTTCGTGAAGTCCTTCTCGGGCTTCAACGTAGATTCGGACATGGTTGTGGCTTCGTCTGTATCTCTGGTGCCTGTATCCTGTTGGCGCTGTATTAAGCAGAGCTGCTAGGAGTTTATTGCTGTCACAGTAACGTTGTGGTGTGTTGGGCGGATGTCGCGCGGGATGGTGATGACCGTATGGTGCTTGTCGGGGTTGGTCAATTCATGAGGCAGCACGCAACGCAAGAGGTTCCTGCCTGCAGCTCACTGATGGCGCTACGTCGTCCCGCGTGGAGCTGAGTGGCCTGCGCAAGGAAAATCCTAGGGCCGTAGTTCCGATACTGGAAACATCACATTGTGGGTCAGGTGACCTGGATTAAGACTCATTGTCCGTGTTTCGTACTGAACATCATTGATATGGGCTTGGAACCAAGCACGGACTAAGCCATCTGGCTCGCGTATGCCAAGTTCTCATGGGACTTCCTGACGCATGGGAGCGTTGGCCTCTTGCAGTCAATCATCCATGGGCCTGTTGTGGTAGCTAGATCATCTGCTGAGTGGACTGGGCTGTGTACTTAAGGAAGTAGGCATAAACGCATTAAATTCTTTGTTGCGTCCCCTCATCCTCAGGGAAAACCCTCTCCCATCACACCCACACCATCCTTCTCACTCGACATTAATGCATCCACAGTCTCCGAGAATGTCCAAGTACTTGCACTGTCAGGAATGGGATGTTCCAAGCATTTTGCCTGCCTGCTTATCCATGTCTCGATGCAGGTTTAGCAAACGACACTACCCTATACCACAAGCAATGGCTCAATGTTATAGTAGTTTAATTAACCCTTTCACTGTGCACACTCCGCGTGTATCCAATGACAGATTTGCTTTTGTTCTGCCCCGAGCATTTCACCCATGAACACTTGCATACTTTAAATAGACAGGTAATGGATGATCTGATGTGCACCACGCTTGATACGCTTTGGACTAGATGCGTCGGAAACTACACAAGGCTGAACAACGAACTCTTCCTATGCATAAACTAATTTCATTATTTGGTCAAGATGCTGATGCCACAGCACGGTCCTGAGTCTCAAGCTACGGATCAGCTGGCTTAAACACTAGCTGTACTTGAATACATGTTTATCAAAAACCCAAACACCAATGGTCCCTCTTTTTGTCCCAATGCATACAATGAGAAACCATACATGATAGATACGCACTTATGCCCTATACACTCTTTTCCGTCTCTCGGTCTCCGCTTTCATTACCGCGAGGTATCATACCTAATGCAAGCCCTTCCATATTCTATACTACCAAAATGTGCCTTATTCTTACACTGGTGATTGTACAATCGATCTGTCGCCTCGGCTAACAGGTTCCACAATTCTATCTTGATCCTCTAAGATTTCGCTAGTAGTCGTGTTTTGTTCCTCGGGAGGACGAGTGATGAGCCAAAGGCTCGGTTTCGACTTGATGCCGTCTTCCGACTCAGTAACAGTCTGCACAGTAATGGCAGAGTCCACAGAGCCATTTCGAGTAACGTCCTGATGGGGAGTTGCGTCTTCCTTTTCTCGTTTCTCTCTTCTGCGCCGACGATGTGCAAGATAGATGCACAAAGAGATGGCATACAGAGTAAGTAGGGAAACAAGAGGAATAGCTATGGGCGCCGCCAAACGGAAACGGGGTTTTGACTTGATCATCTCGTTAGGCATATGAAGAGCTTGGGACAAAAAGATGTGAATAGAGCAGTGTGAATATAGCAGAGCGCCTGGCGCCGTAGGGATTGTGGCGTTCAGCTTTCGCCAGGTCATGAAGCGGGAGGGAGGGAGAGAGACTTACTTTTTCTTTTGGAATCCAAGGAGGCGAAATTGTCCAATTTGGATGAACATGCTGACCATTGGTAAGCCAAACTGCGTACAACTCATTCTTTAACGCCTCTGGAGTCCACACACAAGATGTGGAATTCATTGCATCTATCGAAGCATTCTATTAGTGAGCTGAAATATCCAAAGAAAACGACGAGAGTACAAACCAGTCAAGTTGGCCACTAAATCGTACACGACAACACCATCCGCAGGATATGTAACCTTGAAGAGACCCAGCTCAGCACCGGCCTTGACCAACGACTGATTCCACGTCAAGGTGAATAGGTTCCCATTGGATATGCTGTCGTTCCAATCTTCGTTCAAGAACCGCAAGCCGTGACCATTGACATCATAGGCGACAGCCGCAGCTGCCGGCTGGTGAGCCATATGAGAGGTTGGGGACAGTATCCCAGTTGCGGATGGTAACGACCGTAAAAAGTGGCTTCCAGCTCCAATTCATACTCACTCACCAAAAAAACAACCCAGACAGGAGCTGAGCTTTAGACCCCAGGCAGAAATACAAAGACCGGCGGCCACGGCATTATATGGGTAAAAGGCTCTAGGAGTATGGGGTGGGCTGGTAAACGTATGGGGTACAGAAGGGTCTCAGTCAGAAAGGGAGGATTGGCTGCATCGTTGGGTCATAACATGCTTGGGAAGCGTCACCTCCTCTACCAATCTCACGATGCACCGCATTGATGGGCTGACAGATGGCCGTTAGCCCGAATTCGGTCACGATGGCTTCATGTCCCGCAACCGGGGGGACCGCTCATGGCAGCTGGCATGCTACGTTACATGCCTGGTCAACACGATGTTCGGTCAAGTGACGATGGCACAGATGTCGAGTGTGGTCTCAGAGGCCCAACCTGGCGATGGCTTCTGAAGATGACGGAGCCATGGGAATAACGATGGAAGTTTGGCAACATATATAGACGCAGAGGAGTTGGTTAATTATAACTCGAGGCATCTAGTAAGAGATCTCGGTATCGAATGAGGTGTTGCACCCAAAACGTGGGCCCGTCTGTGTATCTTCTTGTTCCATGGGAAGCATCCAAGCTCGACGGAAGAGGATGGTTTGTCTGGCTCTGTGGTGGAGAGCGCCTGTTCAAGAGCCAGCTGAGTGATTGGGCCGACAAAAAAGATGGCCGGTAAATCCGTTAGCCTGTGCAAGAAAAGACCTGGCATGCATTTGCGGGCATTCCAGCGTAAATAAGCTCTTAGGGATGGTGAGACATGGCAGTTGGAGGTTGAGGTTTGAACTTGAGGACACTCGGTGTCAGGATGACGGCCTGACTAAAGCGAAATGTACTTTGTGGGCCAAATCACCACCTGCGTGACATCTTGCGAGAAGGCAGGAACGAGACGCGAGACAAGTGAGGTCAGGTGTGCTCAAACAGGCAGGTGGGCCCTGCGTTCACGGCGCTAATGGTGGACCTGGTCGCTGGCGACTGCCACTTCCCACTTGCCACAGACTCAGGCAAGCCGCGGTGCGACCAGTTGACGCCTACAGACGCCTCGAGACGCGATGTTGTACCTCGCAACGCTCCACCCGAGCTCGGCTGAACAACCACACCATTCAAGCATCGTGAGTTTTTTCGGGCGGTGCTGCCCTTCCCTCCCTCCGCCGGCCCCTTTCCTGTCCCCTCGCGTCTCTCTCTTATTACAACGAGACAAGAGCCCGCATTCTTGAAACTTTTGCGGCCTCCGCACCTCGACACTCGAGCTACACCAGCCTGTCTTTTCTCACGATCCTCTGATCGCGGCACCCGTCGCGGCAACAGCACAAAAACGCCCAGGCCAGAGTATCGTGTCCCTGTTGGCCGGTGACTTAGAGTCGCTTCTGGGCCCGCTGCCCTTGCCTCCCCGAGCAATGGCTACGGCAGCCTCCGCCCCTGGCACGGCATCGTACGCCGGCTGTGTCTCCTCGCTGCGCAGCTCACTTAATTTTCTTGAATCATCGGTCGAGACTTTGGATGGAGGCGTAGCCGACTTTCCACGACTCGTCAAGGTTTTGAAAACTGTCCGGGTGCGAACAATCTCTTGGTCAAAATTCTCGTCTTGCCATTGCACACTCTAACATGTATAATTTGGTAGCACTACGAACTCATTCCCCAAACAACACTTGCCGCTGCTGAATCCTCGCTCCGAGACGAAATTGGTCCATATATTGCACTCTTACTTTCTCGGGCTGATGCACAAATCGAGCGACAGCAACGGCGCATCGAAACACTCAAGGCTCGTGCAGAGCTTCAACAAGGTCGCCTCGCCCGGCCGGATGAGGTTGACAAAAAGAATACCGCTAGGGGGCGCAATTTGACCGGAGAAGACAAATTGAGAGCTCGTATTGTTCGTCAGCGCAAAGAGGCCCTTCGTTACGGAGTTGAGCGGCTAGAGCTCGAGGTGCTTCAGAAAGAAAGGGAACTACGAAGGCGTCTCGACACTTAATGCTCTTGCTTTTGTGAGAGCTATTGTGAGGCGAGCATGATCAAATCGGGATTTTTTGCCATGTGTTCGTGCGCTAGTACCCCATTGGTGTGGTAGACGACTCCGCGACTACTTCGGGGTTGTTCCAAGACCTGACGAACCATGGCCGAACCGAATGAGAAGTCGAGGCGACAGTTCGCCTGGCGCTATGGCTCAGCCTGCCTGCTGCGGCGACAACATGCCTGGTATGTTTATAGTCGGCCTCTTCCGCCCAAGGGTCTCAGTCCATGCTCTCCTACTCCGCCGCTCCTCATCTTGAGGTCTCACCCTCATGCAGTAGTGAAGATGCGGGTCGGCCAGCCATGATACATATTGGCCGGATCTACCGGCTATCTACCGGATATGAAGTGACTATCAAGATTGTTCGAGATACACCCACTGTAGACGCGAGATAACAACTGCACGAGACGATTGGGGCGGAGAAGTGACCGACAGCTCCTGGATGTACTCAGTCTTATACAAAGCCGGCGGGTTGGTGTCTGGGAACGACGCGCCAAGGCCGCTTTTCGCACGATCAATAAGACAAGATTGATGGCTTTGTTTTGAACCCTATCTATCATCACGGTATGAACTCTGCTGCCGATTACGGCTCAACATTATAAGTTAATATCATGATAATTCAAATTGAACGTAAATATTGCCGCGTTCATGGAACATTGGGAACACCCCCCTTGAGGACCCTCGAATCATTTACCTAGCTGAGAAACGGCTTCAAGTCTATATCAGTAGGAGCCTTGACATACTGCAAGTTAAATGGCATCCTTGTGATCTTGGTACACTTGTTCTTGGACCTCTTGTTCTCCTTGCTTTCAAACCGATGGTCCATCCAGGCCATCCACTCGGCCGCACCGGCGGTCAAACTCGGCCGATGGCCTTGCGTAGGAAACAACCTCAGGTGCAGTTCATTACCGTCATGACACGAAGAATTCCACGCCTGGACTGTCGTCTTCCACGACACCGCCGTATCATTCTGTCCCTGGACAACAAAGACCGGCGCCGGACTCGGATCGCCCTGTGCCGGAGCCACCATCTTCTCCCACTCCAGCAGCGTAGGAATATCCTTTTCAGCGCCTGCCACCGAGACGAGCTGGCTAGCGTCCAGGTCTACACTGATGCCAATCACAGATTCCAGACATAGCTGTGCCTCGACTGCCAGCTGCGTCCTGTTCCGCAAGACTGGCGACAGCATCGACTCCCTGTACGAGGGAACGGCGCGCTGCGCCGCGAGGAGCACGTATGGTAAGAACCCGGCGCCGGTGCCCTTCTGCGCGCCCGAGGACGTGGAATTCGCCGCCAAGAGGCTATCCACGAGCTGTCTGATGAAGTACGTCGCGGGGGCAATCGCCACGCTGCCGAGGTACGTCGTGTCGTTGCGCACAAATCTGCTCTCTGCGAGTTTCCAGACGGCGCCGCCGCCCTGCGAGTGGCCGAAGCTCATCCACTCCTTAGTAAATGACGCCGGGAATGCCTTGCGCGCCGCCACCACCGAGTAGTACACGTCGCCTGCCTGCGCGGGAAGACTGAGGTACTTGTGGCTGGTGTAGTTGTTTCCCAGGCCGGCGTAGTCGGTGGCGACGACGGCGTAGCCCCTTTCCAGGACGGGCTGCCAGGTGGAATAGTCGTACAGCGCGGGCCCGTTGGACGGCGCGCAGCCGGGAGAGATGCCAATCGTGCCGTGGGCAAAGGCGGCCAGCCTGTACTTGTGGATGGAGGTGTTTGACGCCGACGCAAGTTCCTGGGCAAAGGAGTAGCGCGGCGTGTAGGGGAAGGCGATGAATCCCGTGGCGGGGACGACGGAGCCGTCGTAGTCGAGGGATGTGTATTGGAAGCGGAAGACGGTTGCGCCGCCGTTGATGGTGAGGTTCCGGGGGTCGAGGGGCTGGAGCTTGAGGAGTTCCCCCGGGCCAAGAGACGAGGAGAAGTTGGAGGCTGTTTCGTAGAAGGGGTAGTCGAACTCGAGGCCGACGACGGATATGTCTGCCTCGATGGTCCTGTTGAGGCGGCGCTGGCAGTCCTGGCCGCAGGAGTGGGCGTTGGCGACGGCCGGCGAGACGTTGAAGTTGGCGGCTTGGAGGGCCGCAGTGAAAGTCGGGAGGAGGAGGAGTAGTAGGGGTGAGAGGGGCATCTTGATCATGTTCATGTTCGCGTTTTGGCCGATTTCTGCGGTCGTGGTCTTACACGGCTCGATGTTGCAGATATCGACGGCCCAGAGCAAGGGATGGATATACTATAAAAGTAGTCTGTTGCGTAGTTCATCTCGGTCCAAATAGCTCACCTCTGAGATCATTGCTTGTTTCTCTGCTCAGAGCCGCACTTACGTACCCTGGGTAGTTTGTCCTAGCGAGCACTTCTTGCCACAGCCGAGGTATTCTGTTTAAACGGTCACAACTAACGGAGATAAAAATACCTAGCCAGCACCAATGACGACTTCGTTGACGCGAGTTATCCACATTGTCCCCGCTTCACGATCGTTGGGATTCCCGATTATGGGGAAGAGGGGCACAAGTGAGAGTGCGAGTATGCTCCGCCGGCCTTGTCTGGAAATAATCTGGGTAATTTGTCATAGCATAGACGTTTGCACTTGTTACAACGTGCTGACTTGTCGCTTCAGCTTTATTGACCTATGGACTAGATATTCCCACCAGCTAGAAAAGCATCCAGTTCTCTCAAATCACCATTGCGACCTCACAATATACACATGTCGCACCAGCCCCCTCTTTCGCCTCGCTCTTTCCATAATTCCCGGCCTCAGTCTTACAACGACATTCCTGTGAGGCGAAGAACCTCTATCCCGTTGTCGGACCTCTACTAAAACAGTACGTTCTGAACCATCATGGGACCAGTCCACCCTTTGTCGAGAACACCAGCCATGTTGAAAATAAACAAGATATAAAAAAAAAGTGAGCAACAGAAATCAAGAAAACTAATCAAGGCTGATGTGGCAGAAGAAATTCTTGCCGATGCCAGCGTGGGATAGTCGTCCAAATCTACTCCATCCAATACATGCCCAGGAACCCATAGTTTTGCGAAAGGATAAAAAAAAACATCAATAGCAAAGACACAAAGTGAAAGGCAGGCGCGAGAGATCAGATGCTCCGCAGTCGTCGCTTTAAGGCGTTACATGAAATAACAGCGAATCAACCAGCCAAGTCCGATTGTGACTGGCGATCCACTGAACGGGCGAGAGGTTGGGCGTGACGATATTAAATTGGTATTGTTCGTCCAAAGTCATATCTTTTGACATACTCGCTGTATGAAAAGATTGGTGAGAGTGCGTGCGTTGTGTGTTTTTCTCGTCGTTAGCTCATAATAGGATGAGATAGTTGCTAGGAGCGATGCCAATTTCGTTAGTACCCCGTCTCCGGGCTTGCCACCACCGTCCACTGACGTCAGATACATCCAGGATTTCATGCTTGCTGAAGGAAATCTCGTTCGCATCTGAAGGATTGGCCTCGTAGCTATAGATGGCTTTGGCCTGATATGGGTAATCAATGGGAGGGAGAACCTCTTCATCGTTGGACTTGTTGTTCGGCTGCATCGTGTTGTTGCCATATGTTGGCATCGTGGGCGCAGTTGGAGCCTGAGATGCACCACCGACGGGTGAGGGGTTCTCGAAACCATTAAGCTGGGCAGATGTATACATCTGCGGCGGCTGCACAGAGTTGGATGTCTCAGGGCGGCCGGTACCACCATAGCCGTTCATTGCTTGGTTATGCATCGCACCGGAGTCCTTGGACAGCGCGAATGAATCCAAGAATGCCCGCGGTGTTGAAGAAGGCGTTGAGCCGAAGTAAAAGATCCAAACAATGACTACCATGGACAGGAGTATGAAGCCCGCAGCCGCGGCCTCTCTAGCCCCATTCTTGGAATAGACGAGGGAGTTGACTCCAGAGGTCACCAGAACCATACCTCCAGCCAAATAACCGGTAACAGCAACGTGGTATGTTTGGATAGCATCGCTGGCGACCACTATTACAACACCAACGATAAGGAACAAGCTGTAAACGACAGCCCACCAAGCGAATGGAGGGAAATTACCGTCGGGGTTGTCCTTGTCAGGCAGTCCCTTATTCTTGTTGGCCTGAACTTGGGCGATGACGCACGAAATAAAAGTAATAAACCAGGCAAGCTATTGACGCGTTTGTTAGTGAATGTTCATGCCACTACGAGGAAGCGCCGTGTTGAAGTGACGTTGATGAGGCATGGCAAAATAAAAATTCATGAGAGTGTGGGACGACTAACAAGAGAGATGGAGATGGTTGCCAACGCAAAAGGATCACCAAGAATATTGCCCAGCGACATTCGCTTTCGGCCACCATATGGCCGCGAGTGTTCCATTTTCACTAGTGACGGAGAGTACTGCGAAGCGTAACCTGGCATAAGGAACGAGACAGCGACTCGGATCGCGAAATACGGCGGAAATGAATCGTGGGCGCGAAGAGGGACAAGTTGGTCGTGTCAAGAAGCCGGCAGGGAATCTGGTCTGCGGAAAGGAGTGCGCGAAGAGAGGTACCGGCGGACGAGTTGATTGAGTGGGCGACGGACGGATGCGAGACTGGGGGAAAGACAAAGACCAAGCACAAAAGTGGCCAAAGAGGACCGGACCGGCACAGCCGCAAGGAGAATCGAAACAGGTGAAGCAAGTCGTGGGGGAAAGAGTGACAGAGCAGCAACAGCCCTCAGTAGAGAGTAAAATTGGCGATTTGGCAGCCGTTCAAGCGAAGGTCATCAAGAGCCGCGATGGTCAATCAGGCTGCAGACTGGATGGAAAGAAGAAAAACGTCGCTGGAGAATGAGACTGGGACCAGAAGCTAGTCTGGCGCTGGTGACCAGTGTCCGTGGGCGTCTGTCCAGGTGTGTTGGCGCCTGGTCTGCCTCGACAGAGCGCGCGAGGTGCGGCGGGGAGCGGTACGTGGCTTTTCGTGGAGCGTGTGCTCGGTTTTTTTTTTGGCGTGCCAGCCACGTATTACGGAGTACCAAACCAGTCTTTTGGCTGCCAACCTGGTGGACGAGACGCTCCCTGCAAAGGTATTGGAGGTCAGACTCCGTTCTGCTGGGTATGAATACGACTGGCAAATTTAGCACTTGACCCGATGGCTGGGTGCGACCGACAGTGGCAGAGGTTGGTGCTCGACGTGCTCGACGTGCTCAAGTGGACTCAAGGTGCTGTTCCTTGTTAGATTGGCAAGGCCTAATTCGCGCCACAGGAGGACGGTGGAGTGTGTTGGTCGTGGATTGCAGGGATGCGCTTTGATGCGAAGAGGCGAGGTCGAAAGTACTAACCGTAGAGTCAATGAGAAGTGGGAATGAACGGGTTGAAGTTGAAGCAAGGCCGCAGACGCAGCGAGAAAGGAGGAAATCGAAGCGAGAGAGGAGCGGCAGTGATACGATTGTTGAAGGATTGGAGGTAAACCCGGAGTCAAGGGCATGCGTAACAGAATCCGGGACACAAGGGTGTGCATGTGGTGTGATGGTCCAAGAGCTTCAAACACCAGGCCGACGGCTGGATAAACTGGGCTGCGTCCTTGGCGTGGCAGGCCTTGATTATGGCAAGTTGAGGAGCGTCGAGGCACGTCGGGGGGGAAGGATATTTGAGTGGCGGTGCAGGCTAGCTCTCATCGTGTTCCAGAGTGCGAAGTACGGAGCGGCTTGATCGGTTGACTGACGGGGAAGCCAAAGCAGAGACAACGGTCGACAACTAGAGACACGGAAGGCTTTGGGCGATCGGATGAAGGCGAAAGGAAAGACTAGTAGCCAACCAGCCGCATGAGAGAGAGACCAAATTCTTTAGCAAGATGGTTGACGATGGATGGCTAGCATGGGGGGTTGAGTCTGTGGCTGCATGGAAACAGGGTTACGGTCAGGGTCGCATCGTCTGAATTGAAGGTGTGAAGGCGTGAAGGTGCCGTGGTGGTTGGACGACGGACGCATAGCCCCCTCGTACTGTGCATTGCCAGCTTGCGGAAGGCGCGAAGGGAAAGGGGTGAGGGGCGGTGTTGTGCACAACTTGGCAGGCACGGAGAGACGCTCGGCTGTCCCTTCCCGTCCACTTGCTGTCCATGAGGAAGAATGACTACGATTGACCTCTGGAGTAATGGGCCATGGAATCCTATTTCGACATAAGAAAGCTAGAGGTCATTGCATCGCCAACATGCCACAGCAACACGCCTGTTACATCATGTTTGATACACTGATGACGAACGCCGCGTTTACGTTTCTTCGGATCCCACCACGTCCGTGTCGCGCCTACCGGATGGTGGCGGGCAAAGGAATGAGCAGATGAACGAGTGTGAACAACGGATTGTCCTTGGCATTGGCACTGTCCATTGTGATCTGGAGCGCGAGTACGGAATACCCAGCGCCGCCCACTGGAATGTAGGAGCAAGGAATTAGTTGCTGTAGCCTGTTTCTGTGTCAATGCTAACAAGATGAAAGCGTGACCAAAAGCGCGCAGGCTGGCTAAATGGGTTGGTCTTGGGTGCTCCTTTCACACGCGCACAGAAACAAGAGCCACATTCAACTGCAGCGCGACTTGCTGGAAAATACCAACATATGATCCAGGGTAAGCGTCTCGATGGGATGTGGTCCAAGGCACGCCAAACCCACAGATGATGCCCAAGCAGAACGGTTGAATGGCGCCACTTTCCGTCGATTCCCACAGAACCCTCGATTGATTAGCACCGCTTTGCTAATGCTCAACAGAGGTTGAGATACTTACCAGTCTAAGCGACTGGACGAAAATACCAAAGCTCATGATAGGCTCCCCGCCTTCCGTTGATGCCGGCCATGACCCCTGCTCGAGACCCAGGGGAAGCAAGCGTTTCAGCACCGGAGTGGTGGGCCTGGCCGTCAAAAGACATCGTGTCTGGTGGCTGCTTCTGTCGTGCTCGTTGCATTGTACAATACGTACACGGCAGATGTCTGAAGAGATTGATGAAATCGGACTACGGAGTACTTACTTTACTACCTGCGGTTCTTTCCCCCCTTCAAACACTCCGTAACCAGTCGTTCGGTAGGACTACCTAGGTAGTTGTGAGCCTACCGCCTCCACAAAGAGCCGATTGCCGGATCCCCAGAAGGAAAACACCAGCGACCTGTCTGTTAGCTTGTCAGACGCTAAAAAAAAAACCCTGGAAGATCAAAAGCTCCTAGGGTACAAACGTGGTTCTACCGATCGGTCACCCTCGCTAGTTGTCAATCCTCGCTGCGCCATACCACGTGCATTATAGGCCCATGAGGACGAACCAAAGTGAGCACTATGTTAACTACCTAGATAACTATTATTTAGGCGCTCGACTCTTCGAAGCTATAACCTAGAATTCAAGCAGCTGGCTAATTGGTAGTCATATAAGGCCTCATCTCTGCGATCCCTCGGGTATTGTTTAAGGATTTGTGTTAAGAGGAGGCTTGAAAACGAGCCACGAACTAGATCAGACACTACTAGTTTCCTGCGGACAGCCCATCAAATAACAGGCCCTCCGTCCAGACATCTATCACACAAGCAGCTTGACCCCAATTAATAATAGTAAGATCAAGTCTGGCTGGCGAATCAACAGACATAATATTTTGTACTCCGTAGTACCAGGTCGGCCGGATCCTGCCGTGGCCTGAGCTCATATCCACGATCCACTTTCTTTTGTTGACTTTTGTTGAAACGGCGCTTTTTCAAAGTTGTCCTCGGCTGTGGGTTCGAAAGTTTTTTGTCTTGAGACGGCGCTTGGGCACTACCGAAGCCCTGCTCATTCTCCATGCTTCCCCTCTGGTCGGCACAGGAGCTTCTCTTGTTGAAACCATGTTACTGGTCCAGTGAATAATTTCCCGAATTTCGTTGCTCGACGACAGATGAGCTCAAGCGCAGTACCGTGAGTGGATGATGACTGTCTAGTTCCGGCCCTAACATCATCCATCGGCGAGGCCGGATGACGACGGGGTTAGATGAACATGTTTTATGGTGCGAAACAAGATCCGACCGTATTGACTTCGACAATAGCGCCATATTCATGCCGAGGTATGGGTTCCATGTACTGCGGTAACATCCACATCGTCGATTCACTGCTTATAATGACATGGGGCCTCTTTTGCAGGATAGAACCTAGAATTCTGCTATCTCGCTTTATCAGACTGTTAGTTCAGCCTCCGAGCCACATTAGAATGCTAGGATGAAGAAATTAAAAACAGAAGACTATAATTATTTTGTAAGTCCTGGCCGATTTGAAGTCTAGGATGATAGATTAACCCTACATCATAAGTTCGAAATTCCGCCATGGCTGCTCACAAAGCAGTCGTTCTTGAGCACGTAGCATTTAGACCGGCTCATCTTGGGCACAGAGCCTACATACCTAGGTGATAACTACATGTGAAGAACGTGACGTTTCAGCAAATCGGCAATAGTCCTCAGCATCACTTGACACTCAAACTTGATTTGCTTGGGATTTGGGGGTTTGATCTACTGTACCCCCACGTCGAGAGCAATGACTTGAAAGACGCTTGGGTGGGCATGAGGATATTTCATGGCCTCGACGGTATTGGAGATTGCTAGAGGCATAACTCTCGACGGAGACGTCACACAGACATGTGCTGTCAGAGCTCCCCCGATGGCTAACAAGTCAATCACTCGCAACCGGTATCATCGTCCGGAAATACCCCATTATTTTTTGGCTTCCCCGGGTCCGGGTTACCGTTGTCTTGCAGACTATCTGCCGGTATCATCTGCACTTAGTGCTTGGTTGTTCTAAAGCGGGACTCATTCGATTCGCACAGGGGTAACGGACAAATGATCCCCAAGTCATGTCGTAACGTAGTATATAGAACATAGCTGTATACTCGATAGTGAGCCAACGCTAGCCGACACTGTAAATTCACCTATTTTCATCGAGGCACCGTTAATCATAACGGCTTCTCTTTCGCCCCCTTCTCTTCCCTCATTCTTCTGGGATCAATTATACATACTCCCGTTAGTGGAAGGAGGCACGAGTGCTGGAGCCTGGTAACTGCAAGCTTCGTAACTCTCACCCGTCAACCACAACCGGGACATTGGCCTTTGGGATGGTGCAAGTACTATGGGGTACAGTTGGAAGTCCGACCCCGGGATTTCAGTGATAAGACCGCCTGAGGCGTGTTACTAGTGTCCTTGTGGACCTGAAACGCGGACATGGTTGATGCCGGATTGGTATGTGAAACTGGTGGTTACGGAGACGCTGTGTGTGCGTCATGACGAGAATTCCGGATTTACCCATTTCTAAACTGAAATCTTTCATCGTATCTGGTGGTGACGGAGGAGCCTGGGGATAAGTCTCGGGGATGGCTGTGGATTCACGCCCAAGAGTTGGGTCACCGGCAAACGCGTTTCGACGATCCCCAATCCCAACATACACTTTAATACTCCTTTCTGGAAGGTATATTAATGACTAGGATTGTTTCCGGCGCGAAATTGCTTTGGTAAAGCACACCGAGGGATATGGATTGGGCTGAGCTTGAGATACACTCTTTGTAGTATTCCATTGAACCAGGCCCAATATTGATGCTGGGTTTTCAGCCAATGAGACAAGAGGGCAGTTTGTGATTTGAATGTTCAAATATAGACTAGTCCGCCTAATCTGATATTTAGCTATGTACTATCATATAATCGTAACCATCAAAGCAGGGCTATGTCGCTGACAATAGTCTCTCCTCAAAAATGCAGGGTATCATGAATGCTTTCAACATCTCCTCGTAATTTTCTTGACAATTGAACTCCCAATGATGATCCTGGCAGGCCATTGCGCAATTGTCTACCACCTATCATGATGCAAACCATCTTGCGGTCTGCTCCAACCAAGCCAGGTCAGATTTGGTATTGGCCTATATTTGCTTGGCGTCCTCAAAAGCCCGCTCTCTCTGCCGAATCTGCTTCTCTATCCGTTCCACCCGTGTTTCGACATCAGCAAGAGACTGAGAGTTGTTCAGCACCCAATTTTCGTACCAAGCGCGGATGACCATCTCGCTTCTTCGTCTTAGCTCAGAAATTTCTGCCAATTGTGCAATCTGGGTTGCCTCGATAGCTTTCATCTTGTCCGTCAGGGCTATGAGAGATGCGCTTTCCGACGGATCGGGTATGGGGCTGTCTTGTACAGCCGTGAGGGAAGATAGCGCCGAGGAATAGGCAGGCGCCTGCGATAGTACGATGGATTGAATTGCGTCGCTTGACAGCTGAGATGGTGGTACAGAGGCATCCGGGGAGTGGAAAAGGTCCGGATTAGACTTGTCTAGGCTTATATCAGTTCAGTGTATAACATAGTAGCGGGTGAGGTTTTGGTGCACACTGACAAATTTTAAGAAGTTCGTTGTAGACTCGGAAATGGGAGATGATCATCGAAAACCGTCTTTCCATATCCTTCAACTTCTGAGCAGCAGAGTCTTTGTGTACATGAGGGAGTGATGTCGCAGGGCCATGGAGGAGATGCTCGAGGCGGAGGAGACGCGACTCGAGGAGATTGATTGTGGCAAGTGTCGTCTGATCCAGGGTGTT
Source organism: Metarhizium brunneum (assembly GCF_013426205.1). Classification (NCBI taxonomy): domain Eukaryota; kingdom Fungi; phylum Ascomycota; class Sordariomycetes; order Hypocreales; family Clavicipitaceae; genus Metarhizium; species Metarhizium brunneum. The sequence goes on along the minus strand of NC_089424.1, from coordinate 3,108,237 downwards.
GTCCATGTCGGCGGCAGCAGCCATTGCAATCGTTAGGAATCGTTGCTGCAGGAGCCTTCTTGGAGAGCAAGACTGTGTGTGCCTATTAGGACGATGAGCAGACGTATGTGGCAATTAACAAATTGACCCTACCAGTACTCCGTATTCGCGATTCGAGATTCGAGAACCGAGCAAAGCATCACCTCGACGTACCACGCCGCTGATTGGCTGTGAGCCGCACAGGTCACTGATCAGGCCCCGCTCAATGACACGCCGTGTCCTAGCAAAAGCCAGCCAACCAGTCAGGTAAAGGCCACATGCGGGCTTAAGCCAGATAAATGCCAACTGACGCCAAGCCAATGCCAGCCAAATCAAGCCCTGTCTCGTGAGGCGTGACCACATAGACGTCAATTCCGACGGGTGGCCAACGATGTCGCTTCCTCCGCCCAACCTTCCAACTCTTCAACAAACGCACTGCCGGTCGATTCTTCTTCGGTCCTCTCGATACTTGGCATTTCCCAGTCCAGAAATTCGGACTGTTCACTCGTTTCTCATCCTGCGCATACTGCTCTGCGCATCTGCGAGCGCCCTCTCCACGGCGGCCGGGACGGTGTTGGGAGGAGGGCAAAGAAAAGACTGGCCTGCTGGTCATTCCCAGATCTACGGTGATTCCAACTTCCGAGGCGACGACGAGGAAACGCACACAGCACCTGGTGCTGCGTGTTGTTGACATAGTAGCAGCCTGCTATGACCAACTATTCAACCATTTCGGATGGTAATTCTGCCAGACCTCGTAACGACATGCCAAGGTGCGAACCCATCGAACCCATATTCACGTGCGTAGCACAACGTCGCAGAATACTGACCGATGCCCTTTTTCTGTAGGACACGACGACGTGGAGGCAAGGATGGCGGTCACGGCGGGCAAGCCTCGATGATCAGCAGTATCGTCAATCTACTAAATACGAGTCCGCACCCCCTTATCAGTTCACTCATTGGTGTCATGCCACCGCTAATGCTCGCTCTATAGTTGTCGGTGCTGGTACGCTGGCGATGCCTTCGGTCCTATCTCATATGGGAATAATGCTTGGTGTTTTACTTGTAATATGGTCTGGCCTTACCGCTGCCTTCGGTCTTTACCTGCAGTCTAAATGCGCCCGTTATTTGGATCGTGGAGCTGCTTCCTTTTTTGCCCTGTCGCAAATCACCTACTCACAAGCCTCTGTCGTCTTTGACGCAGCCATCGCTATCAAGTGCTTTGGAGTAGGCGTATCATACATGATTATCATCGGAGACTTGATGCCTGGCGTCATGCTCGGTTTCAACAGTCGTGCCGACCATATCCCATATCTTGTCGACCGTCATTTCTGGATTACGGCTTTCATGCTTCTGGTTATTCCTCTCAGTTTTCTTCGGAGACTTGATTCGCTCAAGTACACCAGTCTTGTTGCCTTGGTTTCGATTGGGTACCTCATCGTTTTGGTCATATACCACTTTGCAGTTGATCCGCACGCAGACCCTAGCAATGTTCGAGTCATCAAGTGGGCCGGTGCTGTCGAAACATTGAGTGCTCTACCAATTGTTGTCTTCGCTTATACTTGTCATCAAAATGCAAGTAAAGTTCTCGGGAAAACTGCTGCTTGTACGCGCTGCTAACCGGATGTTAGATGTTTTCAATTGTTAATGAAATCAAGGACAACTCTCCATCAAGCATGGTCAGGGTAATTGTTTTGAGTATTGGATCAGCTGCTAGTATCTACCTTGTGGTCGCCATCACTGGTTACATTACCTTCGGTAATGATATTGTCGGTAATATTGTTTTAATGTGTAAGTGCTCTTCCCATGGCCTTGACTCACAGCCATCCCTAATACAATTCAGACCCCACTGGAGTTGCGTCGACCATTGGCAAGGCCGCAATTGTTATTTTAGTTTTATTTTCCATCCCCCTTCAGGTTCATCCTTGCCGCGCCTCATTAGACGCGGTTTTGAAATGGCGACCAAGCCGCTCGCAGTCAGGCAATGGCCGCATATCATCATCTGTATCTGCCGCGGCAACGGTCTCCCGAGGTGACCACGGCACCGCCCCCATGTCTGACACCCGCTTCGCACTCCTTACTACCCTTATTTTAACGCTAGCATACTTTACCGCCCTGTCAGTCAGCAGTCTGGATCGCGTGCTTGCCTTTGTGGGAAGTACGGGCTCGACGTCCATTAGTTTTATCTTACCGGGCCTCTTTTATTACAAAATAAGCGACCCTGAAAGCTCGTATCACCAGCGGCTCATGAAAGAAGACGACGATATGGAAGACTCAGGGTTGTCGGATATTGAGGACTCTGCGCACCTGGCCGGAAACAGCGCCAGTGTTCTGGACAGCACGCCAGATTCATTAAATCACAGCCCGTGGCGCTGGAGAAAAAAATGGCGATGGGACTTGGAGCACCTTGACCACGGCTTGGTTAGAAAACTTGCCCTTGCATTGGCCGTTTACGGCGTAGTGGTCATGGTCGTATGCTTGTTCATGAACATATTTTTTGCAGCGTCTCATTAGGCTCGAATATTGGAATATAGGTAAAGGGGTGCCTGATGAAGACTGATTATATACCGCAGTTACGAGCATGACGGCGTGCGGGCCAGGGAATCAAAAGCAAACAATTTCTTTGAGTGACGGGCGGACATGGTATTATTTAGCTGGCGCAGGCTGTAAGCAGCTGGCTGTTTTTTCTTGGATTAAGGTTTATTTGTATGTTTACGCAATTAGAGGGCATAATACACCATTGGCATGGGATAGGCGATGTCATCACTTCTCTCCGCTTTTCACACCTGTGGCTCAACTAACTATAGTCTTATTTCATTTGTCTCTCGGTGGCAGCGTACTTCCATGACTTTCCAGAGATGAAGATCTTTCATCGCATGATAATAGATGTTTCCATCTGACCTTACTACTTTGCTACCAAAAAAAAGGTATTCATAACCCAAGCCAACGCCTTAAATGCTCAACATGCCTTCTATCATACAATCCGTCCATTACGCGATCAATAATTGTACATCGGGTCCCCCTTAGCTGAAAACTTCGTTTCCTTATCGAATCTTCACCTTTTCCGCATCGACTGTCTCGTTTTTCTCGCTGGGCTTGGGTCCGAATACCTTCTTCGGCAGGATTCCGACCATGGACAGCAATCGCCACGCCGTGTCGGTAGGCTGGGCGCCAACACCGATCCAGTATTTGGCGCGCTGTGTATCGAGCTTGATATCCTTGTGGAGCTTTCCTGAATTGTCGTAAGGATCGGGCTTGGGGACAGGGTCGTAGGTGCCGAGAACCTCGAGTGGGCGAGAGTTTCGTGCCGTGCTGCGTTTTTTGCCCGTTAGCAAAGGTCGAATTGACGGTTGGCAAAGGGAGCGGCAGGCGCATACCGTGCATGGGCCACGACGATATTGTAGAACGGGGAATTTCGGCGCCCGAAGCGCGCGAGACGGATCTTGACAACCATAGTGGAATTGGCGTCGTGGATTTTTTATTTTGGGAATGGACTCGAGGATTGCGAGCTGGCTAGCAAGTACGTACTGGCACAGAGTTTCAATTGAGAGGAGGTTCTGGGTGGAATTTTGGCCGGATGTCTGGTTTTGCCGCCCCGACCAATCAGCAGTGGCGGTGGCGCCTGTCTGGGGGAAGCTGTCAAGGTTGACCACCTCCCACCTTCCTGGTGATGTCAGTGGCCTCGTTCCAACAACATCTTCGTCATTGTGAACACGAAGGAATGTTGGGCAGTTTTTACCTTTGCAAGACTACCTCTCTACATAGTATCCGCGTTGATCGTCTTCTTGAACACTCAGAATATATTAATCATCTAATATGGCTCTCAAGGTAGCTCCAGCTCTGGCACTGGCTCCTTTGGAGTCTTTGGCTTCGAGGGTAGAGACAATACTAATTTTTACATTGTGTGCAGACTCTAGGAGCTAAAACGGCTGCAGCCCTGGACCAGGAGCTGATGAGCACTTGCGCCTTTTCTATTGACCAGCTGATGGAACTTGCTGGCCTATCCGTTTCCCAGGCTGGTAAGCCATTAACACCAATATCCCATGGCTACAGCATTGTCCTTATCTTGCCGAAGTTTATCGAGTTCACCCGCTGAATAAGGGCCGCCGAGTCCTCGTCGCTTGTGGTCCTGGAAATAATGGTGTGTCGCTTCGAGTCTTGTTGCCACTGATTATTGGAGTCTAACAACCATCAAGGCGGAGATGGGCTCGTGGCGGCTCGACATTTGTTCTACTATGGATATCAACCTACTATATTCTACCCCAAACGGAGTAAAAACGAGCTGTACCAGGTGAGAAGCCTTGGCAGTTGGGCATCAAGTCGAATGAGATTCCGAATTATCGTATAGCGGCACAGTCACTCGTCCCTGGCTGCATGCGTTTAACCCTTTTGAATTGCGTTACTCTTTCTATGCCGTCTATCCCTTATCCGACCTATAAAGAGTTCTCGAGCAGGTGTTGGGCCCAATGCAACACCAGTCTCCCTCTGGTCTTGTATAGCATAGGGGTCAAGTAGAAAAATCCTGGGTGATCATGGTGCTGACGCTCTTCGTTTTCGTAGCGCCTAGCGAAACAGCTTGAAGACCTCGAGGTCCCTTTTGTCGATGACTTCCAATCAGCAGTGGACTCGACGGATCATATTGTGGATGCGGTTTTTGGTTCGATAGTCGCCATTGGTGTATTGTCATAGCGATGTACTGACACGTCTAGTGCAGGATTCAACTTTTCTGGTGATATTCGCGAGCCGTTCCCCAAGGTCATCCAGGCACTAGAAGAAACAAAAGTCCCAGTTACTTCAGTTGATGCTCCCTCTTCATGGGACATCGAAAGTGGTCCTCCAAAGTCTGGAGTAGGTAGCGCTTTCATGCCTGCCACACTCGTCAGTCTAACGGCCCCGAAGCCCTTGGTCAAATTCTTCAGGGGACGTCATTTTGTTGGTGGTCGGTACGTACAAGCGTGATTTGACTCGGTTCTGGCAGATGAGCTCACACGCCCACAAGTTTCGTTTCGCCGTCCATTGCAAAGAAATATGATTTCGAGGTGCCAGAGTACCCTGGTGTGGATCAAATTGTCGAAGTCCCCATAACAAGTGAGAAGCTTTGAGTATTAAGCAAGAAGTGTTAATAGGTGTATAAGATCGCCAATGATAAGCTCTCCTTAGTTTCTTGTGGCAGTCCCTCGGTTTGCTGAAATACATTCTTTTTCTTTTGTTTCTGAAGCATTGGTGTTACATAACTCTGCAACCGCCTCGGAGACTATTGGGACAGACGGGGCTTGGACATTGGCCGTCGCGCATCTTCTCTCGAATGGTGATCAGGCCGTTGGGGCAAAACAGCAACGGTGGATGGAATGAATGGCAAAACGAAACATAGACGAGATATTCTTTCCCGCAAACTGGGCACTCAGCCGTATGCTCCTTGCACATTTATCGTGGCTTGAGAATACCTTGACCACCTATCGCAGCGTGTAGCAGGTGATCAAGTATCATGGATAGGGAAGACCTTGAGTATTGTTTGCATGGGGATGGAGATGTCAAGGGCGAGAAGAGGAGAAATACTTTCAATCCACGTGTTGACCGATTCCAGGTGAAGCGAGTATCGAAGTGACAAGCTGTCAGGACCAAGTTGATATAGGTGGAGGCATTGGCAGGGCAAACAGCCTCTTAGCACAGAACGGAAACACCAGCAGTTGCCACCGTCCGAGCCTTGGCCGAAGTTGTATGGGTAAACGAATGGGTACGGGGGACTCTGGTTCAACCAGTCAACCACTCTACGGGTATATGACGGTCCTGCTGCGTACAGTGGCCTCGTCGCCGCGGTGGCTGGCAAAGACTCCGATGGGAAGCTTGCGAAACTCCCACAGGGAGAGAAGAACAACATGAAAGGTGCAGAAGGGCCATTTCGACCTGATAAAACTTGTGCAGCACCCGCACTCTGCACTGCTGGACGGGCAACAGCATCTGATCCAGGTCGAACTGGGCACGGCAGTGAATGACCGGAACAAAAGCTCCATCTCCTTTGTGATAGGCTGAATCGGTCGGGCGGCGCATACTGAAAGGCTACAAGGTCCGCTTTTCCAGAACAACAAGGTCGTTTTATCCCTCCGTTTTCTGCTTAGGAGATGCAAGCTGGCCGATGTGGGAGGCGGCAAAAAAAATTTAAAAAATCATGTCGTCCGAAAGGGATGAGCCCGTTTACCCTTTCGGATTAACAATAGGTGGGATGTTCAGGGGAGGCTAAGGGGCCCAAGTTGTAGCCAAGTGGTCGCCGGGCCTGTTGAGCCACGCAATGATCGACAGACTGGATAACTAGTTGGGCCTAGGGGGTCAGTCCTGCGAGACTTTTGCCACAAGTTGTGGCTGGTTACGCAAACCCGACGAAAAGAATCTCCATATCCAGGATTCGGCAATTCTCAAAAGATAATCAACAAGAATAGGGAGGCTGTTTACGACAAATTTTAAAAGTCTCGCCCGGCAACAAGTGTCGCTTCATCTAGCACGTAACTAAGACGACTACAAGACCATCCTCAACGAGCTAGACTCCTGCCTCGGCCGCAACTGGGATTAGCACTACGGCGCAGATAGCCGTGGCGGCCGAAGTCCCTGAAAGAAGGGTCCAAAAGCAAGCTTGACAACTAATACGGGATACTACGATATGATACTCCGTACCCACTGGCTAATGAATCGGCGATGGGGTCGTTGCTGGGATCTCAAGCATAGTAGGCTGTTGGGTGAATCAAGGCGGCTTTCTTGTGGCGCACACAGAACATCTTAGCTATCCATTGTGCTGGCGAACCACTAACCGTTCAGAGCTTCTCGGCTCCGGAAAATAACTACTACTACAAAAGGAGAAGCTTTCCATTAGTTGCTGGGTTTCTTGTCATTACTACTATACAAAGAAACTTGCCTTAGGGAACCAGCACGCCCGAAGATTCCGGAAATAAAGATGCCGCTTTAAAAATAAACCGGACAATGTGGTGGCATTATCTATGGTTACCTTGGCGGTGGATTGGGTTCAAAGAGGACCATGGACTACATTTGCCGTTGACATGGCACTCAATGAGTGACTCGCATAATGAAACACGACAAGATAATCAAGTTGCCATCGGCTATGGAGCGAAATTCAGAATGTCCATGTTGACCGCGGCCATTCCGTATCGACATTTTACTTGCACGTTATCCTGTTGGATGGACGGGGAACCTACTCGTACTCGGAATTGACATCTTCAACCTCTCTTTGAAGCCCCGCATAACAACTTAAGTAGTTGGCGATCCCGGCAACCAACGCCGCAGTGGAGACCAAGACTGGCCTCGGAGTTGAATCTGAGTGGCCTTACGGAGTGCCGACAGTAAAATCCTAGCCGAGTCCCTCGGGCAGAAGCGATTTTGCTTGGGTTTGTCAGTTGGCCACCCAACACGTCATCATTCCTTGTTTGATTACCCAAGAGGCATTGCCGCCGGGACACCACGACGCCCGCCGAGTCATTAGGTGTGGCTGGTACCTTGTCAAAAACTTTACTGCTTGCTGCCACGATATGCGTAGGGCCAGCAATAAAGCCACTGTCGCCAAGCCGCCATGCACGAGGCTGCCCCTGGCCCCGTGGCCAAAGCCTGCGCAAACTGGAGGAGGAGGCCATGGCCCTCTGCCGGACGGGAGCACTGAAACTAGGATATCTTCCCGCAAAGCCAATTTGTTGGCTTCGGAGAGAAATTCATGTGGGTTCGGGGCAAGACGCCGGGGCTCCAAATTGCCATGAGCTTGATCCGTCAGACTGGCCGTCCTCCCGTCGTCAGCAACATGCCGGAGCGTTTGCTCCTACGTCGAAATATGTATCAATATGGCGTTAACGGCAATTTCAATTTGCGGCCAATCAGCGCCGTGTGTTAGATATTATTCATGGTGTTTCTGCACGGCACAAAGGATGAGATTGCCTCCGCTGGCCTTTTCCTTCAACTTTGGACCTTGATTCGTCGAGAATTAAGGCAATGCACCCGTGTTATGAACGTACTTTGCTCAATCTTTTCCTCTTCAAACGTTACTGGAAATGGCCTTGGTCAAGGCGTAAGTTGCAAGGCCATGACAGTAAAACAGCCTGGCCAGCCAAACCAAGAAGGAACAAGAAAAGAAGAGAAAAGCAAAGGACCCGGGGCTCTCCACTTTTGCTAGCTTCGTCCATACACCCAACGTGAATAGAAACACCAGCATGGTGCTTCCCTTATCATCAGACTCACTTTCAATCACTCCTATCATTTATTATGCCTCTAGAGACATTGCCCCCCTTCCGGTATTGCCAGCCGCGAATGCCATACGTCGAGGATGCCGAGAAGTACGCATCTGGCGGCTACCATCCGGTCGACATTGGCGACACGATCTGCAATGGCGAGCGGGCGTACGAAGTTATCCACAAGCTCGGCCACGGGGGCTTCTCGACAGTCTGGGTAGTTCGGTCATGTGCGCCCTCACCATCCTACTTTGCGCTGAAAATTCTTTGTGCCGAGGCTGTGGACATGACTGATGGTGAGTTGAACGTCCTCCAGCACCTCAGAACGGTCGCCGGCCCTGGGCATCCGAACGTGGTGGTTTTGTATGACTCGTTTAAAATCTCTGGCCCTAACGGCAAGCATTGCTGTCTCAGTTTCCCTGTTCTCGGCCCAAGCCTACAGAAGATCAATGTTTCCGCGGCGTTATCCAGTAATATGCGACACCAGGTGTGCCAACAAGTTGCCAGCGCTATGGCATTCCTCCATCATCACGGAGTCTGTCACGGCGGTAAGCCCAGTTCCTCAACCCCTAGGCTAGCTTCAGCTGACTGATGAGCATATCATTGCAGACCTCACTGCATCTAGCATAGTATTCGAGCTTCCAGATATTCAGTCTATGTCTCCAGCTCGTGTATCTCAACTTCTAGGCCCCGTCAAGACCGAGAACCTTAAATTTACTAATGGTCTATGCTCACCGCATGCTCCAAAGCAGGTCATTCAGACTCCCGACCTCTCAGGTCTAGACTACTCTTTGCTCACTCAGATTCGAATTATCGACTTCGGACAAGCCTCCTTCACAGATCGCCCGCCACCATCCCTAGGAGTTCCTATCGATATTTCCCCCCCAGAACTCTGCTTTGGCTATTTACCCTCAACTAAAAGTGATATTTGGCAGCTCGCATGTATTTTCTACCAGATTCACACAAAGGCGGTCTTATTTCCCACAGTTTTTCAGATATTTGAGATCCTAATCGGTACGATTGTGAGCTATCTCGGTCCGATACCCCAACACTGGAAGGGGAAGTTCAACTTCGATGAATACGGCTACTGCGAGCCGGGACAAGTACAGGACACAACAGAACCAGAGTGGTGGTTTGAAGATAAATGCAGCGAAAAGACAATTGATAGCCGGATTACCCAGGAGGCAGTGCATCTCTCTACCTATCAACGGGAGGAGTATGTCCGCTTGCTCCACGATATGGTTGTATACGAACCCGAGAAGCGCCTTTCGGCGGTGGAGGTGATACAGCGTCTGGGGTCAGCCTCGTTCTTGGATGAAGACTCGAGCGAATTAGTGAATAGGAGATGAACACTTGTCAAATACCTTGTAATCGGCCTCCAAGTGTTATCACCACCTTCCAATTAAACAGATCTCAATTAATCTTACAGGGAATACCTAGCGTAAAATAAAATAACTTATTTAAGGCAAATTTAATTTTCTTAATACTAATATTAGCTTATATTATAATATGTATATCTTTATTTTATATTTTTAAATTATTAATAAAAATGAAAAAAAGCTAGCTAATTACCAGGACTATATCTAGGTTTTCCTTATAGTATTTTGCGAATACAAAGGCTTTCTAATTTCAGATAGTTGTTTAGTATTCCACTAGTTTTCCTAAGAAGACATTTCTAGTAGATTCATCTGCAAGCGAGTAAAATTACCACGTAATACAGCGAGTAAAAAAAGGTTGTAAAGAACCGACAGGCGAGGGCTGAAGGCGGAAGGCATGCCGATCCACGCTGGGCTCAGCTAGTTGTTAGTAGCACATCGTTTCGTGTATGAACTGCCGTGGCTCTCGTTTTCTTTAGACATATTGCAAAATAAACGTCCATCTTGCACAATGGGGTCTCATAACGACATACGTACAGGGCCGTTAGGGCCTTGCTATACGTCCAACGCTATATCCCATGGTCCAGTCGGTCAACGACGAGGACTTCAAGACTTGGTATGCACAGGCTACAGCCGTCGTTGAACAACTTCCCTGATGTAGATTTCCTCTGGCTTCACCTGTACCTTCTTAGGATCCGGCGGCGTAGGCTCTTGCTCGAATCATCGTCCACGTTTACACCTTTACGCAGCGCACTTGTGCGATGGAGATTGTAATTGGAGCAAGTGATGAGCTACGCCTATAGGGAAATATATGAGTTGACGCCGTTTCTGGGCCTTTCTATTGGGTTGGCTCTGGTCATAGAATACGACACGCTCAGAACTGGGAACTCATTTTAAGGTAAAACGATGCCGTAATATACTGTGCTCATGCCTCGTGTCCAGAAGAACAATGAATCGTGGCCACGGCTGGTGACGTGAAAAGTCTTTTTATTACTGTCCATAACGCATGCGGTACCAACCGATAACGCTTTAGGGTAGTCGTAGTCATGAGAAGTCAGTGAGATGAGCATGAGAATGAGGAAATTCGAAATTCATGCAGAATGGTCTAGATATGGGCGGGACTAGGGGGAGCTTGCTGAATGGACATGGCTAGGGCGGGCGGCCCAACCACATCTGAATGGCAGGCAGTGATATTTCTGATGTGTCAAACACCAATGTGTCTTTGTGAAAGAATCTTGACGGTCAGGGCATGGGAGGGTAATATAAAAGCCCATCCGAGGCAGGGAGCCTTGTTCAAATCTCTCAAACTCGGCCACGATAACGCTTTGCAATGTTATCGCTTTTCCAAGTAAGCTTGTCATATGGTGGAGCTGCTTTCGGATCTCAGACAACGCAGATCATGCAGGTTATTCCCAGGAACGAGCCAATGACATATAATACCTCAGAATCCTGCATATTGCGTTGTCGTTTTAACGGATCCCTCGGTAGTCACAACGACAAGGGAACTAGAGCAATGGGATTTATGCGTAAGGAAGAAACGCGGGGCTTACACACCGCCGATTCCGGCGGTGAGGACCTCAACGGACACTCGCTGAGGCTATACTTTCGTTGAGTGGGCTTGGTATAGAAATATGCTCATGTCACGGGCCCTGATGCCGTATGCAAGACATGGCAAGTTATTTTGGTACTCTCCGCGAAAGTGGAAGTGGCGTCCGGATTGTCTCGCTTCTGTTGCAGCTCTCCTGCAGCCCGGCACACGTCGGACCTTTGTAGGTTGTCAGAGCGCATCGCACTAGCATTCGGGAATCATGGGTTCAACTACCGCCGTCCCTGTGGCCCGTCTCGCGACTGCATTGACAAATCAGTGACCGAGCAAGGTGAAGTACGCAATATCGTGTCAAGACCCACCCAACGTTAAAAGAAGAGTTGTTCTAGGCTGTGGAGGCGGGATGGTAAAGCAGCATGCGCGGTGGAGAGATACAACGTCTACCGGAGTGAGGCTAAGTTGCAGATGAGGCGACTGGTACCAAAATTGGCTCTTGTTCGTGAGACTTTGGCTTTGCAAACATGTCGGTTGAATTCCAACTGTGATTGCCGATAGCTGGGGCTTGCTTGCCAAGGTACTCCGTAAGGCTGAACGCGTCATGAGCATGAGAGCATGCTTGTCTTGACTTTTGAGTGACTCTCACGCGAGGCTGCCACAGGTGGGCGAGCTTCTGGAAGAATACTGCCTGCACGCTCCAAGCACACCAGTGATGAGCTGAATAAAGGTGGCTGTAGACGCGCGGGGGAACCCCAGGGGGAAATACGGAGTATGGAGTGCGGAGTATGTACTCCATGTGATCAGTCTTGAACCAGGGAGTGCTCCGTGCTCGGCAGTGCTCAGTATCTCCTCACGAAAAACCACTTCTGAGGCCACTCTTGCATTGAAAATAACGTGTCTAGTGAACCGGATTATGCCGCACAACCCCAACGCCAAAGTTCGACCTCAATCTGGAGCATGGGGCCGTGTGGACGATTTGCTGGGGTTAACAGGGACGCGCTCCCTGGTGGCGTCTGGTCTGACGGCTTGTGTCGGCCATGAGCATCAGCAGCTGTGTGGAGACTCAAGGTGATGTTGCAAAGTGTGGGAACTGTCAGTACGCAGCCCTTATTGTAAACGCAACACCCAGCTTAGAATCCCAAATTGCATTGTGCAGTTCGGCTTGGGTGGGCCGACTTGTGACCCTTGGCGCCCCAAATGCAGTGATACCTGTTCACGACAATTAAGATGTGGACACACAATATCTGGACTATGTCGGGGAGCCATTGTTGAGTCATTGTCACGGATTGCACGACGTCGGCGCCAAGGGGAGAGCAGAAAACACTCGGCAGCCTGCCGTAATCGGTGTTTTCTCTGCCACCCATGTGAGTGCCACAAACGCCATTTGAGATGAAGGCTCATCGGGATATCCGTCATCCACACGACCTCGGTGCAAGCCACCAGCACCCAATATTGAACCTGCATGCCATGGCGGGTGGCCATGCGCCCTCCGGCTACTCCCTTGCGAGTAGGCTATGTATGATGCTGCTATTAGAGCCACAGGCTAAGCCGGACGACTGAATATGAAATGAGGACATGGATTTCGTCTTGAGATGTTTGACCGTATTGTGGGATAGATAAGGGCTCGTTGTCGTGCCCACAAATGCCAACTCTCGAGGCAAGCATCTCGGATTTCCGTCGGTGGCAGGTGGGCATCGGTTTTGAGACAGGCCGTCGCCCACGTTGTTAGGCTCGTTTCGACGGATGACCTGGAGAAATTGAGATAAGCACAGAGTCTAGGCAATCCTTGCAATGCTCCATCCCCACTGGCTCGCCACAACAGGGCCGTGAATAGGCTCCGCACTTCTCCGCAGCTAAGAAGGCTTGCAAGATATGCCAGGATGATTCTGGTGGTACGACTCGCGTGCTCTTTGGGTATTGGCTCAGCATCTGGGGGAGCTGGGTCACTTCTGGAAAACGGTGGGACTGTTCCAGAAACGCCTCATTTCGATAGTACATAGTACGTAGTACGGAGTACAATGATAACCATTGATACCTAGGCCAGATGATTGCGCCTCCCTCTCTCATTGACCGTTTCTGGCCGTAGCCGTGGGGGTTTACTTTCTCGGAACTGATTCGCCAGGCTCGACCCTGAAATTGCGTAGCTGAGGTCACGACTGTCAGGTCGCCTCTCGAAGGGGGACCATCTTGGTCGTGCTTACTTGAGGCTGTCAGTGTGAGGCAAACTTGACTTCATCTGGCCCAACAACGTTCCGTCAGCGGCTGGCATTCGGTGTCCGCCCTCATTCTCACCTACTTTGTCCTCCGTACTCCGTACGGAACATACGTCCCGCTATTATGACATCGGCGTTCAATGTTGTCAATTTCCTGCTCCCTCAGCATGTCAAAGCCTCAACCAGCCGAGTTGATGTCCTTCTGAATGGCTTTCGGAGTATTCATTGCGTTATTCTGTGGCGACCTGGCCAGGGACGGCGTTGTTCCCCACAAGATCACAACCCTGACCAACTCGAGGCTTGCTGTCAGATAAACAGGGTTCAGCTTGGGTAGCCCTGCAACTTGGTCGTCATCCGACGGGGCATCCTGTATTGTGCATTGAGTTGGTGCTGTGTGGTGTCGTGTTTTTCTTGCAGCTCCCAAGCCATTCAGCCCTTGGGGCGTTTTGAAGTGTCCCGCTTTGGCTGTGTCAAGACTGGGCAGGTAGGACCTAGCTTCCGCTAGCGGAGTCCCCAGACCTCCTTCCCACTTTACGGACGTTAGTTATCACTGCCTGCCCTCCACCTCAAAAAAATGATCACTGCTCTTCCCTAACTTCTCTTCTTTTCTTCTCCGCACTTGTTTCCATCTGATCGATTACCCATCACCGGATCGGAATACATATCGAGTGTTTCCCTTTTCCATCTTTTTTTGTGGGTTATTGTGAATACGTTGGTCATTGAAGTTGGGCCACCTCACTCCTAGCGCCGCCGTTTGATACCGACCAACTGCCCAGCTGGGTCCCTGTCCCGGACATACGGTGCCGTTGACACATTGTCTGGCACTGGCGTATACAACGTCACGAAACCTCAACGTCGCCGCCCAATTTGGATCCTGCTGGTCTCACACCAGATTCGCAAGTCTTTTGGGCCATTGTTCGCGGGAGTCGGCCAGAAACAAGCAGAGACTGTGTGAAACATTGGCTACCCGTGTCTGACATAGCCACCCATCCATCATGATGGAGAAGCACGACGAAAATGCCACTCACGATTCGGAGGCTGGCCAAATGGTTGAGAATGCCGAGTACAACTTAGCAGAACAGCACGATCAGCTGGCTCGTGGGCTAAAGAGTCGTCATATCCAGTTTTTGGCCCTTGGTGGTGCTATTGGTACTGGTCTCTTCATCGGCTCAGGAGGTATTCTGTCTTCCACGGGTCCTGCACCGCTCTTCATGGCCTACCTCTCCATGATGATGATTGTCTGGGTCGTTATGAACTGCCTTGCTGAAATGGTCACCTATCTGCCAATGCGCGGCATCACTGTTCCTTACTTCGTTGATCGCTTTGTTGACCCAAGTCTTGGTTTTGCTGCTGGTTGGAATTACTGGTATGCCTATGCCATCCTCATTGGTGCCGAAGCCACCGCTGCTGGTATTATCATTGATTATTGGGGTGCCAACGTCAACATTGCGGTATGGATCACCATTGTTTTGGCGGTTATCCTCTTCCTCAACATTATTGCGGTCAGCTTCTTCGGCGAAGCTGAATTTTGGTTTGCCAGTATTAAGCTCATCACCATCATGGGCCTCATCATTCTTGGTGTTGTCATTTTCTTTGGTGGCGCTCCCAAATCGGATGGTGTGCTCGGATTTCACTATTGGAAAGACCCGGGAGCCTTCGTTGAGTACAAGGCGTCTGGCAGCACTGGTCGCTTTCTTGGATATTGGCATGCTTTCGTCTCGGCCGGCTTCGCCTTCATCACCTCGCCCGAATTGATTGCCATTGCCGCTGGTGAAACTATTGCTCCTCGACGCAACATTCCCAAGGCAGCTCGTCGATTCGTCTGGCGTCTGGCAATCTTCTACGGCCTTGGTTCGCTCGTCATCGGCATCATGGTGCCTTCAAACGACCCTCAACTCCTGAATGCCGAGAAAGCGGATGCAAGCGCCTCACCTTTTGTCATTGGTATCCAGAACGTTGGCATCCCTACTCTGAACCACATCATCAACGCGGCTATCCTGACCTCAGCCTGGTCAGCTGGAAACTCCTTCCTCTACTCGGGTAGTCGTATTCTCTACTCCATGGCACTCAGCGGCCAGGCCCCCAAGTTGTTCCGCATCACCAACCGAAACGGTGTTCCTTGGGTTGCTGTTCTTGCAACTTGGTCCATTGGTCTCCTAGCCTATCTCAACGTTTCCAACTCTGGCGCCGAAGTCTTTACCTGGTTTACCAATATCTCCACCATCTCCGGTTTCATTGCCTGGATCATTGTTATGATCACCTACTTGCGTTTCCGCCGTACCATGATCTACAACAACCTCTTCGACAG
Source organism: Metarhizium brunneum (assembly GCF_013426205.1). Lineage (NCBI taxonomy): Eukaryota > Fungi > Ascomycota > Sordariomycetes > Hypocreales > Clavicipitaceae > Metarhizium > Metarhizium brunneum. Next base: position 3,092,563 of record NC_089424.1, on the reverse strand, counting down.
CCTACCCTACAAAACCCCGCTGCAGCCATACGCGACGTATGCTACACTGGGCGTCGTCAGTGTCCTCACAATTACCAATGGATTCCAAACTTTCATGCCCTTTAATGCTAAGAATTTTGTGGCTGCATACATTACGTTGCCCATTTTTGTCATCTTGTATATTGGCCACAAGATTTGGTTCCGGACCTCCCTGTATATCCCAGTCGACCAGATCGATGCCATCACAGGCAAGAAGGAGATGGATGAGCTGGAGGCCATGGAAGAGCCGCGTATCGCCAAGAACTGGTTGCAGAAGGTATGGTACTGGCTTGCATAGACGAGAAAGTGCCTGACGAGACACGAGTGCAGGTTGTTTGGTTGCAAATATGGTTGAGAATATCTCAAGATGCGTCCGTTTTGTTTCCGATGAGATGTCATTTACAGGGATATTTGTATATTTCACCATATTATCAACGGCAGTTGATACCCAAGATAGTTTTTTGCCTGAATGATGAATTTCCTGTCAATTCATGTCTATGTTTCCTCAATCCTCGAAGTCCGGATTACTTTTCATGTTCGGAGACATACACAGTGATCTTTCTTGTAGCACAAGAGGATTGGACTATTAGCGGCCCGCCTGCGCGTCTTTGATACCTGCGTACAAGCCAATGGAAAAGGACGCCATTCCAGCGTACAGTACATATCCCAAACGTAGAAATTTATGCAGAGCATCGAATCAAGTTTGGCCTCTGCGTGTATGTGAAGCAAAGCCCCCTTGCGCGCTCCAAGACGGCGTACGGACACACATGATTCGCACTTGAAATCGAATCCTCCAAGTTGGTCACGGGGATGTGTCTGCGGAAACGGGTTGTCCATGTAAACCCGATAGAGTGTGGCTCTATTTGCGGACAAAGACTGACCCATGTCAAGCATTTGAATACTTTTAGTAATAAGCATGCTTCATTCTGCTGAAACAGAAGCGACGGCTCCGGCTCGTTACAAATTTGACGTGTTATCCTGACTGCTGTGCTGAAGTTTGCGACGGCAGAGGAGGTCTCAATACGCACCTTGTACTATTTCCACCTCCAAATGAGACTTGCATCGGGTTAACAATCTGCAATGCTGCTTCACAAAGTGTTCCCTTGTCTCGCGGCGATCAACTGGAGCGTATTGGTCAATACCGGGATTGCGAAAGAGACGGCTACTAGGCAAATGTGGAATCCAGGGCATTGGACTGAATATAAACGTTTTTTTGCTGTTATTACAACGTGTTCCAGCTTTGTGGGATTGAATGTTTGCGCATTTCCTTTACATGTGGCGCGCGGGCGCATTTGGGAGTGAGAAGAAGCCTTTATGGATCGGGTATATACAACCAACTGCCATGCAACTTGTGTTGTCATGATGCGGATATTTATTGGCGATTTCATGCTTCCTGAAGACTCTTGGTAATGGATCAAGAAAATATTGGAAGAGAGAGAGCCGACATGTCGTGCGCGGTTATTATCTGCTTGTGTGCCAATCGGCGAAGTAGAATCTGTCCCAAAAAACACCATCATGTTTGGCCTGCAAGCTTGGCTGACTTGTAGCACATGGATTCCTTGGTAGTACCAGATGGGGAGTTTCTCTGCATTCTCGACATTCAACAGGCCCATTTCTTCCCGGGGCTCGCTGAAGCGCACATTACGTACTAGTAATTTGATGACTGCTTCTCGCTGATCGAAATTGAGTCTCAGATGCGTTGCTTTTGCTTCCGGAGATGCGCGGCACATGACCGGAAGGGCTTGAGTGGTTTAATAGCCGGTACGCCAATCAACCCTGTCTCCTCCTAGAATGCCGACAGATTGCTCGCCGTCTTGTACCGGGGTTCTCTAGTCAAGTGCATCTACTCCGTACTTCGTAGATCAATCTTGATGGGCGGCGCAGGTGGAAGATGGTTGGGATGGCGACTTTCACCAAAGCAAGCAGGCGGGGACCATTTATTAGTGCGCCGAGAGGGAAATCATCAAGGGGAGTGGATTCTGATATTCTCGTGCACGATGAAGTTCATGATGATGTGATGGTGGTGATGCAACGATGGTCCTGTGAGAGAAGTGGGCACAGAAGCATGAAGCCATGGAAACCTCTAGTCTAGTAATTCGTTGACGGCGTACGGAGCACGGTCAAACCGGAGCCATGATGCTTCCGTCCAGGAACGGGCATCTCATTTTAAGCATGTTTCTGCACAATATGTGTGCCATCGTCACATGGCGGCACAAATACCCCGATGTAACATGGACTACCTGATAGAGCCTGAAACATGGGAGCACAACGAAGCATGTCGGGACAAGGCACGGGCTGTTGCCGGCCTCTTGATTGCTTGAAGAAGATGGTCATCAAAGCTGGGCGCGAAACGGAAATGAGGATGCAATGTGCTTGGCGTTGTGTAAGACGAAGCCGGGGCAAACAAGAGGCGAAATTGCTTCTTTTTGTGGCATCCACCCAGCGATTCGCTTGACAATCTGACCATCATTTGGCGAGGCTTGGCAGATGCATTGGCTGGAGAAGATATTATCCGATCGACCCATGAGCCCGTGACGGCCTCTGTCCTGTTGAGAGGAGAGACTCAATGGAACTAGCGGTTGATGCCGAATGTTGAGGATTCTACGTAGTAGGTTTTGGATCTCTTTAGCTGCGAAATGGCTCGTGGGGCCTCCTCTGCCATATGTACAATCAATTGATCTTCTTAAGTGGAAGAGAAAAAGCCCACTGAGTTGCCAACGGGTAAGTGAGTCTCTACGAGCCATCTCGCGGCTAAAGAGATAGTAGCCCAAGACTCCGACCAGAAAACTTTCGCGCAGCGAGTCCATGGGCTGGATGTATTGACATATCCAATCAATGTCTTTTGTCTCGTAGCCAGGAGTATTAAAGCTGGCCTACTCGGACTAGTAGAGCAAATATTTGTACTAAGCATTCAGACCATTGAATCGAGACATTGAGTGGGGGAGTGGATGTGCAATCCGAAACAGGCAAGGCGCCAGGAACGCAAATTGCCATTTGGAGGAAATGGCCGCTGGAGCGGGGAGAATTGACCCAATCAATGTAAGAGAAGGAGATTACCCAAATTTTAAATTCCACGAGGCCGTCTCAAAGTTGGCAATGCAAAATCGCGGCTGGCGCGGGGGAGGGCATGATGCTTGACTTGACTGCAGGTGTAGCATTCATGCTGTCGGCCGAAGCAAGGATCATGTGATGGGAACAGCGATTCGCCGTTGTAAAAAGACCAAAAAAGAAAAAAACAACGTCATCGAGGGGCGTAACCACCATGACTTTCACTCTTCGCACCGGAATTAGCAGCAGAGTGTGTTTTCATATCAACAACAGTGCCCGCCCTCTACGTCTGCTCCTTGAAACCGAGGGCGGAAACCAAATTGGCCCACGCGCGAGTCCGAGTCCCAGTCCGTGCGTGTGAGCGTGTAAGTCGAGGTTTTCGACTGAGGGAGGGTCGTGACTGAAACAATGAATAGCCACGGAGAGACATGGTCGCAATGAAGTCTGCAGAGTGCGTGCTCGGCACTCGCTCCACCCGCAACTGCTCAGTCCCGTTTCACGCAATTGACTATGCGCCGGTCCAAGTTTGACACAACTCAATTCCATCAACGTGGCCTTAGCGAACACGTCTCGGGATTGTTATGTAGCGCGTCGCGCGGCATGAGAATGATCGCGCTGACGGCAATGAAGCCGTTTGCGAAGAACTTGCTGCTTTCCTGTACTGAGCATTGCGGTAATTTAGGTAGTTGAGTTATTTGTCGCATCGCGAGTTTCGGACCGAGTCGCAGAAAGGAGTTTTGCAGTTTGGCAGGGACGACGTGGAAAGGGAAGCGGAGCCGCCCTGGTGCTTTCAATGTTCCTTCCCATGAGGGAAATAGAGTCAACTAGTCCACCGAGTCCCCTGCTGGTACGCAGTTCAGCCCACGCGACATGGTTGCCGTAGCAGAATTCGCCCTGTTGCCTAGGTATTTCGACACATGGTCGCAGTCAAGGGGTACATGGGGGTGCCTTAGGTGCATGGGGCGCATGGGTCCATCGGTCAAAATGCGCCAATGAGGCGCCGCCCAGGTGGTGAACTAGCCAACGCCGTATTGGAGGGCAGCCAGGGCATCCAGGGCGCAGATGCAGCCACGACCACGACGAAGACAACCACTGGCTCCGGCGGGCAGGTGCACAGGACGGGAAAGAGCGTTGGGCGGCCCTGCCCGGCACGATGTTGGTCTCTGGTTTGTCTCACCAGACGCCCTCATTTTTGGGTTGGGCCTCTTTGGCCTCTTTGGCCTCTTTGGCCCTCTCAGCTCGCCCCCATGCCCGACATACTAATGGCTGTTGCCCCCGTCTCGTCGATGCCTCTTGTTTTCTCCTCGTCGACACCACGTTTCGCTTCATCCTGCTCGCTCACACCACTGTCACGGCTTCGTTGGCAAAGCCTCTACATTCTGCGTTTCACACAAGTCATTCATTCTGTGTTGAATCCATACGACGACACGTCGGGCTGCTTTAAGTATCCCTCCACCACACTCGCTCTCCCCCAACCGAAGGAACGGCCAGACCAGACCCGGTTACAACGATTGTCACTGTCACTGCTGGAATTGTTTCTTCAGCCTGTCCCGATACTCGCCGTCGCGGGTTGTGTTCATCCCAAGTCTGTCTTATATATATCTACACGATCTACACCGGCCCGCTTGGCTGGTATCCGAGTTGGCGATTTCATTGCAATTTCTGTTCCGGGCAAAGCAATCATCAAGGAGCATAAAGCACAGCGCACAAAATGCAGCTGATCAAGTTGGTCATCGCCGCTCTGCCGGCCCTGGCTCTTGCCGATACCAGCGCCGCACCAACGACGACATACACTTACACCAACACCATGACCATGGTCAAGACCATCACTCTCGCCCAAGTCCATACCGTTACCTCAACCTGGGACACCAACTCGACTACGACTACCTTTGCGCCTACTGGTGGGATGACGTCTTTCACACCCCCGGCTGCCACCACTGCACCAGCTCCTGCCACGAAAGGACCCGATAACGCTGCTGGTGTCCTCGATGCCACCAAGGTCGCCTTTGCTGGTGTTGCTGGCATGTTGGTCGTTGCACTGATGTAAAATCAGGCTCGTGTATGATGGACCCTAAGGGGGACTAAGGGTTCAGACATGAGAAAGACTCCGAGTTGGGTCAGTACACTCATTTTCGGCATTTTATTGTGGCAATCCCGCCATTTCGGTCGACCATTCATTCCCTTTGTCAATTTTTGTTCAGCCATGGGCAATTATCAACTTCATCTACATGATGCACCATGATGATGACGACTTCACGGCCGCAGAGGAAGCGAATCATCGTTCGACTCTATGAAACATGTCTCGACTACTACGCACGCTCACAAATGGACATGACGCTCACTCTTGCTTCGTTGATCAACAAGTTCTAGCCATTGCGCTCGTGACATGCGTACTCGCCATGTAGCAGCGCCGGCCAAAACTTGATCCCTCTTTCCCTTCCTCTTCGATGTTCAATTTCTTGCACCAGTCACAAGACACGCGCGCGTCGATTGCGCTGCGCTGGTAACTCAAGATTTCATTATATCTGGCTCTTGTGTGTGCCTGCTGGATGGATATATATTTTTGTGCTACTTTATTGGCCACCTTTTCAACAAGTCTTCAGCTGGGCTGTTCACAGGGTGCGAGAAGCCCAGTGCCACGAGGACACGCCAATGACCAAGGATGACGGGAGCCAGGATGCTTGGTTGCAGAAGGCTCGTCAAAAGCAATCTAATGTTGTGCTACTCTGCAGGCCGCCATCTGGTTTTTGTGTTTTTAATTCGATTCTATCGGTGATACCCTTTGTGCTCTGGAAAGGCATTTTTGGGCAATATGCTCGCAATGTCTAGGAGCTTTTGTTTTTTTCTTGGCGATTTTGGAGGATTGTGAATAAGCATTCTGATTCGCGCTTTAAATATTAAGCAATTATCCAGATGGAGAAGTAGTTTTGGCATATGACAGTTACTTTTTTTAACGGAATCTATCGTATTACATATGCATCATTTTGGTCCAACCAACCTGTTCTTGGAGTTGTAAATGTTTTTCCGAAGACCTCTGGACGTGGCCCATGTGCCCAAGGAGAAAGATGCGCGTCTCTGGTAATGTGTCGCATGTAAAGGTCGTAGTCGTAAACTACCGTGGGGGCGCGGGCGATATTCGTATTCATTTAATTCGATTCGAATTGCCACAGCAGCCTGTGGTGTAGAAGCATAGCGTATGGGGGAGCATGGCGCAACGCTGAATGTTTAGTTGCAGCAATGGGATTTCGGGGACATTTAAACAGCGTAACGGAAGCAAGGTTATGAGGATTGGATCGCGTATTTAGACGACTGACTCAGAGAGGGTGACGTATTCGAAAGTCATTTAGATCTTGACTGCCGCTAAGACGTAGGGGGAGGCGAATGGACCTGGGGTCACGCCGCTATTAATACCAGGGCTCTTCACGTCACGGAGCTCATTCTGCTTCCTGGGGTAAAGGGCAAGTCTCGTTGTAAAACCACTCGTAGAATAGCTGAGCGAGGCGAATTGCGAGGGAAGCATGAGGCTGCGCTACCATCGAAGCGTGCCGACTACGAAATACTGACAAGGAGAGAATGCACATAACACTCATAATAAAAGTAGCAATATTAAGACCTATCTATTCTGTTTGGGATACTAATCTATCTAGTGATGGTGTGTGCCCAGAGGGCAAGTTTGGACTTGACTCTGGCGGCGTCTACATCATGAGCGCCAGGCCAACAGCGGCAGCCAGGACGTGGAAACCGACTGCGCGCTTGGTGGAACCAGCGACCACGGGCGACGTGTTCTTGGGGTGTGTCGCGGAATTGACGCCGGCGGGACGCTGCTTGTCGCCGGAAGGGCTGGGGCCGGCGGAACTTGGCTTGTTGCCGGGACCTGCCTTGTTGCCGGACTCGCCGGGGCCTTGGTGGCCGGCGTCGGCCTTGTTGCTGGGCTTGGCGGGATGCTCGTTGTGGCCGGACTTGTTGGGCTCTGGCTCGTGGCTGGCGCTGCCGCCGTTGCCGGGCTTGCCGGGGCCTTCGACATGTCCGGTGCCTGCTTTGTTGGCGGGGCTGCCAGAGTCTGCTGGCTTTCCGGAATTGCCGTGGTTCTCGGGCTTGCCTGAGCCGGAGCCGGGTGAGCCGGAGCCGGAGGGGGTGGAGCTCGGCGAGCCAGAACCATTTGAACCAGAACCAGGTGAACCAGAACCAGGGGAACCAGAACCAGGGGAACCAGAGCCGGGTGAACCAGAACCAGGTGAACCAGAACCAGGGGAACCAGAGCTGGGTGAACCAGAACCCTTTGAACCAGAGCCAGGCGAACCGGAGCTCGGGGAACCAGACCCGGGGGAGCCGGAGCTTGGCGAGCCAGAACCATTTGGACCAGAGCCAGGTGAACCGGAGCCCGGCGAGGCACCGGGAGCAGGCTTTACAGGCGGAGGAGCAACGCAATCACCGGTACAGCCAGGCCGGGCAGTGCAGTGGCCGTCGTCGCAAACCCACATCTTATGGCAGTCCTCCCCGTGGCAGGCCTGGTGCTCACAGTGTCCGTTGCTACAAACCAGCTTCTTGTCGCACTCGTCGCCGTAGCAGGCCGCGGGCGTGCACTGGCCGTCCCAGCAGACAACCTTTTGGTTGCAGCGGTCACCACGGCACTTGGAGTACCTGCACTCGTCGTCCTTGCAGTGGACGAGCCTGTGCGGGCTGGACTCCGGGGACGCCTCGCACTGGTACTGGACGCCGTCGAAGACGACACGCGTGTGCTGGCACTCGTCGCAGCCGGGGCCGGAAACGCAGTAGTCGCCGTAGCAGGTGACGACCTTGTTGTGCCACTCTTCCGGGCCCGGCCGGGCGGTCACCGTGGCAATCCAGGTCTTGGTGGTCGTCTGGCCGACGGGGCAGTCTGTGACTACGGGCGGGCAGGACGTGACGGTGATGACTTGGGTGCTGGTCACGACCTTGAGCGCCGCGGTAGGACGCTCATTCTTGCGCTCGTAGACGGAGAGGAGCACGCCTGCGGGAACGTCGCCGCGGCGAGCGAGTCTTGCTTTGCCGCCACACACTTGGTTCTTGTTACCGGGGCAAGGCTTGTCGCATTGGGCGCTGCTGACTTTGCCGTCACTTGGCTCGATCCTTTGGCCGCAGTAGCAGTCACTACGTGTTGTTAGTGATGAGTTCAATGTCCTGTTACCTGTAAAAAGGGGGGGTGTTGACTCACGTGTCGTAGACTCCGAAGAACGGCGAAGGGCAGCTCGAGGCGCACAGGTCCAAGCTCATGGCATTGCTCGAGGCAACCTTTTGAAACGTGGGAAAGCCCCTGGAAGAACTGAAGCACCCGAGAAGCTCGAAGGGACCGACTCTTGGCGGCTGGGGATTGCCCGCCGAAGTAGGGCGTGATGAAGTGTGCCCTGTTGAGGACGGCTGTCCGGGCGAAGCGGGCTGGGCGGAATGTCCACCGGACGAGGAGGGTTTGACGAATGATGGTCCCTGTCCGCTGGGCTGGCTCTCAGACGAAGGCTCAGCAGAAGATGGTTTGGCTGACGGGGCCTGCTTGCTGCCAGGCTTGCCGGATGATGCTGCTACCTTTGACGGAACGCCCGATGCCGGCTCACTGAATACCGAGGGCTTGGATGGTGATGGCTGAGAGGATGTAGCGTTTGACCATACCGGGGCACCTGAAGGAGCTGGGATATTGGATGGCGCGGGCTTAGACGATGCCAGTTGAGACGTTGCATTTGACCAGACCGACACACTTGAGCTAGCAGGGACATTGGATGATGCCGGCTTAGAAGAAACCGGGTGAGACGATGTAGCGTTCGATCGGGCCGGCACGCTTGAAGAAACCGGGCCATTGGATGATGACGGCTTAGAAAGTGACGGCTGAGACGACGTGGCATTTGACCATACCGGGACACCCGAAGAAGCCGGGGCATTGGATGATGCCGGCCTAGAAGAAGCCGGGTGAGACGATGTAGCATTCGACCGGGCTGACACGCTTGAAGAAACCGGGCCATTGGATGATGACGGCTTAGAAAGTGACAGCTGAGACGACGTGGAATTTGACCAGACTGACACAACCGAAGAAGCTGGCACACCGGATGACGCCGACTTGGATAGTGATGCTCGAGACGATGTGGCATTTACCCTTGCCGAGGCACTTGAAAACGAGGCACTGGACGAAACCGGAACGTTCGAGGACGCTGAAGCACGCGATGCCGGCGAGCTGGATGAGACGACGGACGAGGACGGAGCACTCGACTTTGCTACGGCGCTCGAGGACGCTGCTTTAGATGACGCCGAGGCACTTGAGGATGAGGAAGCATTTGAAGAAGCCGGGATGCTGGAGGAGGCTCGGCTGCTTGAGGCAGATGAAGCACTTGACGCGGAAGCTCTGGAAGACGCCGAGGCCCTGGATGAGGCCGCAGAGCTGGCTGAAGACGCGGCACTGGAGGATGATGAACCAGACGAAGCCGGAGTATTCGACGATGCTGAGGCACTCGAAGACGCATGCGCACTTGAGGGCCGGACGTTGGACGCCGAAGCACTGGATGAAGCCGACGCTTTCGATGATGCAGAACCGGAGGAAGCCGCGGCACTTGAAGCTGAAGAGCTTGATGCTGCTGAAGTCTTTGAAGATGCCGATGCCTTTGATGATGCTGAAGCGCTTGAAGCTGAAGAGCTTGATGCTGCTGAAGTCTTTGAAGATGCCGATGCCTTTGATGATGCTGAAGCGCTTGAAGCTGAAGAGCTCGAGACTACTGAAGCCTTGGAGGATTCTGATGCCTTTGATGATGGCAATACGCTTGATGATACTGAAGCCTTTGAAGATGCCGATGCCTTTGATGACGCCGAGGCACTCGAAGCCGGTACACTTGAAGCTGACGCACTCGAGGCTACTGAAGCCTTTGATGATGCTGAAGCGCTTGAAGCTGAAGAGCTCGAGGCTACTGATGCTCTCGAAGATGCCGATGCCTTTGATGATGCCGATACACTCGAAGCCGGTACACTTGAAGCTGATGCACTCGATATCGATGTCTTTGACGATGACGATGCGCTTGATGATGCTACTGCACTGGATACTGATGAACTCGAAGACGCCGACGCTTTTGATGATGCCGAGGCACTCGAGGATCCTGGCACACTTGAGGACGCTACCGCACTGGAAGCCGATGCACTCGAAGCCGAAGAGCTCGAGGATGCCGACACACCCGAGGATGCTGATGCTGACGATGCACCCGCTTGTCTCTTGACAACCCGACTAGCACGACAAGCCAACGCAGCGTTTGCAGTCTTTCGGTCTCGGCAGGCCTGTATCTCGGCCGGCACTATCTCTTCCCTCCCCGAGACGTCGAGCCTCAAATCCTTGCCTGGCTTCCACACGGCAACAGCCTGGTAACAAGCGCCGTGAACATCTACACCAGAACACGGATTCTGCGCATTGTCAGCCGCCGTCACAGCAGCCGCGAGGGAGACGGTCCCCAAGAAGACGATGCCCCTCATGATAACTATCTAGGTATAACGAGTGAATGGGACAAGCAAAAACAAGGAGAGTACCGAGTCTCAAAAGGCTCTTGAGTCGACACCACTTCTCCGGCACACTTCCCAAGAGGACCAACTCTTAAATAACACAGGACCTGCCGAATCGCCATGAGCCTCAGTGGTCGATGCAGTTCCGGCAATGGGGCTTGATCCTTTCCGTGGCAACATCAGGCGACTATATGCTCTGGAGGAATGCTATCCCTCACATTAACTCTAGTCGGCATCGCGATAATACGAAGTACATGCGTATCCGAGAAGCCACAACTATTGCAGCGGGGACCTGTATGTACAAACATGTAGTACAACAGTGAATGGGTCAAGTGGACGAGGAATGAGATAATGGAGACTCGAGAGCTTGCCTGCTCAGCCTGGCGATGTCGGCATCGGTCAAGTCCCTCGACGCCTGCTTTCAGAAGAGAAAGATACCCATCGTGGTGTGGGTTCGGGAATAATAGATGCTGTTATTGGGGGGGCTTGCAAGGAAGAATGGCATTCATCGTTGGCGAGGAATGGAGGCTTGGTTGAAGCAGGGCGTCGTGAGGTGATTTAAAATTCGATAGCTTCCTTTTCTCCACTCTGGCTGTGAGATGAGATGAGCAGATTCAAAGGATACAGCATGGACAGAAGTTAGAACCGCCCGACAGCAAATACAGCAAGTTGAAGGGAGGCGAGGCGGCCCCCCTTTTCAAGTCGGAGAATATCATTGTGTTGCGGCCCGGAGCGAAACTGAACCAAACCATCCTGATTCATACACGTCTCGAGCTATGCTTGCGCACCGAAAATAAAAACTTGGCGTGGAGAAAGCACGGCCGTGAAAGAAGAGTGCCCTGAGTCCCTGAGTGAAGCTTAGCATTCTTGTTGAGAGGTGCCTATGCTATATCACGTCCCGGATATATACAGGGAGGCGCGAATCTGAACAAGGGCGGTGGCTCGGCGTGGGACGCTCAGTCTGCAGTCTGCACGATCTGAATCTAGAGTTGACGCCATTTACAAATCCATCTGTTGACTGACATGTTGCCTGCCCTGTCCCGGCGTTGCGCAAGGCTATTATACATCATGGCAAGGAGTGTCTTGTTCAGAATAAGCTGTTTTCATGTGTATTCGATGACGTCTCTCGTTTACTACGCTCTTTGCATCTATCAACCTGGGTGCCATGCACAATGTTCCCATCAGGGCAGCACAACAAGGGAGTCTTCCTTCAAATCCTGCATCTTGGCAAAATGGAATCTTGTTCACTTGGCCTACTATCATGCGTACTAACTGGGTCGCCCGATTTGTATGTGCCCCAGTCGCAATCACGTCAACGGTTTTGCTTTGCCGTTGAATGCTGACATTGGAGCCGCAATTCGATTCGGTTCGCCCGTATCATGTACATACGCACCATACAAACCAGACACTCATTCAATAACATGGCCGCCATCCCTGCCAAGCAAGAATGGGCAATTGGCTGGAAGTTGAACTGTCCCTCTTATAGTATGTACATACATACATGAGTCGCAAAAAGTCGACGATGATTTGTCATGCTTGAGGTCGGCGCTGCTCCAGGGCAAAAACACGCAGTTTTTGCCCGTGGCTGCAACCAGCTGAGGCACTCATCTTTTTTAACGGTGTTGTTTCCTGCTTGATAGGACCCGAGACTCCGCGACTGGGTGGGAACCTAGTCTCGCCCGCGAGTGTGTCTGTGAATCTGCCTGAGCCGTCAACGTGCGCGTGGATGGCGCTTCGGGCGACGCATTCCGAGGCAGCGGGCGCGAAAGCTGCGCACGTCGGCAACCGGCAGGGTGGTGCTTGTTATTACGGATCGTTATGGATGATGGCAAGAGTAGAGAATGCAAACGATGTTGTCCCCGCGGTTGGAGACGCTGGCCACGGAGCATCGGCGCGCACACATGTACGATTCCAGGGTGGCCCGCTCGGCATGTCAAGTCGCAGAGTCTATGGTCTTTTCACCGGTATCATGCATGCCAGGCTGTGGCTAATATCCTCGCAATCCCCGGTGTTTTGTCGTTTCCGGTTCCAGGTTGTTGTCCTTGGGGGGCGGGAGGAACGAAAGCGTCAGGTCTGCCGCGCTGTGTATAGTGCGTATAGTCTGTGGTTACCGAGGCCTTGCTCTGACTTTTACCTAGTACGAGTTTGGTAGTTCTTTGGTTCACTTTCATAGAGTATGGAAGGCGTTGCCAAATCTACGCGTTATTCTGTGTTATGCATGGTCTGGTTCACTGAAAAGTCTGAAGCACTCTCCACCAAAGCCCCACGCTTGGACACTAGGTATCCGAGAATTTTATATTGTTTCCCCACGTCTCGCGAACCGTGGAAACTCTATCGGAGTAATTAAGCTTGGCTATTTGAGTCGCAGGGTTGTCAGGACTTTGGCTGGTCGGCAAACTAGCACTGTAGCTCGTGGGGAGGATGACGGGCGAAAACCGTAGCTTTTATTAGACAAAGGGTATGAAAGGATAAATTCCAGCATCTTGGGCATGTTGGTCCTTGGGCAAGTTTGGTATGTACTTAGTTTATGCATGTATCCTGCCACTGAGTTGACGTACTCTGGAGGAGGGCAAAGTATCAGCTTGGCTAATACAGGGTCGAACAGCGTGAAGACTGAACAAGAGAGCAATTCATTGACTTGCAATGACCCTCAAGATGTCCGACATATGTAGTTTCCAAAAAGGGTCCAAATTGGGTTGTTGACCAACATGTTATTCGCCCATTGGTCCAGCTTCAACTCATCAATGGCCACCATGTCGAGTCGAGTCAAAATAACCCACCCTATACTAGCAGCCCACTTGGAAGAGGCAGATCATGTCCAGACATTATTCTTGTAGTTTCTATATATACATGCTCCGCCTAGTTTTTAAATTTGTACAGTCTACGTGAATATGTTTGGCATACTCGCCTGGCAAATATATATGTTCCTAGTATACTAAAACACACGGTGCGATGGCTAATTACATGTTGGGTCAAATTACGTTTGCCTCGCACTGCATGTAAAAGTGTCACATGCATTCATCCGTCCAAACCACAGGGCAGCGTGTTCCTTACATGAATCTCGGCCATGAAGCTTGCCGTTCTTATTTAGCGAATCTACCACGCGAAATGGAAGCAAGCGGATGTTTCTAGATCAGGTCTCGTGAGTCAAGTCTGGTGTACTACTACCGTCCCCATGGTCTAGGGTAAGCTTCTCGCCACGCCAAGTCGATACCAGACTCACATCGTTCCACGCGCCAGGGTTGGCAGGGTCAAGGTCGTCAAGAGCGCGCCAAGCGGCAGCCTCGGCGAGTCTCGTGAGTCCTGTCCAGTCCTGGATGCCCGTTCCCATTCCATCCCTGGTCCTGGCGCTCGACATCGAGTTCGCCGCGAAATGCCAAGACCGCCGGAAGCCACGGTGTGGTTCCGGGAGAAACGCCGCCCAGGAGGCACCCAGCACCCGTCGACATGGGCACTCCCTCTCGTTCGCTGCTCGCGGCTCTCCGCCAAGCGTCTCTCGTCCCAAAGTGGCAAGTCGTCATGCACAGACGGTTGTTGCGAGTTTCATTTCCGACCTGTTGCCGTCGCGGCGCGGCTCCTGGTGGTCGATGCCGGAATCCTGCTGGCGGCGAGTGTCACGTGCGCTGCTCGTCGGCCAGCAAGAGACGTCGGGTTCTGCCGTCACATGGCCTTTGCGGCTGCTTTCCATGCTTGGTCATTGACGTCCGTTGCGCTGGTTCAATGGTTGCTGCCGTGGCGACGCCGTGTCTCACGCTCGCGAGCCTGCTGCGTGATCGCCGTGTCGTGCCTCTCTTTGCGTTGCCGCGATGCCTCACGAATTGGCAATCAACGGGGTATTATCCTGGCGGGAGTGTCTTGGCGGACTTGGCGTACGTACGGCAAGGTTCAGCTCGAATCGCTCAAAGTTTGTTGTTGCGTCGGGAGAAAATGAAGACGATTGAACGGACATTTACGCTGCTCGGCGGGCTTACGTGGCCGGCCTTGGGCTGCGACTCTCGAGCGGCCGACAGGGATCAATTGACCTGCAGAGTTCAATGGCACTACCATGTCCGTTAATAAAACCTTCATTCGGACCTGTCGTCCTTTTGACTTGACGGGCCAGGTGAGACTTTTCGACGCGTGGTTTCGAACTACTCTAGTCTCTGGGGGTCGCTCGGCCTCGGATGATCGACAACCGATGATCGGGTTTGCTGCCACATCGGAAAAATTCCTCCAGATGTCCAGTCGTCCCTTTCGAGTCCGTGGCCCCCGCCGGACCTGGTGTCGTCTCTTTTTTGGCCCGTTGTTGCTGCTTCAAGTGCTCCTTTGCTGCGTTTTATGCGCGTATGAAGCGGCGTCTTGGAAATCGACGGCAACATCGCACCGTGTCCGGCTGTACGATTCAATGTATCTGCAATAACATAGAATGACAACAATGCTGGGCAGGCACACATCATGTGTCGGTGATTTGGGGTGCACCTTTCTGAGCACGCGACACCAGCAGCCCGCCATCTCGCTGCGGCGGCGCCTAGCCAAACTTACCGCCCGTCAAACCACGCTGCCTTTTATGGGTGTAGAATTCGTCGTTGCATGCAATCCGTATTCCGGTCCAGTCTAGTCTCTTGGCAAACCGACTCTGTGCAGTCCCAACCCCAGATATATTGCACTGGAGCACTTGTGAGACAAATACTACCTAGGCCCTTGGGCCGTCCCCAAGTCATGGCAGTCGTCCAAGGGATACCATTGAGCCGAAACCATTCCCTTGACGCCAAGCGACGCCGTTGTTGGAACTCGTCTGGCGTCTTCTTGCGATGCCGCACTGGGCATTGGACGGGTAGACAGGCTGCATTCCTGGGACCGACGCCAAAGTGGCAGCTTGGGCGCGACTGCAAAGAACATTCATGGCATAAAGTTACAACATACATTGGTTGCCCAGCTTCACCCTGTCGCCGAGACACCCCATACTAGCTTGGCAGGAGGCATGTCCCCAGCACCTAGGTAGGTCAGTACATAAGGTTATTTCTCCCATTGGATCATACCCTGGAGGCAGTCCCCCGACCGTGTTCAGCTACGGAGCCGAATCGGCAGCGAGATAAACGTTCTTGGCTGTCACACAAACGGGGGCTGATCAGTGATGACGTGTGCAGATGAAGGGACAAGATATTCGCCTCGGGGTGGACCTTGAGGCGTCCTTGTCGCATGTTCAGTTGCTGCATCTGGCCTGCCCTTGCACCTTGGACCCTGGACCTTGATGCATCTGGTGCCTCAGTCTCGTTTTTTCAAAGTGCCCGTTTGCTCTCCGTGGATGCTGGGCCGGGAGTTGCCAACACGGTTGGGGGGAAAGACTCAACATCACGACTTGGCTCTTTTCCCATTCTGCCTCGGCCGTCCCCTTTTTGCTCCCGCACCCACGAGACCGCCTGCACAGCGCCCGCGAACGAGATCCCTTGGGACCCGTAGCATCCGGGTCGAGCGGCCAAAGATGGCTGACGCGGTGGCATGTGGCGGCCGCGAGCGTGGAAGAAGGTGCCGATTTCCGGTTTTCTCGTCTCCGCTCTCTTATTCCCTTGCTGGCTATTGGCGAGGCCGTGAGCCGTTGGCCAGATGGGGCAAGCGGAACGTCAGCCTCACCTGGTCTGGCCAACGCCCTGGTATTATCAGCTTCGCCGTGCGTCAAGAATAGCACACACCATGGCCACGCAACGTCTGTCTGTTCTTGGCGCCCCGGCTACCTTTGGGCGTCTCGATACCGCCGACAATCCGCTGTTGGCAGATGGCCTTTCTTGGCTGGCGGCGGCTACAAGTCGTGCACTCGTACGGCTTTTTCGCTGTCTGCCGCTTACTTCTTGCCCATGGCTCCTAGTTGTAAAGCGACATGTCACAAAGGACAGAGCAGAGTTCCCTGGCATCTGAAAGCCAGATGTGCTGTAAAAACCAGGGGCCAGGCCAGGACGCAGCGCCCAACTGGGAATCCGTCTCCCATGGATGGAAGGGAAGGCCCTGGCTGTAGTAGAGTTTGCAACAACAAATAGTACATGGTTCTCGAGAAGCCCACACATATCCGTTATGGAGCCCCGGGGCTCGCCAAGAAGTAAACTGAATAGCCAAAAGAGAACGCTATCGCCTCGTCGCGGTGCATGGCCAGCTCCCCTGAAACGCCGCATCGGACGAGCACGCGACCACGCCTCCATGCCCACGCCGTCCAGGACACCCCTGAGGGTAACCATAGCCTGCGATCTTGTTTGGAGCTTGACCCCATCCTTTTGTTACCAGTGCTCGGGTATCGGCTGGGCAAGCCATTCGCAGTGTGCTTGCGCGTCCCAAAAGTGAGCCATATGGTCAAAAGCGTCTGATGCCCTTGGTGACACCACCAGACCATGTTTTGTAAAAGGAGCAACTCCAGGAACAATATACGAGGGCGGAAACGTCTCCAAGGCCACGGCCCCATCTCGCATGTCCAGCATCATCTACACCATACTTGACCCTGCGCACCTATATACTCCCTCATAAGCCGGTTTCTACACCTCACCTGACCAAAACAACGCACCGCATACAATGAAGCATTGTCCAACGCTGTAGCACACCACGCACATCTACCGTCCGTTGCTGAAAATGGGGTCCAGCCGTGTGCTCCTCGCGCTGCGCCTCTGCTCGGCGGCATGCGTCGTCATGGTGCTGACCTCGGGCTACATCCTATTCCAGAGCCCCGTGTTCATCGAGGTCGCGGAGCCGTTCCCCATACCAACCCCCATACCGGCAGAGGGCATCGAGAGGAACGCGCACAAGAACCTCGGCTCCGGCTCTACCAAGTACTACTCGGAACCGGGGGGCAGCTACGAGCTTATGCACTACGACACGCGGTACTTCCAGAAGGAACTGGCGGCCGACGAGCGGCGCACCGTCCTGGAGGACCTCATCCGGAGCTACCTCAACGTCACGAACCACTACGAGATCGAGACGTGGCTGGCCCACGGCACGCTCATGGGCTGGTGGTGGGGAGGCCGCATCATGCCCTGGGACTCCGACATTGACGTGCAGCTCTCCTTCGAGACGCTGGACAGCATCGCCCCGGAGCTCAACTTCACCGAGTTCCGCTACGAGATGCGCCACGCCGACGGCCAGCTCGTCTCCAAGTCGTACCTGCTCGACATCAACCCCTACTACGGCGAGGTTGGCGTCGGCGACGGCAACAACGTCATCGACGCCCGCTGGATCGACACCCACAGCGGCATGTTCGTCGACATTACCGCCGTGCGGCGGCGGGACGACTCGGGGAAATGGAGCTGCAAGGACAGGCACACGTACGAGGGGGCGGAGCTGTGGCCGCTGATCGAGTCGGAGTTTGAGGGCGTCGCGGCCTTGGTTCCCGCCAAGCCGACGGCGCTTCTGCGCGCCGAGTACGGGCAGGAGAGTACGCAGAGGGAGGAATTCATGGGGTATGTCGTTGCGTCTTGAGACGGAAAACTTGTTACCTTGGATGTTTGCTAACGGTGCCGTGAATCTTGTAGACACCACTGGGACCATTCTAACAAGTCGTGGGTGCATGACCCGTGACGACTCGACTGGCATCTACGGAGCCTGCCGGGTGTACATATTGCATATATATCATGGAGCGTGGAATCGACGAGTGGCGGGTACGCATGGTCCTGGGGGGCGGGACGCGGAATAATGGGATTCGTGAAACTTGTAACATCATTGGCGACGTGGACTAGCGATTTCAAACAGCGAGGGGGCGAGTTTGTCAACATGACATGGGAACATTTTGGTTGGCGGTGCAGGCTATCTGGTGAACAGTCTGTTGGGATGCATAAGGACAGCATGTACTGCATGTGCAAGACGTGGTGATATTTACTAAGCATTAGATTTTTTTGTGTACATAACTAGAGGAAAGGGCGAGAGCGACGGGCTCTGTCTCTTTTATGCATACGCTGCTGTACTCTATTTCAATATGGGCCCTGGCTCTGATGAAGTGACTGCTGCCCTGTTTGACTACACACCGGCTCTGGAGAAACAAATGAAAGATGGCGAGGAAGCAAGAGGCTCACTGCAGTATAAGCACCATTGTAGCCAAGACCAGCAGGAGTAGATATTCATCCCGGCTTCTGAGTAGCTGCTTCGACAGGGCATAGGGACAATGTGGCGGTATCAAATGTAAGGCCCAAAAAGTGCCCGGGGGGATTACATAGATCCCGGGGGGAAGGATACACATCATGAGCTTTGTAAACTTGTCCTACGCTGTGTCAGTGCATTCTCGAAACGTCGCTGCGCATGGCGTATTCTTACTCTCGTCACAGAGACACGTGCTGTCTGTTATACCGCAGCGGGAGAAGTCGCTGCAGAAGCACCAGTACGTTAGACATGTCCAGGGCAGGTGAATCAAGAGTATAAGGCACGTACTAAGGACGACAGTTATCTCTTTGCGCGTTGAGCAAACCAATATCTGGGGCCGTCGTCCCTTGGCTCCCATTTATGTCGGTGGAAGAAAGGGATTGTGGTCTGGCCGAGGATCTTGGACACAGGAAAATGGCGGCGAAATGACAAGCTTTCATGCTTGGAGTGACCTAACCAATGTGCCTTTTGTATTTATAGATGCTCGAGTTTGGCTTGCGCGATCAAATTTACTTCCGGCGCACATGGGGAGGATATTGGCGATGGACCAGACGTGCGCGGCATCACGGGGGAACAGCAAGCTCATTTATAAAACAACATTGAAGCCTCCAAATGCCTGAAAGCAAGCGAGCAAGCGACGCCAGGAAACACCACGTAATTAAGCATCCGACGTATCATTTTTACATTCAAAGGAAGAGGGGGAAAAACCCTCGCCCTGCCGAAGCAGTGAACTTCCAGACATGAAAAGAAACGCCCTCGTCGCGAATTTCGACGACCCGTCGGCGACGCAGTTTCAACGTGCAACATGAGGTACGCCGAAACATTGAACCGACATTTATATCCACAGCCGCACATGCGGTGGAAAAACGGCCTGCGTCTGCGCCCACGGATCAGCGGCCCGTCTTTGTCGTCGACGGCGCGTCGTCAGAGGCATGGAGCCGTGAAACATGGGCGCGTCAGAGGCGCCGACGCCGCACGGCAGACGGAGAAAGAAGACGACATCTGGAAGAAAAGGCCTGAAGGGCCAGACAATCGCCCCCGACGTGCGGCGTCTTGTGTTGCTGGCCGCTACAATGCGCGACAAACACGGCGGGTGGCTGGTCTGACCACACGGGGCGGACTGGCCATTGTGCGAAGACCGCGCGTGTTTAGGGGACAATGAGCGCTGTTTGAGGAGGATTTGGTGCCGCTGGCTTCAATCTTCTTTGTTGCGCCTCCTGCTGACCGCATGGCTGTCGCTGCGAGCATGTGGCTCTTTGGACGGCCATCTGCTGCCTTTGTAGCCCTGTACAATGGTGTAGCAAACTGCTGCCGGAGCGGGTGGAAGAAAGGCATGGGTGAAAGGTACCAGGTGTATAAATATATTGATGCAGGTCGAGTTTCGTGCTTGTCTGCATACTCGAGCTTGTTTCTTCATCATCACCCACGACACCCACGGGCCACGACACGTATACCAACATTGAAGACCAAACTGCACCAAGCTCCAACGATGAAGACGGCCATCTTTTCTCGCTTTTTACTATCCGGGCTTGCCATCTCGGCTGCGTCTGCGGCGCCGGGCGAACTAGCCGATCGAGAAGACCTCAGCAAGTGCTGGATAATGCAAACCCCGGAGGCATGCAATTTTTCTGACTTTTCCGAAAGTTGCCTGTGTGGTTATAATGGTAAAGAGACTCCTTATCAATCACATCAATAAACACCGCTAACTACCTCAAGAACCCTACCGCGTGTACGCGTTAAACGCAGCGGGGAAATGCACTCCCCCAGGAGGCCCTACTGAGTTCGCTTTGCACTTGACGCCCAGTTTGGCTTGTCCTGTTAAAACGCCATTATGAGTCCCCTGGTTTCACAAAGGGATTATAACGGGACGCAACTACCGACGGGACCATGCATTCCGCAGGCTGTTTGCGCTCGTGTTACTTGGGTCGGTGGAAGCAGGCTCCTCGGGCTTATACTCTGTCGTGCAACCTGCGTCAAGGTTGCCGCATGACGGACCTCTACGACATTATTAGATATGTGAGAGAATAGAGGAAACTTTGAAAGATGGGGGAAGAATCCTTCTATTGGCTTTATGATGCAACTGCTACACACTAGGTCCGTACTGGCATCCCTAATAAGACACTCTTTTTCGGCAGCTGCGGATGAATAATGACAATGGCTTTGTGAATGTCATGATTTTGCCGCCAATCACGAGGCCACTGTATTGTAAAGTTGAGACATTTTAAAGACGCGGCGTTTATTTCAACTTTGGTCTCCAAATACGCCACGTGGTAGTAGATTAACCTCTCCATAAGCACAAGGCTTGCATGAGAGTAAAGAGTAGAAAAAGAAAAAAGGCACGTGGTAGAGGAACCCCGTCTTGCATGTGCCGTGTACTTTATGCCGACGTATGCCAACTTCTGTACGCGTGTTGAGCTGCATGTGGATGTGTGTGAGGAAGAATGCCCAACTAACTCATCCCATTGTTCAGGGCTACATTAGCTTTACGCGCTGCCAAAGTCAGGTTTGTAACTTCCAAAATACACATTTGTTTTATTGTGGATGTGATTGAGCCGCATATGCACCATCTCCTTGCGATGGGGACGCCGTGTCGTTCCATGAGGCATAGGTCTATCCATGCCTTCGATTACTCCGCGATACATCTATAATCTCCACTTCCAGTTCATCGTCGACAGGGTGAGGAGTCAAGGGATTCAGCATAGCAGAACATTTTAATGTAATTTTATTTTACTGCAGATCCGTTCAATTACGCCAATGGACGCATCTTGGAGAAATCTCACCGAGCGTGGCAGCTAAAAGTTCCCTCCTCCCGAGCGATCATGGCTCGCCCCCAAATATTATCTTGACCATGACCCCTCCTACAAGTATCCAAATTACACCCGCATAGACGCCTGTAACTCGTACAACGCTAAAGGGAACCAATTGTCGATATTCCTCAGATGACTGGCGTGAGGCCAAAAGGTAAGGCGGTGATGTCACAGACATTCAGGTGATAACCCACACAAAGCCCAACGTTCGTTGCCAAAGGTTAGTATGTAGATTCGGCTGATGAGTTTGTCTGGAAGCATGCAGTCTCTTCCAAGCCTCCTGGATACCATCTTCAGCCATGAACCCTAGCGTGAACAGAGGGAAAAAAGTCATGGCCCCGGATTCACTAGGTAGCACGCCCTGCACAGAATCCACCATGACGTGCAAAAGACCCGACAAAAGAAACACAAAAATGTGTTGAGGTACCGCTCCACAGGAGATGGTGAGGAAGTCTGATCAAATCTCTCGCAAGGTAATTAGCCCTAGATGTGAACGGCCATCGCAGGAACTGGTGCCAGAACTTGCTGAATTCGCAAAGAACCATTATAATCATAACAAAAACCACGGTAGAACCACATTTACGACATGATGGTATATCAAGCGTCCGAATGGCAGTATAGCCAGGAGAGGAATGTACCCCCAAAAGTTGCGCAGCGTAAATGCCATCCACATGCTTCCGAATAAAGGGGGCTAATCTTCAGGTGGTGAGCCCCCGAGTCCAACGGCAACCAAGGCAGCAGCTCGATAACTCGCATCGATAAGCACCCTAGCCACCACAAACCACGAGAACAAGGCCATGAAAACATATCGCGGCCATTCTACCGCCCTGACCTCCCGGTAGTCAAACCGCGTCGAAGGGGCCGACGACGATTCGTCCCAAGTCGCAACAATATACAAGACGTCCAGAAAAACGTACTGCCAGGCGAAAATGACCGCTTGTTGAAGAAGAAACGCTGACTTGGGAATTCGAAGCTTTGCCTAAGCGGCAAGAACCTTGGGGTGTTGTGGAATATTCTTGATAACCCATGGGGTACCGATACCTCGCGAAGCAATAAAGAGTCGAGAAGCGACAGATCCTGGCGAGGCCGCTGGACTGGCTTGGAAAGAGTCCCACCCGCAAAGATGGCCTTCATCTACGGGGCTCAAGATGAGGAGGTTTACGGCCTGGAGACTGGCGACAAAGATCTGCATTGCAGCGTTTGAACGTTGAATGGCAATGCTGAGGTGCCTCTTGACAAGAGAAAAAACCGGTACGTCAGCCACAGCGAGCAGGGAATCCATAGGTGACGCAGACGGGAGCCCTTGGGAGTCGTGAGAGCAGGAGGCCGGGGACGGCAGGTTGCGCTATACAGAAGCCGACAACTGAGACAAAAAGTCTAGGCTTCTCCATTTACTTTCCTGTTGAGGTTGAGCGTACTGGGGTTCTTATTTCAGACAGCATGCTTGATGTCCAGGTTTCCCAAAAAGAAGTGCTCAGCAGACATGGCCGGCGGCATGCCCGAGTTGACGCTGGATGTCATATTGCGCGAGAAGAGTTTGCCCAGAAGGGCTCTTATCTGCTGCTGGTGGATGTAAGTACTCTCTGGATAATACTTACCGATCGGTGCGCGGGCTTTCGGACTGCCTCAACTGCCTCGCAAGGTAGGATCCAGGCTGCAGCCGGCTTATAACGGCTTGAACCAGCCATGACAAGATAGATGCGCCAGGTCAGGCGTCTCATGGCAGGTACTTGAGCGACCACACCCTCGCTGTATCTAGCTCTATATCTGAACATTGAACTAAAGAGCGGAACAAGTCACGCTGCAGATGGCAGCTGATGTGGTAGCACCTAGATGCATCCCTGCCACTGCGGACCTTTCGAGGCCGTCACACATATTCCCAAGAGAGGCGACGGGGTCAGTTACATTACCCGGAAGGGCGCATTGTACGGTATCGGGTTTGGCAACGAGTCCGGCAGTGCTGCCACGCACGCCGGGAACTCGGTATCACGGCACGGGTCGAGCCCGCATGCTACAATACACACGAGTCAGGAAGACTTCATCGAGACAAAATTGGGCGAAATCAAGTTGAAAATACCAGTCTCGGAGGAAACTACACTGCAGGAGTGTGGGCCACGCGGCCGCACAGGACACACACTCTCCGAGTCCTCTTCATCACCTGCTGATGGACTTGTCAGAACGACTCTGAGCTCGTTTGACAAAGCCTGCTATTATGACTAGACTCTCGGACATTGATATGGCCGTTTTTAGTATGCGGATGCCGAGGATAAAATGAGCCTTGTCGAATCAGAAACCTACGCTGCAAGAAGTCTGGTGTTCAATGGCCAACGCAGAATGCGGACATAGATGCATAGATGGCCTGCGGCGCCATGTCACAGTTGCAATTGACACGCGTGTCAGTCTTTGATTGAGTCCATCAGACGCATGTAACCCACATGCATCATCTTGTCGTCGAGAGCCTTGCATGTGACGGCACGGAGCAAAGAAACGTTCACCCTCTGGAGCGTTGCAGCACGTTTCACCACCGCTTAGTATTTTAGTTTGACATCACGGACAAGCGCACAAGGCAAACTTGAATCTTGACAAGTCGGCTCATTGTACTCGTTTTGCAGTAGCATTGCTAGGAGTCCATCTGACATTGTAGACATCTCAATGTAAAAGGTTGGTACATTGTTAAGATGCCTAGATGAGAGACTGATTCGGTTCCAGAATACGACGAAACAGCTTGTCAAGCATTATTTGCCAGCCAACTCCCCCGCATCAGCACCGCTCCCACGGTATCCCAAAAGATTTTGTTTCTGTACCAACAGCAGCAATGACGGTGCTGTATTGGCTGCTGATTCCGGTCCTTGGCTTCCTTGTCGGCTTTGCGCTCGACTACGTGTTCCTAGTAAAGTATCCCGCCGAAATACCCACCATCAGATACAGCCGTGGTTTTTGGTCCCATGTCAGGAGCAATATTGGTTACTTTACTAGCCAGAAAAGATGGATCCGAGATGGATACAACGAGGTAGAAACATGTCTCTTCCACAGTCTTATACATGGCAGCGCGATCAAGGACAAGACCATCTGCTAACCGAGACATGCATCGACAGTACAACAAAAAGGGCCTGCCATTTCTTGTTCCGTCGGGCTTCTCACGGCCTTACGACGTCGTGCTGCCTCGGACCATGCTCACATGGCTTCGTGACCAACCCGAAAGTGTCGTGGACGCGCGATTGGCCCATAACGTCAGTGCTTACGGCGACTACAATTTCCTAGACTCAGAGATTATTCGATCACCCTTTGGCATGCGGGCCGTTCAAAAATCGATGAACCGCAGTTTGCCAGGTCTTGTCTCTGCCATGGATAAAGAGGTCCAGCATGCTGTTGATTTGGCCCTCAAGGATGTTGGTAATGACTGGACGAGCATCAACCTCTGGGGCATGTGGCAGGCCATTGTGCTCTTCGTGACCAACAGGATGCTTGTCGGCTCTACCCTTTGTCGCGACGAACGGTTCCTCAACGCCATGGTTTCGTTTACACATGCCGTAATGCGAAACTGCGTCCTGCTGCGCTTCGTGCCGCTCATTCTGCACCCTATTCTGGGCCGAATGCTGGCAATATCCAACTGGGTCCATTGGCGACGGGCATACTGTAGAGTTGGACCTGTAATAAAGACTCGGATTGACTCCATGAGCCGCAAAGCCAAAGGGGACCCGGAGCTGCAGAACTGGTCCCCCCCCGAAGATTACATCACTTGGCTGGTTCGCTTGGCCCTGGAGGAAAACCGCGACCAAGAGCTGGATCCGATAGTCATCTCAAAACGCCTGCTGCCTATAGAGTTCGCAGCCATCGACACGACCGTCATCACGGGTGTCTTGTGGATCCAAGACCTGCTCAAGACACCGTCCGCAGTTGAAGATCTGACCGCCGAACTGCGTGCTCACCAGCCGGCCCCTGGCGAATCTTGGTCTGCCAAGGCGTTGCAATCACTGCTTCAGGTCGACTCATCCATCCGTGAGTCGCAGCGTCTTAGCAACTTCCATTTAACACTTGTGGAACGCGTCGTCGTGGCATCGGACGGCTTGTGCCTACCCGGCCTTGGTTGGAAGATACCAAAGGGCGCCCATCTTACCGTGAATGCGGACGGCAGCCATCATGACGGTGATTTATACCATGACCCCTACACGTACGATGCGCTGCGCTTCTCAACAATGCGCAAGGAGCGTGGGGAGCATCACAACGCCAGCAATGACGCGGCAAAACCTCTGGGTATGGTGACAATGAACGACCACCACTTTCCATTTGGCCATGGCAAGCATGCATGGTAAGCATTGAATTCCCCGTCTGCCAGAAGAATGTCTAGTACGGCAAGCAAGCTAATTCCAATCCAAATCTCTAGTCCCGGTCGCTTCTTTGTCGCGCACGAGATGAAGCTTATAGCGGCGCATTTGCTATTGAACTTTGACCTGAAGATGGAGGACAGTACTTCAAATCGGCTATGGGTTGGCCCTGGTATGATGCCGCCTTTTGGTGGCCGCATCAAAGTACGGAGGAAGTCGTCCTCGCGGGGCTAGATGGCCAGACTGGAGGAACCGCGGAGCTGAGACGTCACTGTCTTGTAATATTTATAGGGCATAGAGAGAGCAAAATCAGGTAGGCGTCCTTGGCCTACGCGTTGGTCTCTTATGACGTCGCGGAAGCTCTGGCGAAGGTGCCGAAGGCCGCTGACGTACTCGCTGTCACTCATGTTGTCTTCCAGCGCGCTCTCAAATGAGCTTTGACTTGGCTTATCTAGAAGTCAGACTTTAGCACAATAGTACACAAGAATCAGGTAAACGGCATCTTACTATATGGAAGTTCTAGCTCAGCATGTTTCTTATTGAAATCGACCAAATCCTGGAGTGTACGGGGCCCGGTATTGTTAAATAGAGCAAGAAAGCGTTTGAAGCCAAACGGTAGCTCACGGTCTGAACCATTTAGTCAACGCCCCTTTGTGCAAATGAGATGCCTACTATAAAGGGTCAATCCACACCGGAACTGTGCCGTAATTTTCCATAATCTTGTCCGCCATCAACAACTTTGCGTTGTAACAAACCTTTGCACCTTGGCCCTGGGCTGTTTTCAAGGCATTCATCATGGCGATTTCCTTAAGCACTCGTGTACTGTGCCTGAACTCTGTCAATCCATACGTGCTCATCGTCACTCGCGTTTGATCGCATATCCAATCCGCAAATTACCAAGTCTTGTAGTCCAGATATACAATGCGAATTCCCTCTCACGATTTGGTCAAGTGTGAGCGGAAATCCCTTCCTAGAAGAAGCACGTTCATGACGTGGGCGCAACCCTGAACAGACTTGGCCAACGGTCCAGCCCTGTCGAAACCCATGCCCCCAGACAAGGTTCCCTTCATGTCGATAGCCCCCACGGAACCCTTCATGCTGTACAAAGCAGCACGAATTGCCGACTGCACGATTGACCCGTCCGACTAACTGCCGATGCTAAAGGCGGAGAATCCTGCTGCGGTGCCGACAGCAGAACCCGACGAGGAGCCACCAGGCGTCTACAAGATACCGGGTCAGCAGACGCTGAAGATTGACGAGATTCTCGGCTTACGCTACAGCCCAGACATTTGTCGTTGGGGTCAACACCCCCCCGGACGTACGGTGTTTGAGTCTGCGGACCATTAGCTTATCAAGAACCAGGTGGTTCCGTCATCTCAGTCTCACCTGGCCGCCAACAGCAGACCAACCTGAGGTGAGATTTGCACCCCTACAATTCGCCCATTCCTACACCATGTCAGTATCGCCTTGACCCATAGTGAACTCACGGAGGAATTGATGGCGTACGGAAAGAT
The DNA here is from genome assembly GCF_013426205.1 of Metarhizium brunneum. Classification (NCBI taxonomy): domain Eukaryota; kingdom Fungi; phylum Ascomycota; class Sordariomycetes; order Hypocreales; family Clavicipitaceae; genus Metarhizium; species Metarhizium brunneum. Next base: position 3,065,260 of record NC_089424.1, on the reverse strand, counting down.
TTGCTAGGGCAAGTGCGATGCAGCCAGCGTCTCTGAGTGAGGTCGCAACCGCCGCGTCTTCAAAAGCATGGAGGCCGTTCAACGCAAACGATCCACAAGTCGTCCCCAGACCAAAAGACGGAGTCAGAAAAAACTCCTTTCCCGTCAAGTTGGCACGTCAAATCAGCACTTTCGGCGGTGGCCAGAGAACAGTTATCAAACCTGTAAAGTGACGGGGATTCCATGGAGTGGCGACCTGGCACCGGGTTTCCGCCGTTCCAGGTCCAAGGCCCTGGCTTCTTCGAGAAGGATTTGAATTTGAACTGGTGCCGTCGTTGTGATGGCATGCAATTTCATGCCAGTGTGGTTGTGCCTGGCGATCTGAGCGAGATAAAGCTGGACCAACTCTACACTGGTACATTTTCCGCAGCCAAGCAGTTAGCGTAGGTCGCCCGCTGTGGCTGCAAGTATGTCGAGCGACGGCTCTGGAGTTTGTTGAAGCGTAGCCATGGGTGCAAACGCGGGTCTCGACGTAAAGAGAGGGAGAAATGATGTGGCCAATCTCGCCCAAAAGAAAACCGTTCGCTGGGGAAGATGGAAAATTTGGGTGAAAAGGGCCTGGCTTTAAAAGGAAAGAACAACGGAGAATTTTGCAGGAGGCCATGTTGGGGCATGGACCCTCTCAGAAAGGGTCAATGGTGGCACGATGAGCACGACCTAGTTGGAGGTCCCTGTTGTACTTTACCGTCGACGCTTAAAGTAATTAAAGCTATTATAAAGTAGCGTTTATTAATACGCGCGGTAATAAATTACTATCTGGGCTAGTATATTTAATGTTTCGCGAAGTGTTTGATGTTTTTCTCGCGCTATATTCCGCTCTTACAACCTAGTATAAGCTAGTTATAGTATTACTAACAGTTTTATATAGCCATTAACCTTTTTATTTTTTTAATAACTTAATATTTAAGAGCACTAATTAATCCGGGTTTATATATAGGGCTAATATTATATGTAAATTATACTCTTATATTTACTACCCGTATGTACTACTTGAAGCTCTGCTTTGTAATTCAAAGTAAAAAAAAATATAATAGCTTCTAGATTTCTTCATCTCCAGAGAGATAGATACGAGTTAGTCCGGCCGCACCGCATTTATTAAAGACAGCACTGTTGACAATCAACTCGGATCAGACCGGGTCGCGGGTCGCGGGTCGCCGTGACACCACGCAAAGGAAGGATATCGCATTATCCGAGGATACTCGTGTAACCATACCCCAACATGAATAATCTGGTAATCTGGAGCGGGGTCTTATCTGCCAGATCTCTAATTCCAGGATCACTGGCCTCCCTCGAATGGATCTTGATCGCCGGCTGCCTCTGCTATAAGAACAGCTCGATTAATCCTAAGCTTCAACTTTTCAACTTGTTACCATTATTGAAATTATGTTACCCCAGCTACAGGTTTCGCACCCCCGTAATGAGCCGCGACCGACTGCTCTCCTGAACCATGACGTAAAGCCAATTGAAGAGGCCAGAAGAAATTGGAGTGCGTTACCACGTCTCTTATCCTTTTTCCAGCTTAAAATTGACCATGACCAGCGTGGACAGCGTTCCTTGCCCTGACAACGACCATGTCTTTCAACATGTCCAACTTTCAAGCCGTAAGATTGAGACGTTTCCCCTTGAGTACTTGGTGCTAATTTTGCCGTATCTCAGGGATCCAGTATGCTATCAATCGGACTAAACTGGTGGCAGGCATTGATCACGCTCTTCTGTGGCCATGTAATAGTGGCACTACTTACCATGGCCATCGGTTTCCCAGGACTCTACCATCACATCTCCTTTCCAGTCGCCACCAGAATAGCTTGGGGCTTCTACGGGTCCATCTTTGTGGTACTGAACCGTATTATCCTGTCGATTGTATGGTGCGGTGTTCAGTCGTGGCAAGGCGGACTCATGACGTACGTCTGCCTTCGCGCCATTTGGCCAGGTATAGACAATCTTCACAACACGGTTCCAGAAAAGACTGGTATGAACCTGCAGCAATTTATTGGGTTTGTTGTTTATTTCGTCATCCAGCTGCCGTTTGTGTTTCTTAACCCTTCACGGCTGAGATACCTCACATATATCGGGAGTGTATCCGGGTGCATAGTCCAGGTCATCCTTGCTGGCTGGGCCTGCGCTACAATGGGCTCTGGCGGCTTTGGAGATGTCATGGCTGACGAAGCATCTCCTCTTGTCGGTTCACAGGTGCCATGGGTGGGTGTGTACTCAATCAGTGTCACCATTTCCTGCATGATCGCTGGAGCACTCAGCACTTGCGATTATACGCGTTTCGCAAAACGTCCCGCCTCGGCTCTGTGTCCACAAGCCGTTGGGTTTGCTCCGGCATGGGTGTCTAATGTCCTGGGCATCCTGACCGTGGCTGCTACACAGCAACGATACGGCGACAGATTATGGAGCGTGGCCCAGCTGCTTACTGCCATGCAGAGTACGAATCCTGCGACCAAGACTCGCGTTGCTGTATTTTTTGCTGCTTTCGGCTTCTTTCTATCACAAGTTTCGCTAAATGTGATGGGCAATACGTTTTCTGGCGGCACTGACATTGCATCCCTACTACCAAAGTATATCAATATTCGGCGTGGGCAGCTCCTTACGGTTTTCCTCGGTCTCGTCATTAATCCCTGGTACCTACTTAGTGGTGCTACTATTTTCGTATCCGTCATGTCGGCGTATGCAGTCTTCTTGCAACCCTTCATTGGCATTCTGCTAGCGCATTATTTTGTCGTGCAGAAGAGGCGTATAAAAGTGTCAGATTTGTATACTCTGGATTCTCAGGGAATTTATTGGTATACTTGCGGCGTCAATTGGCGATCAGTAGTTGCGGTATGTGCACACCTAGTCCCACGAGAAAGGAGTCAATCATATTAACATACCAGCGAGTGGGTTGCTGCTGTTGCACCGCACATACCGGGTTTCCTTATGACAGTCAACCCGTCAATTCAAGTTTCAACAGGAGTACTGCAGTTGTACTACCTGTCTTCCATGACAGGTTTCTTGATAGGTCAAAACTCCCTGCCTCCGCACGCTAAAGTCATCTCTAACTAGAACGTCTAGCATTTTCCCTTACGGTTGTTTTGCACTCAATATTCCCAGTAAAGGCTCAATCCATGTACATTTATTCATCTACATTTGGTTCTACAAGAGAAGAAGTTGAGGATTATATCAAACAATATGAGCGTTAGTGTTCGACTTCGAACACCGGTATGATGCCAAAAACATTCCCCGAAGCAGAACCTTGAGAAAAAGAAATAAAAGTTCACGCATGAGGATTGAAGCTCGAACGACGCTCAACCTTACAAAGTTGGCCAAGCAACAATTTAAGCAGTCTCTATCCCATCATACTCAGCAGTGAGATTTTATACTTGGCAGTGTCTAGAGTCCTAGACAAGTCTTTACTGTGAATAAGCCTATAATACCCCCTGCTCGTGACACAGAACGATTGTATGGCACAGTCCGGATAAAATGAAAGGTTCTTGATTTACTACATAAGGAGTGCAATAATACGAAACTAAATACTTGTTGTAATAGTGTTGCCAGGTAGGCAGCAGTATCGCGATGGCTGTTGCCCCGAAGGAGCGACTTGACTTTGACATACTCTTTGACTGAAAAGTGGGCAAGATGTAGCTCTTAATCGGTGGCGTCAACGACTGTCACTAAGCTGGGACAATAGTCTAAAACACCCGTCTCACGAAATAACCGACGCCTGGCGTTATACCCTCGTGGCTCGTGTTTAACCCGTGTTGCTATTACTTTTTAGACCTTGGCCAGCATCAGAGGTAGCTTCAAGTACGCTAAAAACTACAGAAACCGCATCGCATTGGTTTTAAGCTCTATTAGTATGCGTTTGACCTTGCGTTGGCATGTCTCTTCTAGGTTCCGCGGCAGATGCAGAAACTTCCTCGATAGCCGCTTTGTTAGGACATCAAGCCAGCCTATCTAATCGACGGAATGTCCACCTGAAACTAAGCAGAGCGTCAGCAAGCCATCGGTATATCAATCAAAGCAGTACTATCTCACACAACAGCTCCCCTTTACCCCGATCCCTAACTTGCGGGTGACTGTGGAAATGCAAGAGACATTGTCGCTTATTACCGCGTTTACTTAGCCGTGTGCTGAGCATGTCCGACTTCCTCATCAAATCCGGCCTAAGTCAACTCAAAACTGTGTGACATTTTGTTGCCCAGAATATTTCTTCGTTGCTCCCAGCATCTGATGCCAAAGAGTTCTGGTTGAGAAATCCACGGTCCTTGAGATTTCCTGCTTGGCACTGCGACTGGTCCATGCATTTGGGCGACTCATTTGTTGTCTTTGGTGTCCAGTACGCATATCACAGGGTAAGAGCGTGTGCCTTGTTGCCTCAATGTTTTGTTCAAGTGCTTGCCATTTTACATTAAACTTGGCCAACCACGTCGTCATACGACCTAATGCTTGGTTGCACAGACACATGAGAACTTTGACGCGTCTGCTGGGGATTAGTGGAGGTATTATTATTACTACTAATAATTAATATTTATCCTTCTCTCTACTCGCTCAATCGTTGCTTTTATTAGGAAGATACAAATGGTATCTAATACTCCCACAGTTACCTTGCTTTGCTATAGGAACTCTACCCACCACTCGATATGAAGGCCACAAAGATTGCTTGAGGATTCTGCCGTGAATCTCCTCGAAAAATCTTGACCCTGGTCGTTTACAATAACAACTCCACGAGCATGCTTTGGCCATCTCGACAAACATGGCATGGAATCAAGTAGATAGGCCATGTGAGCTACGACGACTGACTGGAGAATTCTAGACCTTGTGCAATCATTTCCAGCGGGATGTTTTTCTCCAGGATGAAGTTGACAGCATGCGAGCTCCATGATGTGGATACCAGGATCTGTTGTACCCGGCGGGCCGTCCCGGTCAGCCGGCCGGGCTATGATCCACATTCGGCCGCAGATTTCCTATTGTAGCTCGTGATGATACGTCGTCAGCCACACATTCTTCCATTTAGAACAAGTACGGGGTATCAAGTAGTATCCTGTTCCGAATTATTCGGCAGGACTTATGGCTCCGCGGCTCAATCGCAGCTTTAAGGGAGGCACGAACGTGGCTACGCTCTTATTGCGCATAAAGCGTCCGTAGAGCGTCCAAAAATTGCTAGGCATTCTGCCCAGCTCGTATAACTCGAATGGCGGCGTAACTCTTCGAGGCTGAGAGAAATGCCACCTGGGGGCTTCGTCTGTGTCAGCCACTGGCAATCTAAGGGGCGGCGACATCCGCAGATTTGTCAACACGCTGGCATCAGCCCCCAGGCCAAAGCCATGTCTCCTTTTAACCTCGCCCACTAAATGCAATAGCCTGGGGCTGTGTGACTAGAGAAGTAGGCACACAGGGCTGAGCCAGCCCAGGTGAGCCATCATAATGTATTAATAGCCTCTTCAGCCGAGTGTGTCAGAACGGGTTCGAGGCCTTGCCGGAGTTGGTGGCGCACCCAACGTGCGATTCCGACGCCTAGCATTGGACACTGTGCGCAGGCCATTGAAGAATATTGATTTCAGCTCCGTTCAGGTCTGCGCAGGTCAGAACTTCACTGGAAACCATCCAGCATTCGTTGCGGGCGCCATGCTGCTGATCGCAGTCGGGATGGACGCGTCGCCGTGGAAATCGCGTGCAGCCAAGTTATTAAATGCATGCTCCGCTCCGGCGTGAAGCATCTCGAGCACCCTGATAGTCCAAAGAGCGAATCACGCACGTGCGACAGTAGACATTCCTGCCGTGCCCTTCGAGAACCCTTGCCCGCCATGCCGACAGACAAGGAGAGTCGTTCGAATCTACGCCGACTCCGTAGTCGCCCGGTATGCATCATCTGCGGCCGACCGGCAGAAGCACAGCAGATTGCGCGGGCTCTTGGCATCGACGACGAAAAGCACCGGCTCAGCGGCCATGACGTGTCCATGGTAAGAGACGGCCACACATTCCACTTGGGCGAATTCAAACTACCGTCCGGGGATATCCTGAAGTACTACATTACGAGTTCCTTGCGCCAGGGAATCCAGTCCTTTGCCGTCAGCGCGGCCATACTCTTCAACACGCTTTCTCCTCGGTTTGTATTGCACGCGGGCGTCTGCGCCGGCTTCGACGACCCCACGGGGAAATTGGGGCTGGCGCTGCGCGATGTAGTATTTGGCGAAGCGGCCATCAACTATGAAGAGGGCAAGTGGGAGGCGCAAGGACCCGGCGGCAATGCGGTATTCCTGCCGGACTACAAACCGGTCGCTGTCGAGGCCGGAGACATGCAGGGGTTTACCAAGTCGCACAAACGGCACGGTATTCGTTACGGCGAGTACATATCCGGGTCTTCGGTCCGAGGCGACGCCGCGCAGGTATTTGAGAAGATTCGATCGTCGGTGGGTAGATGTGCTCATTCATTTACATGTTGGACGAAGCCTGATTCATAGACTAGGTTGGCCGAAACGCCATCGCCCTCGACATGGAAGCGAGCGCGTTCATCCAGCTCTGCAAACATTTCGAGCCAAAGGGTCCCATTTGCCTAGGTGTGGTGAAGGGAATCTCTGATTTTGGGGATTCCAAGAAAGGGGAAGACACGTCTGCCGACTCTGACGCCCTGAACAATACGGCCGTTGCCATAAAGGATTGGCTCACTCATAGAATTCCCAACACGAGGTGGGAAGTTGATGAGAGTACGTGTCGGAGAATTGTCATGGGGTACGTTGATGGAAATGCCAGGACTGCCACTGACTTGTACATGTAGGCGATGAACCTGGTGCCAAGTTAGTGTCCGGGTATTACGAGAACTTTGTCCGCCGTGTGATAGACAATTACCTGGAAGGGCTACCGATTGCGTATAGACACCGGCCCGAGGTTGCGGTACGTTTGAAAATGCCTTCCTGACACGAGATACCACTAAATGTTGGCAAAGATACCTGCCAGCGAGATCAAGGGCTTCATTTCGGTGCTACCGAAAGACCAAGACCCACAGTTTGTCAAGGAAATCGGCCAGATCCAACGGACAATATTGGAATATGGTGTAGAGGAGATCAACATTGGAACTGTAAGCGTCCTTTCGGGCATTTGTTTCCTGACGAGCACCGCTGACAGAAAGAAAGAATGCTGCCCAGCGATACGTTCATTACAAGGGAGGGTTCTTCCTTGACTGGTGCCGCACCGTAAATAGTCTTGTTGACGAGGAAGACGCCGAGTATCAAGTTGGCGTCTTTGGGAGAACCTTGCGAAAGCAGGCGTATTACAAGCAGGCTGAAGCCAAGGGTCCTCTGGCGCAGGTTCTTCCATGGGAAGAGGCGATGCACTTGCTAACCGACCTGAAGAATGACACGCGGAGCATTCCTCGGCCAGATGTAGAACTTGTTGGAAAGAGATATGAAGAAACATTGCCCCGGGCTAAAACACCGAGAGGCTCTGCTATGACAAAGACGGAGCGAAAGTCGTCGGTCTCTCAGCTATTCGCGTTTGGAAGATTTCGTCGACACCATAAGCCTAGTGGCAAGGAACAGGAGGCAGCAGTGAGCCCTCTTCCAGTAGTTGGCTGCAAATGAACTTGATCTGATTTATTTTGACGCGTTTTGTAGAATAAAGGGAAACATTGGATGGTTAATAGGTGGTGTATTTAGTATAGTATGGATGTAAGACCAGCGGTTCGAACAGCAGCAAGTCCTCTTTGATCAGTACGGAAATAGAAGAACATCCAAACTTGCCTCTCGGATCTTTCACGTCAATTTACCTGCGACTTTTCACGATTTCTTCTGCTATGTATATGCGAGCATGTTCACAGAGTAAATCCCCGAGACCAAAGGTGGTTGCACGGGCTGCCAACAGAGCATTGAGCTGACACGAATGTGGAGAATGGGGAAGCACCAAAAGGGGCAGGCTGAAAATTGTGGCGTTTGATAGTGTCAGCTCGTCACTTTTATTGTTGTGGTTGTGAAACATATCAGCTTATGTACATTTCAGCTGCAGTGCGCCTTGCCATCGAGGCAGCAACCGCCTGCAGGTGGTCGGCCGTGGTCTCGAACTCCCGAGTTTCGACCAGGACCAGGGTGTAAATCCCGAGTTGACTTGTTACCCTCTTCTCTTCCATCACGGAAGCGTAGATAAAGTCGTACGGCACCCAAGATGTGCTAGATGTTGGTGCTATTTACACGCAGAGCGTTCAGAAGTAACTGCTCAAGGCCTTCAACTTTTCAATCTTCGGCGGGGCGGTTATTCATTCTCCTCATGGAAGGCTCCAGCAAGAAGAGAGCTTTCAGCGCCTCTGGCAATCCCGGAGGCGAGCAGGCGGCAAGGAAGCGACACCGTCTACCTCAGACCTGCGAGTGGGTTCGTCAGGAGCCAGTATACCAGGCGTGGAAGGCGTGGAATGAGAGCAGCTCACCCGTCTTATGGATTCAAGGCCCAGTGGGCATAGGCAAGACGTTTCTGGCCGACTTCATTGCCGGCGACATCGTAGGGATCAGCGATGAATCACCGGTACTCACGACACACTGTACCGCACAATCTACTCCAGCGGTGCTAGTACATGACCTCGCAGCTCAACTTATATCATGTCCAGAAACGCGCGACCTTGTCAAGATACGGGTTTCCAAACTCATCGATAATACAAACCCAGGCACAGCGAGTGTGCCGTACGATGCCAGCTACAAAATCTGGGACGAGTTCAGGTTTATCGTCAAAGAGTCACCGCGCCTGACGCTTATCATAGACGGGCTGGACGAGTTGTCAGATGAGTCCTTATCACACTTGAAGTTTGACCTTCCGTCCAAGTTGGTTGAGCTGACTACGATACTGGCCGGACACGTCAGACTGCTTGTGCTCAGTCGGCCACAAGCCAGCATCCTACGCGCACTCAGGGATTCGCCCACTATTCAAGTAACAGCCGCCAAAGTTGCCGACGACATGAGACGGTTCTGCTCGTCAGAAGCTGCCAAATACCCACAGCTAGACCCGGAAGCCGACAATGTCAGCACAGCTGTAGCCCGGAAATCGGAAGGCATCTTTGTCTGGGCGTCACTTGCCATCAAAATTGTCGCGAATGACACCGAAATCAACAAAGGCAATATTGACTCACACTTGGAGCGCCTTCCTACTTCTCTAAGCCAACTTTATCGGGACTCGTTTGAGCAGCAGTCCAAGGACCTCCCCCAGACACGTATTATGCTTCGAGACAGTATTCTGCGATGGCTGGCCTTTTCAACAAGGCCAATGACACTTGCGGAAGTGGCAAATGCCATATCTGCAGAAACCAACATATTCATCGCTGACTTGGAAGCTACCGCGGTGCAAGTATGCGGATCTCTGGTCAAGTTTGAGGACGGCCATGTGAGACTTGTCCATCACTCCCTCCGGGACTTTCTGCACAGCCAGGCGTCGGCGCCTGCTGAGAATGAAGCTACGTGGATCGGCGAACAGCATCAGAAGATGGCGACGTGTCTGTTGGCGTATCTCATGCACGCGTCATTCCGGCACATTGATGATCTGCCGAGCTCGAAAGACTTTCGTAACCTCTATCCATTGGCAGACTACGCATGCCTCTATTGGGTCTACCATTTGAGCTTGAGCAAGGACGACCAACACCTGAAGGACCAGGTTGAGCTCTTCTTTCAATCTTCAAATGCAAGGGAGTGGATTATCAAGCTACTTCCCGAATTACTCGCGCACTCTGTCCTGCCTATTCCACCTCGGCCACCAATTAATGCTCGTTTCTTCTACATTTCCATGCTCAAGGCACAAGTGGTGAATTACTTTGAGCAGGACCGACGGAGTCAAGTTCGCCAGAATCTTGATAGATGGCTGGAGTCGATTTATGAGGGACGCTCTGCGGAGATTAGCATGAATGAGAAATTGACTCCCACCGAGTGTCTACGCCGCCGGGTTGAACTAGCCGAATTGTACAGCTGGCTACCGGAGCGCGGCGATAGGGTCGCGGCCCAGCTGAGGGAAGCAATCGACATTTCGTCTCAATCCATGGATGGGGACAAGTGCCAGGACTTGCTCACCGCGGCTCGACAGGCACTAGCAGACGAGCTCAAACGCAATGGACGCTACGCAGATGCGCAAGAGTTGCTCAAAGGACTAATAGAGGATATTACACGCACGTCCTCGGACGAGAATCCAGCACTTTCATTCGCATACGACAGCCTGGGTTGGGTCCTGTCGCGTCAAGGCAACCTCGAGGAGGCAAACACGTTTCTCCGGAAAGCCCTCGATGCTTCCGTCAAGCAATTTGGGTCTAGCTCTCCGCATACGCTTCGGTCCCGTCTCACGCTGGCAGAAGTTCTGGTGAAGCTTGGCCGTAATGATGAAGCACAGGAATTTTACAGCTTTCTGGAGAACCAGCTGCGCAAATCGGATCGGGACGGTGGACAGATCACAAGTGACCTACCCAAGGACGCGGTTGCGGACCTCAACATTCTCGCGGGTATTTACATGCAACAAGGCAAATACAGTGAAGCCAAAAATACATTCCGCATGGTGGTGGACGAACGAAAAAAGATGTTTGGCGCCAACAGCCGCTTGACGTTGTGGGCGGAGATGCAATATGGTCTTGCGGCAAACGGGGAAGGGAATGCTGAGCAAGCAGAGGCCATTTTGTCAGGGTTGCTTCCGCGGCAAATCGACGTCTTGGGCCTTGAACACCAGGATGTAAAGGATGTTACGAAAGTGCTGCAAGATATAAAGGAAAAGCAGACTTGAAGTGTCGATCCTGGGGACACAGGATTTGGGAGCGGTATTATCTAGGTCTAGGGATTATTGTGGCCTGCGGAGACCAGGATGATCCGGCTACAAGCCTCCTGCCGAAGATCCATTGATAGTTTGACTGTCGATATGCCGTCGGAAGATGACGTGCTCATCCGAGCCCCACGCATGCATCAAGATGCTGTCGGCCCCAGAGTCAACGTCAACCAACTAACTAACCAACTGCTGTGCCGGCGTATTGACCAGCGACACTATTCAGGGAGGGAATGCAGAACGTTTATTTTCACTCTAGATAACAACAAAGTATAGTTTATCCTAGTGCATATCTTTATTCAGGCACTTAAAAAAATAGTCAAGCTTAATTAGCTGTCGTTTGATAGTTCCTGGCGGGTCTTGACCTCCGATGATGTGCTCACGCTTACATGGCTCACAAGTGGATCCTTAAAGTTGGCCGACGTCAAGAATCATGTTATAAAGAACAAGGTTGAACGTCAATCGGTTCCCATTTGTTCATGTCTTTCTTCTTTTATGCAGGGCTCTCGCCGTCATCAGCACACGCATCCCACGATGGGTGAAGCGAGATCGCAACGTCAGCCGCCTCTGGGCGCTGGAAATCCCGGAGCCACGAATGAGAAAGCAGAGGCTGCTAGTAGCTCTGGTGATGATCCAATTACCTCCCCCAAACCAAGCTATAATAAATCGTCCGGGGTTGACGCGGCCCTGGAACTTGTCAACAAGACCCGAGACTTGTCAACAGCTCCCCTGGATCCGGCGCAGGAGAAACGCCTTGTTCGTCGCATCGACTGCCACATTATGCCGCTGATTTGCGTCGTGTACTTCTTGCAGTACATTGACAAGACGTCCATTTCATACGCCAGCGTAACTGGCATCCAAGAGGCCACGGGCCTTGTCGGAAACCAGTTCAACTGGGTGGCGTCCATCTTCTTTTTCGGCCAACTCGCGTTTGAATTTCCAACCATTCGGCTCATTCAACTCTTCCCTCTTGCCAAATACGCCTCCATCAATGTATTTCTCTGGGGAGTTGTCCTGGCCTGTATCGCAGCTTGCAAGAATTACGCTTCTCTACTGGTGTGCCGATTTTTACTGGGTGTCTTCGAGGCCGCCGTCGTCCCTGCTTGGGTGCTCTTCACTTCACAATGGTATACCAAGCAGGAACAGGCTTTTCGAGTCGGCATTTGGTTCTCCGTCTGCGGAGCAGCCCAGATGTTCGGCGGATTCTTCGCCTACGGTGTTGCCAGACATGTTGGCAGCGACCCGGACGCCGCGCTCCAAGGGTGGCAGATTATCTTTTTGTTCCTGGGTCTGCTTACTTCCGTGGTTGGAATTGCCTTTTACTTTCTGATCCCCGATTCTCCCGCCACGGCGAGGTTCTTGACCATGGAGGACAAGGCAGCCCACATTCAGCGAATTCGAAGCAACGAGCAGGGCATCGGGTCTGACAAGTTCAAATGGAGTCAGGTCAGGGAAGCTCTGACCGACTCGATGACTTGGCTGTACTGCTTTTGGATTTTTGCAGCCAATATCCCCAACTCTACCGCTACCAGTTTCGGCAACTTGCTGGTAAAGGGCATGGGCTACTCTAGCCAGGAGTCTCTTATCCTCGTCACTCCTCTCGGGGCGTATGAGATCGTCGCCTTGTTGGGCCTGACGTGGCTTGCGATGAAGACCAGACAGCGAATATGGTGGTGCATTGCTGGCCATGTCCCGGCCATTATTGGAGCAATCTTGATGGCCACGACAAGTAGAGTTCCCGCGTTAATCGGGTATTACTTGACTGGTGGTATTCCTATTGGTTGGACAACGATTCTTGGATTACAGAGCACAAATGTGGCGGGTTCAACCAAGAAGGTTACGGTTGCATGTCTTGGAACCGTTGCCTACACTGTGGGCAACATCATTTCGCCTCAGACGTTTCAGAAGAAGGACGCACCGCGATACCTGCCGGCCAAGATTTCCATCTGCATTATTTACTTCTTGTGTGTAGTTGATCTGTATGCCATGAGGTGGGTGCTGGCTAGAAGGAACAGAACTCGTGATCAAGAAAAGGCAGCCGCTGGGGTTTCTTACGTTGTAGAAGAAAACCACGAGTTCTTGGATTTAACAGACGTCCAAAACAGGGAGTTTAGATACGAGTTGTAATCACATACTGTCGAGATAGTGGTGGTGTGTGTCGTAGCCGAATGGGAAGAGTCAGAAGCTTCGTCTGAAATGCTCAAATGGTTACGATGGACGTCTCGAGGACCCCAATTATGCACATGAAGGCCGTGATGCAGAACTCTTCACGGCCTAGAAACATCATTGATGACTTATTCGAGACTCAAGTGCTTGCATTTTGCCAGAAAATATTCTTATTGGACCGCCAGAAATTTATCATTCACGCGTCTGTAAACCCTGCTTGGCGAATCAAATTGTGGAGTCGTGATTTCGACACCGCCTTCAACGTCACACGAGAAACGCGGGCCCCAAGTTGATAAAACGACGCGTCTTCAGCCACCCAGCAATGTGGACAAGCTGCTCAGCACATGGTGTCCATTGATGTATGACCTCGTGCCGCGATGACGCCAATCCAGCCGCAATGCCAGGTGAGGTGTAAAGATGTCCCCTCGACGAGAGCAGCACTAACCGCCCTTCGGAGCAGGCCCTACGTTTGTCTGATGGCCAGACATGCCAGGATGTCGCGACAAACGCAAACGGCCTCTTCTGCAGGCTCCATGCCAAGCAGGCTTTTGGTCTATACAAGGGTTACAAACGGCGTAATGCCCAACTAGACGCGATAGACGATGAAGCCCCGGCCTATCTTAAAAACTCCCACGTCCCTCTCGCCAACGACAATTTTGAGCGCATCCAAGACGAGACGGTGCTTCGACAAGTGCACTCCCATCTGTTTGAGAAGTATGTCTTGTTCAGCAAGGTCATCGATGCACGCAAGCTGCACCACAAACACTTCTACCCACTTCAGGTTGACTATGGTCACCAAGCATACCTTGACAAGCTTAGCAGCCAACGTCATACTGTTCTCCGGGCCTTGGCAATGCTTTAAAAGCGAACTGCCCAGGTATTATACGAGAAGGAGAAATGGTTTACTTGGGTCCGCAAAGTACAGGAGACGGAAGAAGCAAATGGCGAGAAGGAGCAGAAGAAGGTGAAGCAGGAAGCTGCCCTCTTCAAACGTCATATAAAGAATCTGCAAACCAGGCTAGACCTCATTCGACAAAGGGAGGAAAAGAAGCGCCAAGACGCATACCTTGAGGATGCATATAGAGAGCGAATGTCCACGTCGACGGATGAGGCAGACGACGATGGAGACTGTGATCCTATTGAAGATGCGGAACACGACAAAAGAGACAATTACATTGACTTGATTAAGCACTTTCTCTGGATGCAAGTACTGGATGCGGGTGAGGATCCTGTACGCGCGGCTGGTTCAGACGCTACCGCTCAAGAGGCTGGCCACAGCAGTGAGCCGCAGGCAACCGCCACCAAGTCCAAAAAGAAGCAAAAGGCCAAGGGCAAAGCAGCTTCTAATAATGGATCCCGTGGATCTTCAGGTTCTCCCAACGTGGCTAGTAGAGGGCAGAAGAGACTCTTGGCAATGCAGGAAAGCGGACAAGCTACGACTGGACCCGACCAGCAGGAGCCAAACATGATCAACATTGAGACGGAAGCAGAAATGAGGAAACGGCTTGCAGAAGGAGTCAAGAAGAACTATCATGACGTTTGGGGTTTCCAGATTGTGGGCACATTTGAGAATCCCCACGAGACTGTCGAAAAGACGGCACCCATGACGGATGACGAGATCGAATCGGTCATCATGGACATCAGGGAGATTAAACGGCTGCTTTTCAGCCGCCTCATCCTCGCAAAGGCATCCATGCTACCCGCTGCTATCCGAGCCCACAGCGTAGAGGAGTTCCTTGACGACGCCGATGTTGCCGAATCTGATCTGCGAGACATCTGTTTAAAGGTTGCAGACCCTACTCTTCAAGTCATAAGAGATGCGTGTGCCGACTTTGCCCGAGGAGACGAAGCGGACGACGACGTTGAGGATTCTCTCGACGATGAGGACGATGAATCATTTTCAGAACTGGTCACTGAGGACCGGCGCTATGCGCATCTTCATACCCATCCCTGGCTAATAGAGAAATATCTCAAGAAAAGTGGTTTGTTTTCACAACAACAGAAAAAGTCCAAGTCACGCAAGACCAAAGTCACAATTTGTGGCAAAAGCATCTGGAACCACGCCAGCGAGAAGGCCATGTCGCGAGATGGCTGGCTCCAATTTTCTGTCATGGCCAAGGACTGCAGCTTTGAAAATGCCATCCAGTTATGCCGCAACTGGGCTGAGTTCTCGGACCTGAATCTGCTTACTCTCTGGCAATTCTTCCCAGCGTCCAACTGGGCCGCGTGGGGCAGTAACAGAATGGTTCAGCAGCTTCAACAACTAGGCTTCTTTCCTTACTTTATCGATTTCGAGGCTCAACAATACAGCCGACATACTCAGGTCGGTGGTAGAGGCCACGGTCGACGTCAACATGATATTATTGAGACGCGAAACATCATTGTTGGCCACATGAAGCGCAATGACGCCGTCACTCGCCGATTTTTGCAGTATCTTGTAATGCGGGCTGGAGAGCTGCTGGTCCTCGTGCGTGATGGCAAGACTGGTCGCGTCATTACCGCTCCTCCCGAGGAACAGTTGTGGACATACCGCCAGAAGCAGGGTATTGGAAGAGCTTCCAAAAATGAATATGTCAACGTCCTGGAGGTTGGTCCCGTATATTTCCAGATACTTGACGCGTCGCGGAAATGGCGTTTTGGATTCGATGACTATTACGACGTCTTCATTTGGGACTTTGTACCTTGTCAATCGGCCATAGAAACTTACAACGTCGTCATACAAGTAAGTTCCATGTCCCTCACACCGGCAGTTTGGATGCAGGGTTGCCTAACAGGAACGCACTTCAGGAACTTAAGAATGCATGGCGGATAGCTAATGCGCGCGACATTTACGCACACATGGAGCCGCTCTTGCGCACTCTGACCCGGGAAGAAGGCTCAATGCGCACTCGGCAAATTAAGGCAGGCGAGGACGTTGAGACCCTATGGCACAAGCTGACGGATGAAACGAACGAGTTCGTGCTTCTCAACATTAACGGAGAGTCCGTGACTAGTCGAGACGCATCAGACGCGTCCATCTCGCCATATTTGTTTTATAACGAAGCCAACGTCGCCGAAGATCGAGTACTATTCCCGGATGAGCTCATCTCAAACAACCGAAACGTGCCTTTCAGGGAGATTAAGAATGGCGTGAAACGAATCGAGAGCGGTATTTTACCCAGCAGGCTCCGGCATGCTATCAAAAGCCTGAAGGGCAGTGCGCCACTGCAGTTAGAAGATGAGCTGCGAGGGCCGCCGTCTGACGCGAATTACGATGAGGAAGATGGTCATCTGTGGGATCTGCCCAAATTATGGGAGTCCGGTATAGAACAGGTGCGAAAGGAGACGCTTATTGGTGAACGAAATAACCTTCTCAAGCGGACGGGGCTAGACGCAATGCAACAGAGCTTATCATTTGGGGAATGTCTTGATGAAGCAGACAGCATGGAACTAATGGAGCGTGACAGGTCCTCTGGTGAGTGGAACTAGCTATGACTATCGCAGACGAGGCTAACGTATATGGCAGAGTTTAAGGAATCAATTCATGAAGGAGATCTTGAACCAGGAAGTGTTGAGAAGTATTACCAGGTTCAAGAGAAGATTGATGAGATCCTTCGGCATAGCCATTCTGGGTCAACAGACTGGGTCTGGTTTGTCGTCGAGATAATGGATTGGCTTCAATTGCGTGCCAACTACGAGGACTATACTCACGACCCCTTCTCGCCATGGCCACACAGTTTTATTATCCACGATCTAGTCCGGGCATTTGCAACCATGGCCATGTTCTTTCCCGGGTTAGCAGCGACCGAGCTTGTAACCAAGTTTCTTGAGTCAACTGAGTGTAAAGAACTCTGGAAATCGGATCTTTTTAGCCCGAAGCAGCGAGCAGTAAACCTGCCTGATCGAAGAACTCGAACGAGTTACAAATATCGCAAACCAGAGTTCTGGGCAAAGTGGAAGGAAGTCTTGGGCTCACGGAACTATTTCACCGATGTATACCCCTTTGACTGGAGCCTTGCGATCCGCCCCATCATTGCACATTGTCAGTCAAATCCCGCCAGGCCATCCCCCATCGTCGCAAAGTTTGCTAACAGATTGACAGTATATCGAGCGGGCGTGGTCGCGCCCGCATACTATCAAAGTGATCCGCAAATCGTCCCTGGCACGGCCACGGCCAACACGGAGCCTCACCGGCCCGACAAGCTAGATCTCTTCATCAACTATGAAGACCCATACAACAACTGCCCCCCGACGTACCCCCCCGTCCTATATTCACCCACACCAGTGGCCTGCCCTCCTGCCGCTTGCCCAAAAATTCGCCAAGGACCACCAAAGCGCGCGTTTTGCGCTTCTTCGGCTGTGGTCAGCGCCGCACTTCTACCCTCTGATGGTTGGGCCGCAAAGCCGACACGGAACCAGCTTCCTCGACGGCGCCGGCCGAACGTGGCAGTGGAAATTCGTGCCCAAGGATATGCCGGGGAGCGAGTTCAGCGCACACCTCACCACTTCCAGGCGAATAGAACTATTGCAAAAACAGTTTGGAAAACGTGTCGTTAGTCGTGGAGACTTGATTTTTGTCATGGCCGAAGACGCCGAGGAGCTGCTGAAGACTTGCACGGCCGTCACGTTTGCCATTCAGACGAAGCCGTGGCTGAGAGAGGTGGATCTTTGGAAAAGCTTTATTGATGTAGATTTGGATTTTTTGGAGAGCTTGGACGATTTTTGGCTAGATTGATAGGATAACGAGGCCTTGTTGGAAATTCAAGTTGATACATGATTGATTGTTTCAGTTTCCCATGGGAAGATAAATAGAAGACGACCAGCACGGGGAACAGCCCTTGCATGTGCTTGTGGTGTCTCTGTTGAATTTGATGGCCGTGCCTCTAGTCATGGCTTTGTCTTCCGTAGAAGACTCTTCAGAAGGTGATGGCAAGATGGGCTCGGTGCTTGTGAATATATTTTGCGAAATTGTTTGTAGGTTTTGTCATTTTGGCAAGTGAGAAATGCAAACAGAGTACATGTCGGAACGCACCTGGACCGCATTCCATGTCCTACCCACAGCCTGGCTCTTGGCCATCTTTGAAAGCTAGAGTTTGGCATTGGACATGGGGCAGCGGTTTACCGCTCAACTAAACATATATACCTCGTAGAGCTAGCAAGTCTGTCAACGGGTGAAATACAGAGCATCTACAACCGAGGGGTATACAAGGTTAACTGAAACAGGCACTTGTGGAATTCCCTTTTGCTTGGCGTGGTTTAACCTTGGCATGCTCCAACACTCCAACCTCGAACGGTCTATTAGGCACGGTCGTAACGTCTTACCAGAGATAAGATGATTCGCCGCGCCGTCCCGCAGAGTACAATTAACGCCTAGTTGTAAACAAAAGTGCATATAAGGCATTGCTCATAACCAATAGAATATCACGACGTGTCCTTCTGTTTAACAATGACCAATCAACAGCCACAGCCCAACGTAAAACCGCCTCGTTGCAAAATGGCCAGGCCGCGATATCAATTGTCTTCATTTGGATTGTCTTGTAAGAAAACTGAGCTCGTCAATTTGTATTGATGATTTTATGAGTTATCTGCGCTGCGCCCGTATTGTCCGAGGCTTTGATTTTGGAACCTTGCTGCGTCTGACCAAGTGTTACACGGAAACGGCCCGACAAATCGTGAAGCCCAATAAAGGGGCTTTACTAATAAAAGACCTATTAGTTATATAAATTAAATACGTGCTTAAGCAAGAGCCTTAAGTATATATATTCTCTTCTTATATATAATAGTTATTATTCCTTTTTTTCTCTTAAAAAATCAAGGACATTAAACACTTTTTAATATTATCTTTAAATTTGAACCTCTACTCTCTGAGCGTCGTCAGACCCTCCTCGCAGCATGGATTGCATGAGCTCGAGACGCTTGGCTTGCGGCTCCTGTGTTTTTTTTTTTTCTTCAGAAGAGCCCGATACATAAAGGGCGAGTGTGTTCCCTCTGCACGGCCCGCAGTTCTCTCTTCGCGGGAGATTTTGCGATTGGATTTTTGACGAGGGTTCCCAAGGCATTCTGGGAACGGCATGCTACCCGACAGGGCAACAACGAACACAGTTCGTCAATGGATCAATATATTCCGTGCCTGCAAGGGCTTATAAGTGCTCGATGCAATGAGAAAGAAGGATATGACGAACGAACATACCGCTGCGTGAGTGCCCAATAGTATCTGTGGCCCAATTCTTATTGCCAGTCACAGCCCAAATGAGCAGAAGAGTAACAGAAAGAAGGGAATTCGGATAGAGATAAATGATGGAGGCTCGCTTTGGATGACAGTCCTATAGTCGACAAGCACATCCAGAACTGAGGCAGAGAGGTAGAAGACTGTATTGGCTTCGCAGAAAAAAAGGAGCAGAGCTGTTGTGACCTAGTTCGTACTTGGCTGCTCTTAGAGAAAGAATCACAGTAATTCATGCCTTTATCAGACATTTCTTTATCCGGCTAGACACATTGTATGATAGAGAAGCCGGTAGTCTTGTAGTAGTGTTTATTGGCTCAAATACCGTCTTTTCACAGTGAGTTGGTGGGTGGTGTCTTGTTGTAATTCGAGCCCGCATTCTTCTTGATTACAAGCCCGCTTCACGCCAGCCACGCATTCTGCGAGAAAAAGTGCCTCTGTTGGGCACTGGAATTGGGAGTGTAGCGAGATGGAGGTTTGGGAGGACTGATGTCGAGACCTCTGACATGCGTCAAGGCCTGAGACATGCATCAGGATATATGTATGAATGCTGGAATCCGGTATTAGGGTCTTTAATATTGCCTGCGATGGTATATACAACTATCGGAAACTAATCCGGTTGGCCAAAACATTACAGCTTTCTGAAACTAAACACAATGTTGGATGACAGGTCCGAATAAACGGCATACCACGGAAACCGATCCTTCAAAGCCAACGGCCACCGGATATGTAACGATTTTCAGGACAGATTGCTTGTTTCCTCATGTGCTCGTGGCCTGGGTATCAACTTTATCAACTTGAAAGAGTGTAGAATGAAAAAAAGAAATTGTACAGAAGTATACCTACAAGTATAGTAGCGTTGCTGCTTGCAGGAAAGCTTGTTTGTTTTGTTAACGCACATGGAATTTATGCTATTTGCTAGTATAATCTTCTCTATGCTTCCTCCTGTATGTATTACGTGGTATGTTGCGTTTCTCTGGCTGGGTACGGCCAGGCACATTGTGCTTTTCACTTGCCCCTGCTTGATGTGGTGACTGCACGTCTATTTGGATGGGTCAAAACATGTAATAGTAAATGCTTCCACTTGCAGGAAAACCATGCCAGGTTGGTATCTTTGGTTGGGTGAAAAACCTATGCCCGCATCCCCTGCCACCAAGCCGCTTCCTCCCCTGAATGTTCAAATACTGTTTTGCAATCTCGGCTGCAAAACGTGCCGCTTGCCCAGTTTAACCACTGACCCTAGAGCTTGAGCTAGAGTTGGCCAATTTTTCTGGTAGGTTTTGTACGCAGACCCATTATGTATATATCACTTGACGTATCTGGGTCTTTGGCGGGTTAAATGGTTGGCCTTGTATTAGCAAGAATCTAACATATTAAAAGCGTGACAATATACTACAGTTGGCGGTTACTCTAACCTACCGCCACCAAAACACCATTGCCTTGACAACCCAGAGTCTCTTATTCTGTCCAAATACCGACATCTGTCCAAACTACCGTGCTCTGTGCGGCCGCGGCTAGCAGTCTGATTGGTGCTCCATCATATTTCCGGCGTCAACGTCCAACTCTCTTGGCAAGCAAAAATATAATGTTTGGTATACACCAGACTCATTGTAGTAGAATGATGCGTAGCTATGTATCGGCGCCTCGCGCTTCCGGTTGAGATCCCCACTAGAATGAATCCGGTTAATGTGTCTATTCGCGAGAACTCTGAAGCGGTAAAAGGGGAGGGAATGTAACGTACAAGGCAGTTTCAAACATGTCTCTATATCTTCCACTGGAAGCCCACTCTTGGTTGCATTGTTTCAACATGATTTCGAAATTCTCCACCGTATCCGCATCGCTTTTCATGTAGGCAAAGACTGGCACGTACAACTTCACTTCAGGGAGGTCTTTACCGGGGGTAATTTCCAAGGAAAAGAATAGCTTCATGGCTTGTTGTACGGCGTCATTTACCGGCTTTTCATAATCATCAGCGACTTGGTCCTTCTCCTGCATCATCAGGTGCCAAATCGTCCTCAGGGTCTCCAAGCCTTTCATGGTTGTTTTGTCCCGACGTCGACCGCCTAGGGTTAAACATTGCCGCACGGTATTAAACGAATTAGTAGTGGTATGAATGTACATTTTAACCCGGGCGCGATGCAAATCCTCTTCATCAACGAGCTCAATTGACAACATGTCAATAGAAGGGGATACCACACCCTCGAGGAGGAATCTGCTCCCAGTCAGCAAGAAACCTAATCAAGGAAAACGTAGACGCAGTAGCGCAAGGTGAATTTAGGATAGCAAGCTACACTTACTCGGAGATGGCCTCGACAGCTTTGGAGTTTATTGGGGGCTCCAGATTACGCAAAAGGTTCCAAATAGTCTCATTTGTCGAGCTTCCAGAGCCAATCTCCTTGACTTTTGGACTCACGTACAACTTGGGAAGAGCCCGGGGCCCATCCAAGTCGAAAGCAAACGCAGCAAAGGGCAGCCTTGATACGGGTTTTATTTCCAGTCCCGGCGGCAGGAGGCTTGCCATCCACTTTTGCAGGTTTTCCTGCGATCTCTTTGCTTCTTCGGCAGTGGGAGTGAAAGCCTCTAGTAGCCTGTCACTCCAACGCCTGCTAAACCCTAGTTCTGCGCAAAGGGATGTCAAGCATTTTTGTACCGTCTCCACCGCATATATATCGTCGTCCTTGGACCAGGTCGAGCCCAGGACCTCGGCGCAATATCTCACCGTCGGCTTTCCAGAGCAAAGATTGAGGCTAAGCTCTATGGGCGAACCGCTATTTGTAAGCGAGCTTTTAATAGGATGTAGCGCTGTTGGTCGAGGTCCAATATTGGGAAGGACATGTTCGCAGAGGATTCGAATGTGTTCGCCTTGGTCCGCAGCTGAATAGCCAGCTGCCCTGAGGAAGGCAATCAAGGGTGAGATGCTATGGCGCATCCAAAAGCCCAGGTCTAGGCTGGTGACCGGGCGAGTTTGATCAGCCATTGCAGCGTATGGCATATAAAACCGACGAATAAAATCGAGGTTCTGTGCCGGGGAGAGAAGCAGTGCCGGGGTTGTATACGTGGTCAGGCTTGTGATACGGCTTCCTATAAGTTTATGAGGACCTGTTGGGGTATAAAAAGACAAACACCCGAGGTTGTGTACCGTTACTTCGCGCATGCAGTTATAAAAAGATTTTCTCATTAGTCTAACTTGATATATGCTGATGTTGGGCGTAAGAGGAAAGTCATGCATGTTCATTTCTGCAGGAGAAGTCGATTATGGTAACCAAACCGGCGGGCTACATACATGTGATTATGGGTCTGTACGACATATAGCCCCAATTTCCACATGTGCGGAGCATTCGCTACTCAAATTAAAGCCGTACGACGCTACAAATATGCACGTAGCTGCTTCGTGGCTATCGCTACTCGATGCATGGTGTTAGTGCCACACACAGAGAGAGAGAGCCACGAGGGCACACTGACAAGATGAATATCGGCCATGTTTGGACAAGAGCTGCTATCAATGGATCCTCTTGCTCCATAGATGAACAGTCAAACCCGATAGCCGCCGTGACTCTCGGCCCGAATTACACCTCCGTCCGTCCGCTCTTCCCGCGCTTGACCTCCCGCCTCCGCTACTCTACCCGCCCTGCATGAATAAAAGCTCCAAATATAGGTTTACATGAGCTTAAACATCCCACAGCTATTGACCCTTTGTGTAGTCCTCCTTCCCGGGGTTCCCCTCTACTCCAGCGTTCGCCTACGTCTCTTTGACAGTGTGTTTTAAAATTCCAACCATCTGTTTTCGCTTCATAAACTTGAGCACCCTCGCGGCCTCTCTCATGCAAGGTCGCGACCAGAAACCCGTTTGAACAATGAGTTAGCTGGAGCCCACCGCGACCCGCGCCTACGTAGCGGCCAAGCAGCGGCGCGGCTCATCATGCAGCTCTCCTTTCCAGGGTGCTGATATGGGGTCGTATCGTGCCGCTCGACGCCATGACGCCGTGTCACTCCTCATGTCACATTGCGTCTGTCGATGGTATGTTTCCGTTTGCGACCCTCTGTATTTGCGCAAATGCCGCACGTGCTGGCTGCCCTCTGTTCCTGTGTGACGTGGAACAACATGCCAAACAAAGAACTGCCACACTCGGGTATTTTGTGTCCCTAATCTGCTTATTCAGGGCTTCTATTTGCCGATCCATATTGAGGCGTCCTGTGATGTCTTCTGTTGGTCGCATCTGCATGAACTTGGCCTTTGTCTGTCTGGAGTCTCGACAGATTTGTTTAGGATAAGTGGGACAAGATGATAGACTTTGAATTTATGTAGGTAAAAGAGTGCATATTGGTCTTTCTGCATAATGAGGGATTTACTGCCTGAGCCTCTTGATCTTGATACAACGTTGGCCATGCTATCTGTAGCCAGCTCGAAAGTAGGCGCTCCTGTGAGTTGCATTCTGCCTTTTTAATATCCCGGTCATATCCATTATATCAGTACACTAACGCATCGCAATTTAGTCTTCAGCCTAGCCGATTCCCAAGTGAGCAGCCTAGTAGTTTCTTCTTATCGATGCATTATACAACAAGAAGCCTGTGAACACACACGTATAGCCCATCCATTGGTCTGCCGGCAAATACAAAAAGGTAGCTTGTAACCCATCACCCTGTGACGGCGGAGGATCTAACGGTATCAAAGCTGTTAAAACTTGAGGCTTTCAAACCCCGCTGCATGGAGGGCATCGGCATTAGCCTCCTTGCCAGAAAACCCCATTGTGTTATCTCGAATCAGCGAAGCATGCTTTGCGCTTCGAGGGGTAATTTTGTAGGGAAACAAAGCCGGGTGATCAATCAATCCAAATCCGCTAGCCACCACCGGCTCTATTTCCTTGCCGTCGTCATCAAGAGCCTTGCTTACATTAAATACAGCAAGTATTTGGGCAACGGTAAGAAATATAGCGGCATCCGCCAGGTATCTCCCCGGACAAACCCTTCGCCCAAACCCAAATGCCACCTTTGCGGGATCCGGCTCATCCCGCGGTGGCAGGTACCTCGCAGGGTCGAATGACTCCGGATTCGCGTATACTTGGGGATCGTGGAGGAGCCACCACACGGCGGGCAATATAATAGCGCCCTTGGGGACAAGGTATCCTTTCAGCATGATGTCTTTGCTGGCGGCATGCGCCACGCCCATTGGTGTTACGGGAAACCACCGCAGCGCTTCCTTGACGACGCCGTCGACATACGGAAGTTTGCTGCGGTCCTCAAACTGCGGGAGACGATCCGACCCCGTCAAGCCATCAATCTCGTGCTGCGCTCGTCGCTGGACTTCGGGGAATTTGACAAGGGCGAGAATCACGCTGAAGAGAGAAGAAACGGTCGTGTCCGAACCCCCGGCGTACAAGATTCCCGCCGACCACTTGATCGTCTCCGCGGCCACGGGGTCGAGCCGCAGGTCCTCATCTTGCAGTTCTTGAATGAGCCTAGAGACGTAACACGGCGTGTGATCCTGCTGCGCCATCTGCTGTCTCACAAAATTGTACGGAACATCCGTCACAATCTTATTGATATCCGTCGACTTCTTGGCAACTCGTTGGAACGAAGCGCCAGGGAACCACTCGGGGACGTGTCTGAGAGCAGGCAAGAGATCGACTGCATAGCTCATGGGCACGAGGGCCTCGGAGCCCCTCCTCATCATTTCTTCAATCAGTTTCACCAGGGGGTCGACTTTTTTGTGCTGAACCGTGTAGCCGTATGTGATCTTGAGTATGATGGCTCCGGCTTTCCTGTTTGCTTCATCTTCAGTCACTCCAGACGAGAAATGCGCGCAACTCGGACCATGGTAGTTGAACTCACGTTTTCAAGCTTTGCCAAAGATTTTGCGGATCCTCCAGAAGCCGCAGGAGCAGTCGCCCAACTTCTTCCTCTTGCACGGCATGATACTTGTCCACTAGTGCCTTGGTCCCGAGTTGCTGGTGTACGACTTTGCGCTGCCTTCGGAAGCTGTCGTCGTAGGGCCGGAGACTGAGGTACTTGCCGAAACCAGACAAGCTGTGCGCAAACTCGAATCGCGGCCGTTCCGATGTCATGAGCGACTTCTTTTCCATCAATTCATGAATGGCTTCTAGGTCATGGATGATTACCATGGTCTGTCCGAGCACGGTGACGGAGCTGATGGGGCCGTAGGTGTCCTTGTACTTGAGCCAATGTTGATACTCGGGCACACCCTGCGGAGGTAGGTCCGTAATATTCCCAAGGAGCGGCCATGGCTTGGGGCCGGGCGGGAGCTGGGCTTTTCTTTGCCTGCGGACGTAAAATCTGTACACCAAGTAGACACAGGCAAGAAGGGCAGTGGCCGTGATGGAGGAATGCATTGTTGCTGCAACGGCTGGGAACTCAGATTACGACATGCCATACTCCGGCCTAGAGGACGACAAATGAGGGATACTGCACGTATTTAAGCTCTACTCTACAGCTCGCTACATTGGTGCACAACGACGAAACGGGTGAGAAGAAAAGGATGGAGGCGGGGGAGGTTGTAGTTACATTATACACACGAGCTGACTGTAAAACGCCGCGCGATGACGTGGCGGAATGACTGGATACGGAGAGCTGCTTCTGCAGAAATTAATTGTGAGCAGAAACTGCTAGGGGCCAAATTCATCCGGAGCTCCTTGCCCCTGATGGTACGATGAAGGCATCGGGACACGGGATGTGCTCTATGGGATGTTGTATACGACTATACCTGAGACTGTTCAGTGCTTTAATAACCCGGAACCTATCCATTCTGTTTAGAAGAGATATTTGGAAACAACTCGAGATCCAGCCTTTACTCTGTGTGCCGGCGGGTATCGCAAGCGTGGCTAGTCCTACGCTTGCTCCCAAGAAGCTGGTTGGAGCAAACTCCAAGGGTCTATGGGCATTTCAGAATTTCCAGAGGCTTCCCAAAAGAATTCAAGGCTTTCCAAAGGCCGAGGACTTCTAAGAGAGAATGATGCAGGTAAAGGGCTCCGGGGATGTTCCCAGGTACATCGTCTTTGCCCAAGGCGGAGAGAAACCCGCCACCGGCTAAGGGTTTGCGATTGATCAGAAAGACTGCCATCAAGCACATGTGTCTGAAGATGGTTTATGGTTCCTCCAAAATTTTGATGTTGCGGATGACATTGAAATTGGCGACGTCGACTCTGGAATTATCCAATCACCAACTGCCTGTTGCCACAACCGTCAACCGTTTCTTTTTAGTTTAGCCTCCAAAGTCTTTTTCAGGAATTAGCACTACAACTACAACCGTGGCTGTGTCGCCAAGAATATCACAACTGACAAACTTGCATATTTGAATTCGCATACCGGGGTCTCTTCCAATCAACTGCCAAGTGATGAACCCGCAGCGTGACCTACCCATGACTGCTTGATGTCATTATTGGCGGTTCGCAGGTAACATGACGGAAACAAGACACCACAGCCAATAGTCATCACCCTAGAGTAGGAATTGCGTAAATGCAGGGCTTCGCGTATTCGAAAGCGGGGTTGAGAGGAAAGACGCGGAAAGGAGTGTGTCATAAGACTGATAACCAGGTTGATTACACCATCCTGACAGCCCATGCAAGTGACTCTGTTGATGGCACCGCCCTGTGGGTGAGCGTAATCTTGTCGCCATCCTGCTCACCACGACGCAGGTTGGATTCGCTACCAGACTTGTCGACAGACAATGCCAGCCTTCTAGGGAACGGTCTGCAGCCTTGCTCCGTTCTCCATCTTGTCCTACTTGTTTTCGTATATAAGAAGTATAAAAGCTGCTTCTCGCACTGGACCAAAGACTGCGTGGTAGCAAGAGCTGGGCGTTTTCACTCACATAGATGTCTACATTTCTTCCGAAGCGCATCCTTGGCATTTCAGGTGATTCCAACTAGAGAGGTTGTGTAACCCGAGTCTTGCGACGGACTGCTGCAGAGCATATATAGCGCACCACCTATCTCACAAGATAACAAGCCAAGATTCATCGGCGTTTCCTAATCCTGCCTAGTGCGTAATAGCTGTTATCGGTCCGTAGCACAGATCTGGCCAACAGTGTAGTCTTCGGGGTTGAGAATACTGAATCATGAGTCCCTGTAGCCTTGAGAATTCTGAATAAGTGAGACTGTAAAGTTTTGCTATTTTTGGTGAAGTTAGACTAGGCGCAGAGCAAAAATAAACGTCGAGAATAAACGTTTCTTGTAGCAGGGCCAATATCAGATACCATAGATCAGAAACGGGTCGCCATCAAGCATCATTGATCCCTGCCACCATGCCCTGTGACAGTCATATTGATGGAAAGCCACAAAATTACTATTGGGTCAGCCGCAAATGTTGACGTCGGAATATACTCGAGATACCCAACTACCAAGTTGTATGAAGTCACCACTCTCCAATGGTGTCCGCCAAGTTAAACCTTGCACTTGAGAGAGGGGATAGGTCAGAACAGGATTGACTCGTCGATGCCTGCGTCCAGCATCCATGCCATATTCTCTCAATGGGGCGAGAGGGCGGCCAGTCTTATCTCAGTAACGGCTTTCCGCTCCCATCCAATGATAACGACCCGTTATGGCATGCAGACTGACATGTGACATTCGCATTTAGACTGAATTTCAGGCTTTGCAGATGGCAGTATAATAAAAGGGTTCTTAGTAAATGACAACTTATCAAGCGCCTGCAGCACAGCCGGGTACTATTTTATTTCATGGTAATTAATTGTGCGGCTATTACGACGGTTATCGGGCTTGACCGCTGAGTCCTGGAGCCAAAAGATCCAGCAATAGTAGCCCTTGGCCGAATACTTCCGATATCTAGCGCATAAGCGTGAGCCTTGAGCTCTCTCTTCTCTTGTTAGGCTTGACACCGCATCATCAAATGACACAGGGCTTGGCTGCACAAGCACAGGAGAACACTGCCATATCTTCTTGATATCTATAGGGGTTTTGTTAGCACTACTGGCGATAAGACTTTTATAACAGGCAGAGCGGGCCTCGAGTTGTAGGCTACGCAGAGGCACTGGAAATATAGTCTATTCCTAGACTTTTAAATAATCTTGACGGGATCTATTACTTTAGGTGTTATTTAAATGATCTCGGATTTGTAGAGCAGAAACAAATTAGCCATCCCTGTCACACGCTTGGCTCACAATAAGGGCGTTGAGACACTAAAGGCTACACAACAACAGAGGCAAAAGATCACGAGGCCCGAAGTCGGTCTTAAGCGAGGACTCTTCGCCCTCACCAACCTCTTGTATATATAGGGACCTCCCGTCCCTTAACGCCTCGTGGAAAACCAAGGACCTTAAATACCTTAAAGTCACATGCAGTTATTATAACATTGAATCTGAATAGAACACTACGTTCCAAGTCCAGTTGCCCTGTCCTTGTCACCATCAGCGACTAATAATTCAAAATGGGCGCTTCCCAGACTACAATGTAGAATAGACTAACGCACCCACCAAGACAGCTTACTTGCCAATTAGCGAAATCATACGAGTCTCGTAATCACCAGGCAGGTACTCCTGCAGATCCTTGGCCAGAGTCACACCATATACCCTCCGTCATGTCAGGAAGATATCATGATTCATGACCAGAAAGACTTGTTGGTTAAATGCCGCTCACCTGTTTAATTTTGGACCCTAGAGACCCCTTGTGAGACCACGCTGGGCACAGGTACATTGTATCGGGATAGGCTGAATGACTACGCTCTGAATGGTGACGGCAAGGATAAATGAAGGCAATGGTTTCACCACACCCCTGCGTTTCTCTCTTGCATTAACCAGTTGCTAACCAGATAATATTATGCGTTCTATTACGGTTCCCGCCGAAATTAGACCCACATTACTAGTACTCTCTTAACCGGAAGGGGCAAAGCGTTAACCAAGTCGTTGATTACCCTAGCTTATAAACACGACCAAAGTACTTGGTATATCCCTAAAATACTACGTTACATCTTGCATGTATTATTTACTAATAAAAGCAAAATTATTAATATATTATAATTTCGTGGGTCAAATAAGCACTATAGCTATTACATTAATTACCTAAATTAGCCTGTAAATAATCACAATTTTTTATATAAAACTCTAGTTTATCTTACAAGCATTCCAAGTAAGAACCTCTTGTCTCCTAGTACGCTAATTCCTATCTTTATATTCGAGTTAAATTATAAAGTTACCGGCTAGCAGCGTCCTCGGAGCTGGCGGGTAAATCGCCGTCGAGTATTTGCGGGGCGGCATATTGGCACCGGCGGGATGTAATGATACCTTGACCGCACGTGTTCAACTCCCGTCTGGTGGTAGAAGCAGAAGCAATTGCGTCGGGCACACAGCCTTTGACCGAACAACAACTAGGAGCAGGGTCCTGCAATTTGAGACCTCGTATGTAAAATCAATAGTCTTTACTAGTCAGGCCGTCTTGAAGGCATAAAGAATTATCTTACTTGTAACGCAGCTATGCGTTGTTGTA
Source organism: Metarhizium brunneum (assembly GCF_013426205.1). Lineage (NCBI taxonomy): Eukaryota > Fungi > Ascomycota > Sordariomycetes > Hypocreales > Clavicipitaceae > Metarhizium > Metarhizium brunneum. The sequence continues at coordinate 3,035,650 of NC_089424.1, read as the reverse complement.
TTTTATACATACTGGGAATCTGACTAGTTAGCATTTATTAGCATTAATACTACCCTGCTTGACAAGGTCCTTTAATTATGCCAGTGTAACCTGGAAACTAAGAGGGCTGTAAGACGCCATCTTCCTTCTACTGTTACATATGTACTCTAAGCCCTCTTTAAGCTCTTGTCACATCTACCTACTTATAGCCTGGGCTTTTCCTCCCTTCTACCTGCCCTGATAAGTCACAACACAGGCGAGATCGAAAAAGCTTCTTATTAAGTCTTTGGCCGGTAACGTGTTTTTGCTCGTCAGACCTTATTCTGTAAGTTGAAGCTGCCCTTGCCGAAATTTATATATTGGCCCTAACCTTAACCTGGACCGAAACCTAGTACGCTCTACCAGGTCAACTAGTCCCTACATCATGATGTCGACCCTTCGCTTGGCGTGCTTCGTCCCGTTGCTTGCAGCGCTTGTCTCTGCTCAAGTTGACAGTTCTGACCGACAGCCCGGTGGAAAACACTTCGGATGCATCCGCGCTGTTCAACAATGGGAGGATTGCGTGGAACAACCGCGCGCAAGCAACAGGGAGTGCTATGAAGCGCATTATAACTCTATCCGGGCGGCGTGCCCAGCCGAGGTCGCCAGTGCGCTGTGGGATGCCGACGTCGGGGGCGTATGGCAGGTTGTCAACGAATTGACAGCTGATGAGCAGTAATTTGCACCAGACCATGTCAAGATCCTATGGGCGACGGTTGTGTATAGGACGCTTGGGCATAGGAGGAGACAGCCTTATTGCTAGACGAGTAAATTATGTTCTTTTGGATAACTTATCCACTTTATGTTCATCTTTAGCTTAGATCGATATAACACTTGCGGGAGATATTCTTTCTCAATTTGCCCCTGATATTAATACTCTTCATGTCCAGCTACCTCGTGACTTGGGCTACCTAGTCGAATGCGTAATACAATTTCATGGTAGCTTCGTATCTCATGTCAAGTCACAGGACTTTGGAGTATCCGACTGTTACACGAAAATGGCTTGCTGCACAGGGGATATGATCACGGGGCCTAGGGCAAAGTCCCTCAACGACTTCTTGTATTTAAAGACCCTTTTAGTCAACGAGGCCTTGAGGAAAGCCAAGGACCTTTGATACCAAAGACTGTTATTAGATGAATTCAGTCATGTAACTCCAAGCCTTTAACCCTTGTCCCATGCGGCCTGTTTCGAGACAGCCGTCGCGTTTGGAGCAGTCCTGGCAGGCGTATATGCTCTGCTTTCAATAGTCGGACCCCTTGAGAGGTATAAATAGGAGTCCGTCTATTAGGAACTGCATACATAAGCGCTATAACCCATATGATGGACCACCGTACTAGATGCCAACAGGCTCTTCGAGTTCGTAAACGAGTTTGAAATAAAATTAGACGACGATATTATCACCGAGTTAGGATATAGGACGCCATGTCTCTGGTCGAGCCTTTTCACTGCTGAAAATGAAGGAAACGTCAATGACCAGGTGGTTGATTTGCTCAACCGCCTGCTGCGATATATTTCTCGCGTATGTGTTTTATGTGCCGCCGGCCATAGATTGCTCGAGGCTTCATAGGAACCATTATCGGCTCGAGAAGCGTTCAATCACCCGTTTGTCAATCAATATCCAGAAAGATCTTTGGTGGCTATGCAACGCTCAGGCCGATTACTCGAATCGTGCGCAAGCCAAGTAAAGTCAAAATGACATAATTTGCACTGAGCGAATGCTATTTTTAAACCAAGACGTATTCGTTGCGGTGTGTGAATATTATATTTCATCCAAGACCATCGTGTGCCACCCGTAAGCTTGGGTGTCGACTCAAGTATCCGTCCTGTCAGGGCCTGCAATACATCGTATTGGCGCACAGCACCGTCCATTTCCCAAATCATCAACTCATAATACAGCATTCCAATCAAAGGCAAAAGTTCGCGCAAACCGACCGACCATCCTTGGTCCCGAAATGTCGAAGACGGAGATGTTCGTATCCGTGGGGGGGGGGGGTTGCTGCCATTCCTCGAGAAACACGTTGTGACGCTCATCGCACCACCCAAGACGCCGTACATCTGGCAGGAATCCTTCTATTTAACAGTGGCACTGATTCTTTTGAAGACGAATCGCCTGCCACGACTGCGGCGTTGATTATACCCTCCTATGACGCCGGCTCATGGCCAGGATCAGGAGGTCCAGGATAGCCTGCGTTAACTGTGCTGCCTTCATCGTCGTCGGAGTTATCGCAGCCCTGATGCCACAAGCACAACGGAACCTGCGAGCTGTCTGAGCAGTGTGCGCCATGGCTGCATTTTTTGCATCGACGTCTGTTGGCCGGCTGGGAAGTTTTGGGAGACCTGGGCTCTTTGGAGGGCAAAGCGTTGCCGATGCTACTGACAACCTTCCAAGCAAACTCCATGTCGTGTGTAGTAACAAAGATTTGGGATAGAGAAAAATATATGTCGTGTAGATTTGGTGCCAAACAATTCTGCAAAAGGGAACTCGGTCGGTCGTGTGTGTTGTGTAGGATGCTGGTTTCGGGAGACTGGGCAAATGGGTGGGATCTCGTAATATAGACGGCCTCTGACTTTACGTAGTCTTGTTCATTAGCTGTCCTAAAATATGGATTTTGAGTGCATGTAGTGAATTTATTGAGTTCAGTCGAGTTCAAGGTGGCGTTGCTGGCCGCATGGACAGGCTCGTACATGTAGGGTCTGGTGTTTGGTGTCAGTTCACTACGCCTTAGTGTAAGCGCCGCCTTGCTCCTACTAATACATATTCAAGCAGATGGGAAGACTTGGCCTTGTATTCGCTGCTTTCTTTTCCGTGGTGTTTCCTTTTGACAGCTAGATGAGTGGCCGTCTGTGCAGCACGACGAATGAAAGGTCCATACCAGTATCTCTGTACCACTTGGTTTTTCCGTTTTGCTTCTTTTATTGAAGAGTACTTTGCAAATGTATACGTAGCTTTTTCACATCTTTTGCTATGGCAGGCTAGTAGTATACTTGAGTTCTGCCTATTTTGGCAGTGAACGAACGAGGCGCAAAGAGTGCCTGGCTAGAGCGCCACCGGGCTATTGCGCATTGCACTACTCTCAAATAAGCTTGAATATAGGATTGCAGTGTTTAGTTGATATACTTGTGCAGGTTTAGGGCAAGTATACTTTTCCACAGACTGCATGTGCATTTTAGCATCTCTAGCATCCACGTCGCGGCGCATGTGTCCAGGCACGCCGGTATTCGCAATACATCTTCTCGTTTTACGCACCAAAGCCCAAGCGAGCGGCGTCAAGTGTATTTTCCAGAATTTGTGCGCTTCAGCGGGCTGATTGTTTTCGTCTTCAGAGCAGTCGTAGTGCTGACTGCGGCGTCTGTGAAAGTCAAAGTCACTCAAAACCTGAGTGGTGGATCGACTAACCATCAGATGTGCTGGTTCATCTGGCCCCAATTAGCTCAAGCATGGCAATTCTGTGAACTCAGATGGTGGCTCAAAGAGGCTATCGAACATGGCCTGAACATGGCCTGAACACGGCTTAAACAAAGGCCCAAACAATTTGATGCCACACAAAGGTCAACTGGTTGGTTCTAGGGAGCTAAGCCCCTGGCCGTGCGACGTCCGACATGACAGGTCCTTTTCTTGGCTAATCACGGATTCACGCCAAGTTCAGCCCCGATTCGGATGGCCACGTGTGAGGCTGGTCGACGGGTTTAGGCAAAGCATTGCCGGGGCCAAGACTCAGCCGCAATTCACGTAGGACATGTATTCCCTGTGCAACGCTTCGAATGCGAACACGGAGATTACGGTAGAGACATCCCTGTAAGGCTGTGGCTGAGCCATTCCATGTCGCAAAACGACGTGCCTGTTGTGTTGGCGATGGGCCGCGACCAACATTCATCGCAGATACGATATAGTACATACATAAAGAAGCCGGCGCCAGTCTATTGTGTTGCCGGTCAAAACACCATCCCGCTTCACCCGACCATCGCATCCAGAAAACCGGGTCCCGTCGGCCGAAACAAATTGGGCGCAATTGCAGATCAGCCGACGGCCTCCACCGCGACGCGGTACGATGTGCATCGGCCGGCATTCTCGTACCACTACCATGTCACGGCCCACGACAGCAAACAGACGCTCTACCACTGCAACATCACTCGGTTCACGAAGAGCTGCACGCCCAATCTCGTCCTCCACGCCGGACGAGACAAGGCCGCGCCGCCCGTGGCACTGGCCCATATTCTCCAGTTTTCACAGAGCTTCAAGATCGGCTTCAAGAGCTGCGCCGACGAGGACGCGGTGGGAGTCTGATGAGCATATTGACGATGTATGAGAGATGGGAGGAGCGTTGAGGCGGCAGCGCGGATGGAACAAGACGAGTCCGATGGAATACATCAAATTTGTTGATGACAAAATGAAGCTGCCATGAGGATACGTACCGAAGACGACAGGCATCGCACAGGGTTAGCAACCCTGGAGGCTTGGCTCGGCCGTTGGTGCGTTTTAGTCTAAACTCTAATCACACGCAAATGGGACCGGTTGACCACCAACCCTGCCGACGCCGCCATGGAATTTGCAAGCCGCTCCCACCACACTCATCTCGTCCGCCAAATCAAGCCTGCATTGGGGTCGACGCCACCGTCTGCAAGCGTCCAGATGTCCTGGCTCGCCGCAGGTGGAGTGTATCTCTCCGGATGCACGTCGATTCCCGTCTCCCTCCAAGACAACCGCCGACCTCGTCTCGGACACTTCGCATCTCGCCGCGTGCCATGGCGACGACAAAAGCGAGCCGCGCGGCCAACGGCACCGTGCCGCAGCGCGTCATCCTCGTCACCGGTATGTACTCGACATATTTCCTAGCAAGAGCCAATCCCGCCATCCCGGCGCGGCGGGCCGCTGACGGCAGCTCTCTCCAGGCGCCAACTCTGGCATCGGCTACGACATGACGGCCGCCCTCGTGGCCTCCCCCGAGAACCACGTCATCATGGGCTGCCGCAACTACGAGCGAGGCACGAGGGCGCTGCAGCAGCTGCACGCCCAGCCTCACGCGGGCTCCCTCAGCCTCCTCGAGGTGGACATCACCGACGACCAGAGCATCGGCCTGGCCGTGGACAAGCTGGCCGCCGAGTATGCCGTCGTCGACGTGCTCATCAACAACGCCGGCGTCGTCATGCGCAACTTTCCCGACCGCCGCTCCGAGATCCTCGACACCATGAACACCAACTCGGTCGCCCACCTCGTCTTCACCGAGGCCCTGGTGCCGCTGCTGCAAAAGTCGGCCGACCCCCGCATCATCAACGTCTCGTCGGCGCTGGGCTCCATCCACGCCCGTCTCGACCCGCGCGATCCCGCCTACGGCATCGCCTCCGAGGCCTACCGCATGTCCAAGGCCGCGCTCAACATGGCCACGGCCTGCATGTATGCCACCTACAAGGTTTGGGGGGCCAAGGTATGGGCCTACTGCCCGGGACATGTCATTACCAACTTGACTGGCGAAGGGGACAGGGGGGTGAGAGCACCTGCCGGCGCTGCGAGTTCGACCTCGAGCGCCGCCGGCATCGTCGAGATTGTACAAGGGAGGAGAGACGATGACGTGGGCCAGTTTTTGCAGATGGGTGGAAGGATATTACAATGGTAGGCTTTCTTCCTTTTTTTTTTTTTTTTTTTTGGGTGAGGGTATACGGCGCATGGATACTTTTTGGGAGGACGGTAATTTTTTTTTTCCAAGGCTCGACACGGTAGATTGGTTGGCTGTAATGCTCAATATGTGGCGGCTACGCTGTTCCCGGCACTGCTGTATATATTCAAAGGTCTGGGTCCCAAAATCGACTTGACATACATGATATCCCACAGCAAACGTCTCACATCGCTTCGTTCTTGAACACATTGACGCGGATATTGATGGGAAACCCCGTGGTTGGATCTGGCATTTGCGCCAGCTTGCGAAAGTCGGGGCCGTGACTGTATCTGTTGCGTCTTGGTTTGTATGGTAATGAGTCAGCTTCTTATCAAGATGGACGGCGTCTTCCAACCCTGTGAGAAGAACCTGTCGCAACGTCATGCGACTAACTGAGTGCTCTGCGCCAACGCCGTCGTCAGACGCTCTGCTAAAATCTTGGAGACTGGGAAGCTCTTGGTATTTCTCGGTCATGAAGTTGAGGTAGTCTGGTGGAATAGCAGTGGTGTTGGCAACGATCTGGAATAGGTCGTCCGGTATACAGGCAGCGAGGCAGTGAGAGCCTTCGGGCGATGTCTCATCGCAAAGCTAACCGAATCGGGGAAAAGCCGCCTCTTCAAGACCCATAGATGTCATCTTTTGAACTTGGATCGAGTTCGTTGTCGTTTCCGCAGAGCGAGGCATATAATCGGCCGAATAATGTATGGCTTTATAGGAAATATGACTTTGAGAAAAACTTCAGCCGTCGTTTTCATGCAGCTGTGTTGTGCCGGCTCATAGCGAAACTTGAGTGCATGGCCTGGGCCGGACACTGTGAGTCTGTTAGACTGTCACCGTGTGAACGCGACCGGACATTGCATTTAACCCTGGGCACAGCCAACCTGTGTGGAGGTATTGATCAGACAATCGCGCCAAGTTTGCCAAATCCCGCTGTTCTGGGTTCAGGAGTACACTTCCACTTCAGAATATTGTCAAAGTCCTTTGAGATGGCATCCAGCGTCCAAGCAAAGCCCGGCTTGTCCACGATGACGGCCTGGGTTTTGCAAGATGGCCCGGATTAACTTCGGAAACTATGGACGAAAGACGAAACACGCCGTCATGACCGTCGACCAGGCACCAGCTGGACATTCACGCTCAACACCTCCACCAACGGGATGCTCCCATTGACGACACAAAAGGACTGCCAGTCGGCGTTCAGCCCGGCCGTGGGCTGTATGAATCCTGCAACGCTCGATCCCGCATAAGACGACATGGTTAATGTTGCCGGTAGGAGCAGAGGATGTTCCAACTGCCGCCGACGCAAAGTGAAGGCGAGCATGGCCGCATGTCACTCACTGACCGTCGCCTTGCTAATGCGACTTGCCATAGTGCGATGAGGCATTCCCGCAATGCGAGAAATGCACCACCAGGGGCCTCCGATGCCCCGGACCCCGGACGGGAGCGTTTTTCGTGCATGTGCAATCGGGAGAGTCATCGTCCCGAGCGGTCCCTGAGCACCACCCGCGCACAGCGTCCGCCGCCCTTGGCCCCGTGACACCGAGAAATGCGTTTGTGCATATCCCCCTGGTTTCCGACCCGAGGTCGTGTAGAGCAACGGCGTTTGACCAATTGTTCGTCTCCCATTTCGTCGAATCATTCGGCCAATTCAGCGGCGTGAGGTTCCCCATCTCCCCCAACGCCAACTGGCTGGAAAGGCTGCCGCAATATGCATCATCCCCCGGAAACTCACTTGCCAAAACATCCATCCGCTCAGCATCAATGCTGAGCTACGCGACATGGGCCCGCGATGAGTCGATCCAGATGGAAGCGTACAAGTGGTATGCCAGAGCACTAGCAGGCTTGCTGGCGGCGCTGTCGCACCCAGCGCCAGCAGCAACCGAGTCCAATGTATGCTCTGCCGTCATGCTCATTCACTTTGAGACATGGGCGGACACTGCCGAGGGTGCCTGGCTCAAACATGTTCACGGCGCGTCAACTCTGCTAGAGGCCGCGGGGCCCCGTGCCTGTCGCGAGGGCTTCATGCACAGGATATTTTGCCATCTACGATTCCAAGCAGTACGTCTCTGCTGCCTCGGCTAAATCATGTGTCCGTGTGGTATGCGGGCTAACTTGTGGCATTGTCTGCAGTTCATCGCCACCATGCACGAAAACAAGCTCTCGGAGTTTGCCTCGCCTGAATGGATGTGCGTCCCATTCGAGATTCACCCCCCCAACATGTTTGACCAAATAGTTACGATTTTATTTGACGTTCAGGCGTGTTTGGCCACCGCCCATGGGGTCACGCAAACGCACGACTTGGCGGCAAGGGCCAAAGTGCAATTGAGAGCGTTGGCCGAAGCAACCGTGGCCAAGCTGTTGCAGTGGGAACAGCAGTTTATGCCACCCTCGACGACTCAAGAGATGAATGGCATCTGTAAAGACAGTTGGCCTTCGGCTTCTTGGCCCTCGTCACCGACGGGACCAAGTGCCGCGCATGATAGGTTCCCACCGGCTCATTTCACGAGTATGCCAGAAGCGGCCTTGCTGTCCCTGTATCACGCTGCTTGTATAGTTGCCTGCCGCTTACTAGCCGTGGCGCGAGACGACGTAGCCGATGGCGATGGACTGCTGGTGCACACCCAGGAGATTATACGGGCTTACAAGTTTGTGGAAAGGGTTACGGACAAGGCGCCTACCAGTAATTTGGGGCCGGTAATGATGGTTCCGCAGCTGAAGATGGCGTCGTTGTGGGGTGTGGACGAGAGTCAAAGAGTGATGGCTATGCGCATGTTGAAGCGAGTCGGTCGCCATCAGAGCTTCGCCCTTGGAGATATTGGGGACTTGCAAGACGGTTATTTCGCGAGCGTGGCGTCTTGGGCGGTGGCGTTGACTGATTTGGTGGACTGTGGGCGCTCTTGCGAGACTGTCGAGAATTGATGCCATTTTAGACTATTCTTCACTGGCGAGCTACTAGGCGAAAGACGAGTGTTGGATCGCAAGATGCTGTCGGGATGGTGTGGGAAAGTGGGAGCTCTGTGATGCGGATAGCTTCAATGTTACGGTTCGTCGCCATGGTGCGCATACGATTCACGTCAATAAGTCGCTACGACCGTGAGAGCTATTTTCGCTCCTGAATATAAAATCGCACGGCGTTCACATGTAGGCTTGCCAGCCATGTAGAAGCCGGCACAATGGGCGCACACTGAAGTTGAAAGTGGTCGAAATGTCTGGTCGCAGCGGGACTCACATGCAGCTTTGACAAATGGTTCCAGCTTCCCAGGTGCCATCAAATCAAGTCAACATTGGATACCACCAGACATCAGTCATAATTCCAGATGTCATTGATCAATTGAATTGATGTCTCCATAAGTGCCAGGCGCTAAAAGACACGGCGCTAACATTCAACTGAGGACCGCCCAGGTCAATGCAAAACACGCACAAAGCGCGCATCCACAAGCCTGTCCAGACACGTGGCGACCAGACGTTCAATCCTCATCTCCCTCGACATCTCGCCTCGTGTGTCGGCAGGAAACTCTGTCATATTCCATTCCCTCATCCCGCACACCACAATCTACTCCTTCTTTGTCAAGATTCAACACTCCGTGTCGCCCACCATGTCGTCGTGCTGCGACAAGACTTCGCACGACAGCTCAAAGCCAGAGCCCAAGAATGCACATGATACAACGTCAAAACGCTGGCCGCAGCTGCAAAATCACTCCCTCGCGCCCTTCATATCAGCCCTTCTCCACGGCTCGTGCTGCTGGCTCCCGGTAAGCAAGGAGACGGCGTAGTCACCCTCCCCGGACGCATTGCTGACGTTGAACGGGGTGTCTAGGCGCTGCTGGATCTACTCACCGTCGGGTCCGCCTCCGTGTCGGCGGTTCATCGCCTGCAGCCTGTTTTTCTGGCCATCACCTTGGTTCTCCTGGGGGATCGATTTCGTCGCAGGGGGTTGACGAGGGATAATATGCTGCATCTCGTCTTTACTTGCGTGTTGCTGGGCTTGCCGCGGGTTCTCGAGGCCTTGAAGAAGCCTCAGCCTGTGGCGGGCCATGGCGGCCGGTGCCATTGAGCGGCTATTTTGTTGGCGAATTATTTTTATTTCTGAGATTGGTACGGGCTGTTGGGGGGGGGCGAGATTTGAAGAGGCTTCAATGTTTAGCTCGGTTCTAGACTTTTTTTTCTTTTTGGGCTATGCCTATGACCTAGATTTGTGCTTGTGCGGTTCTCGGATTGTATTGGTTTTTCTTGGCTTGTTGTCTGTATTATTGTATGCGTAATTTTGTATTTCTTGCGTTCCAGCCTTGGTATACAATGTCCGGAAGACTGTAAATCCAAAGATGCCGCTCTTGAACGTTAAGTGGTAATTATTTATGTAGCTCTTTCGAGGCGAGACTTGCCAAAGCCATACAAACACTTTCTTGATAATGTTATAAAATAGATGCAAGTGAGATGGCTTTGATATTTATAAAGTGGTCTTCTTACTAGCCAATCATCAGGTCCCTTGGTTTCCCAACCGGGATGACCAGCTTTCTATAGCTAAGAGAATTATAGTGACTTTTATTATTATATTATTTCTTAGTGTAGAGATAAACCTTTAAATATTAGGTTTCTGATTGGCTAGAACGCCAATTCGTGACATCCGCTGCACCTTACCACAGCCAAAGGGATATGCATTGTCTGATAATCAGATTGTTCTATTACTCTGCGTCGAGTTTGAACTTTAAGTGGGAGCTATAATCTATACTTTATCTTCCGGTATAGCCAACATACATTTTTAGAGTACTGCCATGGATTGTGTTTGTGGATTTCGATAGTATTATGCAACTCGTTTCTTCCTCACTTGCCAGGGAGACCTACGCGGCTTGGGGTCACTGGACGAGGAATAGACAAAGATACAAAGGACGGAGCACTTAAATATACGATTACTGATGGCAAATATCGCTCACCGGATACATGTGGTCAATCATATAGCAGCACTTGGTCTACCAACTCCCTCCTGGGGCTAGAATAGTGTTGCAACACCACTTGTTAGTGCTGCGGACAATATAGACACGCTCCGTCTCATTGGTTTACGCTGTCCGTCCTCCAAAGACGGAATGCTCGTCCACCGGCGCCTCATTTTCTCCGAGGATTCCAACACCCCCATGGACTTGGGAAACCACTCTGCCGTGTCGCAGATGGTTCTCGGGATTATGCAATAGGGGTCATGCACGACTGATTGTAGCGATACAAGAAAAACGCGTCAAAGCGACCCTTTGAAGCAACTCTTCCATTAGCAACTTCACGCCTCTCGGCTCGTGGAACACTGGACTTGTAGGGGCCATGCTTACTTCCGGTAATGTACCGCGTGCCATGCAGCATTTGGCAAGATCTTGACCCGAGTTTTGGCATGCCGCGTTTCGATGGCAGCCCTAAAGCAGAACCACGCTGTTAGCCATGTCAAGTCCTACTACAACATTGAACATTGAATGGAGATGGCTGTATTGCGCCCGGGGCCCCAGAGCATACGGCGTTTTCCCAGTCGCGCATATCGCACCAGGCGCGATCCATCCACTGCTCACACTCGAAATCTCCAAGTGCCGGGCAGCTCAGGCGGTTAAATACTGGGCGATCAAATTGGCTCCATTTGTACTGCGGCGCACAAGCCCTCATGTACCCTTCGTAATAGGCGCCCCCCTATGAAGGACCTGGGTTAGCTGCCCGTATCAAGGTCCAGTTCTCCCGACGTCTGGTGCAAGCTCACTCCAAAGGGCAGTGTTCTGCGATAATCGCAACACTGTTTTGCCGCGAGGCCCGATTTTCCCTGGCACTGAGCAGCCTGTGCATCTCATGTTAGGCTGTGGACCGTCTGCTTTGATAAACCCATGATTTGTACCTTTTGACAGCCCTGATAAATCCCACGTCGTCAGCCGCTCTTCCCTGGGCCCATGTTACTCTCAGCGTCAAGCACTTACAGCGTACAGCCAAGTGAGAAGACCACATGCCCTCTTTTTCATACTCCCACAGTCAATGTAGGGTTTCTGCAGCAGACGCTTGCAATTGATCAAATCTTTCCTTGGACCGGCTGACGCTTGGCTCGGCCAGCTGTCCCTGCCATCGTCACTCGGTGCGAGAACATGTTGCTCATTACTTGGCCCGACATATCTCGGGACATGGACCGTCCTTTCATCTTGTCCTGGAAGATCACCACACACACCAGAGTAATGGCTGAAATCACTGGTGCCCTGTCATGCGGAGAATCAGCGCCTTGATCTCGAATTCGTTGTCAGAGTCGCTGCCCATCAGTACTTGCCTTCACTGCCAAGGGGCTGCCGCAGATGTTTGCTCCAGGATCTCGGGAGTTGATGGTGCTGGAACCGAGGGATACAGGTCCGAAGGCAAGGAAGAAAAAATAGCCCAGGAGCTTCATGGCTGCTTAAAAGTACATCTGTTGGTTGAGCACTGTCGTCCAGTCTTTCAGTATAGACTGTCTTTAGGTCGTCAGCAAGCTACGGGGCTCTAGTCATGTATCGATTTATAGTTTGGGGGCCTGGGAAGTTATATGTAGGTAATTGGTCGGTGAGACAGCTGGGAACGGAGCACTTTGGCGCGCCTTGTCCGGTACGTAGCCGAAGGTAGCGAGGGACACAATATACGTCATGCTTTCGTATAGCAGGGTTATCAAAGTGTCCTTATCATGGCCAAGGTGGTAATCGGCGCTGCTGTAAGCCAGAGGGTGGCTACAAATCGTCAATATACGTTGATCCTAGTATACATATACGCTTGTGGGGAAACAGAGCGCACTCCGCCAGCTCAGCATTCGCCAGCTGCCGATTTAATATACCTTGACTTGCGGAGTATCCGGATGTACGACTCTTATGCATGTTCCACCGAAAACGGCTTCTGATAGTCGCCCGAGTCAGCTGTATGTATTCAGCTGAGTCGGAAGCACTTTCAGCCCCCATGATATATGCATCGGCATGAGCACGGCGCCAAGCATAGGACAGCCATGCAGAGTTTGATACAAGAGGGAGGGGTCTGGCCGAGCAGTGCCGCGTCTCAGTACATGAGAGAACTTTGGCGTCGTCGATTCAGCGTTGACCATGTACGGAGCAGAGTAACAAAGACATTGGGGCATTTCCGGACTGGTTTCGGCAGTCATGGCAGCTTGGTTGTTGAAATAAGTATATAAAAAATTCAAATCCCCCTCGTTCCATGTTCGATTACCGAGTAGCTACGACATGTTTCCTTCAAATACTGTGTGCCGCCATGAAGAATAATTGGCTTCCACTGGCCCTCTGGGCCGTATTCATCTCTCTTTGCTCCGGCACCGGCAATTCCATTTTGCACAAAGTCGAGCACCAAGGCCCGCATCTGTACGCACTACAATCCGACGAGCCCCTGATAGTCTGGCGAGGAGACACTAGGAGCCCAGACAACGTTAGAAACATTCATCGAGGGTTCAGCCCACCAAACGAAATAGAACATCTCACCAAGCAACAGGCTGAAGATGCATGTAGCCTATACCAACATCCGTATGGTGGTACCCGCAGTTTTACTAAATATGTCTCGTCAAGTACGGATCCGAAAGTAGCGAGACTTTTTGCTAGCGATTTTGATGATCCCGCAAATCGCGGATACATTTATGAAATCCAAGCCGACGAGAAATTCATTGACGTGAAAGCCAGTCTCGGGAAGTACGGGCGCTACCCGGAGCAGGTGGAACAGGCAGCATCGAAACCCATCGGTTGGGACCAGGTCGAGGGTTGGTACGACCTTGCCGAGTTCTTACCGCACGAGATGGCGATACTTGAAGATGCTGCTTCCGGGCCGCTCAAAGACATGTCACAATTCGTGCACCGATTTCACGAAAATCCGGACTGGGATTTGCACAAATACTATGGGCGCAAGGGCGCGGGCGCCAGACCTGAGCTTGCCGGGTTCAGGAAAGACAGCCCGGCATGGGACGAGGAGCCATGGAGCCAGTACAAGGCCAAGCCGGTCTCCAAGGCATGGAAAGACTACACCGAGAGGGTGTGCGCGTCCCCCGTGGTCACCACGTCTCAAGGGGTTGGCATCTGTCCTGACGACGTCCTTCCCCAAGTAGAACAAGAATTTACTCTGGCAGATCCGCTGGGCGCCAGGGACTTGACGGGACAGTTGCAGTCTGCAGACCCGGCGCAGTACAAGCTAGATGTCAGCTTCACCAAGGCCAGCGAGGCCGGCGAGATGATCGAGGCCGACGAAGCGGCCCAGGCGGCCGAGGCTGCAGAGATGGCTGAGGCGGTGGCGGACGCGGCGGCGATTGACGCCATTGAACTGGCCGAGCTGTTGGAGGGAGAAACGTTGGTTGACATCATCCTTGCTTTTCTTCTCTTGTGACGGATCACATTTTCGGGCTCATGTAGCACCTCCTTGTTGATGGGCGGGTCGTAGGACACGTCTTCTGTCAGGGCCGGCAGCAGTATCGCAACAAGCATCTACTTTCGTACGACTCTACCTTGTAAACATGATAAATCTAGGTGCCCTAAGTGCTGCGTGCTGCGTGCTGCGTGCTGCGTGCTGCGTGCTTCGTTCTTCTGTTCTTCTGATTGACATGATGCCCCCGTGCTATGCTGCTTTTGGCAACACATCATGGGATGGCATCATGTCAATCAGAAGAACAGAAGAACGAAGCTCCAAACATTCAAAGTCGTCAGTTCCGTCGGGTTTTCCTTTAAACCTACGCTTCATACTACCGGACAATTTTTCTCCCCATCCACCATACTAAATCTCTTTCTCCTTCATCTTCACATCACTCCAGGACTCTGATAACTTGTTGTTTACTCCGTAGTCCATCCTTAATTATACCCTCAGGGATACAGCCAAAGCAAAAACCTCCCACACGACGGCGGGCGGAACAATCATCCACCCATCAATGGCCTCCTCGTTGCAACGTTGCACAAGGTGCCTCATTCCCCGGCCGGTAACGGCGCCCTCACAGCTGCCGTGCAAAGTCGCAGCCCAGGAGGTCACTGCAAAGATCTCGCACCAACAGCTTGGCCTCTGTCTCGTCTTGGCCACGACTCTCCCAAGTAACCCCCGACACCCTTGCGGGGGCGTCCATGTCAACAGAACCAGCAGCGTCAAGAGAAACCACAATGTTGAGAAGCACCACTTCGGCGCCCGTCCAGCTGCGGCAAAAGTGAATGGCGACTCTGCCCTGGCCATCGGCAGCGTCGGCGTAGATGAACCACTTGTCTTCCATTGCCCTCGGTATCACGCCGTCAACAAGCTTAGCCAAGTCCCTGGCCGAGATGTCGCCTTGCCACGTTGCGCTCGAGGGCTTCTCCATGGGCTTGTACTGCCAACTAGACGAGGTGGCTTTGGTCATGATGGCGGCTGTTTTTTTTTTAAAAGAGAATGCTTGAGATGGCAACAGGAATCGTTCTTGTTCTGCGCTGAGTTGAATTAGATTAAACTTAAGCCAGGCTTATAGATATATCCTAAGCCCCAGGCCCTGCTCTAGGCAGCTATTACAGCTGGTTAGCTCATAGATTATAAAAATCAAGGAGAGAATAGACCACCAGACTGGCGAAGAAGCGAGAAGGGCTGGGCGAGGAGGTGCAACAGACAGAAAGGCTTCCGGCTGGGCCGAGGTCAGCTTGAGGGCGCTGAAGGCATAAGCCCAGCCATCTTTTGGCCAGCGGCTGTGGCACGCCTCCCTGCTCATGCAACACACCAATTATTCCGGTGTGATTGCCAGCTGTCAGCTTTAGTTAAGGATTTAAATGCGGCATCATGCAAGTTTACGTGGATAAATAGTCGGCAGCTATGGGTTATAGCACGGCAGAATTCAAGCACAGCATCCAGCGCCTCACTCCCGACGCGATTTCCATTGACGGCATTGCTTGGCCGGCTTAGACTCCTTTTCTGGTGCTCTTTGTTAACCCGCCAACTCCGTCACACATCTTATTGGGCCGTTATAGGGGGCGTAAACTTGATTGACTGGCGGTGTATAACCCCTTCTGACGCTATAAAGGAAAGGAGAGCAAGGTACAGAGTAAATCTATTGGCGATCTGTAATAAGATTTATTAACAAGCCAGGTTTGGCAGCCAGATCAAAACGAGGTGCGGCCATTTACCTGGTCATATATAAGAGGTGGGAGGTTAGGTCTGGTAGTATTTACAATAAGTGATCTAGCTGGTTAGGCCTAAGGAGAATTAATAATAATATCCTGCTTTATTTAAATAAGGCCCTGGCCGCAGCTCTGCCACAGATATCTGAGGCCTTTCGTCGACAAAAACGGGCGCACGTATAGATGGGACCGACGAGTCGTGACGCGTCTCAACCAGCTTCCGTCTTTTTGCGCACGTTGTACCGCATAGAGTTCGGTGAGGAGGCAGATCCTCTTGAAGATGTGCAGACTTGCGAAGTTAAAAATGGAGCCGGCCTCGCCCCGTCCTGCTCCAGATGCCGGGGGCCGACTGCCCTGATTGACGCGGGTAGCGCCGGGTTGTCCCGCTGACCGTGGCAAGGGGGTACATACATGTACATATAGCCATTCGAACATTGCTTGACATTTGAGTCCAGTTGACTGACTCCTCACCACACATGCACACTGGCCAATGAAGAAGCTGCACCAGGCATGCAGTGACACTGCGCCTGAAGCCACCAGACAACATCCGCAGGGGCCATGAAGCTGTCATCCGGTGTGCCGACTGCGCCGTAACGTAAGACTGGTGTCGTATTTCCTGCCAGCATTCGGCATGGGCTTGACGCTTTGCTGTCCTGCACCCCTGAAAGCTATCCTTCGTTGGCATGTCATGCCCATGCCTCATCGCTGCGGCAGAGCGCTCCCTCAACACCCACGCCGATTTCCACTAGGTATTGACTCTTCATAACGCCGCAAAGAATCGTGAATAGGACGTGCGTCTCCCAATAGCTGGCCCCATACAAGGCGATCCAACACCTCAGCGGTCTTCTAAATAAGTTTAGAGAAGTAAATTATAACCTCCCTCTTATATAAAGCACTTTAAACCTGGCCCGTGATTAGCTCCTAGGCCTCCTCTTAGATAAGCTATTAAAAATTATAATCTAGCTTATATTTAGTACTTATAAAGAGAAGGCTAAGGTATTATACAATATTTTTAATAAGGTTAAAAAGGGTGTAAAAAGTACTAAAAATAGGTTCTTACTAGACTTTTACTATAATTACCTACGCCTTTTAGGTAAAGTATACTAAGTAAAGAACCTAATATAAAGTATTCTACAAAACTTAGACGTACTAGCAACTAACCAGTTATTTAAGACAGTAACTAAGAGCCAGATAGCTTAGCTTAAAAAGGCGATTAATTAACTATTCTACGTGGAGTTATTTATGCCAGACTTAGATTTTAATAGCCTAAAAATAAATCTTAGCTAGAGTATTTTATCTAGGGGAATAGGGTATTAGTTTATTAATAGCAGCTAAGACCAGAAAATTAACTCTGGTAGTAGCAAAATGTTTATTGCGCATAGTATCAGTTTCAGTGCTGAATGATTGTGATAAGGGCCTAGCTTGGAGCAATTTACTTAATTCATCTAATAACAGTCTTTGGTATTAAAGGTCCTTGGTTTTCCTCAAGGCCTTGAGGGACCAAAGCCGTCTATTTATACAAGAAGTCGGTGAGGACCTTCTGCCCTAATCCCGTGACCATAGCCCTTGTGTAACCAACGCCATTTCCGTGTAACAATGATGAAATGAGTCGCTTGATTCAACGCGAATGCCGAAATATCTCGGGGAATAAAAAGCATGCGAGAAAGCACCATACGGAAAGAATAGGAGCAATCTATAGCCAGCTGATAAATTAGCATGTATCCCGCATTGGTACCAAACCAAATACGCAATGATTGGTTCGAGTCAAGCTAGAGGTCGCACATCCATACGTTGCACGTACCAGAGTAGAGCCTAGGTATGGAAGCATCCAGGCGATATAATGTACTAAATCTGCCATCTTCCAACAGCTAGCCAAAATTTCATATGCAAGGTCTTTTTGAGTGAGGCTGCTACCGGCACGGCGAGTAGGAAGATGGCAGGGAAATATGGCTGGCAAGACGCATGGCAGCCAGGGGTGGGATCCAAGAGAAGATCGACTTTGGCCAGAGACTGTGCGAATCCAAGAATAACAAGGTCGATTGGCAATGGTCGAGGAAAATTGATTGAATTCGCAGCCTTACTTTTCCTGTACCAATGCATAACCTGGCATTATCCATTCCACCATGTCCAAATTACCTATATAAGTTATAACTGTACATCTGTCGCTTTGCTCTCCTGAAGATGGCATCAAACGCACATTTAGCGACCGCCAAGGGACGAGACATAATATTGTAGAGTTTGGGAGAGAGGATCCTCGACGTGAATGTATTTCGACAAACGGTAGGGTCCTATCAGCCAACAATACTAGTTGCCAATATCTTGACAGTCATCCAAAGGCCCAAAGTAATCCTCTTCCTCCTTGAGATACACCTTCTGCTCCTCTTGCTTCCTGGATAAGAACGCTTTTCTATCATCATTTTCCATGAACAGCGCGATTTGTCGTGAAGTGATTTCGACGTACTTCTTGGTTCGTTGCGGTGTACGCGGTAGGAATCCAACAAGAGTGTAGCTGATGAAGGACCAGTAGGCATCAAAAACATACTCCGGGCGGAGTAGGGCACATACCACCAACGTGTGACACCAGCCTTTCCGTCTATCCCACTCATCAGAAAGTAGAGTGGAACATGCAAGCCCCAAAGATTTCTCCTCATCTCGCACTATCTCGCACAACTTGCTGACTTCAGAGTTGTAGAGTATCTGGCCAAGGCACAGAAAATCGATGGAGTTGCCATCTAACCAGGGAGGGGGGACAAAGAACTGCAATGGCATGACGCTGCTCCATTCCCAGTCGAGCACCGCCACCAAATTGAGGTCATCGTCCCACAAGAGGTTCTGAATGGCTAGGTCACCGTGAACCAAGACAAACGGGCCGCAATCTTGAGCTGCATCGAGCCATGACTCCATTACAAACCTTCTAAAGTCGTGCGAGGCATATAAACCACGCTCACCACGGATGTCAAGCATGGAATTCGTCCCCTTGTCGAGCAGATTGTCTCCCAGCCAGAGAAGTGCATCCACGTACTCCTTTGACGTCTTGAATGTTTTATGCTCGGGGAACCTGGAAGCAGGCGCTAGACCCTCGCGTTGCTGGAGAAGAATTTCTATACATAGTGGCCGGTGGCGAACCCGGATGCTCTGGTCATGGTCCTCCTTTGGAAGGCCAAGAGCGCCAATCTCGGGGAATTCCAGCTGCCGTAGTTGAATGTAGACCTGGGCCAAATTCTGGTACATTTTCTCTCGGGCTCTAGTGGGCTGCGTGGTCACTGAGCACCAGACATCAAGGTCCTTCGGAAAGCCGAGTTCCCTGAGGTTTTTCCCTTTTATGTAGTCCATGATGATGAACGCCATCTTGATAGGACTATTCCTGGCGGAAGAATGCGCCCGTATCCTGGGGACAGGTATTGTGGTGTTGGCTGCCACGTATCTACCCTGTCGTCAGAGACATCCTTTCAATACAAGCCTCGGAAAACTCACTTCATCGTGGCAATCTCTACGTCCATCTTCTCATCTATCCAAGGGACTTCTTCAGGGATAGGAAGTCTCACAACCCATCGGTCAGGCACCCCATCAGAGCTCGGCGTCGCGAATTGCACAAAGAAGCAGACATTGAAGCTTCCATGCTTGACAGGTTGAAAAACCTGGCAGGGTTCATTGTCGTGGTACGATGACGCAAGCTTTAGAATCTCGCTCTGGTCTATTGACGCAATAAAGCGATGTGGTGCTTCTTGGGCTTTTGCGTCGAGGATTAAATCTCTCATCTTGGAGGATGGGTGGATGAATGAGAATGGTGTTTATCGCGCGTACTGCCTGAAATTTCAGGACGCAATGATTACGCGCTCTTATCCAATCACATCAGGAGTGCCAAAGGTCCTTGCTTTTCTAAGAGCAAAGGAGGGAACGGTAACCACTATATATACATGAAGGGAAGGCGTGTGCCTACATGTAGGGCTCTTGCCCGGGCACATGCATGTGTTTAATCTGTGTAACCAACAGGTCCTTTGTCGGTGAAGCTGCATATCCTGAACGTCAGACGGCCGGAGCCTCCCAGCAGTGTCGATGAGCTTATTACAGGCAGGGGCTAGTCAGAGAGATCCAATTGACTTGACAGTGATATGCGGGGTTAAACGCCCGGCCTACCTAATAGAGAATTGACATCAATGTCCCCAACATCCGCGCCGAGGATCCTTGCTAGCTCGATGTCCATGTCTGCCTAGAATTTAGGCCATGTCCCATGTCCCGCTCGGGAAGCCCCAATAGCAAGAGCCAGGAGAAGTGTCTGGTACATATGTATAAAAGGGTGTGCCAGCTTGGGGTGTGGGCATGCACTAATATGCGGCGGTAGCCCAACTGCATGCTCCGTACTTAAGTATTGACTTTATATAGCAG
Source organism: Metarhizium brunneum (assembly GCF_013426205.1). NCBI lineage: Eukaryota > Fungi > Ascomycota > Sordariomycetes > Hypocreales > Clavicipitaceae > Metarhizium > Metarhizium brunneum. The sequence goes on along the minus strand of NC_089424.1, from coordinate 3,015,515 downwards.
CAAAAGCCCTCGGGAGCATCCCAGGACGTGGACTGTTTGGTCCTCCAGTTCCATGACACAAAGCAATCCAATACTTGGCCTTGGGACCGGGCTCTTCCCCAAGTATCCAAGTATCTTTGGGTACGAAGACGTCCATATAGTTTCGTGCGATGGCTAGGATGCTGGTAGTTCCACATCAAGCGAGCCTACACGTTCCCTCCAGTGCCTTGTTTCTCAACCAAAGAACCACCTCCATTTTTCCTTTGCCTACTCTATTGCCCTAAAACTACGATACGCTGTGTCTCAACTACTATCCAGCTGCCCTTGCCACGCGGCATGACTATTGCTCTTCCTTTTCTTCCTTCTCAAAGCCGCCAACGCCAATGTGATCTCTCTCGCTGTCATGAACACAAACACCACAATCAGGCAAACACCTATGAGGCAAACGACAAGCATAACAGCCACGCAGAATCCCTCACCAACCTTGTACAATGGACGCCACGAATTCTTTGTGGTGCCATATAACCCCTGTTGAGAAGAGTAGCCCAGCTGGATGGAGCTGATAAAGATGCTCAAAACGCCAAAGGTAAACAACAAGGGCCCGTAAAAACGACTAAAGTAGGCATCGTAATTGCCGTAGACCTTGAAAAAGACAAACTTGCGCAAGACAAACTTTCCCCAGAAATTGAGGGGTCCAAGGCGCAGCTGACCGTATTGATAACGAGGGCTCACATCGGCATCAAGTATTGCCAAGGGCCCGAACGCCTGAATAAAATTGATAAAGGAAGTATAAGTAATATTGGAGTTTTCTTCCCCAAAAGCCAGCTCTGCAGCTACACTTTCGCCGTCTGCTCTCTTGTATATCGAATTGCAGTCGATTGGCAAAAGGCCGTGTTTCTCTGCAAGCGCAAAGTCCGAAGGATGCTGCACTAAATGCTGGTAGGTGCGCATAAATCCCAAGATGGACTTGTACACGGCGTCCTTGTTCGTGCCGGCACTCGGTTCTGGTTCCAGGACCGCGGACCAGAAGGCGTAGGAAAGCAGAAACGGCGGGATGGGCTTGAGGAATACTCGGTGGTCGTGCCAGACAAGATGCAGCTCCGGGTTTTCCGTCACCGTGATCTCTCGGCCGACGGCGACTTGGTGAGTCAGGCTGAAGACGTGGCTGCTGTCCTGGGTTGACACGAGCCAGAGCCATTTTGAGAAGGCGTCCAGCTGCGGGGTGCGGAAGTCGTTTTGGAGAAATTGAAGAATGGCGGATCGGTCCAGTGTTGTTTGGGGGTGGCCCGGGAGGCGACGGCTGCTGTCGCCAATATCTGCTTTGTGGATGCCGTGGAAGAGACTTGGGAAGGTAGGGAGGGTCATGGTGTAGAAGCGAGTGCAAAATTGTCGCCAAAGTCGGAGGATTAATTTGGTTATTGAAAGGCGTGACTTTGATAACTCCAAGGATGGGCCAAGGGAGGTGTGTTCGAGACAATCGGATTCGGACAGCAGGCGGTATTTTGTGATTTGCTCACGCATCTGAGTGCCGAGGGGCTATCCGATGGCCGCCTTTATCTTGTCAATCTTTTCAAATGAATTCCTGGACAAATCAAGAGTTGTCAGGGGCCTTGATGCCGGTTGGTGGTACATAACACATAGCCAGAGGTTCCAGCCGCTTATCCGCAGCCAAAACGATCTGTGAGGCTTATAGGGTGATCGAATACTGCAGTCTGATATCTGCACAGGCTTTTGGCATCTCGAGTGGATTCCTTGGTAGACAAGACGTACGGCGGCAAAATCAGTTTTCGCCCGGCGACATGGACAGTTGTCCAAGGGAATAACAATGGTGGTCAGCTGCCCAACTACCCAATTATGCAGCACTCCTTGTTCTTCTTGGAGGCTGAGCATCATGTCTGCACATCTTTTGCCGTTTACAGCATGAAAATACACCCCGAACGAGATTGCTGCAGCGGAACCGGGACGGGCCGCAGGGATGGAGAGATTTCGTCATGTTGTTGTGTAACAATAGCAGATTGACCACACCAAATTTTCAGAGTTGGTTGCTCATTTCACCATTGGCAGCTCTGAGCTGAATTCAACAGTAGATTGGTTCCCGATTGAGACAATTTAGCTAGAGAATCGAAAGCCCCTGACAGATGACCGATTGAAATGGACAGACTTCTGGCAGTGATTATTGGGATCGGCCATGAGGTCATGGAGTAAAAGAAATCCAGAAATAGCGTCCCTCGGCCGAATACGCTTAATATACCGCTAATAGGTGTGTTCTTTTGACTGTCTTCGGCCCATGACACTTGCGCTTAATTTCAAGCTTAGTGTCAGTATATGTGGGTATATTCGGGTAGACCAATCATTATGGTGACATCTGAAAAAAGTTCACGCCATGAGAGTTATAGAATGACTCAAATCCCCCGGCTGATGAATTCAATACTAGGGACAAGTCCACTCTTTAATGTGTGAAAAGGGCAGGAAAACTGGGCTTGGAACGTTGGGCTCACATATCAATTGAATAATCGACTCTAAGGTATTAAAGGTCCTTGATTTTTTAACAGGTTTAGAGGGGCCAGAGGCCTCTATAAATAAGAAATCGGTGAGGGCTAGTGCCTGAGGCAGCCCTCGCTTATGGACCGAGTCCGGGCTCTCGTGATACCTTTCTTTGTGGTTGTGTAACCTTTGTAGTCCGATGTCTTTTTCTAGGTCTTGACCGTGTGACACAATGTTCGTAACGATCACTTTGAATGGTTAGATTGAAGCTTAAACAAAAGCTTCCATGACCGAAGTGAAGACCGGATTGATGACTTGTTGGCAGATATAGATGACGATTTTGATTTACGTTTCTCACAACTACTGGGATAATAATCGCCAGCCCTCAACTAGGAGGCTGTTTTTTTCTGCTCATTCTGAGGAGCCTAGCCCCTACGTCTCATCACCAAGAGGCCGACATAAACAGCCAAGAATACATAAGTATCCGACTCATTTCTCCATCGCGTTCCTTAGGATTACAGTCCCGAATGGATTGTACATGCTATTTTTGCATCATACGGCATGCCATGTATGGCTCAAAGTCCACTGCAAGCTTCGCTGATCAACGCCTTGCAAGAATTGGGAACTTCCAGGCGTAGCCAGTCTAGAGACGGAAATGGCAGTTATTTCACCTCGCGTATTCACACGGAAGCACTCTTATGGTCTTGTTGCCGAGGACATCAGACTATCCGCGTGGCCTATTTTACGACTCTTCAGCGGTTGCACCGCCTCTAGTGCCAGCTTCCGCAGATATTTGGCAGCAATATCGATGTCGTGATACGTATTAGCCTGCCCGGCGGTAGCGACACGTAGTGACACATTCTGAAAACAATCGAATTCATATGGACTCGGGCGCTGACTCATGCTTGAAGGGCTGCTTGACTCATTGTAGCGAAATCTTGGTGGTTTCGAGTCTGCACCCTGCTATTCTGCAACAGGCCATCAAGTCATTCCTCGGCGTCTCTAATGGCACGCAGAGAAGGGGCCCGAATCAGGGTGCTCGTGACGAGTCAATTGGTACACATAGACAACATGGATGGCCAGTCGGTGTGTCCGGTGAAGCTGCGGCGGGAAAAAAAAAATTAACATTGAAGTTTGGCCTGCGCAAAATCCCCCCTCTCTCCCGATTCACCCCACCATCGACCGATGTCAAACCACCCCACATGCATTGACTTGCCCCGCCGGCATTGCGAACTGTCGTCCCAGATTGCTCTTTGGGTGAGCGGGAGCAGCCATCAAATATCAACCCATACACATCTACGAACTATAACAAGGGGTAGATACTGAGTTGTACGGAGTAGTGAGAGATATGAATCGTACAACAAGCTTGCCTCACAAGACAGCTAAGGATTACCTGCCCGGGCTGGAGAAGAATTTAGCAAGCTTGTAAAAGTTCACGAGGAAGGTGCTTGAGACTTTCTTGTTATGTGATTGGCACCTGCCGCCAGTTGTGGGGACTGTGAGGTCGAACACAACCAGTGCGCTGAGTCACCTTCCAACATGATCCCGAGTCATACATTAAGGCCAGAAATTACCTTTTCTTTCCAGAACAGCTCTCTCCTCGCCATTCAATTGTCTGCTTCGACTGCATTTTTTATAACACAATGGGAGACGCCAGCGCTAAGGACAAGTTCGATATCATTCGCGAGAACCTCGCAGAGGTTCTCAACCCCGAAATCATCGAAAAGATTCTCGACGAGGGGAGACATCCGAAGATTTACTGGGGTATGTACATTTCGTTCGACGGCTACATACGTGTCCATTCACTCGTCAATAGCCAATAATCGCCTCCTCCCCAAAACCAAATGCTAATGTGCCTCCTCCCTAACCAGGTACTGCCACCACTGGCCGCCCTCATTGCGGCTACTTTGTGCCCGCCATCAAGATTGCCCAGTTTCTCGCCGCGGGCTGCGATGTCACCATTCTCCTTGCCGACATCCATGGATTCCTCGACAACCTGAAAGCGCCCATCGAGCTTGTCGAGCAACGCGTCCACTTCTACCGTTATGTCATCACCGCCATGCTGGAAGCCGTCGGCGTATCGACCGAGAAATTGCGATTTGTCCAGGGAAGCTCTTACCAGAAGAGCCCCGAATACATCATGGACATCTACAAGCTGTCGTCATTGATATCCGAGCACGATGCTAAGAGGGCAGGTGCTGAGGTTGTTAAGCAGACGGCCAATGCCCCGATGAGTGGTTTACTCTACCCTGTTCTGCAGGTGCTGGACGAGCAGTACCTGGATGTTGACGCGCAGTTTGGTGGTCTGGATCAGAGAAAACTATTCACCGCGGCCAAGGAGTGGTTACCCAAGATCGGATACAAGCAGGTACGTCTGTTATGCCATTCGCACAGGCTACGCGAATCAAGCAATTTGATTTGCTAACTGTATCTTTCAGCGTGCACATTTGCTCAACCCCATGGTTCCTGGTCTTCAGGGTGGGAAAATGAGCTCAAGCGACCAAGGTAAATACCCAATTCTCGTCCTGTCTATATGCGCCTAGTTGATAGAGGCTAACAAAAGTACAGATAGCAAAATTGACCTCCTGGACGCCCCGGAAGTTGTCTCCAAGAAAATCAAGAAAGCCGTGGCTGCACCGCAGGTCGTTGAGGAAAACGGCGTGCTTGCTTTTGTCGAGTTCGTACTGCTGCCAGCGTCTGGTCTGAAGAATGGAAAGAGATCATTCACTGTAGACCGCGAGCGAGATGGTCTTGAGCCCCTGGTGTACGACAATATTGCCCAGATGCAGGAGGACTACAAAAATGATGTGGTATGTTTACTCTTTCGCTACCCAAGTCCCGCGCAAGAATCGTTCTGTTCAAAGAAAAGGCTCTGACATGGTGAAACCGCAGCTCAACCCGCAACTACTCAAGCCTGCAGTCGCCAAGGCCCTGAACGAGCTGCTTGCCCCTATGCAGGCAGCTTACCAGGCGTCCAAGGACTGGCAAGAAGTGGCTCTCAAGGCTTACCCGCCGCCACCCAAGAAGGAGAAAAAGGTCAAAAACAAGGGCACACGCCACCCAGGCCATGTTGTTGAGGTCGACGGTGTTGCGGAGAAAGTTAAGGAATTAAACGTGTAACCAACTAAATGTGAAAAGTTATGCATGCATTAGCGGGAGATAGACACTGGATAGCTTAGCTCATATACCATTTGCTTACGAATCTACGCATCTACCTTCGCATATCCCAAACACAAATGATGAATAAATTAGGCGGCATTCATGATCGCGTCTTATATACGGATGGTATGGCCAGGCCATTATTAATGAACATGGTGTCTATTGGACAACCGCGCAGGGCGCTGCATCTAGCACGCCATGCAGAATGAGGCAAAAAGTACTTGGCCAGATCTGGTACCGCGCTCTATACGAATATACTGCAGAAATAGTGGCATAGGTAGGTACCTTAAAGTGTGTAGTACTTTGCAATACGCATTATTCTCTGATGCCAGAGCGCCAACCGCCAACCGCCGACCGCCTCCCCCCGGGTGCCACTATTACCCAACTGTTTTCCATCCACCACTAAAGCATGCAGGCTATTATGTACAAGGTATCCAGAGTGGATCTTCCTCAAGGTTGACGGACGTCCCATCCCCATCAATCTTCTCAACTTCCACTGGTGCCCGTGAGATAATTTCTCCTCTGCATCACAACACGGCAGAGGGCTTGTATTGCAGCTCGATCAATCCACAAAGTCATGGCGTCCATGGCCTCATCTCTGCAGAGGGCGCAAGCCCCTGTTCGTAGAGCACTATGCAGCACGCCCGCCGCCGCCCGATCCTTTGCCACGGTCCCTTCTCCTAGCGACTCGGCCAAAGCCGCCAAACCAAGGCGCAAGACCTACTTCAAAGATACAGACGTCGCATCATTCTCCGACTTCATCGCTACCTCGTCACCAGCCCAGCAGCTCTCCACCTCAGAGGCCTACTCTCTCCGAACCGCCGAAGTCGGGCCAGCCGGCAAGAAGAGAACAATCACACGACTGCCCGAGTGGCTCAAGACGCCGATTCCCGCAGGAAACGACAACTTCAAAAAGATCAAGAGCGATCTGCGAGGTCTCGGCCTCCACACCGTGTGCGAAGAGGCACGATGCCCCAACATCTCCGAGTGCTGGGGTGGTTCAGATAAGAGCGCCGCCACTGCAACCATTATGCTCATGGGCGACACCTGCACGCGAGGATGTCGTTTCTGCAGCGTAAAGACGAACAGGGCGCCCGCGCCGCTGGACCCCCACGAGCCGGAACACACTGCCGAGGCCCTTGCGCGATGGGGCCTGGGCTACGTCGTTTTGACGAGCGTCGACCGAGATGACCTGGCCGACGGGGGCGCCAGGCACTTTGCCGAGACGATTCGCAAGATTAAGCAGAAGAGGTCGTCGCTGCTGGTGGAAGCGCTGACGGGCGACTTCATGGGCGACCTGGACATGGTCAAGATCGTGGCCGAGAGCGGGCTGGACGTGTACGCGCACAATGTCGAGACCGTCGAGGCCCTGACGCCGTACGTCCGCGACCGCAGGGCCACGTTCCGGCAGAGCTTAAAGGTGCTGAAGCACGTCAAGGACGTGCGTGGCAAGGAGGGCATCATCACCAAGACCAGCATCATGCTCGGCCTCGGCGAGCAGGAGCACGAGATGATGGATGCTCTGCGGGGTACGTACTGGAACCTACAACATGCCCCCCCCCTTCCCCCCTTCTTTTCTCTATCTGCATGAGCACTGCTAACAGCCTGTTATAGAGCTCAGAAAAGTAGACGTCGACGTCGTCACCTTTGGCCAGTACATGCGCCCTACGAAGCGCCACCTCAAGGTCGAAAAGTACATCACGCCCGACGAGTTTGAAATGTGGCGCCAGCGAGCCCTGGACATGGGCTTCCTCTACTGTGCGAGCGGTCCTCTGGTGCGCTCATCCTACAAGGCCGGCGAGGCGTTTATCGAGAATGTCCTACGCAAGAGAGCAGGCGAGAAGGGCATGGCGTCGCCCGCGGCGGAGGAGAATATCGCCAAGGCGGTGGCTATGGATGCCGAGACTCGGCGATGATGGATGATGGGAATGAATGGCAGATACACATACAATTCAGAGGGGCCATTCAGAAGCTAGATGTGTAAATGTTATATATCGGCGACAGGGGTTCGCATAGATGGCGTTTTTTTTCGGGTACTTGACGGTAGAAGGCAGGATATTCAACAATAGGTTCTTTCAAGATGAAAAGATGCAATGTGCGTCATGGACGTATGTACGTTTTGGTGCATGCCCACGTCCAAAGTCGGACGAGAGCCGACGATGTGGATGCCTGGATGTACGACATTGCAGGAAACTAGCATGCTTATATTCCACGAAGCTAGAGCAGATGTACCACGGCTCGGTCAATATATGAAACACTTTTACAGTCATTTACACGTCTTCGTCACGGGTATCGATCCACAGCTACCTACTTGCCGTCCCACAGTCCCCTCAGCGCCGTCAGCGCGATAAACAGCGCCTCCTCCGTCCGGATCGTCCTGCTGCCCTGCCCCGGGAGCACATTCACCCACTGGTCGAACAGCTCCCTCGTCCGGACGCCCTGGATGTCCATCTTTACCAGTTCCTCGTCGTTCATAGACGCAAACTCCAGCCCGCGCGGTCCGCCAAACACAATGAGCAGGTGCTTGAATTTGAGGGGTTTCGCCGAGAATGCCTTGGAGATGGGGGTCCCGCGCTCCGAGGTGCCGATGCTGAAATCATAGCCGTCCTCGTACGGGCTTTCCGTAAACACTGAGCTGAGGGAGGGGCTTTTTCGGACGGTATACCCCCAGTAGTAGCCGCCTTCTGTCCGGGGCGCTTGGGGGTCCACGCACTGGGGATACTGGGACTGGTCGTCGGGGAAGAGGAGCGTGAGGCGGGTCTTGGGCGGGATGTCCTCTTCGATTTCGACGGGTTCGTCGAGCCCGACCTCCACGAGGGTGCCGCTTCCCGTGCTGGTTTTGCCGGGAACGGTGACACCTTCGCGGTAGGAGATCCAATCTTTGGGATTGGGGTGGTGAGGCATGTCCAGGCTGGGGAGGAGCGCGGTCAGGCGGAGGTTGGGGTGTAGTGGGAAGAGGGCCTTGCGCATGAACGGCGGCGCTTCGAGGAACGAGAGGATGTGTGTGATGAAATGGGCCGGGTCGGTGTCGCCTGTGTAGCCCGCTGTGTCTGTTTGTCGCGGACGGGAGGAGGCTGGCGAGTCGTCGAATACGACGACCTCGTCAACGGCGAAGACGGCGAGGGCGCGGGCGATTCGTCCCGGTATGGACATGCGTTGGTCTGCGGTCGCTAGGCTAGGAGGCGTGTGTTAGTAGGGCATTGCGCGGGCAGTATACGGGGCGTATCAAGAGGGCTTACTTGGTCAAGATGCTGGTTGGGATGGCGACTGATACCGTCCAATCTCTGCCGCCTTCCGTGGGAGCGAAGCTGGCAGAGGGCTTGAATGAAGTTCTATCTTGCTGGCCATTGTGGGCCGTCTTCCGCTTCTTTTTGCCTGGTAAGGTTGCAACTCACTATCAATTTTACAGGGATACACTTACTTTATTATTACGCTCGTGAAAAGACATGATGGCTTTTTTATACAGCTGTTTATCAAAATTGATGTCAATATGAGAACCCCGGTCGGTGAGGGTTGTAGAAAAGTCGAGGCAGCTCAATAGGTCCGGCAGAAAGCGGGCGCACCTCGATTCACCGCCTGCCAATCCTGGCTTCACGCCACCTGTTGGTTGGTCAGCCAGCTGTTGGAGATGGCATCATGCTGCATTGCTGTCCACTTCTCCATCTCATCCATCAATCTCACTGCAGACTTTACACAGGTCAACGTGGACATAATGAGCGGTCTTGTTGAAATTAAGTCTCCTTCAGAGTGGCAGTCTCTGCTCTCCAGCACCTCCGTAGTCATCGCCGACTGTATGATTCACGCCATTGCTCCGCAACCGGGGAGTCCACGCAACAGGTTAACTAACTCATGATAGTCTATGCCGACTGGTGCGGACCATGCAAGATGATCGCTCCTCATTTCCAGCGTCTCGCAAGCCAGCACTCTTCTCCCAAGAAGGTGGCCTTTGCCAAAGTCAACGTCGACTCCCAACCCGAAGTCGCCAAGGAGAACCGTGTGTCTGCAATGCCCACCTTCAAAATCTTTCACAACGGCACCTGCGTCGAGACTATTCAGGGTGCCAATCCGACCGCTCTCTCTGAGGCTGTTACCAAGGCAGTCCAGCTCGCAGGTAGCGGCAAATCTGCCGATGGTCTCTTCAAGACCCCTGGTCGAACTCTGGGGGGAGGTTCGCCTTCTGCGGGCGGCGGCTTCAACTACAGCGGCCTGTTGAACCTTCTTATCGCCTTCGTTGGCCTGTACCTGGTGTCCTTGTTTTCGGCACGTAACCAAAAAGCGGACTAGCTGTCAAAGGAAGAGAAGTTGCTGACTGGGTTTTTCGTACAGTTCGACGCGCAAAAGGCTGCTGAGCAGTCGCGGTTCAACGTTCATAAAGCGCCGCAGAGACCTGCTCCTCCACGCGCGTCGCCAGCAGCTTCTGGGGCTGGGGCTGGGACTGGATCAGGTGCGAGAGCTCCGGGGGGTGCAGCCCATCCCCAACAGAGGGCCACGTTTAAGACGTTGGCCGATCTATGACCGAAATGGGCAAGTGTGAGCGGCTTTAGTTATTTGCATGGCGTTGTGGGACATGATAGGATTTCTTCATTCATTCCAAATACAAAGAAGGTTATTGTAATGCATGGTTCAACGCGAAAACTAAGCGCTAGTTCGACTTCCAGACTATTGCAATGGGGCATGTGAGTAACTATGACAGAAAGGGAGTATTTGATCAGGGCATGTATCTGGCAATTGCGCTCTACACTTCTACATACTGTATTGTTGGTGTATACTTGGCAATAGGTAAATATAACTTTCCAGACTGCCAAGTAGGTTCACCACCAATTGCCTTACGGCCAACGCAGCTCACCATCGGCACATGGCAGCCTTCTAGCACGCAGTCTACAGTCACCGGCAAGACTCGGTGTCCCAAATACGCATAAATTTCAAATAATTTCTCTTCCCTCTGCAACTAGTATCATCCCGTTTTGAAGGGGACCTTTCGCAACTGTAATCACCCAATCACGCCAACAGCATTACAAAGTATCGCGATCACGTGATAACGCGATAAAGAAAAAGCTCCAACCTCGACCTCTGCGCGTTTCCCTCCTGCAGCACACACTTGTACAATATGTTGTAAAAATGCTGTCATTTAGAGGCATCCGACATGCATATTCTAGTTATGGCTATTCTACCTCGCTTTTTTTAAGAATTTCTCATTCACATTCGTCATTTGTCAGGGCGCAAAAAGGCTCGGTTTCAAACGTCACTGGGGGCGGCGCATTTTGCACAGCTCTCGCGGGGCGAAATTTTTCTATTTCCAGATCACTAAGAGCGATCCAGTTGATAGAGTCAGAATCAACAAGCCAAGAAGACATCGAAAAGGTTGTGCGGGATGCAAAGCAACGATTTCGTGACACACTACCGCGCGGCTACCTCAACGATCAAGAGTATGCGCTGTACGAACGACTGTATGGACCACCCTTGCGAGAAACCCGACCAGAAGATGTCGGAATTGACACCCATGCGGACATGGGACCTGTTCCCCCCCGGCCGAACGACGAGGGCACCCTGCTGCGACAGCTTGAAGGCGGCGAGTTTGAAGAGGTGACCTACAAAATCGACCGACAAGCACAGCCTATGGAGGAGTCGCATGAGATTGGTACGGAATACCCTGACACCAGAGAACACGATATAATTGAAAAATCTCCTGGGTATGTGGATATTGTGGCTCGAAGCCAGAGGGAACATGATGCTCTGAAGAGACTAGCGGAGGACTTTGAATCCGCTCAGAAGAGCAGAGTCCAGAAAGAAGATGAGAAAGTGGACATAGAGGAAGAAGGTATGGAAGAGGATGGAACTTCGTCCTGGCTGCCGGAAGAAGAGCAAGTGTTTGGCGAACGAGAGTTGGGAGAAACCAGGCGATTCCATCGATACACTCTGGAGGGCAGGTTTCACGGTAGCCCTGTGGAAATACCGCTGCCCAGAGACGAGTTGATATCACCTATCCGGGAACTTCTGGAGCGAACTCATCTGAAACATGTCAAACAAGCCGCGGAGGCAGCCTTTGGCGGACCGGGTCTCCCAACCTCGCCCTCCACGCCCGAAGGACGCAAAAATGGCCTGATGGGAGGAGTTGGGCTCCCTCCTGATCAGCGACAGATGTCTGAAATTGAAGCAGATGCGTTCCTCGCGGGCTATCTACCTCCGGCATACGTTTCGATCATGTCGATTCTACGAGAAGTCCGGAAGCGAGTAGGCAGTGAATGGATACAATCTCGCCTCAAGCAGGGCGAGCAGGGCGGGTTAAGCGTCTTGGATGCAGGTGCTGGCGGTGCTGGCTTAATCGCGTGGGAGCAAATCGTCAATGCCGAATGGGATTTGCTCAAGGAGAAGGGCGAGGTCAGAGGGCCCCAGCCAACGGGCAAGAAGACGGTTATTGCAGCTTCAGATCGCCTCAGGTACCGCCTGAAGAACTTTTTACACAACACGACATTTTTGCCACGGCTGCCCGACTACGAACACTCGGGTGAAATGCAAGGTGAACATCTTGACGCCGGAACCAAGCCACAGACTCGAAAGAGCTTTGACATCATCATTGCTTCGCACCTGTTCCTCAAGGAGAAGCAGGAACACTACAGACAGGCTATTCTCAACAACCTCTGGAGTCTGCTTGATAAGAACGGCGGTGTTCTCATCGTCATTGAAAAGGCACACCCCAGAGGCTTCGAGGCGGTGGCTCATGTTCGAGACACTGTCCTCAACCAGTTCCTCCTCCCACAGTCTGGGGAAGCCAGAGTCAGTGCCGAAGACTTCAACCCAGCATATCATCGGGAGCTTGAGCCGGGCCACATCATCGCGCCATGCTCCAACCACGGGCCATGCCCCATGTATAAGGAATCCGGCAAGAGCAAGGGCCGCAAGGATTACTGCCACTTCAACCAGCGCTTCGTGCAGCCGTCATTCTACAGCCAGATGCTCGGAAAGCATGCAAACAACCAGGGCGAAGTCGAGTTCAGCTACGTTGCGATCCGGCGAGGCTCGCCCAGGAGCAGCCAGCTCACGGGGCCAGAAGCCACGGCGCTAGCATTCCAAGGCTACGAGAAATCACAAGAACATCCCGACATGCAAACACTGCCGCGACTTGTCCTGCCGCCGCTCAAGCGTAAAGGCCACGTAACACTGGATCTCTGCACGCCAGAAGGCAAGATTGAGAGGTGGACGGTGCCCAAGAGTTTCAGCAAGCTCGCCTACCACGATGCGCGAAAGTCAAGATGGGGGGATTTATGGGCACTGGGGGCAAAGACGAGAGTGGCGCGCAACGTGAGGGCTGGCATCGGCAAAGACGACGGAGGCAAACGTGCAGCGGCCGCCGACGGCAAGAAGCCTCGCAGAGTCGAGATTGCCATGGACAGCGGGCGACTCTCAGCGACGGAGAAGAATGCGCTCAAGGACAGGAGGCCCAAGAGCAAGGCCGCCAAGCAGCGCGACTTGATGAAGGAGCTGTTTGATGCGGAAGCCAGAGAAGAGGCACAACTAGACAGGGAGCTCGACGAGGAAGCCGAGGCAGAGCTGGAAGAGGAGGAAAGACGGGCACGAATGCGCTGAGAAACCTTGTACAACCACTGTAAAATATATAATGAGAGGCATCGGAAAAGGATATCGCCCCCAACGGATCTGTACTATAACTACCACGCAAAGCACATAGCTGAAACAACGAGAACAAACATCTCCGAGGACGAGCAAAAAAAGGCGATAAGACACGTCCGCTATCAATTGGACCCCGCGACGACCCGAAAGAGGGACTCACCAGGGGTCTCGAGGCTCCTAATCCCCGCCGCATGATTGGTCCGATAGCGGCCCCATTTTCCGGGGTTAGCTCAATGGCGTCACATCAGGCGCAGATTTGGCAAGCAAAAAAATCGGGGTATCGCGGAAATCGGCGAGCGAACAAGCAAGAATGATAAGGCAGATGTCGTCCAGGTGAAAAACCAACAAAATGGCGTGCTTCCCGGGCCGTCGGGGGCCCGAGTCTAAAATACACGGCGTCGCTGCACACAAACAGCCCACTGCGAATGCTTTCCTCCCGTCTATGCAATGCCAGACGTCGCCATGGCTCACGACACCAACACGATGCTCGCGGGCGTCTACTGCACCGACAACATCCACCTCGTCGTCGGGACGAACCCGCTCGCGGCAGCGCGCTGCACGGCGTCCCTCGCGGCCGGCGCATGTCCCGTGCTCGTGGCCCCGGCCGGCGCAGACCTACACTACAACCTGCAGACCAAGATCGAGCAGGGCCTGGTACGCTGGCACCAGAAGGCGTTTGAGGACGAGGACCTGTTCACGCTGGGCAGGGACGAGGTCGGGCGCACCGTCGACGCCGTCTTCGTCACGTCGGCGCCGAGAGAGGCGCTGGCGGCGCGCATATCGTCCGTGTGCCGGCGCAACCGCATCCCCGTCAACGTCGTCGACGCTCCGCTCCTGAGCACCTTCAGCCTGCTCTCGACACACACCGACGGCCCGCTGCAGATCGGCGTCACCACCAACGGCCGCGGGTGCAAGCTCGCGTCGCGCGTGAGGCGCGAGATTGCCTCGTGCCTGCCGCCCGGCCTGGGCGCCGCCTGCAACCGCCTGGGCGAGCTGCGCCGACGCATCCAGCACGACGACGCCCTCGCGCCGGGGGACCTCGACGACGCCCTCGACCAGAGCAGCCAGTTCAACCGCCTCGTGGGCGACGACGAGGCGCGCACCCGCCGCATGCGCTGGCTGGGCCAGATGTGCGAGTACTGGCCGCTGAAGCGCCTGGCCGCCGTGACGGACCACGACGTCGAGAAGCTCCTGCTCGCGTACCCGGGGCACAACTCGTCCTCGTCGTCATGGCCGGTGCAGCTCGACGCGGCGGCCGCCTCGCCGAGGGGCAGGATCGTGCTCGCCGGCTCCGGGCCGGGACACCCCTCGCTGCTCACGACCGCCACCCTCCGCGCCGTCCAGACGGCCGACGTCGTCCTCGCCGACAAGCTCGTGCCCTCGGGCGTGCTGGACCTCATCCCGCGCCGCACCCCCGTCCAGATCGCCCGCAAGTTCCCCGGCAACGCGGACCAGGCGCAGGCGGAGCTGCTCGAGACGGCCCTCGCCGCCGTGCGCTCGGGCAAGACGGTGCTGCGCCTCAAGCAGGGCGACCCCTTTGTGTACGGCCGCGGCGGCGAGGAGGTGGCCTTCTTCCGCGCGCGCGGGCTGGGCGACCGCGTGACGGTGCTGCCCGGCGTCACGAGCGCCCTCAGCGCCCCCCTGCTCGCGGGCATCCCGCCCACGCAGCGCGGCGTCGCTGACCAGCTGCTGGTGTGCACGGGCACGGGCAGCAAGGGCGCGCCGCCCGCGCCCCCCGAGTACGTCGCCAGCCGGACCGTCGTGTTCCTCATGGCGCTGCACCGCGTCGCCGGCCTCGTGGCCGAGCTGACGGCGCGGCTGGGCGGCGACGACGGCGACGGCGACGACGCCCGCCGCGCGCTGTGGCCCCCCGATACGCCGTGCGCCGTCGTCGAGCGCGCCAGCTGTCCCGATCAGCGCGTCATCCGCACCACCCTGCGGCACGTCGTGGAGGCGGTCGAGGCCGAGGGCAGCCGGCCGCCGGGCCTGCTGGTCGTGGGCGCCGCGTGCGAGGCGCTGTTTGAGAGGGAAAAGGGCCGCGCGTGGGTCGTGGAGGAGGGATTCGGGGGCTTCGATTCGGGGCCCGACGACAACTGGATGGCTGCTTTGCAGGGCGCCATGGGTGGTGATGCTTGAAATTGCAGGTTTGGCGGCGGGTTTCCATTGCATGAGCGTGCGTTGGACAGAGGGGCACACTGGCTGGAATAATTGGACCATTTTCATCGAGACACCCGAACTGAATGGCGGGTTAGGTACCTCGTACACACAGCATTGCTTGGAGTTGGGCATATCATGGGCATTCCACCTTTTGTTTATAGAGAGTACATCCCTCAACATGTTTTCCAAATACGTTGCGAGACTGCAGGCCAAAACGTGAGACCATCATTTCTATTTCGAATGAAAAAAAATCCAAACGAGCCTACCGCCACTCCACCTGCTGCGGAATCAATGACTCCCAAGAGCGAGTTATATACCCCCATGTTTGTCCTGTGCTGCCGCCACAAACAATATACAAGTCTATGCAACATTTCTACAGATAAATCTTCCCTTCTCTGCCCCAAAATTGGCACAGATGGCAAAATGCTAAGCCCCGTTTGTGCGTGGATCAAAAGAATATTTACAGCTCGAATATATATGAAAGAATAAAAAGATAGCCTTCCAACGGTCATGAAAGCCGCCAGCAAACTCCCGTGTGCCTAGTTACCACGTAAAGCTTTCCTCGATGAAGTCAACAACGGTTTCGCCCTGGGCAGCCCGTACAGCACCTCGTACGTCATCAGCAAGGGCGCCGGGGCCGCAGACGCTCACCACCATGGCACCAACTTGCTCTTGGACCTCCTTGGACACCAGAAGTGGGATGTTTGGTCGACCGGGGAACAACTTGACTGTAGTGCTGCTAGCCATGACATCGCGGGCGTTTTGTGGACGAGTCACAAACACCTGAATACGAAGGATGTCCTGACGGTTTGGTATGCGCAGGATGCTGTCCATGTACGGACGCACCCATTCCAAAGATTCATACTCTCGGATGATCCACACCAAGGTTAGTCGTCGAGTAGCCACGGTGCCGGCATTGTAGCCCTCCAGGTGGTATTTGAGGTACGACAACTGATGTGTGATGCCGGTCGAGCCAGCGAAGAGCAAGAGATGTCCATATGAGTCGAGGTTATGATGTCCAGCATATGGCCCTTCCATGGCTGCTCGGATGGTGACGCCCCCAGGGGACATTTGGGCCTTGGTAAAGAGCTGTCGGGTAAGCCCAGTCTGCGCTCCGATGACGAACGTCACAGAAGTCCTCGCTTGTTTCTTATCCAGGACGCCGTGGATAGGCTCCTCCTTCTCGTACGTGGGTAACAAGTGATCCGGACAATGCTCGACCCAGGCGATGGAAAACGGATGGCTCTCCCAAGACTTCATGCCTGAAAAGCGCAAGTAGGCGTGGGTGCCTGGTGAGATGCTCTTGTATCGTGGAAGCTTTAGTGTAACTCGAGTTACCTCACCGGGCATGGCTTCACAAAAGGCGTCGGTGAAGCCCTTCTTTGACCAATTGGTGTACGCCAGTCGAAAAAATCGAGCAAACCGATCAGCAAACCACAAGGACATGATGCCCATGATCCACGACAACTGCGGCAGGCCACCCGGTACGCTGGCCGTTGCACAATGGATCCAGGTGCAAACGAAGACGACCAGGGCAAGGAAGATGTGGAGATTGAGAAATGTTTCATAAAAGGCGTGGCGAAGAGGCGAGACAGAGGCGATTAGCAAAATAATCATGGCAAGCGTACCGACGAGACCCGATGCAATAAATGGCGTGGCGATGAGGGATTCGAAAACACCTCTCCAACCTCTGTCAGCTACGGCTGGAATCGTCCATGCGATGGTGTGGATGACCGACTCTGCGACGACAATGCGGCCCATCCAACGGTGCAAGAGGTTGTACGTGTCAAAGCTGATTTTGAGCATGGATATCAAGGGGTTGTTGCGACCTGCGAAAATAATCAGTGGCACCATGTTGACAAGCGCCAAGGTGCCGGAGCGTCCTCGCAGCTCTGCACACAAGGAGTACTTGTTCGGATTTGACCAGTCGAGGATGAACATGTAGGCAATATTGCTTCCAAGATAGCCAAGAATGACCAGCATGTGAAGTCGGGAGGGCAGTGTGCCCACGTTGACAGCGGATGAGAGCTTAAACTCCCGATTGTGTCGTTTGTTCCAGAGAGGGGCATAGGTGAGGTGCTTCTTGACGCTGGGCATCCAACTAAACTGCGAGGTTTTCCAGTAGAGCTGTTTCTCTCGCGGGACCGTCATGGCGGACACTTGTCGGAGTTTTGCCCACAGAATTTCCATGATGCGAACAACCAGCACTGCAATGCCGGCAATGCCCAAGGTCCACCAGAGAACATCACGAAAGAACAGGTTCATTGGCTGATTGACGCCATTTAGCGCGGTATAAAAAGGGGCAATTGTTGAACTGGGCTGTACCTGTTCAGATGCAGGCGATCCCCTAGACTCCAAAGTCTTGGTTACGTCCATCTTTTCTAGATTTCTAAACGTGGCGAGCCAGCGCCAGCGAAAACGAAGGGGCAGGGGAGAATCGAAGGGATCGAGGGAGAAGGAAAAGGAAAATGGGGAATCTTTAAAGACTGTGTATATAGGAATGGGAAGATTGAAAGAAAAGAAGCTCTCGCGTGTTGCCGTGCCTGTCCTGTTCAGAGACAAGACAGTCACCCGCTCCAACAATGCTCAAGACCTCGAGGGCTATAAGCGATCTCTGTTGCCAGAACAGCTACTAGAGAAAGCAAGCGCACCGAAGAAGGGCCAATGAATGCTCTTATGTGCTCACGTCGATTCGCATGATGGAATGGACGGGCGGAAAAAGAGTGGCGTGCAAGGCAATTCACGGCGAGAGCGGGTGGTTCAATGGCGCCTCCAGGTTTCGCCAAACGTGGGCACCAGATTTGCTATGACCACGGTAGAAACACGACACAATGTGGAAGGAGCGAACGGGACGGTGGCCTGAATCGGCCAGCCGCCTCCGTGAGAGAGAAAATGAGCCGTGTATCCGAAAAGCAACGAGCCCTCGTCGACGGGGGTCCCGAGCGTTTGTGAATAACAGGAAAGTGAAGGGAAAGTGAGGATGCGGTCAAGGCAAAGTGAAGTACATGAGTGTTGACAGCAAAACAAGGGAATGCTGGTGTATCGGCGGAATGCTCCACGCGGCGTCACACTCAACCAAACTCTGTTCCTGGTTCCTCTTTGGTAGATCCCTTGGCTCGCGCAAGAAGAGGCGAAACGATGGCGTTGGATGGCGTCGGACGGCGTCTGTTGATCCGCCAAACAATCCAAACCAGGCAACGAGACGCAAGCCAGAAAAAGTCGATGCGGTGTTTTTGTTTTTTTACTTTTTTGCTCGAGTTCGAGGATGCTGGGGGTTTCAAGCAGCGCCAGGCTGCGGAAAGAAGGGGTCTGGTAAAATAAAGCAGCGAAGCAACGGGTTGCGAAAGTACGGCCGATGACGATTTCGCAATATTGTCCTTGTGCAACCTGAGAAGGGATTTACGAACGTCTTATGTGGTGACGCCAAACGAGTGAATCAGGAATGAAGCAAACGAAGCTGCGTCCAGCCGCGCAGAGAAATGCCCAAGGTCGACGAGAGGTCTTGAGACGAGCCGGGGGCCGATGATGTTGGTGGTCGACAGGGCCAGCGCTTAGCAAGGCCAAACTCAAACTGCTCAGGAATGTAAAACGTGAGATGCTCGGATGTAACGCCAGAGAGGCTGGCGCGAGGGAAAGGAAAGAAGAAAACCCGCAGAAGAGACCGAAGAAAAAAGTGGACGAGACATCTCAGATATGAAGGCAAAAAGCAAAGCGCAATAACACAAAGTCGACATTTCGTGGACACTGGATGAAGAGCCGAACATTCGACATGCTGGGTCGACCCCTGGGCACACCCTGGCAGCAAACAATGGAGACGACAGGATGCACAGGTCGATCCAAGAAAGACCAGATGAAGAGTTCTTGTGCACGGGCAATGGACGGGCCCCAGCCCAACGATTGGCTGGCGCCGTCCTTTTTTCTTTGCGCGTCGCGGCCTGTTCGGCAGGGGTTCCAGAACAAGTGTTGCCATGCTCCCATGCTCGAACGAGATGAATGGGCACGACTGCGTATTGGCATGTTCACGGAGTTCAATGCTGCCCATTTGGTGTTCAGCGCCCCTCTTAGTCTTTTCTTCCTCAACGGCCCCTGAACGTCGTCTCCAGCATGATTGTCTACTGCTGTCTCTTTTTGTTCTTTTTTTCCCTTCTCCTCCTCCCCCCCCCCCTTTTTTTTCTTTCTGCCGTTGCCGCTTTGTTAGCCATTGCGGCATTTCGCTGAAGCGCCACGGGAAGAGAGTCATGGTGGCGGTTACGTCGACCAGATCCCACGCAGCCACGATTTCGACGGGTGCACCTGCGTCTTGCAGGGCGACTCGTGAATGGCTGGCCTGCTCTGGCTGACCACTGATTGGCCGCCAGTTGCTGACTGACGACGGGCCCTGACTGGCTCTGGTGCCACCAAGTAAGGGCCCCAACTTTTTGAAACTGTCCCCTGCCGCCGCTCCCCGTCGTCGTCTTGTCAGGGACTGCCTGGGCATTCGACGGCTGGCGGGTTCCATGGCGCACGCTAGGCGGCGGGTGGCTGCTGGGCACGCTTGGGTCACATGCAGGGGAACACTGAGCGTACCAAGAGTTTGGCGCCCCTCCAGCATCCATTCGCCAACCTCACGCAGGCACGCAGACAAGCAAAACCTTCGGTACCGTCATAATACCACGCATTTCTGCAGTCGTCCGTCGTCTTCAAACAGCCTGAAGCTATGCAAATGATGTCCCCGTGTCCAACGGCCTTGTTCGCAGGCCCAGTACATCACATTGCCGTGCCGTGGGTTCCGAAGATGCGTCACCCGCCAGTCGCCAGCTCCAGACTCTATCCATCTCCTTCACGGCTGAGGCAGGTTTCATCCCCAACATGATCGTGGACTCCCATCGCCGAAGCGACTCGCCATCGTCCCATTCATACTCCATCATTGGAACCGAGCATGTACGTGCATGGAGTGTTTTACGCATCATATGATCTGTTGATTGTCTTCATTCAAGTCCCACGTTTTGCTTACGGCCCTTGGTCCTGTCAATCTGTCACGTTCTTGGCACGACCATTGTCATCCAGGTTCAGAGCCCGCTTTTGCGGTACCAATAATTATGCTTGTTAACTAGGGCCCAAATCTCATTTCCAATTTGGCGTACAGTGCGCAGCGTCCTCCACAGCTCCTCAGATGCTCAGGTCCTCTAAAGTGCTGTCGTTACTTCTGACTTCATTGACAATTCCGCAATGCAGTGGTAGTTGGGGGCCGAAGCTGATATCCGCGACTTCAACTGTCAGTGACTGATAGGCTGTAGCTATCCTTTGGTGTGCCTCTGGATCCCAGTTGCCAAGGTCCTCCATAGTCAATACTAAAGTAAGAGGCTCCAAACAGTTTTCCCTGCTCGTCAAAAAAGTATACTCCATCACAGTCTCTTGGAAATCTCACGACTATTGCATCTCCCTTTGAAAGTTAAATTAATGGTGCTTGGCTTGGCAAATGTTGGCGTCGGATGTTTCTGCCTGTATTCTTCCCATAATAGAAAAAAAGCGGAACAGAATGACAGACGGTGGAAATGGACTTTCTTTCACCAGACAGGCTCCAGAGCAGCATAAATGTAATGATTGACCACCTAAATGAATAGACCTAGTCTGCAATGCAGCTGGGGCAGGATGCATGTCACCACGAGCACAGACCATACTTTGGCTGTGATCCTAAAAACCGCGGCTGAAAGCTAGCTGGCTGAGAGGAGACTTGGGCCACCAGTGAGAGTGGGGATTTTCCACCGTTTTAACTTTTCCCGACTGATCTTTGCCAAATTCAGCAATGATTTTTCACCGCCTTCTATGGTCTGGTATTCTTTTCATCAGCAAGGTCGGGCAAATCGTCAGCAGCTACGGAGTAGAAGCTATCAACCCAATTGACATAACTACATCTTTTATCAGGTATATCTCCTTATCTTACGGCATCAGCGGCCATACTAACTCTTTATTATTCTCAATAGTTCATCATGTCTTGGAATAAGTCAATAACGCTGTATTTTCTCGAGTTATTGCTCAAGGCCCGGCGGAATAACCCCCTTTTAAGTGTTAAAAAGACGGCATTTCGAGAACTATGCAAGTCATTGGTCAAGGACATGGAAGTAAAGTTTCCTGATGAAAATTGGACTGTAAAGAAACTCGAGAACAAGCATAATTACTTACGATGTTTCTGGAGGGCATTTCGCGATGCAGCGGAGCGGCCTGGCACAACGTACAATCCGGAAACAAAGACGCTGCGTATGAGCGACCAAAACATCCATCTGATTCGGTCAAAATACCCAAGAAACGGCAAAGCAGTCACATCGCAACCCTTACTAACAAATGACGCGATTGACTATAACGAATGGCTTGAGATTTTCTCCCTCGAGGCTCCGGCCGGCCAAGACTTGACCAAAGCCGATACTATAAAAGTTGGCGATGCAAATGTCGTGGAATCTAGTCGCCACTCGTGCGTTACCGATTGGTTGAAAAGATGCGCTCATAGTATGGACAATGCCTCATCGCCGCTGACCTCCGTTGAAGATGGCGATCATAGTGGTGATATTGTTGTCCAACAGCCTCGAAAGCGGCGGCGCACTTTGCGAGCGACGTCACAAAGTTCAACGCCTAGTCCGACACTGCCTGCTACGCTCCTAGACGGTCTTCAGAAGGGGGAACCCCAGCAACTAGCTGCATTCATCGCCCTCTCCAAAGTCATTGACGGGATAGCTAGACAGGGGGGGAAGCATAATATCATAATCCAACCAGTAGGCGCCGAGGACCTTGAGAAGGCCTGTATAGATGCGCAGAGGCTTCGCGAGGAACATGGGGTGACCCTGGTTCTTCGGGTTCTTTCATGGCTTCTGAAAGACCCGAGAAATGCGATCATATGGAATGCTCTCGTGTCAAATGAGCTTAAAATGGCGTGGATAGCTTCAGATTTTGGCCAAAATGTATAGATGGCTCGTCTTTGTAGTGGCGTGTTGAGGAAAATGTGGCCTCCAATCGAAGAACGCGCTGCCGTGCCAAACCCAGCATCGCCAAGGTAACGCGATTGGGGCACCACGAAGAAGTTCAATAAAGCTTTTCACAATGTTGATACTACATACTCACTATTAGACTAGCATCTTCTCCGCCTCTGCCTTCGCTTGACCGATGGTTGCGGGGAACCCGTCATACTACTAGTACGTTGGTCAGATAACGGCGGAAGCACGACACAGTGTCAAGAAACCAAGTCCACACTATTGCTGGCCCATTCGGGCATTTTTGGACATTGGAACCTGGATGCTGGGGCGGGCGAGTGGTGCCTGGACCTTGCAGTACCAAACAACTCGACAACAACCTTGGATTTCATATTTCAATAGTCGACCCCGTCTAATACAATCAGGACTGACCTGATACCTGTCGATTCCCCTTTGATGCAGAGAGATGGCTCAATTCGGCCCAAGACAGATTGTTACCTCCACCATGCCCCTGCATGGTAAAGTTGAACCGTGGACACGATTTCTCGCTTCGTATACGAGGTTTTTTTCTTTTCACCATCGCTTCAATGAGCCATAACTTGGGTAGCTTCTTATTGTATCGGGTCATGGCGATAATGATGCATGCAGGCGCCAAGGCAGGCATCCCATTATTTTGCTGGGAACTTACGTAAGATAAAGACTTCTTTCATTGGCAATCACAGAATGCGCCTTGGCTTCATTGTTGCAGCAGCGGCTTTGTCACCCGTCGATGAGCTCATGCGGCCGTACAACAATGGGCCAACAGTTGCAAGACTGCGTTCCCGTTGGAACAATGTATCCTTTGTGAAGAGTCGGCATTTACCGCTTATGACACCAAGCATCCGCTTGTTTGTGTACTTGAGATCTCGTCGAGTAAAGTGACTAGATGTGAATAATTTGACGCCGCCGAGCAACTATGACATTCTTCTTGAGATCTAGAGGACTGCTTGCTTGCCAGTGTGCGAGTCGCGACAAATGGCGGCACAGCCACATCGAGGACAGAGTGCCCAGCCACCGCGGGGCTTGCGAGTGATGCAACTCGGGTGCAGCCCGGGGACCAACAACGCCTCAGGCACCAAAACTTGGCCCCCGGGAAGTGACGCAGCCGAACTGGTGCCGGAAATTTCCAGGTCGCAGACCGGATCGCGAGCCGCCAGAGAAACATAATTGTCGCACTGCCATTGAGCTCGACAAGATGGGTGCCAACGCGTCAAAGCAAGAGGCCAATGGCCAGTACGAGTGGAAGGCGTAAGTCCAACTCGACCGCCCCCGGGGCTGCAACAATGGCACCGCTAACCATCGTCTCGAGCAGCTCAGGGCCTCCCAGCGTCTCCGTCGAAGTCCTCGATTCGCTAAAGTCCAGCCCAGAGGTACGGAGTACCAACTTCCTGATTCTCGTTCCTGATCCGCTTCTGGATCGCCCACAAGCCGCTGCGTGTGTCAATGCGAGTCGTCTGCTAACCAACACAACATGACAGACCGACGCCTCCCGCGCCAAATTGATCGAGCAGCATGTCCAGGCGCGCGTGGCCGAAGAGCTCAAGAAGCTCCAGAAGAAGGAATCCGAGGCTCTCAGTGTTGCCCACGAGAAGATTGCGTCGTCGGAAAACAGCGACGAGAACAAGCTCAGCAGCTTCTCGCTCGGAAAGGAGGTTGACGAAATGCGGCGCAAGCTGGATGAGAGGAAAAAGGTCCGCGAGCTACCAGAGAGCGTTGAGAACGCCCGCGGCGCTGTGATTCGATGCTTGAGGGAGCACGACCGCCGGCCGCTGGATTGCTGGCAGGAGGTGGAGGACTTCAAGGCCGAGGTGAAGAAGTTGGAGAAGACTTGGGTCGACAAGATCACGTCATAAAACAACGGGTGCTGGGCCGGTTTTTCGCCTGTCTAGGGGAACCGTATGAGCGTGCTCTGCTAGATCGGGGGGGGTTATTTTACTGGTATTTACATGCTGCTTGGGGCACTGACAGCCGCCGGATGGGGTTACGAGATGGGAAAGCAAGCAAAAGCTACGAGGCTAGCCGTGTACATTACTGCATTGGAGAAGCGGTATAGAGAATAAACAATGTACAAACCTGTTTGACCGTCACTCGTCAGCCGGTGTCGTGTTGAAGCCATGCTGCAACACTGTATGATGGACTTGTATCAACCAGGGCGGTCACAGTCTCTGACAAGGCGTCTTTTTGCCTTGTGGTCCGGGATTCGCCAGCATAGTACTACCAAGAATTGGCAGTACCATGGGCGGCAAAGTTGCACGTACCTTGTGTGTCAAACAATCTGTGACTCCCAACTCTACACATACGACCGTATCTATACCCCGTTCCCGGTTGCAAGCCACACCATCACCGACCACAGGCCAAATATATATACCTTTGCTCAACGCATTACACCCGAGTTACGAGAGCCCAGCTACTCTGCCAACAGAGCTCATTTATCCCAGAACGCCTACGCCAAACCAAAGTCTAATGCAACGTACAAGTCATCGGCACTCTCCCTCCCGCCATTATCCTCATCGACAACACCCTCCGCCGCCGTAGCCTTCCTCCGCAGCCCTTCAGCCCGCATTCTCTCCCTCCTCGCCGCAGGATCCTCCCACTGACGCCCGTCAGAGCCCATCCTGGCCAGACTCTCCCT
Organism: Metarhizium brunneum; assembly: GCF_013426205.1. Classification (NCBI taxonomy): domain Eukaryota; kingdom Fungi; phylum Ascomycota; class Sordariomycetes; order Hypocreales; family Clavicipitaceae; genus Metarhizium; species Metarhizium brunneum. Next base: position 2,990,498 of record NC_089424.1, on the reverse strand, counting down.
GAACGCGCCGCGGAACCTCTCAATCCGCCTCGTGTTCTCGGAAAACCGCTCGTTCCCAATATCCATCAACGCCCGCAGATACGAGCCGGACACGAGCGCGTACCGCTTCCCCTCGAGCTCATGCCCGACCAGAGACTCAAACCCGAGCCCCATGGACCGAACGGCCACCATGGGCGCCGCCGCGGCTTCGGAGTCCGCCGTCAAATTCACCGCGCCCGATTCCCTAAAGCCCGCCTGCAGCGCAGAGCGCAGGAGCAGCTGCGCGTGGGCAAGCGAGGCCGTAAGAACATGGAGGATCTGTTGTTGTTTTTCACACAAGTCACGTAAGCTCTCGTTATCCGCGGGCAACCAGGAACAAACAGCAGCGGCCGTCTTTCGCTCACCATGGGCTCAAACTTGAAGTGAATCAACCTCCCCGTGCGCCGGGCCTCCCCGTCCTCCAAAGCCAGGGTCTGCAGCCAGTCTTGGCCCTGGACCGGATCGTGCGAGACATACAGCCACGTTCCGCCGGCGCCCTTGCCCCCGACGCCGGCTACCTGTGCTGGGGGCTGCTCATCTGCGCCTGCGCCGGCGTCTGCGTCTGAGGATTCTGCCGCCTTTCTGCCTTCCAGGAAGACGCTGACTCTGCCTGCGCAGCTGCTGGTCGTTACGAAGCCGTCTGTGCTGTTGATCTCGTCGATGAGGCGGCGGATGCCCTTGTCGACGGTTCCCTTGGGCGAGAGGTCCGTGTATTCGGCTTCCGGCACGGCGAGTCGGTCCAGGATCTTGGTCTTTTTCTCGGCAAAGGCTTGCGACGGGCCGGGGAGGTGCGGCCGCCGTTGCATTTGTGACGGACGGTGTTGCCTTTGCCCTTGTCTTATGTTTTCTTCTGTCTGGTACAAGGTGGCACTCGGGCGGTTTTGTTCACCGGGCGCAGGACCAACTGGGACTACAAGCAGTATAGTACTCGCAATACTAGCAACCACATATACAACGCGTCTTGAATCGTGAAGATGAAAAAAAAATTGTGTTCAGATATCGCGGGAGTGCAAGTACATAGGCTCGCGGCTGGCAAGTCCGTTTGTGGTCTGGTTCTTTTTCGCCTGGCCGTCGCCCACTTCCCGCGCACCAATCAGATGGCCGCGCGGGGTAACAGCCCAAGTTGCATCACGCGGTTTGTTCAAATTCCCAACGTCGATGGACGTCCACGGTGGCATGTACGGCTCATGAGAGGATTTTTTTTACAATTTTCTGATTGATTTTTTCGTCACTCTATGTTGCGCTAACTATTATGCACGCATAGGTTTCTTTCCGTCGAAAATTCCACTCCACGCACGCTGCCTTGCTCCAAACGCCGGGCCAGATACACTCTTGGACAATGCATCTTGACTCATAAACAAAAAAGACAAATCACCAGGAGCAGAATGTGCGTGCCTGATGAACCAGTACCCCCAACTCCTTTTTAGTCGATGTGCAGGAAAAATTCATGGATTCATTAAAAGAAAGAATGGTTTAGCTGGCAAAGGTGGCTGCCAGAAACGCACACACACAAAATGGTGTGTGTAGATGCCACAGGGTCAGGGCGGTCCTTTTTTCTTCTTATGAGACGGGAGCAACTTGCTTTGCTTCCATCTCGGCAACAAACTTGGAATATCTGGATTTCTTGTTGTGGATGCCACACTCGGTCTTGGACTTGCCCTTCCAGCGGCCGGCACGCTCATCCTCACCCTCTTTGACGGGGGAGGTGGAGTGCCAGTCGCCGACGGACTTGTATCCCTGGTCAAGGAGCGCGTTGTAGGGCACGCTGTGCTCCTTGATGTACTCGTTGACTTGGGTGAACGACCAGGTGGCCATGGGGTTGATCTTGATGACGTTGCGCTCCTCGTCGAGCTCGATGATGGGGATTGAGCCCCGGGCAGCGCCTTGGGAGCGGCGGCGGCCGTTGAGGACAGCCGTCACCTTGAGCTCCTCGTATGCCCGCTGGAGAGGCTCGACCTTGACGATCCAGTCGTACATCTCGTCGGCCGTGTTCCACAGCTCCTGGCCGTACGTCTCCTCAAACTGCTCCACCGTGTCCATGCCATCGGGCTTGAAGACGTTGACGGGGACGTTTGGGTAGCGCGCCTTGACGCGGGCCAGCAGCTCGTGCGTCTCCTTGAAGTGGTACAGGGTGTCGAGGAAGATGAGCTGGACGGGCTTGGACTCTGGGTTCTCGTCCTGGATCTTGGAGAGCATGTCCATGGTGGCGAGCCCGGTGAGCCCAAACGCCGTTGACTGGAACAGGTTGGGGAACAGGATCTTGCAGAATCGCAGAATGTCCATCGGGTGCATGGGCTCCATTTGCTTGTTGAGGTATTCGACGTGGGCCTTTGTCAGGAAGACATCTGGTCGGGAGGGCTCCTCCTCGGGCGAGTAGTCGGACTGCCCTGAGGCATATCCTGATTCGGGCTCGACTTTTTCGTCAACTAGGGACGAGCGAGAGACGGGTTCTGACATGACTGAGGCCATGGTTGTGTGCTGCGATGTCGAGTATACAGCCCAAGTGTTCTCTGTGGCTGGCAGAGCTCAAGAAGCGACAGAATCTTTGGGATGGCGCTGGAGGTGGTGAACCAAAGGCTTGCCGAGGGACCGATGCTTGCTTATATCTCGTTACCCAGGTATTGGCCCCTTCAACTGGCGGGAGAGATGTGGAGATTATAAGAATGAATCTGACGCTGACGAGTAGACAGTATTACGGCAACACCTTCTATGGGTAGAATGGAAGGGCAAAGAAGACGAGGGTACGGCTACAGGAAGGAGATTCCACGGTTGTTTAAGTCCGAGGATGTGTGTGATTTCAGGCGGAGGAAGGGGGTGGTGTCTATTCGCCCTGACTAATTGCGTGGTGCATTGCTTTCTCAAAACACACATCATACACTTTCCGACCACTTGTCCGAGCAATGCTCTGTCTTGTCGTCCACGGCCAGCCCCAAGGGAGGCCAAACGAAACGTCCGCTTTGCGTTTGGGAGCGATCACGACATCGACGCCATTGCTTCCGCGATGTTGAACGGCGAAGCATGATTGGCTGGTGGGCAGACGGGAGTGGCTCGCATTTTGTAGCGGGTACTTGGTTCTGCACGCAGCCACCCGACGAATCTGGGGGTACCTTGTACCGATGGTGTCACCGGCCTAGTTTTCTGGGGCTAGAGGAAGGGTTTTCTGGGGCGAGCATAAATGGATGAGAAATCATGGCTTCCTTGGACGGCCGTCGTAATGATCTCATCGCCCGAGGATGAAAAGGGGCAAGTACACGCCGTCTTGATGATTCACCGCATCGTGTAAGCCTGTGGAGGAAGGCATCTAGCAGGGCGTGAATGGAATTAGAAAAGTCGAGGCTCGTCGTGCACATGGAGAAGTAGGAACCGCAATAACTGGGATATTTCACGCCTTTTTTTTTTGTTCGAACAATTCTATTTTCGTGTAGAACATGACCCCGTCGTAACGTGCGGCATTGTAATACTTGACCAAGGACTTGAGCAATTGAGGCTGACTGACATGTGCCGCATCTTCCGAATCCAACGTGATGCCCTGACCCGTACAAACACCGGGTCGGGAAAAAAGATGCCACCCGTCCAAGTGCAAGACTGCTAAGTTTTGTAAACAGAATAGGCTCGTTATGCTCCAATAACACGGTCATGCCGAAACTTGAAAGCCTCACCAACACCAGAGGTTCATGCCAGTGGGATGTCGGAGAGACCCCGGTCTCGGCTCGTCGGGAGTCGTGCGGGTGTCGGCGCATGGCACCGAGCGCCGCGGGCAAAATGACGAACCGTCAACTAGTGTTTTGCTGTGGGGACTGGATCCAGGCACAACGCGAGCAATCCTAGACGGGTGCAGCAGAGTTCTGAGTTGAGCTCATTATGGGATTTTGGGCCCATGTTTGCGGTGCATGCTTGCCGGTTTGGCGTGCAGGTAGTTGGAGTCGCGATGTATGTGTCAATGGTGTTGATGCAGATTCGGACAATTTGGTGTCTAGGGTAGGTGATAGAATAGGCGGCGTGGCTCGGCACAATTACCCCTAACCCTAACCCTTGGTGAGCAAAAACACTGTTGACACTTGTTACTATTGTTAGCCCATGCTTTGACAGCATAAATTCAACTACTCGTGCCCCTATAGGGCCCTCTGTATATTGTGCTGGATTCCCGTGCTACTAATACCATTCGTTCCCCGTCCCATCGCCCTCCGGTTTAAGGAGGGTTTGCTCCGAAAAGCGTCTAGTGCCTCCTCAGATGTTATAGTTTCTGTCAGTCACTTTACGGAGTAGTCTCCATGAGCTTATTGACGAATCGACGACGATGCACAGATTTTACATGTTGCCAGGGACGCTTCTAGGCCCGTATTGGATATTTTGAACCCCCTCAGATTCAGATTCAATTGAACCAGCGGCACCGAGCTGGGCCAACACCGAGTGTCACAAGCCAGACTCGGTATCTACGTGCAATCAGCAGCTAGCAATAATTGATAACCAACACATGTGCCTGGAGATGTACGGAGTACTCCGTATTGTCGCAGCTGTTGTGGTGCATCGGCAACCCACAGCCAATCACTGACAGCCATCGCCCTCCTGCACAGCACTTGAGGTCATATCTCAACATTGTGAAGAGTCTGGTTGACCATTTGACCCCCCTTGCTCCTGTTCCTGTCAGTTCAACGGCTGCGGGGCGCGCGTTCAAGTGGCCCAGAGCCAAGCCAACCTTGGCAGACAAGCCGCATCACTTTTTTCCCCCATGTGGTGCTGCCGCAACGCCTGGGTTTCATCAGAGTCCAGTCTGCTATCTTCCTCGTGTCTGCTCACAATTGCCTCACCGTGAGCACCGAATCGCTCTTCTCGTGAGCGCTTTTCTGGATTCCGGGCGTCCAAAAGGCTGCTCGACTTGACGCCTGCCGGGGGAAAGAGCAACCGGCCCTGACTTGACAGCTGGTACGCCGACGTCGCACACGCAGCCTTTGGCCCAGTCACATTCTGGTCGTCGCCATCAGAAACATCGTGGCAGCCTCTCTCAGCATCTTGGCCGAGCAATCATGGCTGAGACCGCCCGACGCAAACCGTCCGCGGACCGTCCGCAGATGGACAAGATGCGCCGCAGCAGCTCTTACTTGAGCGACCACCAGCAGTACAGACCGCCCAAGAAGCCGGAGACGTACCACGGCATCGACGAGGTGGTTGAAGGCAGCTCTCCGCCCAAGCCGTCCTCCCCCAAGTCCGTGTTGCCCTTCCGCGGCGTGCCACAGGACGATATGCCCGCGACCATAGTAGAGAGCGGAGTGAGCCACAGCCTGTCGCATCCCAACTGCGCACCGCCGCCGGGACACAAGTCGGATCGCCTGGTGGCGACGTTATTCTACAAGGGCGCCTCGCCCAGCTCTGCGCCTGCCTCGACGAGATCCGCCGGCCTGGCGGAGAGCAACGAGACGCTGCCGCCCAACATGGCGCCGACCACCAACATGGATGCCTTCCCCCTGGAGCCCCCGACACAGGAGGCAGAGCAGCTGGACCACATCTACGGCTCGTACATTTCGCCCCTCTGCATAGCGTCCTTCCTGCACCTCATGTCGACCTTTCCCCAGCCCCGGGGGGCCGACGAACCGCACTCGTCACACCGCTGCCTCGATAACCCGGACACCCCGCGGATTGTAGAGCTCACGCTCTCGCCGGCCCCGTCCCCCGACTGCCTCAGCCTGTCTGACCTGCGGAAGCATGAGATGATTTACCGCTTCGAGCAGGAGTGGAACGTGGACGTCGTGCTGCAGCCGGACCTCGTCTGGAGAAGACACCCCCGCCTGGTCGTCTTCGACATGGACAGCACTCTCATCACGCAGGAGGTGATTGAGCTCATGGCCGAGACGATCAAGGAGCCTGCGGACCTGGCGGCCCGCGTGGCGGATATTACTCACCGAGCCATGCTGGGCGAGTTGGAGTTTGACGCCTCGTTCCGCGAAAGAGTCGCCCTTCTCAAGGGTGTCAGCGCGACCGTGTTTGACGACCTGCGTCCCGTCCTCGACGTCACCAGGGGCATTCCGGAGCTCATCAGGGCTCTCAAGCGACTGGGCGTCAAGACGGCGGTGCTTTCGGGCGGATTCCAGCCTCTTACCGGCTGGCTGGCCGAGAAGCTGGGCATTGACTACGCTTTCGCCAACGAGGTTGTCGTTGAGAATGGCAAGCTGACAGGGGAGGCGGTGGGCAAGATTGTCGGCAAGGAGCGCAAGCGTGATCTCCTTGTTGAGATTGCGGCCAAGGAGAATATTCACCTGTCACAGGCGGTGGCTGTTGGCGACGGCGCCAACGACCTGTTGATGCTGGGCAAGGCTGGGTTGGGGGTGGCGTGGAATGCGAAGCCGCGGGTGCAGATGGAGGCGGATGCGAGGTTAAATTCGGAGAGTTTGCTGGATTTACTGTACCTGTTTGGGTTTACAGCCGAGGAGATTCAGATGCTGTCTGTATGAAGTGTCCAAAAAAAAAGGACGTGTGATGTGCCAAGTTTGTTTGGGGAGATAAAAGCCAGGGGGGGTGGGTGACATTGGGAACTCGGGGAGTTGTTTGATAGCCAGGTGTTTGTGATTGGCATGGTTAAATGCGGCGCTTAATGCATCATGAGAAATTTCATAGCGTCTCTGAAATTGGGCTATCCCAAGGCAAGCAACAATTAGCTGGACATGTTCGAGGTCGCGGAAATATGAAAACGTTGTATATGGAAAACGGGTTCGGCCACCCGTTGCTCGTTCCATGCTCAACTCGCACAACTAACTTTACATGGACAAACTACACGCCACCCTCTTAAAGATACAATGTAGCCTGCCGGTTCTTTTGTCAATAGCCCATTGCGAAGAAATTCTCGTCATGTTTTCTGGTCTTTTTTTTTCCGTCTCCCTCTGTACGCCTGATTACCGCCCTTTCCGCTTTCCGCCTCTTTCTCAATTCTACACGTGCTCAACACACAGCCCGTTTACGGATATCCCTCCTTGCCCCATTTGTTGTACTTCTCATGCAGCTCCGCGGGCAGCGTGACGTTGGGCACGACGACGACGTTCAGGGCGCTGGGAGCGTCCTTGGGTTCCTTGGAAATATCACCGCCGGGGTGGTACTTGTATTTGCCTTCGCCCTCGCCCTCCCAGGGTCTGCTGGCGATGGTGACGGGGCTTTCGGAGGTGGACTTTGTCGGGGAGCGGCCTGCCGGTCGATATATTTAGCAATGTGTACGGAGTACCGGGGGGTTTTCTTTTTGACACACGAGACGGGGGACCCGGAGAGAGGACATACCAAAGTAGAAGCCGGCTCCGCCGAGGGCAGCGACCATGACACCACCGAGGATCTTGTACGTGTTAGTTTGACTTGTCTTGTTGTGCAAGCTTTCCCGGGGAATTGAGCTGCGGGCTTTTTGCAGCTATTGTTGAGGGACGCACCATAAGCTCGGGGTTGCGCTTGGACTCGCTCTTCAGGTCGCCATTGGACTGCAGGCGACGGGCGGTAGTGCTGAACAGGCGTCGGGGGATCTGGGAGGCCATTGTTGCGGTGTTGATGTGCAGAGGTTTTTGCGTTGGAGTGACGGAGGCCGGGGAACGTGGGTGGAGGTTGCAAGGCAAGAAAAGCCGTGAGGTCAGTCAGAGAGCTTTGGTGTGGCTTTGGGGAAACCGGCCCGGGTGTGTTCGGGCGGTCGTATGATTTCAGCACGCAGCTTGCGAGAGATGCTATTGGTCAATGGGGGAAGGACCTGGGGAGCATGTCACGTGGGGAATCACGACGGCCTTTTTTTGCGCCTTGTCTTTTTTTTTTGGAAGAAGTACGGAGTAGTACTACCTGTACGGCGCATCTATGATTTCATGCAGGGCTGAATGGGGTCAGTGACGGAGTGATGTGGGCGCAAGACGTCATGGCTACGTTTTTGCACCTGCAATGTGTGTTTTGGTGTTGTTTTTGACTTGTCTTCCTTTCTGGTTTGCTGCTTGGCCGTTAGATGGGGGCTGTTTTGCGCACGGCCAGGCCGATGTGCTTGTTATGTACTCCGTAAACGCGGCGGCATCATGAGGGATGATGCACAAGAGGATAATGTCCTGATGCTGCCCTGATGCCCGGGCGATGCACCTTGGACAGCATGAGTGCCGGCGGCGGTTTTGGTATTGACGGGGCCGGATGATCCGAGGATTATGCATGCAATACGGAGGATCTCGTTTGATGGTACGAAGTACGGAGTACTCCGTAGGTCTTGAAGTGAATAATCACGTCCGGTCTAATTGAACCAGACCAGACGCTTTGACTGTGTGATCACTGTGATGGCAAGTCTCAAGTGCTGTGGCTGCCAAGGGGCCGGGGGGGTTGGGGCCTGGTGCTCTGCTCTGGTCAAGTCTGGTCAAGTCAAGTCAATGCTTTGCTTTCTACGGACATGGAGTAAAGTCAAGTCTGGTTGCTTGCCTGGCTTGCCTGGCTTGGCCTAGATCAATGCACAACGCCTGCTGGGCCCCCCTTAATGACATGGGAACAATGCATGGGCATCCCCAGCGCCAGCGCCTGGTCGCAGCGGCGCGCAGAGGAGGGAACATCTCAGCCTCTGACTCCTGCCAATCGGCCGGCTGCTTGCCAACTTTGGAACATTTGAACTCTACTAGCGGGCGGCGCACTGGCTTTGGTGCGGCGCGGAAAAAGGAACAAGCCTGCCATCACTCCATCGTCGCCTTGGCCTCTTTTCCTCTTCGGCACTCCTCGACCGTCGTTGGCATCCTTGACACGCACATCGTCGTTAGCCCGTCTTTTTCGTCTTTTCTGACGCATCATCCATCGGCCTGCGCCGTCCGCTCCCTTTCGCCCTCTTCTACTCCGTGCTTCCTTTTGTCACAGCTGCACCTTTCTTCGTGTCGCTCCCTTTCGATGCCGTCGTGTCCAGCCAACCGTTGCATCACGACCTACCTTGCTCCCGCGACCAATCTCCCCGACTCTTCTCGACCAACCTCATCATCCCGTCTCACCTTGAATTGATCTGCCGCGTATCGCGACACTTTGCCGGGCACAACATATACTCTCTGAATTTGAGAGGCCGACCTTGGGCTTGTGCAACAGCCACGCCCGTGCCCGCTTGGTAACCTGAGCATCGACTGTAAGCCTCTTGTGGCACGACACGGAAATTCGGTTATGCTGTAGCGCCAACAGACGAGATCGCAAGGCACAGAGCATCACCATCATGCTCTCCCAAGACCCGGCGGACGGGGCCGTGTCACCAGGAGAAAGTAGTGGCATTCCCCCTCCTTCTGGGGGCAGCAGTAATCATCGACCCTCGAGTGTTGTCTCCTCGCGAATGACCGACATTGCGAGCGATGATGGGGGCGAGCCAAGGGCCAAAAATGCCGATCCATCTCGACCAGAAACCGCCAGGACCGGCACCTCATCCAAGGCTACCTGGGCAGGACCGGCTACGCGGAAGGGTCTGGCACCTGGGCTTCAGCCAAAGAGAGGAAGTGTTGCGAGCACAATTGCTTCGGCACGGGCACCTAGTTTGACCACGCGGAGTCATGTACCTTCACTGACCTCTGGCGCCTTCTTTCGCCCCATGAGTTCCCAGAAGCTACAAGCACAGCGGGGAGCTGGCTCGAGACCGGTCCCGATGAATCAGCAGTTACATCCGCCGCCCGCGAATCTCGACGACAATGAAACAGACATGGGTGGTAGCCTCATCGACGGAGCGAGTGGCGGCGAAAATACCCAGAGCATTGCTCAGCTACAGCACAGAATCAGCGCGGGACAGAGTGTGCGCCCCCCGCCATCACGGGGCACCGAAATGACCGACCAGGAGACGTTTGATCGTTTTATTGCCAATGCGAGCCCGACCACGGGACATTATCCCACGGCGAGCATGTCTGACAGCGTTCGACCCCTCCAGGGACCATCCGACCAGAATAGGGAATTGAGTGTTCATGTGGACAAGAGTTATAGGGACCTCGCAAACCTCCCCAGTCCAGTTAGGTCGACGAGAACGTTCCGCTCGAGTTTTCTTCTGCCAGGAAAGATGGAGCAGGCACAATCCAGTCGGCATAGGGATACCACGGGTGCCGAGAAGCTTTCCTCTACGGCCTCATCGCCACGATTCCCGAGGACAGAATCGCACTCGGGACCTCGGCCGTTGACAACAGACTCGCAAAGAAAGAGTCGGGGTCGTGTTCATCAATACTTTGATGGCAATACAGTCTTTTGCTTTGGCGGTAGATGGCAGAACACTAAGCACACACCCATCAACATTGCAACCGGGGCATTTGTCGTTATTCCGTGTGCTTTGTTTTACGGCTTTGAAGCACCCTGGCTATGGCACAACATTTCGCCTGCTATCCCTATCACGTTTGCGTATCTGACCTATATCTGCCTGTCTTCCTTTATCCATGCTTCTGTTTCAGACCCCGGCGTGAGTTATATCTCGATCAACCCTTGCCGTGATTGTAATGTGATGCTGACTTGGCGCAGATTCTGCCCCGAAACCTTCATCAATTCCCCCCAGTTGCCGACCAGGATGACCCCCTTCGACTGGGACCGCCAACCAACGACTGGACATTGGTCAAGTCTGCTGACATCTCGGCCGCTGCTATGGAAGTTCCAATAAAGCACTGTCGGACTTGCAATATTTGGCGGCCACCTCGGGCTCACCACTGCCGGCTATGCGATAATTGTGTCGAGACGCACGACCATCACTGCGTGTGGCTAAACAACTGCGTTGGCAAACGCAACTACCGCTACTTCTTTACATTCGTCACATCGGCCACAATTTTGGCCGCGTACTTGATCGGCACGAGCTTGACACAAATTCTTATACATATGAATCGCGAGAGCATTTCGTTTGGCGATTCCATCGATCATTTTCGGGTCGCATTTGCCCTCGCCATCATGGGAGTTCTTTCGATTGTGTATCCGGGGGGCTTGATGGGCTACCACTTGTTCCTCATGGCACGTGGGGAGACGACGCGAGAATACATTAATTCGCACAAGTTTGCAAAGAAGGAACGATACAGAGCTTATAGCCAGGGCAATTGGCTTAAGAACATGATTGCGGTTCTCTGCCGTCCTCGATCACCTGGATACTATCGCTTTAAGGGCAAGTATCGACCGGGGGATCAGCGACTCGGGCAGCATTATAGCCTACGGACACGGAAGAACTCGCAAGGTCTCGAGTTGGACGAGGTGCCACCAGGCTCACGAGGATTTCAGGGACCGGCGGCCTTGCGGGGAGAAAGTCGAGCATCATAGGTGGCGCTTAGCAACCGTATCCCCCTTTTTTTGGCGATGATTGCATTATCGGTGCACACATCTCGGAGCACAACTGTATTCTACAAGCTTCTTTCGTTAATTTGTCTTAATCTGCCAAGACGTTGTTTTAATCCGACTAGAAAGAGGAGGTAATGGGCCAACAAGGGCCAAGTATTCATTATGTTATTTTGGTGAGGAGCGTGGCGGGTGGGAGTCTATGAAGGAGACGGGACAGGGACGGGGATTATCATATAATGTGTTTTGTCTATTATACCCTCAGCGACCTGAGTTTTATTATGTGGCGGAGATTTGGGGCGAAGGCAGCGGAGAGGATGTAAATAGAATATGGGGTGAGCCATGAGGATGGACCATGGCCACTGGGCATAAAGCGGATGTTTCGCAAATACCAGCTTTGACATGCGTGGATGAGGTGTGTTTCGCGAATGCTTTTCTCGGCCAAGAATATTACTTGTATCCACGGCAGCACTGTGTAGTACTCGGTTCTAATATTCTGCGACATATTCCCACGACGCCAACCAGTTGCCTGCCCCACGTGGAAGTTTCCCAGCGTTACGGAGTACAAGCACAGCGGACATGATACGTCTGGTACTTCCTCGATGGGGCTCAGCTGGTGGCGGCACCAGCGTACTTTAGATAAGCAGATAAGCGGACAAGGGGGGAAATTTTCAAAAAATTTCTGGTTCATGCGGCCCAACTAGGCTAATAACAGTGTTACAAAACCCACATGCACATGTCCACTTCAACTTGACCGCACCGTCTCAGCAGCCAGCAGACTCGCGCGCTGCAGCAAGGCTTGACTAGTAGCGCTACCTGGCAAACATTCTTCCTCCCCATCCTTACTTCTTTCTTTCTTTCTTTCTTTCTTGGTCTGCAGAACGAGAGAGAGCGCTTGTAGACTGCGACAACTCCATTTGCCCTCGCGGCTCAAGGACTCACTCGTTACTCCGACAAAAAGACGGCAACAAGACTGAAGGAGGGGCAGAAGACGAAAAAAAAAAGACCGAAAACCATCATCACCTGCCGGTTTCCAACTTCGAGTTTTCCCTGCCTGGAAACACACACTTCTCGAGGCCGCCCACGATGCCTCACCCCGTCTCACCACCTACCATGGTGTCCAAAGACGCCGCCCCTCCACCGTCGCAGGAGGACGTCGCCGGCTTAATCAACACCATCTCCAGCGCCCAGACTTCTGCCGCCTCTGTCGACGCGAGCTACGGCCTGTGCGAGCTGCTCCTCAACTCGGTCGGCTATGCAGGGCTGAACCAGTACGGTGTCTTGGCCGAGATCAAGAAGGCTGCTGCTGATAAGAAGAATGGCCTCAAGAGGGAGAGCAGTCAGAACCTCCTGGGCGCCATCTTTGAGCGATTCCCCCCGAAACAAGCCGTTTCCGAGGTCGTCTTCCTCGTCCAGGAGGAAGGCCTTGTGCCTTGTGCGCTGGACGCACTGGCCGACAAGGGCGCCGTCGTTCGCGAGGCTGCTCAGTATGGCCTCGATGCCCTCTTCAATAACCTGAGTGCCGAGGCCCTTGTCACCGGCTTGCTGCCTGTCCTGACCAAGTACTTGGACAAGAAGACGGGCAAGTGGCAGGGCACAGTTGGTGCGTACAAGCTGCTCCAGAAGATGGCCGACAAGGCCAAGCTGGCCATTGGCGCCAGCAAGGAGGAGGCTGAAGAGAAGGATGTCCTTCGCGAGGCCATGGGCGCCAAGCTTGCCGGGCTCATCCCCATTGTCGAGGCTGGCATGCACGATCTCAAGGCCGAGGTTGAGAAGCAGTCTGTCCAGACTATGAACTCGCTTACCACGCTGCTCTCCAACGACGACGTTACTCCTCGGATCCCGCTTCTGGTCGAGACTATGCAGCACCCCTCGGCTCAAGCTACTCAGAAGGCTATCCATGCCTTGTCCCAGACCACCTTTGTGGCCATTGTGACCTCGCCTGTTTTGGCACTCTTGACACCCTTCCTTGAGCGCTCGCTCAACTCGCCCAATACCGCACAGGAGGTCTTGCGTCAGACCTGTGTTATTACCGAGAACTTGACCAAGCTGGTCCACGACCCCATCGAGGCTAGAACATTCTTGCCCAAGCTCTCGCCCGGTATCAAGGCTGTCGCCGATCGTGCTTCGCTCCCTGAAGTCCGTGAAATTGCTGAGCGCGCCCTCGCCATTATGGAAAAGGCCATGGCCAACGACAAGGAGGTCATAGCCAGAACCACACTTGACGATGTCGCCAAGATTGTGGACGAGCAGATCAAGAAGAACGGTGGTCTCGCTGCCCAGCAGGATATTTACAAGCTGGTTCAACCTTATATCAGTGACATGGTTGCCGCCGATGTCAACTACCGTTTTGTCAACCGCATTGCTGCTCGCATTGCACCTTACTTGCAGCCCCTTCTGCAGAAGCCTGAGGCGGCTCAGAATATTGCCGACGCTATTCAGCAGCACTATGTTGATGAGGATCATCGCCGGTACGGTGTTCCCGAGAAGGAGGATGACGGAGAGGTCGAGATTGTCAATGCCGACTTTTCATTGGCGTACGGTGGTATGCTGCTTCTATCGCACACCAACCTGCGCCTTCTCAAGGGCCATCGCTACGGTCTGTGTGGCCGCAACGGTGCTGGAAAGTCTACTCTGATGCGATCTATTGCCAATGGCAAGCTTGAGGGGTTCCCTCCCCAGGATGTTCTCCGCACATGCTACGTCGAACATAACCAGGGCGAAGATGCTGATATTTCCATCCTCGAGTTTGTCGCAAAAGATCCCGAGATTGGACCCCAGGGCACTGAGCGCATCTCCGAAGTCTTGACTGAGTTCGGCTTCACTCCTGGCGCCGAAGGTCGTCAGGCCCAAAAGGTCGGCTCCCTCTCCGGCGGTTGGAAGATGAAGCTTGCCTTGGCTCGTGCCATGCTTAAGAAGGCCGACGTTCTCCTTCTCGACGAACCTACCAACCATCTGGACGTGGCCAACATTGCCTGGCTCGAGAATTACCTCAAGTCTCATCCCAATATTACCAGTCTGATTGTCTCCCACGACTCTGGATTCCTGGACAATGTCACCACGGATATCTATCACTACGAGCCCGGCAAGAAGCTTGCCTGCTACAAGGGCAACCTGGCTGCCTTTGTCAAGATCCGCCCGGAAGCCAAGGCCTACTACACGCTGTCCGCCTCCAACGTGCAGTTCAAGTTCCCTCCGCCCGGAATCTTGACGGGAGTCAAGTCGATGACTCGTGCCATTATTCGCATGACCAACGTCTCGTACACATATCCCAATGCGCCTAAACCGTCGCTGTCAGACGTCTCGTGCCAGCTCACCTTGTCCTCCCGCGTGGCCATTATTGGCCCCAACGGTGCGGGCAAATCCACTCTCATCAAGCTGCTCACCGGCGAAACCATCCCCAGCTCTGGCAAGGTCGAGAAGCACCCCAACTTGCGTATCGGCTACATCAAGCAGCACGCGCTCGAACACGTGGAGATGCATCTCGAGAAGACGCCCAACCAGTACCTCCAATGGCGGTATGCCCACGGTGATGACCGAGAGGTGCACATGAAGCAGACCCGTGCCTTGTCCGACAAGGATCGCGAGCAGATGGACAAGTGGGTTGATTTGAAGGACGGCAAGTCCCCCCGACAGATTGAATCTCTTGTCGGCCGTCAAAAGTACAAGAAGACGTTGCAATACGAAGTGTAAGTTGAGCAACCCTCCCTCTTTCCCTTTGACGCCCCTATCCGATCCCACAATAGCAACGAATCAGCAGCAGCAAACTAACACCATGCCATGCAGTAAATGGCGCGGCCTCCTCCCCAAGCACAACACCATGATCTCTCGCGAGACCCTCACGGAACTAGGTTTCGACAAACTCGTTCAAGAGTTTGACGACCACGAAGCGTCGCGCGAGGGCCTCGGCTACCGGGAGCTTCAGCCGTCCGTCATCTCCAAGCACTTTGAAGACCTGGGGCTGGACCCGGAAATCGCCAACCACAACGAAATCGGCTCCCTCTCGGGCGGGCAAAAGGTCAAGGTGGTCATTGCGGGCGCCATGTGGAACAACCCACATCTGCTGGTGCTCGACGAACCGACCAACTTCCTGGACCGCGACTCGCTGGGTGGCCTGGCCGTCGCCATCCGCGAGTTCAAGGGCGGCGTCATCCTCATCTCGCACAACGAGGAGTTCGTCGGCGCCCTGTGCTCGGAGCAGTGGCACGTCAACGAGGGGCGCGTCGCGCAGCGCGCCAACGCCGCCGTCTCGCTCGACCGCTTCGAGGACTCGCGCCCCGGCAGCGCCGTCGCCAGCACCGCCGCCAGCTCCGTCGTCAGCAGCGCCGTCAACTCGGGCGTCGAGGACAACTCGGACATGAAGTTCCGCGCCCGCAAGAAGAAGAAGATGACTAAGAAGGAGCTCAAGGAGAGAGAGGTCCGCAGGCGCCTGCGCCACATTGACTGGCTGAATAGCCCCAAGGGCACGCCGCATCCTCCCGATACCGACGACGAGGATAATTAAATTTGTGCCTGGCTTCTGTTCCTATTCTCCTTGTTGCGTTGCGTACTCTAGACTAGTATAGAACTTTTAGATGAAATTGTGGGAATAGAGGCGTTTTGGATAGGGAAAAAAGTAGTTGTTTCGATAGATGAATAGATTACATCTAATGCAAGTTTCATTTTCCATCTTCATTCTTCATCCGTCTGCTCGTGCCACCACAGCACCTCACCCTTCACGCCGCGCAAGCCGCCACAGACGGAAACGCATAAAAGTGTACAAGGCGTGAATTGAAGCCCTACATCTGTATTTATGTACTTGCCGTCCATCTACCGCCCATCCCTGCCTACCTAGTATATATACCCGAATACAATGCACCCCCTTCGCCGCATCCAATGTCAGTATTAGTGCTGAATTTTAGACAGAAAAAAAAAAGGACAGGTTCCACGACCGTCTAGCGACTACATATATGTCCGTCTTGTCCACGTCTTGCCCACGTCTTGCCCGCGCCTTGCCCACGTCCAGGTTACTTGGTAATTAAGGAGCGTAAATCAGGCGATACCAGATTGCCCACCCAGAGGATGTCCAAGCGCGTCATGCAAGATGGACCCCAAAAAACAAAACTCCATTCCGTCTATGCCATGCAATGAGTGAAAAAAGCAACAATAAATGAGATAGACACTAGAGCAACGAGGCTTCGAAATGCCCTGCCACAGGTCTGATGAATACACATGACTCGATGCCAAAAAAAAGTGTATGGCTTTCAGATATTATGAATATTTTATAAATTTGGCCTTGTCCCCCCTTTTACCATGAGAATGTCATGAGGGCAGGGTTCAGCGCCAAGGGGAGGAGGAAGTGACTCGCGGCAACGGTGGCCATGGGCAAAATGGCCACAAAGTCGGTGATGCGCCAGTCGTGGGGGACGAACGGGGCGACTGCCAGGATGATCATGCCGGCAATGGCAACGAGCGAGAAGAGCATGGAGAATTTAAACTATAAGACCATCGTACGTTAGCAAGTCATGCATCACATGGGCACGGTTATTGCAGCCTCAAAGTTCTGGAAAGGGTGACGTGGAAAGTATTGGAATGTGGAACTCCAATACCAAGAGGAATCTCTCCCTCGAACTAGCGAATCCTGACGGGGATCCTTCCGAGAACACCCCCACTCGGCGTACGGAATGAAGAGATAGGGAGAACAAAAACGTGTCCAGGTGAGGACGTGTAGTAAAAACTCACCTTCTTCAAAACTTTGGGGACCTCGATGAAGAAGTTGGAAAATTCGGCTTCCTTGCTTGTGGCACCCCAAGTCATGTTGATCTCAAACATGTGAGCCAACAGGGCCTGGCTGACGTGCAGCGACAATCCACCCAAGAAAATTGCCAGCATAATCGTCCATTTAAAGTTCTCAAAAAGCGCGTACAGAATGTTGCGCTCACCGACACGATATCGCATCACGGCGAGAGCGATATTTCCAAGTCCGTTGAAGACGATGATGATGGAAAACCACACCTTCCAAGAGTCGACATAATACTTGTCGAGGTACCCGTTGAACCAGCCCATGAGGAAGTAGTTGACAGTTGTCATGATCCAGGCTGCGCCAATGGCGTAATACGTTCCAATGTACGACACCACGGTGATTTTGGAGGTGAAGCGAATGTTGGAGAAGAGGAAACGGCGGAACAGGGGCGTGAAGGGACCGCGCCAGAGCCAGGTGCGGATGGGGTGGAAGAGCAGTTCGTTGCAGCCGTAGGCGTACTTCTCCCATCGCGCAAGCTCGTCATACACGGTCAGGGACACGCCCTCTTTGAAGCCTTCGCCAGCCCACGCCGCGAGACGGATGATGTACCCATTGCACTGCAGACGAAGCGACATGTCAAAGTCTTCAGACACGTGGCTCTCAGACCAAAACTTGTCATAGCCGTCCTCATCCTGGTAAGAAACTTGCTGAATGGCAGACCAGCGAAGAATGGCGTTGTGGCCGACAAAGGGAGCAACATCGCCGTTGGAGACGGTGTACCGAATCGCCGAGTAGATAAGATTGGTGAAGAATGTGATGCCGTTTTCGAAATAGGTGTGTACAACTTGCATGACACCGGACGAGAATTGCATGATGCCGACGTCGGGAGACTGCTCCATTTCAGAGACAGCGTCAAGGAAGCAGTCGGCAGGGACACGCGTATCAGAGTCGATGAGAAGGATATAGTCGCCAACACGAATGTTTCCGTCCGCCCAGGCGCGGCCATCTTCCTCCAGGACATCCTTGAGAGCCTGCTCATAAGCTTGGGCCTCGTCATGCTGACTCCATTCAAGGGGACGGTTGATGGCCTGAAGCCTCTCCTCGACCTTGCAAGAGATCATGAGGGCAAAGTTCATGTTGGAGGCCTTCTTGAACTTGCCCTTGCGCTGGAAGCCGTTCTCTCCATGCTTGGGACGCGCAACCCAGCCAATGCTGTTGTCGGCATAAAATTCGATGCGGGCATGACGCTCCTCCTCTGGGATGAGCTGCAGACCGTCATCATTCACAAACATGTTGGCTGACCCGCCCTGAAGTTCATAGGTCGACATGGCTTGCTTGATGGACTTGACAGTGGGGATAATGACGCCTTGCAGACCTTCCTTGTAAACAGGACACTGGATGGTGACGTGAGGCAGGACGGGTGTCTGCAGGCGAGGCGGAGGTCTTGCCGAGTAGAACTTGGAGTTCATGGTGAGCTGCCGAATGGGGCCGAAGATCTGAGCCAAGCAGCCGACAATCACTTGGGCGAAGAAGAGAGTAAAGAAGATTTGGATGGGGAACAAGGCCACAAGCGCCAAACGAACATAGTTGCCATCGACGGAGACTTCAATGGCCAGTTCACGCCAGGCAGCTCCAAGAGAGACGGTCACGAGGATAAGAGTCAGTGACACCAAGACGGTGTTCTGTAGGTGGATAGGTCGCTTTTCAGGCTTCACTTCACCGCTCTCCTCGTCAATCTCGGCCTCGGCGATATTGCCTCCCCTTTTCTCGTCCTCTTCATCATCTGTATTGCCCGCCTTCCACACGAGTTCCATGAGCTCCGACTCAATGGCTTTGGCACGCTGAACAAGGTGTAGCGGGTCATCGTCCCACACGATTAGCAAACCCTCAGAAGCGACAAAAGCAGCAAATTGATGTTTTCGCGCGCGAGGAAGATCCTCGATTGTGGGCAGAATTTGGACCCGCAAACCGTTCATCAAAGGCACGTCGACAGCGTCGGGGGACCACTGGAGGAAGGTTTTGATAACGCGAGAATTGACAGTCATGGCCGCCTGAACATTCATGGCTGAGCAAGCCAAGGCGAACGGCGAGCTGCCAAGCTGAGGAGGGCAAGCCATGTAGTGGCCTCTGACTTTTCTAAGAAGGACACCTTCAATCTCCCCCGATCCATCACTGACCCAAAGTTGGGAACATTGTTGTTGGTACAGGTAGTTGACCATGACTTCGTGCTTGATGTCGTCAAGAAACATGGAACTTCCTGCTGTCGACGGTGTGGATCGTCCTGATCGACCTGAGCTAGACTGCGGCCTTGAATGGAAGCGAGGAGTAGGTGGCTGGAGTTCCATGTCGTTTCCGCCGATGTTAAAGGAAGATAGTGGCCTGTCCGACAACGAAGAAGGCTGCAGACTCCGGATCGGTCTCGAAGTTGGAGCATCTAGCTGAGCCTGGGCAGGTTCTGACTTGTTGCCAGTTTTGAAGTAGTTGGTAAGACCCATGTTGGGCTTTGGACCCGGATCCGAGTCGCGTCAACTCGCCCTCAGATAAAGTTGATGTTTTGTTCCAAGGAGACTCGGCGGCGGTTGGCTCGAGGAAAGGCTATGGATCGGTTTGCCGGACTGAAAGCAGACTCGTTCACTATATACTAACAATCGGATTCCAAAAGACGTCGAATTAACGAGGGCGGCGGCGCGGATATTATGTATCTGTAAAACAATTGCGGACTAACGAAGGACGTCGATGAGGTAGCGAATGTTCTCGGGCCGGACTCGTCCACAACGAAGCGAGGTAGTGGTAATAAAACGAGAGCGAGGATCCCGAATCGTCGGCAAAGCGTAACCAGCCTGGGAGAGCACCGGAAGACTTAGCGGGCTGCCAACGACCAAAGAGGGACGGGAGATGGGATGGTATTAAAGAGAGAAGGGACGGTGAGGCGGGCAGAAGCAGAGAGGACGTGAGAGGCATAGGTGAAGATGGTGGGCGCTGATAACAGTCTTCCCGGACGTGCATCCAGGATCCCAAGTCCAACCAGAACGAGAGGTGGGTATGGACTTACAAGATCTGTAGCCTCTGTGCGATCTTTTTTCTCAACAGCCCACACACGCCTGGAGCCTAGGAACAGTCTCTGGCAGGGGGGGAGGGTGGGTTGGATGCTGCCAGATTCTCTCGTCGAGACCGGAACTCGCCTTAAAGATGGAGACGACCTATTCTGGGCGTTTTTTGTCGTGGCGGATATGCCTTGACAGAGATGTAGCGAGCAAAGGGAATTCCGCCAGGGCACACAGAAGCTCTTGGACAGGAAAGCAGGAGACCTGAAGCCCTTTCATCTCGATCTTGACGGGACGGACCCCCCGGCCAAGAGGAGGGACGAGCAGAAGTAATGATATACGAGCGACGCAACATGAAAACGGCAGCAGGCTACACTGATGCGCAGAGGGATGGGGCCCCAGCGACCTGGCGCCCTGGCGTCATGGTGTCATGGTAGCCAGGAAGAATGGGCCGGAGTCAGAGGGTGAAGCTGGTGGACGATGCATCGTGTCCTGCAACACCCGCTCGGGGATTGTCTTGGGCTTCGCTTCGTTCATGGGGATGCAAGAGGGGCGTGTGCTGGGGAAAGGGGATAAGGGCCACCCCAGCCCAGTCCACCCACGTTTTTTTCTTCGGTGCACCCCACCCCCTGCCTGGCTCGGAGTGGTTTGAAGCCAAGGACAAGCTTGATCAACCCTGTGAAGCGAACGAATGGGCGGGCTGAGGCGCCGGCACACCGTTCAAAGTGGCCAACGGTGCTCGTTGAAGATACTAATCCTACTCATGAACGGTTGCCCGCCATTGCCATCCCCAGGTTGATCTCTGTTTGTCTCGGGTCAAAAATAGATGTGGGCTGCCGATGCCCGGTGGATACAAGCTCTGCCGCGGTTAATCGGCCAAAAGAAAAGAAAAGGGAAGGAAAAAACAAGAAAACTAGGAGAATAAAGCACCCAGATGGGGTCGGCGGCGGCAAGCACGACAACGACAGGTCAACAGGCAATTCATCGTCAGGAGCGTGGGTGGATAATGGCAAGCTTGCCAGCGCTTCGCACGCGCTTGGCGAGACCGGCCTCTGGGACAAAAGCAAGCCAGGCCACGGGTTCCTGGCGCTACACTCGATTTGAACGCGCCGTTTCCCGTATACCAAGGTAGCGCTTTGGCGACAGGGACGGCTGCTTCAGAAGTTGGCGAGCGCCCACATCGATGTCAGCGAAGACCCAGCGCCAAGGCCAAAGGGGCCAAAAGCTGGAGAGGCCCAGAGTTCTCGGAGCTTGAAAACCGACGAATTCATTACCACTCGCGCCCTTCTCCTCCGTACTCCGTGCAATAGTGGACGACCACGGCCCGTTCGGTACTAGCGCCTCGGTGCCAGAAGTGCTCGAGTGCTATGAATTAGCAGCAGTCTGGTGCCCTGAAAACACGGGCGGGCTTTTGCACCGGACTCTTGGCGGGTCCAGGGCGCCAACAGGGCGGGTTGACCGCTCGGGCTTCTTTGGCTTCGAGGAAAACGGGGTCCGCCACAGCAGCGCCCACAGATAGTCATCGGGGAGGTGATCTGGTTATCTGGGGGTGCGAGGCGCGGCAAGGCCTAGAGGCTTTGGTGCTCAAGCCGCCTAAACCACGCAGAGGGCACGTAAAAGCGGCGATGCGCATCTTCCCCATCTGGGCCACCTCCCCTCGCCCTCCTCAGTGGCGCCCGGGTCTACCCCTGCCCAGCTGTGGCGCAAACGCTTGCACGCTTCTGGCCTCGGGTCAATAAGTTCGTCGTTGAAACGCAACTTTGCAATTCCTGCCCGCACCACACACACGTTCGTTACTGATGCCTTCTTGGAACAGTGCCACCACTTAGTTTTCTTACAACTGCCCTGACCAGACTTGACTCGCTCATTCGATCCGAATTGGAGGGCAGTGTCCCCTCTGTTTAACCGGAGACTTGCACATACCCGCCTTCGTTTCACCGTTGACAAAAGCGTCTTGACAGGCAACCAGATATCTCGCGTGGCTTTCGCTACAAAACGCTGATCCGGCTGCATTTCCTAGCCCTGCCGACATGGGTGGCAGCCATCCCAGAGGGCTGAAACTTGCATGTCATTATCAGAGCAACGCACATACAGCAAGAGGCGTTTGATAACACCCTCACTGGCCGAGGGCCTGCATCTCTAGTCTCAGCATCATTGAAACCGTCCAAGACGGTGACGTTGCCCGAATGGAATACGGCCGCGTGAGGCGCAAGACTTGACCGTCTTGCCCATGAGGAAGCCGTCTAACCGTTTCATCGGCCAGTTCATGGAGACGCAGTACAGACAATCAATGCAAGAAACAATGCGGGACTCTGACTGCAGCCCGTTCGTTCCAGGCCCCCGCGAAGTGAGACAGTTCCCTCCATGGCGGCGGCTCCCGGTTTGTTTGTCCGTGGCTTCGCTCCAACCACCATGGTTCAAAAGGCTGGCACAGGGCCCTGTCGCTACGGACGCAGAATGCAAAATGGACACAAAGAATGCGAAACAGAAATCCGATTCAGAACCCCAGTCATGACCAAAGGAAAAAGTAGACATGATTCGAATCAATTGCGAATCTCAGGCCGTGGTGGCACAACAGTCATTGTATCGATGCTGGACTCTGGCGTGTGGCTCTCTCTCTCTCTTCATTTGCCGGCCCCAATAAGCTGCAGGGCGATTATCGCCGGTGTTCAATCACGTCGGGATTTTGAGAAGCACAGCAGAAAAAAAAAAGCCAACTTTGGGGTGTGTGACCGTGGATCGTCATGGTGGACAAAAACAGCGTTCGCGCCTCATGTGGTGGGCGGGAGTCGTCGGGCCGCCACCAGCCTATTTTTGGCCTCGTATTCCTGCAAGCTGCCGCCCCAATGCACAACCTGCATCCTGAACCTGAAGCTGGATGCCAGTTCTTTCTCTTGTCTTTGCCAACAATGCGTGTTCTGTGGCGGTGGGGAGGGGCCGAGGGGGCGTGTCTGTACCCGAATTTCTTCACCTGGCTGCCCACGGCGAGGCCAACATTTCCATCCATTGTGTTTGGCAGTCGGTATATGCACTGTCACCCCAAGGCTCTCGTCATGAGATGCAAGATGCACGAGGAGCTGAACTCTTTGGACTTTTTGTCGTCCTGCTGACTCTATATTGCGTGGGATTTCGCAAGCACCCATTGATGACGGTTGATTACTAGCTTGATTGTGAAACGAATGGTGCTGTTGCTCCATGAGCACGGCCACGGCCACCAACGCCGTGGGCTGTTCGCCGTTGTTCCTTTTGCACGGGCTCTCCCCGCCTGTGTGTACAGATCATGACCCACTGGCCAACAACGACGGGGGGAGAGCAGATGTCTAACACCACGCGGGCCTGCAATAGCTACAAAACTGGTGACGAAAAAGCAGTTTTCAGCCAGGCCGTTAAACTCGGACGACAAAATGAGCTAGTACTTGTGACAGGATTAGCACTCACGGTACGGAGTAAAGCCAGTCAAAAAACGGCTCTTGTAACACGAGTCGGAGGGCTCCATCTGGAATATCACAAACTGCCAGAGATGACGATTTGCTGCTGTGCTAGGGCTGCTGGGATTCATTCAGTCTTGTCCAACCACGACACACACGATCGGGATATTGAGAGCCAGGGTTAGCATATGGGTAGGGAGCTTTGGTACGACGGAAACGCGAGGCTGCTGAGCGGTAGCCGCGATTTATTGAACGGTGATGGCCTGGATGTAATTTCGCTCCCAGCCGTCCTGGGCGCACTGACTGACTGCGTTTGCAAATACATCTACCAAATCGGGTTGGGTTATTGCCGGTGAATTGGCATTGTATCAGGGATGAATGGTGGTCACGGCCAAGGTGCTTTTTGTCAGTTGACACCAGGTCTGTCTAGACGAGGCTCGAACCTGACTTCGTCTTGGTGTTTCTGTAGTCGGCAATAGTACTAGTACCACCATGTCCAGACCATGTGCTTGGTAGTACCGGGCCTCTGCGAAGATTCCGGGTCCCAAATCGAAGAGACCATGGCGACTCAATTGGGGCAACACAGACTCAGAGCCACGACAAGACGGTGCCGGCATGTCGTGATACCTGACATTGGCACTTCACAATGACATTGCTGCCAGTTTACACTACTTGGCATTATTGATGCCGGGCCCGGAATGATGCACACATCCATGGTGTCGCCCGAACGATGAGCCATGTTGCAGCATTTCACCGGGAAAAGGCGCATCTTTCATCAGAGACTAACAAGTGCTGTCTACTAGATTGGGTCTCTGGACCAGGCTAACGACTAACACGAGGTTGAGCAAAGATTTGAAATGCTGTCATTACAGGGACCAGTCAGTGATTATGCTCCGTCCCTTGTCACGGTCCATCTGAACTTGAGGACGTCACGGCCTTGCTCCATCCGCTCCCATTGCAGCATCTCTTTGCCAGGATAGCAGGGCCTGAAGTTTACATCGTCCCATCTCATACACAACAAGCAAACAAACAACAGTATCCAGGCCCGCGCGGCTGACGACACCCACCGCCCTCGTTCATGCCGCCCATATCTTGCCTCGACGAAACATACGCCCAGTTGTCAAGTTTAGGTCAATGTTTGACATTTCTCTTCCGTTAGCCACCAGCCCGGTCGAAAAACAAAGCCTTGAACCCAAAAGGCTATTTACACTTTTCGATGCCGCGCAGACACCGACAAATGCCAGTCCCTGCACTTCATCTCGTCTCTCTGCCTCGTCCCATCTCGTCTTGTCCCCATACGTACATGTACATACATGGAGCATGCAGACCAGAATAGCACAGCATAGACCGAAAAAGGAAATAAGGTTTCAAGCTCTTTTGTTCGGTAGCACCACGGAGGAGCCCATCATCTTCACGCCCGTGACGCAACGGGACCCGTAACCGCAGCCACGGCAGGAAATTCAACCACAAGCCTCAACGGTGGCACTATTCAATATCACGCCGGGCAAACCAGGGGCCGCGAAGCAAGTGAGATTGACGCAGCTGCGTACTCCGTACATAGGTATGTACATACGGAGTACAGGTGAGAGGGCTGAGCTGAATCTTCTCTTGGCTCTCGCCCATCCATGTCGGGCTCGGCAGGTTCCAGAATGTCCTGCCTGGGCCAGGCTGAGCATCCCACCCCTTGTACGTTGCATACGCAGAGACTCTAGTACGCAGAGACTCTAGTACGTAGTAGACGCCGGTGATGGCGCCGGGCTGGGCGGGGGGGCGTGTTGTGGGACCGGCCGGTGAGCGACTCGATCCATTCAATGTTGATTCAGATGCTTAAATGCGTGGCACTCAGTAGTCGTCTTTGAGCCGCCTGGCCACCGGGGCGAGAAATGGGCTCAGAGGGGCCAGAGGCGAGACTGGGGTGTAGATTGTTGCGTTTGCTCAATCACCGTCTTCGCCGTGGCCATGTAGCTGCGCAACAAGCTGCTTGACATTTGTCATGGTCGGCTAGCGCTGCTGTCTGTATGTTGTATGTATGTATTTGCGGAGCGACCCCTGTTCTGCAGTCCGTGCCGACCAATTGCGACGACCAGCATTATCAAACTTTCCTTCAGCCACAAAAAAAAGAAAGAAAGAAATTTGCATCAAGTATACAAGTATCATCTTCAGTACAAATCAACAATAACCCAGAATGATTGTCCTCTCCAAGTATTCAAAATACAAAATGTTCCCAGGTTTTCATATCCCGCTCTCCCCAAGTCTATGATATTACTAATGCTCCTAAAAAAAAAAGTGACGTGTATAATATGTATGTAGTCATATGTCATTTGGCAAGACCAGCCAAAACAAAATCGCCCGTCATCACCCCCGGTGGTTTACAGAAACACGTTACAATTCCTCATCGCCGTCACACTGCTGCAGCATCAAGACGCGACTGACTTCCAGCTGAGGCTGCTTCCACGTCGCCTGCCAAGTGTCCCTGGCGTTCCAGAAGTCCTT
This sequence comes from Metarhizium brunneum, assembly GCF_013426205.1. Lineage (NCBI taxonomy): Eukaryota > Fungi > Ascomycota > Sordariomycetes > Hypocreales > Clavicipitaceae > Metarhizium > Metarhizium brunneum. The sequence goes on along the minus strand of NC_089424.1, from coordinate 2,964,558 downwards.
GCGCGCACTGGGTGACCGGTCAAGCCACGGCTTGCCGGACTTGCCATCCTCAAACCAGCCGTTGGTACCACCGACGGCCAGGTTGATAATGAGATAAAACTCTTGGTCGAACGGCGTGTTCGCCCGACCAGTTTCGCTCCACGTGTTCTTCAACCGTGTGCCGTTGGAGTTGGCGTCGGGGAAGCCTCCGCGATTCCACAGGGGCTTGTCAAAGTTGGTGTACAAGACTTGGAGCAGACGGCTGTTGACATAGGTGAAGAGATACTTCTGAGACCATTCGAGGCCATATGTATTGAACCCGCTGCTGTAGGTCGTGTGCAGGGCCTGGCGCTTGTTGTTGGTCTTCCACCACGCATCATTGGCGGGATCCGGGCCCCAGTGGAGGGCCGACGACATGATGTTGTTGCCGCCTTGCTCGTAGGTCCAGTTGTTGCCTCGAGACTCCATGATGTCGATCTCTCCGGACGCAGGCCATGGGCCGTACGTGTCCTTGACAGGCATCATCCAGATGGCGGGCCAAAGCCAGTCGCCTTCGGGAAGCTTGGCCGTAACCTCCACGCGGCCGTACTTGAGCTTGGCGCCTTTCATGGTGTTGATGCGGCCAGATTTGGTTGGAGGGACGACGCTGGAGTTGCCCGTCGTGGTGTTGGTGGCAGCCACGCAGCTGTACCAATCTTTAGACGTGCAGGTTCCGTCCTTGAGCAGGTTGATGACGTTGTCCTTTTCCACCTTTTCAGCGTCTTGGAGAGTGGCCTTGATGACTAGGTTGCCGTTTTGGATAAAGACATTTTCGTCGCCCGCAGTGGTCTGCTCGAACTCGCCATTGCTGCGACATGTGTTAGCAGTTGCGCCTCATTGAATGGACGGGAAAGAAGCCAGGACTCCTTACCCAAAGCCGCCAACTTGGGCTTCCTTGGTCCAAACGTTGGTATTGAAGCCGCCGTCGAAACTATCGTCCAAAACAGGGCAGTACTTGTGGTGCACGACGTTGCGAATGCCGTCCCAAACCAAAAACCCAGAAATACCCAAGCCAATCAAGATGCCGATGATTGGCAGGATAGTCACCCACTTCTCCTTGGGATCCTTCTTCTCCAGCCAAGGCTTTTCGATATCGCCCTTCATTACTCGCCTAGAGTGGAAGTAGAGCTGGGAATTGACATCATATCGAGGCCCCATGGCGCTTGAGGAGCCAAAGCTGGATGCCGGCCTTGATGCATCGGGGCTGGTGAACGGATTCGTGCCTCTTCCCGGGCGGTTCAAGGATGCCGTATCATTGTCGCCAAATGGGGTGCGGCTATTGTCTGTGTTTGGAGTTCCGGATCGGATTGGCGTAGGATTGACGGTTGTTGTAGCAGATGGTACTGGATGGCCATAGTAGCCGTGGCTATACGGATCTTGCTCCATGGTGGTGAGAGCGCCGGGACGCGAGGTGAAGGATGGGAGGATGAAACACCGAGGAAATATTACAACAAACAAAAGACAGAAAGAAAAAAATTAAAAAGAAGAAAAAAAAGAAACAAAGACCTGCGAGTTCGACGACTGCCCGCACCAAGACAGCAAACAGAGCGTCACCAATGCTTCTCTTGGGAACCGACGCTGTTTCTTGAAATTGGGGATTACGGAGCGACCCCGTGACGCCGTGGGCTCTGGTGTAATTGCAGAGACTCGGGTTGTCGACTCGGATCGCTACAAGAATGAAGCAGATGCAGAGTGTCTACGGACAAAAGTTCAAAGTCCCAGGTCGGCGTGTGGGCGGGACTTGATGGAAGAAGCAGCAGACAGCTACGATCTCGCAGCAGTGGGCTGGACGCGGTGCCACTCGAAGAGTCCAGTCACAGCATTTGCACAGTTGAGACTTTTCAATTGGGGCCGTCACAGACTCACAGCATTGAACGGCCAGCGTGAGGCCCACCACCAACCATATGGGCACTGCGCAAGAGCTGGGTGTCAGGTTCAGTCGGCTGCATCTGGCTGGTAACATTGAGCCAGTGACCAGACCCTTGCTCGCCAGCTCGCCCAAGAAGGGGGAAGGGGTGCGCAGCTCGTGGTGGATATCGAGAGGAAGGAGGGGCCCAGCTCGTGCGCCGCCAGCCACTTGCACTTGTGTGCAGCTGCCCCTGGAAAACCTCCGTATTGTACGGAGTAGCGACCATGGCGCCATCCGTGGCCGTTGGCGGCAAATGGCAGGAACGACCATGGCACACGGGCACCGCGCTGGGGGCTTGCACTCAGGCAACCCACAGCCTCGCCTCGCCTCCGTGTGCCCTCGGACATTGATTGGCCGCCTCCACACTGTTATTTCCTGACGTCAAATGTTCGAAGTTGCCGTGTGCACTGGCCTCATGGCGCCGTCAGATGGTCCAGAGTTTGCAAAACTTGGCTCCGGTTTGTGTGTTTTGATGTTTCAATGTTTATATTCGGGCTGTCATTTTGAGCTCCTTCTACAAATAGCATCATCCCCCGTCGCCCACAACACGGACTAGGCAGCGTATTGTCAGTCCACCTTCAGCCCTGTCCGCCCACCGCATTACAGACGTGATGATCAAGTCGATGAGTTCTGCCTGGGTTTACTCCGTATTCTCGTGTCCTGATATGATTCGAGGTATTATACGGAGTACAACGACTGACTCTGATTGTACGTGCCTATTGGCTCCAGCTTGAAAGGCTACGGAAGCCGTCTTCCGCTAAGTCAACCACCCCGGCGCCTCCGGCTGCAATTGACCGTCAGGTGTAATTTCCCGCTTTCCCGCCGGTGCACTACGTACGGGACTATTGGACAGATGATATCACTACAACATGATACGGAGTAGTAGTAGTAGTATGTGCAAAATGCATTGCTTACGTGCTAACTATAACGACCCCGAGGCCAGGTAGCCGACTCGATCGCATCTGAGACTGTTGGCTCCGGGCAAGTTGACTGTTTGTACAGAGTACCATCGTGGCCCTTTTACTTTTGAACGGACCGCAAGGACGGCAAAACAGCACAGAACCAAATATCGCAGTAGCCAACTGGTCATGCCTGTGTTCTGGACGGGTACCCTTCCAAGTAAAGTTTGCTTGGGTTCGTCTCGGGTGGGGCAACACGGAAGCTGAAGAAACAGCATCGCAAAAGCGGCAGCAACTGTGGCTGATTAAGGTGCTTGTGGCGTCGACCCGATCCCTGTTCCTGCATGATGTGGCCGTCTAGAGACACGCCCCTTGCTGGTTCTGGCGCCGTCGTGTCTGAACTCAACGAGGAAGGCAGGCAACATTGAAGTGCTTGGAACTTGGGAAGTCGAGCTGCATGCACCGCGGCCATCCCAAAGCACGGCAGGGAGCACAGCAGGGTCGACGACGAGCCAGCGCCAGGGCTGCGAGCGTGTGGTTACATGTCGGGAGATGCGAGCGATGCAACCAGAGCTCTTGGCCGTCATCCATGTGTCCACGGCCTGCTGTGTCCTGCAATATTATGTGCGCGCCCAGGTCAACAGATCAACCAGCCAGCAATCGCCCATGCAGGGCCAAGCAAGGCGACGATTCGTGCCCACGCCGCAGTCTGTTCAGCTTCGGTCAATATTGCGACTATGCGCTCCTTCGTTTAACGTGACTGCTGATATTGCGCTGCAGTATCATGGAATCACACTACCACGTGCATGTGTGCGCTGTGTTGATGTGAGTCAGCGGCCTCATTACCATTTGACGTATGACTACAGCAAACGCGCGTGCCAAGCCGATCCCCTTGCGTGTGTAAAGGCTGATGATGTTGATGGATGTGAATTTTATAATCAAATACAACGGGATTGTGTTGGCGTGGTATCGCACTAGTACTAGTTAGTAGTATCTTGTCAAGTGCAAGTGAGATAAGAAGAAAGAGGGAGAAAAAAACACGTGATAACAATGCCCCCCAACAATGGCACCTGGAATGCAATGGCACCTGGCCATGGAAGCTAAACTCACCGACTCTACGCCCTTTTGTCCCAAGGAGATGGTTCACAGAACAACGGGCCGAAACGAGCGAGTCCACCGACCCGAATACCAAGAATGTCAGTCGCATTGACGCTTCCCACCTTGGCAGCGCCTGGACTCTGCTGATTTGCAACCGAGAGAGTTGACCGCCCCTTGACAGCAGGGCAACATGATGGGTCGAGTCTAGCGCGCAGCATTGTTGGCCAATACCACTCTATGTGCGCGACGGCGCCTTGTTGTCGATGATGACCTAGGTATCTACGGAGTGGCCAGCAATTCTGAATTCGGTTATCCCTCCAGCTTGTCTCGGTCATTCTTCACCCCTTTTCGATCCAAGCGGTTCCGGACACAGGGAAGCGCAACGATCCGGGGCAGAGATGCATCGCTGGCGCTCTGGGGCCGACTCGGAGTTTGTTGAACACGAAAGACTGGCGAAACGAGCAAGGCGTGCTGGCAAGACCAGTTGGCCGGCCCCAAGGCAACTTGACAACGCGCTATCGCCAACTACTATCGACATATGGCTCCTGTCATATACCATTATTATTATTATTATTATTTATGCGCCGCAAGATGCAGGAAAAAGCCGCATCTTGTTGTCCTTGCCAAGCCGGGGGCATGCCTCCGGAGGCCCGGGGCCGCGATACGGGGTCCGACGCAAATATCCCCTGGAGATTTCCATCCGTTGGCTCACGCTGAATACCCAAGTCTCCACTCTGTAGCCTGCTATCGTAGATGAGATGGACGAGGTCGAAAACCTGACACTTGGGCCCCTACAACTGACATGTCAAATGCACCAGTGGCAGACGACCCAGCGAGAGGCGACGACTGGCCATTATGCAGCCCGATCTGATCCAAATTCTGCAGCAGAAAAGAAGGCGGTTCCCACTCCCAACCAACGGTGTTTGCCGTCAGAAAATGCAGCCAAGGAAACAGGCATCGTGTCGTGGATGTATACCCGCCCTCCTCGCAGTTCAAGCGCAGCTACACTATACACTGAGACGGATCCCCCTTCTTACCAGCTGGCAAAGACTAGTCGCTCTGCTTTCAAAAACGAACGGGGCGTGTTTGCGTTCCGGGAGAATGTCTGCGTCCGGGGTGCCGAATTGTATGTAACTACTCCGTACGTGAGTAAATGACGGGAGCATAAACTCCGACGGGCTGCGGGTGGAAACACGGCCCTGCGATACACACCCGGGCTTCGGGCAGGGGAATCCCGGGCGTTGGCTGACATGGAGCAGGGCCGGCAGGCAGACATTCTCGTATTTTCTTACTTCGTTTCTGCTCTTGTTCCCCTGTCGAGTACACACACACACACACACTTGCGTTGGTCAAACTGTTGCGGCTGCGGCTGCAAAACGCAAGATGCATATTCCTGTTGGTGCACCGTCGCACAGCACGTTTTGGCATGGGTTCGCTCGGCATTTTCCACATTCTGCCATGGACCCTTTTCCCATGTTGAGAGCGTCGATGCGGTTTCCTAGGCGCGTACCCGGCCGCGGACGCGGTAGATATCGCAGGATGGGCGGTTCTTCGCCCAAGCAAACTACCGCGAGGGGAACCTGGCCAGGACGTGCCTTTATTCGTATAAGCTGTTTTACATGTTCTCTTGCTCCGTATTTTAGTCCTCCGCACGACGGCTCGAGTAGAACAAAACAGTGTGGCATGCCTGGCAAGGTGCAGGGTAGTTTGGCCTAGTGTACTCCGTACCCCGTACGTGGCAACTCATCGTGGGAATGCTAGATCACGCCCGTGACCGGGGATGCGGCTGCCCCTTGTCCTTTCGTCCGCACAATCCAGAGGTTGTGTATTTTTTCTTTTTCTTTTTTTCGGTTCGTGCGTGGCATCGCCATCGTACGAGAGCCGGGGAATGTTGGTACACGGCAGGCTGCGGGCACACGGAAAAGGTGAAGGACGACGTGGGTGCCAAGGCCGGCGTTACACCCGTCCCCGAGGAATGTGAATAATGGACTGCCGTGACAGGTCCGGTGCGGCCGGGCGCCCGAAAAAAAAAACGACATTTGGAGTTGAGGATCATCTCAAGTGTCACTGGGCGGGTTCACAAAGCCTCGGGCGACCGTGGTCGTGTTTTCGCGCCGATCGCCTCGTATTCTGGAAATCTGGTCTCGGGCCCCTGTGTCCCCTGCACAGGACCGGCTGGAGCTAGATGCAACAATGGGGTTTGACAGATGGCCGCGCTTTTATCCCAAGTGCTCTTTTTTTTCTCTTTCGTCGCGTTTCCAAGACTGGCTGCCGAGACACTGATTAAGCGCCGGGAAACCGGCAACGCACATGATGCCACGCCCCTCGTGTTGCGCCCTCACATGTGCAGCTTTTTTTGCAAACGCCAGGCCGATGCAGTGGACGCCGCAGACAAACGCTGGCCATGATGTCGCGACGTGGTTTTCGCGGGCGGGAAGCTAGTAGTACCAGACTAGACTTGACCAGCTGGCGTCGCGCACCGGCCAGCTGTCACGTCGCGGCACCAACAATAACGTCGCTTGTCGTCTGGTGCTCTTTGTCCGTCTCTTTGTCTGCACACGCGGGCGACGCAAAACTCCTCTCGGGGCATCTTGGACATTGATGCATCCCTTCCCCGTATAGCAAAAAAATAAATAATTGCTTTCCTCTTCTTCCCCTTTTATTACAGCTCCTAGTGCCTTTTGCTGCCCGTCAACGACAACAATGTGGTTGCAGGCGGCGCTGAGCCTGGCCGCGTGGGTTACCGCCGCCGTGGCAGACGACAGCAAGGATCTGGGCTCGGTGCTGGCTGCCAACAAGAACCTCACCAAGTTTTACGAATTGATCAAGGTACCGACTGCACCGGTTTGGGCGTGCAACCCTGCCTCTGGCGGCTGACCTTTTTGTATAGAAATATCCAGACGTCTTGCTGGAGCTGCCGAGTGACAATGGAGTGACGGTGCGTGCGAGATGCTCCCCCCCCGTGCCGAGATGATGTCTGGTGTACAGAGTACTTGACATATTGGGTTTCCCGCGAGGGACGGAATTCACCACGGCCGCGCTGACGCTCCCCATCAGATTGTCGCGCCGTCAGACAAGGCCATGGCCAACATTGCCTACACGGCGCTCCAGCCGCTCTGGGACGACGACGACAAGGACAAGACGACGGCCATCCTGCAGTACCACGTCCTCGACGGCGCCGTGTCCGCGGCCGCCCTGCGCGACGGGCCGACGTACCTCGAGACCAGCCGCCTGACGAGCCCGGCGCTGACCAACGTCACCGCCGGCCAGGGCGTGCTCGTCACCCGCCAGCGCGACGACGTCGTCTTCACCAGCGGCGGCGGCAGCCGCAGCAGCCTGGTCGAGGCCGACATCCCCTTTGCCGGCGGCCTAGTCCAGGTCGTCGACAACCTGCTCGTGCCGCCGGCGCAGCTGGCCGGGACCGCCGACGCCTTCGGGGCCCGGTCGTTCCTGGGCTCGCTGTACGCCGCGCGCCTGATGCCCGCCCTCGCCGTGCGCCGGGACGTGACCATCTTTGCGCCGCTCGACGACGCGTACGGCCTCGTCGGCGGCACGCTCAGGGGCCTCAACGCCTCCCGCCTCGCCCGCGTCATGGGCTACCACGTCGTCCCGGGCCGGGTGCTCTCGTCGGCGCAACTGGCCAACGGCACGGGCTACGACACGCTCGCCACCGACGCCGCCGGGAAGCCGGCGCGCGTGCTGGTGCGCCAGGAGGGCAACAGCAAGTTTGTCAACGCGGCGCGCATCGTCCAGCCGGACATCTTGCTGGCCAACGGCATCATGCACATCATTGCCAACGTCTTGAACCCGGATGCGGAGCGCGCCGCGCCGGACCCCAGCGCCGCCACGCAGGCGCCTGCCTTTGCCGTCTCGACCGTGTCCGGCGTGTTTACCAGTGATTTGCCCTGTACGGCCGACTGTCCGGCTACTACTACTGCTGCGACGGCGACGGGCGGCGCTGATTCATCTGGGGCCACGCCCACGACCACCAGTTCGTTGTTTAGTAGCACTTCTCGCGGAGGGGGGGCCAGGTGTACCGCGCATGTGGTTGGCGCTGCTGTTGGCATGGTTGGTTTAGGCGCTGGCGTGGCGTGGATGTAGAGCGTATGTTGAATATATTGGTTTCATGTTGGACATGGCGTGTGATGCGATTGTTGCCGTGACCATTCTCCTTTACGGATGTTAACGCTGGTCAGTGTAGGGTATGTGGCAAGAATGGATCCCGTCGTCAAATGGGGAGGCTGCAGATACGCACACGAAGAGAGTGTATACGGCCTAGACACACCAGAGACCTTGTTCAACTACCAGACGTGTACGCTGCTCGCCTCAACTAGTACTCGTGAGGATAAACGGCCGCGCATGTCAGCGCACGTAAAGCTGCCGTCTCTCCGTCAATGTTTCCACACACCCAGGTTGTAGCACGAGCCTAAACACACTTCATTGTTGTAAAAAGGAGAAGATTCTGGCACGCCATACATTCTGGTAGCCATGTACCTAGGTATCAAAGCAAGAAAGCACCAGGCGAAGAAGCCAACGCTGACAATGCAACTGTCCACTGTCGCCCCCAACGACAGCATACACGCCCATGGCCTTATTTGCAACGCAGGCTCGACTCAACGCCAGGAGTCCTCAAAAGCCCCCTTCGTCTCGGATATCTGCAAGAATCCCGAGCCACCCCGTTGCAAGTCGACATCGGGCTGCACAGGAAACGACAGGGACTATTTCCGCCGCGTCTCTACAGAGAGGGGCCCTATGCGCTGGGAAGAATGAGGCTGGAAAGCAAGGGCCGGTAATGTCGGCACAATGTTGAGCCTGCTGCGTGCAAGCACCCTGCTTGGGGGCCTTTGCCTATGGGAGCGACGGCTGCGCGGGCGATGCTTCTGCTGCAGGACGAAGCATCCAGGAATAGCTTCGGCGCGTCGGTTCTCCTTCTGCAGCATGTGTACGACGTCATGGGATGTATGGTCCATGATTACAGTCTACATGTTGGCCACGTACATGGTCGTTTGAAAATGATTGCATTTATTATCCCTGTTTAGACTTGTCGTATAGTTCCGCCAAGGCAGGCAGCGTGGCCACTGTAGACTTCTGATGCTCCGTAGAACAAAGCTGCAACATGACACCGTGACCGTGATCCTTGAGTAAGCCATTCCCATCGCCAATAGACTCGGACATCCACGGGCTGATCAACCAAGACGCCGCCCCAACTTGGGGAATCGACTCCACCTAGGAGGACCTGAACGCCAACGACCAATTTCACAAAATTTCGCATCCACGCCCAAAAGCACACCCTGCCCCAGTCATCACCGGTAGCCTCGCGGGCTTCGACCCGCGTAGCTGTCATAACTGCGGCTGCGGCTGCGTCGTCTGTCATCTTCGTCTTCGAATCTTCCCCCTCCTCCACCTCCACCTCCCCCTCCGCCTGCACCTGCGCCGCTCCCACCACCACCACCACCACCTCGTCGTCTCGGTCCGGGTGACCTTGACCGAGAACGAGACGAGTACGAAGCGTTGGATCTGCTGCGGTATCGGCCGCCGCCGCCGCCACCACCACCGCGGGACGGAGGTGCTCCTGGAGATCTGGACGGCGAGCGTGACGAGGGTCTGTACACGTCCGACCTGGGACCATACCGACCGGACGGAGAGCCGCGACGACGGCCGCCGCCGGCGTTGAATCCTCCTCCACGGCCGGGAGGACCGGCGCCACCTCGAGGGCCCGACATGGGAATGCGAGGATCAATGTTGGCGCCTCTGCGGGCTGTTGGAGGCGGCGGCGAGAGTTTTCGCCGTGGCAGCACAATAGACACGTTGATGGTGGCGCCGTCGACTTGAGCTTCGTGCATGTGTGAGATGGCGGCTTCTGCGTCGGCTTCGTGGTCAAACAAGATATATGCGGTGCCTCGGTTTGTCCCAACTATATGAGCACGTTTAGTTGCAAGTTCTGCAAGTTCTCGGAGATGGAAAAAAAGAGAGACGTACAAGTTCTGTTCATGGGCAGATCGAGATCCTTGATGGGACCAAACTGGCCAAATATCTCGTGGAGGTGATCCTCGTTGATATTCTTGGACAAGCGTTCCACGACAATCTGCAAGCAGGGTCAGCATTCCGGTTCCATCACGCTGACGAGTGGCACGTTTCTGAGCCGACCTTTGTGCTTCTTGCCAATGGAGACTCGCTGGCGTCTCTGCCGTCTCTTCCGCGGCCTCGGCCCCAGCCTTGACTGTCGCTTCGGTATCGCCCGTTGCGACGAGGCGGCGGGGTTACGGATCGCGACGGGCTGCGCGAGTCGTAGCGGCGTCGTCGGGGAGAGCGCGAATCGCCGGAGCGCGGGGACGCGGAGCGCGTGAGGGACCTCTGGCGGCCCCGCGAAGGGGATCGAGAACGTGATGCCATCGAACAATTCACGCGGGTTGCGCCTTTCAATCACTGCAAATGCACCCGTTGACAGAGTACATGATGGAAGGCTGAAGCTTTTATCGCGGGTGGATCTTGCCCATTGGTCTGCTCGCAGGTGTCAAGCTCTCTGGACCCGTGTTTGGCAGCTGCAAGGCACCCTCACGTGATCATGCTAGCGTGGCTTGCCTCGCGCGCCGTTGCCAAGGGAGCTTTAGCCTTTCCCCAACAATATCCAAACCTTTTTCACTTGGATTGATGTCACGCCCAAGCCAGCCATTAAACGTTTAATTTTGCGAGCCGAGGATTGTTTTCATATTTGGCTGCATATTGGTAGTGTCGTGAAGCTCGTTGGGTGTGGTTTTTAAATGGGTGATTTTCCTCGCCTTGGCTGTGATGTGTCATGCGAAATGCTGAGAGGTGAAGTCCAGGCCCTCGTAACCGTCTCTGTAACAGGGCATCATATAACTGAGCTGTGCCTTTCCTGACCGCGTTCTTGATGGTACAAGTCGCAGTATGCATCAATTTTCCGAGGCAAGGGCAAAATGGGAACATGGTCCCGACGAATAGTATGCTTTAGTGCCATGATATCAATGCCCTTGCTGCCCAAGACAGCTTTGAGAGCATATAAATTCCTTGAATCCTCGTTAATGAACCATATCGGAAAGCCGCCAAGGCCAAGGTTGTTGGCAAACTCCAGTCTGACTTTAAAAGTGCCCTCGCGGTCATAGGAAACGTACTAGTCGTTGTTCTATGCCATGTATTTTGTCCGAGTCACCTTGTTGTAGTACGTATTAATATTATTTTGCTTCAAGAGATTCATGATTTCGAATAGGCAATCGTCCCACGTTGTCCAAGTAGTTTCTATGAGCTACACCGCTTCTACACTGACAACCTGGTTGCGAACACGAGGAATGAGATGTTGTAAAGGATCCATTATAGAAACCAAGTCTGAGGTTTAGCTCGCTGGTAGGAATACTGTTTATCTAGAACAGGTCTCGGGCGAGTTTAATCGTGGTGAGATTGGCGCGGGAAAGAATATCATTGCCTGAAGCAGCGGTAGCGGTTAGTGCTTCCACGTTTACCCATCTCTCATTTGTACCTGATGGTTATTTTGACGAGTACACTCCACACCTGTTTGGTTTTGTGCATCTCATACGGCGTAAAGGTCACAGTTGCTTTGATACGTCGCGTTGGGGTTGTCAGTCACATCACAGGACTCAGTTGACGTACTACGGAAGCCGAATTGTCTACGGCAACTGTTGATCGATTAAGATGAGCACTCGGACAGCTATCAGAATAACGTGACCAGGCTGAGACCATCAAGCCTCATGAATTGGGTAGAGGAAACTCGGGAAACATGGTGGATAATCGATGCTAAACCATTTTGTCGCTTTTGATGTCATTTAATATACTATTAGTTGGTGCGTATCTGCGGCTACTATACCGTGATACATGGAAAACAACGTCGGGACTCCCAACACCTCATCTACACCTTTAGCTTTATAGAGTCAGATGGCAACGAAAGGTGGGCGGCATATAATTTACCAAGAATATACGAGTTACAGATACCGTCTTGTCCGACGAGAGTACGCTCGGCCATTAACCAGTTACCGTCAAACCAGGATTTTAATAGCCCATAACTTCCGGTAATAGACCAAGACTCATAGAGATTGATTTGCTTCATGCTGAGTCGGACAGTCAGGTCGAGTATTTGAACTAAATTGCAGGGCCAATGAGGGTGAAAGGAGACAAGATCACCTGTTGCGCGACTCGGGGTTTAGCACATGAAAGCGTGTAGAGAGTGACGAAAATCAAGGCCACCGACGGCGAGAGGAGGATTTAGGACGTAAACAGTGAGAAAAGTTTAGAGTCGCCGCCGAGGCGGACGGGATGGAGGGGCCACAGACTTGAAATCCTGGGGGAAAAGTTCCAGATTCGATGTGTGAGTTTATCCCCAGGCCCAACGGCACTGCCATGTTCAATGGGAGACAATGGCAACATTGGACTTCTTCTCGCTTCATACCAACCGTGACTAGACTCAAAGGCAGCCAGAGCCAGGCGCAACGGCCAGGGAGACTCACTTGGTTCTTACTCATGGAAAGATGGGCGAGGAAGGAAGATGCTCTTGTGGATGCTCTTCGGGCTGAGCACAAGATTCACCAAGTGTTTGCGGTTCAGCGGCTCGGCGCGTCTAGCGAGAAGTGCTTCTTCGATGTCAGTCGTGCAGAATGCGTCCAGATACACGAGAGAGGACTTGGCTGGGTGCATTAGGCCTTTTTAAAAATTTACCCTCGGCGATGGAACCACGCCGACAGAATAAGCCCGACATGTTGGCACGTTGGATGAGCGGCATGTCGTCTTCTAGCGCATTGCAAAGGTTTGCCCTCAAGATCGGCTAGACAAGGTCCTCGATTTCGCGGCGGTCATTGTGGGAATGCCACCCCGAGAAATCTATATAGCTAATGATATTCTCAGGCTCCTATCAGGTAAAGCCGGATGGAAGAATTGTCGACTCAGTAGTCAACAAGTCCCATGGTATTATCCGTTCCAAAGGTGTTCAAGGTATTCACCTCATAAAGATGCCTAGCTGAGAATAAAATAAACACCCCGGAAAAGAGCGCTGGTAGGGTTTGGCGAACTTCTCTTATATTCAAGGTAAACACCTCACAAAGATGCCTAGCTAAGAATAAAATAAACATCCCGGAGAAGAGCGCTGGTAGGGTTTGGCGAACTTCTCTTATATTCAAGGTAAAACAAACGGTAGAGCTCAAGCAACAAGGTTAAGCTTGAACTTGACCTCGACGAGTAGAGTAGATATCACACGCCGTAATGTAAGCCATCCAGAAAGATTGTCCATCTTGGATGTGGCGCATTGACCGATGATCCTATGTGTTGAGTGAAATATGATAATTACAGCTGCCATGGTAATAAACTAGGCGTCTACAATTTTCGCCTTGTGGCTTAATGGTCAACTGGCTCAACACAATGATGCTTGCAGGCGGCCACAAATTGCGGATGAATTACCTCGGCCAGACTCTCAAAGTACGTGGATGGCTCGACGAAGGGTTTATATCCAGCAGCGGTTTCCCGGTTTTGAATAACCAGCCATTCCCATCACGACCATGTCGGTTTTGCAACCCCGTTGTACGGGATTGCAAAGGGACATGTCACAGGGGTCTCTTGACGACACGCTAGATTATCACAGAGAGAAACCATGTAATTACACCCAGTCTTGTATTCTACGCAGCGAATTATACACCGCACCTGCGCTGTTTGTTGGCGCCTCATGCGAAGCCGCCAAAAGCCATTGTAAGAAGAGCGCCTCGCGGATTTTGTCTATATTCTTACAAGATGTTGCAGGAGACATTTTGTTCTTTTCATGCCTGCAGGAGAACTTGGTTGGGATATTTCACCCAGGGCACGCCCGTGGCTCTAATCCTAGACCTGCTGCTCTACAATAACAACTTGACCTGCCTTTCCAACCATGGCCAGTTTTGCAAATGTCAGAGCTGCGTGTGTTTCCCAACTCGACAGGAAGAGAAAACAAGGAGAAAATTCTTGCCCATCTGTGGTTCTCTGCCCATGATATCCAAATGCCGACTCTGTCCTAACCCCCGGGCAGATGGCCACAGGAAAACACCACTCGTCACGGACTCTTGCAACATTTGTCTTGTCATGAATTGAAAGTTTTCAAGATGTTGGCTGTATTATGAGAAGTTTGACCTATTAGAAAGCGCCTTGTATCAATGAATGGCGTGTAACTGGCGTATTACGGGCATGGACCTGACAACCATGGCATGTATTATCCTATCATGCCAGGAAATTACGCCAAGTTTTACTGCCCAAAGCCAGCATTTCTCTGCCCGAGTCTATTTTGTAAACCCACTCGTCGACACCAACCGCATCAGCCTCTTCGTTGGGAAAGCCATCGTGTGAAGCCGGCTTATACTATATTACAATATACATACCAACAGTAGATTTAGCTACCTGACAGACACGCCAACGTCGCCCAGCTTTGCACCAGATGCAGCCACAGCGTCTGCCATCAACTCCATCTCGACAAGCACCACCACAGACACACGTCAAGGCCACCCGCACAATCTCAACAGCTCCCCCCCATCCAACGGGCAAAGCGAGCAGCCAGCTCTTTTCGCATCCATCCCCGACAATCTGGCCTCCAGGAACCAACCCACAGCCGCCGGGGGGGCCACGTGCGTCAGAAACCGCCCGGCGCACACCCAAGACGCCTGAAACGGCGCTGTGGCAGGCGATAAGGTTGGAGAATCGACTTCTCCCTCCCCCTGCCGGCGCCCGGGCACGACTCACAACCACCGGCCGGCCCTCCCATCCAACCGAGCAGGACAAACCCGCTCGCTGACGTGTTCAACACCCGGCGGCGTTGGGATGGCCAGGATATCCCGACCAGCGAACAAGACGGCCACCTCGCCCAACTGCACAACAGCACTATGCCCAGAACGGCACCCCTTCGGTTCAGAACTTCAGACCTTCGTCCGCCACCCGGCCGGGATACCCATGCCGCGCTTTTCGCTGGCCGGGGCAAGCGAAGCCGCGACGACAGCCGGGCCCGGAGGCGCCCAGAATCACCAACACCAACCGGGACAAGCGGTATATCGCTCGCTGACTCTGGTGCCTCGATGTGCGTGCGTTGCTTCGCTACATGTCTGAAATCTAGAATCTGCAAATGGCGTGATTCGCGTTCGGCGCTGCCCCTAGAGTCCAGACAGCTCATCAGGGTTGCGTCGACTTGACTTGCGTAGCGCCAGCGACCGGAGTTACGCGAAATCGCGTCCTCTATTCCCGCGAGTCCGTGACACATGCGAGCCTCAGGAGCGGTCACGACGTGGTCACGCCGCTTGCCAATTTTCATCTGAGCACCGTCGTCATAATCACATGCAATGTTTTTTTTTGCTTTCTGGGCGCCGGCTTCGTCCGGGGGGGGGGGTAATTCCTCTCGTTGCCCGTGATAATGGAGCCACCGCTGCCGAGCTCGTTCGCTTGCAAATACGGCGCTGGCAAGGCGGCCGGTCATAGGACGCAGTCCTGAGCTCGGTATTGGCGTTGCGCTCGCGTACCGTCTATACTACGAGTTACGTAAACCATGATAAGAAATTGAAATCAAGGTGTTTGGGCAGAGTCGGCTCGTGAGAAGCCTTTCTTTCCTGCGACGGGGGCTGGAACCCGTTCCATCAGGTAGGTATTGAGAGTACGGCACGCGGGTGTAGACGATAAGGGGGACCGAATGGGCTGCGAAGGGCATTTTTGCTTTCGTCCAAGACGCTGCTGCGCGTACGGGAGACGCCGTGTTTGAATTACTTCGTGTTTAGACGAGGCCAGGCGACCTTGCTATTGTTTGATATACCTGGGCTGACTGACGGGGTTATTCTACAGTTTCAAAAATCGTACCATAAGGAAGCCTCTGTTTTACAAGGACGACTTGGGTTCAGAGCCGAGTCTGAAGTTGAACGGGTTCTTGACGCTTTGCCAATCGGCACGTCGTCCAAGGCCATGTCCACCGCGGGCCGCACGTTGGAGAATGGCATCGTGCCATTAGGATCCGGGCGTCGTCATACGATCCACAGACGGCCGGCATTTCGAACCCTGTCACCAGATTTAGATTGGCCTCCGAATCTTTTCAATAGGACCTTGCGCCGGCATTTGATTGTCAAACGCGGGCCAGGAGCCGGCATTATCAAGGTCCAGTCCAATTCGCGGCTCCGGAAGGATTTCAAATCCCCCATGCCACATCCACAGCAAGACGCGGTGTTGGTGCCAGGGAAAGTTTGTCAGCGCCGTAGCGACATGTCTGCAGAATGGAAATGCCGATACTGCAGCCTGCCTTGCCTCACTTATACGAAGAGCAGCGAGGCTGGCGTCCCACGATGCGACGGAGAGTACATACGTAGCCACTCGATAGAATTAGCCGAGGTGGTGCCACCATAACGGGGATCTATTATACCCCCGTTATTATGCCGCTCCGTCATAGACAGGACTGGGACTATATGCCGAGCGGATAGAATAAAATAGCCGTTGTACAAGGTTCGTCGTGAATTGTGAAACCGCGGGCAGAGGAGTCAGGACATGCATAGACGATAGACGAGACACGTCAAAAAATGCTGACGCCATCTTGGGCAACATGACTGACTAATGCGCCGCCGGCGAATATATCAAAGAATCCGTCATCAGTGCGAGGCAGCGGCGGCAGACGAGCTCGCTGGAAACGCGGTACGGTCGATTCCGATTTCCACCAAGACAACGGATAAAGTCAGCTCGCCAGGCCGGGCGAGTAGGATAAAAGCCATTGACTGACTGTGACTGACCCTGCTGGATAGGCCAGGACTGCCCCGGTCGGATGGGGACCGCCAAGGCGAGGCTCCCTCTGCGCGATTTGGATCAATGTCGAGACCAGTTGACGGCCAACTCAAAAAGGCACACGAGGCATGAATGGCCGTGGTTTAATTGGCACGACGAGGACGTCATGTCGGCGTCGGCGCGCCCGAGGATGCAGCGAGGCGCCGAAACCAGTTCGCCCAGCCGGGGGGGGCGCGCAACCGGCCACTTACGACTTGCGTCTGTAGGAACTTGAACCCGTCTCGGAAGTATTTAGGTCTGGTAAATTGCAATATGCGTAGCCGCCCCCTGCACGGCGACCCTACTCGCTGCGAAACAAGTGTGGCGGTAGGAACTAGGAACATTGAACCAGATAAGGAGTCTGTCGCAACCATGACACAGAGTAAACTTTGCTGGGCCCCATAATTCGCTTGGCGGACTTTGCCGAGAGTGAGTCGAGACTCGACGCTGCTTTGTTTTCTCCGTCGTGGCCAGAGTCGTCATGCAGAAAGGGTCATGGTTATGCGGCATGCCTCATCAGTCAGTCTCCCTGTCTCTCTCTCTCTCGCCGTCGTGGTCAGATGGATGGATGAATGGATGGGCAGCAGGCCTTGGGTCGAACTGAGGGCGCCGCGGCACCCGAGGAGCACCGGCGTTCAAACGTCCATCGTCTTTCATAGCTTCTGGAACGAAAAAAGAAGACCAGGACTATGTACAAATTCCTGCGTGGCCCCGAAACGGGTGGCCACCGGGCTGTGGACAGTTCCAAGGGTGCAAAGGGAACCTTGAACAGAGTGATTGACTAGCGGCCTGCCAGTTTGGGTGTAGCCGCGTTACGTGTGCCCAGGAGTCCAGGACAGGAGCATGGGGGACACGGAGAGGTGCCATTTCTCAGCAAGTCCTCGGCAGCCTCATCCGGGGAGTGAGGACTTTTGCCTGGTCTGGCTGTGTGCGCCGAGATGGCTCGCAATCGAGTCGCCGTGGGCGATGAATCCCGCAGAGCCGCGACGCTACGCCTAGGGATGGACAAGTAGTACGCAATGCATGCCATGATCCTAGACGCGACATCAAACCGCCTTGGTAGGCGAGAGACAGCGGGCGGGGGACGGGCAAGAGTCGCGGCGGGATGGACTCGATGGGGAGAGGCGACGGATCGTCTGCCGGGATGAAGCTATTCCCAAGCCATGGATGGCCGTCGAGAAAAGACAAAAAATTCCCCGATGGGATGAGGTTCTAGTCCTCACATGGAAAGAATGCGACCCGATCACACGTGTCAAGTTCCGCGCGAGTGTTTGACTCAGTTTTCCACCAAGACATGGCGCGGGGGCAAACCTTGGAGCGACGCCAGCGCAATGCCGCCAAGGGGCCATGGAGTTGACGTTTGACGTTTGATAGTGATTAGTGCATGTACGTCAGTCAGATCTGGAGTATGGTTCAACGGTCAACCTTGGAGACGGCGTCCCGTTGGGATAGCAGTGTAGCATCGAGTGAGTCTAGCACAACGTCTAGCAAGCACTCGGACTCGCACTCGGGGGGCCTAGCAGAGACCAGTGCCAGCCCAACAAGGTTGTGTATGTATGTACATACGACGACTGACAACTTCCTTGTGTAGCAACCAAGTTGGCCGGCTGTCGTCCAGGGCCCGGGCGACTGGGTTCCTGAATAGGCTGGCCTTTGCTTCGGATCCGAACCAGACCAGCCATTACATGTACGTGACGCTGCGAGAGGAAAGGAAAAGAGTCACCGCCGCCAAGAGACCAGTGGGATGGGATTATGCCAGCAGAAACAACCCGCCAATGCATGTGCCATCACGTTACATCTCTGTCGCAAGCATGTGGCTTTGCAAGTCTGGTACCGGAGCTATGGACCAACAGCGTCCTCATCCCACACAAGGAGCCATCCAGGCCCAAACCAGCCCTGGCTCACGAACCCCAGGGAAGATCCCCCGAACTGCCGGTCGTGTGCTGCCCAGCCTAGCGTTGAGTTGAGAGGAACCGGACATGCCAAAGCAGACGCGCACCCTCGGCGGCCCAGCAGCCCATCCATCGCGACAGCCCATCTGGGCCTTTTCCCACAGTGGTTCCGGCTCCAGGGCCGCGGTGGAGCTGTCGAGATCTAGTAGTAGTAGTAGTATGCAGAGACAATACGGAGTACTAGATACTAGAGACAGCGCCGGCCATGACTCCACGAGGGACATGCCAAACTACTCAAAGTAGTAGTATTTTGTGAAACAAAGAACGGCTAGCGAGAAGCAGACATGGGCATGGGCCTGGTACCAGAGAAATAGCGGCGGGTCGGTGGAGCCACGGCAAATGTGATTCGTTTCATCGTATAGGCCGCCATGGGTTCATATATCATCAGCCTTGCTGGCAGATCGATGTTGAAGAAGGCCGCTGGCCTCGAGAGATGCATTTGATCAGCTGCATCCCCGGGACGTCCGTTGTTCGTCCTGTCGTACGGTCCGCTTTACCAACTGTCTGCCTGCCCTTTTTGCCTCGACATCCTCTGTCGTTTCCGCCTCGTGACTTGTCGTCTGCCGCTTTCCCAGTATACCATGACGCGCGTTAAACCCGGCCAGAGGAAGCGAGCCAAGGCCCCCAAGGTCAGGACGGGATGCCAAACATGCAAGTAAGTCGGGGACGGCATATTGTCCTGTCCTTTCTCTACACGTCCTTTTTTGCTGCGCTGGGCGAGAGCCTGCGCATGCGGTATTGCTACCATGTAAGTGAGGCTAACGCGGTCACGTAGGAGTGAGTCGGTTTCCTACCACCCTCCCCCCGGGACGGGCTGTCCGCAGAAACGAGGACATTGTTGCTGTACGGAATCCAGGACGGGATACGTACTGACACTGCCGATACAGCGCGGAGAATAAAGTGTGACGAGACGCGGCCGTTTTGCTCCCGATGTAAGTGCTGTCCAACGCAAACCGCAGAGAAACTCGACCGAGACAAGCAAACGTAACCGTCCTCGCCGTACAGGTACCTCTACCGGCCGCAAGTGCGATGGCTACGCAGCCCAAGCAGCATCGAGCCCGACGATGCCTCTGGCGGCGTACCCGACGCCGTCCTCGCAAGACGAGCTGCAAGCCGTCCAGTCCTTCCGGGAGCGCACACTGGCCCAGGCGTCCAAGTTCTTCGTCGACGAGCTGTGGACGACCAAGATTCTGCGCATCGCGCACGCGGAGCCCGGGATATGGCACGCCCTAATCTCCCTGTCGTCCTACCACGATCTCTTCATGCAGCCCGTCGACGCGGCCGGCGCCCAGTCGGCCATGCAGAGGCACAACCTGGGCATATACGCCCTGCACCATCACAACATGGCCATCAAGGCCGCTCTGGACATTCAGCGGACGCCAAAACACCCCCTCTCCCACATCATTTCGTGCGTCGTCTTTGTCACCATCGAGGTAGGCGCCCACCCCCTGTGTTTTTCCACCCCCGAGACACCAGACACCATGTAGGGCTTACACATGAATCGGGGACAGATTATCCGAGGCGAAATCATTGCGGCTATACGGCTTCTTAAACACGGCCAGCGCGTCCTCCACGAGTTTGAGACGCAGCAGCGGCACCACGCCCAGGCGTCCCTTGGCTCCGAGGACAGCGTCATCGTGAACCTCGTCGAGGCCTTCTTCACCTGTCTGACCCACCAGGCCGTCTGTGTAGGGCACTTGACGGGCGTGGCAATCTACTGACAACAAATTGCTCGTCGGCGGGAAATCAAAAGACACGGGTGGCTCTCGCGACGCAGAAGTGGTACCCAACCGCCCAAGATGTCATCGACACACGGGGCCGTCCTCGTCCCCTCGATGGAGAATTCCGTATTGGACGCGGTGAATCATTGCTGGCACTGGGAATGACGGCTGGGCGTGCTCATGACGAATATTGCGAAGCCAGCTGCGAATCTTTGCGGTGCAACTTGAGCCCTTTGACAGCGGTACGGGGGATGAATGGGTTCTTCACAGGGCAAAAGATGCTTTATACTACGCCAAGTGCTGCCCGTTCCAGCCTGTCGACGGAAAGACTCGAGAGCCGGCGTCGATGATCACCTAAACGTACGTGGGCGGTGCTGCCGCCATCTTTTCAGCCCCTGCGATTCCGAGCGAGCATTATTTCCCCTTGTACAAGTACGATATACCAAGGATTTTTGATAGCGTGGTTGCTGCTCTTGACTAAGCCCAAGAGTCGGTTTTTTTATTTCAACTGCGACATTGTCCCGACGAGCAAGAATGATACGAGCTGTTGCGAGCCAACAGCCGAGAAACGATAATGGTGTATTTTTCAAATTTTCAACGTGTTTTTTTGTTTTGCATGGCTAGGAGCGAGAGAATGGTTATTACAAGCCAAGGCGTTGGTAATGGGACTGCGGCCGAGTTGCTAGACAGCACTGGATTTTGGATGCACATACCCAGCTTTTCTAGAAGCATTGGAGGCGTTTTGATTTTGTACAGTATTGGCCCGCACCAAGTCGGGCTGTGAGGACTGAGCATGCGGAAAGAGATATTCAGGGGCGTGAGGGAACCTCGCTGGTGTGACGGGGAGACATTGGCATGTGAATATGCTGCAGGAAATAGAATAGCTTGAGGCTACCTTTTCCGCTTGATGGGATGAAACAGAGCTCTTTTCCGTATCCGGTGGTTAAGCTTCCCTTTGCTGATGTGGCTGCTTTGGAGGGTGTACCATCTTGACGCACGTGAGGGCACATTAAAGAGGCATCTTGTCGTCAGATGGTGTCTGGTTGCCAGATTGACACGGGACTGGGGAAGTGCCCAGGCAAACTGGGCCTTGTACAGGGTGCATTCAAGGGCCGTGCCTGTCAATTCAGACCAGTTGACATGTCCCCAGCTGTCACACGGGGTTACACGAGGGCTACGATCACGGGACCTAGGGCAGGAGACCCTCACCGACTTCTTGTAATGAAAGAGCTCTTTGGTCAACTAGGCCTTGAGGAAAACCAAGGGCCTTTACTGCCAAAGATTGTTTTTAGATGAATTGAGCCATGATGCTCCAAGCAAGCCTTTAGCTCTTGTCACACCAGTGAAAGGCTTATGCCGCTATTGCTACTTTTGTCCGCCACTGACTGATTACGCTCTGGTGTCGTGGATCGGCTATTCCAGCTGGATATATATATATTCTATATACATGTACCCTCGTTGACAGCATATCCACCTTGCCTGCTATCCTGCCTGTCGCAAAAAGAACATGCTCTCATTTCGAAGCTATTATCCCAGCTTATTATTTCCGTTGACAGCACGGATTGGACGCAGAACTGCCTGTGTAAAGGCAACAGGATGGAACAAGGCAACTTGTACTTGTATACCAAAGTCGACTTTGAACCATCAGTAGCAAAACAGGTCTTTGAGCATTACCAAATTTTCCGTGTGCAAGAGAACTTGTATCTGGAAGCTGTGGGAAATGTTCATATTGGACTTGGTTGCTCACACGCGATGCGAATACACACTCTTTGCTTTCATCTACAGTATTTGGTTTCCGGGTGACGGTTTGAGCATAAGGGAAAGGATGTTCCCAGCAGGTACGTCTTCGGCTACAAGATAGGCACACGTGCTAGTACAAGTTGGGAGGCAAGCCCAAACACAGCGATACAGCCTGCTCATCATCACGGCGACTACAAAGCATCGGCGCCCTCCGTAGCACCCTACGCGTTTTCCAACCCCCGCTCGCCCTGTCCCTGTCCTCGCCCGCCAGGATGCCGGGAAGCTTCCTGTACGCAAGCTGCCACGGGACGCCAAACCTGTGGCCGTTGAGCTCAAACTCGACGACGAGGTCCCTGCCCGCCGGGATAGACCTGCCTGGCTGTGACTTTCGAACGGGGGAAGATGGACAGGCCCGGTGCTACTTGGCGGCTTCCGCAGCCTCGCCGTCGAACCAGAGGCAGGTGATGAGGTGATTGGGCATGATCTTCTAGTCCCCCTCGCTTGCAAGTAAGCTTTTCTTGTCCGAGAGGGAGTTACAGATCTTTGGGGATTCGGAGCTTGGCGTCAGATTGCGTGGTATCTACGGCCCCTTGACACGGTTGATATGGTGTGTTTATACAGTTTGAGGCGGCCATGTGTGGGACGGCATGGCGCCCAAATGACATTCATCTACCGGCACAGGGATCCGAGCAAACAAGCATGGAGCTTGCACAGCTGTTTGCTGTCGGCTGGGATACCCTGGCGAATCGGATGCCGAAGCTTTTTCCTCAAACTTCAGCCGCAGGCGGGCGAGTGGCGTTGAATCCCGATTCCCGACCCGAGCGGGAGCGTGACATTTTCCCCGCAATCAGCTCGTGGACGATCACCCATCTTACCGGGAGAGTTTCATGTGTGGACCGGTGCGTGGGGGTCATTTTGGGTCTTGCATGTGCGGCTGCTGCCTATTTCGATGGCATTGACTCGGACAGAAATGGGCCGAGGTCAGTCAGCAAGACTTGCGGCGACAAGCGTGATTCTTTTTTTATGTCCATCTCGCCAAGCCAAGTGCAAATGTCGCCGCGAAATTAGTATCCCAGAGATTGTTTAGTCAGCCTGGTTGTGATTTGGATCCGCTAGGTTCGATCCCTGATGTAACTTGATGTAGCATCTCTGTTTACGTGGAAAATCTGAGACGCCAAAGTACGTTTCCCCGTCTGCACTTTCAGTCGAAACGAGAGCGTCAAGTTGTCCGTGTCTGCGAGATAAAACGGACCTTGTCATCCTGTTAGTTTTCATAAAAGTTATGACTATTATGGAAATAGCTCAATGCAACTTTACCAACGCGCACCTCCACGTACACTAGTCCCGACTTGAATCTGTGGATGTGAGGACAACGTACCAACAAGTGTATAGTGCCAAAGCCACACCGCCATCTACAAAGCTTAGCTTCAACCCTTAACCCATGAAAAGCGTTCGTCTGCTTCTGTGTCGTTTTACGTCATCGACCGAGGGTCCTGTCATCACGCTGCCGACCCAGTCTGTGCCTCAGGTTGTGGTGATGAGGTGATGCACCGTCGGTTTCCGATTCTCAAAGTAATTTGTATCATATGCCTTTGCATAAACAGTTAGTATTAATACTCGTGCCACGCCCTTGGCTCATGTCTGCCCAAATCCCAGGCACATACATGTCCACATTCTTTAGTGCCCCAGAAGCAGCCAACGTGGTCTTGAAAGATATTTTCGGTGGCAAGGTCGCCGGTGTGTCGCGTAGCTTATTCTTCTTCTTCTCCTCGAACTCGTAGCGACGACGTGCTTTCTGCATCACCAGATCTGACACGGCCCCCAGCCTGGCACAATAATAGACGGCTTGGCAGGCCGAGCACTGGTTTGAATGGTCTGAATGATGTTGGTTTTGATCTCGTTCTGGTCGATGCCGGTGAGGCCCACGGGCCACGAGTGACTCATAATAGGGGTCCTCCCGACGTGGTCAGGGCTCAATGACCATTGACCATTGACCGATGACCACCAGATTTTTACCTTTGTTCAACACATATCCCAGACCTATTGTTGGCGGAACAATACAATCTAACCCCTGTAAGTTTAGCCACCAGTGACTTCTAATAGAGCTTACAGGGGCTACAGGGCCAATAGGGTATCTAGAAGGAATAAAAGAACATAAAGCGAGGCAAAAGGTATTACATAAAGCATCGATTTTTAGTAGAAAAATTAGTACTTTATTCCAGGATTTATATTTCGCCATTCTCTTTGTATCGCAATAACAGCTTTTCCGAAAAAGAAAAAAAAAAATACACGGCCCACCCCGCCGGGGCCTGACAGCTGTTAGTGAATAACCTGCCAGCTGGCCCCATACACTGATGTCACACATGGCTAAACATTCAGGGGATATGTTGTATGTCTGTCAATACAATCCAAAACACAGTCTGTCTGCAGCATGTATCATGTAACGGCCCTGGCGTTGATGTGGTCTCTCGGCTGACATCGCAATGTTATTCTTCTCTGCCCTGCACTTGGTCTGCGTCCTTCACGCTCACAATCGTCATCAATCAATTCGTTCCCTACACGACACTCATCCTGGTATCACCACATCACCTTGAAGATGTACGAGTGCGACACTTGCACAAGGGAGTTCTACAGCGCCCGCTCCTGCGAGCAGCACATGAACGATACCGACCACTGGGGCCCACAGTATGAATGCGACACTTGCACCAGCGAGTTCCGTTCCGTACACGCAGTCCAGCAGCATATGAATGCCTTAAGCCACTGGGCACCTCGTTTTCCTTGCGACACTTGTTCCAGCAAGTTTGCCACGAAGAGCGCCGCCGAAGCACACATGCAGGCCCAAGGCCACTACCAGAATTACTGCAAGTCGTGTGACCGGCGTTTCGAAAATGCCAACAACCTCCAGATGGTAGATATTCCCCCCCAAAAACCCACGCCGCATCATGTCCAGAACGCCTTTTCTGGCGGGTCCAAAGCATCTTAATTCCAGGGTCCACCGGGAAACTTAGGTTCCATGCCCATTCTGCCAGACGGGCTTTACCAGCGCCAGCGGCCTCAGCCACCACCTCAAAACGGGTTCCTGCAACAACGCACCTTCACTCAACAGAGAGATAATACTGGCACTGATCCAGCAACGCGACCCTCATGGCGTCATTACGAACAAGCAGATCGGGTGGCACCCCGAAGAAACCACCACGTACAAGGCCAACCATTTGGCGTACAACGGGGACGCCTGGGAGTGCTACATCTACCACAGTCAATTCAACTCCCTACATGGATTGAACATGCATCTGAATTCTCCTACACATAAGGAAAAAGTGTACCATTGCCCGAATTATCGGGGTGGGTGCCCGAAGCAATTTGTGTCGCGGGCTGGACTATTCAATCACCTGGAGAGTGAGACGTGTTCGTATATGAGGTTTGACAAGGTGCAGCAGCATGTTGGTAGGATCCTTGATGGACGGAGGTTGATTGCCTTTTGATGCCGAGCCGGCCTCGTGTAAGTCGTAAATGTGCTTTGGGAGTTGGGGATGGGCGCCGAGCATGCAAGCAGGGTATTCCCCTGCAAGGCCAGGGCGCATAGACAAAGCGCGTGGTTTCGTGATATTGTTTACATTGTATTGGAAGTATAGGAATATGCGTTCTTGGCTGATTTGGTCAGCTTCTACGAGAGGCAGGTTTGGTGGTGTTATAGGGCTGCCTCTGTTCATTGAACAAGCAGACTTGGAGTAATTGCTTAGTGTTATAAAATCATAGATGTCAGAAGATGAGAGGCGGGCCAATTACCTGTAGTACCGTAGACTTTAATTATTACCCCTTCAACTTTATATTAACAAGCCTTTTTAAGCAAGTAGTAATAGTAATTTCAAAATCTGCACAAGAGAAATGAACTGCTTCTCAACCTTATAAACCCTGCCCTGTGTAAATGGACTTATTTCCGATAATAATAACTTGCCGTGATGACACATTTCACCTCCAGGAAACAAGAAGCGTCAAGTGAGGAAGAGAGTTGTCCCGATATACAACCAACTATGGAGTACTCCGCACTGCACACCGAAATGGCAGCGTCAGCCGCTAATTCTGTCGACCCTAGTGCCACCGATTGAGGCTTCCCTACGTCGTCTAATGCAATGGCAGGTTGAAGCCAGCAACCATACCCCTAGTCTTATTATAAACATTTTCAACACTGTCTTCAAGAGACCATGTTTGCTATTTACTAGGTTTCGCTTATACCACAAGGGTATATATTATACCACAAGGGTTGCTGCACATTATAGTGCTTCAATTATTATATTATAAAGCACTATTTTCTTGGTCTCTTACTGTTCTTGGCTTAGTACAGCCTAATACTACATTACCAGATATTATGCGTGCACGATCATTTGCCTTAAGAAGGAAACAACAAATAACTTGAATTATTATATTATATGGAGTTTCGCATAGCAGTAGCAAGTTAATACAACAAGAAACCACAGTGATACCAAAGTGTCAACACGTCATAAACATACCATGTATTGCCTCTGATTCGACAAAAGACTGTTTGATTTGGTAATGAATTCCGCCTCGCTTGTATGATATGCAGGCGGACAGTTGACAAGGTGTACATATCCGGTGGCAAAAGCACCAAATCCCGCCCGCTCATCTGCAAAAAATGCCCGTGCTACCTTTCCCAGGATCAGGATAGTTTCCTCCACCCTCATCTCGCTCAGCCTCTGTGCATTTATTCCTCCTCGACCAAATCCTCATTCCGCCCAGCAGGCGACCACGTCAACCGTACGCAAAAAGGAGGGTAGCAGCCCATTCCGCCTCGACCGAATGCTTCCAATGTTCTGCATTTTGTGGCTGCCGCTCGTTCTCATGCGGGCAACATCGACAAGCGGCCCTTGTTCCCCATCATGTGCAAATAATTGCGCAAAAAACGTTTTGCCCAGCAATGCGCGCAGCTGAAAGCTCAGCGGGCTCTTTTCCGCAACCGATTGACACCTTGTAATCATCTTTACTGTTCAGACAGGTGAGCAGGTTGGTTTGGGGTTGGCGTTAAGTCATCAGGCCGAGGCGGCGAAGCTGACAAGTCAAACACAACAGCGTATCTTTTGGGGACACAGCATCGGGCTGTGTGAAGAGGCAGCCTGCGGGAGAGCAAGTGCCTTCGATAACCGTGGGACGCAGTCTTTGAAGCATGTATCCCACAGGCCCGGCCTCTCTGCACATCTTGTCGGCGCTGTAACATGCTGCGCAGGAGAGGACGATTGGGTCTCGGTTGAAGATGGCATTTCCACTGGAGCTTCCTGGCAGGGCTATTTAACCGTCTGCGTACAAAGGCACTCCGTCGCGCGGCTGATGTGGGCGCATGTTGGCTGACGCTGGAGCAGCCTTGTAAGTTGTGCCTACCACGCCAAAGACGGGTCTTCACGACGAGATCAAGTTGTTGGATACGGTTTACCAAGGAAAGAAATTTGGCTGAGCCCTGCTTCAGCAAAGTTGACAATTGATAGCAGGGCACCGAGTTCCTTTAGGAGCATGTGCAGACGAAGCACTCGAGACTAATAATAGACTCGGCGCATATGGAGCATTGCCGCCCGCATCAATATATCCTGAGACTTGGCCGCAGGAGGCCGACCAGGTTACAAAATGGCTTTCCGCGTCAAATAAAATCGACATGGACCAATCGACGGTCAAACTGTAGAGTACAGCGTCTAGCAGGGCGGGCGAGATGGTTGGTTTGCTGCAAAGCCTCACACGTACACAACGTCTTCCCAGTTGCAACAGCCGAGATTGATAAATGGCAGCTGCCCAAGTAACCAAGAATGTCTTCTCATTTTCCGCTTCTTCGTAGCCTTATTCCATATGAATTTGCTTTTTGTCACTACCCTTGTAAAGCTGTGTTGTCTATTTTCCGTCAAACAACGTATGCCTGAAGAATCACAATGAAGGTGACTCGGCCGCTGAACCCAGAAGACTACCACATTGCAATAATTGCTCCACTGGAGATTGAGAACGTCGCAGCAACTCTGATGCTCGATAATAGACACGATGGCCGATTTCCCATGGCAAGAGGCTACGAGTATCTGTACACACCAGGCGAGATGGGCGGGCACAATGTCATCGTTGCCACGCTACCCGCAGGCGAGGACTGCGATTTGGGCTCTGCCGCCGCTCTTTCGAGACAAGTCAAGACGTTTTTCCCCAACCTGTGGTTCGGTCTCCTCGTCGGAGTTGCTGCTGGCATGCCCAACGTCGGCGGCGGTCAAGAGAGGGATATCCGACGCGGCGACGTGCTTGTGGCCCAACAAGACGGCGAGCTCCCAGGACTAATCAACTTGGAGCTGGGTAAATGGACCGAAAACGGATTTGTGCTTCGCCGCCGAGGCTGGCTGGACATGACTGACAAGCTCGTCAGGTCGGCAATCCGCCAGATCCAAGCAGGGGATTTCTTGCAAGACCAGCCTTCGTTTCTGAAGCACTACCAAGAGATGATGGGCAATCTAAACCACCCCGAGACATTCGCCGATCCGGGCCAGGATTTGGACCTGCTGTACGAAACTGGGGAGTCTGTAGTGAAGAGAAGGACTCGAGAGGCCGAGAAGCGTACCCGCGTATGGTATGGTATGATTGGCTCCGCCAGCACACTTGTAGAGAATGCTTCGAAACGGGACGAGTTGAGGGACAAGCATAACCTTGTCGGTATTGAGACGGCAGCAGCCGGCATAGTACCCATCATTCCGGTCGGCGTCGTTCGTGGCGTTTGTGATTACGCAGACGAAAGGACAAACGAAGCCTGGCTACCCTACGCAGCAGCCATGGCAGCAGCCTATGCCAAGGAGATTATTCTGCAGATAGGACCCCCCGAACGACCTAGAAGAGGTGCGTGTCGACCTGTGAATGGGCAAACGGAGTAGGTAGAGTACGTATTGACTTGTCGTTGCCCATTTAGTATGCAGCCTGTCCTACGCAAAGAACTTGTGCTTTGTAGGACGTGAAAACACCATTGACAATATTCGACACAAGCTCTTCTCCCTGGGGGTAAAACGAGTGGCGCTCTCCGGGCTCGGTGGAATGGGCAAAACGCAGGTTGCCCTCGAGATGGCGCATCGGGTCAAGGAAGCAATGGAGGATTATTCCGTCATCTGGATGCCGGCGCAGACCATGGCTGCGTTTGAACAAGCAGCCGCGGAGCTTGTCCAGACTCTTGGTATAAGCTCTGGCCTCGGCGAAAATCCACCAGAAACCCTTCAAGCCCATCTTTCCTCTGATGCTTCCGGACCGTGGTTCCTTGTCGTAGACGGTGTCGACGACATGTCTCTAGTTGACGCAACACCCGATGATCCTCGCCGCCTGCTCGACTGCCTTCCTCAGAGCCCGAGGGGCAGAATGCTCATCACCACACGCACGTCAGCGGTCGCAAACAGCCTTGCGGACCCGCAGAATGTTGTCAAATTAATAGAAATGTCGTTGGGCGAGGGGAAGCGCTATCTGGAGACGTGTCTCAGCGACAACCGCGAGCTGCGAAGAGACGACGTTGATGAAACTCTCTCTTGTCTTATGGAGAGGCTCGAGTATCTTCCTCTCGCCGTGGCACAAGCAGTCACTTACATGAATGTAAACTGCATGTCCGTCAGCGAGTTCGTACGTCACCACGGCGAGATGGAGCAGGACCGTGATAATACCGGCCCGACTCACCTTTTTGGCTCACAATTGCGCAGTGAAACATTCCACAGCAGGAGCCAGGGGTCTATATTAACTACTTGGTATGCGTCGTTTATGGCAATTCGCAACACAAGTGCCCATGCTGCCCAGTTACTGTCTTTTCTCCGGTGGACAAGTCCAAAGGGTATACCTACCTCGGTGCTCCCTCTTGGACGAGGGCCCAAGAAGGCCGAGGCAATCAATTTGCTCTGCTCCTACAACTTCTTGAGTCGGCGAGAGGGTGGCAGGATTCTGGACATGCATCGCTTGGTGCATCTTGCCCTCAGGTCCTGCTCGAAACAGCTCTTCGACGAAGAACAGACGCAAGAGACCATCTCTCATCTCAACCGAGTATCCCCGATATTCCCAAACGAGCATGTCCAAAAGCAGGAGTTGTGGCAGTCAGATCTTCCGCATGTGCTTCCGCTTGGCACAGGGGAGACAACACACGATCCGCAAGCCCGTCTGGAATTTTTTCGTCACACCATGTTTACGCGGGGATTGGCGCTGGAAAACAGCTGTTGCTAGGCACTCAGCAGGTGGTGGAATTTGAAAAAGAAACCTCGTCCCGGGATAACCAAAAGAGACTTCAGATACAGAGCGAGCTCGGGATGTCAGGTACAGCTGAGCCGGGCAGTGTCATGGGGCGATTGCTATCCTTGAAAACCTAGTGTAGCGAGCCAACTGGCTAGAGTCAGCCATGGGACATGACGTAGTAAAATGGACCAGACGAGAATACAATGGAAATACTAGGTGACCGTGTGCTTCCTGCGAAACATCTTCTTGCAGAGGTACTTCTTTCGAATGGCCAAGTAAAAAAAGGTCTTGCGCTGCTGCAAGACCTGGTAAATTCACAGAGGAATACCCTGCCAGAAACCCACGAAATGCGCCTCAAGTCACAGCTCCAACTGGCAAAAGCATGGATGGCTCATGGACATCTCGAAGAGGCTATTGGCCTGCTCAAGCTTATTGTAGAAGTCTGTCCACCAGCGGTGGAAAAAAAGAGCCTAATATTCCACAGTATTCAATTGCAGCTTGTATCGGCCCACGACAAAATCGGCAAGTTCAAGGACGCAGACAAATTGGTAGAGCATGTCAGGGCGACAATGAAGGAGGCCTTCAAAAACACCGAGATGCCTTGGTACTAGACGGACAGCGTGTGAATGGGGGCTATATGGGCAAAACACAGGGTTGATGGCCATGGCATCGATGTTTTCCCCCTTCCGAGACACTGTATGCTCACTACTCAATATCACCATGCTTTCAAGAAGTGCGCGCAATCGGTATTACAATAGAGCATGGCTGCAAAACACCCAATACCCATGTCTAAAACCATTGTACTCCTAAGGAAGAGCTCAAGGCCATTTGGCACGCCATACATGGCGTTTTCTGACTTCGTAAAACGTCAAGCACAAAACGGAGAATGCGATCCAACGGTTGAGAGAGCGGCCCTATAAAAAATCTCCCGGCACGCCGTGTTATCGACTCCTTCCCCACTGATCTTGACCATTTACATGGTAGGGATACCCTCATATTCGGCACACTCTAACGCAAGGTTCATGTTTCTGTGTAGCCAATATTAGCACATCACTTCATTCGACAAGATTGGAGGTCCAAACATACGCAAACACTGTGTCGCAGCACCTTTGAGCAAGTTGTCTATGCTGCCACATATGACTATCGTGCTATGAACGGCGAATGCACCAATTCCACGCCGTGCTTGTTCATGACGTTCTTGAGGAGCGGCGCCTCGCCGACGACGACGACGAGCCACCAGCATACCGGTCCTGGTAGATTTGTCGAATGTCGCGAGAGGTCATGGTCTTGTTGAGAGGCATGTTGAAAGATTGGAACTCCAGAGCATAGCACGGCCGTGGGAGATGGATTCATCATACACGGGGGCCAGGGCATCAGATCGGAGGTCGCAGCCGTAGTAGAAGAGAACGCTACCGTTATTATTGAAACTGCCATCAGGCTTCTCAAATACGCAAGTGAGATTCTCGTCACTCTGACGGACGGTCCAAGCAAAGCTGGGATAGTCCTTCTTAATCGCGGGGGAAACGTTTTCAGCGACATTCATCAACCAGCCAGACTTGGTGATGGTCAACGTGGCCAGAGTAAGCCATAGCACGGTCCTTGTTAGGCGGCATGACAATAGATAGACATTGCATAGTGTCGTAATAAGCAGTGAAGGAATTCTCTTGAAGGAAAGCAATATATCGCTCAACAGTAGCCTCGGCGTCCAGACCTTCGCGGTACCCGAATCAAAGACGCCTCAAGCTTTTCAAGGTCCTCGAATTCAGCAACAGAAGAAACCTTTTACATCTTATCACCACGACGGATAAGAGTACCAGCACCAGAATCAGTAAAAAGTTCCTTTTGCATCTCGCTCGGATGGATGATGGCAACACTCGAGCTGCGTGGAAGGGTGTCTAAAAGCTCCTTAATCTCCTTAATCTTAAGACGAGTGCCGTACCGGCACCAGGGCTGAGACATGAGATGATTGAATTCTTTATCCAGGTTAATGTGGGAGATCTTCTCGCCTTCGCCGTCAAAAAGTCCCCCCTTTTCGGAGAGGTAAAGAATTTTAAGAGGCTCCAAAGCACGGGCAAGTTCACCGGCAGCGACATCTGCATTAACGTTGAGTAGTCTGCCATCCTCAGACTCAGCCATAGAAGTCAAGATGGGAATGTATCCGGCCTCGATAGACTTTTCGATGGCCTCCTTGTTAACCTTGGTAATCTTGCCCACATACTGCCACTTTTCCTTGTCGAGATAATCCGCCATAAAGACTCCACTCAATGAACGGGTGGCGACACCAAGTTCATCCAAACGATCAATAAGTCGTAAGTTTTCCTCGAGGAAGAGCTTTCTGGCGACACCAAGCGTCTTAGCATCCGTCACACGGATACCTTCCTTAAACTGAGGTTCAACGCCAGCTTCTTCCAGAAGCCGGTTTAATTGGGGCCCGGCTCCGTGGACAATTACAGGATACAATCCCACTTCGTATAGAAATAGCAAGCTCCTGCAGAGCTCACTAATATATTCCGTCAATATGGCACCGCCGACCTTGATGACGGCGAACTTCTGGGATGAAACCGAAGTAAACAACTTGAGGTACTGCTGGTTGCTGCCAATGTTGCTCACAGTCTGGGCAACAATCTCTCGTGCACGGTCTCGGGCAGGTGGTGATGCCAACGCGGTCGTGGTGGAGAGGGCTTGGCATAGGGCGACATTGGGACGTCGGATCTGTCTCGGAGCCGCGACGGACGAAGCTCCAGCTACTCGGGATACAGCTCGTCGTGAGCCTGCCCGCAAGGAGGTAGCTGTGACAGACAGCATCGTCCTGATTGAAGATTGGGAGGAATGGACGACACAAGAAAGAGTATGGTGGCTTGCCGTGAGAGAATCTGTCGTGGGGCGAAGAGCTTGAGTGCAGCGTACTCGGTACCTAGCCCTGGCAACTGGGTACTTGAAAGGCCGTGTTTGATGCCAACAAGCCAAGTCAGCAAGACGTCGGGGCGGGAGGAAAGGTCCTGAGGCAATTGAGGTCGAGTGCAGGGGAGCAGAGAAGCTCTGCGAATGAGAGCAAAAATATCAGATGGGCGGGCACAGGGAGCCTGGTGATATATACTTGGTAGTGTGTATGCAGTATGAAGGTATGCGGTCTGCCGACCCGCCTACCAGCCGGCCGAATTGTCAGTTCTTGCCGTTTCGGCAACTGATAAAAAAGACCGCATACCTTCCAACCTTGACTTAGTCTCGTGCAAATTACAAACCACCTAGTGTTGCGTATATGTACTCGCACAAATGCGGCCTGAGCATGTTCACAAGACACAGCTGCCCATGAAAGAACGACTGTAGAATCTGGCACTCCGGTCCGGTCCATCAGCTCACCATGTCGAGTCTCGACCTTGCGTGGTTGCGTAATTGTCCGAGGTTTCATTGCGTGCCGCTTTATCCAGAGCTCGCACGTCCCCCTTTTCCGGCAAGCTGTGGCCGATATCCCATTCCAGTCCAGTGCGTGAGGCTTTTCTAAATGTCAGAGCACAACCCAAGGCCCGGTTGTCGATGCAACCTGATACTCGGCCGGCCACGACATTCCCCAGCTTTCGGCCTCGCAGCATCTCCAGTATCCAATCGAACGGCGCGTCGTCACATGCAAATTAATCAGCACACAATAGGTAAGAATAAAACGACTAAAATATCTCAATTATACTGTGTGCAACGCCAAACCCTGAACCATACATATAGGCTTGGGCTGCTCCCAACTAGCCACACCGATAGCTGGTTATCAGGCTGCCGACACTCGCCAGTGGCGAGTGTCATGGCCATCTTCCAGAGACAAAGCAGAGCGGGCAGAGTGAGCCCAAAACAAACTACTCCAGCTCCAGGTGAGCCAACTCCGTCGTGCTCAAAATGAATATTTGCGGTGTCGATGGCTTCATCGCCTTGTTGTCGCAAGTTCCGCTGCCGTCGCACATAACTAGTTCCACAACGGTATCTAGACTGTCGCTCCATTCTTGCTAGAGCCTGTACCCAAAAAACAAAAGGATCGCGATTAATGACGAGTGGCAACAACTAGAAGAATATGTTAGACAAGACCCACGTCCCGAATGTAATGAACCCCAGGCAAAACAATCACGTACCAGAAGGGATGATAATAACAAGCAGAAGGATAATGATGCCAACAATCAAACACATGCGCATCTTCATGTCCTTCCACCACATTTGCTTGCGAACTCTGTTGGCGCCGCGACGGAATTGTTGGGAAGAATCCGCTAGGTTGCTGGTCTTGTCTTGCAGGCCATCGAGGTTTTCCCCTCGATCCTTCATCGAGTTAAGATTGTGGCGCGAGATTTCCGTCGCCGCCGCCAAATCCTATTACGGTTCAGTCAGCACTGCTGGGCTATATTTGGCAGCATTTCGTGCATTGTGCTAAAGAAATAGTCATGGCCAGGTCAGGTTCCGACTGTCGCTGTCATTCCCACAGAGTGACTTTTAACGGCTTCAATAGCTGTTTGTCTTCTGGCCGAACAAACTTTGGGGCACAGTAGCTAGGCATAGAGAGTATTCAACAGCCTAATTTCGAGGCCGCACCAAAGCATGCCATTCGTGTCTCAATAGGAACAAGTACCTACCTTCTGAATTGTTTGTATTTTACCATCTTGAGCACTGCCATCGAAATTTTGATTGGTGTTGGACGGCGTCACATCCTGGGAGCTGTAATGGCCACCTTGCCCGTAGGATAGGTTGTTGGACATTTTGAAGAGTTTGGTGACTATAGGTTCGGTCGGCGGATGAAATAAATTCGGTGCAAAGTCAAGAGAACTTGCGATCGGACAGACGAAGAGCGTTCAAAAATTTGATGACAACGATGTTGACAGATGCGCAGCGTGAGAAGGACGATTTGGTCAAATGTGTTGGAAGAACAGGATTGACAGATGAGATTCCGAGTTGGCAGAGGAGGCAAGACTGCGCCCACCCCCCTTCTCGAGTAGCCGTCTCCTGGTTGGCGAGGCGAAGCGCCTACCGACATGCTTGGCGATTATGACCATGTACACGGAGGGCACGGAGCCACTCGTTCCGGCCTTCCCTGCAAGTTGTACTCCGTATGTATTCTGGTGCTTCTACAACAAACACTCTTGATTTCGAAGCATTGGCCGCTATTGCGTTTGTCACTTTGACACACGTCACTGTGTGATTCTTGATCAAACCCTGCACATGCAGATGGGTGCTCGATTTCTGCTCATTGCCGGAAGGAGCCCCAAACGTCAGTGCAAGCGGATCTGCCCCCATGCGTTAGCATAATAAAGTAAGCCTTGTCTACGGGTTTAATACTAATATCAACGGTTGTCCCATCATTATAATGCTGAGCCTGCAGCCTGACGTGATTATTTTGTTGTCTCCATTTTCGTCTCATCGACAGGGCACGGGCCCACTCCGCACGGTGTACATGTAAGAGCCAGCCGAATTTGCCACAGTGACGAATCTGCGTCAAGGTCATGTGTCAGAGTGAGTAAGTTCACGTGATTTACCCAGCCACGAGCACATTGCTAAGCCACAGAATTGCTGCTTGTCGTGTCCTTGGGAGAGGAATCAAGGATTAGAAGAGAGCAGTATGGCCGGGCTGGCTGGCCTTGACGACTCCTGATAGCTCCAATTTGTTTGACGGGTGGATTTCTAAATCCGTTCATAAAGTCGCGGACAGCATATACCTGCGTTAGCATGCGGCTTCAGTGCAATGGCGAGTCGTGCTGATCTTGAAGATCGTCGCAGAGGTGTTTCAGAATAGGGACGGACAACGAGGCACGAATGCAGCAACTCGACGCGAAGGATAGAGCGCAATTGCTGTCACAAACGTACAACCAACTCAAAGACGTGGCAGCGAGCAGACAACTATCACCTTGACGGGATACCAGCCTTCCAAGTTTAGCATCTCGATGGCGTCTGCAGGTTGATTGGGAGCGGGCAGTCATGCTACGTACTCGTACCCATGCAAGGGAAGCAGGTCCAAGAAGATCAGCTTTGAGTGAGTTGGCTGGCCAACATCACTTGTTCCCCATGCCAGACTACGTGGTTATCAGGCACGGAATGCAGAGCACCAAGGTTAATTCAGGATGCCGTTTTGCTACCCAATCAAGCTTAATGCCACGGCAATGCAAGCCTTGGTTGACAGCCCTTATTAATGGACCTGGTGGTGATGACACGATGACACGACGGCACGACCAAATACGCAGTTGTGGCTCGTGACATTACGATGACGGTCATTATTTAGCATTACCTACCTAGGTAGGCGGGACAAAGACATCGAATGCGGCATCCGGAGGTTTATGTGGTACTTTGTGCCCTGCAATCGGTTGGTTTGGTGGCGCGGCCGCAACTATTTCGTGGTTGAATCTGGCCCGCCGTCAACTTGGTTGGTTCTGCGGGTATTCCCCGCTCGATTCAGCAGCGTATCACGATATTGTACAACGACACGAGTTTAGGAAGCTTGAGTTGCCAAGTAGACTGGATGACCCTGGCTGGTGATCACAATGTACCTTCTGTCCCGAGTGATGTACACGAGATGAATTAATTGGGTTGCGATCATTAAGAGACTCTGCGAAGCAAGCCCGGATGTGCGCGAGAGAGATTCGTGTTGAAGGATGGAGGCCAGACATTGAGAGGTCCCAGCCTCGATGGTGACGCAGCACCTGCATCCCGGCCTGGTTGCATGGCTGCGACTAATTGCCGCCAAGAACGGACATCGAGCAACTTCTCAAGTACGGCGTACGGAGTACTGTGACAGACTTGACATTACTCCGTAGACAGCTGGCATCAGAGGTATTGCATCGTGCTTGGGGACCAGTTAAACTTTGACCTGGCCGCTTGTCACACCTCCTCTCCCCGCACGTGGCCGTCAAGGAGTTATCAACCCAACAAATCTATTTTTGTTTATGGGATTGGCACAAAGACTGGGTATTGGTTGCTGTTTGAGAAATGCCTTTCCGGCACAACAAGGGGTACATTGGTGCGGCAGAATTACCTGGTCATGTCTAGACATTGTCGCCCGAAGATGACAGGTAATTCCGAGGAATCTATTGCACCCGCGAAGTTAATCCCCTGTGCAATGTTGCAGGACATCGAAGCTCGTGTCGGCCAAGTTGGGTCGCTTGCAGCGTGGACAGTGGAGTCGCCCGGCGTCATCGGTTGTCCGCAGTGGCCTACCTGCTAGCTGTGGCTTCCTGTAGTGGCCTCTCCAGGCTCCAGATGTCAAACCAGAAGACCGACCTGACTGCGAGAGCTCGCGTTTTTGCGCACCAGCTCCGTCCACCCAGGTGCTGAAGTACTCACCATAAAGTACTTAAGTAGGTAGAGACTTGGGCACATGCAGGTGCCTATGTCACTAGTATGGACGACGTCAGGCCATCTGCCCGTATCTCGTCCGAAAGAAGAAAGGCAGCTGATATTTCAAAGGCCATGCATATTTTAGCCTCGATGGAGCTGCTATAGTTCGTATATCATGTCCATACACACGTAATAGACTTGCATACACGCATATTGAACCGCGGTGTGCCCCAGATGCCGACTCTGGCATTCGCAATGGGAATTCACACCAATGAGTCCTGTGTATTCTCCAACTCATTCATATTCTTATACACATGCGCAATTGCATGCACGCTCTCACGTCCCCATGTGCATGTACACTCACTTGAGCGGGAAGTCGCTCGGCCACTCCTTCCTTCCAACCTAGATATTGGAAACAAACCCAACGCAATGGATGATGGCCCATTTATCAGGACGACCACTTTCTACCTCTTCTCTCTGAGGGACACGCCGACTTGTCCAACCTAGAAACCTTTCTCTTCTTCGACACTGGCTGCATGTGAATCTTGGCCTTTACCAAGCTTTTCGCAATACTACCCGACGTTGCCCAATTCCGCCGCCCAGCCCCCCCGCGCCTCCCGTCTAGCCGGTGACGCTGACATCAAGGTCCTAATCCATCCTGAAGTTCCAAACTTACCTACATCAAACAGTTACATCACCGCATTGAGCGTTTAGAACACATGCCGCTCACACTGATTGTCGCCTGAAGCATCCAGTCGTCCCTAGCAAACAAACAAGTTCAGTTGCTCACCTTTGTTTCCGTTCCCCGGCCACACCCCAGGCAGTGAGGGCATTGACCGGCTGCGGGCCATTGGTCAAACTCGTCTCTCATGAACCCTTCCTCTTATACGACCAACAAACGTTGACGCCCATCACGCCCATTACGCTCATCTGCGACTTCGCTGCACTATTCCCCACTCACACGATTTGCTCTGTTGGCAACTGGCTTTCTTCTCGTTGCTCGAGTCTGGCGCATCATGTCGAGTACATCCTGTTCCAGCCGCACTAGATCATATTAAGCTTGAAGTTCGGAGACAGCTCGCCAGCCATCTCAAGTCTCCACAGCGTCCTGGGTATTCTTGCCGTCGTTTCTTCATTCTTTTGTTGAGAGTCCCTTCTTCACTCACTCCTCTTTCCACCATTTTACACACACTTATCCTACAACAGTCTCAATCAATGCCCTATTCTCTTG
Organism: Metarhizium brunneum; assembly: GCF_013426205.1. Classification (NCBI taxonomy): domain Eukaryota; kingdom Fungi; phylum Ascomycota; class Sordariomycetes; order Hypocreales; family Clavicipitaceae; genus Metarhizium; species Metarhizium brunneum. The sequence continues at coordinate 2,925,709 of NC_089424.1, read as the reverse complement.
AAGTGGACGGTTGTTAGGTGTATGGACCGGCACCAGCTTATCCGGTGTTAAAACGCCGTTTGCAAGCCGTGGTTCTCAGCACCCCATCCACCTGGATCATGGTCGACCGTCTACTTGGAGTCAACTTTGCCAAGATGTTGGCTACAACAATGCTAATAATGGCAGGTCCTCTTGCTTTGGCATACGAGCTAGATACCAATTCAACCAGTGCGTATACCCGTGTTTCTTTTCTACTATAGATCCTCGCCACCCCTGCCTTGGAGAAAGTAGAATCACATCTGACCCGAATCCCCGCAGCATCCATCCTATCCGTGGCCAAGCAAATGACAGCGGATCTCATGACATTTTACGATGGCGACAAACCTGGAGGAACTCCCGGTCTCCTTCCGCAGCCTTATTACTGTACGTCAAAATTCGTCCTGCAGCGCAATTCCCCCTTGTGATCCTTGTTATCTGACACATCTCAGGGTGGGAGGCCGGTGCAATGATGGGCGCTCTTATAGACTACTGGTATTACTCCGGCGATGATCAGTACAACAAGCTTGTGGAACAGGCACTGTTGTTTCAAGTCGGGGATACCAATGATTATATGCCCCGAAACCAGACATTGACAGAGGGAAACGATGACCAGGGATTTTGGGGGCTCGCTGTCATGAGTGCTGCCGAATACAAATTCCCCGACCCGCCATCGGATAAGCCCCAGTGGTTGGCGCTGGCTCAGGCTGTATTCAACACCCAAGCCAGTCGATGGGATACCGAACACTGCAACGGAGGTCTGCGATGGCAGATCTTCAAGTGGAACCAAGGCTTTGACTACAAAAACTCCATTTCACAAGCGTGCTTCTTCGCACTCGGCGCAAGACTTGCTCTATACACTGGCAACAACTCATATGCGGAATGGGCCGAAAAGTCTTGGGATTGGATGATAGACGTTGGGTTTATTGACAAGTACTGGCGTGTCATTGATGGAGCCCACATTGGTACTAATTGTACTGATCACGTTCCCTATCAGTTTTCTTACAATGCCGGTGGGTTTATCCTCGGTGCCGCCGCCATGTACAACTATACAGAAAATCCTGTTTGGAAAGACAGGTTGGACAATCTGCTCGGCGCGAGTAGAGTCTTCTTCACTGGGCCAGACAAAAATATCATGACCGAAGTCGCTTGCGAACCCGTAGACCGCTGCAACTTGGACCAACAATCTTTCAAGGCATACCTCAGTCGCTGGTTTGCCGCCATCACCAAATGGGCACCTCATACTTACGACTTTGTCATGCCATATCTGCGGGCGTCAGCTGTCGCCGCAGCCAAGCAATGCGTTGGTGGTAATAACAAACGCATGTGCGGCCTCAAATGGAACCAGGACAAATATGACGGCTCGACTGGCGTTGGCCAGCAGATGGCAGCAATGGAAGTGACTCTTGCTTGTTTGATACAAGATCGTCCTGCTCCAGTTAGTCATGGCAATGGTGGCACCAGCAAAGGCAACCCGGGCCTCGGCGGAGGTGATATGGGACGGAATGAGCCCAAGTCTCCAGGCTACAAGGCAATAACAGCTGGCGATCAAGCAGGGGCTGCCATTTTAACCATCGCCCTCCTCACCGCTCTAATTATTGGTATTGGATGGATTTTTGTGGATGAAACATCAGACAAGCCCCCCCTAGAGCAGTTCAAAGGCGTCCGAAAATCTACAAAGGCAGCGATTGTCGCGGTCGCCGGCGCTACTCCAAATAGGCCAATAATCGGGAAAGGCGGTTTCATAATCAATGCAACTAGCAAAAGAAGCTCAACCTCTAGTGTTCTCGAGAATAACCAGGCTATAGAGGCTGCGGCTGTCAGAATCGGCCGTGTTCGTAGTGAGAGCGTGGGAACCCAACGAAGATTGTCTAATATGCCAATCGGTTGGCCGCGACAGAGCCCAAACGTATCCAGTGGTATATGGCTTGACACTCCGGAACTCCCTTCACCTACATGGCAAGGGTTAGGACTTAAAGGGGATATACATGGTGCTTCTGATGGGGAATCATGATTTCAGGGACCGGCGTTGGTTTTGGGATGACATACGAAGCGCGATTTTTACATGAGATGCACGATATTCTGGCGTCAAAGCCACGGACTGAACATAGTTTTCGACAACTAGAACCACGACACACTTATGCGCATGGCGTGTGCGCAGTATAAACACGATTAGAGAGTGTATAAATTCCAACCCAAGGCGTATATTCCTGCTCATGGAAAAAGAGGGTAGAAAGAATGACCTTTCGCTCCGTTCGTATTCAACCGTAACCTCAATTCTACTCAACTCCATCGCCCTGCTTACACGTCTGCAAGACACGCTCCATCCCCCTACTAATGAACTTATCCATGGAGCTGACGGGCATCCCCCACGCCTTCACCCTCTCCATATCCAAGATTCCACACACTCTGCCAAGCCTTTCATCATCAACATCCCAGTCACAAACAGATTAGAGCCCTCAGCGATCTTCTCATCAGTCATATACACCATTTGCAATTCTCTCCCCGTCGCTCTGCCCAACTTTCCCAACACTTTATCCACCGTTGAAAACTCGTCCACCAGCTCAATCTCCTGCTTGTCGAATCTCTCGGGACCCAGAAACGCGGCCGCGCCAAATCTCCCAATCGTGTCCGCATCGACCCCGGTATGTACAATGGCGTCCCGCTGCATGGTCGTCCGCCAACGTCCCTGACTCACTGGTCCACGAGCCCGGTGTACATGCGCACCAGGGGCCGGACGTGGTTGCTCACAATTTGTAAGAGTCGGTACTTTGTGGCAGCGTATTCACAGCTCTCCATTCCGGCGATGGGTGTTTAGTTCCCCTTCACGACGTCGGCCAATTACCAAATCGGGAACTCTGCTAAACAGCTCCGCATCTCGAATCCCGCCGGGCGGAGTTCCGCCGACCCACTTCGCCGGGACGCACCGGCATTTCCTCAATGAGCCTCAGTCTCAACCGTGGTGACACCCGCTCTTATACAAGGACGGGATGCCCGAGTCCATGCAAAGTCAGTCCTCACTGCAAGAGTCGGGGAGGCGGACAGTCTTGTTTTGCTTCTTCTTCCTGCAGGCGTACTGGTTAGGGGTCTAGAGTGCGATGGGAAGCTGGGACTCTGTCACTCGTGGAGCGAGGCCGAGGCCGGTGATGTTGATCGGTGTAAGAGGATGTGGATTTCGAGCCCGCTGGGGATGGAGGAGGCGGAGAGGTAATTTGCAACCAGGGGGGGGTGCGTTGAGGGCATGGGCGAATTGTCATGAAATATCGCCTGTCATGCGATTGCTTGGCTCATTGTTTCGGCGTTGGTTTCGTAATGACTCGCGCGTGAGGCCAGTTGTCATATCTCGGGGCCCGCACCGATGCCAACGACGGGATGAGATGTCATTTTGGCCAGATATCACACATGGCAGGAGAAGACTGTTTTTTGCTTCACAAAATCTCGAGTCTGACTTTGCACCGACTTGGTCTGTAGCCCATGGTTGTGTAGTGGCAAGACTCAAAGAGGTTGAATTGCGCCTCGCATACCGGGTAGGCTAGCCTGCCCCAGAGTTCCATTATCCCTGCGGGACCCTCCGGGTTTATTTAATCATCTACGTTGCCCGACCTAGGCGCCCGGGAGCCTTTCCAACATCGCCTTGTCCATCAACATCCAGCCTGCTCTGGGCCATCGACGTTCCATCAATGACCCCCCGGCACGGCAGGTAGCCAGCTCTTTGGAGTCGACGAAAATGGCCCCCAAAAGACTCGACACAAGCCAGCCCAAGGGTGAGCGCGGTGACGGCGCATCACTCCTCTCCCCCATCGCATACGACGACGACGCAGCGTCCCTGCATTCCCGCAGCGACCAAGACACAGACAGCGATGACGACCAGCTGCAGCTACGGGCGCGAAATAGCCGCGAGCTGCGCGCTGCGGATAGGATTGTTCTCATGGAAGAGGAGGAACTCGACCGTTTGGTCACCACGTCCAGACGGGAACAAGAGCGTCAGCGACGGGGCTCCGGGCTCTCGGTTCCCAGTGCGTTGAACATCTTTGCCCGTCGAGGGAGCTCATCGCAGCTGTCGTCGCCGAACGCCTCCATGGAGAACTTGGTTTCCGAGAAGCGAAAGGCCAGGCGCTCTAGGAGAAAACAGAAGAGGAATAGACTGATCCAGGATGCTCGTCATGGCGAAGACGGCGAATTAATGTACGAGATGGAGGAAGGTGGCATGAAAGACGGCAGCTCCACGGGCGACAGCACCGAACGAGAAGATAGCGGCGAAGCGGATCGACGACGACTAAATCTGGTGGCACAAGCTAGGGACAGCCGCGGCCGTAGTTGGCGCCGATGGGTATTTTGGCATTCACTCATTGCCATTGGATTTGCCATTCTCGTCCTGGTTGCGTGGAAGTTGTCGAGAAATCGTAGGAGTGCCCTGCCCAAGCAGCACCTGGTCAGCAATGGAACGGCCCTCTTCGCCCCAACCACCATCATTCTGAGCTTGGATGGCTTCCGAGCGGATTTCCTGCAGAGAGGGTTTACGCCCAGGCTCAATGCCCTTGTGAAGGAGGGCATCTCGCCGCAGTACATGATGCCGTCTTTCCCGTCTCTTACGTTCCCCAACCATTTCACCCTGGCCACGGGCTTGTATCCCGAGTCGCACGGCATCGTCGCCAACAAATTTTGGGACCCAGACTTGAATGCCGAGTTTCACCACACAGACCCGGCAAGGAGCCTGGACCCCAAGTGGTGGAACGGAGAGCCGTTCTGGGTGACGGCCGAGAAGCAGGGAATTCGCGCGGCGGTGCACATGTGGCCGGGCAGCGAGGCTCCGATCCAAGACACCTTTGCGAGCATTGTCGATAAATACAATGGCAACGAGCCGCTGGACAGCAAAGCCTCCAGGATTCTGGGCTTCCTCGACATGCCGGGAAAGGAGAACCCGGCTGTCGATGTCAAGGATACACGGCCGCAGCTGATCGCGGCGTATGTCCCCAACGTCGACACCGATGGTCACAAGTATGGCCCGAACAGCACGGAAATCATGTCGACGATTCAAAGCGTGGATACCATGATTGATAACCTCTCCAAGGGCCTTGACGCCCGCAACCTTACGAATATCGTCAATGTCATTGTTGTGTCTGACCACGGCATGGCAACCACGGATACGTCCCGTGTACTTCAACTCGAGGACCTGGTTGACACGTCCAAGATTGAGCATATAGATGGCTGGCCACTGTATGGCCTGCGACCCAAGGACGACAAGGATACCCAGCAACTATACGATGGGCTCAAGGACAAGGCCAAGTCCAACCCCAACTTTGACGTCTACCTCCGCGATGTCGACATGCCCCAGCGCTATCACTTCTCCAAGAACCACCGCATCGCGCCGTTGTGGATAGAGCCCAAGGTAGGATGGGCGATTGTCACCAAGGATGAATTCGTGGTGAATGAGGCCAAGGAGAAGGGACTCGTCTACCATCCTCGTGGCCTGCACGGCTATGACCACCAACACCCTCTGATGAGAGCTATTTTTATCGCTCGAGGACCAGCGTTCCCGCACCAGGGGAATAGCAGGGTCGAGCCGTTCCGTAAGTTGACCCCTTTATTTTCTTTCTTTCTTTCTTTTTTAGTTGCCCCTCGCCACGGGAAGCAGCTTCGCTAACACGGCTATCCGCACAGAAAACCTCGAAGTGTACAACATCGTATGCGACTCGCTGGGCATGGAGCCGCAGCCCAACAATGGAACGCTGAGACTGCCGCTGAAGCCAGTCGGCACCCACGATGACACGAAACCACAAGACACGCCCGAGGATCCACCGCCGCAAGAGTCGTCGGCTCACCCTACCGAGTTTGTCCCCACGCGGCCAACCAAACCCCGGCCCTCTTCGCCGGCGATTGGCGTTGATCCGCCGCCGAGCGCATCCGCTTCCGAGCCGTCCTTGCCGGCGGCTGATGCCCATCAGCCCACGCGGCCGACGAAGCCTAAAGCCTCTTCTTCACTGGCAATTGCTGATGATGAGCCAAAACGGCCCACGAGGCCTCCTAAGATATCTAGTACGGGAACACAACCCGCGGCGCAACCCACAGAGGGCAGTGGAAACAGGGACGACGAACAGGCGGCTGATGAGGATGGGTCGCCTGGGGATAAAGCCAAGGGTTGGTGGCGTTGGATTACAGACACGGTCGGCGGGATATGGGATTCCATCACTGGCTCCGGCTCCGGGTAGCTGGATATGTACATATTAATGCTCACTTTGTTCCTTGACAATGCCACTACTGCAGCAACGATGCGCATCTCGTGCAGGTTCCGTCTTAGGGAGCCTCCACCCTTTGACTGACGTGAAAATTGCGGGGGTCCCGGCTCTCAATTTCTCTGAGAAAATCGAGGTGAATTTCACAGAGCCAGCTGCGGAATCTACTCCGTGCCCGCCCACACGCCCGAAGGGACCTGCTCGCCGCAAAAGTACGTACGTAGCCTTTGATATGTGATTTTTCAAAGAATGCAGAATATTTGTGAGGCTAGGCATGCCCGTTTGGCAAAGTAGTTCAAAGCCCGCGGTGGGTTCAACTTACTTCTGGCACACAAGTTACATATCAAACGCCGTCACTGTCCACTGGCGATTGGCATTAGTCAACGACACAACTACACAACTACCAAGGCAGTTTTGATACGAGGCAGGGGTAGCAAATACCACAGGACTTTAAGCAGGAAACCGCGCTCAACGTTGAATAGAGTCCCCGCCAACTATGGCAACTACAGCGCACAATCCTTTCTTCAGATCCTGATCCCATTAAGCATTACTGGCATCATGAGTCATCGGGAGACGAAATCGACCTCTTGGCCGGGTCTCCAAGCGTTGCTCTTGTTGTAAAGGAGAATTAGGACATATATACGGACGGTAGTACTAACTGCATACATCTGTTATATATACGCTGCGTCTGGCCCAGGCTCTCTCATGATAGAATATGCTTCCCTTTGCCTACATCCACACTTCATTCGGCTTACACAACAACCAGTGCAGCAACTGCAAGGGCAAAGGCAGTGGCAGGACCAACAAAAGCGGCACCCGCAGTGACGGGGGTGTTGCTAGGTTGAGGGTTTCCGCCGCTGCCTCCGGAAGGCTGAGGGTTGCCTCCATTACCGCCCGTAGGCTGGGGATTACCCCCGTTACCACCAGTTGGCTGAGGGTTGCTTCCATTGCCACCGGTGGGTTGAGGGTTCTCGTTGTTGCCGCCAGTTGGCTGAGGATTTTCGCCGCTGCTTCCAGTGGGCTGGGGTTTGCCTCCATTACCGCCGGTTGGCTGAGGGTTTTGACTGTTGCCTCCAGTGGGCTGGGGTTTAACCCCGTTACCGCCGGTTGGCTGAGGGTTTTGGCTGTTGCCTCCCGTAGGCTGAGGGTTCTCACCATTTCCACCAGTGGGTTGAGGTTTGCCTCCATTACCGCCGGTTGGCTGAGGGTTCTCGCCATTACGGCTAGTAGGTTGCGGGTTTCCACCGTTGCCTCCTGTGGGCTGGGGCTTCCCAGGAATGGTCACGAATGTAGTTTCCTGTGGAGGTGGAGGAGGAGGAGGGTTCTGGCCGCCAGTAGGCTTGGTAGGCACAAGAGTCTGTGTTTGTGTTTCCTCAACGGGGCAAACAGTGGTATACACGGGGATGACCTCGGTGGTAGTGTGACCGACAGGGCAGTTGGTCACGGTGGGAGGGCATTCGGAAATCGTGTAGGTCTTGGTGGTATACACGGTGCTAGTGGTCATAATAGGAGCCCTAGTAGTTGTAGGCTTAGGGGGTTGAGCAGTCTCCGTAACAGGGCATACTGTGGTGTACACGGGGACGACTTCCGTAGTCGTGTGGCCAACGGGGCAGTTGGTCACGGCGGGAGGGCATTTGGAAATGGTGTAAGTCCTGGTAGTGTAAACGGTGCTGGTGGTCATGGCGAGTGACGTTGTAGTGTCTCCATGCGCTGTCGTAGTTGCCGTCTTTGTGGAAGGAGCGGAAACAGTAGCTGAACCAGAGCCCGTGGATGTGCTTCCGGGAGCCGTCGTGTTTTCAGTCTTGGTGGAGGGAGTAGAAGAAATGCCAGCACCAGAGCTAGTGGTGGCGCCTCTAGTAGCGGTCGTAGTGTGGTGGCCCTGAGTTGACGTCTCAGTCTCAGTGCAGGGTTCCTCGGAAGTGGTAGTGTGATGGTGCTTGCTCGTGGTGTGAGGCTTCTCAGTGGTCCCAGTCTCGGTGCAAGGCTCTTCAGAGGTGGTACTGTGTTGAGGCTCGGTCGTAGTATGATGAGCGTTGGTGGTAGTCTCGGTGCAAGGCTCTTGAGATGTCGTTGTGTGCGGCTCCTTGGTCGTAGTTTCGGTGGTTTGGGCCTTGGTGGTCGTTTGAGGTGGTGTTCCCTTATCAATACAGTTCTTCTCATTGAACTCGTCCTGTGCTTCCTGCAACACCTTAATGAGAGGGGCAGCGAGGTTCTTGGCAATGAGCTGGGCAATGGTAGGAACCTTGGAGACCACGGCGGCAATGAGGGCGTTGGAGCCGATGTTGATATTTATGGTCTGCTCGCGGACGAGAGGACAATAGTTGCCATTCTGAATTACGTCCTTCTTGGCCTTGAGATCCGCGAGCAGAGTCTCACCCTTGGCCTTCATAGCCTTGACGGGGCCCTGAAGGCCGAGAGCGTCACCCAATGTCAGATCGCCCTGAGCATCGACAGTAAGCTTCCCTTCCTGCAGTGTCTGAATGACGGCGGTTGCAGCATCCTGAACTGGTTTAGCATCGGTGGTAAATCCCTTGACCTGAGCATCGAGCTTTTCAAGCCCTTGGCCAACTTTGGTCATGACATCAGTGATGGCATTGATATCGCGTTCAACCACAGCAGCAGCAGGGTCGACGACACCGGCCGCAACGCCGGTAGCCAGACAGGCAACAGCAACGAACTTCATGTCGGCTTGAAGATTAGAGCAAAATACCCCGTACAGATCAGCAGATAACGAGTGACTAGAAGTTGGGATCACTTCAGCAGCTTGAACAGCCGGACGAGTTCTTCTGGCTCAGAAAAGAGTAAAAGCAGTCACTAGAACCAGTCCAGACAGCCGGCGTCCACCACGGGTGCTTTATATTATGTGACTACAACTAATTAACGGGGGAGCATCCAGTGATGGAGGAGTCGAGGACCACTCACATGGCGCTCACAGGGGCACCTGCATCTTGAGAACCCCATGGCGGGCTGTCAAATAAAGGAAGACTGTCTCTCGCCAACAGTAGAAAAGAAGCCATCGACAGGGGGTCCAATCGCAATCAAGAGCAAGCCTCTTGAAGTGGGCTGCATCGTGGTATCTTGAGGGCTGGGCGTACATACAACTTGGATACGGATACCCATCCCTGGGTAGTCGAATGCTACGAATTATCTCATCGGGTGAAAAGCCGAAATCGTGATGCCCCGGGTCTATGATGCTCGTCGTAGCGAGTTCGAGTTGAATTTAGACAGGCCATTACCTTGAGCTGACGGTCGGATTGCTCGGGAAGCCCGCCCCAACGTCGGCAGCGTCGTCTTCTTCAGTATACATGCCCGCATCTCTGGAAGGTGACGTTTGTCGAATGGTGGAAATCGTGATGCTTGATGCACCGTTACGGTTTCCCCGGTGGAGTCGCCAAGGTGGTCATCGGTCTGCAGCCACCAGCCACCAGACATGGATGATTATTCGTTCCTGCAGGGGGGATTGTCAGGGCCATGCAGGCCAAAGACCAACATTGAAGGATCGGCGTGTCTTCCGGAGGCTTACATCAATTGTACTGACGAGGTGACGGTGCCTGTCTTCCGCGGCCTTTGCCACATTTGGCCCCTGACTGTGACTGATGGTGTCAGCCTTAAGTCAGGAACTATCGAAGGTCTTTTAGTGCATCGATATCGCTTGGCTGTTTTCCGTAGGTGCCGACGACGCCATATCGATTGCTTGTTCCTGCATCAAGCGGCAGGGCGATCCTTGCCACCCGCAAACGGCCAGACGCGTCCCTGGGCTCGCAAGTCACAGCCGTCAAGCGGATGTGAGAAATACTCCGTAAATCGTTCGTCAAGAGCTCAAGCGAAGGAAAATTTTTTGTTCAAATGAAAGCTTGATCGGGGCCAACTACCCGCACGACTCCCCCGCGCGGAGACTTGCCAGTGGGCCTAGACTCTCTAGAGGTGGGAAGATCGCGGGGGAAGCCAAGAAGTCGAGTCAGCTGTCGTCTGAACTCCGGAGCGGTTCCACGTCCTTGCCCCTGACTACAGAGATCAAGAGGGGCGCGCTAGCAGCGAGACCTCGCTTGACGTCTTTTCCAAGATGCCATCACTCTCGGCTGCCCAGCTTCGATTGTATGCTCTAGTCATGGTCCGTTCAACTTCTTCCCCCTCATGTCTACCAGACTCGATATTTGGTTTTGCCTAATTTCTGCTCTTATCCGCCCGGGCTCCCAATGCATGGTGCGGCGGTGCGCCTGGGCCCTGTCCATGCCTCTCTGTCCCGCCGTCTCTCCCGCCTTCGCTCTTCCACCCGTCAGACATATCATGGCATGTTCAAAAGTGGCCGTACTTGCATTGTGGCTGCATTCAACTGTCCACCCGCCCACTGCACCAGTTTGCCATGTATGTACGTAATTTCGCTATTCCGAGGCAAAGTGGCAAGGAGCCTCCCTAACCCCGGCACCGTCCATGGCACCGTGTCATCGGCATGACTTGGCTAACCTGGTACGGGGTATCTCCGTTCTCAACAGCAAGGATTGAGCAAAATGCCCCGCGATCCGGATTGTCAAGGACCCAGGCGCCGGACGGCTTGCCGGCGTGCACATCATTTCCTGGGCGTCTCTAGCTGTCATATTTTAGTGCCTCGTATTGGATAGCGCTCCATTAATGACTTTTTGGCGAAAGTGCGGCTCGGATACGCTAACTTGAGTTTAGGGTCGCCTGGCCCTTTCGGCTCGCGGGCTCGACTCGTTGATGGACCAGACGTAATAATCGTGAGCCAACACCTAAAATATGTGGGGCGGGCTCGATTATCCGACAAGCTGAACTGTTAAACTACAGTGAGATGCAAAAATATTGAGTAGACCAGGTACCAGGCTATTGCGCTCTATTATACAATGATGATTCATGATGCTTGTTAAGAAACAAATATATTATGCTACAGCTTGTAGCTTGCAAAGCTGACTTCTTGCTAATAAGAGGGCACATGCATACTGGTGGAGATTCCCGCAGAGCCTACATTCTCGCGGGCTTATTGTCGACTGGTGTATCACGAGACGTCCTGGTAGCAAGACACCTTAGCCCGGATGATGGATGACGCAGGGTTGAGCATTGACGGCAAACACAAAGGAAGCATTCGTATCTCGCTATAGCATCTAGTCTTTGAGCGATGAGGTGAAAGAAATAACCGACATGTTCGCTCCATATAAAACCTTGCTACAATGCTGACTAGAGTTCCCAATTTCTTCCAATGACTTGTGGACATTTTAAGAGCTGTTTAAACCTAGCCTCGTGCAAACCCAGCTCTACGGAAAATGACGCGACGAGGGGTAAACGAAACTTCAACGTCGGACTAAATCATGATAAGGGTTAGCTACCAAGTTTGTTTTCTGGGGACAGATGTTACTATTGACTAAGCAGAGTGGGGCGCTGCTCTGTCCTGATGCTTAAATTTTATCAGTGTCATGAGTTTGCGTGGTGGGAACGAAGAGAATACTACTAGTAAGTATTGGGCAAATATCTCACGTTACGATGACTATTTCGTCCTTTGGATCGGTAGTTGCTCGTCATCCAGAGGTCAGTTCAAATTCAGATTGCATGGTGCTTGAAGCAGCAGTACATGGGGTATACTTGGAAGGCACTAGAACAATAGAACACAAAGGCTTCCATTAGTTAATAGAAGGTGTACAAATACAAATATTATTGTCCATTTTACACTTTGCAAGTTCACAAGCGAGTGAAGTCGCTGGCTGTACTCTGTAGTCGTAGCCTGCAAGGCACGGGACCCACATTTCTTGGACATGCTGCCAATGGTAGTCGCGTTCTAGACGCGTCACACGAGGCTAATCCCGCGCGCCACCAATCGATAAGGACTCGGGTCAATTAAACTTGTTTCGTTGTCATCACTTGTGAGAGCAACGCATTTGAGGTGTTTGGCCAGCCAGCTGCTTCAACAAATCGTGCGCTCCGCAGTGCGTTCGTTTCTCTGGTACAGCGAGCCGTCTACAAATCCAGCTGTTTCCGTGACGTGTCGGGGCGGTGCTAGGTTCCACAGCTCGCCTCATTGTCTGAAGTGCACGGATGCCTGCGTCTTGGTTGCCTTGTTTGCAGGACTCTGAGGGGTGGATATGGCAAATCCATCAACCATGAACCGTCGAGTCGAGGATGCAATAGAGGAGTTGACCGTGCAACAGGTCTTACTCAGCTCTCTGGAAGGCCAAACATGGGACGGTGTCGAGGAGGAGCGGAACATAGTCCTTCGGAATATTGAACGCCTGAAGGGCCGCATCAAGAAGCTGAGGCGAGAGGCACAGGCACAAGCACACACCGACGAAAAAACTGGTGAGTCTTGTTCGTTCATGATCTGTATCATGTGCGTTGCTTGATGCCAGCAGCAGAACTTGAAACCTTGTGACATCACTCTCATTACGGCCTAACCCTCTTTCTTTTAGATGTTGTTCGCTCTGCATCACAAGCGCAATCTCCATCCGACTCATCAAACAGTGAGTGCGTTGTTTGTTTTTTCCATGTTTCTATGCTCTAGCAAAGCCGTCTCTACAACCAAAGCTCGTGAAGTTATTCACGTTCTACACAGTCGACCGGTGTGAAATGCCTGTCATGTTTCACCGGGCCACCAGACGAACTGTTTGTACCCCATTTCCGGATCACAAGACTCAAATTTGCATCTCCTACACCCCACTGCATTTCGATATCTAATCTTGCCAGCTGGTATGGACTGTATCGTGCCAGCTGCATGATCAGGCAAGTGTCCGAGAACGGCGGCAGTGAATGTGTCCTTGCACAACGCACACTGATCGTCACGCGGAGCAGAGTCAAACGTTGCTACGAGATGAGATAGTAGCAGCATCTCCTGCATCTTTTATACAAGCATCTTTCCGCATCCCTAACCGATGAGCATACAGAACTTTCGTGCCCTCAACCCATGACCCCAGTCGCGACAGGCGGGCGCTCGATCAGGATGGACTCTTCCTCCAGTTATCACGACATCTGGGATAGCCCATCTTCAACATCTTTACCAAGTAGAAAAAGGGATCTTCGAGCAGCCGATGGCTTGACAGTCGATGGGCAGAATAAGTCTAGACGCACGACTCCTATTCCCGGAGTCAAACATTCCTCCACCCCTTCGAGGCAAGCCATGGAGTATAACGACACCGAACCTATTGATATCATTGATCTCACTGGGTATGCCTGCGCTTGCCGCCATGCAATTACTTGCTCACATGCTAACAACAACAGTGACGATGTCGACTTCGATTCCACCATGGTCGCCGAACAAATCCGACAGCAGCAGCGGCAAGAACGGGAGAACCGAGATAGGAAAATGGCGATGCAACTTGCTAGTCAATCCCCCGTGGTACCGTCGACGTCCTCGGACATGGCTTCCGACGAGATGGACGCTTTTTCGAGGATCATGGCCACGGAGCGAGCCAACACAAGAGGACCAACAGGATGGAACTGGCAGTCTTTGCCGGCATCTAGTACTCAAACACCAATGCCACCCGCAACTATAAAGGGAGCCTCAACGGCAGGGCCGTATGATCTGAGCTGGGACAATCCAAGCCCATGGGATAGATCTCCTGTTCCAATCCCGGCCTCGTTACCTAGTAATGGATTCCAAGTTGCGGGCATAAACTCACCTAGTGGAAATCGCCAGAGCCCCTCAGGGTTCAATGCTCAGTTAAATTCCCCATATTCTACCATGAGACACCAGCTTTCGAATCAGGCTATTAGGAATGCCTTCCAGCCTCTCTCATCATCGAGAGTTATTCCATTCAATGGGGTTTCATGGCTCCCGGGAAAGAATGGCTCTAGTATTGCAAACATCATCGAACAAACCAGCACGTTTGATTTCGCAAACGGGCTTGATACATTTGGTAATCCACTGCCTAGTCGTCTGACAAATGTACTCCTAGGCGATGCTAATGACTCGCCTGTGACGGGAAAGGAGTTGGATGACTTATTGGCGAATATTCGCCCCGACATAGATATTCCAGAGCATAATCGCGGGGTTGGTCCGCCTGGGCTTAAGTTTGCCCTCTACCGCCACCAAGAAGTCGCTCTTACCTGGATGAAACAAATGGAAGAAGGCACCAATAAGGGTGGTATCTTGGCCGACGACATGGGACTAGGCAAGACAATTTCCACGCTATCGCTCATGCTTTCCAACAAGTCCAGTTCTCGTCCAAAGGTGAGTTACGTATAATCTCACCATTATCTCAAGACACCTCACTTACATACAGTGTAGACAAACTTAATTATTGGCCCTCTTTCGTTGATTCGACAATGGGAAGAGGAATTGCAAAAGAAGACCAAGCTTGCGCATAGATTTTCGGTGTTTGTGTATCACGGCAAAAAAGCGACGACTGATGAGCTCCTAAAGTATGACGTTGTGCTTACCACCTATGGCACTTTGGCACAGGAACTGAAGCGCCGCGAGAAATTCATTGAAGAAAACAAAGACAGGAATATTGACTTTAATGATAAATCTTGTATGGCCAAGTTTCCGCTGCTACACCCGGAGAAAGCAGTCTTCCATCGCGTCATCCTGGACGAAGCGCAATGTATCAAAAACAGGAATACCCAAACAGCAAAGGCTTGTCATAGCTTAAGAGCGACTTATAGGTGGTGTTTGACTGGCACCCCGATGATGAATGGCATTCTCGAGCTTTATTCCCTCTTGAAATTCCTGCGTATAAAGCCGTATAATACCTGGGAGAGCTTCCGCCAGGTAAGCAATCAGATTGCCGTGTGGGTTTGGGACTATCTGAGCTAACATCCGGGCAGACATTTGGAACCTTATTCGGCCAGAGAGGCGACCCTAAGAGCATTGCCATGAACAAGCTTCGAGCACTGCTCAAAGCAATAATGCTTCGCCGAAAGAAGGACTCCAAGCTAGACGGCAAGCCAATCTTGCAACTTCCTATGAAGAGGGAGCATGCTGTATATGCGGAGCTATCCGCGGACGAGCGAGACTTTTACAAACAACTGGAGGAGAAGGCCCAAGTGGTTTTCAGCAAGTACCTTCGAGAGGGGAGTGTTGGAAAGAATTATTCCAACATCCTCGTGTTGCTTCTTCGACTTCGGCAAGCATGCTGTCATCCTCATCTCAATTTGGACGTCGACGATGCAGTCAATCCCGTCAGCAGTGCTGATGTGGAGGAACTTGTCAAGCAGCTGGATGCATCCATTGTAGAGAGAATCAAGGGTGTCGAAGCGTTTGAATGCCCGATATGTTATGATGCAGTACAATCGCCATCATTTTTCATACCCTGCGGCCATGACAGTTGCAACGATTGTCTGTCTCGCATCGTAGACAATGCCATCTCGCAGAACCTCCATGAAGGCAACGAGAGTGACAAGGCTAAGTGCCCTGTCTGTCGAGGTGTGTTCGAGCCAAGAAAATGCTTCACCTATGATTTATTCAAGAAAATCCATATGCCGGACGCTCTGGAATCGTCGACGAAAATCGAACCAGGGTACGATGACTCTGGCGAGGACGAGGAAGACGGTTCAGAACAGGGGAATTCGTCGGATGAACTTGACAGCAAAGGGAATCTAAAAGGATTTATTGTCTATGACGACGACGACGACGAGCTTGCCGACATCAAACACCTGACAAAGGAGGGCTCCGCCCGTGACACGAAGGCGCGTAAACGGACCAAGAAGACTAAGAAAAAAGACAAAGGGAAGGGCAAAGCCAAGGAGAAGAAGGCAGACGTGAAGCCATCCATGCTCAAGAGCCTTCGTCTAGAGGCAGCCAAGAACCACCAAGCATATAAGCGATATATGGCATACCTACGCAAGACGTGGATGCCAGCAGCCAAAGTCACGGAATGCATGAAGCTGCTCAGGGAAATCCGAGAAACCGGCGAAAAGACCATCATCTTTTCCCAGTGGACGCTGCTTCTAGATCTCCTAGAAGTAGCCATGTGGCACGAGCAATTCCCAGACAAGCCCGTTCGGTACGACGGCAGCATGACCGGGGACGAACGCAGCAACGCAGCCAAGGACTTTAGAGACCGGTCCGAGTGCAACGTCATGCTCGTGTCCCTCCGCGCTGGCAACGCAGGCCTAAACCTCACGGCCGCGAGTCGCGTCATCATCATGGATCCCTTTTGGAACCCGTACATTGAAATGCAGGCCATCGACCGGACCTACCGCATAGGACAGCAGAAGGAAGTAGAGGTGTATCGGATCCTGACGCAGGAGACGGTAGAAGACCGCATCGTGGCGCTCCAGAACAAGAAGAAGGAGATTGTGGAGGCGGCGCTCGACGAGACGGAGAGCATGAAGATTGGTCGGCTGGGCGTTAGTGAGCTTAAATTCTTGTTTAATGCGCGCTGAGGAGCACGGATGCCTTGTTTTTGCATGGACTGGCTTTGTGGCCTTTGGAAGGGCCTACAACGTGAATGGGGGGGTTTGCGGATTACGGAGGCACGGGAATTAGATGCATGCGGGACTTGGCTATTTGGCTATCATGCGGATTCTACGATAATGACGCTACAATAATGCATCAGCTTATATAGACAATATATTGCTCTTTTTTCCAAAGTCAACCATCAAACAGGGCACTGATTATAATCGTATTGGGTATTCTCATCTACAAGCTACTCTGCTTTTCTTTTCCGTGGTGTCAAAGCATTGCTGTCGCCATCCATATCCCCTTGGCGCTGTGTATATTCCCGGGTCAGTTGGACTATTCCTCCTCGACGGCGACCGGCCCGTGGGTTGTCTAAGGCCTAGGCCTGCTTGCTTCCCGAGCCACCACGTCCTCTAGCCTTGTGGGCTCGCTGTCCAGATGGGCCGAGTACGTCCACGACTTGGTCTCCCCCTTGGGATTGTTTGAAAAGCTGCTCGTCAGCACCAACGCGACGGGCTGCTTGGCAATTGTGAACTGCAGCGCGCGGGAGTCGTCTTCGGGGTCGCGGATAGACGTGCCGCTCTGTATCCATTGCGCTGGACTCGGGGACGCGGATAAGGCGTTTAGGAAGTGGAGGGTTACGGCACGCTCAGTGGTGGTGCGGATGTAGCTGAAGAGGGCTTTGGGGTTGGAGTAGCCGTCTGCGTAGGGGGCGCAGATGCCCTGCAGGGTGGAGGACGGGGGTAGGGCGACCTGGTAGAATGTCGTGGTGACGGGGAAGAGGAACGTGCGGCCGCGGATGGTGAGCGATGCGTTGGGGAGGATGGTGAATGTGATGTTGAACTCTATCGTTTGGAGGATGTTTCGGATGAGGGATTGCGCGCCGGCCAGTTGGTTTGGTCCCTGTGACGAGGGGTCGGCGGCGGAGAATGGCGTTGTTTTGAGGGTGAATGAGGCTGGCAGGCCGGACTTTTGGAGGGCCTTGGTGATGGAGCCGATGTAGGTTGTGCATGAGAGGACGGCGCGGGTGGATGCCATGCAGGTGATGACGGGGCGGAGGAGGGCGTAGACTTGCTGGCCGCGGGAGCGGGAGATGTGCGGTGGTATGGGGCGGATTCTCATGAGTTCGTTGTATCGATGGGCGTAGCTGAGGAGGACGTGGAGGGAGATGAAGATTGCTTCCGCAATGGAGTTGTCGGGCAATGAGTCGTCGGCCACGGGGCACGAAGTGAGGGGGACAAGCTCGAGTACGATCTTGGAGGAGGAGTCCACGGAGCAGGTTAGAGTTGAGCCTTCTGGTCGGACGCCGTATGCTGCTAACGTGCGGGCTTCGCGGGTCAGTTCGTGCCAGAGCTCTTGAGAAAAGATGGTGTTTCGGGCCTCAAGGACACGGGACTCCAAGGAGGCGTCGTCATGGGCGCGGCGACGGGGAACCGATCGGCCAACCACTTGGCCGTCTTTTTCGTATGTGACTACTAGTCCTTCTGACACACCTCCTAGCCGTCCAAGGTCAAGCTCTACTGAGCCGCTATCGCCTCTTCTCATAGGTGCGAGGCCGTTGTTTTTGAACTCGGGAGAAGCTGGAATCCGTTAGCATGAGGATGGGTGTAAATGCTGACAGGAGGAGCGGGTTGAATCGACTCACCTTCTGAGAAACCAAACTTTACGCCCAGAGTATGGCGCTCATGAGGTACCCTGCAAATAGACCAGCCAGACTTTTTGACAGCCATGACGTCCTCCCAGTATTTACTCTCCGCATCGACCTCTCGTTGCAGAAACTTGCCAGCCTCGTCGGCGGCATCTCGCGCCTGGTTGATCTGCATGAGCGTCCACCCAGTGGCGACTTCTTCCTCGTCCTTTTCCTTGTTGACGTTCAATATTGGTTCGTCCAGCTTATCGGCACCCAAGGTCCCTATGCCCACCATTTCTCGCAGCTGCTGAGAAAGGGTTAAGCCAGCCTGGGTTGGATTTTGCTTGGATAAGAGCAGGGAGAGGGAATCGAGGGTTAGCATAGCGGTGTTGCCGGCAATCCTACGCGCCGGTGTTAGCCTTGAAATTTCTGTAGACTCAGGAACCGCATCTAGGCTGCGCACTCTATATTCTTCAAGACGTCCATGCGCACAAGGGCAGCATCTTTCACAGGCTCCTCGTCGTGGCCTAGGTCGGACATGTCCACATCCTCTGGGTCGGTGTCGGCCCCATTGACGACTTGATTTGATTTGATCTCATCTTGAATTTTGTTCTCTGTCACATCACGAAAGCCGCCGGACTGTGTATTGACGCGCGCAATGAACTCGGCGAGGTTTTGGGGGGCCTTGTCGGCGACGGGGAAGGGTCGCAAGGACAAGGGAGGTCCGTCGGGTGAAGCCATGGCTCACGTCACCTCGATGGTGTAGGGGAGATGAGACAGCACATCCGGGGATAGTGAGAGGATCGAAATTGGCCGGTGGAGGGCTAGGATTAGGTGTCGACGGTTGACCTGCTTCGAGATTCAATGTTGCCTGTGGCCGTTGACATTCAGCCTTGCGAACTGGGATTGTGGATTGCGCATGCATGGGGAAGGACAGCCACACCAGTTAAGCCACACTGTTGACTGGGGCAGGATTCAGGAAGAGAGTGGTTGTGGCTTGGGGCTAACAGATCATGGCCATCACCAATTGCCGCTGACAGTTGAAGCATCGAAATAGGCATCGAAACATGAGCTGATTTTTCACGTGGCACAGCTCTTTGTCGTTGTCGACTTCTGTGTGAGGCTGGATTAGGTCGCTTCAAGTGGTGTGGAGCGCAGCATTCCGTATGGCTCCAAGGCCACACAGTTGCATCCCAGCAAGGATGAGCCAACCGCCAGTGTCAATAATCACGTCGGAGCAAGCTGGTCAAGTCCATTTCGATGAGCATCTGCATTTACGTGTTTCAATATTTGCCCCGTGTTTGATTGGGAATGGCTGGTGAGGCCCTAGTGGACGGCGGCCAGAATGAGGCCGAGCAATGGTCCGGAGGTCCAGGGAATAGCGTCAGTGTTGGAAGCCCTCGGGGCGCACCAAAAGAAAAAAACCCTCACTCAAACCCATGGTCTGGTGCTTCGTGTGGCGGTTCGAGCAAGTGGCGCCCCCAAAATCATAATGCCCTCGCACTGACCTGTCAGTGACCCTGTCAGCGACGACGGAAAGCTAATGCTGGTGGAAGCTATCTAGCTCCTCCAGATGTCCATCAACGCAAGTTGCAAGTTGCCCTGGACGAATGAAGTCACGTATAGTCAATGTATGTAGTAACATGTGACACTAACAGATTGCAAGCTACGCCTCACCTTGCCGCAGACGGGATTGGCGTCGATGGCTGTCCTGCCTTCCAGCGCCCAGCGCCCGACGCTTTTGTAATGGAATTGATAAATTGACAAGACAAGCCGTCTACGTAGGAGCTCCAGATGTCCAAGTGCCCCTCCTCAACCCTGCCTCCTGGTGTCTGGTGAAGCTTGCTGCCCCTCATTCGCCCTCACTCGTCCAGTCTTCAACCTCTTCGAGACAACCACCTGGAGCTTTGCACACAGCAACCCACCTTCTTTTTCCCGCCTCTGCCAAGCATCCCTTTGGGGTCTCCTTTGACGCCGCCATCTCCTCTGCCGGCCGCTTCGATTGACCTGCCATCGATATTGACCCCATAAATGCCCAGCGCGGCTTACCTACAACTCTTTGCTCAACCCATCGATACTCTACTTGCGCCATTACGAAATATCCTACTCGCCCTCTGGCGGGCTCTCTTCCTCCGTCTCAGCCCGTCCGCTGCGACATCGACCCTGACAAGTCCGCCACGAACACGCTCTCCAGCCATGGCCGCTCCGAAGAAAAAGATTGCCGTCATGACCTCTGGGGGTGACTCCCCAGGCATGAATGGTGTTGTTCGAGCTGTTGTGCGAACAGCTATCCACATGGATTGCGATGCCTATGCCGTCTACGAAGGATACGAGGGCTTGGTGCGAGGAGGCAATTTCATCAGGAAGATGGAATGGCACGATGTTCGAGGCTGGCTCTCCGAGGGAGGTACGCTTATCGGAACTGCTCGCTGCATGGCTTTCTACGAGCGACCGGGGCGCTTGACGGCCGCCAAAAACATGGTCCTGAACGGCATCGACGCCCTGATTATCTGCGGAGGAGATGGCTCACTCACCGGCGCCGACAGATTCCGGTCCGAATGGCCGTCATTGCTGGAGGAGTTGGTGACGAGTGGCGAGCTTTCCGAGGACCAGGTTGCTCCCTACCAGCACCTCAACATCGTTGGCATTGTTGGTTCCATTGACAACGACCTCTCCGGCACCGACGCCACCGTTGGCTGCTACTCCGCGCTGTCACGAATTTGCGAAATGGTCGACTACATTGAGGCTACCGCCTCGTCTCATTCCCGTGCCTTCGTCATCGAGGTCATGGGACGACACTGCGGGTGGCTAGCTCTTTTGGCCGGAGTCGCAACAGGTGCAGACTTTGTCTTCATCCCTGAGCGTCCTCAAGAGCACGACTGGAGAAAAGACATGCGTTTGGTTGTCAATCGACATCGAAAGCTCGGCAAGCGCAAGACAATTGTCATCGTCGCCGAGGGCGCCCGCGATAAGGACGGCAACAAGATTGTCCCCGAGGAAATTAAGGATCTTCTGGCCGACAAGGCGGAGGGTGGTCTCGGACTTGATACTCGCATCACTACTCTGGGTCATGTCCAGCGCGGAGGTACGGCAGTTGCCTACGACCGCGTGCTCTCTACGCTTCAGGGTGTGGAAGCCGTCCACGCCGTCTTGGAAGCCACCCCCGACACCGAGACTTGCTTCATTGCCATGAACGAGAACAAGATTGTACGCAAGCCGCTGATGAAGGCTGTCCAAGAAACCAAGGAACTGGCCGAGGCTGTCGATGCAAAGGACTTTGAGAAGGCCATGTCGCTGCGTGATGCCGAGTTTGCCGACCAGTACAATTCGTACATTACAACGACCAACGTCATGATTGACGACCACAAGCTACCCCATAAGCACGTGAGTGTTGGAAAGCTGACCTGACTCCTGGGATGTGGAAATACTGACATGGGACCCAATTACTTAGCGCATGAAGGTTGGCTTCATCAACGTTGGCGCCCCGGCAGGGGGAATGAACGCGGCGGTGCGAGCAGCCGTTGCGTACTGTATCGGTCGAGGACACGAGCCGATTGCCATTCATAACGGATTTGCAGGCTTTGCGCGTCACCACGACGATAAGCCCGTGGGCTCTGTCCGACCGTTTGACTGGCTCGAAGTAGATGGCTGGGCGAGTAAGGGTGGCTCTGAGATTGGCACGAACCGTGAGCTGCCAGAAGAATCGGGCATGGAGCTCATTGCCAACTTGATTGAGCAGTATGAATTTGATGCCCTCTTCATCATTGGGGGTTTCGAGGCCTTTCACTCTGTGGCCCAACTGCGAAAGCACAGGGACGAGTACCCTTCACTCTGCATCCCCATCTGCCTCCTGCCCGCGACCATCTCCAACAACGTGCCGGGCACCGAATACTCTCTTGGATCGGACACGTGCTTGAATGAGCTCGTGGGTTACTGCGACAAAATTAAGCAGTCTGCGTCTGCCACTCGTCGACGAGTGTTTGTCATTGAGACGCAGGGCGGTCGCTGCGGCTACGTTGCCACGCTCAGCGGGCTGAGTGTTGGGGCGTCGGCAGTCTACATCCCAGAAGAGGGAATCAGTCTCTCCATGCTCAACGCGGATGTCAACCATCTCAAGGAGGTGTTTAAAAACGACCGTGGGCAGTCCCGCGCGGGTCGTCTCATCCTGGTCAACGAAAAGGCGAGCAAAGTGTACGATGCCAAGCTCATTGCCAACATTATCCGCGAGGAAGCCCACGACCGGTTCGAGAGCCGTGAAAGCATCCCCGGACACGTGCAACAGGGCGGTGTTCCATCCCCCATGGACCGCTGCCGGGCGGTTCGGTTGGCCATCAAGTGCATCCAGCACCTGGAGGACTTTGGCTGCAACGCCCATAACCGCGTCAAGAAGGACCCCCACAGCACGTCGGTCATTGGCATCCAGGGCTCCGAGGTTGTGTTCACGCCGGTGAAGGCGCTGGAGGAGCAGGGGACGGACTGGCCCAACAGACGGCCCAAGGCTGCCCACTGGCTAGAGGTGCGTGACGTGGTGGACATGCTGGGCGGTCGGCCTGACTATCCCAGACCGGAGAAGAGTCTGACGGGGTTGATTGCCAAAGACACCAAGAGGGGCATTGCCTGAGAGCAAGGCGCTGGATCAAGAGTGTTGGTTGGGGGGGTGGTTTAAACCTAAACGAAGCAACTACAACTCGACTCGTTTCGTGCATTCATCTTATCGCTGGCGTTGTTGCAGGATTGGTGTACTTGTCGGTTACTCTTTATGGTTACAGTAGAGTTATAAGAACTACTAGTCCTACCGGCAAGGTACCGACCGCGTGGGCGCGAATCTGCTTTTGAACCCGTACACTAGCTCCCGTACATTTTAGGATATGCACACCCATCTGGGTTCCGGCAGTAGAAACTACTACTACTACTACAGAGTACTACTGCTGCTACTCTGTTGGAGCTCGTGCAGGCGTCAACGGCACAAGGGTCCAGTGCGAGGGGCCAGCTCGATGTCCGTCAGATTGTACGGGCGTCAGGAGTGAATACTATCTATCCCCGGGTGACTTGCATTACGCCGCTTGCCATGTGACGACCAGCAGACTATTCTCACCAGTCTGCTCACCTGCCAGTGACGGCTGAAGAGCAAAAATCAGGGGCATCCATCATCCAAACTAGTCAAGTGACGGTCTCTCACACCCACCAGTCGTGCGTGGGGGATGGGCAAAGGCCGTCAACAGAGCAGATGACAGCGTGGCATATTTATCATGAATACTATTATTTTTCTGTAAAAACGGGTCCGATGCCCAAAGGACCAAGAGAGACGAAATGTCATCCGTCCCATGCATCCCCGGCGGACGGGCAGCAGGGCGGGGGTAAGGGGGGGATAAACAAGCATTACGGGATAATGCGGTGGCTGCACAATTGCGTCAGTATTCGGACATGGCCAGACGGAGCATTTTTGGGATCGGCGGCGGCCCCAAAACTTGGCAACTTGGCGGACGGAGGGCAGAGTTGACGGCGCAGGGATGGGGACGTGGGAACATGGGCGTCAAAACGTACTTTGACGAGTGGACTTGGTCAGGGGAAAGAAGAGAAGGAAAGGAAAAAAAAAAGACGTCTTGCCGCTTCAAATTGCCAAAGACTGGTGGCAAGTTGCAGCCGACAGGCATCAACGGGCGCTGTCGGGACCTGGTGTCGTTTGAAACGGGCAGCGCTGACTGCTCAGACGACGCGGTCGAGTGATTGGGCAGACGTGTCGATGCTGTCCTGGCCCGCGGGCATGGATTGGCGTTGACGTCTGGTGTGGTTGGTTTCTCGCAGACACGAGGCGGGCAGTGGCGGCGTCGAGGCCAGCAAGACTGGACTTGACTTGACTTGACTTCAAATAACGGCAGGGCGAAGGGATGGGGGCCGCGTGTGTATTGACATATGTACATGGCTTGCATTGATGGCTCTTTGTCCTGCGCTGGCCTGCGCAAGCTGGTCCTGCGACGCTGTCTTGTTTCTATTTTCTAAAGCTGTCACTCTTGGGCCCTTTCCCGCCGCAGCGACGACTTGGCATTGATTGTATTTGATGCGTCGCGCGTTGGGCTCCGAGCCTCTGTCTGTTCTCGTCGCTTTGGGCCGTGCCGGTCCGCCAGCTCCACACGTACGGTCCGCCCCTGCGCCCCTCGCGGGTGACACTGGTCGTGCTGGTTTGGCGCTCACGTCACTGCATGTGCGCTCTCTCGCGTGCATTAATGTCATTACATCAGGCGTCCAGCCTCCTTCTTTTCCTTTGCCCATCCAAGCAGAGCGATATTTTCGCTCGTGAGCTTTTCCTTGCGCCAAAGTGTAGCGTTTGCTTGCAGGCGGTGCCTCTTCTGTCGACTTTTGACTTTTTTTTTTTTCATCTCCTCTCGACAGGCGCTCTTGTTGTGCCGTGTCTGCCTTGGGACGTTTAGGACGGCCTCACCGATCCACGATCGCTTAACGAGGCGTCGGTGCCTGGAACTTGAAAGTCGCTGCACCTCGACGGGCTGCCTCCTAGTCCTAGATTGACCAACGGGTTTGCAATCTTGGGCCTACTTGGACCAGAGTCACGACATTATTTTTTCTCTCCCTGCCTTTTCTTCTTTTAATTTTATTTTCTCCTCTCCTCTCTGTCGACCAGCGAGCCTCCCCCTCTCTGCGATATATCTGCCCCTCATTGTCAAGACGTCCCGAACAAAGGAAAACCCATAGTCGCCCAACGCCGCCGCCGCAACCATGTCGCAACGTGGCGCCAGGGCCACCGACTTTGAGGAAAGGGACTACTACCCTGCGCCTCGTCGGTCCGGCACGCGCTTCGAAGAGGCGGATTACCGCACCTCGAGGGTCATGACACGAAGCCCTCCGCCGCGCGAGCGAGAGTCGGACCGTGGCATCTCCTTCCTGAGAGATGACGCCCGAAGGTCCGAGCCGGGACAGATGGTCCTTCGCAAGCGGGACGTGGAAACCTGGGATGTGCACCGGAGCCCGAGTCCGCCCCGAGTCCGTGAGCAGCGCATCGTCCACCGACCGAGGAGCGAGTCGCCGCGTTATCATGACCATGAGCACGAGCGTTCGAGGACGAGGGTCGTCGAGAGAGAACGGGAGAGGGTTAGGTCGCCGTCTGCCGTGAGGATGAGGAGCCCCAGCCCGGGCGTACGCTTTGTAGAGCGGAGGAGGAGGAGCCCGAGCCCTCCCGTAAGAGAGCATATCCGCACGAGAATCGTCGAGAGGGAAAAGGCCAAGGAGCCGAGTCCCAGCCCGAGTCCCAGTCCGCCACCCGTGATACGGGGACCGACCATCGAGAGGGAGGTCATCACGCACTACACTGACGTTGATCACGGTACATTGTCCCGCCGCCCGTGCCATGTGCCGCCGACAGAGTCGGACTAATCCGCGTTTCCAGGCGTCATTCGGGCGAGGCCGCCCTCACCGCGGCCGCACACCCACCGCGAACGCGAGACCGACATCGACATCTCCCTCTCCAAAAACAAGACCGAGGTCGACGTCGACATCCACCGCTCCACCAGCCGTCACCGCAGCGGCAGCCACGAGCGGCGCTCGCACTACCACGACGACGAACTCATTGTCCGCGACGGCATGGACCGCCTCCGCATCGACGACGGGCGCCGCTCGCACCGCCGCGCCCGGTCCGCCGCGCCCATGGCGTCCCCCGTCGACGAGGAGGCCGAGTACATGACGGGCAGGATCGACGCGCGCGGCCGCATGGGCGAGGCGTGGCACGGCCACACCAAGGACTGGACCATTGTCGACGTGCCCCCCGGCACGGAGAGGGTGCGCATGGACGGCGTGGGCGGCGCCAGCACCGAGACCAACTGGTCCAAGTACAGCGGCGTGCGCCGGACGACCTTTGTCCCCGAGCGCGACGGGCAGCTCGTCGCCGTGCCGCGCGCGCCGTCGCCCCGTCCGGCGCCCGTCCCCGTCGTCGGCAGGGACCACACCAGCGTCACCGTCTACGACCGCGACCGCGACCGCGAGATCGACGTCGACGTCGACATTGACCGCCGCCCGGGCAAGCCCAAGCCCGCGCCCGCGCCGCTCCCCACGCGCGACATGTGGACCGAGATCACCAAGGACCTGGTGTGCCGCGAGGCCATTGAGCAGATGGGCTATTCGTACGAGGAGACCAAGTGGTTCTTTTACATTATGGAGTATTTGCAATACGTGAGTCTCGACATTGATGTCTTGTCCACCCCCCTTGGCACTTTTTACCTCTTGTCCACTTCCCCCCCTTTTTTTTTTTTGGCAAAGTCTTGTGTATCCGTCAGTCACACACGGCGAGGCTAACACCGATCTCCCCCTTCCAGGACGAGGTCTTCCAGCTCACGCAGCTGACGGAGCGGATTCGCCGCCACCGCCGGCACCACAGGGAGGTGGAGTGGGAGCGCGACTACAGGGACGACTGGCACCACCGGTACAGGCGGCACCACCGCCCGCGCCACGAGTGGGATGACGAGCGCGTCAGGGAGCGCGAGGTCGTGTACGAGTCTCGCGGGCCGGCGAGGGGATACTTTCGATAAAGGGGGGGCGTTCGGGCGCGGGGTGTATATGGCGAGGGGGGGTTGGGGAGGAGGGCAGGCTGTTTTTTATGAAGTTACGATGCATGACGGCGCGGCTAGGATAAATTGATGCTGAGTTTGGCCCTGCGCTGCGTCTGGGTGCTGGCTGGTGCGTGGTGTGACTGGCGAGCAGGGCAACGTTGAAGCCTCCGCCTCGCCCTCGTAGGCTTGCTCGGCGTCAGGCACCGATAATGGCTTCAATATTCCAGGGTGCCGTCCGACTGCGCCGCCGGCTCTAAACGGGGCACCGACGTCCGAGTGTGTCGGGCTGTGCTTGCGCTGCCGAGGACAAGACGGGGCATTCGTTGTGCCGTTTCAGCTGCTAATGCCTTCATTCATGCTGGGGAGCGTCGAGGTTGTCGATCCAGACTAAGGAACGCACGCTGGGTCAAGGCCGCAATCTGCACGAGATGATGGCGTGCACTGGTGCCGCTGACGGGTGACGGGTCCGTCGTGCTGGCGTCCCAAGAGTGAAGGGGCTGTGGGTAGGCAGATGATTTGCCTCGGGTCGGGGCCCGTGTATACGAAATGCCTACATCTCGGTCTGCCCCGTCGCCACGAGGGACATTGGAGTGTGTATGTATGGTCGATGCTCGTGCGGGCATGAGAACGCATTGAGTACAAAGAGAGAATGGGGTCGTCGCCGGGTGGAACGACTGCTGTCTGGTGTGCGACGCGTGCTCCGTCTAGTAGCAATGCGCTGTGCAGTAAATATTTTCCTGGGTGCCATGGCGGTTTTGTGTGCGGCAAGTATATATACTCTGCAATGACTATTTTATGAAGAGACATACGGTTTTCTGTGCCATCACTGGGCTGTCTATGACTGGTCTGCCGTCTTTTCGGCCGGGCAGTTGACGCGCTGGGACGTGTGTACGGGAGCATTTGGATCAGACTCGACTTTATCCAGGGGCTGGTTTGAACCGGCACTGACTTATTGGAAACCAGCTGTTTTGCAAGCTATGCCAATTCTCAACTGCAAACACTAAGAAGCTATATTGGCCATGTAGGTATTGACCCTTGCACCTGACACTGTGCCTTCGTATGAGCACCTTGAGACCACGCGAGAAAAAGTTTTATATTACAAGCGGAGTCAGGTTCGCGGACCATTTCATTGTCTCAGCTGGCAATAAACTACGGAGTAGTATGACAGAATACCTGGCTGGTTTAGGGGGGAAAAGGGGGACTGTCGTAATACCAAGTATAAAATTTGTGCTGCTTGCGCCGGTTGCCGTGGAAGCAGTGGGCGCGGCTGAACTACAAAAACAAAACGAGTCCCCGTAAACAAAAACACTGCTCTGACGCCAAGGAGGCTCATGCGTCAGTATAATGCAATGGGCATGTCGGGAAATCCATCACAAGAGATTTCGATGCGATTCGGAATTACATACCGAGTAACTACATGTGTGTGTATTGCCACGCAGCAACTGCCCAGCAGGCATTAGGGCAGAGTACATGTAGCAGGAACCTGCAGCTGGGCCGGTAACTTGCCCGAAACTACGACGTCTGCCAGGTGGTTTCTGTCTGTCTAGTCGAGGTGTCTGGCGTGCTAGACACCAAGCGGGAACAATGACGCGCGACGGGGACACAGTGCCCGTGAGTGACGGGGGAGATGGGCAGCGCTATTTTGGATCTGACGGGCGCCGGTTGTCTTTTTTGTGTGGTGCACTGGCAACCGGGCGCTGCTGGTGGCGGAGAGAGTGGGCGGGAAAAAATATCCTCCCGCACCTTGTTTGTCATGATGGCGACTGTCATTGGCTGGCGTAGCCCCGTTTTGGAGTCGGATGAGGTTGCACAGTGAGACATTCATGACTCGCACGGGGTTCGGGCTGGCGGTTTGGCAGCATGGCCTTGCCATGAAGGGCTGTGTTGGGCCGACGATTCGGACTGGTGCCGCGGTGAATTCTTGACAGGCGGCCGACCAAAACAGAGTCTGGTCCAGATAGATTACTAGGCATGGATATGGGGCTGCTGGTTCAATGTTGGTGCGCATCGCACCCCCGCTCTTCCTGTCGAGGGCTGTGTACGTACTCCATAGAAACTTGCCATATCTTGAGAAGGGATATACTGGTATGGTGGGAGCGCACAACTGTGCAGGTGCTCCAGCGAGTTCGAGTGAGATGAGAGGGTGGTATGGAGCAGTGGATAAGTGGGAATGACTGCCGGTTGGTCGTGGGAATTGCATATCGCGCCCATGTCGATGCAGACTTTCTGCATTGTTGGGGAGGAGGGGAAAAGTGTGGACACGATAAAAGGCAGAGTGTAATGCGGCAGCAGCGTGTTTCTAGTGCAAACTTCCCCCAACGGCCATGCTGCTATGCGTGGCTCGTTGCAATAGAGACTCGTATTGCATGTCGCGGATCGAGCCAGGCATTTCAGACGCCAGCCGCCTCAATCTCCCCCTGACAAAGGGTTCCGTCTGTTGATGATGGTGAACGATGCTGGTTCCATGTCTGGGCCCGTGGCACAGGGCTTCTCCGCAGAAGGGCCCTGGGGCTGCCTCTGGCGTCGGGGCTCGAGACGTCTGGTGTGTGTTGGCCGCAGACCGCCTTGTGGACGCACATTCATGGCGATGGGTCCCCGTCACTGAGCTTGTGAGGCTGGCGGTTGCCTTGATCGACGGCAGGCACATGGTCCGGCTCGGCCAGTGGCCATCATTGATGTCTGGCACGCTGGACACCGCCGCTTGGGCAGCCTGGCTGCTCGGAACATTCGAGGGCGCATCAGGTCGAAGGGTTCCTACAGCGGTGTGACACCCCCTGGGCGGCGCCCGGGTGCTTGAACCACGCCTGTACTGTGTACTAAGAATCGTCCCAGGTGCCTGCATGTGCAGCGCTGGCTCGGGACTCCCCTCATTGACTGACTGCATATGCCAGCTCCTCCCATATGTTTACATGTAACAAGTACCTCCTAGTTAGGCTTCCCTCGAAACTCTGACCTTTTTGATTCTCGTCCTTCCAACTTCCATCTTCATCCAATCCTTTAATTGCATCTCTTCTTTCCCCTTTCCTTGCTCCGTCTTTAACGGGCACAATTCAAAGCTACAAACGAGTCTGTCAGAACGCACGGCCAGCAACTCGACCAGATTTACGCCCTTGTTTATTTCCACAAGGACCATCCAGAAGACCCCCCCCCCGCCGCAACCGTCAGGTTCGCCCTGCCTGCCCTCCTGCTCTCTGGCAGTTGTCGTCGTTGACGTTACCTCGACCGAGAAGAGAAAGGGAACCAGAAAAAAAAGGCGAACCTGCCAGGCCTGCATACCAGCACGCGGCCATCCACCATCTACCGGCGACCATCCACATCCACGTCCACCACTTGAGGGCAGAAAAAATAACCCCCCCACCCGCCGCGTTTGGGGTCTCCGCCTTTGCCTACTCACACGTGCGACTTGTGGCCGGCCTCTGGCTTCCTTTGAAACATCACTACAATTCTCAACACCACAAGAAGCCGCATGACGAGACGCTCTGCGACCTACAATCATGTCGAGCTCAGAGATTAATCAGGTGCTCGCCAACTCGCTGTCTCCGGGTAGGTTCACACCTCCACTGCCCATCTTTTGGATTCCCCTGGATTCTGGCGACCCCTCGCCTGCCTCAGCGGTGCCCTTTTCTGCTCCCAGAGGCCGGCGAGTCCTTGTTTTGCGTTTGCGTGGCCTTCGTAGCCCTTTGCCGCTATCTGCCTAGACATGTTGTATTCCAAGGTGTGATTGCGTCTTGCTGACATAGTTCCTTGCACAGACGCGAACCTACGAAATGCTGCCGAGCAGCAGCTTAACCAGGCTGCGGAGAGTAACTTCGTAAGTTGCCGGATCACCCCCTCCCTAATTTGCCCCTTGTCGAGCTTCATGCCTCCCCTGGCTCCTCGTACTGACTGAGTCTACGCCTCAATATAGCCGCTCTACCTGGCGACCCTGGTACAAGAACTTGCCAACGAACAAGCAGAGGGGCCCATCCGAGTCGCCGCCGGTTTGGCCCTGAAGAACGCTTTCACAGCCCGAGACTTTCAGCGTCTGCAAGAACTTCAAACCAAGTGGCTACAACGGACAGACGAGGATACCAAGTCGCGCGTAAAGCAACTCACCCTGCAAACTCTTTCGTCCAGCAATGCCCAAGCCGGCAATGCTGCTGCCCAAGTCATCTCCTCCATTGCTGCCATCGAGCTGCCTCGCAACCAGTGGACTGACTTGATGCCCTTTCTGGTCAAAAACGTTACCGAGGGCGCCGATCACCAGAAGCAGGCCTCTTTAACCACCATCGGTTATATCTGTGAAAGCTCCGACTCGGAGCTTCGAGTTGCTCTAGTCTCTCACTCAAACGCCATCTTGACCGCTGTCGTTCAAGGGGCCAGGAAAGAGGAGGCCAACAATGAGGTTCGCTTGGCCGCTATTACCGCCCTTGGCGACTCGTTGGAGTTTGTGAGTAGCAACTTCAAACATGAGGGAGAGCGAAACTACATCATGCAGGTTGTCTGTGAGGCCACTCAGGCCGACGACTCGCGTATTCAGCAGGGCGCCTTTGGCTGTCTTAACCGAATCATGGCTCTGTACTACGACAATATGCGCTTCTACATGGAGAAGGCCCTGTTTGGCCTGACTATTCTTGGAATGAAGTCGGATGACGAGGATGTTGCCAAGCTTGCTGTCGAATTCTGGAGCACTGTCTGTGAGGAGGAGATCAACATCGAGTATGACAACGCCCAGGTTGAGCGTTCAGACCAGATGCGCAACTTTTACAACTTTGCACGCGTTGCTGCCAACGAAGTTGTCCCCGTGCTTTTGTCGCTTCTTACGAAACAGGACGAAGACGCCACTGACGACGAGTACAACATCTCCCGCGCTGCCTATCAGTGCTTGCAGCTCTACTCACAGGCCGTTGGTGCTAGTATCATCACCCCAGTCTTGCAGTTTGTTGAGGCAAACCTGCGCTCTGAGGATTGGCACTTCCGCGACGCTGCTGTCTCGGCTTTCGGCGCCATCATGGAGGGCCCAGATGAGAAGGTCCTGGATCCCATCGTCAAGCAGGCTCTTCCTATCCTGATCACCATGATGGATGATCAGTCTTTTCAAGTCAGGGACTCCACAGCCTTCACTCTGGGACGTGTTACGGATGCGTGCGCAGATGCTATCGATCCCGTTCAGCAACTCCCTACTCTCATCGAGTCATTATTCAAGGGCCTCATGAGCAACGCCAAGATGGCTCCTTCATGCTGCTGGGCTCTCATGAACCTCGCTGAACGATTCGCTGGCGATGTCGGCGCTGCTTCCAACCCCGTGACGCCTCACTTCAACCAGGCCGTCAGCTCACTGCTCGATGTCACGGCCAGACAGGACGCCGAAACTTACGTGCGCACCGCCGCCTACGAGGTGCTCAATGTCTTTGTGCAGAGCTCCGCTTCAGATAGTCTGCAGGCCATTGCCTCGCTATCCGATGTCATCATCAAGCGTCTGCAAGAGACTGTTCCGCTACAGTCTCAGGTTGTCAGCGTAGAGGATAAGATTACCCTCGAGGAGATGCAAAACAGCTTGTGCACGGTTTTGCAGGCCATTGTCATTAGACTTGATAAGGATATCGCGCCTCAAGCTGATCGTATTATGGAGATCTTGCTCCAGATCCTCAACAGCGTCGGAGGCAAGTCTAGCGTCCCCGAGGCTGTTTTCGGAACAATTTCTGCCCTCTCTACAACAATGGAGGAGGACTTCATCAAGTACATGGATGCGTTTGCTCCTTTCCTGTACAATGCTCTAGGAAACCAGGAAGAGCCCAGTCTCTGCTCCATGGCTATTGGTCTGGTCAGCGATATCACCCGCTCCATGGGAGAGCGCAGCCAACCATTCTGCGACAACTTCATGAACTATCTACTTAACAACTTGAGGGTATGCAGATCTATTCGCCGCCTGCCCAGATTCTATTACATATCCGGCTAACCCTTTTTTGTTAGAGTACCGCGCTCTCCAACCAGTTCAAGCCTGCGATCCTCCAATGCTTCGGCGACATCGCCGGTGCCATTACTGGACATTTTGAGACTTATTTGTCTGTCGTGGCTCAGGTTCTGGAGCAGGCCTCAACAGTCACTGCTACACCCGACGGTCCCATTGAGATGGTTGACTACGTGATTTCTCTTCGTGAAGGTATCATGGATGCCTGGGGTGGCATCATTGGTGCCATGAGGTCTAGTGGCAAGAGTAGGTGGCAGGCTCCTGGCAATTTGTGGCTTACCATCCTTTACCATCGTCAGTTTGCTAATCCTTTCACAGCGCAAGCTCTGCAGCAATACGTCCCTGCAATCTTTAACTTGCTTGGCCAGATTGCCAACGATACCATCCGAAGCGAGGGATTGTTGCGTGCGAGCATGGGCGTTATTGGGTATGTGTGACTAGGCCTTTGAATATGTACCTGGATACCCGCTAACCTCGTCGTAGTGATCTTGCTGAGGCTTACCCCAATGGTCAATTGGTGGACGCATTCCGCCAGGAGTGGCTGACGGCCATGATCAAAGAGACCAAGACCAACCGCGAGTTCAAGCCGCAAACCATTGAGACTGCTCGCTGGGCTCGGGAACAAGTCAAGCGTCAGCTTGGAGGCGCTCAAACCGTAATGTCTTGAGCCACTCTATTCGACACAACCGACCAGGAAGAGTTTTGAATCACGGACCAACAGTCAAGACTCCTCCCCTCAATGCTCTTGCGATGCCGCCTTGGTCCCCACGACTTCGAAAGAGGTCAATGGCCCACGCCACGGTGCCAGCGGCATCACCGCCATGCCTGAAACGCCACCTGCAAACACATTACCCAACAACACGATTCCTACGACCCTTTCACGTGTACATAGAACCCCCCACGACACTTCAGTAATCAAAATACCCCCCCTTCACCAATACTACGATATTGATTCCCCCCATGCCTTCAAATGCCCTCGTGTTCTAATTTACAGACACGCATCTACCATTATCATTTCCCTCACCCCCCAATCCCCTTTCCGCCTCACAACCCCCAACATATTGCCCACTACACATCTTTTGTTTAATTACCTCAAGCTACAACGAAGGGATAGAGAAGTCATGTAAAGCCCCGCATGGAATTTTTCTCAAAAAAGAGAGCGGCGGCACGTTATAAAGTCATGTAGAGAGGAACAGGGAGTACAGGCGGCAGGTTTCTACTCTTTGGTCAGTTTTTATTTTATCTTATTATTTTTTTCTCCCCTCGCCTCGGGCTCAAATATCGGCTTTTTGTCACATTCTATATGATATTTTTTTCGTTTCTTCCATTGTGTTTTTCTTGCCTCATGTTATTTGCGCTAGACGCCCTTCAAGTGAATGGGATCCTTCTAGAGCATATACGCAAAAAGCCGGATCTGGGATTACAGCATCATCAGTCAGAGAGAGGTGTGTTGTGGATGAATATGAAGATGTTGCATAGGGGTGTGTCGGTGAAAGATATGGAAAGGCTGTGGAAACGGAGAGAGCGCATGATTTGATTTGCCTGGATGGGTATTTTGGCGAGCGTGTGCTGGTGGTATTAGACTTGGCATCAAGTGATGCTTGTCGAGACGCAAGCTACACGAACAGTTCAATAAGAATAGTTGGTCCACTCTCGTTGTCATGTGCTTAATCTTTTCTTCCATGACTGTGCAATTATCTGTCCATTGTAGTATCACGGCGTATGTCTAATCGAAAGCGGGTGGGATCTGAAGATAAATAGGCTCGGCTGTCAATTCAATAGGCCATGTATGTGTTTCTACGGTTTATCTTTGGTACGTGGTATATATCGTGGAGCATGCCATCTGGCGCCTAGGTCATGGCTAACCCGTCTCTCATTGCATCGTGTCCAGCCAGGCACTGCTGTTCATCCAAGCAGACGTCGCCCCGTCAATGTAAAACTGCAATTCGCCCTCGAAACCATCCGTTCCAGGAACAAGTTGCGGGTTGAAGTTGCCCGCGCCATAATGCGGAGCCGGCGGGCCGGGATTGTTTGAGTCAAACGCTTCGATGAGCATGCTTAGGCTGTCGGCGTTTTGACGGCCCATCGGGGTGTGCATGTACATATTGTGTGAGTTTGGTTGGACTGCTGCGTGAGGGGGCTGGAGCTGGTTTGCATACGGGTGTGGGGAGATTGTTGCTGGTGCTGGAAGGGTTGCGCCTGGGTAGCCCTGCGATTGATGGAGTTGTGGTTGGGTTTGTTGTTGCGGCGGAGAGGGTAACTGGAGGCTGGGAGCAGGATTAGATATAGCGCTTTGGTG
This sequence comes from Metarhizium brunneum, assembly GCF_013426205.1. Classification (NCBI taxonomy): domain Eukaryota; kingdom Fungi; phylum Ascomycota; class Sordariomycetes; order Hypocreales; family Clavicipitaceae; genus Metarhizium; species Metarhizium brunneum. The sequence continues at coordinate 2,890,685 of NC_089424.1, read as the reverse complement.
GTGCGGTGACCCGATGGATGACGAGGGCGGTAGTTCAGGCTGGGTTCCTGGTCGTGGGAGGATGTTTGGTCCGGGTAGAGTTGGGGGAGGCGCAGGGGGTAGAATCGGCTTTGTGATGGGGAATAGGGGCGGTAATTGTCGTGTAAAGCGAGGGATGGGATCTTTCCCGTCGTCCATGCTTCCTTCATTGCCAAACGTGGCCGACTGCGGATCGAGGGAGAACTTCTCGAGGGCTTCTACCCAGCGTGCTGCTAGGGGCCATACTTCTCGACATTCTTTGAGGATGTTGATTGTTCTTTGGAGCATCATTGGTCCGTCACGGACGAGGGCTTTGTCCTGGCAGACTGGTAGGTTTGGTGTTGGCTTGTTATATTTGTAAATCGAGAACGGGAGGGAGGTGAGAGGGAGCGGGGGCTTACTGCTGGGGTATTTGCAAAGGTAGGTTGAGAACAAGCCACAGCTATATACACAAAATGCGGCAATTTGGGCGCCGACGCTCTCATCCGGAGATCTGTTCGTGAATTGGGCATCGATTTGTTCGTACAGATATCGCACGTTGATGAAGATTTCGTTGGACATGTCTGTGAAGAATTTCGTGTGGCCCTTTTTGTCGGGTTTTATAATGCTGTATACTTGTTGTAAGTTTGTAAAGAATGCCTGGGGGGGTGGTTACAGATACGGCGTAGGGAGGGCAACTGACTCTATCAGATATGGTCTACGAAGAACGATGTTAGACAAGCGCGTCATCATTGTCACGCACAAATAGGCCAATTCCTGGCTTTCCGCCTTGTACCGTTTGAGAAGATAGGTGCTCCATCTATGTTCCTGAGGTAATTTCTCTTCCCACTCTCTCAGCTTCTCGGCGGTTTGCGAGAATTCACTCGCTGGGTCCCAGGGACGCGGACTCTTGCTGAACCTGACGGCACGTCGTCCAACTACGCCCCACCAGGAGTGAATCTGCATAAGCGTTGCAAAGAGCGAACGGTTGGAATCTCGTATTAGCTCCGGGTTGTCCATCGCGGGCGGTGTCCCTTCCAAAGCAGCTCGCGATCTTGGTTCATGTCCATTCGCAAAGTCCTCTTCGTTGCAGGGTAGAAGTGTCGTGATGTCACCTGCGGACAGCGACACGGGAGACAGGGGCCCTGAATGTAAATTGTCTTGGCTGTGTAACATCCACTAACAAAGAAATTAGCTGCCATGTCGGGGGAGGGTTAAATAGCAAGATTGCCTGAAATCCAACGTCTTACAAGTGTTCGTCTTGCGGATTCGGCGCGTATGATGAGCTCAGGTGTTGGGTTCGAAATATGATACATTTCCTCTCGCTGGAGCTGCATGAGAATGGCCATTCGGATGGCAATGCCCATATTAATCTTTGGCAACCCTGGTTAGCACTGACCGGGGCATATCAGGGCAGCTAATGGTCAAATTACTTACATAGCTCCTGTTGCGCTCACCACTGCCTTGTTGGGCAATGCTTAACAAATAAAAGGCTTGGCATCTTTCTAGTGTAGGTTCTTGGTACACCTCTTCGAACGCAATCGACGATGCCCTTTCCATAAAGTACTCGGCAGCTTTCACACCGGTCCCATATCGTAATTTGAAGGCAGGACTGAGTCGAGCTGAAATGCTGAGGATTCCCATGAGTAGAAACAAGCTAGTTGAGCGCGAATCCTTACGCAGACGCTCCGGATACTGCTCCTTTGGAATAAAGCCGAGTTGAAAGTACTGTTTTGTGAAAAGATTGACGCCGTCAATGAGCTCCTCGAGAGGGGGGAGATTCTCCCAATTATCAGCCTGCCGTTGTTGAGTTACAAGTGAGTCATCTGCATTACAGCGACGTGGCTTGGAGCTGATCGAACCACTTCTCGTAGTCTTTTCGGCTCTCGTGCGAGGGTGTCGATACTCACGATCCAGATCAGGTTGTCCCCTGACTGGAAAGATGCTGTGTAAAGGGAGCGGGGTGTTAGAGATGGGAATTAGGCGAGGAACATTCGGCGCAAGTGTAACTAACCATTCCTCCGCAGGTATGCCCGCTTCATGACAGGACTTGCACGGAGACTTGCCCTTCTCGTGAATGCACTTGCTTCTCATCCGGCGACATCTGCATATTGATGTTAATATTTGTTGGTATACGAATCAAATATAATGTTTCGGTCTGACCTTCGGCATGCGATTGGAGATCGGCGTTTGATTGCCGGAGCTTGGCCTTGGCTGGCGACAGAAGCTCCGCCGTCTACGCTCAAAGGACTTGCCGCTGAGCCCGGCGCTGCTGAATTATTTGAGGCATTCGAGGCTGCGGACGTAGACCCGTTGCTCATCACAAAGGTATAGGCATGATTCACCCCGGCAGGCCCGGCAGGCCCAGCAGGGTCCATCTCCTTTGCCGGAGATCCAGCGGAGGACCAGCGGGAATACTTGTAGAAGACGGAGTGCTCAGCGTGGTGTACAGAAGTGGGCGTCTTGGCTTCAGACACAACGGGGGGTGGCCTCGCTTTATTTCGCGTGTGGATTCTATCTTGGGTCCAGGAGTCTCAAGCCTAGAGACTGGTCGGCCTGGCCCAGCCGGCACCCGCGAAGAATCAATCAATTCTCGTCCTTGAGCTTAGTATAACCGAAGTCAGGTCACCAGGTGTAGCCTCGCTCTTGATCCAAGTCGCAGGCAGCACGGAGATAAGAGGGCTGGGCCGAGATTCTTCTATGATCTAAAAATCATGTGATATCCTTCAGCTTCAGCTTCTCCGGTTTCGATTGGAATCGTCCCTGCTGCGGCTGTGCTGCTCTGCTGGTTCTCGGCGAAGATGATCAGTATGGGCTTAATCGGACGAAACTCTTGGCTAGCCACGCCGGGGATGGCCAGGCTTTTTCTTCACCACTAGTTTTGGAGTGCGGAGGCTGAGGACAGCCGTCCAAAGTGTCCAGAGTTCGCTTGGCTTGCTGCATGGAGTACAAGGACGCAATAGCGCAATCTGCAAGATGCAGTCGAAAAGAAGTACCAGTCGACACTAGCCTGTCTGGGATAGTTGCTGTGTCACTCCGTACTAGTATGTGCAGTTGATGACGCCCCATCAGACACACACTGCTGATAATGATATCGAAGGGCATGTGCCGGCATTGCGGCGCCATTGTCCCGTCTGACAGCCTTCATCGAGCCAGCGGTTTAATATATTCCATGTTGGGTCCGGGGTCACATCCTGGCATCGTTCAGCCACAATCTGTCCGGTATAAAACACTCCTTACAGTTTGGGAAGCAGTGACTTGTCCAGACCGGGCCCTTGGCTTATCAGGCGCTATGGTATTAGAGGGTATGCAATGCTATGCTCCGTAGTTGAATGCTATAACACCATGGTTAGCAAAAGCGAAAAAAGTTGAAAAAAATTATGGGAGCAAATTATGCCCCAAACCCCCCAGGTAGTCGACCTTTGTGTGGCTCTTGCTGGTAGTAGTAGGTCTGTCAGTACTCAGCCAGTGAGACGTCTCTGGCGCTCCCGCAGCTTGATTTTGATATCAATCGATGTTCCACTTTACTCAGTTCAGCCTGAGCACTCCATTACAGTGGCTGCTGTTAGCAGGCCAGCCACCGCTTTGTTCTCTGTCGTCTGCCCCAGCCACTTGCTGGTAGCCGTCAAGTTGCCTAAAGTAGGATGCTATAAGAGCTCCCACAAAACAATCTTCTTAGTGGTGTACGGAGTAGGCCAACTCTATCCATTTGAGCCAGTACTCCGTGGATGCGCCATCATAACCCTGCCTTACTTTGCGTACACAATCCCGAAGCTGTCTGTTCATGCTTGATGTAAATGTCTGTATGGCAACCAAGACCATTTGGTCGTCTTGTCAGCGGAGCCACGGCGGCAGCCTCTGTGTGTTGCGCGGACCCTCTGAGTGACAGTGTCTAACGCCACCATTTTCATGCATTGCTACCCTCCGCCTGGCACGATCGTCCTGTGTTGGAAAGAAAATTAGCTGCTTTCAAACTCCAATCTTTAGGCCACGGAGAGCTAACACGGGGTACTAGCCACTTTCCATGTGGACAGAGTCGTACAGATCTCCTCCTAATATGGAGAAACTGACGGGGACGCTCTTGTATCAACTGAAGGCCCGGAATCATCCTAGATGGACCAATCAACCTGAAGCCCAGATGGATGGTAATGTGATGATACGTCCCTGTGGACAAGGGCTTTCGGGCCATGAACCTCTCGATCACAACGACCCACTACTACTAGTACTTCAGTCGATCATGTTGTGCTTTTGTCCTGGCCAGGGCAACCTTGTCCATACCACCCACGCATTGTGTGCGCCCCAATCCTCAATCCTCAATTGACGGAGCTTGAGTGGTCAGGTGTGGCCCGGAACCTGAACACTGACTGGTTCGAGCATGGAGAGACGGTCTATTATCGTGAGAGATGGCAGATGGTGCGGAGAAATTGAGAGGTCCATACATACCTCGTCATCCACCGGCAGCGGCATAAGGCTCGATGAGTCGATGCAGCCACCGCCGCCCGACGTACCGAGAGTACCAGTCAAATTGACGTGCCAATCAACAGCTGCAACAGAGTTGGTGGCGGTGGTTTGATTGAGGTTATCATCAGAAGGAAAGCATTCGAGAGCCAATTCCACGAAGTTGGACAAGGGAAATTCTCTAATGATGACGGCGTGTGACACCACCAGACTGTTGGCCTGTTAAACAACGGAGCGGCAGGTGCGATCCGGGTCCTGACGGCAGACCGAGAGAGTCTGATGCCTAGGGTAGGTAGGGCTATGCTTTGATTTTTTTTGAGATTTTTTTTTTTTTTTTGCCTCCTGCTGTTCCAAAGAACTGATACGCCTGCCTTTCTATAATTGCGAAATCAAACATTGTGGGCTCGAGATTGTTGGAACCTACATACGTACATAATAGTAATAATGATCTTGGCCCTGCCGCCATCTGAAGCTTCATGGTGGAGTGGCGCCCACCAGACCTGCTTAGCCATATCGCAGTAATTAGATGGAGAAAAATTTCGCTCGCTGGGCGCCAAGGCCAGCACGACGACCGACGACCGACGACTCATCGACCATCACGAGTCTCACTAGTAAGCACAAAAATACACCAATTACATGTAATTGATTTTCGGTCCCTTCTCTACTCTTCACTTTTAACAATACTGCAGTTGTAGCCAATCTCTGTAATCGTATCCTCAAGACAGTGCCCGTCCATCTGCGGCACATCGCCACATCTCACCATGGCCGCAGCCCTCACAACCATCTCGCTGCCGTCGCTGCAGAAAATCGCATCCGGCAAAGTCCGCGATCTCTTCAGCCTCCCCGACCCCAATGCCCTGCTCTTCGTCGCATCAGACCGTCTCTCCGCCTTTGACGTCGTCATGACCAACGGCATCCCCAACAAGGGAGCCATCCTGACGCTCATGTCGGCGTACTGGTTCCGCGTGCTGTCTGAGCGCATCCCCAGCCTCCGCACACACTTCATCAGCCTGGATGTTCCCGCGGGCATTCCCGCCGAGGAGGCCAGCGTCGTCAAGAACCGCAGCATGCAGGTTCGCAAGCTGCAGGTGTTGAAAATCGAGGCCATCGTGAGGGGGTATATTACCGGGAGCGCGTGGAAGGAGTACCAGGCCAGGGGGACCGTTCACGGCCTCGCCATGCCCCAGGGCATGCGGCTTGCTCAGAAATTCCCCAGCGCCATTTACACGCCTAGCACCAAGGCGGAGGCGGGCGCGCACGACGAGAACATCCACCCCGACGATGCGTGGAAGGAGATTGGCGACAGGGAGACTGCCGACAAGGTCGAGGCGCTGGCTTTGACAATCTACAAGGCCGCCGCTGCGTATGCGGAGGAGCGTGGCATTATTATTGCCGACACCAAGTTCGAGTTTGCCAAGGATGCCGAGGGCAACATTTATCTCGTGGACGAGGTGTTGACGCCCGACAGTTCGCGGTTCTGGAGAAAGGATGGGTATGAGGTAGGAAAGGAGCCGGACAGCTTCGATAAGCAGTTTGTGAGGAATTGGTTGATCAAGGAGGGGCTCAGGGCCAAAGAGGGCGTGACGCTTCCAGAAGATATTTGTGTTGCTACGGGAGAGAAGTACAAGGAGGCGTTTTACCTGTTGACGGGCACCAAGTTTGAAGATGCGGCTAACAACTAGTTATCCTGGCAGGTCAAATGACTGGGCTGTGTTGGGGTAATGATTATAATTAGATGGAACCTTTTGGAGTCTTTATGTGTTGCTTCTAGATGGTTGTTCTCCCATTGCAGTCTATAACATGAATCACGATGACGCCCACCTCCAGTCATGCTGTGTAAGCAGGCCTTCTTTCACGTCAACATTTCTCATTGGGAAATGGTCGTTTTAATCCTAGGCTCGGTCAGCAATCCCTATCCAAACGGGCACCCCAGTCTGCCCAGCAGAACAGAGCGAAAGGGCGTAAATACCTCTTGATGCCTTCCTTTACAATATCGGGATCCTGTGTATAAACCATCCGAAACCAGCCCGGCTTGAGTGAATGTTCCTCCCTTGGATGCAAAAACACTCCATTTGCCATCAGCTTCTTGGCCAGGGCAAACTCGGCATTCGGCTCGCCGTCCAAGTCGGTCGGCAGATACGGCGACAAGTCAATCCACAAGAAGAAGCCGGCGTTGCTCCCCGCCAGATACTGCACGCCGATGTCCTTCAACCCCGACGTGGCAACGCCATACGCCTCCTTTAACTTGACCCGGTTGAGTTCCACAAACTCGCGGCACCACTTCCGATCCTCCAGCATGGCGGCGCCAATGGCAAGACTGGGGCCGGCCGGGTTGTGGAAGCGGATGACTCCCCGGATGGCTGCTTCGACGGCCTTGCTACGAGTGATGATGGCGCCGATGCGGAGGCCTGCGGAGCCAAAGTCCTTGCTGAAGCCGTAGGTTACGTGGAGGCGTTCGGTGTCGATGAGGCCCTCGGGGTCGATGGCAAGGATGGATGTGAATTCGGTGGCGGAGGGCTCGCCCGAGTCGAAGGTTGAGCAGGCGTAGATCTCGTCACTTATGAGGTGGATGTTGTGGCGTTGGCAGAATTTCATGAGAGCGACGAGGGTGTTTCGGGGATAACATTTCCCTTTTCGAAGGGGCCCACGAGATGACAAGTCAGATGATGTCGGTGAGATGATGGGTTGAAAGGCAGCGTACCTAGAGGGTTATGCGGATTCACGATGAGGACGGCTCTGATCTTTACACCCGCGGCCTCGGACTTGACCAGGGCGTCTTCAAACTTGTCGACAACGTCCTCGTCAAAGGCATTTTCTGCGTCAGTGTCGGCGTAAACGACACTGACGTCGGCTCTGTTGCCAAAGTCTAGCTCGAATCGTCCGTACACTGGACGGCTTGTCATGATTCCGTCTCCTGGGTCGGCCAGCCCCCAGGCGAGGATTTCGTGCATCGGGGTGGCAGAGCCGGTGACCTTGATGTGATCGGCCGTGATGGGTGTGTACGGCCTCAAGTACTCATTGAGATGGACTGCTAGTGCTGTTGGAAAGCGGGCTCCGCCCGCAAGACTGAAGCCATATGTGAATTGCTGCGATTCGAATTTCACCTACATGCAGTGGTGGTGAGTCTAGGCGAATAGGGGCGCAAAATGCAAGATGAAATCATACGGCACTATTCACGAAGCTTTCCACGTTGCTGGTGATTAGTTTCTATAAAGCATTTTAGTATTTTCACGTCGGGAGAGCAATTCTATTTGATAAGGAATTGTTACATTCTCAGCGGTTCCGAATGAAATCAGGCCGTCCGGGTTCTTCTCAGCATCATACGTCTGTGAGGGTGCAAATCTCCAGGGTAAGCTTTGCTTCTCGAGAGAAGCGGCCGAACGTTTGGAAAGATAGGACTCCATTGTTTCAAAGGTGCTGGTGGCCAAAATAGGAGAATACGGCAAGCATCTAATGCAATCGACCGCACTCGACTAACATACATGAAGAAACGAAGTTGAAGAAGAGGAAAGGGTGGGCAGAAACGTGCTCATGGCGCAGGTATGTACACCTCGCAAGACATGCAGTGCAGTCCACATCGGTGCCCGACATTTGCGACTACCCGTACTCCGTACACCGGTTGTTCTGATGAGTCATGTTGTGGATCACCAGCAGCATTTTTATGGAGGGACGCTTGTCAATTGAAGGGCTTGGTTCTCTTGCCTTGCTACACGCAGGGCAGTGTTTTGCGTGACCGTGGGACGGGAGCCTGTGGCATTGTGGATTGTATCCGGATCGATGGCATGGTGGCTACATTTGCCGTGGTTGGTGTTTGGGCTCGACTGTGGTCAGCATCGCAGACCGTGTCTAAGCGGCATGTCGAATCGTCGCAGTGAAGAAATCTGCCGGATTTGAAAATGAATTTATAACCAGGTATTTCGAAAATTTCTCAACTCCAATACGCAATCATGATGCTGATGCTAATTCTGGAGACAGCTATACCATTGACCGTTTCCAACCATGTCTAGGGTTAGGGTTCTACACATGCACTTGCGTAGTCGACCAGGGAACTCTGACTTGAGTTTCAAGGGCAGGTAATACATTGTATCAATTGATGCAAAATAGTATTGTGTTGCACAGTTATTCAACGCAATAATGACAATGACCAATAAGCATCGTTTGTGAATCTAGGATCGACATATTCTCTATTATAGCTGCCGGCTGTAAACGTCTACCTCGACAGCTGCCAATAAGAATCTGCCAGCTGATATTAAAGTCACAATAGACAGCTACTACCGTGGCGCGTCTGACCGCGTCATTTAATCCATCCCCAAAGACAGAGAACTTTTTTAATTTCCACCATTTCTTCCAACAGCCCAACCAGAAATATCACTTCATCTAGTAGTTCCTAGTATTGGTGCAGATCAAAGCTGTGGATTTATCGTTCCAACATCCCACAACATTCAGCCTTTACCTTGAATAGATATACGGTACAACCATCTCGGCTGACCTGAATCTTCTGATACCTCAAGGTGATGTCCAGCGACGACCATGTTTTTCAGTCATGAGAGTACGTTTTACAAGTATGTCACTGGATGTCTAGTTACTAACTCGTCGCTAGTCTTAAGTAACAACCAATATGGTGTTGCAACAATATGGTACCATTTAGCATAGCCATGATTATCCCCAGAGCATTGCTAAGATGTCCTAGGCTTGTCGCAACCGTTGGCAAAACTGGCCAGCGGAAGTTAAGTCGCAAGACCCTTCAAGATGTTGACATCCCCAGGGCATGCGAGAAGATTCTTGATCCTGGGGCCCCTCTTGCTTTACGACTTCAGGGGAACCTGCTATATGGAGTCTCACGGGTGTTTTCTCACCAGTGCAACTACGTTCTTTCGGATGCCGGGAAGACTCAATCGGATATGATGACCTTCTTTCGCTCCATGAATACAAGCGCGACGGATGAGAATGCAGGAAAGGCCAAGTAAGCGCCATTGGTATCCCTCATGTCCCAGAAAGAGAGTACAGTCAATCTAATCAGTAAAAGGCGACAACACATCACGCTCCAAGATGACCCCAGCTTCGACCCTATGGCGATGCTTCCAGGGTTGGAAAAGTTGCTCAACACCGAGACCCTCTTCAGCTTTACGGCAACTCAGGAATCGGCCGCCAAATACTCGCAGATGTCACCACTTGACAACGTTAGCCTAGCGAGTGCAGCCACCAGTCGTCGCTCAAGCTTCATCGGCTTGGATATTCCTCTTTCATCACACTCTGTCGGAAGCTACCAACTTCCTGGTGACCTTGGCCGCTACAGTTCGCCCTTTAATAAGGGCATCCAGGAACCAGACAACATGCCCGAACTAGCCTCATTTGCAGACAATGAATTCGATCCAATTTGCGGCGTCGGCCTTGATTTTGATGCTGACGGCAACTTGATCGGCATACTTGACGATGAGCCTGAACTGCCACCCTTGCGTGGCACGAGTCCCGACCCTCTCCTCGCGGCCGGTATTACGACGCCGAGACTTGAGGATATAATGCATCAAGATAATCAGGACGTGGCGGAAGAGCCCATTCCTGATCTCGGTGAAGCCGCACTGCCAGATGCAGAACCGTTCGCAGTACCCCCGGCCGTCGAGGAACGCAACACCGACGCACTAACACTGACCACGGAGACCACAGAGACGGGGAAAGCCGCAGCTCCATACAGAGCTTCCCATCGCCGGAGGTTTCCAGAAATGCTTGACCAAGAACTCCGAGTCCCACGAGACGAGTTTCGTGGTTGGACCGAGGACTATGCGACAAACATGCTCGCTGTCCGCAACAAAATCAAGGCCACAACGCAAGCAAAAGCCAAACAAAACGCACTCGCGTTTCTCTACTTGAAGGGGATAGCACAAGTTGGCAATTTCCAGAGAGACTTCGGTGTCAACCACCCATTGGCACATGAATTCGCTGGCACAGCTCTAAAGGCTCATGTCCTGGGGCTTAACGTAGACGACATTGAGGATATCAATCCGAAGAAGGGCAGACGCCGCAAGTCACCTGAAGCATTTGGGCACGGCAACGACAACATCAGAAACGTACGACAGCGTATAGACGAAGATGAGTTCGCGCGAGGAGAAGCCGCCGCGCCCGCGGATGGCCTCGACCTCGGCCACGACTCGGCCCCAGAACTAGGCCTAGAAGCCGGAGCAGCACTCGAGGACAAGCACTCTTCCTCTCTGATGCCCTGGAGCCGCCAGGGATCCGCGGCACCTGGATCGGCCCCGCGCGCCCCGGGAAGTGCTCAGAAGTCCGTCGCGGCGCCCAGCCCCCTCCACGGCCGAGCAAGAGGAAGCCTCATCGGCTCCGTCGAAAGACAGAGCGACCCCATCGAGGGCTCTCTTGGAGTTGTCGGCTTCGACTCCCAGCTGTCCTCGATGGACTTTGACCAGGGCCTCCTGACGCTCAACCTCGGTGCCGCGGACGACACCCTTCCATCTACCCAGGGGCTAGACACCTCCAGCCAACGCTTCCTGACGTACGTTGCGAACCAGGTCGTGGCGGACGAGGCCCTCGGAGCCCGCGGCGCCCAGCAGAAATACTGGATTGATTTCGACAGTCTTGCCAGTCCGAATGTCCACACCAAGGCCATTGCTGCACAGGCTTTCCTTCACGTGCTTTCCCTCGCGACCAAGGGCGTCATTTCTGTTGAGCAGGACGGCATCCAGGACAAGCAGCCCTTTGGCGCTCTCCGCGTCGGGCTTGCAGGCCACGTTCTGGACGCGGCTACCGCCATCCTTGAATGATTCTGGTTTTGGGAATGCCGCCTGCAGGACTCGCATTGGAGCTGCAACGCGTCCATCTAAACGGCAACTGATTCCCGACGTTCTCGGAGACTACGAGATTTTGCGTTAAGTTTTTACTTTTTCATTTTCATGATATGCTTTTTATCTGTTCTCGTTCTTATCTTCCGTTCTATTCGATTGATCCTTTTTATTATCGCTATTCTTTAACTCTCGAGTTTGATTTTTACATGGGAGATGTAGTCAATCATCACCAGAGTTGGCGGGTGGTCAAGTTGACCTGATTCTGGGACTGGGACAATATTGGCGAATATTTTCAAATCATGGTGGGGATTTCATCATGCGAATGACAAAATGAGGGGTTTGATTTTCCATTTTTGAGCATTCTCTACCCAACTCTATATCTGCGGGATGGGATGGGATGGGATAGTGCGATATATCAGGGCACAGTCGGCGCTCAAGTTGAATTTTTCTATTACTGGGAATGGCATCACATGCGGGTGGGGGGAGGGCTGCTGGTGGCATAATTATTCATTTGGTCACATAAACTCATGGGTGGTAAGCTATCTTAGTTAACAAATGCATCATCGTCATCATTAACGCCTTCCCTATCCTCAAATTGCATGTAATTTTCTTCATCAGCCCCACCAACAAATTGCCATGCCTTTTTCACATACTGTAGGATAGAGTCGTTGAGAGCCAAATCGGACGTTATCCAGTCAAAGGTTCCAATATTGTCTTCCGAGGCAAAGGAGCCTGTACCAGTTACTTGTTCATAATGCATCCGCCAGAGGCATTCAGGCGGCTCAGATGTTGGGATTGCGTTCAGGAAAGATGAGAGTGCATTACTCAGAAGACTCTTGGAAGTGGAGCTAGAGACTGTGCTCAGATACACGATGCCTGGTATTTTATCTCGTTAGCGAGCTGCTTTCGAAGAGACTCCCCAAGAATAATGAGCAATGAGATTGTGCAATCAGGTTGTCAGAGATAAGAATCGTCATTGTAATTCAGACAATGTAGATAAGTATTCGTTTTATTTGGCTCATCCGAACACGAACATAGGCATGAAAAATCAAGAGAGGGGAAGTACTCACATTGTCCGGCTGGACATTCACCAGTATCACTGGAATGAACCAAGGCATAAATGGGAAACCCAGAGGCAGTGCCATCATCAGTTGAAATGGAACCGACAGGGAATGCTACTACTGCTGCGCATGGTGTTGGGGCACCCTCAACAACGACTTGCAACACGCTGGGCACGGGGGAGTTGACAACAGCGATGAGTCTGCTGAGAAGGACACTATCGGTTGAAGTCTCTTTGGTGCTTTGGACTAAAGTTTTTGACTTTACGACCACGCCGTTGGCGAGAGAAACTTGGACGTTTGTCTCGCCGTCAGAATCCATGCGCTGCACCTCGGAGATGCCAGTCCCCAACATGTAAACAGCGCCGCCAACAGCACCGGCACGACAACCTACCTGAGCCACTTCTGACAGGCCCCCCCATTTGGGATACACGGCCGCGAAGCCAGCTCCGAACATGCCCATAGAGGTAAGATGACGATGAATAGCGGCCAACCCATCGCCTACCGAGATTTTGCCATCTGCGGAGAGAGTTAGGGTGACGACATATGACTGCAAGTCACCATCCAATTTGAATTCCCTTTCCAGGAACTCGGCAAGTGGTTCTGATTCGCTCGGTTTCCACAACTCAGCCTGCGACTCGGTGTCATAATCAAGAACAAACTTGAGAAACTTCATCAACGAGCGCTTCGCACGAGCTGGAATAGTGGTATTGGAGAAGACATCTTCTCTCGTGGACGGTATCCGACTGAGTGTTGGCTCTGAGGATGCCCCAGCGGCCTGATAGATGAAGAACGACCCGACGGCCAGGAACTCGATCTGCCGAAAGGCCTTCGACGAAACCAACTGGTTAACCAACTCAGATTGTGCGAGGATCAGCTGCGGAGCTAAAGGAATATTATACGATCGTGAAGCTGCAAGACCTTCACTCTCCTTGGTAATCTGCGCTCCAGCAAACGGAGTGGCATCCGGACCGCTGTGCCTCGCAGCCCAGTCATCCGCCTCCTGAAGACTCAACGCAGCCTCGGCACCGCCATAGTACTCGTTAGGGTCGACGTGGAGGACATTCTTCCCCGACCGCGAAAGAGCTCTTTTGCAGATGGTCAGCAATAAGGCCTAAAGTCAATTAGACTGATTTGGGGAGGAAAGAGTATAGCCAATGGAATCCAAGAAGCTTACAGGGCCAGAAGGGACTGCTGTAGCCCTGTGCCGCTGATCACTACATCCCACTGTGTGTCTGAGAGGGATTCCATGGTGTGGAGGATGGGAGGGAGGCGGGTGATGGAGAAGAAAGTTGAAGCATTTTGTTTTGCAGATCGGATGGAGGGTTTTTGCATGCCGGGCTCGTGAGTGGTGGGGGTTGGTCGCGTTTGGCTTAGTGGCTTTGTGTGGTAGGCGAGTACTTGCCTGCGGGCCATCAATTCCCACTCCGAAGTTTTTTTTCCCTTCTTCATTCACCCGCTCTTCTTAACGACCAATGCATTGTGTACCGCTGTGTATGTCGCATTGCGCGTCAAAAATTCATGCAATTTTACAAGAGCGGCAGATTAATTTGTCGGCCGGTATCTACTGCCCTAGAATAACGCCTGAAAGGGTGGTTCGAATGGTTGACACATGCCTCATCAGCTGACAGCCACCATGGCTGTTTAGCTATATCTACGTTTGCGCGTTTTAATTCACTCGAATCGGACTGGGAGATATGGGTATCATCCATGTTCTGATTTGACTTCTTATCTAGTTGCCGGTTATCGCAGCTGTAACACCCTTCCACCTTTGGTTTGCCCAGCTCATAAGACTCTTTGATCGGAGTAGTTTTGGTGATAGTACGACGCCCCCATGCTTGGATATGGACAATATCCTCATAGCTTCTTCTTGACAATCTACTACAAGTGTGATGTTTTCATCGCACAGTGATTCCTCGAGTCTGTCAGGGTCGACCAATAGCCAGAACCTTCCATCAGTCGGCCTGTCCGTCTCCTTGCCTGTAAACACCGCCGCCGTGCAAGCAACAGGCATTCCCGTAATCGTGAGGGGCTTCGGGTCCTTTTTTGTGCAAAGAACCATGTCACGGTCGGGGTCGTAGCGTCCTCGAGGCAGTTTCGTGTCTCGTAATGCAGCGAGCGTCGCAGCCCAGGCCGCGTCAAATGGATTTCCGTCAAAGGAAATAAAGAAGATGTCAATGTATAGCACCCAGTATGCGGCCACGTACTCTTCTCCACTCTGCTTATCGACATCCTCTTCGTCTTCGTCCATCTCATCATCGTCATCAGCAACCATGCGTTCCGATGGCCAAGTGTGCCATATCCGCAGATCCTCTGCTTGGAGCAGTTTTGAGTCGTGAAGAAGAGAATATATCCTGGTGCTCAGAGTCTGGGCCAGCGTCGTAGGAGGCCCTCCTGGTAGAAACTGGGGGGAAGATCCCGTGGCCAGTTCAATGTTTGGCACAAGCAGGTCATAATCTCGAAGCTCAGTTTCTCGGTTGGAGGCACGGTAGTTGGGGATGTGTTGTGCCAAGATGGTTTCGCCGCGAACGCCGCAGATGACAGTTGTGTCTCCCATGCGAACTAGAGAACTGCCATGCGGGTGTGACAGGCTGGAGAGATTGACGGTCGTCGGGCGAACCTCCTCTGGGGCGCGGCCATTGCTTCGTGCCGGTGCAACATGGTCATCAGAAGGCTCTAGGTTGGCAAGAAGATATGGATGAGGCGAGAGTTTTGCAAATGTGGCACGCGAAAGGCCCGCATCAGGCGCCATGACGACAAATCCGAGCGCCCTATGATGGTGGGAAAATCCTAGAGTAGGTCTTGGCTCGGCATGAGATGTGACCTAGATCCTTGTGAGCGTGGAAAGGCTGTTGAATGTGCAAGCTTGCGTTGCGAAGCTGGAGGATGGCAGGAAAAGTCGGCTGCAGCCTCGTGGGGAACGTGGGTGAAGGTTGTGAAGCAAACAACCAACCAATGGACCGGGCCGGGCACAAGGCTAGACAAAAGTGCTGCAGAGGGGTCAATTGGTCAATTGGTTTGGCCGCCCCGCCCAAGCTCTGTCTCGACGTGTGGGGCTCGCAAGCTTCAACATCGAAGTTGACAGCTCCAGCAATTAGAGTAGAAGTAGAGGCAGTTCAGCATCGTCACTGTCTTCGACATTGCACCTTCTCTCGGAGTTTGACGGCTCGCTGTAAGGACACCATGGGATCTGGTAACTTCACAGACTTGGGCAGACGAGGACTCATTGGGACTTTCCGCAGCTTCATTCGCCCCACGTACAATACTGTTGTTAAGAAAATGGTGTGAAGTACAGGCGCTTGCGCTTCCCATAATTGCCAACATTGAATGCCAATACGGAGTACGGAGTACGGACTTGTCCTGGCGAACCATGCCAGTGGCTGCATTACTTGACCAAGCACGAGATATCACATCATCCTCGATTCAATGGACCGAACAGCCAGTACAGAGTAACGGACTGCCCGTACAAGGAAGCGATCTGCACGAGAAATATCGTCGGATGTTGAGGCCGAGCCCGGTGGTGGGAAGGAAAGTGTGGAGGCGGGAAAACTTCACAGTGCAACGCCATGTTGGCTGCAGGTCGCTTTTGCGGTCCAGCAATTGGACGGGGTGCTGGGAATAACAGGTTTGTTTGCATTTGTGGCGGGAATGGAACAGTTGAGAAGCATCATGAGCACGAAAAGCAACGTACATGCTACGGAGTACTGCATATGTATGTGACACACTGGGCTCTCCTCGCCGACGCTGGAACATTGAATGCTCGGCCCTGACATGTCTGGTGCCGTTGAGTCTTCCCTTAGCGTCTGGTTGGAGTGTTGGCGCCTGCCTCTATTGAGGTCTCTGCATATTGGTCCAGGTCCCTTCATGGTGCAATTGATTCTATGTCTGTACTCCGTCAATCCCCTGGGCTTGCACATCGACAGGTGCTCTCATCAGTGCCGCATTCTGCAATACTGCACTCCCAGCCTCCAGTTGGTACCACCGCGATTGACCACCGCGATTGACCACCGCGATTGACCTCAAGTGCTTGCGAAATACTGAGGCCCTGGCGATTTGCGCCCCACCCGTCAAGCCCATAGCGAATAAGACGCTGTCCATTAGCGCCCGTCCCGTGCAAGGTCGCTGTGGCTGCCCCGTAGCGTCTAGTCCTCGGCCGCTATCTGCCGAATCATTGTTCAGAACCCGGCCAGTAGCAGCTACCAACGGCCCCCAACATGGCGCCCACATCGCATCCCCACCCCAAAAACGTCGAATTGGTCCGTCTCATCTCGAACAATCACCGGCTTCCCTTCAGTCTTCCTGTCCCTCATGTCCCTAGTGGCCACATCCAGCCCTCCTTTGACCAATTGCTGCCAGACTCGGTAGGCTGTTGGATGGCACTTTATCATATTGGTGGTGGCCCCGATATCTTTGGCTGACCATCATAATGCGGCTGCGGGCTATTCCCGACGACGGGCAAGATTGAACTCGACTCGATGGCAATAGCAAGTACGCCATCACCTTCCACCAGCCTACTCTGTACGGAGTACATATCATTAGCACAATACCTTTTGACTGCTGACGAATTCTTGAGAACCTACCGAGTACCAGCCACACGCTCTCCGCCGGAACATTCGATCCCATTCCCCGCCTGCCATGTTGCGTGGCCCAAGCTCGGTCGGGTGACGATGCATGTCACGCAGTCTCACTCCCACCGCATCGCGCGTCAACCTATCCAGTCCCTGTCATCTTCTATGTGACCATCCGCCGCCATTGGCGTTGCCCATATCTTGAACCAGCCAATCTCGTGCCATGATCTACCGCCAGGCCCTTGCGAATGAGGGTGGCCACGGACCTTTTTACACAGCAGCTACGGATTAGTCCGCCCATCCCCATCGCCTATCCCAACTCACCAGCTTTAGTTGCCATCGACAGCTCTTCTACTCAATACCATGGCCTCAGTCGCTCACTCCTCCAAATGTGCCAGAGCATTCATCTTGCATAAATTCTCCACCGTTTGAATGCGAGGGAGTTCTTTCTGCACTTGATCCATGTGTGTCGCAGTGGCCGTTGGCCGATATCACATCGATTTGTGATTTATATCCCGGCACCCTGCCGCCATTTTCTTTCAGACTCCACTGCCTCAAATTTCCTATTCCCGGTTCTTGTTTTGCTACAACATATCCCCCATCTCCCTTCTGTCTCTATCGAAATTCGTTACTGCGACAAATGGGACCCGAGAGCCCATCAACTGCCTCCTGTGTTGTGTAAGCCGAGTTCATGAGCGTCTGTTCAAACGCCAGCGCACCCACTACTGTCGCAACAAATGGCGAGAGCCTCAGCTCTACCCTTATGTTGATTTGAATATACTACCACAAGTCTGCGCTCTGTCGCTGATCTTGTTTCACCTGTTGCCTTTTAAAAGATACCCGATTAGGAGCTTCATTCGCCGGTCGAAATGGCTCCGAGCTTCCAGACTATATCAATCCGAGATGCGGCCGCCCAGGTCGGCCGTTCCTTGTCGCACCTTACTAAGCGCATCAAGATTCCTTTGACGCCTACGAGCCCGCCGGGGCTGTTGCAGGCGAATGCCGTTGATCCCTGGAGCCAGTCTGGTAAATATGGATTAGGATGGACGTACTTCGCCCTCAGTTTAATGGGATGTGTCCTCATAGTTCGTATTTGGCATTACTGGCAAGACAAAATTCGCCAAGCCATTTATAAGCAAGAGGTTGAAGACCATTACCGAAACCTATATAGCATCGAGGCCGACTATGCCATGGCCGTACAAACGGGCCAGTCACAGCAGTTTTTCCCCGACGGGCCCGGCCTGGGAAACAGACAATTCCGGCCGAAGGCTCATTTCTCGTCCGTCGGTATCGTCAACGATACTCTAGCTCTGTTCCGATGGGTCTTCTACCGGCCCATTCCAGACATTGTATGGGGAAAGAATCGCTTTACATTTTCATCTCTAGCCGTGTTAGCTTGCGGCTTCATTGCCCTCATCTTTGTCACCCTGTACTGCTTTCTTCAACAGCCGTTGTATTGGGATAGCATCCGCTTCGGCTCACCACCGGTGGCTATCCGATCAGGGATGCTCGCAGTCGCCATGACACCATGGATCATCATTACTAGTATGAAGGCAAATATCCTTACCCTAATCATTGGCATTGGGCCAGAACGTCTCAATGTGTTCCATCGTTGGCTGGGGTATCTATGCCTGTTCCTGTCGGTCGTTCACATGGTCCCTTTCTACATTCAGCCTGTCTGGAAGGATGACGGCATGACTGTCTTCAACCAGCTATTCCCCGACGGCAGCGGCATGATATATGGGACGGGAATTGCCTGCATTGTACCGTTGATTTGGCTTTGTGTGGCGTCACTTCCTTGGATCCGACGAGTTGCGTACGAAATGTTTGTCATTCTTCATGTGCCAGCTGGCGTTGTATATGTTGGCCTCTTGTTCTGGCACACGAAAAATGCCCTCTTGACTTGGGATTACCTCTATGCCACCATTGTCATCTGGGTGTTTGCCTATTTTATGCGTGTTTTTAAACTCAACTGGTTGAAGCCATGGCGCAACGCCTTCCTGGTTGGCGACGAGGCTGCTGTCACTCTCATGTCCGAAAACGCAATCAAAATTACGATCCCTACCCAGATGAGATGGAGGCCTGGTCAATACGTGTACCTCAGAATGCCCGGCATATCTGTTCTGGATAATCATCCATTTACCATTTCATCTCTTTGCAGCGAGGACTTTCCATCCGAGTACGGCGAGAATTATCGCGATTGCGTTCTTGTTTTCAAGCCATTCAAGGGATTCACACGGAAGGTTCTGGATACAGCCATTGCCAAAGGACCCTTTCACACGTACAGAGCCTTCTTGGATGGGCCCTACGGCGGCATGCGCAGGGACCTGGCGGCCTTTGACACCTGCATTCTCATCGCGGGTGGCAGTGGGATAACTTCATTAATGTCGCAGCTCCTCAACCTCATTAAGCGCATGCGCGATGGCAAAGCTATCACGAGAAAAGTGGTGGTCGTTTGGGCATTCAAGAGATTCGAGGCTATGGATTGGTTCCGAGAAGAACTCCGGATTTGTCGGGAAGCAGCACCCCCGGAGAGTGTAACTTGCAAGTTTTTTATTACCGGAGCCGTTCGCCACCGAGATGCTGGCCAAATGACCGCTCCTATTAATGGGCAAAACCCTCGAGCCCTCAACCATATGTTACACGACAAGTTGGACGGATTCGTGGCTGGTATTGCTTCCAAGCGTAACTCGGCTCTGATCCAAGCCGAGGCCGAGGGTGATCCTGAGAGGGAACGTGAACTCCGTGAGGAGAATCAGGATCGCATCACTGCTCTCCCCCAGCAAAAGTACCTTCAACCACACCAGTATCCTCCTCCTCCCCCAGGGCCACCCTCGAGTCGCCTCGGACCTAATGGGTACCCTGAAGATAAGAAGCTCGAAGACGACGATGTCAAACAACCCGAAGAATTCCACTTCCCGTCTCTTCATAAAGAAAATCCTCCTCACTTCAACTACGCTCCCCCAAATCCCAGTAAGCCTGCTCTCAGTATCCCAGAGCCCCAAGAGCCATATCCTGTGCGAGCTCCCGAACTCGCGCACTTACGGCAACCTGCCAATCCAGAGAATGCCAAGCAACGACCGACGTCTACTATTGGCCCGCCGGCCGGGTTCGACTTTGGTTTCCCAGAAACACCGACCGAATTCCAAAAGAATTTGATGAGATCGGCTTTCCCTATTCCACATGAAATCGACGGCGGGTGGTCAATGGAGTACGGCCGGCCTGATCTGGGCTACATGCTCAAGGAGTGGGCAACGGGCGGCGTGGATGGACGGGGCATTCTGGGCAGAAGAACAGCCGTGTTTGTTTGCGGGCCTCCCTCAATGAGAGTTGGAGTCGCAAACACAGTGGCGATGTTGCAGGCAGAGATTTGGGGAGATGACGAGCTGGAGGAAATCTTTCTCCACGCTGAGAACTATGCCTTGTAAAACGGGGCAGTGTGCATGGTAGCAATGCCATGATGAGGCCAAATGTGAGTGTATATAGAACTCGGGCGTAATGTTTTGACGATTTAGTTTACATGCGTGTTGGAAGCGTACATGCAATGCTTGACATGATTACTGTACGTACCTAGGTACTTTCTAATGAGTCAATGTACCTGCCTGGTTCCAAAGTTCCATTTCTCGTGCCTCCGCGCAGTCCTGCACTCTCTCATGGCCGTCCTCTTCGCTATTGACGTTGCAATACCTCCACGCGCACAGACAAACGCCGTCAGAAGCGCAGTTCTTTCTGGCCCTCTGCTCCGCGTCCGGGCACTGATGGAATGCAAGATGACCGCCTCTGTGGTAGTTTTGGAGGCAATACGTGGCCACAGATAGACAAGAGTTATGCGTCTTTTGACGTGTAGCGCGCACGCGCATCTTGCATGAGTTTGCAGTCTGAAAAATGCCGTAGATGGCCAACTTCGCGAGTCATATCGACACTCTCGGTCAATGCCCTGCCAGGCATGAATTTGGTCACCCAAGGGCAATGGCCAACGTTTGCATCTTCCAATATGCGTATCCCGCGGAAGATGGCAGCAGGTTCAGGGCTTTCGGCCTTTGACATGATTTACACGGGTGAGTATATTGAGAGCATAAGCAAGACTAAAGAGTGCGCCTAACCCTATTCTATATATACTCGAGACAAATCGTCTCCACTTCCAAGTTCCAACAATCGCATCCCAAGTCAAAAGAGTGCCTGTCTACCTGCGGATTACAAACCACCCCATGCATCACATCATCCCTCCATCGATACGCACAAAGGCAGTCTCTTTGAAAAATGGGCAAGACCTGCAAGCGGATCCTCCCAATGCCAAAGGGCCGCTGACGCTACTTGGCGTCGCATGGGCACCTTGATGGGTAGAGCATCATGGTCTCGTGGGAACCTTTATCGACAGTTTGGCGACGATATCTTCTTCTTGTCTCTATTTTTTCTCTCTTTTACTTTATTTTCCTCTACTATTCCCTCAATCTCTGTAGTTTCCATGCTTTCAATTTTCGACTCGGATTTGTGCCTCAACATACAAGCATATACGTGCGACCAAACCTCAAACATGTGCCCGGAACGAGACATTGAAAAGATCGCCAAAGGCTGGACAATTGCCATGCTCTATTCCAAGGAGCGCTTAAAACGAATCTATGACTGGGGCAATGACCAGTTGGAAGAAGCTGCCAAGGGTGGCATACTGGTTCTGGAGACCGTGTGCTTATTTGTGCATGCTTGCGTCAAGCATGGTCAATACCAGTACGTTGAGCCTTCTTTGCCCAATTCTCCCCCTTGGCTATCGCCGCTGTGGTTTGATGGGCGCTAATTCTATCCAGACTGCCATTCGAGTTTTGGAAAGTCCTGCATGCCGAGTACGGCATTGTCGTATACCCCTCCGCTTTGACGGAGGATATCGACGTGCAGGGCTTAGGCGTCGATGTGACATTTATGGATGCTTATGGCGGGCATATCGGTTAGTTCTTCATTTCTTGCAAACAACCCGCTCTTTCTCGCTGGCTAACATTTTACAGTCATGTACGGCCGATGTTGCGGCTCGGACCCGCCCCCGTGTCCGATGGAGTTTCTCAGAGAACCGCCGCCAGTGTACTCCAAGTAACAGCAAACATGAATAGACTTATTTGGGCCAAGAAGATGAATTACGCTGAAATGCGTCATATGATGAAGACGGCGTTTATGGGTGAAGAGTGCTTTGCGCTGGTGGCGAGGACGCGACAAAATGCATTTTAGGTGGCACAGCATCAATTTAGTACGGAGTCATGACATTTATACAGAAAAAGGAAATTGTAGATCATGATTTCACCTTCTCGCCGATCGCTCCGTCTCTGTTCGCCCTCCAGACACCTTCCTCGCCATCAAACTCTTCCCTCTTCCACACCTCAACCTTTGACTTGCACTCCTCCAAAGCTTCCTCCCCGGCCCGCCACGCTGCTTGTCTATGCGGCGACGATACCGCAATCAAGATGCTCTCTTCGCCGATGGGTACGGTGCCCAGACGGTGGATCATAGCTATGCCCTTGAGGCCGTGCTTGTTTATTAAGTCCTTGGTAATAGCCAGCATCGTCCTTAGGGCGAGTTTGTTATACGCTGTATATGTGAGTTCTTTGACGGGTTTGCCGGCAAAGCTGTCTCTTGTGGTTCCTGAATCAAGGTCAGGCCGTGAGTTTTTGTGGTGAAGGTGCTGAGTGAGCATACCCGCGAAGAGGACTATGGCGCCGGCCGCTGGGCTGCGGACGCGGTCCATTATGGTTTGGACATTGAGGTGGTCTCTTGTTAGGGCAACATAGCAGCCCTCCGATGAAAGTTCCCATACATCTTCGTCTTGCGATGCCATTACGATGGTGGTTTGGGTTGTGAATAGAAGGAGTGGGCAGCGGGGATCTCCGAGAATGAAGGCGGTTAGAGCCCAGATGTGTGGGAATGTTGCCAAACTACCCCGTGAAGTATTAAACCAGGAAATAGTGCAAAAACATTCCAAAATTCGCTTTCTGAACCAAATCTTGAGAAAGTTGAAACAAAACCAAGCAACAAAGAATCTATCCCCTCTGTTGCTTCGGAAGGTTGTGAACAAACAGGGTAAGTTCAAAGTTGTTGACGTCGATGGATGACTAAGATCTTCAACGGGCCACACACACACCAATCGGACCCTTGAAACTTAGTTCCAAGCTGCTATCCACCACAACAGACACCACTACTTCGTTGCTGATTTTTGTTTCTCCCTTGTTGCATCTTCGCGCCAAGTATCATGCACATCGGCGTCATGCGCGACGATTATCACGGACGATCCCCCGACCGAGGGCGGCATCGAAACGACCCCGACAACATGGGAGCCTCGCGAGGCAGAGGCAGAGACCGAGAGGGCCAAGACCGGCTGGACGACCATTACCGATCGCGTCATGGTAAAGACATGATCCGCGCCTTGTGTGGAGACTGATACAGCCTTCAAGCCTCTTGTCATGGAGCTTTTTGTATTAAGACTAGACAAGTTTTGTTCGCTAACTTACCCACGGGGCGTCGAGACTATTCCAGGTCTCCTCCAAGGCACAACTTCTACGACGACCAACGGGAGAAGGCACCACAACGTCATCACCCAGACCTGGGCGGCGAAAGGGATTATGATTACCGCTACGATGGCCCAGATGATGAGTATAGAAGACGAGACCGGAGCCCCCGTCATCGATCAAGACATTTGGATGATCGGGGTCATTCATACGAGGACATGTACGACGATGGGAACCGTGATGAAGGCAGGCAGCGGGGACGGTATGACGATGACGAGCCCAGAGACGGCGGCGAGTATGCTCACCATGATGGTCGTAGAGGGAGATCCCGTAGCCCTTACGGCAGACATTACAGAAGTCGGTCCCGGAGCAGGCCGCGAGATGCTGGGAAACCCACAGACACGGTAATCCTCGAGGGACTGCCGTATAGTATATCGTCTGCAGAGGTGTGTGAGAGCGACTGTTGCTTGCGGGCAATTCATACTGGCCAGCTGAAACTGATGGTGGTTGATAGGTTCGCGACAGCCTTCTTGCCAACTCGATTGCGGCTGAATTTCCGTCCATTGATGTGAGACTTTCATCTTCAAGAGGTCAGTCCAGTGGCGGGTGGTTTTTCCGACGGACGTTCGACTCATACCATGAGCAGGAAACCGACGAGCATTTGTTCAGTTTGAAGACGTGGATCAAGCAACTGCTTTCGTTGAAGAGCATTTCCCCAAAATCCGCATTGAACTCCAGCATCCGACTGATGACGCACCAGACGGCAAGTTTGAAGCATATGTTCACTATGCCCGCAATCGCGATGACGGTGACACCCGGCAGATTCGAGCCGCCGACTGGATTTGCCCACAAGTGCGTATTTTGTTTGCAAATCCATGCGGGGAAAAGATCGGCTGACCTCTTTAGTGTGACTTTTTGAACTTTTCTACGAGAACAAGGTGCAAAATATGCGGCACTCAGCCAGCGGGTAAGAATGAGCGATCCGTTACGCGGACGCGACCCATAAGCTAACTGGTATCGAAGCGACCAACTGGGAACAAAGCCTCACAGGTGCGGCCGATGTCGCTGACCGTGCTGAGGCCGTGTCGCAAATATTGGTGGTGTATCCGTTGGCATCATTCGTGACTGAAGACATGCTCGCGAAAGACCTCAAACTCCTCGAAAAGTCAGAAGAACCAAAAAGCTCGACCAACGGGCCAACCAAGTTAAAGTCAACCGCCCCGGGAGCCGATGTCTCTCGCTACGGTGCGAAGCCGGGGTCATTGCACCGCGTGTTTCTCATACGCGAGGTGACCTCGGGGGAGAGCTTTAAATACGGCTTTGCCGAGTTCTGGACCCTTGAGGATGCAGCCGCGGCGGTGACAAAGTTTCGCATGTCTCGCTCGTTCACTGTTGCCGGCTGTGCTGTTACCGTTGCTCCAACACACATGGGCGTATTTCTACCCGAGGAGCGCGAAATCGCGCCGAATATCGAACACATGTCGTTTAATCCGCTCTTCAACCCCTCTCTCCGAGTACGATATCGGGACATGCACGTATTTCCAAGCCAGCTAGTAGTCACATCCGAAGCACCCGCCGACGTCAACCTCAACGCCGCCAAATCTACCGAGGACGAACAGGGCGACAAGAAGCAGAAGAAGCGCAAAGCAGAAGGGAGCTTAGCCACGTCCGCGGCCAAAAAGTCGGTCCCCATGGCAGGCCAAATGGCAGTATGGCAGAGGAAACACGACGAGCTCCGCGGCGTCGAAGAAGGCGGCGACGCCTCCAACGGCCAACCCGACTCAACCACCAAATCGGCGCCGATCAAGATTTCACTGTCAAACTCTACAAAACTCGGGGCTCCCTCAGCCCCCCCAACGTCCGCAAGACACCCATCGCCACGCGCGAAATCGCCCACTGCCCAGGCAACCCCACCACCAAGCTCACCGCAGCACGCACCGGAAAGCACCACCCCGAAAGAAGAGACGTACATGGACAGAGAAAGACTCATGTGCCTCATCTGCATGCGCAAGTACAAGTCCATCGACGAAGTCAACATTCACGAAAAGTCGCGGAACCACAGATCCGCCATGGAAGACAGCGAGAAAGTCAAGGCGGCCCTCCCGCGACTCGCGACGCGCGACAAACGGCAGAAACAGGATGCCCAAGTAACCCAGTATCGCGACAGGGCCAAGGAACGGCGCGACATTTACAACCAGCCCAACAGGCCCTCTCAGGCCCCCAAGCCCAAGACTGAATCGAAGAAACCAGCCGAGGAAGCAAAGCCCGCGGTCAAGGCTGCATCCAAAGGAGCAGGGATGCTTGCCAAGATGGGCTGGACAACAGGTGTAGGCTTGGGGGCGAATAACGACGGCCGCACAGAGGCGATTGCTACGAATGCGTACCAAGAAGGCGTGGGGTTGGGTGCCGAGGGGAGTAACTTGGGCGATGCGGCAGAGTTGGCGGAACGCAAGACCAAGGGCTCTTACTCGGATTATTTGACTACGGTGCAGGATAAGGCGAGGGAGCGGTATAATCAGATGAACTGATGTTGTTCAATAGTGTACAAGTGGCAAAATCAGGCACAGTCTGGCAGAATATATTTGCCCATTGAGAAGCATTCGCTTGCACTGGCGTGAGCTGTGAGCTGTGGCATGTTTTGTTGTAGAGTGCGATGCCTTGATCTGGTTGTATATTTGCCTCCAGTCTCCTTTGCATCTCCCGGCCGCAAGGTCAAACGTCTCGCACAGCATTTGCCACACACCCACCGCGTTTAGGGCCTGATGGGAGCAGGTGTTTCTGGGAATTCAAGACAAGGCTGCCATCTGTCCCGGCTGCTTGTTTTGGGCAAGGTGGAATGGTCAGCCGCCCAAAGCGGGCCGCATCCTCTTCCTGGCGCTGTTGAGGCTCAAGCTGACTACGTACATGCTAGTAGTACTCCGTATTAAAATGAAAAAACGCCGAATGGAGCAACGGCCGAGCCGCCAGGAGATGAGCATTGAGTCATCACCCTGGAACCCAGGTCAGGCAGTTCCTAGGCAGGCAAATCGGCGGCTGCTCGATGCAGGTAAGCCGCATTAATTAAGTACTACGGAGTACGGAGTACAGTGGAGGACTCGGCCAAGGCACAAGGAAGGCAGGTGGTAGGGCTGTGCATCCCCAGTTGCATGGGGCCCGCTGCCACTTTTTGCCTCCACAGGATGGAGCCCAGGCCCGGACCCGCGGCGGCTGGGATGACGTGAAAGGGAGGGGTTCGTCCTTTTCCATTTATTCAATTCATTCTTTATTTGCACGGAAACGCAAACGCCTTGCACTTGGACAGCGAGCCACAGCCACCCCAGCTGCGCCATATATTGGCCGCCGTTGTCCACCCGGCAGCTGACAGCTGGTGGCCACAGCGGTGGTGTGGCTAGTGCTCCGCCCGTAAGCCAGCGCGATGACGACTAGTGCCATGACATGCAGATCTGCGTGGCTCAGCTCTTTTTTTGGGTCTGCAGTCGGATGGGTCATTGTAGTACGTTATTTATTTCCGCGAGGCATGGATCGGTCGCCACCACCGTTTGTCCGCCCAGTACGGAGTACTAGGTGCTCCTGGGGCGGGGGCTGAGCTACGTAATCTATTTATTCATCAGCCGCATGATGCGGCTGCTTCATCGGCCGGCTGGGGTTGATACATGCTACTTATATGCGTCGCGGCCCAGCGGTTTGGGGAGCTGGTGTCGTTTCTGTGCCTGCAAGCTAAGCACCACCTCTCCCCCGGCCTGCCAGAGAGACGAATTGACTTCACGATGCCCTCACTCCACCACGTGGCGCTTGTGCTGGGCGCCGTTGCAACGGTTTCCGCGGGCACGCTCTCGGTTCCTCTCGAACGGCGAGGCCCCAGCGAGGAGCACTACCGGCTGCTTGGCCGGGCGATTTCCCGTCGTGCCGCTGACAACGGGACCGCCGAGCTGACGGCCCTGAACAACATCACCGCCGCCGGCTACTATGCCAACTTTGCCATTGGCACGCCGGGCCAGAATCTTACTTTCCAGCTCGACACGGGCAGCAGCGATACCTGGATGAACTCGCCCCAGACGCGGTACTGCAGGAGCGCCACGGCGCAGTCGGAGGCGGGCTATTGCACCACCACTTGTACGTCCGCCCAGGAATGAGCATGTATGAACCGCCGTGTTCGACATTGTGGTTATTTTATTTTTTGGTGCGCCCGTCAAGCCCGCGCAAGAAGGCTAACATTTGGTGGCCAGTCAACCCCCGAGACAGCAAGACGTACACGCTCGTCGACCAAGGCGGCTTCAACATCACCTACCTCGACCAGCGGCGCATCGCGGGCGATTACTTCAACGACACCGTCACCATTGGGGGCCATGAAATCGCCAACCAGCAGCTGGGCCTCGCCATCTCGTCCACCCGCCCCACGGGCATCATGGGCCTGGGCTTCAGCATCAACGTCGCCACGCCCAACAAGTACCCTACCATCATCGACAACATGGTCAGCGAGGGCGTCATTGCCCATCCAAGCTTCAGTTTGTACTTGGTGCGTTTGCCACAGCTGCTTGCCCGCAGAGGGCTTCGGCTTTGCTAACACGGCGTGCAGAACGACCTCGATGCCACGTCCGGCACCATCCTCTTCGGCGGCATCGACTCTGCCAAGTTCCTCGGCAGCCTGGCGACTCTCCCCATCAAGCCCATGCCCAACGCCGAGGACACCAACGTCACCTCGTATGCCGTGGCCATCAAGTCCGTCTCAGCCACGGGCGTCAAGGTCCCCTCCGTCGCTGCCCAGTCGGTCGGCATCCTGGACTCGGGCTCCACCATCTCTCTGATACCCGACTCCCTCGTCAAGCCCATCCAGGACAAGTTCGGCGTCATCGTGGTCCAGATCCAGGGCCAGGCCGCGCCCCCCATGATCGACTGTGCCTGGAAGGGCAGCAAGGGCGACGGCATCCTCATCAGCTTCGAGTTTGACAACAAGACAATCAAGGTCCCCATTGCCGACATGGCCATCGACAGCCTCCCCGACGAGCTGCAGCAGATCCTCAGGAGCAGCGATGCGCCCTCTGGCTTCAGGAGCTGGACCCGCGCCTGTCTCTTTGGCCTGGGGGGCTCGTCGGCGTTTGGCGTCCGCGACGACCAGTTCTACCTGCTGGGCGACACCTTCCTGCGCTCCGCCTACGTCGCCTACGACATGGCCAACCAGCAGATCGGCCTGGCCCAGTCCAACCCCAACGCCACCGGCTCCAACGTGGTCGAGATACAAAAGGATGCCAAGTCCTTCCCCAACGTCCAGGGCTCTGACGGTTCGTATCCCCCGCACACGCTCGGCCCAACGTCCATGTCGATACTAACACATGACCAGCGCCTGGACCGGGAGAGAAGGCCAGTGCCTCTGGCCGCCTTGCTCCCTCCTCCTCCGTTGCCGCTACTCTCCTCCTGGGCGTGGCTGTCGTTTTCTCAGCCTTGTTGTAAATTGGGGGAATTTTTGAACCTTGTAATGATTTATGTTTTGCATTCGGTACATGCATTCGTGCGTATGACGCGTTAAGGTTGGGGCAACGACATGGCGCTGATATATATTGCCATTTAGACCGTGGTCATTTTGGATACCCTCGTTGGAGCGCACGTCATTTTGTAGCTGGCGTTGTCGACAAACTCATCATGACTTGATTTCATAAACTACAGCGGGAGGCAGAACATAGCTAGAAGGGTAGCTGGATATCGCGCCCAGTAGTATAATGTAGTACATGCAGTAGTAGTGTATACTTTATCCGTACATCTACCGTCGACTGTCCCCTCTTGTCCTCCATTGAGAAGATGGACGGAATAGCTTTCGGATGGGTAGGTTGCCATGGAGAGGCTTGAGTTGGGCAACTGCCATCGAGAGAGTACAGCCTACTCAAGTACATTGCAATTGAACGACTGCATTGCACTTAAAGTAGATAGAATCATTTCGCAAAGAGACGTATATGAATTAAATTAGTAGCCGCAGGGTAAAATAGCAAGTTGGCACATACAAGTTATTGAGTTGGTTATGAGTACGAGGGTTATTGCTCGGGACCAGGGCACAGGGCTCTCTTGACTCCTTGTAAATAGTAGAGCTCTTGGGCCATCTGGCCTTGGGAGAACCAGGAACCTTTGATGCCAGGGACTCAATATTGAATTGATGGTATTACAGCTGAATTGAGTTATGGCTGCAAGACCCCACTGGGCCCTGTTCCATGGCTCACCTTGCTGCTTTACCGTTTCGATGTAATACACGAGGCTATTTTTACTTAAAAGATGATATACTTTTCAATAGTTGATTAGCAAAAACATAGCTTGCACCACTCACGTGCACTAGCATAAACCTCGTGAAATGCGCACGTGTGGTGTTCTTAATTGCTGTTCAAGCCGGCCGCAGGCCACAGCTCGCCGCAGGCGGCCCCCGGCAGGGATAATGAAATTAACATTAAGCACCAGACGGTTAAATGTCTTACCGGCGGTAGCCCAAGAGGCTTGAATTCAATCAATATTTCGTAGGCATCAGGGTCTTGTACAGAGGATTCATTTGCGACCTTGGCATTACGATACTATGACCTACATTTCATTTCAGGTGTAGCCACGGAGGACCGAGCAAGAGGCTCTGGTTTGTTACGGACTTGCCTGAGCACTGTCATCCCGGCGTGCAGGGGACAGAGAATGCTGTGTCTGGAGTACTAGTCCGCATTCACCGGACGAAAAGTAGTCCCAGCAATAAGTGTACACGACAGCTTCTTCCTGGGCCCTGACCATGCACCGCTCACAACGGACAGCGGTTCCGATAGACGCGTGACGAGCTCTAATTCGCCTTGTATTCTATGTAGTGCAACAGTGGCATCCAACTTGTGGACTCGGAGGGACTATACAAAAACTACACACCGCGGCCCTAGGAAAGTACATCAACAGGCCTCAGGCCTCACTTGACCGTGCCGTCATTCCTGGCCTGGTTTACAACTTGCTCTTGTCGGGCTCGTCCGGAGCCAGTCTTACAACGCCCTACGAGCAGGTCAGCTTCATTCACATCTCTCAGAGCACGACGCGGACTTGCCTCCTGCACACAGGTCGCCAGCAATGTCCCGTCCTTTGCAAATATACGCTGCGTCACGAAGCCGCGCCCGTCGCCGGACCAGGGGCTCTCCATGTCGGCAAACATCCACTCGTCCACCTTGACGCGCCCGGGCTCGTGGAAGTAAATGCTGTGATCCAGGCTCACCATCATGCCCAGCTTCGGGCGCGTCTTCCACTCCTCGACGGTCGACCCGAGGCCCTCAAACTCAGCCAGCTCCTTGACGTGCGGCTGGTACTCCTCCGCCATGCCGTCATAGTCTTCCGGCTTAAAGGGCAGTCTCCAGAGGCGGTGGACGCGCCCGACCGTGCCGATAAAGGTGCTGTCCGAGACGTACGCCAACGCGTTCAAATGCGCCTGGCGGCCACCGGCCTCTGAGATTTTGCCCCGGCACCGCATCCACTGCTGGCACCTCTGCTCGTCCGGCCGGGCCGTCGGGTCCGCGCCGCGCACAGCAGGCATGCGGTAGTTCTGGAAGGGTCCGCCCCTGGCCCATTCGGGCTCCTCTTGCCAGTCTAGAGGCGGAGGGGCCTTGGCCTCGTCCGGCATCGGGACGGCGTGGCGGACCGTCCTTTCGCCGCCCGCGTCTTCGCGGACGAAGCTAATCGTCGTCGTGAAGATGCAGCGCCCTCGCTGGCGCGCCTGGACGGTGCGCGTGGCGAACGAGCGGCCGTCACGGACCCGTTCGACGTGGAACAGGATAGGGATGCTCCCGGACCCAGCCAGGATGAAGTAGCAGTGGCACGAGTGCGGGTAGAAGTCGTCGGGGACCGTCTTTTGCGCCGAGGCAAGGCATTGCGCAATGACGGTGCCGCCGTAGACGCCTCTTGCGCCGGGAGGCACCCAGGCCCTGCGGGTGTTTGTGAAGATGTCCTAGGGTTGGGTCAACAGATCATTCCAAGAGAGGATACGGAGCGCAAGCGAGGCCAAGGGGGGGGAGGGAACACGTACGGGCCCTAAGACTCCAACCTCGGTCACCTCCAAGACGTTTTCGATCGGGGCCTTGTTCGGATCCGCAGGCGGCGGCCTCAACAGCGTTGACCGTTCCTCGGGAGCCATGGTATTCTTTGCTTCTTCCCTGTAGCGTACACCCCGAAAAGAAGAGTTGGCAGCAGCTCAGCTAGTATTTCCCCAATGCAACCGTGGGTGAATGCCCTCCCGCTTATGTGGGGATATAAGCGGCTGGAATACGGCTCCGGGGTAAAACTGGCTCAACCGCTCCGAGTCTGTACACGCGGCCAGCCGAGGCAAGAACGCGCAGCACGCAATGGCCAAACAAAGTCGCTCGTTGGGAGTGAAGCAAACCGAGAGAAGTGACGTTCGAGAAGCGGATGCAGGAATTAAGAATTAAGAATTGAAATCTCCAGGAAGGCGCGTCACTGGTGCAGGAGCAATGTCCCCATTCGGCCACGTCCCACGTCCGAGCCTCGGCTAACCCGCATCCTCCAACTTGTTTGGAGACTAGGATTAAAGTTGTCAATGTGACTCCTTCCCTTCCCTCACCCAGGAACACGGGATGCGACGCCCCAGCTCGCCCGTCAGGCCAATTGCCGTCCGTGCAATTTCTTTGCAATAAAGTGGGGCAGCATAGTACTGCATTACTCCGTACATGACCCAGTACCAAGAATGCGCCCGGGAATAAAAGTACCAAAAACATGATGGTCTTACAAACACCTCCAGTGTGCTTGCATACAGTGGCAGCAGCAGGATGGATTACCCAATACTCATGACACCCAACTGCAGGTGCCTTGTGATATAATTGAATATCCCCTATTATTGCCTATACACGGATCCTATTCATGACATGGTGCTTCATCATTATCATACATCACATCACCACCGCACTCAGTCTCACCCACCGTTCAATACGATTCAGAAGCAAAATCGAGAGACGACACATTGTGTCTTTATGTATTAAACGGATCAAGTCCAGCTTTGCACTGCCGTCCCAAGCGAATGGATAGATTGGTCCCCATACTCTTAGCCCCGGTGGCCCTCTTCGCTACCAAAACCGCAAACCACTGCAAAAAAGCAGCAAACTCATGCAATCGTGTAAAAAGCCTTGCCCCTGTCTATTGATTTGCATCCTCAAAAACTGGCTCCAGCCCTGCCCACGCATTTGGGTCTCCGTCAGGTCCGGCCTTTTCGCGTTGCTGCCAGTACTTGCCGTTGAACTTCCAATATGACTCCCCAGTGATCTCGCATGTTTCCTTGCTGAACCACGCCGGTACAAACTCCTCGCCCTTGGACTCACGTGTTCTGCGGCGCGCTCGCTGTGCCTCTTCGAGTCGATTCTTCTCTGTAGCGGCAAAGTCGTACTCGCCGTCCTCCATGGCACGCTGATCGGGGCGCAGACGAGAGTCGGTCGGTGCTATCCATGGCCTGAGCTTGTCGTCGATGTGGTTAAATGTCAGTACGAAAGGCGTCAAGTTGAATGGAATACCAGCAGGCCTCGGGTTAGCCTCCCAGATCAAGTACGCTCGGGTTGGATCATTCATGGCGCCCTTGTGTACAGGACCGGAATCCTTCAATTCGTCAATAGACGCCTCATACCCAGGCGTTAAACGAGCGTACAGCTTCGAGTTCCAACGTCCGCCCAGACTGACGCGGACATTGCCATCTGCATCCAGAACTTTGCCAGAAATCAGATACGCGCTCGACGCCTTCCATCCGCGAGCCTTGAAATCGAGGATGGCCACCTCCCCAGTCGTCCAATTCTTGATTTCCATCGGGCCGTAATTGTCTACCGTCGGGTTGCCGGTGATGATGCCAATGACCGACGAGGTGACCTTCTTCCACGTGTAAAGCTCCTCCTTTCCACCGGCAGTGGGTCTCAACCTCAGGAACCATGTGCCGAGAGGGTTGATGTCAAAGGATTTGCCATAAAACTTGGATCTTACGGCAGATTCGCCCCAGTATTCCCAGTTTGGCGATTCGGCCCATGCGGCACCAACAGGAGGATGGTGGCTAACTTGCTCGATAAAGAAGCGGTAGTTCTTGTCTGGTCTCACGTATTCGAATGTCTCGCCGAGCAACGGGTTGAATGGCTTGGCAACACGCCCGATTGTTGATGCATACTCGCTGGCAGCAAAAGCAGCAACGTATATTAAGCGTTCAATTGAATCGGCGCGCTCCGCAGCCAAGTCCAGCAGGTCAGCATACTCCATGTCTTCACCGCAGCGATAAAGCAGAGATGTGGGTTCGTTGAAGGATACAGGCAAAGTCATCTTGGTCATGTCCTTTCCAATCATGGACTTCAGGATGCCCTGTAAACTTTTTGTTAGTCTTTCGCGATCGTCAGTGGGCACGGAATCACGTTTACTCACCCAAAGTGAAATCTTGGGGCGATCATCGGCATCCATTTTGAGTCTGTGTCGGATACCGTTCTCGTAACCCCTAAATGAAGCGCTAATATCAATGCCGGAGACAATCACATCCTTCTGAGACTGGACAGTCTCCCCCTGTGGCATTTCAGCGACTTCAACTTCGCCGGCGTCTACTGCATCAAAGAATTCCTCTTCGTCGCCAGATTCGCTTTCTGACAGCTCACCCAGTTGGTCCAAAGCAGTCGGTCTGCGTCCAAGACTTCTGGTAGGAGATTTCGCGGCTGCTTCCACTTCTTCTTGCAGAGCTTCGGTTGTGGGTGTGCCAACACCGGAGACACCGCCGGCTTCCATGACCTCACGAAGGGCCTTCTTGGTCAGGCGACGCTTCTCCTCCGCCTCGCCCATCCGTGCCTCAAGTTCTTCGTGTTCGCGAGCAACCTGCTGCATGCTGTCTTCCCACATGCGGCGCAGGTTTGCCTCGCGATCTAGACGGTACTGCCAGTAAGCGTCTCTGTCCTTGGAAATTCGGAGCATATCACCAAGAAGCCCTGTCAAGCTGCGGATCGCCGCATCATAGGTAGACAGCGCCTGAGTTACATTTGTGTCAGACAGCGGTGTGGCAGGGCTTTGAGTGAGCTGTGCCATAAGGGCCGTGTGAACTCCAGACATGGTTTCCAGCTGGATCTTTGCGGACTGGGCTGTGATGTTGAGTGCATCCTTGGTCGCTTGTGGCGCATCGCGCACGCTCCTGTCATCACCAAAATCGTCGTCGTCGTCAATTTCGCCTGGGATGACTGGACCTCCGTTGCCATGTATGCGAGAGACGTCACCATCGGTGGCTGCATCTGCAAATTCATCATCGTCCAGACTGCCGATGGTGCTTGCTCGTGTCAAGTCAGCCTTTGAAGGCGTCATCCTATTATTCGACGTGGTCCGGCTTGGCAGTTGTGAAGTGCTGCGTTGTAGATCCGACAGGCTAGCATTCTCACTGGGTACCTCATGAAGTGAAAGTGAGCTCTGCTCAGCCTTGGCGATTTTGAGGAGCTCTGCGCTGCGGGCTGCCTGCCTTTCTTCCTCCTTTGCCTGATCCTTGGTCCACTGGACAGAGTTGTTGAGTGCCCAGAACCAGCGCTTGGCTTCGACCTCGTGGTTCGCCTTGAGAGTATATTTGACAGATGATTTGCCAATAATCTCGAACTTGGTCTTCTCGTCGGCACTCATATTCAACTTGGCAATCTTCATGTTGATTGCACCTCGGCATGCGGAACCAGCATCGTCTTGGTGCTTGTAGTAGCTGAGCACCCCATCCTCAAGCACAAACCATCTCAACTGATAGCCCTTGCGGTAATTGGTCCATTTTTTCAAATACCCCTTCATTTCTCGGGCCTCGCGCCCAGCCATCAAGTCAGTTGCGGCCGCGCCGCCCGCGCCCTGTGATGCTGCTTGGCCAAGAACGGCCTTCTCTTGAATACCTCTCTGAGCTGCAACGGCTGCAGGGGACTTTTTCAGGATAGCCTTGACATTGTCGTCATGAGTGATGGACTGCGGCAGTTTTCCCTTGCGATCACGGCGGAAAGGATCACCACCATGAAGCAGGAGAACCTGGATCAGTTGGGTGTTTTTCTTTCGTGCTGCCTCATGAAGCAAGGTTCCACCTGTTTGCACAGTAACTGGTTCCGAAGCAAACTCGGGGCCGTTAATGTCGACCACGGTCTTCAGGCGAGGCTCCTCAAGCACCTGCGCCAGGGTATCGTAGTCGCCATGAGCGATCAGCTCTTGTACCTGCTTCACCTTGGCCTCGGTGAATAGAGAACGCGATAGTTGGAGGATTTGAAAGATTTCTGGATTTCTGGCCAAGTCGAGCGGCAGCTTTCCGTGGTGGTTGACGACTGCGTCGTTGATGTCCTTTTGATCCAACAAGAGCTTCACAACAGGCGTCCGGCCCTGGATGGCAGCGATATGCAGCGGTGTGTTGCCGTCTTTGTCCCTGGCATTGACATCAACGCTACCGGCACTGTCCGACAGGGCATATTCGATGACGGGGAACTCGGCGCACTGAATGGCGAGGTGCAGAATAGTGGTGTCTTCGAGGGGACCGGTGCTGACGGTTGCGACCGAGGAAGTGCTGGGTCGGGGTGCATTCTCGGCCGTCTCGCGAATCGCCTTGGAGATGGAGGCTGTATCGCCACTTCTCAGGGCTTCCACGACCCTGAACTTGCGGACAGACTGCTCCAGGCTGGCACCTTGGCCTGGTATGGGCGCAGGCTTGGCTGCGGCGGTGGGCGATTGTGCAGACGGTATTCTGTTGAGCATGGTGGATGCGGTCGAAAGTCTCGAACTGTGTGCTCGGGTGGCCGACTGATGCGACAACGGGGTGCCAGAAGGTTTCGAGGTGGATTTTGGCGAGGCTGTCCCGGCGGCAGACCGACCGTCTTCTGAGCCGGACTCGTCTTCGCGGGTTTCTTTGCGACGAAGCAGGGAAAACGCCGCAGAGGACTTTGATCGCTTGTGCGTGCTATTCAAGGCGAAATAGAAGGAGCGCGTCAGCACGGAAACCAAGAATGCGTAGATTGGCTGGCTGTGGAGAATACTGTATGGGAGTGAGGTAGAGGCAGAGAGGTAGGAGGGGTGTTGGCGGTGGGGAGGAGCTAAAGGGGCGAGACGGCCAAGCCGAAGCAAGCATCAGGAGACGTCGCAATGCAGGCCGATCTTTGGAGGAGTGGGAGTAATATAGTAAAATTGAGATGCTGGCAAACGCAGGCAAAAGACAAATTGCATTGCCAAAATTGACACGGGTATGGGCTTACCTGTCTCCCGCTTCCGACATGGCAGCGTAAGTGGTGATGGTGATGGTGATGGTGTTGGTGGTGATGATGAGAAAGCGACGTCAACAAGCCACCACAGCCCAAGGCACTGCCACCTTGAGAGGGAAGGAGCTGCGGACGAGGGGCGGCCGAGGAGGGGAGGAGACAATAGGGAGGAGGGAGGGGGCCCGTCGACGGGTCCTGGAAAGGCTGTTGCCGCAAGATGGCTCGCTCAAGTGCGAATCGGAATAGGATTCAATAGGAGAGTTTCAAATTGCAATCCAAGGGCCAAGGCACCGACTGTCCTGCATCTGTGTGCTCCCATAGGCAAAAGGAGGATCCCAATCACGTCGGCGGCACAAAAAACAGGAACCGTACTCCGTACTCCGTACTTGACGATTCTTTGGAGCGCTCGAGGCTGCTCAGAGGTGGAGAACATATTCTGTCCAAGACATGACGTTGTCGGGGCCGAGAGGCAGCCAACCAGGGATTGCAGGGATCTGGGGAGATAAACAAGAGGCCCGTGGCTTTCACCATGCAACATTGAACCGTCTGGTCCGGCTCCTCCAGACCACATGCTTTGTCCAAGCACGTGTGTCAAACAACACCACAAAAGGCCATCATCGCAATGTCTATCCCTCCGTGAACCTGCCCGCCCACCTCGGTGTTTTCAATTCAATTCCCTTCTTTCCATTCCGTAACAAAAGGCCTTAAAGCCGTGAAAGAATGCACTGGCACTCTGCTTCTCGGCGACACATGCCCGGCCCCGTCTTTTTATTACTCAGACGATGATGACGACGACGACGCCGCCACAACCACGACATCTACCGGGCAGTAGCTGTCTTGTATACCTTTGCAAGTTGCCAACTTGGCCGCAGTCAAGTATCCCCAGGGCTTAAATTCGTCCCCAGTATGGGACTACCAGTCTCCAGCAGGTGCCTGGACGGCCCAGCTCCCTCAACGAAAACGATTGGGGCAATAGCGCATGGCAAGGCACACGAACAGGCTTCTGTTTCTGGGGATTCAACAACAGGGAATTCCATACGACTAGACTGGACGATCATGAAATAACGCCGTCGATCTGCGAAACGCGCCCGCGCAAATCGACTGTTACCTCCCAACCCGTCGACATGAATCATTTAGCCAAAAAGCATAAAGGACATGGCTCGCAAGAAATGACAGCATCAAGTTTTTGAATGTTTGCCAAAGCTCGATAACGCTTAAGATGAGCGCATCACCGCCCAGGTCTTGTCCACTACTTTGCATGAGTCCCCAGGTTTTCATCCATGTGAATGACTAGCATAATATTTATACATGCTACATATAAAGCCGGCCCATAAGTCATTTAAAGAGAGAAGATGAAAATCAGAAGTGGTCCATTAAGAATGACATTGAGAAAAAGAGTCCACGAGTCGCCTAGTCCGTAAGAAAATATAAATTGCCACACCAACTATGCACATCTAGAAGAAAGAACTATCCCGTCTACAGACATTCCCTCAACTTACAGGGCCAGAACCTGAGCGGCAACAATGGCGACGAGACCAGTCAGGCCGAGAGCCAGGGTAGAAGCACCGGCGGTCACGGGGGAGCTGGGGACAGCAGAAGGGCCGACGGAGGAGCTAGTCCAGGCGTTTGTAGGAATGGCAACGCCCGAACACTGAGGGCCAGTGCATCCAGAGCTGTGCTTGTTGGTCCAGCTGTTGGTGGGAATAGCGACACCAGGGCACTCGGGGCCGGTGCAGCCAGATCCGGGAGCGGTGGTGGGAATAGCGACACCAGGGCACTCGGGGCCGGTGCAGCCAGATCCGGGAGCGTTGGTGGCGCCAGGGCAGCTGGGACCGGAGCAACCCTTGCCAGAAGGCTGGGGAACAACGGCCGCAGAGCGGGTAGAGGTCGCGAGAGAGCTGGGCTGCTGGACCTTGACGGTCTTGCTGACCACCGTCGTCTTGGTGGCGGCGGACGAGGGAGCAGGGCCCGTAGGCTTGGGAACATTGCCAGTTTCGGTCTCCTTAACGGGGCAGACAGTAGTGTACGCGGGGATAACCTCTGTGGTGACGTGGCCGACGGGGCAATCTGTCACAGTAGGAGGGCACTTGGTGATAGTGTAAGTCTTGGTGGTATACACAGTGCTGGTGGTCATGGCAGGAACCTTGGTGGTCGTAGGCTTGGGAGGCTGAGCAGTCTCCGAGACAGGGCAGACGGTAGTGTACAAGGGGATGACCTTGGTGGTGACATGGCCGACAGGACAGTCTGTCACCGTAGGAGGGCATTCAGTGATGGTATAAGTCTTGGTGGTGTACACGGTGCTGGTGGTCATGACAGCAGCCTTGGTGGTCGTGGGCTTGGGAGGCTGAGCAGTCTCCGTGACAGGGCATACTGTGGTGTAGAGAGCGATAATCTCAGTCGTGACGTGGCCAACAGGGCAGTCAGTGACGGTAGGAGGGCATTCGGTCACGGTGTGGACGGAGGTGGTGTATACGGTGCTCGTGGTCATGGAGACAGGCTTGCTCGTAGTGATGGCAACAGGCTTGCTCGTAGTCTGGATAGTCCTGGTAGCGGTCGAGTTGGACCAGTGAATAGAGCTAGTCATACCAACACTAGATGTGGTTGCAGACTTGGTGGCGGAAGCAGTGGCGATAACACTGGTGGTATCCAGCTTCTTAGAGGTGGCGGAGCTTGAGGTAGGCTTGCCAGACGAGATAGAGCTTGTTGTGACATTACCGGACTGGATGCTAGAAGTCGTGAGCTTCGCGGAAGAGCTAGCAGAAGAAGTGCTGGTGGTTGCAGACTTCTCAGAGGCAGTGTTGCTGGTCGTGGGCTTCTCAGAAGAAGCGGAAGTCGTCTTGACCGTGGTGCTGCTGGTTGTAGAAGTAATCTTGGTCGATGTAGGCGCGGAAGAGGTCGTCTTGGGAGGCTCCCCGCATACATACTGGACGGCCTCGGCGGCACTCTGCAAGAAAGACTTACCCTCGGCACCGACATTGTTCATGGCCCGCGTGGCATCCCAGAGAGAGACACCGCCAAAGTTCTTGTGGTCGTGATATCTGCAAACAAGGTCCTTCATGGCCTCGTGATCGATGTAGCCGGAACCAGCAGAATCAGTTGAGGCGGGCAGGCCGATAAACAGCTTGGCGTTCTTGCTCTTGCCCGTGGCAACCTTTGCAGCCCACTCATCATACGAGAATTTGTCACCAGGAGTGTTGTTGGGGATAGAATCACACACAGGGTTGTTGTAGAACTGGATAAAGAGGGCGTCAAACTCGGCATTCGCGATCAATTCGTCGTTCTGGTTTCCAAACATGACACACTCAGGGGCGGCAGTGATGAACATTTTGTGGCTCTGCTGACGCCACCAGTTGACCATGGCAATATAGGGTCCGTTTTCTATCGTGTTCATGTTAGGATTATTTTTTTCTGTAAAGGGGCAAAAGAAAATGCAGTATTTGTGGAAGTCTTACTGAATTTGGGTGTCCTGTCCTCCAAGTCCAGATCGAAACCATCGACGGAAACGTGCGCGGTAGTGCTATCGAAGGGTCGAGGGCCCGTCCAGCTGCTCTTGTAAGGGCCGAAGGCATTATACAAGAACTCGGCGAACTCGACGCCCTTCTCCTCAGAAGACACAGCGTATTCACTTGTTCCTGGAATATGGGCGCCGCCAATGGCCAGCAAGACCTTGACGCCCTTTTTTTGGCAGTAAGGGATGTCTCTCTGGATGAAGCTGCAAGCACTGAGCAACTTGGTTTTCTTGCCGTCCGTATTGGTGTAGACCTCTCCGGCGCAGTTGGCACCGAAGTTGCTCCCGGGGTAACCATCGCCGTTCTCGGGCGAGTTGTTGATGAAAGAAACAGTGGCGTAGTTGACACCAGAGTCGCAAATATCACGCAGGAAACGACCACCAGTTTGACCCTATAAAGAATATGCAGGCATTAGCACGTTTTGCTGTGAGTGAGACAAGAGGAAAATGTCTTACATACCCAGTAGGCGTTCAAAGCTGGGGGGGCCGCACCGCCAACACCAAGACCTAATGACAAAGAC
The DNA here is from genome assembly GCF_013426205.1 of Metarhizium brunneum. NCBI lineage: Eukaryota > Fungi > Ascomycota > Sordariomycetes > Hypocreales > Clavicipitaceae > Metarhizium > Metarhizium brunneum. The sequence continues at coordinate 2,850,097 of NC_089424.1, read as the reverse complement.
ATGACGATGACTTGTTATCCTAACTAAAGATTGTAATGTGGCCGAAGCCTAGTAAGGAGTGTAATGATACTGAGATCAAGGAAAGGACGCAAACAAATTGCTTGCAAGACGGCCAAGTACCGAGCCGTTCTCTGGGACTGACAAGAGACAGAGTTGAGAGCGAGAATCAAGAGTCGAGTCACAGGAGAAGAGGCGGCCGCTCCATTTTGTCTGCTTCCATTCATCCCCCAAGCCGTGGAGGCAACTGACGGTGTGGACTCGGGCACTTCCACTCTGGGCCGGGCGGCATAGCAGCTGGGTTCGATGCGATGAGGCTCATCCTTTGGAACAATCCCAAGGAGATCCATCGCTAAACATTCCGTGGATCAACTAGTATGAAGAGGTGGGGGAGGGAGTGCAATGTGCATGGGATACACACTCATTTCTCCAATCATCATGGCCTTCACGAGTGCCATAGACGAGGATTGGGCAAGGCAGCACCAATTAGGGCTGACGTGAAAGGCACCATAACGCTCTGTGATATTCAGGAACAGGCTTAGTTCCGTGCGTAAGTGTGGTGGCGTATCGTCGGCCATTGGATCAACCCGTTAACTCAGGTATAATGGACCACACCAATGCAACTAACCCTAGCCAGGGCCTCGGAACCATTGAATTATACCGTCCCAGCCAGTTTGGTTGTCCATTTTACACGTCTACAAGGCACGAATGCCACAGCTAAGCATTCCGTGCGGCTTTCCATTGTTGCGGAGGACAGTCCGACTCATGGAACGAGGCTGTAATATGTACAATACGTGTACATAATCTTACCTCCATGTAATAATACCTTGGTATAGCAAGCGTACTATGTTGTATATATGCATGTATAAGGCCGAGGAAACAATGAGTGGGGGAGGGAGACTTGATATTTGTTGCATACCTACCAACAACCTGCTCAGGATAAGATACTCCAAAAGTGCTCTTTGCCGGCAAAGTCTGCGCGTCACCAACGAAGCACGTTGTACTTGTTCCCATTCGTCAATTCAGAACCTTCAAGCAGATGTGTGCAGGATAGTGAAAATTCACACCATTCACATTTGTCGAGATGGCCATGAGCACTCTCGGCGATCGGGGCTGAGGGGCTGGAGCCGCTTTGGCAGGAGGACCGGGGAGCGTTGACGAGCAAGGGAAGAAATTTTGGCAGTTACCAGTGCAAATCCGGCAATCGCCGAAATGGTCGACTTCAGATAGCAAGGTACTGACTCCATCACCATGCGTCGTGAGGCGGCGTGGTGCCGCGCGTGTGTAGCTTGGTCTGTTGCTACCCCTGCCTGATAGTGTCAAGGATATGGCCTCGACCACCCGAATGCTCCGCTCTGACTTCCTTCACCAAAGCAAATGGTCGGGCAAGTCGGGGTCCCAGTCCTCTTTGGACTTGGCATGCAGAAAAATCCCGCCTCGCCAGGGGCTGACTGACACTAGTAGCGAAAAGGTGGAACACGGGAATCCATATCCATGTGGACTCGGCCTTGTACAATGTTGAACAGTCTCTTGCGTCCCAATGGCATTCGACCGAACACTAATAATAAATTGTTGTAATACAGTATAAAGAGTTGTTAGACTTTGATTCAAGGAGACTTATCACAAGAAGTACCAAAACTCCAGAAATCGTATTCGCGCTTAATCGCGTTTGTGGTAAGTTTGATTCTCAGGCTTCTGCTTGCAATCCCTACCGGTACGGGCGGGGCGGGAACACTTGCATACAACAACAATGTACCCCCCAGTACAACGTGGAGAAATACAGCGCGATGGATTCCTGCAAGCCTCAAATTGGATTGAATTGACTGTTGCGCGTTCCATGACCTTGCCCAAATCAGGTAGGGCAAGTAATTATGGTATTGTTGCTCCGGCGTTTGTGCCGCCCTCTGTTGATATAAGGGTATCCGAATCCCTCCATGAGTATCGAGTAACTTTAAAGGTGGCTGGTATTGTAACGACCGCTTCTATGCGAGGGTCTCTTGGCCAGCATGCAATTTCTTTCTGCATTGAGTTGAGGCTCAATTAACAAGCAATTTAGCCAACTACCCACGCCCACTCTGCTCATTGAACCAATTCCGGCGGTTACGCAATTCGTGGATTTCGCAGATGACTCATCAGGCCAAGTCGGGCACAGAAGACCCTGGGCACGGTTCTGCTCGTCTCGTGCTGACGACCCGGGGATGTTGTATTATTATTATTACTACCATTGCCGTTAATAAGTACTAATTTCGTACGGAGTAGCGCGGTTGCCAATGGAGCACATGAGAGAACCAAAAGGGGATGCCCGGTTTGCGTCATGCACGTATGTCCATAGTTGTAGTAACGTGAAGTCTCCATTTGGCTCGAACTTGTTCGGTCGTACGTACCCTCTGGTTGAATGAGAGCTTGTGAGCCGTTGCTTTTACATTGCTCCCTATCAGCTCGATTAGCCCTATGTACATGTCCATTAATATCATGGATCGATCACCCGACCGGCTTTGCCCATGACAAGGAAATCAGCAAGTCGGACAATCTCCACAATCACTTACCCACACAAACACAAAATATCCACCATCAACAACTGAGCTTGTTATGCGTGCCAAGTGAGCGGGCTCTGCGATCGCTGCCTTCCACATGAGTCTTGCCTCTTCTAAACAGAGTTTGATGTGCCCCTGATCCGGCTGTGGTATTATGTATTCTTGGTGAGTGGAGGCTCTTCTCACCGGGCCTTTCTTCAGCGATATCTCTTTGACTGCGGTTTGGCTTGTGGAGAGTCGCTTACCTAAGAAAATTGTATGACAGTGGAGTTCTCCACAAGCCAAATCGCAGTCAAAGAGATTGTCGAAAGATGCTCTCTGTAGGCTCTGGGATGTTGGACTGACTTCCAGCGGGGCCAACAGCGTCCTGCATGGATTATCGTTCTGGAACCGTGCGAGTTAATCTCATGCCTGGCCCATCCATTGTCAGCGATGGCCTGGGCTCAAGGCTTGATGATGTTGTCGTTGGGTTTGGGCCTGCGGCATGATCAAAAATCCACTGCTGCGTGTTGACTTCCCCTTGTGTGTCGGCGTTGGATTTTTTTTATTCCCAGTTCATGCGAAGAGCGACAGAGCGCCCACCCCAATTGTTCAACCTAGCACTCGTCATTGTCATATTCAGGAAACTTTTTGAATTCACTCTTTGCATTATTTCTTTGCTAAGAAACGGGTAGATAGCTTGGTATACAATTATCAGTCATACAGCACGCAAGGAAGGGGCTGTCCGTAAATGCAGCCTTGAAGCCTCCATAATATTAGAAGTGCAATTTGAAGGAAGGAGCGATAATGGGCTTCAACATTGGTGAACACTTGAAAGCACCTGTTCCTTATTTTCGCAAACCCCTAACAGCCCTTGTCTATTTAACATCTTAAGAAATTACTGAGAATTTTTTCTACTCTATAAGTCTTGCCCGTCGCAGAGATGCCTCACCTGGAACCGGACGTTGGTGATATAGTTCATATAGGGTAGGTCGATGTTCGAAGTGGACGTGTTACTGCAGCGTCAATGTCTTTCACCATTGACTACGTATGTGTGTCTACTTGATTGTACGATTGAGGTGTGTGGCTCTTGTTTTCCTTTTCTTTCCCCTTTTCTTCCTTTCTCTCCTTTCTCTCTCTCTCTCCTTTTTTTTAAAAATAAAAATAAAAAATAAAAAGGAGGCAAAAAGAAACAAAAACAGAATACTAAATTACTAAACTGTAAATCTCAACCCCATAATGCGGAACAGACAAGACACGCCGTTTGTTGCGCTTATCGAGATTCTCAACAAACTCGATGCGATTGACATTTATAGTACTCCATGTACCGTTTATTCACAGAGCAGGCGCTACACTTTGACACATGTATATTAAACTAATGCAAGAAAGAAATTTCACCCCAACAAAACATCTCAGACAAGCGGCTGCGTGCGCCGGCGAGTATCTCAAGCTTTCATTCGGCCCCGTGTGTGGGATTGCCGCTGACAGCTTACGACTTGGGTTATTTTTTTTTATCAACTGCCGTATAGCATCTAACTGCAGGGAGACGTATGGGAAGTGGGACATGGTTCTTGGATGTGCATCTTGGACTAGAGTTGTTGATTCCTTTATTAGATAGTCTCTCGCGTGCGATACTCTCACGTTGGCGCCGGCCGACGTGAAACCTATCTCGAGCCGGGAGCCGCAAAGCGTGAGGGACATGCATTTCGAACGTGCGTCTTGCATCTTGCGTCTTGCAACACGGCAGAGTCACTGCAGGTCTGACAAATGGTGAGCTTTTGACAAAAGCATAAAACAAAGATCTGCATCCTGCATTAGGGTATCATAGCTCCTACACTGTGCAGCAGCTTAAAAAAAAAACTCTGATATATGGTTTACTACTTGCCCAGTGCTGATCGTCAACGTGACATTTTTCACCTGTTGGACGAAAGCCTCGAACCCTAGATGGCCTCGTGCATAACAAAGGAGGAATCAGATGCCCAGGAAACTATGAATGAGCATAGAAAATCCCTGTTGCTCGAGTTACCGCCATGTTTTCTTTGTCGTCTTGAAATTTTTTGCTGTTTATCCAGGCGAGCCCCCATGGTTACATGTGGACAGTCCACATATCAGAGACAGAGTCTCATTCCATCCATGGCCCCGCGAAAGGCCAGCCGAGGTGCCACAACGGGATGGCCGATCTCCTATGAGATTTGCCGTGATAGCTCGTAGAAAAAAAATAAGGAAAAACCGCCAGAGATAGGTATGTGGTTCTGTTCGAAGGGCTTGAAACGAGGCGCGGCAGTCCCCTACAGAAGTCAACAGGATGAGAAGTTGGCAGGGAAATATGGGTGACATATCTGTGGAGAAGGAATACACATACTGCATCTAGGTATGGTAGTCTCTATCTGCAAATGCTTTACTCATCAATAACGTCTCGTTGCTACGCTATGCATGTTGATGGTGAACCGTCTCCTGACCTGCATTGCGGTTGCTGGCAAGATGAAAAGCAAACGACATGTTACCAGCGGCGGCTCGGCCGGAGGCGAAAGTGTCCGAGTAGACAACTGACAGCTCCATCCAGCTCACTGGCAACCAGTTCTTGAGCATTTTGCAGCATCTTGGACGAGTTGGCAATTCGCACGGAATGGTTCTGGCGTCTCGATCTGTGCTCGCGCTGCATGTCTCAGCCCCCCACACAAAAAGTTGACACAGCGTACACGTACGTCCCCGTACCGATCGGCTGGGAGCTGGCGGCGGGAGTCTAAGAAAGATGGAGGATGGGATGCCCCGTCAGCAGGAACTTGCTCTTCTTGGCGCCATTATAAGGTTCATGCGCTGGTACGCAAAAGATGCATTTTGTCAAATCTGAGTCGACGGCGAAGGCCCACACGACCAATGCCGCAGCAACTACGGAGTAGACACCTGAGAAACTGAACAAACATCGGATGAACGAGATGGCAGAGTCACGTTGGAGGGCTCTTTGTGGACAGGCAGAAATCTGGACCATTCAGCAAAAGCCGAGTCACAGTGACGAGTCGAATTCGTACACCGGAAATAGTTTCTTAGTCATGCGCGGGAGAAATGTTTGCCCTCGCCAGGTGGCAGACACGCCCAGTTCTTTTTTATGCATAGCGGAGCTATTATGCACCCTGCATCCCAGAATGGAACCTCCTTGCATCTTTGTGCAATCCTATTGGCCGGGCATAAACCCAAGGGAATATTATTATACAATAGTAGGCAATACAGGAGAGCGTTGGCAAAAACAAATCGTGTCGACCCTTACCTCCTCGCGACACAGGGAACCGACTAACTGTGAGAACCCTTTTGTCGGCGCGTGCCAACTGCCCGAAGGGTGCGAAGGGGTGATGCCTACACGTGGGCCATGGAACAAGGAAAAAAGAAAGAGTGGTGTTGCACCACCATGCAACGACATCCGACGACAACGCCATCCAGTCATGCGTCCCCAAAGTCATGATGCAGCATCGCCAATCCAGCTATGTGGCAACACCACCACAGCCACTGTTGGAAACCCAGATAGCGTCACTGACAAAGAAAATCCGCAGCATCCCGTACAAGACTTGGCAGTTTTCCAGCCTGCCTGTCCGCCCACGGCGCACCCGGGTCCCATGATGGGTGGCACGATACCAGGGCTCAGCCTACTCGGCGCTGAGCTACATACCAAGCAGCGGCGAGCTCTCGCTGCCCCAAGCGTCCGAAGTGCCTATGTACTATTCCCGCTGAATGGGACGAGTGAGGCATTGATTGGCAGCCAAGAAGGGTGCGTACGTTGCCGCGTTCCCTCTCCCCGTTCTCTCAACCCACATGTCTTCCCTCGCCGGCCTCCCAGCCCGCACGAGCCAGACCTGCTGGTTGTCCGGCACAGCACGGCGCAGAGAGACAGACACACGAATTTTGTTGTCTTGAAGGAGACCAAGGATCCCCTCCGGCCAGGAATGCCCTGCTACCCAAGGGCGCCTGCGATGGCAACGCTAACAAGACGATGTGGGTGTCTTCGCCCCACGACCTGTCTCAGCGCGTAGGGTTGGGAACTCTGGTCACCAGCCGGAAACCTGGGCTCTGTTGTATGTTTACCAAGAATTGCCAGGCATTATTTGTTTGCCGGCAACTAGACTGACTTGCGCTTCTAGCTATAATTCCCGTCCATGTCCAGCCACCTCGCTCTGCACCGTTCGAGGTTTAAGAATCTGTTTATATCCATGTCCCCTTCTCCGTTGTCAACCACGATAGCGGTTATATTTCATGTCGCTCAAGGGGACGTTAAACAAGCTCACTCAAAACAATATATGCTTCATCACTGTATCTGACGACACCGACACGCCAACGAGCCGTGTCTAGCTGCCTGCCATGGATCGATCCTCTGGCAAGCTGGTAGACCTCACTCTCGTATCGAAATACTACCCCGTGGCCAATTACTCATATCCTCGAAAGGATTCTACATCTCCCACTTCCCCAACCTTCCCCGTCAGCTCACGATACTCATCGAATAGCTCTTCCCGCGGAAGGGAGTCACTGGGCTCGGAGGGCTCCGCGCCGGGGCTGATAGAGGACCGAACTGATTCTGAGGTTTCGGTGGATGATGACTACCAGTATCATGCTCATACCGCCGAGTTGTGGGATAGCTTTTGGCCGCACCGCGAGAGCACCAAGAACAACTTCGATTCGTTCCCTGCCCCAAACAAGCAGTACCCGGCATTGTTACCTTCTCCCCGCGTGAAGAAGCAGTATACATGTCTTGGTGAACGGATACCATCATCATGGCCTTTGGTAACCGGCTCAGCGGCGCCGTCTCGTACACAAACAAGGAAAGCAGCCGCCACATATTCGCCGTTTCCAAAGCTGCCGTCTCCGCCTCCAACCAAAAACCTGCCACCCATTCCTGTACCAAAGGACAAGAAACCTTCAAGGCCGTCGACTTCAGGCGGCCGTACACCAGTGAGACCACCTCGACCCGCGGAGGCTCTCTTGGCCCCTTGTATGCAACACATTGCCTTTGTACCCGTCAGTAGCGCGGTGGCCGCCTACATCATCCAGGACCCAAGTCCAGTCTCGCCCACCGACTGTCGCAGGCCGAGAACGTCTTGCGGTCAACGTCCCAGAAATGCCGCGGACGAGGCATCTCTCAATCGTCGTTCTCACTGCACTATCTACTCCGTCATTTCCCACTCAGCAACCCACCTACCTGTCCCAGAAATCCGGCCCTCCCCGCCCCGTGCCCCTAGACACTTCAAGTCCCTCGCGGCGTTGCCTCGTGTCCAAACCGAGCAGCTCGCGCAGGAGCCTCACTCTGTTTTCGAAGATGACTCTGACTGTGAGGACGGACACTCGCGCAAGTTTTTCAGCTTCCACAAGCGCTCCGAGAGCACTTACAAGCGGAGAAGGAACCGGTCAAACACAACGCCAACGGCTCAGCAAAAATGCGCCGAGAAAAGTGACACCCCCTTTCTCTCATCTACATCTACGCACCAAAAGCGCCACGGACATGATGTGTTTGGACGTCTTCTCGGGCGGAGAAGTCGGTAACCGCACTCTAACGATTCACTGTAATGACTTGTTTTTTTTTGTACTGTAATGGCACCTCACGATGCATGGGCGGGAGTTTTGAATTGCTGAGTTGTTCCTTCATGTCACGATGTACCACGACCTATGAAAGTACCACAAAATTATGAAAGGACCGAAGTTTTATGTCTTTATTTCTCTTATGATATTTGTCTTTGACAATCTTTACGACTTTTTCCTTTGTTACTTATGCCTTTTTTATTTTATTTTTTTACGATTAGTGTATGTCAAACTTGGCGGGGTAGTAAAAACATGGTGTTGGATATGAGCCCTCGCGGGCTCCTGTAGTTTACAAAAAAAAAATGCCTTTATTATCGGATGAATGTGCGGCGTGTATGCCCCTGCAGGTGACTGGGGAAACAAACGAGTTCCCACGACGATGGGTGTTGCACGTGTTTGTTTATGCGTCTGCATTCCTTGGAAGTGCTGGTATGGAGGCTGGCGTGGCTGCGAGACATGCCAAACGTTTTCCCGCCGTCTTGGTCTTGGCGTTTTTGTCTGGTAAAGCGGCTTGCGAAGCCGACAGGGAAAAAGAAAAAAAAAGAAAAAGAAAAAGCGAACATGACGGAAATGTGTTTAATTACGTTGCAGGACGAAAAAGTTCTTTTTCGACTGTGCGCTGTGTTTCCGTAGCATAGAGAGGTATATTGGAACAGAAAAATTCACGCCGTGTTTTACATATGTACATACATCCCTATGCGGCTTGTCATTCACGTGCCGTCAAACATTCCAGTTGATCCATCCATCAGTCATTTCTTTCCACGCATGACGCCAAAATGCAAACCCGGCCAAGAAAGAAGGAACACCCACGATATTACAAGGAAGAAATGCCTGCAAAAAAAATAATAAAAAAAAATAAAACTCCGATGCCATGTTTTAAAAAATTCCGTGAAATCCATCACATCCGTAAAATCCGTTTCATTATATACCGTTTAATGTCGTCGATTTTCTGTCATCAGACCATGGAGGTCACAGAGCGTGTCATTGCCATTTTTTCAGTGTACCGCTTCATTCGCCGCACGCTGATGCGCTTCTCGTCGCGGCCCGCCAGGACGCCGAAGAACCAGACGCTCTCCTCGCGGGCGTCCTTGCGGCCGACGCCCAGCCGGGCGGCTAGGTCCTTCCTGGACCGGACGGAGCGGAAGGCGGGGTCCTCGTAGAGGTCCCGGGCGGTGCAGAAGCTGATGAGGGAGGCGACGGTGGTGACGCCGTGGGGGAGGTGGAACTGGCGGCGGCGGGGGACGAGGAGGGACGCGCAGCCGACGTAGAGGACGAGGAATGCGACGAGGACGCCGTAGACCGGCATGCTCGGGAACATGCGGACCTGCTGCGTCGGGGCCGTGAGGGCCATGAACAGGCCGCCCGCGAGGATGGGGATGAAGACGAAGAGCGTGGACATGAGGGATATGACGGCGACGCGCCAGTGGCCGTTGCGGAGGGCGCGCACCGGTGCGTGCAGGGGGAGGCAGGCGGCGTAGTCGGCGAGGATGGAGCGGCTTGCGACGGCGCCTTCGAGGGAGGCCATGTCGCCCCACGGTTGGAGAATGCGCAGCGCTTGGTCGAGGCTCTGGAACAGGAGGAACAGGACCATGCCCAGGGTGGCGGGCAGGAAGCTGTAGAGGAAGTTGGCTGCGGAGAAGGCTGCGTCATCTGGTCGTGCAGTGAGGAGAGGTGCGAACCCGGACTCGAGCCTTGTCTGGGGCAGGAAAGACACGATGAGGAGAGCTAGCAGCAGGCCGCTGGTCACAAGGATGAACGACACCAGTGGCACGTCTCTAAGGCACCATGGCAGATACGTGCCTCCTTCAAAGTCTAGCAGCGCAGAGGAAGCCGTCAGGTGGGACCCGACGGAGAGATTGTTGCTTCGACGTTCAGATCGCGGTTCTGCGCCAGTATCTGCGCCGCCGTCTGCCGGCACGGCCGATGTTCCGATCGTGTGCCAAACGCCCCCCGTCATGTCTCCATTCTGCCAGTATCCTAGCCGGTCGAACCACCGCTCCCGGAGTTCTGCCCTGTAGTCGCAGTTGCGCTCATAGAGGCCCTTGCGCCGGTAGCTGTTCATGGTGTTGGTGCGATGCAGCAGCGGGATCAGGTCTGCGATGGAGCGCGCATCCCAGAGAAGTCCGGTCCAGTGGCCAAACCAAAACGTCATTAATATGCAGGCAGCAACCAGGAGAATAGCATATAGGGCAACTGATACCCAGATCAAACCTTGCGTAGCTGACCATATCCACTGTCCCTGGCCGTCCACGTATATACATGTAAATGTCGCGCTCAGTAGTGGGAGGGTGAAGTTGGCAAGCCAAGTGGCTATGCCGAATGTTTTGAGCTGCCAGGGGCCTGAAAGCTGAGGAAGTAGAAAGGTTGTTGGGTACAGGCTCCGAAATAGGGCCAGATATCTTTTCTCGGGATCTTCCTCGGCCAAAGTGGCAAATGGTACAATGCGGAGGGATGCTGCCATAATGTTTTGAGCGTAGATGAGGACCACCCCGGCCAACAATTGAGGCAAGATACGAAACACAAAATATTGACCCGAATATATACTGCCGGGGTAGGGCGTCAATCCATCATTCTTTCGCGAATACACGGCGGAAAATATCAGTGCCGCCATCATGAGTGCGCATAAAGTCATTAACATTAACATGGAGAATGGTCGTAAAATTCGTGGCTTGAAAGTCAAAGGTGGATATGTACGGCCCCGGGGATCAATAGTCTGCAACATGTTTTTGTCCACCGGAATCCAGTGGTCCGTGGAAGACGGCTTTTGAGACAATGGAGCCGCCGTCGGTAGGGTTGGCTGAGGAATATATGAAAAACCTCGGTCTTGTGGCAGCTCAGGGGTGTCAAGCTGACATTGGTGTAAAAGAGGTGAATTGACCATTTCATGCGAGGACAACCGCTCACCTCGAGCAGACGCTGTCGGTGGAGCTGCGAATCTCTTGACCATGAACTTTGGGCTCCGTGGTTGATACCCTTCATTATACGTTTCCGAAGGAGGTGAAGGAATGGGTATTTGGCTGGCGGTGTTACTTTCTCTTTCGCGGGTCAACGCCTCCAGAGCGTATTGAATATACTGAGTGTCGTCGACGCCAGGAGTGACCTTTCCCGCAGCGAGAGCCAGTTCATCTTTCAAGCCGTCCATAGGGGCAGCATTGTCGGCAGCAAACATTGCCAGCTGAGCCTCGTCAAACCTAACCGCTTGGTTTGACATCAAAGCCCTTGTGTCCGGCTGTGGCTGTCGCCCTGACTGGAATGCACCGGAGAGCCCAAATAGCCGGTCTGGACCATACAGCTCTGGAGATGAGTGGGTAGGTGAGGCGGAAGAGGGTTGTTTCGGCAGAATGGACGGCTGTGGTGACAATGACCGCTGCGAGAACGACTGGCTTTGCCGATAGTCTAAACGCTTGTGGCTATCCTGAGAAAGACGCAGTCGACGAGCTGATTCCGAGCCGTCGCCGGTGGTGTGAACAGAAGGCACTATTTCTCGTGGCGGAAACCAATCTAGCAGAACACAACCATCAGTCAAGCCGTCAAGCTAGCGTTGGAGGCATTAAAAAAACCCGTAAGTAGATTAGGTGAAATCAAACTAAGAAACGGTGTGCGATCTCAACGTACGGGGAGCTTCCACATATTCAAAGTTTAGGTCTTGGAAGTTCATCGTGGAGGCATTCCAATGCAGGTCAGGTCCACTTGGGTATAGCGGCCAATTGAGGCATCTAAATGCAATGCAACATGAGAATACATGATGCAAGAGGAAATTAACACTGATATGGTTGGTCTTGGGAGAGTAAAATTCTTTTTTTCGACGAGGCTGGGAGAGCGTGAAGGCACCAATGATGAAACAGAAACGGCTTGAGCTCAGTATAGCTGGGCGTTTTCGATGTTGGGCATCCAGCCACCGGCCCCACGTCCGGAGTGGGTTTTGGGCGGGCTCTGAGCCCTCAGCGGCAAAGCGGACCAGACTAGCAGGCGGACGACTCCGCCTGCTGGAGAGACAATAGAGGGCTGAGAAAGAGACCAACGGCTTACCTGAGGCTTCAGACAACAAATTGTCCAAGTTCCGCCGCGAAGGGACGTCGTGAAGGGAGGAGAGTTGGGGATAGGGAGCCGAATGCAATTTTTTCCAAAAGTGTGGAAATGTGTGTGCGTACGATGGCGCTTAAAATGTCATCCGAGGAAGGAACACCCGGGCAATGAGACTGCTGTACATATGACCATGGACTCCGACCCCGGCTCCCAGCTCCCCCAGATGTCCGGTCTCGTTTTCACTGGGAGGTTGGGACGGGCAGTTGACCTGTAGGCCGTCGGGCCAATCTGGACCACATGCAGTTTAAAAAGGACATAACAATGTACTGCGTGTTTGTGCACCGTCTACTTTGCAGAGTTCCATATTCTGTGCTTCGTACGCCGAGGCAGCCCTTCGGTGCGTGAGGTTGGACAGGAGTCAATGCGCTCAGTGTTCTATTCTCTACGGAGTACCGAACACGGAGTTTTGCCATGGCCATGATTGGGGGCTGGGCAAGATTCTGGCGACTGCACTTGGAGCCAATCCTTCACCAGCGCCCATAGCACCTTCCCGCCACGCACTACCAACCTGCGCCAAGGGTCTCTTCGAGCACCCAGCACAGACCTCATAACGACTTGACACGTCAAGTACGAAAAAATGGTGCTCGCCCATCTTCAACGACGATTGATCATAATTACCTACTCCGTACCTAGCTACCCGTTGCAGGGCGAAGATTGTCTTTTTTTTTCTTTTTTCTTTTTTTAAGAAAAAAAGAACCATGTGTCTTGGTTCTGGCCGGCCAAACGACAAGCTTGGCGCACTTCCAGGCTTATAATACAATATAGTAAATGAATTTATTGATTGGGTTTGGTGGAGGTGCTTCAGTCCCCGGAGCCGCACACGCGAGTCGGCGTGGGTAACGTCCCGGAGGTAAAACAGTTGCAGATGGCAGGCCACATGTTATTGCGCCTTGACCTTCTGGTGCTAACATTTGGAACTTGTTATTCTACGGTGCTGCTGTTTACCTGGCAAGTTCAGGCTGCAGCTGCACCGGATACGTGGCACACGATACATGCGGGTCAGGCTTCGTCCGACGTCACAGAGCAGCACCCGACTTGGCCGAAATAAAAAGTCGAGATGGCGCGAGAGTAGAAACATAATTCATTGTTGGGGCTATGCTTGATAAAGTAGGCACCATGCATCCTTCAATCACGGCTCTCAGTAGCCCGCGTTTACGGAGTATTCTTTGGCATCTCTCGGCCTTTGGCCCCACAAACTGCAAATGCATCTCAAGGCCATCATTGCGCCTCCCCCATCTTTGATCAATTCACCACATTGAATCCTGTTGTAAGGCGTATTGATGATCCTGCAGTAGGAGTTTGGGCATCAAGAGCCTACGCCGATTGACTTGATCAACCCAGACGCCTTCCCTACAAGCAACGCCCAGCAATACGTAGCTCCAGCGCAGGCCATGCAGGCAAGCCACATGCCAGCGCATCACACCATCATCCGACAACGCTGCCGCACCTCTGCACGCCCGCTTCATCACGTGGGCGCAATGAAGCATTTGCAACCGGGAGCTCGTGCTTGAGAAAGATTAGGTAATATGGGCTGTAGACCTGTAGTGAAAGCATTCCCCAAGCTCCAGAGATTCTCAAGTCATCATGCCGTAATCCGTCAAAGCCAGAACCGCAATTGGCCAATCACACCCACCGTAGTCCTATTTGGGAACGGCGCCGATTACGTTGGGCTTAAGAATCGTTTGCTAATAGCTACAGTACAGTAACTGCACATGGCGCATATAAACTTTGAGACCATTATATATGAATGTTTCATTATGCAAACGTTGTAAATTGCCAAAGAAGAAGCCATCTTTTCCCCGCGAACCTTCTCCTCACTTCCACACGCCCTGCCCGACCAAGTATATATGTCTCGCCTCGCCACGGCTGTTGCCATTGTAATCGCTTCCATTTCCATCCTCATCATCAGCATCGCACCCAGCTTCAACCACACACTGTCACAAACCCTGTCAAGGGCCATCAAGCTCAGCATTTTCAGCAAACCAAGCGACCAGCCCATGCTCAAGTCGGCCGCCAACATGTCCAAGTCGGTCCTCCGCAACGCCAAGATCACGCCGCACCGGTCCGGCACCCGCGGCCACAGCGACCACGGCTGGCTCAACACGTACCACAGCTTCTCCTTTGCCAACTGGTACCACCCAAACTTCACGCACTTTGGGTCCCTCCGCGTGCTCAACGAGGACCGCGTCAAGGCCGACTCGGGCTTCCCCACGCACCCGCACCGCGACTTTGAGATCTTCAGCTACATCCTGTCCGGGGAGCTGACGCACCGCGACTCCATGCTCGCCAAGGGCAGCGAGGGCGGCCAGTCGGACAAGTTCTACCGCATGCACCGCGGCGACGTGCAGTTCACCACGGGCGGCACGGGCATCGCCCACTCCGAGTTCAACGAGCACAAGCGCGACACGGTGCACTTCCTGCAGATCTGGGCGCTGCCCTGGAAGAAAGGGCTCGCGCCGCGCTACCACACGCGCCACTTTGACGACGAGGCCAAGCGCAGGGGCTTCGTCAAGATCCTGAGCCCGCTGAAGGGCGGGAAGGACGCCACGGCCCAGCAGGAGAAGGACGCCGAGCCCGTCGTCGAGGGCAGCATTCCCATCCACGCCGACTTCGCCATGGGCGCGGGCATCGCCGCGCCCGGCAAGGCGTTTGAATGGGTCGTCGGGGCGGATGCCACCGAGCAGAACGGGAGAAAGGTGTTTGTGCACCTGCCCATGCTGAAGGGGGGCAAGGCCAAGATCCGCCTGGATGGGCGGGAGGACGCCGAGCTGGACGAGGGCGACGGCGCGTTTGTGGAGGGCGTCTTTGCCGGCGACAAGTTGGTCGTGGAGAGCATTGGGGAGGAGGAGGCAGAGGTTATTGTTTTGGATACTGCTTAGAGGGGGGACGGAAGTAACGGAATGGGCATGTTAATTACATATGTAGTTTTTTTTAAAAGTCTGCAAGAATATGGCTGTTTTATGTATGCATGTACTCGGGCTGACGTCGGTGCTTGAATGCGACTAAAAGAGATTGTATGCTACAAGTTTGCTGCATGGCTCAATTTTGTACAACGATGATTATCTTTATGCCTCTGGATTTCTATAGAAGTAATGTGGAAAAAAAAAAATAACGATGAAATTATTTGACTAGTAATCACTTGCTCACCGTACATCGAGTATAAACCGTCCGGCTGTCAAATGATAAATCTCCATATCCTCAAGCCAATATGTCCCAGTGCCGAGAGCTTATTTCGCAGAATGTCCTGGGCGCGACATGATTGGCCCGCGCAAACGGCACAATCACTTGATCTTGAGAGGGCCGAGCCGTCCATAGTTACCCGCGCGCCCATGATCTGCCGAAAAGGGGAATTGATATCTGGAAGTGGATGGGATTCTCACTTGTTCCGTGGGAGATTGTCGCATCTTGGCCGGGGCAGTGTGGCTGGGTTTGCTGCAAGGTACGCAGTGCCGTGAACGCATTGCAAGACGGTCCTTGTCCTCGAGGCAGACATGACCAATGTTGAGACTGCAACGACAGAAATGGCCAATGTGGAGAAGGAGATTGGCCGGCTTGGGAGGCCAGAGGCGTTCCGATGGAGTCAATGGGTTGCACTCGGCTTGGAACATGCTGCTTTCTGGCGGGTCGGCAACGCAGTTGGGCGTCCCCTACTTGAGAGGTTGAGTGTGAGGCGGTGATGCTGGGTTGGGGGCTAATAATCGGGTTGAACAAGTTGAACAAAACCTTTCTACGGTGGGTTTTGGTTGTTGAGATACGGATGCCAGACTCGCCGTGCCGCACTTGCTGGATAGAGGAAAAGGCAGTGACTTTGCCCCTGGGTTTCTCTTTTTCAAGTCTCAACTGTGTGCGTTACTTGATAGATTCGGACAGGCTTCTCTCGGGGGAATATTGCCAATAGAATCAAAGCCCATTCTGCATTAGACGTAGCAATTGAGGTACAAATTTTCCACAACCCCAACGCTTGCGAGAGTTTCCCTTTGTTTTGTAACGTCTTGGTTGACTGTCTTGCAGTCTCCATCTGGGAGGCAAGTTGTTGGTTTGCAGCAAGACACAATTGAGGCCAGGGATCCATGCGTCCTCATGCAACTCCAATCCACGAGAGCAACACGCGCACACACACGCACACATGACCACGAGGCCGCTCTCATTTCTTCTTCCCTTAGCGCAACTCATGTGAGCCCTGGCCCCGATCCAGACGCAACGGATGCAAAAACGTCCGAAGCGTGTGAAAAACCCTGCGGGGGTTGGGTGTTGGTTGGCCCCCCCGGATACTCGCTTGAGGCAAAAGAGGATGGTGGTCAAGACTCAAGCCCTCCGACGGAAGAGACTACTGGTGCCGCCCGGAACCAAGGTGGCGAGCGGCATTAACCTGAACAACTCATCAAGCTGATTGCCACCGGAACCATGCACGATGTTGGCGCCAGACGGTTGTAGACTCGTAGTTGGCTGCAGGCTAGCGTGAGGCAACAGCAGAGGGCAGGGAGATGATGGATTGGTGCCGTAAGGGTTGACCTCCTACGGAGTACTTGGTAGGCAATAAAGACACTGGGTTTGCCGACGTTGTAAAAAACCACGTCGACGTGCTTCTTTTGCGTACATGTAGCTGTTTCAGAGCATGTCTTGCCCTCAAGTGCTCTTTCCTTGTTCTGCCAGCTACCAGACCAGTTGACCGTTTTTGCGCCGCCCGACCCCAGATTGTGTTGTACCGGACGGGACATGTCTGGTACATGCCGCGCATCTCTAGGTACCTCGCACGTGGTAGGCAGTCTGGGGACGACCGGGTGCCGCCCGTCGCAGCGCCTCCCTCCCATTGTTCCGGCCATAGCTGGTTGCGCGACTTGTTGACGGCGACTACGATTTTCTGGCAAGACATTGCATTGCCCGTTGAATTGCTCACAGGCGTTGGCGTGGAGCGTCGAGGCGAGGCCAGCAGCTCGAGTGAAACGGACCAGGACCTTGCCAACTGGTCCCTGTCGGGCGGCGACTTGTTGAGGACGTACGACGTACCGAGGTACCTCCCGGACCCAGGCAGGTACCAGACTTGGGTGCACAAAGTACGGCGGCACATTGAACGGATATCCTCGCTGCCAGACCAGACTCCCAAGTCCCAACATTGAACGGCAGCATTGAACGAGTGCCGGGGATTGCGCCCGTCTTGCGAGGCCTTGGGCGGCCCCAATTGCGTGGCGCGCATCTGCTCACCGCGAGCTGCACAGGGCTGCGCCTTGACGTTGAACTTCCAGCCCCCCGTTTTTGGAGTTTGGACGTTGCATGTTGGTGCGAGTTGAGCCTTGAACCCGGATCCACCTGCCCACCTGCCCAGTACAGAGTGCCTGCTAAGGTACCTACCCCCGTCGGCCCCGACCAGCCTCAGCTCCAGTTCCATGTCTTGTCTGGTCTGGTCTGGTCTGGTAGCATTGACTGCCTGTTTGTCACCTCGCCGCCGCCGCCGTTGACATTCGACCAGAGTGAACCAGCAGGCGTTCAACTCCAACTTCCAATCCGATCGCCGCCTTTTTTTTCCTGCCACCACATTTTGACATCACCTCACTTCGGGGTCACCTTGTGCGCCTCCATCTCTGTCCTTCAATGCCCTTCCTCTCTCTATTGGGTGCCGGCACTCTTTTCATCCCTAGCTTGCATTCCAGCCAGTTCTTTTTTTATCTTTGCCTGGGCCCCCTCGACGTTTGAAAGCTCTCCGACGTCACACGGCAGAGTCGACACATTCTGGTCCCAAGCCAGACCTCTGCGCTGTGCGTCGCTGTGCCCTGCTCCTCGCGCTCATCTTGCCCAATCTTCGATTCCCAATTCCGGCAACCCAAGGACCCAGGCGAATCTAACGTCCAACGGCCAACGTCTCGCTGCCGCCGCGACTTGGTGGTGAGCTCGCCGCCTTGTCTCCTTCACACCCAGCCCCAACGGCCTCAGGAGTCTTTCCCCAGCCACCCGAGTCTCTCTTCCACGACCCTCACGAGACCCGCGACCACGAGCCTACATCTTACCCTAAGCAACGCCAGCAGCACCCGACTTTGCTGCCCACCCAGCAGACATTCCATCATCAGGACCCAGATCCTGTCTCAAGACTCTCCACGCCAGCTTCCTCAGTCCAACGATCTCTTCGCCGGACCCCCAGGTTTGAGTCCGCTCCCTCGCCGAGTCCGGCCAGTACAGAGCCGCGTCAAGTCCATATTGCCGCAGCCTCAATTGGCTTTTCTCCGAGCCCCGTCCCCTTTGCCAGGACGCGTCCAGACTCATCTGTCACTGGCCTCAGCTCTTCTCTGTTCGAGGACCGAGCCCGTCTACACCGGAACAATTCCCAAGATCTAAAAGAGATCCTTGACAAGGACATTTCCTCGGATCGACCTCACTCTCACCACCACTCCGGGTCTCACTCTCCCCCCCGCCGGGATCGGCGCGAGCCGCACCCCGTTGTCAGAGTTTCTAGGAACACCCATAGCGCTATTCTTTTTGCTCTTGAAGAGGCTCTTCGGTACCCAAACCCCTTTACGCCCGACGTCGTCGAGGAATCCGCTGATATGGCGGACCTGATGGCTGCCACCAGCGGACTTCCTGCTACATCCGGCGGCAATGGGGCGGCATCTACCCGCCGTCCCACAGCTGGGCCTGCGCCGACCAGTTCGCCGTCTGGAATTCGAGGGCCGAGGATGATTATGCAAGAACGGGCTGCCAGAGAAGCGAGACAGAGGGCAGAAGCTGAACAGCTGGCTCTAGAACGAAGCAGAGCCGAGCAGGAAGCACGTTTGCTGGATGAAACACGACGAAGGAATGCCGAACGTCCATCTGCTGGCGTTGCTGCTGGGCAACTCAGCGGCACAGAGCCGCCACAACTGCAGCAGCAGCAACACTCACCACCCCGTGGTCGTGGCCAAGCTGCCCAAGAAGCCACACATGCTCATAGAGTCCCAGCCGCAGTACCTACGGCTAAACCATCAGCAGAGCAGCAAATACCTGCACAATTTGCACCCAACACCACCCAGCAACCTACCAGATCACCTACATATGTCACATCTAGTGGCCGGCCGCGGCCCCAACAGCAGACCATTGCCCCGGCGGAACCCACGACTCAACCCACGGAGCCTGCGAAGCCTAGGAATTCGTTCCCCCATGCCTTTGAGCGGTGGGAAACGCTATCTGCTCATTGGGAGGGCCTGACAAGCTACTGGATTAGGAAACTAGAGCAGAACAAGGACGACATCAACCGCGACCCCTTGAGCCAACAACTCGCGCGGCAAGTTACTGACTTGTCAGCGGCTGGTGCCAACTTGTTTCATGCGGTGGTCGAACTACAACGGCTACGCGCCAGCTCAGAGAGAAAGTTCCAGCGTTGGTTCTTTGAGACCAGAGCCGAGCTGGAACGAGCGCAGGAGGTCAATGGCATGCTCGAAAAGGCGCTGGAAAGAGAACGACGAGACCGCGCGAATGCCATTCGCGATGCCATCGTCCATGAACGAGACACGTCCAAGGCCGAGAAACAGCTTGCTGAGATGCGCAAGGAGCTGCAGATTTCCAAGGAAGAAGCGCGCAGAGCTTGGGAGGAACTCGGACGGAGAGAGCAAGAGGAGCGAGACAGAACTTTATCATTACAGTCGGGCCACCCTACCGTTGTTGGCGGCGTACAAGTTGTTCCTATGACGCATGGCGGCGTCAGCCGGCAGGGCACCACCAGGAGGGAGCCAGAGGCGTATCAAGCCGAGTACCCGCAAAGCTACGGCCCCGAGCACCCACAGGCGCCCTCGGCAGCATCACCGACGACTTCGGGCCCCAGCGGCACCTATTACAGACCCCACGAGCAGGGGCAGTCGCATGCCCGAGGCAGATCCGGCGGCTCAGAGGGCGCATTCAGCGAAGGTGAGTACATTATTGACGCTGCAGGCAACTTTGTTCTCGACTCTCGAGGGCAGAAAATCCCCTTTGTTGCCGCACCGCCCTCTGGAGCTTCGGTTTCTGATCCGGAGGCAGACGATTACGATACGCCAGCAACGACGAACCCGCCCAGTGGTGCCCACGAGCCTGCATCCGCGCCCGAGGGCGAGGGTAGATGGACCGGTGATTATTCGGATCCCCAGGACTACTCTGGGCAGGGATATGGTGCACCTGGCTGGGAGACTGTTCCGCGGCATCACCATCCAACGCGGCTGAGCGACGTGATTGAGGAGGAGGATGAGCGAAGTCGCACGAGCGCAAGTCAAAGCCGGGGCCATTGAAACCGGATGCCCACGCTGGCCTCGGCTGTTGGCGCGCAACAACAACTTGGCCTTTGGACGATTTACAACTACGGCAATAGAGGATTAAAGTTTAAAGCACAAAGAGCCACCAAAGTCGGTATGCTTGGTGTTGTCGGATGAAAAAGTCTTGGAGTGGATACCCAACCCCATGGTTCAGGAGGCAGTATAAAATCTGGATTTGTCGATACCTCTTACTTGCTCTTTCCTACTTGTTTCTTATTCGCTTCTCTCGACTCCAAAGAAGACATTTTTATTTTTTCCTCCGTCTTGGGCGCGGTCCGTCTGAGCATGTTAAAGACACCCCATAGATGTTTTGCTTTATATTGGAGAAGGGACTTGCTGGTACTGGCCGGAGTGTGGGAGTTGGGGGTTGGGGTTGGATTGCTTGTAGATGTAGGGATTAATGAATATGATTACGACCTCGTGTGTTATTTTGCGTTTTGGTGCCTGTCGTCATGTTGCCGACCGCCGACCGGGGACTGATCCATCTAGAGACGGCGACTGTCCCACAGGGCCTTGAAGGCGCTCGCCCCCTTGGCCAGGAGGGCCTCGGGCTCGCCGACCTCGACGACTCGCCCCGCGGCCATGACGACGACGACGTCGCAGGCCCGCAGGACGTCGAGCCGGTGGGCGACCTCGACGACGGTCCTGCCGCGCAGGTCGTCCCGGATGGCGGCGCGCACGGCGTCGTCGGTCCGCGCGTCGACGCAGCTCGTCGCCTCGTCGAGCAGCACGACGGTGCCGGCGCCCAGCAGCGCCCTCGCGAGGAAGAACAGCTGCGCCTGCCCCGCCGACAGGCCCAGCGCTCCCATGTCGGCGTCGAGCCCGCCGCGGCGCGCGACGGCCGCCCACACGCCCGTCTTGCGGAGGGCCTGCTCGAGCGGGGCGTCGGCGTCGGCGCCGGCGTGCCTCCCGAAGGGGTCGAGGTTGCGCCGCGCCGTGCCGCGCAGCCGCACGCCGTCCTGGGGCAGGGCCGTGAGCCGCCGGCGCACCGCGTCCCGCGGGAGAAGGGCCAGGTCCTGCGCGTCAATGGTGATGCTGCCCCCGCGGATGTCGAGCAGACGCGCGAGCGCCAGGACGAGCGACGACTTGCCGCTGCGGGATGATGTCTGTCAGAATGGGATTTCTCTCGTGAATTTTTGTTTTTAAAAAGGGGCCACCAACCTCCCGGAGCGCCCGCACACGCCGACTTTCTGACCGGGCCGAATGGTCAGCGACACGCCCTTTAGGACGGGCTCGGACTGGTCACTGGCGGGAGTTAGTTTTCTCAGCCGAGGTTCTAGATAAGGGGCGATACGTGCCTGTACGCGGCGACGAGGTTCCTCAGCGCAATGGCCCCCAGGTCCGGCCACGCGGGCGGCAGGGGCGCGTGTTTGCGATGATGACGCGCCGGCCCGTCCTCGTCGGGGGTGTTGCCGGCGAACCACTTGAGGCGGGCGACGGCGCCGAGCGACGTCTCCAGGCGGGTCCACTGGTCGACGGCCTCGGCCAGCGTCTGGTTGAAGCCGATGAGGTTGACCATGGCGAGGCCGACGGCGGCGCTGCTGCCGCTGCTGCCGCCCGCCCGGAGCGCCAGGGCGACGAGGACCAGCGCGACGCCGGCGACAAACAGGTCCAGGACGACCTGGAGCCAGCGCTGGACGCAGAACATGGTGTAAAAGGGCCGCTGGGAGGCGTCGAGGCGCCGGTGGTTGTCGGCTCGGAAGGCGGGCGCCCAGCCGAAGGCGCGGATGGTCGGCAGGCCCGCGAGGGTTTCGGCGAACTGCGTGTAGAGCGGGGACTTGGCCTCGAGGTCGAGCAGGCGCAGCTGGCGCGACGTGCGGAGGTAGTATTTCTGGATGAGGTACAGGGCCAGGAAGCAGACGGGGATGGCGGCGGCGGCGGAGGATGCGCCGGAGGCGATGAGGCCGGTTTCCGCGAGGGCGCGGAGGGAGACTGGGGATATTGATTAGAGGTTTAGTTATGGAGAGGACAACAGTACGTACGCGTCGTGACGTTGAGAAAGGCCATGGGGAGGGCGTTGTCGATGAGCGTCATGTCTTGGCTGAATCTAGTCGGGAGTTTAGCACATGTGTGAGGTGGAGTGAAGGGGAGGACGACGGACCGGTTGAGCGTGATGCCGCTGTCTGTGCTGGCAAAGAAGTGCAACGGCGCCCTTGTTTGTGCGCGTTAGCTCGAGGTGAGGTTTGGGGGTTTGGCGTGCGTACCGGACGACGCATCGGAGGAGCATGTCGTGAAGACGGATGGCGGACTTGGGAACCCCGACGAGCGAGTAGTACCTTTGGCTTTGTTAGTCGGCAGGACAAGACGAGGAGATAAGAGTGCGGCAGGCATCACCCCATGTTGAGGGCGCCGAATGTCGTGGAAGCGAGCGCAAACCCAATGTAGCCGGCCATGTAGGCGTAGTCTGTCGGCCCTGTGCCCCTTTGCGTCCAGAGCTTCAGCCAGACCTCTGCATTACGGTTCAAGGTTAGCTTAAAACCGGTCTATGGTGTATTTCAAAGGACAACGGGCGCTGGCAACCCACGCGGCATCTTGACCATGGCGGTGTGCAAAACGCTCCCAACCAGCAGCGTGACCATGGCCACTGTGCCCAGGGACCGCACGTAGATCCTGTAGCAGTCGAGGTCGCCCGTCTGCCGGCCGAGGTCGGCTTCCGTCTTTGGAGACAGATCGGCAGCCGCCTCCGGGGATACCTTGGCCGGTTCGAGCGCGGCTTCGTCCGAGCCCGAGACGGTCGCGGTGCTGTCCGTGTCGCTCTCCAGGATGCCCCATTCCGAGGGATCGACCGAGTCGAAGCGCACCTGGTTCCGGACAGTGGCCCTGTCACCGAGCACGGTAATGTAGTCAGCCGCAGGGAGGAAGTTGACTTTTTTCACAAAGCGTCAGTCTCATGTCCAAGATTTGGAACCGGGCAACCGCAAGCGCACCGTGGTTCGTGGCCATGATGACGGTCGCATTCCACCGCCGAACGAGGCCGTCTCTGCCCAGGACGCGCTGGAAGACGGCTCTGGACGTAGTGCTGTCCAGGCCGCTGAATACGTCGTCGAGGAGGAGCACACTGCGCCGGGAGTATACCGCGCGCGCAAGGGCCTGGGTTTTCCAAAAACGTCAAAAAATCTCTTGCTTGTGCTTGGATGTTGGCCCGACTTACAACCCGCTGTTTCTGGCCGCCGCTCAATGCCACGCCTCCGGAGCCGACAATGGTCAAGTCCCGCGCGGGGAGCATGGACATGTCCTCGTCCAGGGCACAGGCTTCGATGACGGCGCGCAGCCACGCCTCGTCGAGGGGGGACTGGGCCGCGATGTTCTCCCGGATAGAGCAATTCTGCAGCCACGGCGTCTGGTCGCAGTACGCCATGGAGGAGACGTCGGCGACGAGACGGCCCCTTGCCAGGGCTAGTTCGCCGGCAATGGCCTTGAGCAGGGACGACTTGCCGCAGCCTACGCGGCCGACAATCATGGACACGGTTCCCCGTGGGAAGACCATGCTGATGTCTGCGAGGACTGTGACGTTCTCCCCGACGGTAAAGGTGGCGCTTTCGATGGCCACGGCCGGCATGAAAGGGTCCAGAGACGGGCGGGCTCGCGCCTCGAGTGCTGCAAGAGCAATGTTTGACGCTGGGTTCGCGTGCTTGGGCGCATCGTCCACGGGGGGCAGCGTGATGGATGAGCGGTACGCGGTAGACGGGGTCGAGGAGGCGGTCGGGGGTGCCATTTCCCGCAAGTCTCTTCTTTCGTCCATGACGAGGAATGCCTGGAGCCGGGAGAAGCAGCCGATGGCGCCAAAGAGCTGCACGATGGAAATGAGGATATTGAGAAGGGGTGTCTCGACGATGCTGATGATGGACAGGGAGGTGAAGGCCTCGGCCACGGTGAGCCCCTCGTCCGCCTTGGTCCAGAAAATGGCGGCGACGATGACAATGACGGGCGTGAGGTCTTCGGATGCCATGGCTAGCAAAAGGGCGTCAGCGCCCTCGAGTGCGGGTATCAGGAATCACAAATGGGCAGAAGGGGCATCTTTTACCAAGCCAATTGAGTTGGACCAGTATCCATCGAAACCTGACGGCCAGCTTGAGTTCGTGAATCCGGAGAGTCTGCAGCGAGTCGTAGAAAAGGCCCGTCAGGCCCATCATCTTGACGCCCTTGATCTGGCTCAACATTGTCGAGACGGAGCCGACGCGCTCCTGGATGGCCTTGTTCCATTGCACTCGGGCCGGGCCCATGGCCGGGGAAATGAGCGCACCGGCAGCAGAGGTACCTAGTCGAGACGGTCAGTGACAGAGCAGTCGAGGCAGAAGGGGTCTGGTAGTCTTTACAGAATGCAGGGATCAGGATAAACAGGCTGGGGACGCCGACGTTCCTATACAGCAGGTATATCGCCAGGGGGATCTCGATGAAACTCGCCCATATGTCGTGGATGGCATCGCCCGACATGACAATCGACTCGATATCCGTGCTCATCAAAGTCACCGGCGCCGAGTCCCTGACGGAAGACGCCTCCAGCCTGAGCGTCTTTTTAAACACCAACGAGGCCAGGCCGCCCCGGTACATGGTGAGAAGCTGGTACGTCATGTGGCGATATGCCGCGCTGCACACCGCAATGCCGACGTACACGAGGACGGTGGCGCCGACAAGGCTCGCAGCTACCTGGGCCGTCTGCTGCTCCGCGGGAGCGCCGACAAAGTCGACGACGGCGTTGATGAGAAAGGGCTGGGCGAAGGTGAAGCCGGTAAAGAGGAGCCGCGGGAGGACGCCGGCCAGGAACTGCCACTTGTACGCCAGGAACGTGCACTTCATGAGGGCCCAGCTGCCGGTTCTACCGTCTTTTGGTTCCATCTAAGTCAGGGTGAGTCGTCCCAGGGAGATGAAGAGACTGGCAAGGGGGGGTCCGGAGTACACACCATTGTCCCAGACGCTCTCCAGCCGACGCAGGAGCCTGGCCGAGTCGAACTTGTCCTCGATGGGCCCGACATGGTCGGCGGCAAGCAGCGTCTTTGCTCCGACGAGGAGCAGAGGGTTGAGCCACCAAAAGACGCCTCGGCTCACGACGCCCGCGGCCGCTTCGTCGGCGGTCGTCTTGCCCCTGCGCGCCGGGTCCTTGGGCGATTCTTCGAGGGCCAGCAGGGCGGCCTTGACGGCGAGGGAGGCCAGAGACACGCCGCCAATGGCAGCAAGGCCCGGCCGCGTGAGGTAGGTCCTTGCGGCGGCGGTGTCGAGGAGCGTCGAGAGGAGGAGGTACAGGTTCAGCAGGACAGACGGCCTGACCGACTTGTAGTGCTCTGCCCATGACAGCGCGCAAATGGCGCCGGCTTCCACGACGCCGATGACTGCTTCTGCGATGGACGTCTTTGTCCTGGGTGTGGATGGCGACGACCACAGCGCGACGAGGGCAAGTTGAAGACAAAGGTAGACGGCGATGGTGGCCTAAAGCGTGTTTAGTAGGAAACCATCTCTTCACGTGAGTAATGACTCGGCGGGATTCAACAGTGCGCACCTGTTTTGCTAGGAATAATTTGCGCGAGCGCACAATTGTATCACGGCGTACGAGGGTCCAAGTGCGCAGCGGCGCGACAAGGATGAAGATGGACGCGGGCAGCAGGGAGAGAATGCTCTGCTCGAAGAGAATGGTGAAGTCAAAGACGCCCGGTAGACTCGGGCCAAAGTCGTTGTCGGTACGTGCCATGATCCGAATACCAACGGGTTGACACCCAACAAATTGTTTGTTTCGCCCCTTCTACTACCAGCCCTGTATACTGGCAAAGTTTGTAAAACGAGAAAGAGAAAGAAAACCAATAGGTCTCAGAGCGACAATAAAGAGAGAGAAGAAAAAAGCTCGTCCGGGGTTAGAAAACATACATGGTTGAATGCGGCTAATAGACAGGGTGTCATGATACCTTATTTTCCAAAGCGCAGACAAGCACGTATATTTGGGGCAATAACGACAGGCCCAGGGATCTCAGCCGCCGTCAGACGGGGCAAACGGGAGCCTTCTCCGCAAGCCCGCGTCAATACACGGATGGAAACCCCGGCTTCACCCAGCATCGTGACGGCGGCTCTCGGGCGTTCAGGGTGGTCGTTCACGTGGCCGCCGCAAGTTGATTCCGAGACTAACAGCATCGAGTTTGTGAGTCTTGTGAGGCTGTGCGTTACGGGGCAGATGACCTTTTTCTTTGCTCGGCGCCAGGTGTTTCGTTTCCATGGCCGCGTCGAGCCCGACTCTTGCCGGCTCATGCTTGTGAGCCAAAGGGGAAGCGTCGGGTGGAAATGTCAAGTTTGCGCGGTCCACTTGCGCGGCGTCGGACTGGGGCGGCCATGCAGTGGGGACGGACGCTGCCGTTGATGCACATGTGAATTTTTTAAAAAAAAAAAATTTCCATGTCAAGATGGGTATTGAGCATCTCGGCGCTTTGGCTTCCGTTTTGGGGTTGCCGCCGCCGCCAAGCCGTTTCCCCGTTCCAACGGTCGACATGGACCCGGCCCGTCTTGGCTCCAGCCTCCGGGGCCGTGGCCAAGTCCGCGCCGGAGTGGAGAGGCAGTGTCTCGAGTCTCGACAGAATCGGTTGGTCAGCCCTGGTACTTGGTTGCAACTAGATAGCGACAAGAAATCATAACAGTCCTACCAACACCTTGGTGCGAGTACAGGCTGGGTCAAATGCCCGACTGCCGAAGGTAGACCGGCGCCTGGGCTTCGGCAATTGGCCAGCAACCGTGTGACCGTATCGCAGCTGAACAATGTGGCGGGATTGCCTGGACCACCAGGTCCCCTATGCATGCGTGTCGTCGCGAGTTAATCCTGCCATCCTGTTGGAGATGATGCCTTTTCTGGGGGGTATGTTGTCTCCACTGCATTGCATGGCATGGCGCAAGGCGAGGCATCTTGGAGTTTACCTGGGATCAAATGCACGGCACCAAACAACACAGAGCCACGTGTGCATAATAGCAACCATACTACCATTTTCGAATAGTTACCGAAAAGGTTCCATCGTGTCTAAATGGGCGCTAAACTTTTCCTGGGGTACATGAGTAGTAGCTACGTGGGTGCTGGCAATTTTGAAACATAGTTTCTAAATTCGGAGCAAAGTTCAGAGCACTTTCCGATGATATTGAGCTGCACACTGTATTTCTTTAAGTTTGAAGAGGTAGGGGAGCCGTTTGCGGCGCTCCATTTATTTGTCGTGTCTCAATGGTTGTCCAATATCGCCAATCGCGCGATAATGTCGTTGTCCGGCACTGCATTGGCCACGTTCACAGCCGGGTAATTCATCATGGAAATATCGAGGCGCTAGGATACAACCTCTTTCCTCCATGGGCTTTTCCTCCTAAATTTGGCTTCTAGCGTAGCTTTAGGTACGAATGTAGGCATTGGTAACCTACTGTCACGAATCCGTGTTCCCTTGTCCTTTCGAATCCATTCCACCGCAAGATGCAAAGAGTAACTATAGCAGCTGCCATCAACGTGGTCACAACTCTGCATGGCTTTTCTTTTTGCAAAATAGGACTAATAGAGGCCTGTACTTGTCAGATAGCGTAAGGTACCAAGGAGTTCATCGATAGGCCGCCTGGAATTTTCAATTTATACAGGAAGGGAGGCTGCCTAGAAGTATAAAACATGCTACATGGCGCCATATGCCATAACTAGGGCAAAAGAATTCGGACTAAATTCCTGAATCATGACAAACGCTCTTCCAACTCCCGTTATGCCGCAGACGCTTCCACAGCTGGAATAATCCTACCATCTGACGGGCCATGTGGCGCCAAAGATTCTCTCATCCTGAGCAAGCAGCTAATAGTTTGAAGTCTGACGGCAGGGCTTCGTGAAAAGTTGCCTAGCATAACATGATCGTCAATGTAGGGACCCCCCGTGAAAGCGGTCTTGGTAGGCAAGCCAGGGCAAACCTAGATTCAAAGTTCTGTGCCACTTAAGCGGTTTGCGACATCTAGACGCCAAGAAAGCCAACTTTTCATCTCGCTACTTGGTACCTTCCGCTAATGGCCTGTGATTATAAAGTCATCAGTATCTCCTTGGTAGTGCAAAGCATATAGCCAACATCAAGTCTCTCAAGTCCAATGTCTAGGGAACAAGCCATGGATAGTTGCTAAGAAGTAGGTCCAGGACATCACCCACACTCTACTTTCAAAATCAATACAACGGACGCGTCAAAATGCTTGGGTTCCAACATTATTTCATGGCAGCACTGCTGGTAGCCGGCACATATGCGAGCACCAACACCATGCCCCCAAGTACTACAAAGCCGCAGCCCCAACAAACATCTAAAATAGGCCCTGCTATTACAACAAGCCCTGTGTCTTATAGCAGACTCGAAAAAGTGCTAACAACAACACAAACCTGCGGGTATTTTGCCTCCGACACTGGTGCGTAATCGTGTGGCTCCCATATCCGATTCCACTGAACTCATCTGCCTTAGACTCACCGTTCGCGTGCGGCGGAACATCTGTCTGCGTCCACAATGACAAAAGAAGTCTCATGACCTGCTGTGGACTATTAACCGACTGCCTAGTACCTACGACATGTCTTCCATTCAATTCCTCCTTGGGAACTTCCTCCGTGGACAAGAGCAATACACTCTATTGGTATGATGATACAGGAGAAAACTGAATCGGCCTTGTATATTCTACGTGGTGAAGTGCTAATCTGCGGGGACGATAGTTCGGACAAGGCAAGCCCTTCCTGTGCAGTCTATCAATATTCCGACGATTATTATTCCGGGTATAGTTTTCTGTAGTGCGAAGCTGATGCAATAACAACGCCCATCTACTACATCTACCTCACCACCGATACTAGTAGTACTACATCGACTACCACGTCCGAGGCGCCTAGTCCTACATCGACCACCACGCCCGAGCCGCCAAGCTCAACACCAGTAGGCGCCATTGTAGGAGGAGTGGTGGGAGGAATAGGTAAGACGGAGAGCCGCCTCTTTGTCTATTAGTAACTGGATCTGACTGTGTTGTCTTCAGACGGCTTGGCCATCATTAGCCTCCTGGTCTTCTTCCTCCTCCGTCGACGGAAGAAGAAGATTTCGACTCCTCAGCAGCCATTCATGTCAGAGTATTCGCCCGACTATAACCGGGCCTCGCAGTGCAGTAGCAGCGCAGCGTTCGATCAGCGTTCCAGCGTAGCTGCCACAACCACTGGGGCAAGCTCGGCATTCGAACGCCAACAGGGTCTTGGTGGGAGCAGCATGTCAACGCCACCAGTAGCGTTTTACCCCTCTGATGTCACTGGGATGCAGCCGCAATACCAGGGAACGCAGGATATGTCCCCGAGTGACAAACCGTCCCGGCTTCATGAGATGTTCACTGGTTAACAGGTAGTAAGGCATAGGAGGGGCTTGGGAGGTCTTCAATTCAATCAGACTTTGTACGTTTGGCATACAAAGCAGAAGTAATATATTGAGAGAGGAGGAGCTAAATTGTAAACGAAGCAGGGGGCCGCTTCTGCAACTACTGTATATTGTGGTGGAAAAAATGTTTTTTATATAGTACCCGCATAGGTATCTAGCTTAACGTGTATATACGGACGAGTTGAGCAGTTACAAAGTCGAGACGAAACAGCTAGCCCTGGAAGGAATGAATTTATTTGTGCAAAAATCATGGCAATATACGACTAGCAGCTACGGATTGAATTGATGCGAAACTACCCCTTGACTGGACCCATGTATCCAGGATTAAGGCCTTTTTATAACAGAACACCAAAAGGATGCCTTTCATCCGCCCCGAAGACCGTCCACACGGTTATAAATAGGCTTGTGCGCCAAGTCCGGTCATATAGGCGGAATGTTCAAATTGATGTGGAAAAAGATAATAAAGAGTAGAATAGTAAAGATGAAATTAATTCCTCCTGTTGTGGCTGTTTTTTGTAAACATCTGCGACAACATTGAAAGTGTTGTAGGGTGGCCAGCCACTATGCACTCACGTGGACCAGACTTCTCTGTATAAATTGGTTATGTAAGCTTGGCAAGCCTAGCAGTTGGAGCAGCTAAGCTGAGCTAGACCGAGCATTATGAAATGACGTAGTTGCTATTTTTTCCTTGACCTAAAGGAGACTAACTGTCCCAAATCGTGATACATGCACTGTCAAGAGCACTGTCAAGCCTGCAACCATCTTCAGGTGGAGATGCATGCTCGTATTTGTGCGAATGCCATTGAACCAATCGTAGCCGGGACCAGACCGCAAAGCGTCGAGTATGCGGCTATCCATAACTGGGAGGACAAAGGCCTGCCCTGCCTCCTCTCCAGTCAATGCCATCATTCACGCAATATCCGCCGCACCAACACAAAGTCATAAATGCCCGTTTCTTCAACCGCCCACCATCCTGCCTCCCGGCCACCCCTCGACCCCAACCCAGAGGCCATCCATCAATGGCCACAGACAGCCCGCGGCCACCGACGCCAGGCCACTTCCACCCGTTCCCCCGGCTCCCCAGCGAGCTCCGGTCCAAGATCTGGCACTCGTCCTTCACCCCCCGCGTCGTCGAGCTGCACGGCCGCCGAGCGCACTACGCCGACGCCTTCAAACACCACGGCAGCGCGCCGAAATGGCAAAGCGGCTGCAACAACCCGGCCGCCCTGTCCGCCACCTCGGAGTCGCGGGCCGCCGCCCTGAAGCACTACCGCATCAAGCTGCCCCTCGCGACGGCGGCGTCGTGCGACCGCGCCGGCGATAGCGTCGCCCACCCCCACCGCGTGCTGTACGTCGACCCGGCCGCCGACACCCTCGTCGTCCTCGGCGACCTGGACTACTACCGCCTGTCGCTGCTCCTGCTGGACATTCGGCGCCGCGACCCGGCCGGCCACGGGCTGAGGCGGCTGGCCATCAGCGCGCGGTGGACCTGTCACCAGGGCGCGGGGACGTCCATCCGCGCCCTGGTGCGGAACATGTTTCCCGAGCTGGTGCAGATGGTTGTGTACATGTACGATGAACAACTGCCGCCGGCGGATTGGGCGAACGGCGTGTGCGCGCTGCGCGACTGCAGCCACAAGGAGTACTACAAGCGGTATGCCATGGGGAGGGGCCAGGAGATGAGGGACGGCGATGGATGGATCGTCGTGGGGGAGAAGGAGGTGAGGGTCATGGATCTCGACTTTGAGCGTGGATGGTAGCCGGGCGGAAGGTCGGCATCGTCTCCCGCCCATCGTTGAGGCTCGGTTTCAGACATGACCGGGCGATGGATGAACGGGTACATGGATTTCTCAGTTCCCTTGTGCCCGGCCAAAGGCCTGCACTGTAAATAACCAAACCACAGCTTCCCGTGTCCTGAAGCATGCGTGTCCCGCGTTGTTTGCATTCATGCCCAGCATATGTACAGTCCGCCTCGTCGCAAGATCCATCCCGCCCGCTGCTACAATGAAAATTGCGCATGCAAAAATGGAAACAAAAAAAAAAGAGCTCCAGCCGAGCACCCAAGGCCATAGTATCAACCCCCTCCAACAAGCCCCTCCATCACGAGACCGCCGCCAGCAGCCTTCCTCCTTGAAACCTCCACCTCTTCCAGCGGAAGCTTGGGCCCTGGGAGAGGTGCCATGATGCGTTCTCTGTGCCACGGCCCGACAAACATGCCCTCCGGGTCCACGCCGTCGCGTATCCCCCGAAACGCCGCCAAGCTCTCGCCATACATGGCCTCGATATCGGGCCGACACGTCTCAAAGTTCTTGGCCCAGTGCGGCCGGCCGCCCATGTCCCTCATCAACCACTCAAACGCCTGGTAGTAGCGGTCGCGGCACGGCGGGTCCCGCCAGTACGGCCGATACAAGGTTGCGTTGAGGTACAGCGTCGGGCCGTCGGGGACAGTCGGGTCCAGGTACGGACGGAGGCTGGACGTGAGGCTCGTGTCGCTCACCCGCACCTCGACCGGGGCGTGCACGTACAGCCCGTCGGCCGAGAAGGGGATGCCGTGCGCCACGTAGTCCGGGTCGTCGGGCGTGAGGCGGTTCAGCCAGGCGCCGAGTCGCCGCAGCGCCTCGGGCCCCCTGTGCAGGGGGATCGCCCACTCGTTCACAAACTGCGAGTAGAGGCAGTTCATCAGCAGCGCCCTTCGGCTCGGCTGGACGGCCGTCGTGGCCGACCCGTTGGCGAAGCCGTACTGCATGCCGAAGACGAACCACTCGACCCAGGGGAGGATCCGGGGGGCAAACTGCGCCAGGTAGAGCAGGTTGTGGTAGACGTAGTACCCCAGGGATCCGTCGTAGTAGCTCGCCGGGGGGTCCTGCTCGGGTTCCGCAGTTTTGTCTGCCTGCCACACGACGGCGCGTCTCGTGTAGGGGAACCACCACACCCTGACAAACTCGCTCTGCGTCCACAGGTCGAGCGGCCATCTCTTGAACAGCTTGTAGTCGGTGTCGATGGTCTGCGTCCACTTGAGCTTGAAGGCGGGGACCGCGCGAAGCGTGACCTCGGTGATGATGCCCAATGCGCCGAGAGATAGGAGCGCGGCTCGAAACAGCTCCGGGTTCGACTCGGCAGAGCAAAGTTTCGTTGTCCCATTGGCCAGTGTGATTCGGAGAGACTGCACATCTTCAGACATGAGGCCATGGCGCACACTGCTCCCGTGGGTTCCCGTCGAAATGGCGCCGGCAATGGACTGCTGGTTGATGCTCCCCAAGTTGGGCATGGCAAGACCGTGTCGCTCCAGCTCCTCGCACAGGGCGTACAGCCGTATGCCGCTCTCCATGGTCACCAGGCCCGTGTCCGTGCTGACGGCAAGGATCTTGTTGAAGCGGTCGAGGTTGACCATCCAGCTGGAGGTGCAGGTGATGTCGGAGGGCGAGTGGCCGCAGCCGGTGGTGACGATGCGCCGGCGACATGTCTGGGCGAGAGAAACAACCTTTTCCACCTCGGCGAGGGTCTCTGGCTGGATGTAGAGCTCGGGGATCGAGGAGAAGGTCCTCGCCCAGGTTCGATGGACGTGGTGCGGTTTCGCGCGGAACGCAACGCCGTCGGCGTTTTGGCCTCGCAGCTCGGATTCCGCCGCGGGATGCATGACGCGGGCTCTGGGAACGAGAAGGCAAGCAGTAACCGTGGGGTATCGCACAAGAACGAAATAAAAATGCCAGCAAGCTGACTGCTCGCCGCGGTGGTGGAGGGGCAGGGTGCGTTCCGGCGCACGGCAAAAAGTTGAAATGTTTAGAGAGAAATCTGCTCAGAGTTTATCAGATGCGGCGGGTCGAGGCCGAAGTGGGACCAGAACCCTTCAATGTTGCAGATGCCAGACGTCGGTCTTTAGACAAGGCGCTCACGCCTCATCATGACAAGGAAAGAGCCATGAGGACAAGTTTGCGCAAGGGCAGGCAGTTGGTCTGGATTTGTCATGGAAATCAAGCGCGTCATGACGGACGGCGGCGGACAAGTTGGCCCTTTATTTTGGTGGCGGTGCAATTGAGGCTCCGAGCCGACATCGACTCATTTCAAAACGTTTGGTTGGGAAAAAAAAAGGAAATGGCGACATGGTGGGGTCCGGCCACGAGCTTGCGCAGATGGCGGGCCGGCTTTCTTGCAGTGTCGATCGCAGGGTCCTGCCGACGCCTCATCGATTCTTACTAATAAAGTGACATCAATGAGCTTGTCTGGCTTGACACTGCCAATTGGAGGCTGCCATTGAATTGTCAAGTGACGGGCCAAGGTGCAGGCCAATCAGCAAACAGTATTCCGTAGGGCGCTAATGTCTGTATTGTGCACCAGATTTACCCGCATAACGACGATATAGTAGTTATGCATCGACATAATTTCATCAAAATCAAGGACGCAGCATTTTTTGGTGGACCCGCGCAACTGGCATTGGCTGCACATACGGCGCACTAGTTGGCATGTAGCAACAGCATCCACACCCTATTCATCAACCGTCGACACATGCAACAATAAACACAGTCTGGATATGATACCCGTCACCACTGACTTGATCTATTTCCATGCGAAGCTACCTAGCTGCTGGATTCTTGGTGCCATTGCCATGTCTCGCGCGCAATTCCGCCCTTGCCGCATTTTCTTCTTTTTCTTTAACAAGTACACCTGTAGACCAAGTACGGAGTGCCCCGTACGGAGGCGACTTAATGGTCGCCGGGCGCATCCGGAGCGGGGATCGGGCCGAGCGGCTGTTCGGAGCACTCGCCAACAAGCCCGGTCGGAAGGCCGCCGCTGATAGCCACCACGTTGGAGCCGCAGTTGCCAACCCGCGCCACGTGGATGCTCCTGCGTGCCGAGTCGTACACGACATAGGCCCTGCGCAGGAAATGACCGCCGATCCAAACATCTTGCCCAAATCGCCCAAATTAGTCCACGTACAAGGTTCAACAGGGGGGTTCACCAACGGCTCTCCTTACCAGCAGGGTAATTTCCCGAAATAATGGCCACCGGGCAGTTACCTCCCGTCTTGAGCTGCGGAATATTCATCTCAAAGTCCTTGACGGGAATCGTGATGGACAACGTGTCGCTCATGGCCAGCGTGAGGCGGGCATCCCGCATCAAGGTGCAGTTGACGACGGGGACGCTGCTGCCCTGGGGAACCGTGGCTCCCAGCGCCGCCACGACCCGGTCGTAGAGGGCCTTTTTCAACGCCACCGCCGGAGACCCCGAGTCGAGTCCGATGGTCAGGCCTTGGCCCTGGATGACTTGGTCGGCGTTGGTGCCGCCAGACACCGAGATGGACTTCATGTTGACGACGTAGCTGCCCACGTACGTACGGATGGTTAGTCTCCCCGAGGCACAGCCGTGAGAGATTTATACGAGTTTTCCCTCGTCACTTACTGGTTTGATGTCTGGGACGCAAATGGGAACGTTTCAAGCGGGCCGGCAAACCTTTTGGTATCGTAGCCGCCAAAGGTGATGGCGCCCTTGCCGTTCCCATCCACACTCATGCTAAAGGCCGCGTCGGGAATCACCTTGTTATCCAGCATCTTCTTGATAATGAACTCGTTGGCGTACGGGTTCTTGGGCCCGGGCGCCCGCAGGCCGAGGATGCCGACGTTGCGCCCTACGCGGGTAGGCCATTTCTCGAGGTTGGCAACGCCAAACTGCAGCTCGCCCAGCGAACGGCCTAGTACACACTGATGTGTTGGGCTCTGATTTTCTTTCCTTTGGGTATTGGACATATAATAACGTACCTTTTATGGATACCACGTCGGCACTCACGTTCCAGAGAACGAATTCGTTCTGGCCGTATTGCGAGCCGTATTCCTTATTGAGCTCGCGCCGGCTGGTGCTGCGGTCCTTGTCGAAGTAGACGGATGCCGGCTCGTCTCTTGCCTTGCCGGCGCGCACCTGCGGCACCCAGAACAGGTCGGAGCCCGTGTCTGGTTCTATAATAACTGTTTACGCCGGCGTGCCCAGCTTAAAAGGTATATTATTATATAAATATTATATCCCCTCCGGAAGAGGTAAAACCGCCAATACAGATTTATTTGGCAGCTTTGGTCTTGTAGGCCTTTTTGGCCTTTTTGGCCTTTTTAGCCTTGGCTTTGCTAGCCTTGTTGGCCCCTTTTATGGCCAGTCTTATAGCTTTTTTAGTGCTACGCTTTAGTTTAGTGTTTTTAGAGGCGGCTTTTTTTTTTAAATTTCTAATTATTTTTATAACCTTTTTAATTTTTATAAAATTAGGATTTTTAGCCTTAAAATAAGTATTCTTTTTATTATAAAAAGCTTTTAATTTATTAATAATTATATTACTTACTAGGCCTTATTAACTTTAACCCTTAAAAGTTATAATAAATAACCTATTTATATTAGGCTTTTTATTATACTTAGTTATCTTATTATTATTAGTAAGCTAGTCTAGTTAATTTTATTTTATAAGAGCTTATATTAATAGGTATATATTTTATATATAATAGTTTATAAATAGCTATAATAGATATTAGTAAGTGCTTATAAGAAATATATATATATAAGGGTAGTAACTCACAATTAGTTATATTAGTATTATTAATCTTAGTATTCACTAATAATAAATATTTTATTAATACTAATATATAGTTATAACAAGGTCTTAATAGTAAAAAAAGCAGATAACTTAAATATAAAATTAACTTAGAATATAAAAGAGGGTAAACCTTATAAATATATTATATATATAGGTATTTTAGGTTTTTAGCGTAACTTAGTATAAGTTATAGCTATAAAATTATAATAATATATAAGGTTTAACTATATAATAATAGCTAAGGCTATTATAAAGTAGCTGTAACTAGTAGGTTATAATATAGTATTAATTACGCTGGTATATCTAATATATTATGATATATAAATAATTTACTTTTCTAGTTTTTTACTATTTTTAGCCTAATATAACCTAATATTATTTTAGATTTTATGCTTATATAATATTAGTATTATATATATAATTTTATTTAACTATAAAGTAAATTAACTAAATATTAATATTAATATAAATATTATATTATTATAAAAATATAAATTATATTTTAAATATAATAATAATTATATAAAAACTTAAAATTTAATATAAACTTTAAATATTTAAAATACCCTTTTAATAAAGGTAAAACTATTAATATAAATTTATTAGGTAGCTTTACCTTTAATATTATTAGCTTTATTAAGCTTTTTTATAATTAATATAATAGCTTTTTTAAAGTTATATTTTAGCTTTATATTTTTAAAAGCTTTTTTTTTATATTTTTAATAATTTTATTATTTTTTTTTAATTTTTATTAAGTTAAAATTTTTAGCTTTATAATAATTATTTTTTTTATTATAAAAAGCTTTTAATTTAATATTAATTATATTATTTTTTAAGTTTTATTAACTTTTAACTTTTAAAAATTATAATAAATAACTTATTTATATTAAGCTTTTTAGTATTTTTACTTATATTATTATTATTTATTAATATTTAGTTAATTTACTTTATAATTAAATAAAATTATATATATAATACTAATATTATATAAGTATAAAATCTAAAATAATATTAGGTTATATTAGGCTAAAAATAATAAAAAACTAAAAAAGTAAATTATTTATATATTAGTATAATTAGTATTATATTATAGCTTATTAATTATAATTATTTTATAATAGCTTTAGTTATTATTATATAATTAAACCTTATATATTATTATATAAACCTATTAATTTTATAATTATAACTTATATTAAATTATATTAAAAACCTAAAATACCTATATATATAATATATTTATAAGGTTTTTTTTATATTTTAAGTTAATTTTATATTTAAATTATTTTTTTATTATTAAAACCTAATATAATTAATTATAAGTTATTACTTTTATATATATATATATTTTATAAGTATTTATTAATATTTATTATAATTATTTATAAACTATTATATATAAAATATAAACTAATAATAATAAGATAATTAAATATAATAAGCTATTTATAAAGGACTAGCTATACTTATAGCTATATATATATATTATTAAATAATAAGAATAAACTTAAAAAAAAAAGGTTTTATTTTCTTTTTATTTTTTTTTATTTTATTTTAACTTAAAATTTATTTATATTAAGTTTAATTTAGCTTTACTTAAAGTTTTACTTAAATTTTAAGGTTTTTAATAGCTTAAAGTTTATTTATATTAGATTTAAGCTAGTTTTACTTAAAATTTTACTTAGACTTAAGCTTTTAGCTTAAATTTATAATATATTTTTTTATTTACTTATATTAATATTAATATTTGGTTAATTCGCTTTATAATTAAATAAAATTATATATATAATACTAGTATTATATAAGCGTAAAATCTAAAATAATATTAGGCTATATTAGGCTAAGAATAATAAAAAACTAAAAAAGTAAACTATTTATATATATATTATAATATATTAAATATACTAGTATAATTAATATCACGCTATAACTTGCTAGTTGTGGCTATTTTATAATAGCCTTAGCTATTATTATATAGTTAAACTTTATATATTATTATAATTTTATAGCTATAATTTATACTAAGTTATACTAAAAACCTAAAATACCTATATATATAGTATATTTATAAGGTTTCTCTTGTATTTTAAGTTAATTTTATATTTAAGTTATTTGCTTTTTTTACTATTAAAACCCTATTATAATAATATAACTAATTATAAGTTGCTGCTCTTATATATATATATCTCTTATAAGCACTTACTAATATCTATTATAGCTATTTATAAATAATAATAATATAGGCTTTAAAGGTACTAAACTACCTAACGCAAAGCCTAATATAAGTAGATTATTTATTATAACCTTTAAGGGTTAAAGCTAATAAAGCCTAGTAGGTAATATAACTATTAATAAATTAAAAGCTTTTTATAATAAAAGAAATACTTATTTTAAAACTAAAAATCCTAATTTTATAAAAATTAAAAAGGTTATAAAAATAATTAAGAATTTAAAAAAAAAAGCCTTTAAAAATACTAAACTAAAATATAATACTAAAAAAGCTATAAAACTAGCTATAAAAAGAGCTAATAAGGCTAATAAAGCTAAGGCTAAAAAGGCTAAAAAAGCTAAAAAGGCCTATAAGGCTAAAGCTGCCAAATAAATTTATATTAGCGGTTTTACCTTTTCTGGAGGGTTATTTACTTATATTATTAAATAATCCTTTTTTTTAAAGTTAATATATATATATTTTACTTTTACTTTTATTTATTTTAGCTTTTTTATAAAATATAAAATAACTTTTTTAAAAAAAATAAAAATATTTTTATTTACTTATTATAATTTTTTTTTTAATTATCTTAATATTTTAATTATTTTAATTAAAATTACTTAATTACTTTTTTATTTATACTTTTATTATTATTTTATTTTAAAATATTTTTTTTAAGTTATTTTATTTATAAATATTAATTAATTTTTAATTTATAATTAATTTACTTTATAATTAAATAAAATTATATATATAATATAAGTATTATATAAATATAAAATTTAAAATAATATTAGGTTATATTAGGCTAAAAATAATAAAAAACTAGAAAAGTAAACTATTTTAGTATAATTAGTATTATATTATAGCTATTAATTAAGGCTATCTTATAATAGCCTTAGCTATTATTATTATAAAAGTAAACTATAAACCTATTAATTTTACGCTTATAACTTATATTAAGTTATACTAAAAACCTAAAATACTTATATATATAACATATTTATATAGTTTACCCTTACTTATATTTTAAGTTAATTTTATTTTTTTTTATTTAAGTTATTTACCTTTTTTATTATTAAAACCTTATTATAAATAACTAATTATAAGTTACTACTCTTATATATATATATCTTTTATAAGTACTTATTAATATTTATTATAGCTATTTATAAACTATTATATATAAAGTATATACTAATAATAATATAAGCTTTAAAGGTATTAAGCTACCTAATATAAAGCCTAATATAAGTAAATTACTTATTATAACTTTTAGGGGTTAAAAGCTAATAAAGCTTAAAAAATAATATAATTAATACTAAATTAAAAGCTTTTTATAATAAAAAAAATAATTATTATAAAGCTAAAAATCTTAATTTAATAAAAATTAAAAAAAATAATAAAACTATTAAAAATATAAAAAAAAAAGCTTTTAAAAATATAAAGCTAAAGTATAGCTTTAAAAAAGCTATTATATTAATTATAAAAAAGCCTAATAAGGCTAGTAATATTAAGGGTAAAGCTACCTAATAAATTTATATTAGTAGTTTTACCTTTTTTAGAGAGTTATTTATAAATATAAAAAAAAAAAAATATTTATTATTATTATTATACTTAATTTAATATTTTTAAATTACTTTTTTAGTTTTAATTATAATTATTACTTAAATAAATATATTATTAAAAGTAATTTAAATAATAAAAATTTCTTTAATAATAATAAAATACTTAACTTTTATATTTTTTATTATTAATAAATTATAAATATAAGTAAAAAAAAATATATACTTAAATTTAATATAACTTATAAAGCTTATTATAATACTTATAAATATTATTATTAAAAAATATATATTTTTATTAAAAATATAAAATTATATTATAAATAAAAAAAAGTTATATATTTATATATTAATAAGTAATATATTATATTTATAGCTTTTAAGAAAAATATAATTAATAATTAAAAAGTATATTATATTAGATTTTTAGTTTTATTTACTTTTATTATAAGAAAATTTAAAATTATATTTAATTATACTTATTATAATTTTAAGGTAATTTAAGCTATTAATACTTATAATTAATTTTTTAATTAAATTATTATTTTAATAAATACTTTTTTATTTTTTAGTTAATATAAATAAAACTTATTATAAGTTAATAAGCTTATTTTAATTAATTTTTTTATAAGTAAAATAATATAATTATTTTTATTATTTAAATTATTATTAATTAATATAAAATAATTTAATAATAATACTTAATTATATATAAAACTTATTAATTATATTAAATTATTATTTAATTTATAACTTTTTTTATTTATTATACTTTTTAGCTTTTTTTTTTTATTATTATTATAATTTTTAATAAAAATATTATTTATTAGCTTATTTTTTTTATTATTATTTTAATTTTTAATAAAAACTTATTTTATAATAATATTAACTTTAATAATTAATATAATATTAATAATAAAAATAATATTAATTTAATTAATAATAATTTTAGCTTTAATTTATTATTATTTTTTAATATTTTACTTAACTTTAAGGTTTTTTAGTATTATATTTTTAATATTATTTAGTTTTAAAAAGCTTAAATTAATTATTTTATTAAGCTTATTTTTATTATATATTTTTTAATTTATATTTTATTTAATATTTATATTTTTAGGTTTTATATTACTTATATTTTATTTAATATTTTTAATATTTTATATTAAATACTTTTAGCTTTTATTATTAATATTTTATATTATTTTAATATTAGCTTATATTTAAGTAATTTTAACTTATTTATTAATTATTAATATATTATATATTATTCTTTTTATTTTATTATTAATTCTTTTAGTTTTAATTTTTTTTTATTATATTTTTACTTATTTTAATTATTATTTATTTATTTAATTATACTAGCTTACTATTTAAAGCTCTAGTACTTTTATTATTATTTATTATAAGAAAAATATAGTTAAAAACCTATAATTATCTTGTTTTTATATTAGCTTTTTATTAAATTTAATATATTTTTATTTATATTATTAAAAAGTTAATATTATTAACCTAATATCTAGTTATTTTAAAAAGGTTTTATTATTTTTTTTAGGCTTTTATTTTTTTAAAATATTACTTAACTTAATTTTATATTATTTATAATATAATTTTATATTAGGTTTAATAATATTAGTTTTTTATTTTAATAGTTTTATATATAAAGTATTAGCTTACTTTTAGCTTACTTTTAGGCTTATTTTATATTTAATATAGCTATTATAACCTGCTTAATAGTAGCTAGTACTAGCTAGCTATAATAGTTATTAGCTTTTAGCTTTAAGTATAAAAGCCTTAATTTTTTTAGGTTTTAGCTTTTTTCTTTTCTTTTTTTTTTTATTTTACGCCTTAAAAAAAGTATATAATTTTAGATTTAAGGTAAGCTTTTATTATTATTTTTATAGCTTTTTACTTACTTATATTTTTATATTTTATTTAGCTAATTATATATTTTTATAGCTTTAAAATTATATTAATTTATAAGTTTTTATTTTAGTTTTATTATAATTTTATATTAGCTTTATATTAATTTATTTTTAAAAGTTAAAAATTTTTTTTTTTTAGCTTTTAATATTTACCTTTTATAATTATTAATTACTTAAAATATATTTATATTAGCTTTACCTTAAGTTCTTATTTAACTTATTATATAAATATCTTACTAACCTTCTAAGAAAACTAAGGCTATACTAGCTAAGAAAATACCTATATTATAGCCCTAATATAGTTTTAGCGCGTTAACTTTCTTAAATACCTTATAATTATAAGATTAAAAAGCTAGTTTTAACTTTAATAAAAGCTATTAAAATTTTTAAAAAAAATTAAAAAAGTATATTACTTATTATAAATTTAGGTTTTATTTATTATTAACTTATATAAATATTAAATAACTTTAATATATTTTATTATAATATTATTAAAATAAAAAAGTATATTAGTTTTTTAACTTTAAATTAAGTTTTTATTAGGTTTATTTTTTTTACTTAATATAATAATAATAATAATAAAATTATTATTACTTTTATTATTATAAACTTAATTTTTAATTAGATTTTTATTAAGAATTATTAGATTTATATTATAATTAAAGTACTTTTAAATTAATTTTATAAGTATATTAATATTATTAATTTACTTATAAAGTAGTTTTATTTTAAACCTTTTAATAATTTTTTTAGGCTTATATTAAGCTTATATTAAAGGGTATTATAAGTAATATTATAAAAAGTATTATAAGTAATAATTTAATTAATATTAATATTAATTTATTAAATAAAAGTAATAATAAAAATTTAATATATTATTATATTATATATATAATATACTTAATATATAATAATAAGTAAGCTAATACTTTTAATAATAATACTTAATAATTTTATAATAATTTTATAATAAGTTTACTTTTAATATTTTATTAATAATAATTTAATAATTTAATAATTTAATAGTTTATTTATTTAAAAATAATAATTTAATTTAAGCTTATAATACTTTTATAATATTTTTAATATATATTTATAATATATTTATAATATTATAATTTTAAGTTTTTATTTATTAATATTATATAAAGGTTTTTATTAGCTTATATTATAAAAAATATTATAAGTTAAAAAACTATTATATTATAATAGCTATATTATAAAGCTACTTTAAAGCTATATAAATATTATAATAATTATATAAAGGTTTTTTTAGGTTTAAGTTATTATAAGCTATTAAGTAAAGTAAATATTAAAGGAA
Source organism: Metarhizium brunneum (assembly GCF_013426205.1). Lineage (NCBI taxonomy): Eukaryota > Fungi > Ascomycota > Sordariomycetes > Hypocreales > Clavicipitaceae > Metarhizium > Metarhizium brunneum. The sequence goes on along the minus strand of NC_089424.1, from coordinate 2,806,743 downwards.
TATATAATACTAGTTTTTTACTTTATTTTTATACTAATAAAATAATAAAAATATTATAAGTATATAATAATAAAAAAGAAACTTATTAAGCTTTATTTTCTTAGTTTATAATTATATAAAAGCTAAAAATTTATATTTATATAAGTTTTTATATAATTTAAAAATTTTTTTAGGTATTTAAAATTAAGTAAAATTATTTATTATTTTAATTTTATAATATAATTATTATACTTTTATTACTTTTTTTATTTAGGCTTATTTATTTACTTATTTTATTAGTAAAGCTTTTTTTAGGTTAAGCTTATTATAAGGGTTTTTTTACTACTTAGTATTTAAGTATATTAATATATATTAAGGGTTTTTTCTTATTTTTTAGTATTTTAATAATTATTATATATATAACCTAAATTTATATTATAAGCTTATTAACTTTAAGTTATTATTTAAATATTTAGATTTTATAATTAAAATATAAGTTTAAAAAGAGAATAATTATTTTAGTTTTTAGGTATTTTATTAAAATAGCTTTATAAGTACTAGTTATAATCTAAAAATATTATATTTACTTTATAGTAAAAGTATAAGTAATTTTTTTAATTATACTTTTAAGAAAATTAATTTTATAATATATACTAGCTTTATAAGCTATTAAGCTTTTAATAATTTATATATATAATAAATATACCTTAATAAAACTATAATTTTATATAAAAATTATAAGTATTATAAAAGTATATTATTATTATTTTAGCTTTATTTTAAATTTTTTATAATATATAAATTAATTAAATTTTTAGTTTAATTAAACTTTTAAAAACCTTTTATTAAGTATAAATTAAATTATAATAACTTTAAATTAAATTATTTTTATTTTTATTTTATATTTTCTTATAAAGTATATAAAATTACTTTTTATTAATTTAAATAATATTTTTATTTTTATAATTTATATTTAATATATTTTTTATATAATTTTAAGCTAATATATTATTATATTTATATAGGTTTTAATTAATATAAAATTAATATTATTAATAAAGCTTATAATAAAAATTTTATTTATTACTTATAATTAATTAAAAAATAATATTATATATAATAAAAATAAAATAAAAAATAATAATAAGCCTTAAAGTATTTTAATTTAAACCTAAAATTTTTATAATTTTTTATTATTAAAATTAAGCTAAAATAATTTTTTTATAATAAAATTATAAATTTATAATATAATTTATTTAAGAAACTTATATTTTAAAATATGATATATAAGCTTATTATAATTTATTATATTAAAAGCTTTAAATAAATTTAGTTATAAAAATAAAGCTATTTTATTATATTTTTATATTATATATATTAGCTTAATTAATAGCTTAATTATTATTTTTATTAACTTATATTTTTAATTATTTATTTATATATTTAAAAGTAATAATTTATTTTTAATTTTATAAATAAGCTAGGTTATAATTATAATTTTAATAATTTTACTTATTATACTTAATAAAAATATTAGCTTTTATTTATTAAAAATATAATAATTTTTTTTTTCTTAGTTTTTTAAGAATTATTATATATATAATCTAGAATTATTCTAGAAATTATTTTATTATATAACTTATATTAAAAAGTATTATAATTACTTTTATAACTAGCTTTTTATATACTTTAATAAAACTTATTAATAAGCTATTTTTACTTAGCGCTTTTTAGCTACTAATATAACTTATTATTTTTTTAATTTTTTTAGTGTAACGGCTAAGGTTCCCAAGGGATAAACTAGTTGTAGTTTATGTTGGCAGAGCCACTAGGGCGGTTAATCTGAGTAGTTGGGTGTTACGTTGGTAATAGGTCGTAGACCGTAACCAAATGATTAGAGTTAAAGAGTTGTAAGTGAAGCTTAGGTTAATATAATGATCGTTATTGAAAGCTAAGGAGTTAGAGTCTATCTATGGAGTAAAATTGGGGTTCTTATATATAGGGTGGTTGCTCTTTCCCGAGAGCGACTTCTGACCGTGAGTCGTCCTGATCGCAAGGCGATCATGTTGACTTACATGGTGATCGTTCTGATCGTAAGACGACCCTTGCGATCACCTTATATGCTCCGACTATTTTTCCGATATGGGCCTTGTCCCTCCGCGGGGTGGCTCATGTAGTCGGCCCATTCTGCGACCTACACTGCAGCCTGCGGCTGGGTCGTAACATTTAGGCTTAAAAAGAGTTTAATTTAGGCTCTTATTAATATATTTCTAGTTAGCTTTTATATTATTATTTAAGAGCTTTAATTATAACTTTAAAAAAAATTTTATAATTAAAGCTTTAGCTTAAATTTTATAAGTATTAATTAAAAGTATTTTAAGTTTATTTAGGTTTAAGTTTAAAATTTATTTAGCTTTTAATTATTAATTATTTTATAGCTTAACTTATTTTTTAAGGTTTTAAAAGCTTTTAAAGCTTTTTTTTTTATTATATATATAACTTTTTTTTAAGCTTTTTATTTTATATTATATATAGCTTAAATTTAAGCTTTATATATTATTAATATAATATTTTAATTAATTTTAATATATTTAAACTTTTATTATTTTTTATTTTTTTTTATTTTTTTATTTATATTATTAATTTTTAGGTTTTATTAAAAGTTTATATTATTTTTTTTTATTTTTTTACTTAAAAATTATTATTTTTATAATAACTTAAAATTATATTATAAGCTAGTTTATATATTTATTTACTTTTTTAAAAGTTTAAAATATAATTAATTAAACTTTAATATAAAGCTTAAACTTTACTTTTATTTTTATTATATTAATATTTATTTTATATTATTAAAGTATAAAAAGCTTATTTTATTAAAAGTTTATTTTAATTTTAATATTAATTACTTATAATTAATAATTAAAGCTAATAAAATTAGCTTTACTTTTATATATTATTATTATATTACTTATAACTTATATTAAGTTAAGTATATTTTTTTTTATTATATTTTAATTATATTATTATACTTTAAAGTATAATAAATTTAAGTTATTATTAAATTATAAATATTATAAGTATATTTACTTTTAATAATTTTTTATTATATTTATCTTAAAAAAAATAATATAAATTAAGATTTTTTATAAAAATATTATAAAAGTATAATATTATTTTATTAAGATTTTTAAAAAATATAATTTAATTTAATATATAGCTTAATAAATATATTAAGTAAATATTTATATTATATATAATTATATAATATTAGTTTTTATTATTTTTTACTTTTTATATATTAGGTTTATATTACTTATAAATATAAAGTATAATATATTTATTATAATAAATTAGGTTATAATTTATTATTTATAAGTATAAAAAAGTATTATTTTTTTTTTAATATTATTTTTTATATTATAATTATATTAAACCTTTTTTAGGCTTATAATACTAAGTAAATAAACATGTTTTTTTTTATATATTTTAATAAAGTATTTTAATTATTATATTAATAATAAGTTAAGTTAGCTTTTTATTATTAGAGCTTTTTTTATAAAATTAATCTAAAAGTTTAAAAGTAATATAATACTAATATAATTTTATTTTATATATATAAAAATACTTTTTTTTTATAATTTTTTAAAAGTAATTAAAAGTTTACTTATATTTTTATTACTTTTAGATTATTTAAGCTTTTTTTATAATAAAGCTTTTAATAAAAGTATTTTAAGTTTAGCTTATTTTTATATTATTATTAATTAATTTAAGTAAATATTTATAAAAGCCTTAATAAAAAAAGCTAGTTTTTATTAATATATATTCTAGGCTTTATTTTAATAATAATTTATAATAAAATATATCTAGGTTTATATTAAATATAATTTATTATAATTAATATATTTTAAAAAGGCTTTTATTATTTTAATTAAGTATTTTTTTTTTTTTATATATAATAGCTTTATATTAATTATATTTTAGTATTACTTTATAAAACTTAATAATATAATTAATCTTAAAATAATAAAAGTATTACCTAGAATATATAAATTTTTTATAAAATTTAATATTAAATATTTTAGCTTTATAAATAAGCTTTTTTTAATAAAGCTTATTTATATTTTTAAGGCTATTTATAGCTAGAATTAGTATTATTTTTATAAAAATTTTAATATAAAAATATTATACTTTTTTTTTAGTAATTTTAATATTATTAGCTTTTAATATAGCTTTTATAAATTTATTATTTATTATATTATTAAGGTGCTTAAAAAAAAGGCCTTAATAATTATACTAAAAAGCTTATAATATAAGCTTACTTTTAGGCTAAAAGTAAATTAAAACTATATTATTTACTTATAAAATAAACTACTTTTTTTAATAAAAGTTATTATTATATTATTATTATAAAAGCGCCTAGCTATTATTATAACTTTAATTTAAGTAATATAATTTATAGCTTAAATAATTTTTTTAAGGGTTTTTTTTTATAAATTAATAATAATTATATTACTTTTAATAAAAACTTTATAATTAATATAATTAGATATAAATTTTAAGGGGATTTTAATATAAAAAAAGTTTAAAAATATATTAATTATAATTATAACTTATATTTTTAATAGTTTTATTATTTATAAAACCTTAATTATAGCTTTTTTAATAATATTAATAAGATTTTATATTATAAGTATTTTACCTATTTTAGGTATAATTAAGGCTTATATTATAATTATTATAATAAAGCGTATTATAATACTTTAAATTTACTTTAAGGTATTATCTAGTACTAAGCTAATAATTTTTTAGTATTTAGTATTATATTCTTTAATAATATAGTTATATATATTAATTAATATAAATTTACTAGGAATTTTAATAAATTAAGCTTTTTTAGTATTTAAGTAATAAATACTTTAATTAAGCTTCTTTTTATTATTATTAATAATTATTAATATTTTATTTACTATTATACTTTTATTATAATTAAAATATAATATTATTATAAGGGGTAAATAGGTATAAGAATTTTAAATTTAAAGTTAGAATTAATTTTAGGAGTAGTTTTACAGTATAATTAAAGTATAAAGTAAAACCTAAAGTTTATTTATAATTATTTTAATTATTAAAAAGATTAATTAAATTTTTTTTATTAAGGTTTTTAGTTTTTATATATTTAATTAAAATTTTATTATATTTTATTATTTTATATTTTATATTATATTATTTTTATTTTTTTTTTATTTAGCTTAATTATAAAGTATTAATATTTTTAATTTTTAGGTTTTTTTAATTTATATTTTTAATTTAATTTTAACTTAATTTTAAGTAATTTTTTTTTAGTTTTTAATAATATTTAATAAAATTTTATTATAATAATATATTTTTTTATATTTATTTTAATTTTTATAATATATTATTTTATTTATTATTATATTTAATTTATATTTATTTTTAAGTAATATATATAAATTAAAAGCTTTATTTTTTTAAAGTATTTTATTTAATTTATAATATTTACTTAATAATAAGTATATAATTTAATAGCTTTTTATTATTAATTAATACTTATTTATATTAAATTAAAAAATTAAAATAATATTTTTTTTATTTTTTTTTATAATAAAAGTTTATATTTAATTTATATTATTTTTATATTAATTTTAATACTTTTAAGTATATAATTTATTATATTAATTTTTATTATTTTTTAGTTTAAATAATTCTAAAAAAAATAAATAACTTTATATAATTTTATTATATTTTTAAATTAAATTTTATAAATATTTTTTACTTTTATAAGCTTTTTTTTTATATAAAAATTATTAGGTTTTTATTTTATAATATTATAACTTAAATATAACTTAAAGCTAATATAAGCTTATTATTCTAGTAAATATCCCCTTAATAAGTTTTAAAATAATTTAATACCTTAATATTTTATATATTTTTTAATAGCTTTTATATTAATTAAATATAATTTTTTTATTTTATTAGTATATTTTATTTATATTTTTATTTAAGTATATTTTTAATTATTAAAATTTCTTTTATTATAAATTTTATAATTATTTAATTATTTATTTTATTATTTATTTATATTAGTTTTAGTTTTAATTTAAAATCTAAAAACTTTTAACTTAAAAATAAATTAAAAGCTATTTACTTTAAAAGGTTTATATAAAATATTAAGTAAATATTTTTTAAAATATTTAATTAAATAATTAATAATAATAATATTTTTATAATTTTAAATTTTATTATAATTTAATTTAGTTTTTTATTTAATTTATTTATTTTAATATTATATAAGTTTAATTATATAATTTTTTTTTAAATTTTTTTATAAATTATTATTATTTATTTATTAAGTTTTAAAATTATTATTAATTAAATATTATAATAATTTAAGTTAAATTTTTTTTTTATAAATAATTAATAAATATAATTATTTTATTTTTAATTAAAATTATAAATTTATATAAATAAAAAAATTTTTAAATTAAAAATATATTAAATTTATATAAAACTTTATTTAAGTTTATTTTAATTATTATTAAATTATAATTATTTAATATTAATTAATAAATTATAAAATATTTAATTTAATTAAATTATTTAAAGCTAATTATAATTTATAAAATTATTTATATTTTTTAATTTATTTTTTTTATTTTATTTTTTATTTAAAAGTAATATATTATAAAAAAAAGTTATATAATTTTTATTAATATATATAATATTATTTAAAATTTATTTAATTAATTTAATTTTTAATTTATAATAATTTATATAAAAAATTTATAAAACTTTTATTAATATTATTTAAAATATTTTATATATATTTTAGTTTTTATTAATATTATAATTTTAAATTAAATATATTTAAATAATTAATTTATAATAATTATTAAATACTTAATATTTTTTTTTTAAGTTAAAAAGTTTATTATAAAATTAATTAAAATTTATAATTAATATTAGTTTATTATTAATATAAATTATAATAATTTTTATTAAAATTAATAGCTTTTATATTTATTATAATAATAATAATTTTTTATAAATTATATAATATTTTAAAATATTTTATTTTAATAATACTTTTATTATAATAACTTAAAAATTATATTTTTTTAAAGTAATTTATTAAAAGAAAATTATATATATATTATATTAAAATTATTATAAATAGTTTTTATTTTAAAATTTAAGTATAATTTTAAAATAATAATATATTATATATAAAAAAAATATAATTTATAATTTATTTGTAAATATTTATATTTTAAAAAAATTTATAAATATTTTTTTAAATAATTTTAATATAATATATTATTATTTTATTATATAAAATATTTTAATTTTATAAATTTTATAAATATAAATTATTAAAAAAGTTTTTTTTTAAAAAAAACTTAATTATTTTCCTTATTTTCTTTTAATTATTTTTATATTATAATTAATTATTAAATAATAAAAATTATATATTTATAAATTATATAATATTATTAAAATAAAATAATAATAAGTTTTTATTTTAATTTTATTTAAAAAATATATTTAAATATTATATTTATAAATTAAATTTATATTAAAAATAAAAATTAAATAAAAATAATATTTTAGCTTATTATATTTAATATTTTAATATTTTTTTTAATATTATAAAATATTTTAAGTTTTTATAATTAATAAAAATTATAAATAAATTAATAATATTTTAAAATTTTATTAATTATAATTTTAAATAAAAAATAATTATTAATAGCTTTTTATTATAAATTATATAATTTTTTTTTAAAATTATTAATTTTATAAAATAATATATTATTAAATAAAATATTTTATTAATAATTTATAATAAATATTTTTTTAAAATATTAATTAAATAATTTATTTTAATTATTATTTTTTTAATAAAATTTTTTTATTTTAAAATTAAATAAAAAATAAATACTTTTTTTAATATTTTAAAAGCTTTATTATATTTAATTAATTATTAAAAAAATATATTTTTTTTAATAATTTTAAAAATAATTTTATAAAAAAAAAAAGTTTAAAATAAAATTTTAATAAAAATTAATAAAATTTAAAAATTTTTAAATTTTTTTTTTATATATTAAAAGTTTTTAATTTTATATAATTTTAATTTTTTTTAAATTAAAATAAATTTTTTTATTTATATAAATAATAAATTTTAAGTATTTAATTTTTAAATATAAAATATATATTTTTTTATATTAAAATATAATTTAATTATATAAAATTTTATAAATATATTATATACTTTTTATATATAATTTTCTTATAAGCTTTTTAAATAAATAAAAATATTATTAAAATATATTATAATAAAACTATTTAAAGTTTTTTTTAAAATATTATTAATATATTATTAAAATATTATAAAAGTATTTATTAATTTAAATAAATAAATTAATTATTTAAAAAGCTTAAATTAAATTTAAAATATAATTAAAAGCTTTTTATTTAATATAATTTAAAGTTTATAAAATATTAATTAAATATTTAATTTTATAAATTACTTAATTTTAAAAAAAAATATAATATTTTTTTAATAAATAAAAATAAATAATAATTTTATTTTATTATTTTATTTAAAATATAATAATTTATATAAAATTATTATTTTTTTTTAGTTTTTTAATTAATAATATTAAAATTATAATTAATAAAAAGCTTATTTTAATTTATTTTTTATTTATTAAATTTATAATTTACTTTTTAATTTTTAATAAATATTTTTATAATATATTATAAAATAATACTTATAATAAATTTAAGTTAATTTTATTTAAATATTATTTTAATTATATATAATAATTTAATTAGTTTTAATATAAAAATAATTTATTTATTTTTTTTTAATTAAAAAAATTTTAAAAGTTTTATAAATTATAAAAAAATTAAAATAGTTTTTTTTATTATTAATTTAAATTAGCTTTTTATATATATAATATTAATATTATTTTATATAAATTTATAATTATTAATTAATACTTTTTTTTTATTTTTTAAGCTTATTAAATAATATTAATAAATATTAATTTTATTATTAATATTATAAGTTTTTAGATTTTTTAATTACTTAATTTTTAAATTATTAAATTATTTATAATATTAATTATAATTTTTTTTAATTAATTATATATTTATATTATATTATATTATTTATAATATTTTTAATATAATATTTTATATAAAACTTAATATTATATATATTATTATTAAAAACTTTTAATTATTTATATTTATTTTAAATTATATTAAATAAAAAATTAAAAAATATAATTTTTATTATATTATTTTTATTTTTATTTTTATTATAATATATATTTATTATTATTTATTTAATAAAATTAAATTTTATTTTATATATTATATAAATATTTTATTTATTATTATATAATAATTATAATTTATATTTATATAAGTATTTATAAATTTTAATAAATTAATTAATATAAAAACTAAAAAAAATAATATATTTATTTTTAATTTAATTTTTTTTAATTTTTATTTTTTATATAATATATTTTTTAATTTATAATTATTATTATATTATAATATTTTTAATAAAAAACTTATTATAAAAGTATTTTATTTTTTAATAGCTTTTTATTTTTATTTATATTAAAAATAAAATTTTTTATTATTATTTTTTTTATATTAAATACTTATAAGTATTATATAAAAAAAAATATATATTTTAAAATATAATAACTTATAAATTTATAATATAAGTATTTTTTTTTTATATTATTAATTAATTATTTTAATTAATTTATATTAATTTATAATTAATTTACTTTATAGTTAAATAAAATTATATATATAATATAAGTATTATATAAGTATAAAATCTAAAATAATATTAGGTTATATTAGGCTAAGAATAATAAGAAACTAGAAAAGTAAACTATTAGTATAATTAGTATTACGCTATAGCTACTAGCTAAGGCTATTTTATAATAGCCTTAGCTACTATTATTATAAAAGTAAACCTTATATATTATAATAACTTCACGTTTATAACTTATATTAAATTATTCTAAAAACCTAAAATACCTATATATATAATATATTTATATAGTTTACTTTTACTTATATTTTAAGTTAATTTTATTTTTTTTTATTTAAGTTATTTACTTTTTTTACTATTAAAATTATAACTAATTATAAGTTATTACCCTTATATATATATATCTTTTATAAGTACTTACTAATATCTACTATAATTATTTATAAATAATAATAATATAGGCTTTAAAAGTGCTAAAAAGCCTAATATAAGTAAGTTATTTATTATAACTTTTAGAGGTTAAAAGCTAATAAAGCTTAAAAGGTAATATAATTAATATTAAATTAAAAGCTTTTTATAATAAAAAAAATAGTTATTATAAAGCTAAAAATCTTAATTTAATAAAAATTAAAAAAAATAATAAAGCTATTAAAAATATAAAAAAAAAAGCTTTTAAAAATATAAAGCTAAAATATAACTCTAAAAAAGCTATTATATTAGCTATAAAAAAGCCTAATAAAGCTAGTAATATTAAGGGTAAAACTACCTAATAAATTTATATTAATAGTTTTACCTCTTTTAAAGGGGTAATTATTTTAATTAATATTTAATAAGCGTATTTCTTTTATTAGTTTTAAAGGTAATTATAACTTATATTTTTTTTAAGCTTAACTTAAAACTTTAATTTATTTATATTTATTATAATTATATTTTTATTATTATATTATTTTTTTTTAAAATTTATATTATATTTATTTTATTTATTATAAATTTTTTTTTTAATTATAATAATTTAATATTTATAATTATATTATAAAAGTAAATTATTATTTTAATATATTTAAAATATAATATTTTTTTATTAATAATTTTTTTTTATATATATTTATTAAGAAATTATTATAATTTTATTAATTTAATAAAATTTTTTTATTTAAAGCTTTTAATAAATATAATTTTATTTTTAAATTAAATAAAAAAGTTTATAAATAATTTATTTTATTATTATTTTATTTAATTAAGCTTAATAAAAATTATTTTTTTTTATAAAAATTAGTATATATAATAACTAAATAGCCTAAAAATATAGCTAAATTATAATTAACTTTTTTATTATTTTTAAAGTAAAAAGCTACTTAGCCTTAAATTTTAATTAAAAAATTCTAAAAAATAAAAACTTATTAATTATAATTATTATTTATAAATATTATATTTATAATTAATTTATATTATATTAAATTTTTTTAAATTATAAATATAATTTTATTATTATTAAATAAAACTTTTATTAAAATTAATTTATATTTTACTTAAAAGCTAATATAAATTAATATTATTATTATAAAAAAACTTTACCCTTTATAATAAGAGGGAAAACTATAATATAAAGCTATTTTTTATTAACTAACTTTATAATATTTTTCTTAATTTTTCCTTTTATTTCTTTTTTTTATTTTATTTTTTTAGTTATTTTATTAAGTTTTTTAATTTTTTTAATATTTTTAGCTTTTAATAATATATCTTTTTTCTTATTAATATTTTTTATAATAATAGCTTTTTTATTACCCTTTTAAGCTTATTAGCTTTAATCCCTAAAATTATAATAAGTAACTTATTTATATTAGGCTTATTACTTTTTTTAATATTAGTTATAATTATAATAAGGTTATTAATTACTAATTAAGTCTAATATTAGTAAGCTATAATACTTTAAGGAGCAATATAAAGCTAGAGACTTATAAGTAGCTGCTTTATAAAGTAATTTATTTAAATTAGGTATATAAAAGCAAAATAAAGTAATTATAAGGAAAATAATAAGCTTTATAAAAGTTAAAACTTTATTAATTTATATTATATTAAATTACTTTAAGTTTTTTAGAGTATAACTTATATAATTATAAGTTATTATTATTATTATATATATTTTTAATATATAAAGTTATAAGTTTTTACTAGTATATAAAGTTATAAATTACCTTTTAAGCTAGTAAATTTAATATATTATAATATATATATTATTTTTTAAATTATATATTACTATTAAATTAGCTAGGTATAGCTATTAATTATATTACTAGTAGGTCCTGGTAATTAACTAGCCTTTTTTTTATTTTTTTTATTATAATTTAATAAAAAAACTTTATATTATTTAATTTTTAAGAAAAAAATATTATTTAATAAGCTTATAAAGCTTTTATACTTAAATAATAATAATTTTTTAAAGTATTATAATATTATTTTAAAAGCTATTAATTAATATAATATTTTTAAGTATAAATAAGCTTAGTTTTATATTAATTATTTATTTTATAAGGTTATTTATAATAAAATTTATTTTTTATAAAAAATTAATTATATTTATAATTATATATATATATTATTAAATAATAAAAATAAACTTAAAAAAAAAAGTTTTATTTTTTTTTTATTTTTTTTAATATATTTTATTTTAACTTAAAGTTTATTTATATTAAGTTTAATTTAATTTTACTTAAAGCTTTACTTAAATTTTAAGGTTTTTAATAGCTTAAAATTTATTTATATTAAGTTTAAGTTAGCTTTACTTAGAATTCTACTTAAACTTAAGCTTTTAGCTTAAGTTTATAATAATAAAATATATATATATATATATATATATATAAAAGTAATAACTTATAATTAATTATATTATTATAATAAAGTTTTAATAATAAAAAAGTAAATAATTTAATTAAAAAAATAAAATTAACTTAAAATATAAATAAAATTATATAAATATATTATATATATAAGTATTTTAGGTTTTTAATATAATTTAATATAATTTAATATAAATTATAAATATAAAATTAATTTACTTTTATTAATTTATAGTTAATTTGCTTTATAATTAAATAAAATTACACGTATAATATAAGTATTATTAATTTACTTTTATAATAATAATAGCTAAAATTATTATAAAATAGCCTTAATTAATAATTATAATATATAATTAATTCTTTTAAAATAATTTCCCCTCTAGAAAAGATAAAACTACTAATATAAATTTATTTAGTAGCTTTAGCTTTATAAGCTTTTTTAGCCTTTTTAGCCTTTTTAGTTTTAGCTTTACTAGCTTTATTAGCTTTTTTTATAGCTAGTTTTATAGCTTTCTTAATATTATATTTTAATTTAATATTTTTAAAAGCTTTTTTTTTTTTAAATTCTTAATTATTTTTATAATTTTTTTAATTTTTATAAAATTAGGATTTTTAGCTTTAAAATAAGTATTTTTTTATTATAAAAAGCTTTTAATTTATTAATAATTATATTACTTATTAAGCTTTATTAGCTTTAACCCTTAAAAGTTATAATAAGTAATTTATTTATATTAGGCTTCTTATTATACTTAGTTATCTTATTATTATTAATAAGCTAGTCTGGTTAATCTTATTTTATAAGAACTTATATTAATAAGTATATACTTTATATATAATAGTTTATAAATAGCTATAGTAAATATTAGTAAGTAGTTATAATACTTATAAAAGATATATATATATAAGAGTAATAACTTATAATTAATTATATTAGGTCTTAATAATAAAAAAAGTAAATAACTTAAATATAAAATTAACTTAAAATATAAAAGAAAGTAAACCTTATAAATATATTATATATACAAGTATTTTAGGTTTTTAGTATAACTTAATATAAGTTATAGCTATAAAATCATAATAATATATAAGGTTTAATTATATAATAATAGCTAAAATTATTATAAAATAGTTATAACTAATAAGCTATAACACGGTATTAATTATACTAATATATTTAATATATTATAATATATAAATAGTTTACTTTTTTAGTTTCTTATTATTTTTAGCCTAATATAACCTAATATTATTTTAGATTTTATACTTATATAATATTAATATTATATATATAATTTTATTTAATTATAAAGTAAATTAACTAAATATTAATTAATATTAAAATAATTTATTTTTTTTAGTTTTTTATTATTTTTAGCCTAATATAACCTTATATTATTTTAAATTTTATATTTATATAATATTTATATTATATATATAATTTTATTTAATTATAAAGTAAATTAATTAAAAATTAATAAATTATTCTTTTCTTATTATTACTTATATTTAGCTTATTAAATTTTAATAATAAATATAAGCTTAATAATATTAAGCTAAAATTATAACTAATTTTAAATAGCTTTTAATATTAGTTTTTAAATACTTTTATAATAGCTAATATTATTAGACTTAATAAATATAAGTTAATAATATAAATAAACTTTTTTTAGGTATTTTTTTTTATATTTTATTAGTTATTATATATAAATTATATTTTATTAGTTATTATATATAAATTATATTTTATTAGTTATTATATATAAATTATGTTTTATTAGTTATTATATAATAAATTATATAATATTAAATTTATAATTAAGTATATAAATTATAATACCTAACTAGGGTCTTTTACTAGCCTAGTATAATAGTATAATATAATTAGCTATATAGGATAATCTAAGAATAAATTTTATTTTAAGAGATTTAAAATATATTTTATATAATATAAAAAATATTAAGTAGAAATAAAGCCTATTATAAAAGTAATTTAAATAAGGGTAGCTATATAATAGTAATTAGCTTAAAAGTAATAATAAGCCTTATTACAACAAACACTAATTAAGTAGGTAGATTATTAATATATAGTTTCATGTAGCTTATTAAACATTATATATATTATTTGCGACAAATACTCTTACACATAATTAATCACACTTCCGTAATTAATCTTCCTAGACCTATAAAAGGTACCGCATGTAAGTGTCTGGCGAGTATATTGACAACTGACTAGATAATTCTGACGAATATCTAAAGCTAAAAAAGAAAGAACCAGAAAAACAGAGCTCGAGGAGCCTATAAGCTCGCCGCTGCTAATCTCGCTTCGCCAGTCCCCAATTAGCAGCTTGTCCATAGAAGCGAGAGCGTAGCCGAGCTATTCTCGAGCCTAGCCGTTACACCGAATGCCTCCATCTCCTGTAGTAACTCTAGTGTTGTCATCTAGCCTTACGATTAGTATTGTGTTCGATATTATTTTTATACACGTACTATTGCGGGCTCTTACAGTCATGTCTGTAATTATAGTAAAGCCCCCTGATTAGAAGGCACACTTTCTAACTCCTGGAGTTGTAGTCGGATAACATGTGAGACCATAGCAGCAGTCCTCGTTACTAGTGCAGGTCTCGAACGACACCTTACAGTTCGTTTGGGCCGCGGCTAAGGCAGCTAGCACTGTTAGAACGACTAGATACTTCATGGTAGAGATGGATATTAATAAGAGCTTAAAGGATAAAATTAAGAGTAAGGAGGAAGTTAAGCTTTAACATAAGGAGGAAATCTTTACTACTTTATATACTCGGTTATTTAGGTCTGCTAAGCGTAGTATCAATATGCTTTAATGTTCTTAAGTAGAATAGAATACAAAACGTATAATGAGACACGGCACAGCACACGGCACGGCACGCACACGGCACAGCACACGGCACGGCACGCACACGGCACGCACACGGCACGCACACGGCATAGCACGCACACGGCACAGCAGTATAAGAAATAGCGAGATATACCTATTGGTCAGGGCGTGGGGCCCACATTAAATATTAGATAACTAGAACGCAAAGGGAGAGCCTCCCTTCTCCCTTTCGTTAGACTAGAACTTACTACTACTCAATTAGTGTCTACCGTAACGGGGCCCGTTCCGACTTCTAAGCCAATTACCACCTTACCTCTACCCCTATTTAAATTACTTTTATAATAGGCCCTGTTCCCGCCTAATATCCCTTACACTTTATAAGACGCGTCTTAAATCTCTTAAAATAAGGCTTATTCCCAGATTATCCTATATAGCTAATTATATTATACTGCTATACTAGGCCTGTAAGTCTTACACGCGTCTAAGCAAAGTACAGCGCGTCTAAGAATAAGACTAGAGAATACTACTATACATATATACATGGCTTCTCCTTTTTCTTCCTTTACCCTCTTTAAAAGGCATTAAACCTATCTGATATTATGGGGAGACCATGCAGCCCACAGCCTGTGCCCCAGATATGCCGGCAGCTACAGCCAGAGGAAGCACAACGCATTGCATCACTTGGCCTCTACTTAAATCAGCCAGAATCGGCTGTTATCTGTACAGAGTGTGGCTTCTCCTTAAAGGCCAATAGCGACCGTGTGTCTTGGCACCTCAGGGAGAAGCATGGCCTTTCAAGTAAGACGAGATGGGGCCTAAATAAGCTAATTAACTCGCTATAGCTCCTAGATCCTCGCCAGTTGCCGCCTAGGCAAGATGGTTACCCGCAGCACCCGTATTTGGCTTTGCAGAGAGGTGCTGCCTACTCCTATTATCACTTCCGCTCCATAAGCCATGATCTCTTATCTCGACACCTGAAGAAGGAGCACCGCCGCAAGGTCACGGTAAGGAGGTCATTGGGGTACTGGTCGCGAGACCACATTCAGGATGATGTCCTCTTTCAGAGCTGGCCTCCCGGTGATATCCTTGCCGCCTGGCGCGTGTCCGCCTCTGCCGTAGAAAAGCCTACTCTGGCTCCCCTGGCTATGAAGGACGCCGAGTTAGACAGGCAAGCCAAAGCCATCTGTGCCGCCGAGCTACAGCGCCTCACCAGTGCGTCGTTGCCTTCGACGCTCCAGTCATCTGCGTGACCCAGCCCTCGTACGGCCAGGGAGCCGTTGTTGCCCATCCTCGTGAGCATCTGGATGCGCCGGACAGGATGGGAGGCTATCTTCGCGAATACAAACCGGCGTCTCTTCATTGCGTTATATCAAACGCCCATGAAGGTGGATGGGCCCTACTATCTTGGGCGTACGAAGGGAAACCGTTTGAAAGCCCGGCTAGCAACGAGGCCAGGCTGCGTGTTATCGTACACGCGCTGGACAGGCTGTTTAATCGATGCGCGGATACAGTCACCCACACGTACACAGCAATACGACGATAGGTGCGCGGGAGATTTGCCGATCAGCCGTACAAGGCGCCTTTCCAGCTTGTTGCGCATGAGCGCTCAGAGCGCCAATATTAACGGCTGTTGAAGGGATGCCTCTGTATATGGCTGCTGCTCTGGCGGATCCCGCGTTTAACCGCTACGGCTTTAACAAAGCGGATAATCATACGAGCAGGGTCAGGCCTTACGGAAGCTTTGGGACGACCCGGTATGGTCAGAGACCGCCACCACCAGACAAGACAAGACGGCGAAGAGTCTTGACAAGGCGGAAAGTGGCCGAGAGCCTGCGGCTTCCGGTCAAGACAGTAAGGTAAAAAACGTGGAAAACAGCCGCGCTAGGGGTTAGGGTGGAGAGCTTAACGGCATGCTTAACAGCCTTAGCCCTGAGGACGAGGACAATTCAAACAGCGACATTAGCAGGGAGGAGGACTCTGATTACCAAGATGACAGCGATGATAACGATAACGACGATGGGATCATCACACCGCCCTCCTCCTACTCGGAGCAAGGTCAAACGAGTCAAGTGGGCGGCACTGACGATGATAGCGATGATGACGAGGAAGCTACTCCTAGGCCTAGACAGGATCAGCAACTCGATGTTATACACCGATTCTGCCTTTTTATGGCAATGAAGGACTTTAATAATGGACAAGCAAGCGCTACGTTGCTTGTCTATTTTAGCGCCGTATACGGGCTTTCTGGCGAGAATGGGATAGAGTTCGCGCGCCCAGTCACCTATACAACGCATCTCTCTGGGATTATTTACTGCACGCGTCTTATACTCTTAGAAGGGACGCTGCTTTGCGTGGCCCACCAGTACATACAGCATCCAGCGCGGCTAAGGCGCGGCCAGCTTAAGCTACTCCGTTAAGTACGGCGAGATAAGATATGCAACGGTAAACTCTCGCCTCTTAGAGAGTTTCTTAGCCTCGTGGCACACGGCATAAGTTTAAGCCGTGCAGACGGACCAGCGTTTCTCTTTGAGTGGAGCAAAGACAGAAAGAAGATCTCATGGGACAGCAAGCACCACTTGACCACGGATAGCTTCCGTAGTCTCCTCGTAACAGCGGCCAAGCAGGTTACAAAGCAGTGCAAGTATATGCTCTTTGGCTGGCAGCCATCTCAATCGCATTTCCAAGAGCTTCGCGACCGCTTATCCGATAAGAAAGCCGGCTACTCCTTCGTGACAGATCCCGCTAATGGACTTTCTGATGCATATCTCCAGCTTATAAAGAGAGCCTGCATCGCGCCCATGGACGGTCTCCTGCAGAGGGATCGCGTAGGGAGCGGCGGAAGGCGCTGGGACATGCAAGCTATTACAAAGTACATCGAAAAGCACGATAAGCTTCTGAAAGATCTAATGATCACTGTACATGGATATGGAGGCCAGGGCAGCCGTATATCTGAACTTCTTACACTTAGGCATGCCAATACGTCTTCTCAGCTTCGTGGCGTTGTTCTATATGCAGGGTCCATTTGCTGTATTACTCAACACGTAAGGAACCAATTAAGCACGAACAAAGAGTTCCAAGTGGCGAGATTTCTTCCAGATAAGCTGGGTGGGCTCATGTACCAGTATCTTGTATACATTTAACCAACAGTCTCTATGCTTCGGCGCGTCTGTCTCAAGAAAGACAAGGAAAAGGCCCTTCTCTTTACTCCAGCTGCTACAGAGCGTATTTAGAAGACATCAACATTCTCAAAGCATCTTAAGCAGCTCAGTTAAAGAGTACCTACAGCGCCGGTAGGCATAGGCGCCCAGCTCCATCGGCAACTCTTGGCCTCTACTAGATGGAGAATTGCCCTGGAGTCGATATAGGGGATAAAGCGGCTCGTGATGTATTCGCACGCACGTGGGGATTCCATATTACTGCTATTACCCCTAAGCCGACTAGAATTATACTTTAGGGTGAGAGTAATCCCCTAAGCATAAATTTATTAAGTATAAAAATATTATTTTTATAACTTTTATAAATTATTAATTCCCTTTAAAAAAGATAAAACTATTAATATAAATTTATTAGGTAGCTTTACTCTTAGTATTATTAGCTTTATTAAGCTTTTTTATAGCTAATATAATAGCTTTTTTAAAGCTATATTTTAGCTTTATATTTTTAAAAGCTTTTTTTTTTATATTTTTAATAACTTTATTATTTTTTTTAATTTTTATTAAATTAAAATTTTTAACTTTATAATAATTATTTTTTTTATTATAAAAAGCTTTTAATTTAATATTAATTATATTACTTTTTAAGTTTTATTAGCTTTTAACTTTTAAAAATTATAATAAATAACTTATTTATATTAGGCTTTATATTAGGTAGCTTAGTACTTTTACTTATATTATTATTATTTATAAATAATTATAATAAATATTAGTAAGTGCTTATAAGAAATATATATATATAAAAGTAGTAACTTATAATTAATTATATTAGGTTTTAATAATAAAAAAGGTAAATAACTTAAATAAAAAGGAATAAAACTAACTTAAAATATAAGTAAAACTATATAAATATACTATATATATAGGTATTTTAGGTTTTTAGTATAACTTAGTATAAGTTATAAGTATAAACTATAATATATAAAGTTTACTTTTATAATAATAATAGCTAAGGCTATTATAAAATAGCCTTAGCTAGTAGCTATAATATAATATTAATTATACTAGTATATCTAATATATTATAATATATAAATAGTTTACTTTTTTAGTTTCTTACTATTTTTAGCCTAATATAACCTAATATTATTTTAGATTTTACACTTATATAATACTTATATTATATATATAATTTTATTTAATTATAAAGCGAATTAACTATAAATTAATAAATTATTAATTATTATTAATATTATAAGTATAATATTATATATTACTTATATATAAGAAAAAAAACTAGTAATTTAGCATAAAATATAAAAAAAGCTATTATAAATATTAAGGTAATTAATATAATTAATTTAAAAAGAAAGTATTATTTTAATTTCCCTTATACTTTATAAAAGCTAATTATAATTATTAAAAAAAAAAGTAAATTATATTATATTTTTAAGGTAGCCTAGAATAATAGCTTTATAAACTACTTTAATTCTACTATTATTTTAGGCTAGCTTACTAATATTAATATATTTTTATATACTAGGTTATAAACAATTATTATATACGCGGTAAAGTATTATAATAAATCTAAGAAAACTAAGCTTTATTATATACTTATAAATTATAATAAACTAGCTATATTTATAGCTATATATATATATTATTAAATAATAAAAATAAACTTAAAAAAAAAAAAGTTTTATTTTTTTTTTTTATTTAATATATTTTATTTTAACTTAAAATTTATTTATATTAAGTTTAATTTAATTTTATTTAAAGTTTTACTTAAACTTTAAGGTTTTTAATAACTTAAAATTTATTTATATTAAATTTAAATTAATTTTACTTAAAACTTTACTTAAATTTAAGCTTTTAACTTAAATTTATAATATATTTTTTTATTTATTTATATTATTAAATAACTTTTTTTAAAGTTAAATATATATATATTTTACTTTTATTTTTATTTATTTTAACTTTTTTATAAAATATAAAATAATTTTTTTAAAAAATAAAAATATTTTTATTTATTTATTATAACTTTTTTTTTTTTTTAATTATTTTAATATTTTAATTATTTTAATTAAAATTATTTAATTACTTTTTTATTTATATTTTTATTATTATTTTATTTTAAAATATTTTTTTTTAAGTTATTTTATTTATAAATATAAAAAAAAAATATTTATTATTATTATTATATTTAATTTAATATTTTTAAATTATTTTTTTAGTTTTAATTATAATTATTATTTAAGTAAATATATTATTAAAAATAATTTAAATAATAAAAAATTTTTTAATAATAATAAAATACTTAATTTTTATATATTTTATTATTAATAAATTATAAATATAAGTAAAAAAAATATATACTTAAATTTAATATAATTTATAAAGTTTATTATAATACTTATAAATATTATTATTAAAAAATATATATTTTTATTAAAAATATAAAATTATATTATTAATAAAAAAAATTATATATTTATATATTAATAAGTAATATATTATATTTATAGCTTTTAAGAAAAATATAATTAATAATTAAAAAATATATTATATTAAATTTTTAATTTTATTTATTTTTATTATAAAAAAATTTAAAATTATATTTAATTATATTTATTATAATTTTAAAGTAATTTAAGCTATTAATATTTATAATTAATTTTTTAATTAAGCTATTATTTTAATAAATACTTTTTTAATTTTTAATTAATATAAGTAAAACTTATTATAAATTAATAAGCTTATTTTAATTAACTTTTTTTATAAGTAAAATAATATAATTACTTTTATTATTTAGATTATTATTAATTAGTATAAGTTAATTTTATATGTAATTTTATTTAATTATAAAGCAAATCAACCAAATATTAATATTAATATAAGTTAGTTTAATAATAATACTTAATTATATATAAAATTTATTAATTATATTAAGTTATTATTTAATTTATAATTTTTTTTATTTATTATATTTTTTAGTTTTTTTTTTTATTATTATTTTAACTTTTAATAAAAATATTATTTATTAACTTACTTTTTTTATTATTATTTTAATTTTTAATAAAAACTTATTTTATAATAATATTAATTTTAATAATTAATATAATATTAATAATAAAAATAATATTAATTTAATTAATAATAATTTTAATTTTAATTAATTATTATTTTTTAATATTTTACTTAATTTTAAGATTTTTTAATATTATATTTTTAATATTATTTAGTTTTAAAAAGCTTAAATTAATTATATTATTAAGCTTATTTTTATTATATATTTTTTAATTTATATTTTATTTAATATTTATATTTTTAGGTTTTATATTATTTATATTTTATTTAATACTTTTAATATTTTATATTAAATATTTTTAGCTTTTATTATTAATACTTTATATTATTTTAATATTAGCTTATATTTAAGTAATTTTAATTTATTTATTAATTATTAATATATTATATATTATTTTTTTCACTTTATAATAAAAGGGAAAACTATAATATAAAGCTACTTTTTATTAACTAGCTTTATAGTATTCTTCTTAATTTTCCCTTTTATTTCTTTTTTTTTTTTACTTTTTTAGCTATTTTATTAAGTTTTTTAATTTTTTTAATATTTTTAACTTTTAATAATATATATTTTTTTTTATTAATATTTTTTATAATAATAGCTTTTTTATTATTTTTTTAGGCTTATTAGCTTTAATTTTTAAAGTTATAATAAGTAATTTACTTATATTAAGCTTATTACTTTTTTTAGTATTAGTTATAATTATAATAAAATTATTAATTACTAATTAAATCTAATATTAGTAAGTACTTTAAGAAGTAATATAAAGCTAGAAACTTATAAGTAACTACTTTATAAAGTAATTTATTTAAATTAAGTATATAAAGGTAAAATAAGGTAATTATAAGGAAAATAATAGGCTTTATAAAAGTTAAGTATAGATTTTATTAATTTATATTATATTAAATTACTCTAAGTTTTTTAGAGTATAACTTATATAATTATAAGTTATTATTATTATTATATATATACTTTTATTAGTATATAAAGTTATAAATCACCTTTTAAGCTAGTAAATTTAATATATTATAATATATATATTATTTTTTGAATTATATATTACTATTAAATTAGCTAGGTATAATTATTAATTATATTACTAGTAGGTTTTAGTAATTAACTAGCCTTTTTTTTATTTGTTTTATTATAATTTAATATATTATTTTTTTTATTTTATTATTAATTTTTTTAATTTTAATTTTTTTATTTTTATTATATTTTTATTTATTTTAATTATTAAAAAAATTAATTAAACTTTTTTTATTAAGGTTTTTAATTTTTATATATTTAATTAAAATTTTATTATATTTAATTATTTTATATTTTATATTATATTACTTTTATTTTTTTTTTATTTAACTTAATTATAAAATATTAATATTTTTAATTTTTAGATTTTTTTAATTTATACTTTTAATTTAATTTTAATTTAATTTTAAGTAGGTTTTTTTTTAATTTTTAATAATATTTAATAAAATTTTATTATAATAATATATTTTTTTATATTTACTTTAATTTTTATAATATATTATTTTATTTATTATTATATTTAACCCCTTTAAAAAAGGTAAAACTACTAATATAAATTTATTAGGCAGCTTTACTTTTAGTATTATTAGCTTTATTAGGCTTTTTTATAGCTAATATAATAGCTTTTTTAAAGTTATATTTTAGCTTTATATTTTTAAAAGCCTTTTTTTTTATATTTTTAATAGCTTTATTATTTTTTTTAATTTTTATTAAGTTAAAATTTTTAATTTTATAATAATTATTTTTTTTATTATAAAAAGCTTTTAATTTAATATTAATTATATTATCTTTTAAGCCTTATTAGCTTTTAACCCCTAAAAGTTATAATAAGTAATTTACTTATATTAGGCTTTATATTAGGTAGTTTAGCACTTTTAAAGCCTATATTATTATTATTTATAAATAGCTATAATAGATATTAGTAAGTGCTTATAAGAGATATATATATATAAGAGTAGTAACTTATAATTAGTTATATTAGATTTTAATAATAAAAAAGGTAAATAACTTAAATAAAAAGGAATAAAACTAACTTAAAATATAAGTAAAAGTAAACTATATAAATATATTATATATATAAGTATTTTAGGTTTTTAATATAACTTAATATAAGTTATAAATATAAAGTTAATTTACTTTTATAATAATAATAGCTAAGGCTATTATAAAATAGCCTTAGCTAATAGCTATAATATAGCACTAATTATACTAGTATATCTAATATATTATAATATATAAATAGTTTACTTTTTTAGTTTTTTATTATTTTTAGCCTAATATAACCTAATATTATTTTAGATTTTATACTTATATAATACTTATATTATATATATAATTTTATTAAATTATAATAAAAAAAATAAAAAAAAGGCTAGTTAATTACTAAGACCTACTAATAACACAATTAATAGTTATACCTAGCTAATTTAATAATAATATATAATTTAAAAAATACTATATATATATATTATAATATATTAAATTTACTAGTTTAAAAGGTAATTTATAACCTTATATACTAATAAAAATATATATATAATAATAATAATAATATATAATTATATAAGTTATACTTTAAAAAACTTAAAGTAATTTAATATAATATAAATTAATAAAGTTTTAACTTTTATAAAGCTTATTATTTTCCTTATAATTACTTTATTTTACTTTTATATACTTAATTTAAATAAATTACTTTATAAAGTAATTATTTATAAGTTTCTGGCTTTATATTACTCTTTAAAGTACTTACTAATATCAGACTTAATTAGTAATTAATAACCTAGAAAAGAAACTATAATTATAATTAGTACTAAAAAAAGTAATAAGCCTAATATAAGTAAGTTACTTATTATAATTTTAGGGATTAAAGCTAATAAGCTTAAAAGAATAATAAAAAGGTTATTATTATAAAAAATATTAATAAGAAAAAAAATATATTATTAAAAGCTAAAAATATTAAAAAAATTAAAAAACTTAATAAAATAATTAAAAAAATAAGAAAAAAAAATAAAAGGGAAAATTAAGAAGAATACTATAAAGCTAGTTAATAAAAAATAGCTTTATATTATAGTTTTCCCCTTTATTATAAAGGGATATATAATTTTATTTAATTATAAAGTAAATTAATTATAAATTAATATTATTATTTTTTTCTTATTTTTATTATAATATATATTTATTATTATTTATTTAATAAAACTAGATTTAATTTTATATATTATATAAATTTTTTATTTATTATTATATAATAATTATAATTTATATTTACTTAAATATTTATAAATTTTAAAAAGTTAATTAATATAAAAACTAAAAAAAATAATATATTTATTTTTAACTTAATTTTTTTTAATTTTTATTTTTTATATAATATATTTTTTAATTTATAATTATTAGTATATTATAATACTTTTAATAAAAAACTTATTATAAAAATATTTTATTTTTTAATAATTTTTTATTTTTATTTATATTAAGAATAAAATTTTTTATTATTATTTTTTATATATTAAATACTTATAAATATTATATAAAAAAATATATACTTTAAAATATAATAGCTTATAAATTTATAATATAAGTATTTTTTTTTATATTATTAATTAATTATATTAATTAATATTTAATAAGCTTATTTTTTTTATTAATTTTAAAAATAATTATAATTTATACTTTTTTTAAGCTTAATTTAAAACCTTAATTTACTTACATTTATTATAATTATACTTTTATTATTATATTATTTTTTTTTAAAGTTTATATTATATTTATTTTATTTATTATAAAAAAAATTTTTTAATTATAATAATTTAATATTTATAATTATATTATAAAAATAAATTATTATTTTAATATATTTAAAATATAATATTTTTTAATTAATAATTTTTTTTTATATATATTTATTAAGAAATTATTATAATTTTATTAACTTAATAAAATTTTTTTATTTAAAGCTTTTAATAAATATAATTTTATTTTTAAATTAAATAAAAAAGTTTATAAATAATTTATTTTATTATTATTTTATTTAATTAAGCTTAATAAAAGTTATTTTTTTTTATAAAAGTTAATATATATAATAATTAAATAACCTAAAAATATAATTAAATTATAGCTAATTTCTTTATTATTTTTAAAGTAAAAAGCTATTTAACCTTAAATTTTAGCTAAAAAATTTTAAAAAATAAAAGCTTATTAATTATAATTATTATTTATAAATATTATATTTATAATTAGTTTATATTATATTAAGCTTTTTTAAGCTATAAATATAGTTTTATTATTATTAAATAAAGCTTTTATTAAAATTAGTTTATATTTTACTTAAAAGTTAATATAAATTAATATTATTATTATAAAAAAACTTTATATTATTTAATTTTTAAGAAGAAAATATTATTTAATAAGCTTATAAAGCTTTTATATTTAAGTAATAATAACTTTTTAAAGTATTATAATATTACTTTAAAAGCTATTAATTAATATAATATTTTTAGGTATAAATTATTATAACCTAGCTATAAGCTATAGTATAAGTTATAAGAGTAGGCTAAACTATATAAGCTACTATATAATATAAGCAGGAAAGATTATAAAATAATAGTTAATATAAGCTATTAATAAAAAAGTGCTTATTATATATAAAGTAAGTAGTATAAGTAATTATAATAAAATTAATATAAGTAATATTATTATTTATATTTAAGGTAAATAATTATTATAATATATAAAAACTTTTAAATTTATTTTATAAATAAATTTTAGCTTTTTAACTTTTAATATAATTATTATATTAATTTAAGCTTTACTTATAACTTTTTAACTTTAATTACTTAGTTATAATTTATAATTTATTATTAATATAATACTTAATTACTTAGATTAATTATCTTAATTATTTTATTAATATAAATTATAATTAGTTTATTTCTTAGAAATCTTAGTTATTATATATTAAAAGCTTTTATTTAAATAATTATTATATTATTTTAAGTAATATTTAATAACTATTAAAATAATACTTATAATACTTATTTTATTTAAAATAATTATATTATTAGTATTTTAAAAGCTTTAAAGCTTTAAACCCTAGAATATTATAAATAAACTTATATAATTATATTACCCCTCTAAAAAAGGTAAAACTACTAATATAAATTTATTAGGTAGTTTTACTCTTAGTATTATTAGCCTTATTAGGCTTTTTTATAATTAATATAATAGCTTTTTTAAAGTTATATTTTAGCTTTATATTTTTAAAAGCTTTTTTTTTTATATTTTTAATAGTTTTATTATTTTTTTAATTTTTATTAAGTTAAAATTTTTAGTTTTATAATAATTATTTTTTTTATTATAAAAAGCTTTTAATTTAATATTAATTATATTATTTTTTAAGCTTTATTAGCTTTTAACCCTTAAAAGTTATAATAAGTAACTTACTTATATTGAGCTTTTTAGTACTTTTACTTATATTATTATTATTTATAAATAGCTATAATAAATATTAATAAGTACTTATAAAAATATATATATATATAAGAGTAATAACTTATAATTAGTTATAATTTTAATAGTAAAAAAGGTAAATAACTTAAATAAAAAAAATAAAACTAACTTAAAATATAAGTAAAAGTAAATTATATAAATATATTATATATATAAGTATTTTAGGTTTTTAATATAATTTAATATAAGTTATAAGTATAAAATTAGTTTACCTTTATAATAATAATAGCTAAGGCTATTATAAAATAGCCTTAATTAGCAGTTATAACACGGTACTAATTACGCTAAAATAATTTACTTTTCTAGTCTTTTACTATTTTTAGCCTAATATAACCTAATATTATTTTAGATTTTATACTTATATAATACTTATATTATATATATAATTTTATTTAATTATAAAGTAAATTAACTATAAATTAAAATTAATATAATTATATTAATAGGTTAAGTAACTTAGCCTTAAATATTAAATACTTATATTAAAATAAAAAAACTTAAGAGAAATTATTAAGCTTAAAATATTAGAATTTTATAATAATAACTTAAAAATACTTTAAGAATTTTTAATTTAACTTAAAGTATATTATTAATTTTACTTAAATAAGTTAATTAATATATAAGTAAAAGTATTATATACTAAAAAATATATAATAAGTATTATATTTATATAATTTAAATTCCCCTTTAAAAAAGGTAAAACTATTAATATAAATTTATTAGGTAGCTTTACTTTTGGTATTATTAGCTTTATTAAGCTTTTTTATAGCTAGTATAATAGCTTTTTTAAAGTTATATTTTAGCTTTATATTTTTAAAAGCCTTTTTTTTTATATTTTTAATAGCTTTATTATTTTTCTTAATTTTTATTAAGTTAAGATTTTTAGTTTTATAATAATTATTCTTTTTATTATAAAAAGCTTTTAATTTAATATTAATTATATTATTTTTTAAGCTTTATTAGCTTTTAACCTTTAAAAGTTATAATAAATAACTTACTTATATTAAGCTTTTTAATACCTTTACTTATATTATTATTAATAAGCTGGTTTAGTTAATCTTATTTTATAAAGGCTTATATTAATAAGTATATACTTTATATATAATAGTTTATAAATAGCTATAATAAATATTAATAAGTGCTTATAAAAGATATATATATATAAAGGTAATAACTTATAATTAGTTATAATCTTAATAATAAAAAAAGTAAATAACTTAGATAAAAAAGAATAAAACTAATTTAAAATATAAGTAAAAATAAATTATATAAATATATTATATATATAAGTATTTTAGGTTTTTAATATAACTTAATATAAGTTATAAGTATAAAGTTAATTTACTGTTATAATAATAATAGCTAAGACTATTATAAAATAGCTTTAGCTAGTAGCTATAATATAATACTAATTATACTAAAATAGTTTACTTTTCTAGTTTTTTACTATTCTTAGCCTAATATAACCTAATATTATTTTAGATTTTATACTTATATAATACTTATATTATATATATAATTTTATTTAATTATAAAGTAAATTAACTATAAATTAATATAATTTAAATTAATTATATAAAATTATTTTATTAATATAAAAAATAATTAAAAAAATAAAATAAAAAAAATATTTATTAATTATAAAAAATTTAAAATAATAATTAAAAAAATATTTAAATTAATTAATAAAATAAAAATTACTTTTTATAATAAAAGGGAAAATTATAATATAAAACTACTTTTTATTAATTAACTTTATAATATTTTTCTTAATTTTTCTTTTTTTTTTCTTTTTTTCTTATTTTCTTAGTTATTTTATTAAGTTTATTAACTTTTTTAATATTTTTAGCTTTTAATAATATATTCTTTTTTTTATTAATATTTTTTATAATAATAGCTTTTTTATTACTTTTTTAGGCTTATTAGCTTTAATTCCTAAAATTATAATAAGTAATTTACTTATATTAGGCTTATTACTTTTTTTAGTACTAGTTATAGTTATAATAAGGTTATTAATTATTAACTAAGTCTAATATTAGTAAGTGCTTTAGGAAGTAATATAAAGCTAAAAACCTATAAGTAACTATATTATTTATAAAATAATTTATTTAAATTAAGTATATAAAAGTAAAATAAAGTAATTATAAGGAAAATAATATATTTTATAAAAGTTAAAACTTTATTAATTTATATTATATTAAATTACTTTAAGTTTTTTAAAGTATAACTTATATAATTATAAGTTATTATTATTATTATATATATATTTTTATTAGTATATAAGGTTATAAATTACCTTTTAAGCTAGTAAATTTAATATATTATAATATATATATATAGTGTTTTTTTAATTATATATTACTATTTAATTAGCTAGATATAGCTATTAATTGTATTACTAGTAGGTTCTAGTAATTAACTAGCCTTTTTTTTATTTTTTTATTATAATTTAATAAAATAAAAATTATAATTATTTATATAAATTAACTTAAATAAAAAAAATTTATATTAAATTATATAATATATTTTAAATAAATTATTTTAATATTAAATTAAAAAAATAAGCTATTTATATTAGCTTTTTTTAAAAAATTAAAAAAAGAAATTAAAAATAAATTATATAAAAAAAATATATTAAATAACTTTTTAAATTATATAATAATAATAATTTAAATTAATAATAAATAATATTAATAATATATATAAAAATAATAAAAAATAAAACTTAAAATTTTATAAAAAAAAAAATTAATAAGTTAATTAAAAAAAAAATAAAAAAAACTTATTATTTATAATTATATTTTTAATTTTAAATAAATAAAGCTTAATATTATTAAAAAAAATAATAAGAAAAAAAAATATTATAATTATAAAAAACTAAAATATTTTATTAATAAATATAAAAAATTTAAAAAAAAATAAAAGCTAATATTAAAAAAAAATAAAAAATAACTTAATATTATTAATTAATAAAAAAATAAAATTATTAAATTAAAAATAAAATATAAAAATTTTAATTAAACTTTTTATTATAATAATAATTATTATATTTATATAAGTAATAAATAAAAAAAAAAATAGTTTTTAAAAAAATTAAAAAAACTAAAAAAAAAATTATAAATTTTATAAAAAATAAGCTATAAATAATTAAATAATTAATATAAAAAAAACTAAATAAATAATTAATAAAAAAAAAACTTTTATAATAATAAAATAAAAAAAATTTTATAAATTAAAATTATTAAAATATTTAAATAAAAACTTATATTAAAAATTTTTTAATTCAATATAATAATAAATAAAAATAAAAAAAATTTAAAAAAAATAATAATATAAAAAAAAATAAAATATATAAATTTTTATTTTTTTTAATAAATTAAAAAATAAAATAAAAAAAATAAATATTAATAATAATAATATAATTTTAAATATTTTAAAAGTATTTAAAAATAAATAAAATAAGAAAAAAATATTAATAAAATTAATAATTATATAAAAATAAATTATATAATAATATTTTTTTATATTAATAAGAAAATATTTTATAATTTTTATTATTATAATAAATATTATTATAATATTAAAAAACCTAATATTATAATACTTAAAAAAAAAAAAATAATTTTAAACTTTTATTAAAATATAAAAATTATATATAATTAATATAAATATTATATATATTTATAATATATTAAATATATTTTATAATTAAAATATAATTAAATATATTTTTAATTAAAATAAAAAATTTTTAATTAAAATATTATATTTTAAATAAAAACTTTTAAAATAAAAAATAAAAATAATTAATAATAATTAAATAATAATTTTAAAACTTAATTTAAATATATTTATTCAATATTAAGTTTATATAAATTTTATAAATATATATAAATTAAATATATATTAATTATATATATATATAAAAAATAAATAATAATATTAATATATATATAAAAAAAAATTCTAATATATAAAAAAAAATTATTATTTAAATTATTTTAATATAAAATAAAAAATTATATAATATATTTATTATTAAATTACTTAAAATATATAATAAATAAAATTAAAAAATAATATAAATAATAATATAAAATATTAATAATATATAAATAAATATAATAAATATTAAATATACTTAAATATAAAAATTTTAATAAAATTATAAAATTAATATATTATAATAAATAAAAACTAAATAAATAATATAATAAATAAAAATTTAATTTTAAATATAATAAAAATATATAATAAATTATAATAATTTAAAATATAAAAAATATAAAAAAATAAAAAATTAAATTTATAATTATTTATATTAAATATTTAATAATAAGTTTTATTTTAAGTATTTATAAAATAATATTAAAAAATAAAATAATAAATTATAAAAAAATTTATTTTAAAAAACTTAAAAAATAAAATATATTATTTATAAAAAAGTTATAAATTAATATAAAAAAAAATATTAATAATTTTTAATATAATTTAAAATAAATAAAATAATAAAATAATATTAAATATTAAAATTATAAAATATTATATTTATATACTTATAAATAATAATATAATAAATAATTATATTTTACTTAAAATTATTAATTATTATTAATTATTATAAAAATATAAAAAAATATGATATAAGTTAATTAATATTAAAAAAAAACTTTTTACTTATAATAATAAAATTATTAATTAAAAAATTAATTATTTTAAAATATAAATTTAAAATTATTTAAAAATAATTTAACTTAATATTATAAATATATTAAAATATAATTTAATATTAAAATATTTATAATTATAAAAAAATAATTTATTAATTAATTAAAAAATAAGCTAATTAAAATAAAATAAAATTTTAAGTTAATAAAATTAATAAAATTTAAAAAAAAAAATTTTTTATTATAATTTAATTTATAAATAAAATTTTAAAAAAAAAACTTTTAAGTAAATTATTTAAAAATTAATAATAATAAATAAATAATATAAAAATAATAAATATAAAAAAAAATAATTAAATTTATTATAATAATTTTAATAATATTATAAATTAAAATATAAATAATAATAAATAATAAAAAAATAAAAATTAAAATCTAAAAAATTATTATTATTTTAAAAGAAATTTTTATAAATATAAATAAAAAATTTAAAAAAAAAAAAAATAAAAATAATAAAAATAATAAAAGCTTAATAATAAAAAAAAAAAACTTAAAAATATTTTTAAAAAATATTAAAAATATAAAAAATTATTTATAAAAAAATTAAAAATTAAATTATTTAAATATAATTAATAAAATTATAAAATTAAATTAATAAATAAAAAATTAATAATATTTTATAAAATTTATAATTTAAATATAAAAAAACTTAAAATATTATAAAAATATATTAATAAAATATTAATAAAAAATTATATTAAAGTATTAATATTAAAAGCTAAATACTTAATTATATTTATTTTAAAAAAAAATAAAAAATTATAATTAATAATAAATTATTAATAATTAAATATAATTATTATAAAAAATAAAATATTATTATTATTAATATTAAAATTATAAAATTAATTATATAATATAAATTAATTTATTATAATAAACCTAAAAAAAGTATATAATTTAATTTAAATAAAAAAAAGTTATAAATAAATAATAGCTTTTAAAATAAAATTTAAATTATTTAAATATTTAATAATATTAATAAGGCTTATTAATATATTAATAATATTTTAAAAAATAATTAATAATATATTATAAAAATATTTAAATAACTTTATTAATTTATAATTAATTTACTTTATAATTAAATAAAATTATATATATAATATAAGTATTATATAAGTATAAAATCTAAAATAATATTAAGTTATATTAAGCTAAAAATAATAAAAAATTAAAAAAATAAATTATTTATATATTATAATATATTAAATATACTAGTATAATTAGTATTATATTATAACTATTAATTAAAGCTATTTTATAATAGCCTTAGCTATTATTATTATAAAGGTAAACTAACTTTATATTTATAACTTATATTAAGTTATATTAAAAACCTAAAATACTTATATATATAATATATTTATATAGTTTACTTTTACTTATATTTTAAGTTAGTTTTATTCCTTTTTATCTAAGTTATTTGCCTTTTTTGCTATTAAAATCCTGTTAATATAAGCCCTTATAAAATAAGATTAACTAGACCGGCTTACTAATAATAATATAAGTAAAAGTATTAAGAAGCCTAATATAAGTAAATTATTTATTATAATTTTTAGGGGTTAAAAACTAAT
This sequence comes from Metarhizium brunneum, assembly GCF_013426205.1. Taxonomy (NCBI): domain Eukaryota; kingdom Fungi; phylum Ascomycota; class Sordariomycetes; order Hypocreales; family Clavicipitaceae; genus Metarhizium; species Metarhizium brunneum. Next base: position 2,773,166 of record NC_089424.1, on the reverse strand, counting down.
AAAACTTAAAAGGTAATATAATTAATATTAAATTAAAAGCTTTTTATAATAAAAAAAATAATTATTATAAAGCTAAAAATCTTAATTTAATAAAAATTAAAAAAAATAATAAAGCTATTAAAAATATAAAAAAAAAAGCTTTTAAAAATATAAAGCTAAAATATAACTTTAAAAGAACTATTATATTAGCTATAAAAAAGCCTAATAAAGCTAATAATACTAAAAGTAAAACTACTTAATAAATTTATATTAATAGTTTTACTTTTTTTAAAGAAGTTAAATAACTTTATAATAATATATTTTAATAATATATTAATTTTCTTAAAAACCTTAAAAAACTATATAAAATATATATATATAATATTAAAAATATTATAAAATATTAAATTATTACTTAAATTAATAAAATATAAGTTTTATATATAAAAAATAAACTTTTTAAAATATATAATATAATTAAATAAAATATAAATAAAAAAAATAAAAATTAAAATAATAAAAAATTAATTAATATTAAAAAATATTAAAAATATATAAAGCTTTAAAAGCTTTATAAATTATTATAAAAAATTTATTAAAAGTTATAATAAAATTATAATATTTTTAAATAAATTTATTAAAAAAAATAAATAATAAAATTAAAATAATAAAATATAATATACTTTTTTAAATTATAATAAAAAAAATAAAAAAAAGGCTAGTTAATTACTAAAACCTACTAGTAACACAATTAATAGCTATACCTAGCTAATTTAATAGTAATATATAATTTAAAAAACAGTATATATATTATAATATATTAAATTTACTAGCTTAAAAGGTAATTTATAACCTTATATACTAGCAAAAATATATATATAATAATAATAATAACTTATAATTATATAAGTTATACTCTAAAAAACTTAAAGTAATCTAATATAATATAAATTAATAAAGTTTATACCTAACTTTTATAAAGCCTATTATTTTCCTTATAATCACCTTATTTTACCTTTATATACCTAATTTAAATAAATCGCTTTATAAATAATATAATTACTTATAGGTTTCTAGCTTTATATTACTTCGTAAAGTACTATAGCTTACTAATATTAAACTTAGTTAGTAATTAATAATTATAACTATAACTAGTACTAAAAAAGGTAATAAGCCTAATATAAGTAAGTTACTTATTATAACTTTAGAAATTAAAGTTAATAAGCCTAAAAAAGTAATAAAAAGGCTATTATTATAAAAGATATTAATAAAAAGAGAAATATATTATTAAAAGCTAAAAATACTAAAAAAATTAAAAAACTTAATAAAGTAACTAAAAAAGCAAGAAAAAAAGAAGAAATAAAGGGGAAAATTAAGAAAAATACTATAAAGCTAATTAATAAAAAGTAGCTTTATATTATAGTTTTCCCCCTTATTATAAAGGGTATAATATACTTCTAATAAAATTAAAAAACTTATTATATTTAAACTTATTTTAAAAACTTTTAATTTAAAAAAAAAATAAAATTAAAAACTAATTTAGTAGATTTTATTTTAAAAATATAAATAAAATAATAAAATAATAATAAAAAATTATATTTTATTATATTTTATTTAAAAAAATTTTATAAAATAAAACTTAATTATTTTATTTATAATAAGAAATTCTTAATAATTATTAATACTTTTAAGAAATTTAAATATTATTTTATAAAAAATAAATATAAAATTAAAATATATATTAATTATAAAAATATCCCTTTATAATAAAAGGGAAAACTATAATATAAAGCTATTTTTTATTAACTAGCTTTATAGTATTCTTCTTAATTTTCCCTTTTATTTTTTTTTTTTTTTTTATTTTTTTAGCTACTTTATTAAGTTTTTTAACCTTTTTAATATTTTTAGCTTTTAATAATATATTTTTTTTTATTAATATTTTTTATAATAATAGCCTTTTTATTACCTTTTTAGGCTTATTAGCTTTAATTTCTAAAGTTATAATAAGTAATTTACTTATATTAAGCTTATTATCTTTTTTAGTATTAATTATAATTATAATTATTAATTATTAACTAAGTCTAATATTAATAAGTAAAAAGCTATAATACTTTAAAAAGTAATATAAAGCTAGAAACCTATAAGTAGCTATATTATTTATAAAGTAATTTATTTAAATTAAGTATATAAAAGTAAAATAAGGTAATTATAAAAAAAATAATAGGCTTTATAAAAGTTAAGACTTTATTAATTTATATTATATTAGATTATTTTAAGTTTTTTAGGGTATAATTTATATAATTATAAGTTATTATTATTATTATATATATTTTTAATATATAAAGTTATAAGCTTTTATTAGTATATAAAGTTATAAATTACCTTTTAAGCTAGTAAATTTAATGTATTATAATATATATATATAATATTTTTTAAATTATATATTACTATAAAATTAGCTAGGTATAGCTATTAATTATATTATTAGTAAGTTCTGGTAATTAACTAGCCTTTTTTTTTATTTTTTTTATTATAATTTAATTGATTATAAAAATATTTTTTATTTTATAATAATATAATAATTAAATAAAAAATAAATTTAATAAGTTAAATATTTTTTAGAATTTAATTATAAAATTATTTATTAAAAAAAATCTAAAAATAAATAAATAAATACTTTAAGTTAAAAAAATAATTATAATATAAAAGTATTTATAATAATAAAATAACTTTTTAAAATTAATAAAAATAATAATTTTTAATAAAAATAATTAAATATTATATTAAAAATATAAAAAAAAAAACTTAATATATAATAAAATATATTAATAAGTAATAAATAATATATAATATATTAAAAATATATTAATAAAATATATATATTATTTAAAAAAAGTATTAATATATAAAAAAAAATCTAAATATTATTAAAATTATAAGAAAAATATATTAAAAAAATATATAAATACTTAGTTTATAAATATTAAAAAATTTATAAAATATTAAATAAAATATAATAATAATATAATTTTTTAAAAATTAAAAAAATAATTAAAAAAATTATTAATAAATATATATAATATAAAAAAAGTAAAATTATATAATATAAGTTATATAAAAAATTATAATTATTATTAATATTAATATAATTATAAAAATTAATAGTTTTTAATTATATTATAAAGCTATTAATATTAAAAAAACTAATAATTAATATAAAATATAATAATATATTTATAATTATAAATAAACTTATAAAATATAAATATTTTTTATTATATAAAAAAGTAAATAATATAAAAAAACTTATATATATATTTTTATAAATAATAATAAGTAATTATAAATTATTAAAAAAAATTATATTAAATAAAAAAAATATATTTACTTTTAAGTTTTAATAAGTATTTATAATATAACTTAAAATAAATTATAAGTTAAGTATTATATATTATTTATAAATAAATAAATAAATAAAAAAATTAAATTAAATATTTAAATAATATTTATAATATTATATTAATTATTAATAAAATAATTAAATTAAATAATTACTTATTAATATTTGGTTGATTTACTTTATAGTTAAATAAAATTATATATATAATACTAGTATTATATAAGTGTAAAATCTAAAATAATATTAGGTTATATTAGGCTAAAAATAATAAAAGACTAAAAAAGTAAATTATTTATATATCGTGATATATTAGATATACTAGTATAATTAATACCACGCTATAACTTGCTAGTTATAGCTACCTTACGATAGCCTTAGCTATTATTATATAATTAAACCTTATATATTATTATATAAACCTACTAACTTTATAGTTATAACTTATATTAAGTTATATTAAAAACCTAAAATACCTATATATATAGTATATTTATAAGGTTTACTTTTTCTTATATTTTAAGTTGATTTTATATTTAAGTTATTTGCCTTTTCTATTATTAAGACCTTGCTATAAATAACTAATTATAAGTTACTGCTCTTATATATATATATCTCTTATAAGTACTTACTAATATTTATTATAGCTATTTATAAACTATTATATATAAAGTATATACCTATTAATATAAGTTTTTATAAAATAAAATTAACTAGACTAGCTTATTAATAATAATAAAATAACTAAGTATAATAAAAAGCCTAATATAAGTAAATTACTTATTATAACTTTTAAGGGTTAAAGCTAATAAGGCCTAATAAGTAATATAATTATTAATAAATTAAAAGCTTTTTATAATAAAAAAAATACTTATTTTAAAGCTAAAAATCCTAATTTTATAAAAATTAAAAAAATTATAAAAATAATTAAGAATTTAAAAAAAAGAGCCTTTAAAAACGCTAAACTAAAATATAGTATTAAGAAAGCTATAAAACTAGCTATAAAAAGGGCTAATAAGGCTAATAAAGCTAAGGCTAAAAAGGCTAAAAAAGCTAAAAAGGCTTATAAGGCTAAAGCTGCCAAATAAATCTGTATTGGCGGTTTTACCTCTTCCAGAGGGGAAATAATTACTTATAATATAATTAGCTTATAATAGCTTAATATTAGAATTAATAAAGTAAATACTAGCTTATATTAATTATAAATTTAATTATAAAGTATTTTAAATATAATATAAAAAATTATAAGTAAAATAAGTAATATTATAAGTAAATAAACTAAAAAAATTATATAAAAAAATATAATATAAATTAAAATTTATATAAAATAAAATAATATAATATTATAATTATAAAAAATTAAAAAAACTAATTTTTAAGAAAAAAAATATAATTTATTTACTTTAATAAAATATTAAAATAATATAATTAAATAATAAATTAAATTATAAAAATTAGAATTATTTATTATTAAAAAATAAATATTAATAAATAATTATAAACTTTTATTATTAAAAATTATAAAAAATTATTTTATAATATATATTTTACCCCTTCTAGAAAAGGTAAAACCGCTAATATAGATTTATTAGGCAGCTTTGCTCTTAGTATTACTAGCTTTATTAGGCCCTTTTATAGCTAATATAATAGCTTTTTTAAAGCTATACTTTAGCTTTATATTTTTAAAGGCCTTTTTTTTTATATTTTTAATAGCTTTATTATTTTTTTTAATTTTTATTAAATTAAAATTTTTAGTTTTATAATAATTATTTCTTTTATTATAAAAGGCTTTTAATCTAGTATTAATTATATTACCCTTTAAGCCTTATTAGCTTTTAACCCTTAAAGGTTATAATAGGTAACTTACTTATATTGGGCTTCTTAGCACCTTTAAAGCCTATATTATTATTAGGTCTTAATAGCAGAAAAGGCAAATAACTTAGATAAAAAGGAACAAGACTAACTTAGAATATAAGTAAGAGTAAACTATATAAATATACTATATATATAGGTATTTTAGGTTTTTAGTATAACTTAATATAAGTTATAAGCGCGAAGTTTACTTTTATAATAATAATAGCTAAGGCTATTATAAAATAGCCTTAGCTAGCAATTATAGCGCGGTATTAATTATACTAGTATATTTAATATATTATAATATATATATAAATAGTTTACTTTTCTAGTCTTTTATTATTCTTAGCCTAATATAACCTAATATTATTTTAGATTTTATACTTATATAATACTTATATTATATATATAATTTTATTTAATTATAAAGTAAATTAATTATAAATTAATAATATATATTTTACTTTTTAAAAAAGTATTAAGTAATATATTAATAAAAAAAAATATTAAAATTATAAATAAAATAAAATATAAAGTAAAATAAATTTTAAATATAAAAATAAAAAATAAAATATATTAATATTTTATTAAATAAAAAAGCTATAAAAATAAAAAAAATATATAAAAGTTTATAAAATATTTAAAAAATTATTAGTACTTATTATAATAATATTTAATAAGGTATTTTTAAATATAATATTTTAATTTAATATATTAATAATACTTAAAAACTATATATTAATAATAGCCTTAAATTTATAATATTTTTTTTATTTAACTTATTTAATAATTATAAATTTAAATAAATTATTTTATTTTCTTTTAAAAGTAATTAATACTTTTACTTATATAATTACTTTAAATAATTTAAGAATTTATTTAAATTAACTTATACTTAATATAATATTTTATAATAAAAAATAAAAAGTTTTTTAATAAACTTTTTTTTTTAATTTAAATATTTTAACTTAAAAATAATTTAATTAATTAAAAAATATTTATTAATAAAAAATAATAATATATAAAAAAAGTATTTATATAAATTAATTATAATATTAAAAGTATTATAAAAATACTTTTATTATATATATTTTTTATATTTTAAAAAATATTTAATTATTTTATAATAAAAATTATAAATAAAATAAAAAAAATATAATATAATATTAAAGCTATAAAAATTTATATATATTATTAAAGTATTTTAATAATATATAAAATCTAATTTTAGTTTTAATTTTTAAATTTTAAAAAAATAATTAAATATAATATTAAAAAAATATTATAAAAAAAAAAAAAACTTATTAATAAAAAAAATAAAATATAAAGTTATTTATAAAATAAACTTAGATTTTAAAAATAAAATTATAAGAGAAAAAATATTATATTATAACCTAGCTATAAATTATAATATAAGTTATAAAAGTAGGTTAAATTATATAAGCTATTATATAATATAAGTAAAAAAAATTATAAAATAATAATTAATATAAGCTATTAATAAAAAAGTACTTATTATATATAAAATAAATAATATAAGTAATTATAATAAAATTAATATAAGTAATATTATTACTTATATTTAAGATAAATAATTATTATAATATATAAAAACCCTTAAATTTACTTTATAAATAAATTTTAGTTTTTTAGCTTTTAATATAATTATTATATTAATTTAAGCTTTACTTATAACTTTTTAACTCTAATTACTTAGTTATAATTTATAACCTATTATTAATATAATACCTAATTACTTAGATTAACTGCTTTAGTTATTTTACTAATATAAATTATAACTAGTTTATTCCTTAGGAATTTTAGCTATTATATAAATAAGCTTAGTTTTATATTAATTATTTATTTTATAAGGTTATTTATAATAAAGTTTATTTTTTATAATAAATTAATTATACTTATAATTATATATATATATTATTAAATAATAAAAATAAACTTAAAAAAAAAGATTTTATTTTCTTTTTTTTTATTTAATATATTTTATTTTAATTTAAAATTTATTTATATTAAGTTTAATTTAATTTTACTTAAAATTTTACTTAAATTTTAAGGTTTTTAATAGCTTAAAGTTTATTTATATTAAGTTTAAGCTAGCTTTACTTAGAATTCTACCTAGACCTAAGCTTTTAGCTTAAGTTTATAATATAAACTAAGTTTTATTATATATAATATACTTTTAGCTCTTAGTATTTTTCTTTTTTTACCTTATAAATAAGCTAATTACTAAGAAAAATTACTTAATATAAAAGATTTCTTATTTATTACTTAATATTGTTTCTGTCAGCTTATAAGCCCCGCTTAGAGCAGTTTTTAGAAGTAATAAAACAGGTTAAAAGGTTAAGAGGAATACTATGTACTAAGAAATCTCTTTTTAGTTTTATACATAACTTATAGGTTACAAAACGCTTTTAGTATAACTACACAGCAAGGAAACCTTTTAATGTTAATAAGCTCTTTATTAATTGTTTAAATAAAAACAGTGCAGGCGCTAAGACACTAGATAAGAATATTCGTGTAGCACTTATACTATTTATTAAGATAAAGATAGAGCAGTTAAGGGCATATAACAAGGATTATAAAACGTTGCTATAATACTTATTATACTACTTTAGTAATTAGAGTTTTTTATTGCCTCCTCTTTAGTTTATAGCTGGCTATTACGAACTACACCACCTAATAACTAGATTGCCTGCAAGAAGGGCAACAAAGAAGAGAAATCCATTACAGAACTATGGTAAGATTACCAGCCTCCTATATTATATAAGACTTGAATATCTGTTGTAATACCAGAAGATTTCCTTTTACGCCGCTCGCGAACTTCCACCAGTACTACAACGCTCCTGAGATTTCTTCCCTGCTGCTTCTACTGCTTTACTGTTACGACCCAGCACGTAGGCTGCAGGTTGGGCCGGCTGCATGGAGCCGCCGGGCGGCACAGGCATGACGGGCCACGGAACATTGGTCGGCACGACAGGACCAATGGGAAGGACGCTCAGTTATTATAAGTGAGCATGCACAACGCTCACCAGTGTTTGGAAGTGAGCATCGAGGATGCTCACCTCCGCGATAACTAGCAACCGTAGTATATAGGGACCCCCAAATTCGCTTCATAGATAGCCTCTAGCTCCTTAGCTTTCAACACAGATCATTACATTGAATAAGCCTCGCTTACAACTCTTTGACTCTGATCACTTGGTTACGGTCTACGACCTATTACCAACGTAACACCCAACTGCTCAGATTGACTGCCCTAGTGGCTCTGCCAACATAAACTACGACTAGTTTATCCCTTGGGAACCTTAGCCGTTACACGTTGAAAGCTCTTGTTCAGACTACTACCGCGTCACTCTGAGCAATACCTGATAACTGTCAACATGGCACCACGCGAGACTACCACCGCATCTGGATCCAATGAAACCCGAGAGGGACCAACCACCATCTCTGCTCACGACATGCTTGCTGAGATCATACGCCTTCGGGAACGGGTCCAACAGATGGAAGAAGAACGGCAGGAACAAGCCACGACTGCGGCCACAATTAAAAAGGACTTGGGAGAAATCCTTAGACCCAGGGCACCAGGACCGTACGACGGATCCCCGGGTGCGCTTCAAGGATTCCTCACTCAACTCAGGGCTTACCACCGACAATTCCCGACCAAAATGGAAGAATCCTCTGCCAAGGTACTGCACGCAGGAGGGTGTATGACGGGAGTGGCACTCGCATGGTTTGAACCCATTATGAGGGACTACCTTAACAAAGAAAAAGACGACCGCGAAGAAGAAACCAACACCATTTTCGAAAGTTACGATGAATTCGAAAAAGCTATCAAAAAGGCCTTTGGAACAGTTGACGAAGCTAGGGCTGCTGAGTACTACATCGACGGGCTCAAGCAGAAGGGATCGGCATCCGATTATGCCGCTCGCTTCAGACAACTTGCATCTCAGCTTGACTGGGAGGACGAACCTCTTATGTCAGCTTTCTATAAAGGACTTAAGGAAGAAGTCAAAGATGAACTCTACAGGGAGAACAGACCAGACAACTTATCGGACTACATCGCTATGGCGGTACGAATCGACGACAGACAGTATCAGCGACGCATACAGAAGAAACAGGGTAAAGGAACCTGGAGCCCTGCCAAAGGGAAGAGTTACCAAGCCAATCAACGCAGAAAGCGTGACGAACCTATTGCCTATGGTCACACTCTTAACCCTGGACGAATGGAGCTTGACGCTACCAAGAAAGACGACAAAAAGGAAAAGAAATGCTACAACTGCGGAAAACCAGGACATTTCGCCAATAAATGCAAGAAACCCAGGAAAGAATGGAAGCCAGTACCAGAAGGAGGTAAGAAACAACTCAATTCTACTAACCAACAGAAAATCGAAGTTACCGAATCAGAGGTGGAACATAAGAACCTCAACTGGACCTTCTGCTATGACGACAACTGCTACGTTCACATGAGCAGCAAACAAGAAAGAGGATGGTTTCCAAAAGAACCAAGAAAACCAAAGAAGAAAATTATGAACTTCATAGGAAACGGACTGCAAGTAGCCAAACAACTGGTACAAGAAGACCTGGACGAACAATCAATGGAAAAGAGAACGCTTGCAATGACGGGACGAAAGGAACTCCATGAACCAAAATCGCCAGAATATTTGGACGAAGACTCGCACCAAGAAATTCTCGATTGGGTGCGACAACAAGCAGAAGCAAGGAAGAATCGAAGGGAACAACAATATAGGGAGGAGCAAGACGCACAAATCCTCACCACCTTCGACGAACCGGAAGATAGAGTAAGGGAAATGAGCGTCGATGACGACAACGCAATCCTAGATACTCCAGAAGCGTCCGAAGACGAACGAAGCGAGGAAGAAACGCCTGCAAGGCTGACAGCCACACAAGAACAAGCTGTACAGCGATATTTCCCCGCACCAACAGGAAAACATTTCGCAATTCCTATTCTAGCAGTGGACACCACCACGGCAATGGAAAACCAGACACTATGGTTTCCGGAAGGAGAGAAGGAAGACGATCCTAGACTCTCACCAAGACACGCGGAACATACACGTTTAGCATGGGCATCATGCGCGTTTGCAATGTGCCAGGCACACTTTCAAACCAAGGCACGATTGGATGCGTTTCCGATCAGGATGAAAGGATATCCGATCAAAGCACCATACTTCAGATGGGAACTCCTAGAATGGAGAGTGAAGATAATCAATAACGATCAAACGATGATCTTGGAACCCGATTCAAACACACCCATCAAATGCCGAGCTCATACAGATCCTACGGACGTATGTGAATCAGACACATGCCAGTTACATGTACATACGAAGAACAGGCAGTGGCATCAGTATGTGTATGAGGGAAAAATCCCAACACACAGAAGGGAGTTACTACTCAAGTCACCTCGATGTGAAACAAAAGACCACATGGTATGCCCACTACCTAATTGTTCAGAACATATGGTAGATAAGGCCAGGGAATGGCACAAGTGGCAATGTGGAACACCAGCAGCATACAAACGGACACAGCGAGCATTAGACATACTCGAACAGAAAGACCCCAGGGGAACCACAGAATCAACATACCACAGTGAACAACAGTTGGATAAGTGGTACAACGAACAGAAGTTCAACCCCAGATGCAACAGGAAATATGCGGTAAACTGCGACAACCCAAGATGCGAAAAACACGGAGAAATGAAAAACCAAATTTACAATCGCCTATGTCAAATGTTTGACGATGGGTTTTGCTTCAAGCACCCGCAAAACGGAACTGGACCTACAGAATGGTACCAAGAAATGAAACGACAAATCGCAGAAGAATCTATTCCGGAAAACTCAAAAAACGAGGCACGCCATCTGTAAAAGGGCTACAGGCTGGCATGAAAAGAAAGACGCTAATGACCCTCAACGCAACCCAGAACGGACGAAGCGACAAAATGGTATTAGACGCCGAAGTCATGGGACATCGCGTTCGCATACTTGTGGACAGTGGCGCGATGGGCAACTATATCTCACCCAGAGTTGTGAATCGTTACCAACTACCGTGGAAACACAAAGAGGCACCATACGAGTTAACTGATATCGAAGGAAAACTTTTTGCCTATAATGACGGAATCATTAACCAAGAGACTGATCATCTCGAAGTACAGATTCAAAGTCATTCAGAAGTGATTCAACTCGATGTTATGGACGTATCGGAACACGACCTAGTGTTAGGGTACCCATGGTTATGGGAGAGTAACCCACTGATCAACTGGAGGACAGGCCAACTGAAGTGGAACGAGACTTCAGGCCAACAGAATCAGCAGAATTCGGAAGAAAGAACGAAATTTCGTCATAACTTAGCTCATGAACAGAGTTCTGAAGAAAAAGAACCTTCAAGCAAGTTATCCAAGGACCAACGACAACAAACAAGCGGCAGAAAAGCAGTCAAAACAATTGGATCCACCGTAACGACCTCGACGGCGCTACAAACCGGGATACGAACAACAATAAGCAACAAGAAGACAAAAGCCAAGATCCGAAAGGTTATTGCCACCTTAAGGAAAGACCTCGCGAACACAAACAAGAAACTCGAAGGAGAAAAGAGGAACGAGAACGATAAAGACGACAAAAGCCCAATAACGAAAGAAGAAAGACTCAAGAATATCCCTAAGGAATACCGGAAATACGAAAAATTATTCGCAGAAGAATTAGAAACCGGATTACCAGAACACAGCCAATGGGATCATCAGATTGAATTGATAGACGGAAAGTCGACAACATTCCATAAGATTTACAACTTAAACGCAAGAGAACTCGAAACACTACGGGAGTACATCGACGAGATGTTAGCGAAAGGCTACATCAGAGCATCCACATCAGAAGCTGGATACCCAGTTATGTTTGTTCCAAAGAAAAACGGGAAACTGCGGTTAGTAGTGGACTATCGGCGATTGAACGCGATTACCATGAAGGATCGAACACCGTTGCCACTAATATCGGAACTACGGGACCGATTGCACGGAATGAATTGGTTCACCGCTTTGGACCTGAAGGGAGCATACAATTTGATTCGAATAAAGAAAGGCCATGAATGGAAGACAGCCTTTAGAACGAAGTTCGGACTATTCGAATACCTGGTAATGCCATTCGGGCTTACCAACGCACCAGCGACATTCCAACGAATGATCAACAGCGTACTACGAAAATATTTGGACAATTTTGTGGTAGTGTATCTGGACGATATACTGATCTTCTCAAAAACCCTGGAAGACCACAAAAGACATGTACACAAGGTACTACAAGCGCTACAAGACGCGAAGTTACTAGTGGAACCAGCAAAAAGCAAATTCCATACCCAGGAAGTAGACTTCCTAGGACACACGATACGACCAAACGAGATACGAATGGAAAAGACAAAGATTGAGGCAGTAAGGAACTGGCCAACACCGAAGAATGTCAAGGACATACAAAGCTTTAGAGGCTTTGCGAACTATTACAGGAGATTCATCAAGAGCTACGGCGAAATCGCAGCACCCTTGGATGAACTCACCAAGAAGGATAAGCAGTGGAATTGGAACGATGAGGCGCAATGTGCCTTTGACAAGATCAAAGAACTCATCACATCCGAACCTGTTTTGAGAACCTTCGACCCAGAAAAAGAAACGGAACTAGAAACCGACTCATCAGACTTTGCTCTAGGAGCACAAGTTGGACAAAGAGACGATGACGGAAAACTACACCCTATTGCGTTCTACTCGAAGAAACTTCATGGAGCAGAACTCAACTACCCCATCTACGACAAAGAATTCCTAGCAATCATCAATGCTTTCAAGGAATTTAGACACTATCTCATGGGAAGCAAACACAAAGTTAAGGTGTATACCGATCATAAGAACATCTCTCATTTTGCGACGACGCAACAATTGAATGGACGACAAATTCGATGGGCCGAATATCTTTCAGAATTCGACTACGAAATCATCCATCGAAAAGGATCCGAGAACGGACGAGCAGACGCTCTAAGTCGAAGAAGCGACTACGATACAGGAGTACCTACAGCAACAGGACCACTCCTTGAGATCAATAAAAATGGCAATTTCCAGCAGAAACAACTGAATGCCATATTGAAAGTACAGAAAGAAGACCCAGTATACGGCAAAATACACCAATGGGCAACAGACAATATACAACACATTGGGGACGTACCGACGGGATGCACATGCCACCCAGGAGGAGTACCAATGTATGGAGAGAAAATCTGGATACCACCAGAATTACAAGAAGAATGCATCAAAGAAATGCATGAACATCCAGTCTACGGACATCAAGGAATCCGCAAGACACTGGATAAGATACGACGACAATACGATTTCTCAGGAATCAAGAAAATGGTCGAAAAGGTTGTCAACGAATGCATACAATGCGGAAAAAGTAAGGCTTCACGACATAAGCCATACGGAGAACTGCAACCATTACCAGTACCAACACGACCATGGGAATCGATAGCTTTCGATCATATTACGAAGCTACCAATGTCAAAAGAACCAATGACCAACGTGGAATATGACAGCATATTCGTGGTCACGGATAGACTCACAAAATACGGATACTTTTTACCGTACAGAGAAGCAAGCAATGCAGAAGAACTTGCATATGTGTTCTTACGAACAATAGCAAGTAACCATGGACTGCCAGAAGAAATCATATCGGACAGAGGAAGTACATTTACTTCTAAGTTTTGGCAAGCACTTATGGCACAACTTGGAACGAATCACAAGTTAAGCACCGCATACCATCCACAGACAGATGGACAGACGGAAAGATTGAACCAGACGCTTGAACAGTATCTACGATGTTACATCAATCATCAACAGGACGATTGGGTTAAATGGTTACCTACAGCGCAATTGGCTTACAATAGCTCGATATCAGAATCGACAAAGCAAACACCAGCCTACGCCAATTACGGATTTAATCCCGAAGTATTTCGAACACAGCGCGAAGGACCGCAAGCAGAACGAGCGATGCTGCAAGCAGATGAACTGAAGAGATTGCACGAAGAAATGCGACACGAATTGGAATTCGTACGAAACAGAATGGCACAATACCATAATCGTAAAAGATCGAAGGGACCAATCTTTGGGGAGGGAGACATGGTCTACCTACTCCGACGAAACATCAAAACAACGCGACCAAGCGACAAATTGGACTACAAAAAATTAGGACCATTCGCTATCAAGAAAAGAATATCGACAAACAACTACGAACTTTCATTACCAAAGACTATGAGGAATCATCCTATAGTACACATTTCACTTCTTGAGAAAGCACCAAACAATGCACCAGCAGAAGAAGACATCGAAGTCATGAACGAAACGGAATATGAAGTAGAACGGATCTTAGACATGAGGACAAGAAACAAAACACGCCAATATCTCATTAAATGGAAAAGCTATGGAGACGAGGAAAACACATGGGAACCTACGGAGCACCTGAAGAATTGCCAGCACCTATTACGGCAGTATCACCAGCAGCATTCAACAAGGCATCCCCAAACACAGCGTTCCAATCCAACACGTCAATAGCGCCTAGAGATTGCGCATCGATAACAGCCTCGGATTCGCGACGCTCCTCCTCCTCCAACTCATCCAGCGATTGCAGACCCAAGCGAGTCATTTGTTGACCCTTGGTAACCAACTGCCGCTTTTGGCGGCGCAGTCGCGCTAGACGGGCCAGCGCTTCATTCAACTCAGCCTGAGCCTTGAGCATTTGCTCTTCCGCTCTCTCTTCCTCCTGATCCAAACGTTTCGATTCGGAAATAATGCGACCAACTACAAGGACACTCATTAGCAAAAAACAGTGACACACAAAAAGGACACCTACGCGAGCTAATCGCGACACCAGAAGCATCACAGGAACGCCCCCGCCGCACGCATTCCCCGCACTTGGAGGAACGCTCAATCATCTTGCAACGAAGACCACGGGCGGAACAAAAGGAACACGGCATGACGTCGTAACCAAACGATTCAATGGAATCAGCCAAGCGATCGTTCCGTAAGGTAGAAGGAGCCTTCAACGAGGGATCTTTTCGCTTTCGGGTACGAGGAACGACGGTACGACTGGACATGGCGTCAGAAGGACATCACAAAGGATGAAAAGAAAGAGGAACTTACCAACGAAAAGAAAAGGGCAGAGGAACTACTTATGAAACAAGGCCTAGGTCTTGAGGACAAGACCATGGGAGAGGGGACATCGTGTTACGACCCAGCACGTAGGCTGCAGGTTGGGCCGGCTGCATGGAGCCGCCGGGCGGCACAGGCATGACGGGCCACGGAACATTGGTCGGCACGACAGGACCAATGGGAAGGACGCTCAGTTATTATAAGTGAGCATGCACAACGCTCACCAGTGTTTGGAAGTGAGCATCGAGGATGCTCACCTCCGCGATAACTAGCAACCGTAGTATATAGGGACCCCCAAATTCGCTTCATAGATAGCCTCTAGCTCCTTAGCTTTCAACACAGATCATTACATTGAATAAGCCTCGCTTACAACTCTTTGACTCTGATCACTTGGTTACGGTCTACGACCTATTACCAACGTAACACCCAACTGCTCAGATTGACTGCCCTAGTGGCTCTGCCAACATAAACTACGACTAGTTTATCCCTTGGGAACCTTAGCCGTTACATTTACGTGCCTCTTATGCCTTTTTTATAGCGTCGTGTTTCTCCCTAGACATTCGCGCCGCTTTGTCTATACGTTTCTGTTCTTTATTAGTAGGGATTTTAATAAAGCCACCGCTATTAGTCATATTCGCGCCTTAATTAATAAAGTTAATATATGACTGTATAGAGTCAGCTAATAGTAAGGAAAAATGGGAAAGCTGGGTAGAACGTTTATTGGGTGTACTACAGAATTGAAGAAGATGTTGTCGTTGAGTGTTCGACTCTCTAGCAGAATTTTGTAGTCATCATGTATTAATAATGCGAGCTTCAGAATTGCGGATCATCCAGTGACTGTCTCCGGTATAGGGTATGGGCTCAAGTTGAATTGAGAGAACTAAAAGGCAGTGCGAGGACAGATCAGGCTGCACGAGAAACATGACGATTCATCTAATCTACGGAGTAGTACTCCCTTGTGGCTGAAGGTCTACCTGATTCGCGAATCATATCAAGCCCCTGTCGGCAACTTTGCCGGCCAACTAGTCCTCTTGCGGGCTCTTGCATAGCAGTTCAACGGCCGAATGACAAGGAACTCGGGATCATACTGCATCGGTTCCTTATTAGCGTCGGTAAAATGATAGCGATACACCAGATTTGCAAGTGCCAATTTTGCCTCCAATTTTGCAACATTGAGGCCCACACAGCCTCGGGGTCCAGCGGCAAATGGTGTAAATGCCCGACGGTGTCTCTTCTTGCTGGTCGCATCGTCGGCCCAGCGGTCCGGATCGAAGCGCTCCGGGTTCTCCCAATGGTCTTTGTTCTTGTGGATAGATGGGAATGTCGGGATGACAATTGCGCCGGCTGGCATTTGCCAGCCTCCCGGGACGATGACGTCCTTCTTCGTGTTGCGGGCCGTTTGGAATGATGGGTTGTGCAGGCGGTGAGTCTCCTTGACGAAGTGATCTAAGAAGGGGAGAGAATTGATCTCATCGTAGGACCAGGTTTTTGTGGACGAGCCACCATGGTCAACGAGCTCTTGTACAAGCCGTTCCTGATTGCCTGGGTACTTTGCGAGGGCGTAGATGATCCACGAGAGCAGTGAAGAGCTGGTAACGAATCCGGCACCAATCAACACAACAATATTTGTGAGACGATACTCCGGAGGAAGCTTGTTGCCCTCATCGTCCACCGCACGTTTTAGGTAATCTGCAATACAAGTAGAATCAAGGGCGACCTCCTGAATGGGAGCGTCTTTCCCGCCCCCGCCAACCTCAGCATTGTCAATGGCTTCATCGACCAGAGCCCACGCGCGTTTTTTAACCTCTTGGAGACGGCGGTGGTCGCCAAATGGCAAGTATTTGTACCATTGTGGGCTGAGAGACGTCTTTTTCATCAGCAGCATGTACTCCCCGAGTAGGTAGATAATTTCATGAGCAGGCGTGTCAATGGTCTTGAAATGGCCGACGTCCAGACCAAGCACAATGCGATAGATGATCTGACCGGCGAGCTTAAACATGTACTGATATACATGAAAAGCCTTGTCCTGCCTGTCTAGTTCGTCAAAAACAGAGAAGCACTCCTCGATGGCTTGCTGCATGTTTGGTGTGTATTGGCGAACGGCGTTGGGAGTCATGCTGGGCGGAATAAACTTGTGGGCGAGATGAAATGCAGGCGACGATGTGTCACACATGAAGAGGGCCGTACTATCTCTCATGTGGTATAAAGGGTGTGATGGGTCTGATGTTGTTTTGGTGAAGTATTCGCTTTCACTCAAGGCGGCCTCCGAGACAGAAGGGCTATTGGTGAGATAAGTTGTTGTTCCCATATTTACCGTCTTGATGACGCTGCCATATTGTGTGAAAAGACGGTCATGATTTCCCATGTGGTCTGGGTAAATCTCGAAGTGGTTACCGAGGAAAGGGAGTTCTTTGGGAGCATGTGGTGCACGAATTGGAGACCCATCCACCATGAGGCCGATCTTGCCTTGGTGGTCGATGACATTTTCAATGGTTTCGAGAATGTCGGCTGAGCCGTGAAGTGAGATGGCTGCAAAATTGTGATTATGATTAGTACGTTACGTTGGAATTTCGTTGTGAGAAAACGTACCAGTTGCGTCGGTAATAGCAAATAGATTGGCAAGATCGGATTTGAGATCACTCATCTCGTCGGATAATGCGACCTCCAGTTTGACATTTTGACACTGCGTTGTGCCTAATAAGGTGAACTCTTTGACTCCCATTTTTGAGCAATTCTTTGTAAGTTCGTGATTTTACTCAACTATTTGCTTGTGGTCCAAAATAGCTGAGCTGCGTAAGGCAATCTACCATAGAGATGTTGGAGTAGGCCCAAGATCTAAGAATGGAGTCAGGGACGTAGTATCCGGCAATCTGACCCATGAGGATTGACGTAATATATATTATCCTAGAAAGGATATGACCTCAGAAAGCAAAAACCAAGACCTTGCGAGCTCTTGGTATGTCCGGCTTGGTACAGTGGCCTAATTGGGCGAGTGCCATGTTGGTCAGTCGTCCGACTTCCACACCCCCGGTCTTTTTCAGCACTTATAAGACATTGCTTCCTGACTGGGCATTAGCCCGAGCTCTTGGACGCGAATCGAGCAATGGCTCATTGTCGTTTTTAGTACTCGACAGTTGAAAGATTAAGCCAAAGTTGAATCGATCTGGGTAACATCAAACGCCGGCATGGAGTCTAAAGAAACCTTAGCAGAGTACACATTGGAAGATGTTGCGCAGTACAACACTGTAGACAATTTGTGGGTAGTAATTCACGGGAAAGGTGAGTAAACGCTTTTTACAACCGAGCACAAGCAGGGAAGCCGAAGAAACTAGACTGACATGACGATAATGTCGAAGTCTACGATGTCTCGGGGTATTTGGACGACCACCCTGGTGGAAAAGATGCGATGCTCGAGGTGGCAGGTACCGATGCCACAGGAGACTTCGAGTTTGTCGGTCACTCTGAAGACGCCTTTAAAACCCTCGTCAAGTTTGAAACTGGTTCTCTGGCGGAATATGTAAGTATCGCAGCGTCTTCTTGGTACTTTTAATTAGTTTTGTGGACAACTACCTAACCGAAAACACACAGTCAGTTTGTGAAAAGAGGACAATGCGCAAGCAAATCTTGTCAGACGAGTTTGAGAATGAAGGGCTACCATTCTTCAAGGTGGCGTGGCACAGGACACAGCTTCTTGAAACGAAGCTAGAACTCTGGAAACGGCTCGGCTTGGCCACCTTGGGCTTGACACTCATACCTGTCATGTATGTTAAAGTTCTCCGCCACTACATATTTCAATTGGGCAGTGTCTTGGACTTTGGAGGCTTTCAGTCTGGCGTTCTCGCAACTTTGATATTGTTCGGCGCTCTGGCAGCGGCAGCAAGCGCCTGGTTTCGCCGCTGTGTATTTCACTACAAAGATGTGTTTGAGTACCCGCCGTATTATTCTTTGTAGGCTCAATAGTTTAAGTAGACAGTGCGGGCTGCCCAATAAGGAAAACAGTGGACATGTGTGCATGCGAGAGCTTTCAATTGCTTATAATACGGTGTCTCGCCCACACAATTGTTCCAGCGTTACGTCGAGACTGGCACACCAAGCTTCATCACTTGTTGGTTCGAAGCCTACCAACACTTCTTTACTGTCGATATTTGATGAGAAAGTAACATCATTTACCAACTATATTGCTCAGAAATGAGCTGGTATATGCATACATACTTTGTCGGATTGGCTGCGGTCGGTTATGACGCACTTTGGGGCTCCTTGGTTAAAAACGGCACGGCGACAGCTTTTGGTGCTGTAAAGGCTTCGGGTACGCTTCCAGACGGCAATCTGCTCCAGAAAGTTTACACCAAGATCCCATTTCTCGATCAATTTTTACTGTCGCCCGTGATTTTTTACGATGCGTTGCTTCGAGATAGAAACCCTGTGTACCGGTCGCTGCTCGTCAGCTTGTTTAGCACTATGCAGACGACCGCTTTCTGCACCATCGCTCATGGGTGGCTGGGTGGAAGCCCGTTATGGTGGAACATTATGTAAGTGAGAGCTAATGTCTCAAATATACCAAGATTGACCAAATTCTAGAGAGTCTCTCCTTTGGGGTGTTTTCAACCAGAGCTACGGCGCTGCTTTCGTTTATCCGCTATACTGCTTTGCTCACTTGCATCAACTCAAAAACGAGGGCATTAAAGAGAAAAACATGAAGAAACTGTCTACAGAGGATGCTGAGGCGCTTTTATATACGAGCATAGTCGCGGCCGTGTTACCTGCCTGGTTAATCTACCCTGCGTTCGTCTCTTGCTCCAGCGAGACACGACAATTCTTAATAGCATCCTACCGAACAACTCCAACCATCCTCGCACTTGCGCAGCCAGTCATAGCTGTCCTGATCAAACGATGTCGCAGAATTCCTTTGGACGGAAGCTACATAGGTCCGCTTGTCAAAGGGTCGTTGTATCTGTCAGGGGCATGTTCCGCTTTGGGTCACTTGTACGCTTTGGCTACATCCTTGGCATTGGCACCAGTTACTCTGACTGGAATTTTCTGGCCGTGGACAACTAGTATGGATATCTCTAGCATTTCGGTCATTGCCCAAGGTTGCCACCTCTTCTTACAGAACGATTGGTGGGTTATCCTGGCTGCCTTTGTTCCGTATGCTTCCGCCATATTGAGCTCAGCAACCTGTAGTCGTATCCCAGGCAAGACCTTGTCAACTTTATCGTGGGCAGATACGCAGGTATGCCAGCTTGGAAAAACTTTTGGCGGCCTTGCTGCTCTTGCTTTTGTGTTTTCACCCGGCGCAGTATTGGCTTGGACAATGGCGGCCAAGGTTTGAGATGACATCTCCACCCCGTTCTGAGATGGTTTGGCTCTCATCAACCCAGTTTTGCACATATTCAAAGCCTGCGAAGTAGAGTGGTTTAGCGAATCAAGAGTAAAATGACAGAAGATTGATCCATGATAACTAGATGCGGAAAGGCCACATCCATATCCAAGACAGGGGACAATGGAGTTGAGATGTTTTCATGTGACAAGTTTGGTGTTGGTGCCATAATGAAGCAAATATATAACTCTATCTATAATCTGGCCATTTAAGTAGGACTACCCTTGGTTTTGCCGCATCTTGAGACCCAACATGTTTAATTACACCAACACGAGGTTATAAAACTACAACAAGCCTCGAGTAGGTAGCCTTCGCAAGGCCACATGAAAGGTGGCCTGGTTGGCGCTTTCCGTAACAGCCCATTCAATAGCTTCCACCAGTCGGTCCACATCTGGTTTCTTCGAAGGTGCAGCATGCCCACCGCTGTGTTGATGCACACGCGCCATGGCTGGATCGCATAAGCCCATGACCAAGCGAGACTGTTCCATCATGGGCAAATCATCTTTCTTCCCGGTGAAATGTACCGTCGGGAGCTGGATGCGATGCGTTGTCAAAGCGGGATGCAACACGCGAGGCACTTTTTGCGGATCTCGGTGTTTAAAGAAGGCAATGTCATAGTCGGGCATAGTAGCTCCAATCTTTCGAGCCATCTTGAAGGTGGTGGCGAGGTACTCAGCGAATACACTGTCGGATACGGCCAGTTTCTTGGATATTTTATCAGGGAAATGGTGCACCGCTTCATAGTTCTGCTGAACCAAACGCTGGACGATTGGAAGACAGTGCAAATCATCCGGTGAAAATGCTGCCACGGATGAGAGGAAGATGGCGAATCCAAATGGAGGCGCCTTATCTGGATGCTGCGCCTGGTGGTCGAGAATATAGGAAGCTGCAACAGAAGCACCCTGGCTGAAGCCTATAACCCCGTCGAACGGGCCATCATCTTGGATGAAATCACTCAGATCATCCAGAGTATCACGGATTTCCGCTGGTGTATACCCCGTCGTGTAAGAATAGAACGGCCCGTTATAGTACGGCGCCATTCCTGGCCCTCTTTCTCGTCTAACTGCGCCATCAAGATGGACAAACTCGTAGTTCTGGCTCAGGGCTCTCACTACAGGAGTGAGCTGGTCTCGCAATATTTCCGCTGACGAACCAACGCCATGGAGTGCCAATATTCTTTTCATTTTGGTAAATGGAGTTGTGTACCGTAAGTGATGAGAGGTTCACGATAAAATTTTCATACTCACGGTTTTCCTAATAGCGCTACCCAACCTGTCTGTTGTTGCTATTAGACGACTCACAAACGGGCTTTCCCAGGGTTGCCTATCAAGAAATGGGTCAGCCTAATTTGGAATCTTCGCTCCCAAGAGAATTACCAGAAGGGTAATTTACGAAAATGTGACGCTGAATAAGTCCTAATTCGGATGTCACCTATTCTGATGACTGGAAGGATCTGGTTGCATGTGTATATGTACCCGCAAATTCCAAGATAGGTAGTGCTCCGACACGACAAATGACAAGGCAAGTCGCGCAGCACATCCTTGGCTACCCGTTACGTACAATCATCCAAATCCAGTTTTTCGAGACATGGGCGAAACCATGTTGAAAGATGCACAGTGGCAAGAACGTGCCGGCCTACACCAGCATCAACAATCAATAGAATAGCTTCGTGAATCCCGATTCGGAAGCGTTGGATTTGGATTTGGCCAGTTTAGTGTAACTGTCGAACCTCTCATGGCCGTCTTGATGGATTTGACCATAAGTATTCACGCGTAGAAAGAAATACCTACAAATGTAAATCTTGGAATTTCACGTCTTTCAACGCCGCCATTGTTGTAACATACCTCACAGATTATTGCAGGACGACTCAACTACCGCCATGGTTCATCCAAGAATTGAGTGCAACGGCCACGGTGCTGTCCGTAACGATGAGTTTCTTGAACCCATCGCGATTGTTGGTGCAGCTTGTCGTCTCGCTGGTGAGGCATCATCGTTGCATGGCCTTTGGGATATGATGCAAAACTCCCGAACTGCCCACGCCAAGGTGCCCGAAGAACGATGGCATGCGGATGCCTGGTACCATCCCGATCCGGACCGTAAAGGCTCTGCAAGTCAAATCAGCACATGTGCTTTTGTTTACATTTGACAGCAGCTTTGCTAACAAAATCTGGTTGATATCAGTTGAATACCACACACGGCTTCTTTCTAGAACAAGATGTAGCGGCGTTTGATGCGCCGTTCTTCTCAGTCACTGCGAAAGAGGCTGCAGGCATGGATCCCGCCAAAAGACTTGTACTAGAAGTTTCATATGAAGCGTTTGAAAATGGTGAGTCCCGAATCTATTATAAACTATATTTGAGGCGTAGAGTACTAATCTGTCCAAAGTCGGCGCCATGTTGGCGGCTGGCATATCGGAGGAAGAAGCCGAAGCATACTTGGCTACCATGCCCTCTGAAACTGTTGTTACGGCTTGTGTCAATAGCCCGAAGAGCGTTACGCTCTCGGGAGACGCCGAATTTGTTGATATTCTTTAGCAGAGCATCGCCAAAGATGGTAATTTCGCACGAAAGCTTCGCGTTGTGACGGCATACCACTCTCCTCATATGCGAATGGTTGCAGATGATTGTCTGCGCGCCATGGTTGAGGCTGGTGTTAGAGGCGCGAACCAGGAAGCAAAGATTCCCATGTTCTCCTCAGTCACGGGGCAATTCATTGATCCCATCGAGGTTGGCAAGTCGTATTGGATCAGAAACATGTGCGGCACAGTACGATTTTCGGAAGCCGTCTCCAGTCTTCTCGTCGGGTCGTCAGGGCGCCGTGCTGGACGCAAAGCAACCGTAAAGTGGGATGCACTCCTTGAAGTTGGGCCTCACGCTGCTTTAAAGGCCCCGTTGGTCCAGATAATGGAAAGCATCGACGCAAAGCTGCCTTCAGAGCTTCTTTATACTTGTTTGCTGGTTCGAAAAGAAGATGCTGTCACGACTGCTCTCAAGGCAGTGGGAAGCCTGTGGGCCACTGGCATTCCAATTTTGCTTGCAAAGGTCAATCGGGAACAAGACTTGGTGGAATCTCCTCAAGTTGTGGTTGATCTGCCATGTTATGCTTGGAATCATGAAAGAGTGTACTGGCACGAGACACCAGCAACCAAGGAACAGCGACTGCGGCAAAAGACTCGCACTGATCTCTTGGGTATTGCCGTAGAGAACCATTGCCCCAAGGACCAGGCAAACTATTCTCCGGCTTCTCTCAAAGGGTCAAGCGCCGCGATAAGCAACTCTCGGCCGACTTGATTGTCTCAGACGCTTCTTGGAGCGAACCAAAGATTATTGTTAAAGGACTCATTATGACTCAAGTTTCGTCTGGGGCATCCGGTACAAGCCAAGCATTAACTGACGGCAACGAGAAAAAGACAACAAAGATTGTCTGGAAAGCAGACCCTGAGGCTCTCTTACGAAGGGGGACACCAGTCTCATCATCCGGTTCTGTAGAAATTTCGAGATTGCGACATTGGTTGGAGTTGGAATGCCACAAGTCCGCAGGTCTGCGTGTTCTCGTTATGGCAAGTACACTTCACAGCGATATAATTGCAGAGATGAGCCCATTCATTACCGGTGAAACACCATACCGGGGGTTTGCTCAACTGACGATAGCTTGTTCATCCGACGATGCTCTGCAACAATGGAAGACACAGACAGAAAAGGCCAAGAACACTGTCATCTTTACAGTATGGAACGGCATTTCAGACATGGGCGAGTCCAAGTTTGATCTTATCATTGCTGGACACCCAGGTGCGCGAGACGAAACCTCCGGTCCAGAACTTGCTCATTGGCAGCATGCAATGACTTTGAGCGGCCGCATCATCATTGCCCATGGACAGAGGGGCAAGACGAACGGCACAAACGGTCACAACACCCTTCCAGACGCAAATATTGCAGAATTACAAGTGAAATCGAGCCATGGTCCAGATTTTAGCGTCCTGGTGAACCAAAGTGTCAAGGCAACCCCGGCAACTGAAGTTTGTCTCCTCCTACCCTCCTCCAGCGACGTACCGTTACTAGCGAGAACGCTGGAGGGTGTTTTAAAGCAAGAGAACAGGACTACACGTAAAGTGTATCTTGACGATGTTGCCTCCCTCAAAGATCGACTTGTTATTTCTCTCCTAGATGATTCATTCACTACAACCTGGAACAAGACAGAATTCGAGCACTTTCAGACTCTCATCGCCTCTGCCAAACATGTCTTCTGGATTACTACTGGTACTCAAATGCTTACAAGCTCCGAGGCCGGTCTGAAGGGTGCTCCCTTGCTGGGTTTGCTACGCGTGTTGCGAAATGAGTTCCCTCAGATTACTCTAGCACACATAGATCTCTCCCCGACCTTTGATGTTTCGAGTGCTCGAGGGGTCGAATTGATAGTGGACAGCTGGAAGACTTCAGTTGATGACACCGCCACTGAAAAAGACTTGGAACTGGCCGAAGTCAACGGTAATATATTTTTACCTCGGGTGGTCGAACATGCGTCAATGGATGCTGAGATTGCATCATCGAAAGGGCTAGCTCGGCCAGCCTCGAAAGACATTTCGACCTGCGGGCCTTTGCGTCTTGTTACTGGTCACATGGATGTACGGGAGCTTGCTTGGGAGAATGATGATGAGGCAGATAAACCTCTCGGTCCGGAAGAGGTGGAAGTTTCCGTGGCCGACATCTCAATTGACCCATTCGGTTCCAATGACGGTGAAAATCTAGGCAGCCAACTAACCGGTCGAGTTGTTCAATATGGTTCAGAGGTCACAGGGCTTCTTAAAGGCGATCGCGTTGCCGTTTTTGGCTCAAGAGTCTGCAGAACTCATGTTCGCCGACATCAATCACTGTTGCTCAAGCTTGACGAACATGTTCCTCTCCAAGGCTCTGCTGCTAGTATATGGACCTTAATGCTGGCGTATCATGTATTGAAGCACATCACGTATCTCGCTAGCGGCAATAGCATTCTGATTCAAAACGGTGCCACAGAGTTGGGTCAAGCTCTTCTTCGTCTTGCTAGCCAGACTGAAAAGGCCAAAATATTCGCAACAGTCAAAAATGCAGAACAAAAATCTCAGCTTTTGCAGACTTTTCGTCTGCCTAAAGAGTCCATCATCATTGTCAACCAACACGAAAAGAATGCTTCTCTCGCTTCTTATCTGGTGCTGAAGACTCAGGGTGTTGGCATAGATATCATGGTGTCTTCTGGCCTAGGCGCTACAATCGACGATGATCTAGCCACTTGTCTTTCAGACTTTGGCCGTCTTGCCGTCGTACTCGGACCTGGACAAGCTTTTCAAACGCCTCCAGGTCTCTTACAAGGCAATGTCAGCTTCTCGACCATAGATCCAGTTCGTCTCATCTTAGAACAACCCCGATTGGTTTCTAGACTCTTACAGAATATTCGCCAACTCATCAATGATGGCATCAGGCCCGAGTGTGGCCGCGCTCCTTGGAGCAGCAACGTCACGGCAGGATGCTTTGGTCATCATACAAGATACACTAAAGAAGATTCTTGCCCCGGGCCTTGGTATTCAACCAGGTGATGTTGACGTTGATCGTCCATTGTATGAACTCGGAGGTAAGTTGTACTTTACTAATCAGTTGACTGCTATTAAAATAATGCTAATACTGTGTAGTGGACTCTTTCAAGGCAGTTGAGATCCGGAACCAACTGTTCCGTGAATTGAAAAGTGACGTGTCGGTATTCGAGATTTTGAGCCCCAACTCATTAGCATACCTCGCTAATCAACTAGTGTCTAGAAGCTTACTAGTTTCTCCGCAGGCTTCGGAATGTTGACACTAGAAGAAGTGAGAAAATAGTCATCTATTTATAAACTTACTATCTACTTATATAATAATATATTATATAGTATCTCCTGCCCTAGCTTAGGGTTATTATATTATTATTAATTACTTCTATTACGCGGTATTGTGGGAGGCGTCAGTCGCAGGTCTGCTTTGCGTTTCTTTGCTTCAGTCGACAATGCAGCGGGAGCAGGAGCGTGGTTTGGCAGCCCTGGCGAGTGTTCAAATGACTCTGGCAGATCCAGAAGCCATGAACGGATATTTCCTACCGAGAACTCGGCCATACCGCAGTGTTCTCAGGGCTACCCTTTGTATGGAGGAGATGATAGCTAGCTTGAGCGAACGAGGTTATTCGTCCTACATGTATCACGTGGAAACAGGCATCCCGTTTCCGTGGCAACGCAACAGCTGTGTTAGTCTGACCTGCGATTTTGCTATGGACGTGTGGGCGCTTATTCCTACATGGAGGGCACTACAGTCCACGTCAGGAAAATTGACAGGCTACAGAGAAATATTTTACAACCGGACTTCTAAGCTCGGTGCATGTAGAGAGCGGACGTAGCGGCAGTCAGACCAGACATCTCGATCGCCGCCCCGTTCTCAATTCGTCACCACTCCCATCCCGATCTCCGGATTTAGTCTTTCTAGCTCGACATGACCCGCTGTTAAGACATGCACCCCGTCACCGGGGAATAGTACCAGACACGATCAACGGGCGGAAGAAAAGCAAAATCTAATTACTAAGCATAAGCTTTCCCTCAACGACGTAAAAGCTGGCGCCCTGTGCAAGTCCAAAGCTGGAAGGTTGTATGTCGATCGATCTGTTTCCCCGGGGTGATGCAGGTCATTATAGAATCTGATCGCGATCGACTCGTTTAATCGGTATTGACGGCTACAAAGGATAAATTTGCTACCGATGCACAACGGTAATATGGCTCAAGGCAATTGCAGAACGTGTATATAAGCTCCTCAACATCCAGCAGTTATACAGATTAAATAACTCTAAGAGCGCTTGCACGAATCAAGTCGATAATAAAACCTCACAACGCCTGACTTCTTGGACAAAAATCATTGTACCCATTCACCTACAACATGGCTCCCAACGCAGACGACGGTAATTTTCTCAACGACGAGCCCGTCACTTCCAATGTCAAGGATGTCAAGCCCCTGCCGACGGATGTCGCCGAAGAGGACATTGATGAGACGGTCCACAACAACCCGGAACTGCGTATGTTGATCCGCCTAGTATCTACCATCAACCAAAATAATTTTAAAAGTAGCTGACAATTGGCAGAGGAAGACATGGTTGACGGCATTGACAAGTCCAACATTATCGAAGAAACGACACGAGGAGCTCGACCCGAGGGAGGATCGTACAAGGAACCGAGTGATGACGTGAGCGACTTGGTCGAATAGTCTTCCTTGTGTTGCTGTTGGAAATATTGTCACACGGCTACATGAGGACTACGATCGCGGGACTGGGGCATAATGCACTCACCGACATTTTGTATTTATAGAACTCTTTGGTCCATCCGGGCCTTGTGAAAACCAAGGACCATTGATACCAAAGACTGTTTAATATATGAATTAAGCTATTGACTCCAAGCCCTCTACGAGCCTTGTCGCGATATCACAGATACGCTACACAGCGGTGCTAGATTATCAATCGTCGTATTCCCCATGTTATTGCTGTACTGAAGCGAGATATACAAACAGGTAACAAACATGAATCGAAATTAGTACTGACATTTAACTACTACAATGCGCAGGTTGAGTTGCAAGTGACGGTCGACCAACCGACCAACCAACCAAGTGGCAACGGTACTTATCTTCAATGTTGCCCAGTCGGCTTGGGCAAGGGTATGTGACGTGCATACATATGTACTGCATAGCCCCAGGCAGCAGCATGGGAGGAGAGGAGTCACTTGGTCCCCTATCCATTCCCTCCACGTTCTGGCTCTACGTCGAACAGCACCATGTGGATGCAGGGCGACGACGTCGCGTGGGAGGAAAGCGACCGCATCGAGAGAGAATGGCGCGAGAGTGTCTTGACGACTCCGACCATGCTAGCCATTGGCAACTTTGTCGCCAAGCACCGCCAGGGCGTCCCTCAAGAAATCGGCCCCCTCAAAGCCGGCGCGTTCAACGCCCTATTTCGCTTGACCTACCTAGACGGCGGCTCGGCCGTGATACGGTTCGCGAAGCCAGGCAGGACAATGTTCCCCGAGGAGAAGATTCGGAATGAAGTCGCCACGATACGCTACATCCAGGACCACACCGCCATTCCCGTTCCTTTTATCCTCCACTGGGGGACGAGAGAAGAGAGCCCCCTCGGCATAGGGCCGTTCATCATCATGGACTACATCAACCACGAAATGAATATGACGGCGGCCCTCAACACGCCGGGACTCACGCTTGATATACCGCCCGTTCTGGACCCCAACATTGACGAAGCGAAGCTCGAAATGCTCTATCGCCAGGTTGCAAGTATCCTCCTCCAGCTGTCCAAGTTGGAGCTTCCTTTAATCGGAGCGCTAGAAGAGACGCACGAATGGTCATGGGAGGTAACGCGGCGCCCGCTGTCAATGCCCATGAACGAGTTGGTCAGGACGGGAACCTTCCCACGAGCAAAACTACCCACGTCCAGATTCAATACCTCGTCGGAGTACTTCCAAGCCCTGGCAAAACTCCACGTTGACCATCTAACCAGCCAAAGAAACGATGCAATCGAGTCCAGGGCCGACTGTCAGCGCAAATATACTGCGAGACAGCTCTTCCAAAAGCTTGCTCGTGAAAGGAAACTTGTGTCAGACCGCCACGACAAAGGGCCATTCAGGTTCTGGTGCGACGACCTCCGGCCATCCAACATCCTCCTCGACGCCAACTTGCAAATTGTCGCCGTGATTGACTGGGAGTTTTCGTACGCGGCCCCCAGCGAATTCACCTTTGCTCCTCCCTGGTGGCTGCTCATCGAACAGCCAGAGTACTGGGAAAACGGCCTAGATGACTGGGTACAGCAATACGAGCGCCGGCTCGCCACGTTCTTAAAGGCCATGGTGGACTGCGAAGACGCCTCCATTGCCGCTGGGCAGCTGCTGCAGGAGCAGCGGCTTTCTGGCGAGATGCGCGAGAGCTGGGCGAGCGGTGACTTCTGGACAGTCTACGCGGCTCGGAGGAATTTTGCCTTTGACGGCGTCTTTTGGGAGAAGTTGGACCCGCGGTTTTTTGGTCCGGATAAAGGCGATTCCGACCCTGGAGATGCTTGGATGAAGAGACTGGAGCTGCTTGATGAGCAGGCCAGGGCCGCTATGGAGGCGTTTGTGGACGGGAAGGTGGCGGAGAGTGAGACGAGGGAATTGGCCTGGGAGCCGGACGAGGTGTTTTGAGCGTGAGCGTCATGTCGTACCCTGGTGCTGTCTTTTCGCGGTAATTCTTGGTGGGTTCTGCCCATGGCGTGGAAGTAAGTAGTTGAACAAGATGCATACCAGATGTAGTTGAGGAGCGTTGACGTATAATATCAATTTGATGTATTTATTGATTTATCCTAATAGGCTATTACTCTATATAACTCCAACTTCTGCTACGACACCGCTCGTAGGGAAAAACCAGTACTAGGCTACCAGTTGTCTAGTTGCCTAATTGGACTAAAACCTACCATACAGCTACCAGACTGCTTCCTAACTTCAACAAGAATGACTATGGCCTAATAGCACAGTGTTTGCCTCGGAGCCGCCGTGGTCTTTGCCTTCACCGCCTTAAAGGCGTCTAGCCGTCTAGTTTTCGACTCCCTGGGTTGACAAAAAAGCATCTGTTAGAAGCTATCTCTCGTAGAGTCTCGAAACGCAGGCAGACTTCGAGGACACGGTAGTCCCGACACCACCAAACCACCCAAAGTTCCTCGCCGTCGACTCAGGAAGTACTCCTTGCGGCTATGACCAGAATCCACCTGCGCCCATTCGCCAAAAAGACATGCTGTTCTGAAAATGCGTTCGCAAAACCAGCGACGCTTGAGTCTCTCAGACGAAATAAGCTCAGGTGCACACCTCACTTTACGCAAGGGTTACTTCATGGCTCGGCGCCGACTAACCTGGGGTGGTCTCGCAACATGGACCTGTACACCTCGACGTAAGTAGATCGCAGCAGATCTGTACACTAGAAAACCGCAGGGACTGGGGGGATTGCACGTTACCGATTCACGCAGGGGATCAATAATGCCAAGGTTCTCCATGACTGTGGTCAGGGCATCAACGCCACCGTCTAGATGGACCGCGCCGAGAATGGCCTCCACGGCGGTCGCCATCATCTTTTCGGAGACACAGACTGTGCCTCCGTTTTTGATGATGCAGACGTCGAGTTGATGCGAAAACCCACGTTCAGCGAGATTCCTATTGCAAAGAGACTCTTTGCGCATAGAGTCCCAGACTCCTTTTGTAGACTTGTTAGAAATACTGCCGCGGGGGTGGTATCGGTGAATTGCAAACTGTACCTTTCTCGTAACCTTGGCTGTACCAGCGGTGGCATAGGACACTATCCGCAACAGTGTCGCCGTACACCGCGAGGCGGTCATTTTTCCGAATCTGCTTCATGGTATGGCCGTCATTGTAGCACGCCGTGCCGTCTGCAGACGCGTTCAGCGCCTCGGCACAGAGTTCTTTTTTAACAAATATATAACCGACAGCGACCTCGCAGCGCTTGATTCCATCACCGAAACGATTGTTAAAGTCCATGGCTGTGTTGTTTGGGAGAATATTTTGTTGTTAAGAAATCGGATATTGTGTGGTTGATTGTCAGTGAAGAAGACATATTCGCAATCAAGGGCCAGACTTTATACTACTTATCATGGAGGCTGGTAAGCACTTATGTGAGACACGATAGCTACGCATGATGGTTAGGGGTGGCTGGCTCTGGCCTAGGAGTGGCTGGCAGTATTAGTTAGTTGAGGACTCGACGAATCCAGAACCACCCCCACTAATTTCCTAAACAGTCCACAACCAACATGGCCAGCAACCCTCAAGCCGCCTGCTGCTTACTGGCAGCTGGTTTATTAGTTTTGACCATTGAGTCATGAAGAAAAAGGATCCAAAAATGGTGGCCCTTAGCTGTATGCCCCCTATATCTAGATTATAGGCGCACCATTTGGCTTTGACAGAAGGGACATGTCATGCCTACAAGATGGAGATGATTCTCAAGCAGTGCTGTGATCGCAGCCTCGATATGTGGCCTGCTGTAGAGGAGCGTGGGGATCAATGACAGGACCGTCTACGAGAACAACCAGCATTCTCCTGTGGAAACTGTGTAACGCAACTTCCCTAATGAATAATACTCTTTGTTTTTCATTGCATATGTGGCCGTATATGATCTTGGAGGATTTCTTGGTTTTTTTTACTAGTTGGTGAATATAGGTTTTGCTTTCTTTTCTTTTGACTTTTTGCTTTGTTCGCCCACGTATGTTGTGATGAGTTTGTGAAAAAGACAAAAGATGTCTGCAAAGGTTTCACAGGCAAAAGGGGGTATGAAAGTGGGGCACACTCCGACCGTACTATGATCTATTGCCTCGACACCTTCCAGATCCTACGAATTGTTAGACTAACCCTCGTCCGCAACTCGAGCAATTCAGAAATGGACGATGGCTGCGTCGACCCCCACTGCGTGCTGTGGACTCTGGAAATGAAAGATGGCCATGCCATCGTTTTCGGTAGGCAAACCCCTTATCATCTGGCAAATCCATCGCGACTGAAATAAGAATAATACACTTAGTCCCATCCAAGAAAGACCCTTGTCCTCGAGAGGGCAAGTACAATTCATGCATAATACTAGACTGTCGTCACCGAGATGGCCTGGCGCTGGCATGCCACTTGGCCTGCGCAGAACTGGGCCTGCCATCATTAGGAACCTGCAGGGTACGGCTTGGGACCCTGGGTTTGAAGAGTCGATTGCTCGGACGACTCACCTCAAGCGCCAATTGGCACGCACTGGTGCCTCAACGCTCGATTTAGCCCGGTGGACTTCGCAAGCTGAAGAGAACATGACTGAAGCTTCGAGTGGCTAGGTGAGAACCTCGTCGTGTATATGGGCGAGCTACGTGACGCTGCATGGTGAAACGTACGTGTCCGCTCTGAGCAACGAACCGGCAGAGGAACTTGTATACGATACCGAGATGATATCGACAGTTGACGTCATGTACATTACACGTGGTCCTCTGGGCGTGAGGAGGGTAGTATTCGCTTGCTCAAAGGAAACTCTGGAAATCGAAAGCTGCCCTTGGGACTGGTGGCAAAGCCTTCCGCTCGGTAACCTTTGCTCCTCTTTATCAAGTTGCCAATGCACTAATCGCCATAGGGACTCAAAATTCGCAACTTGCGGACCGACCAGCATGGGAATTTCCAACTCCCATTGTGGTCGGCCCCGTTTTATCGACCAGGGCTGATGCGATATCCTCCATGCCCATCCTTGGGGCCAGCTAGATACAACCGTCTTACGATGAACGACCCAGGCACGACGGGCTACTCGGTGGCATGGAACCCAGCCCGCCGAGCGCTTCGCATCGCCAGGCACATGGCCGTGGACGACGTGTCTTGCTACGCCAACATGGGGGACGACGCCACCGCATGGCTGCACATTCCAATCAGTCGCGGCGAGCTCCTGGCCGAGCTGTGGCGTCGTGATTGCTACCTGTATCGCCGAAATATAGTTGATTTAATCGTGGTGACAGCCGGCCGCGTACACGTATTAGGACATCATCCAACGCCAGGTCAAGCGTACACGTATTCCCGATTATAAAACTTCAAAGGCAACGGGATTACCTCTTCATCGACGACTCGGCGGGAATACGCGAACTGGCTCTGACTCTAGGACCAGAAGAAGCCAATGAGACACGTAACTTGCGCAAACCGGCGCCTGAATCGTGCTACCCGGCGATAACGTCAGTCGAGAGCTATTTGTATACGTTTGCGCCTCTTGAGAACCTCGACTTGATCAAGACTTGCAGTTTTGCGGCGTTGTTACGGGCTTGCTTTTCCAGTACCACAACGGCTCGCGAGCAAGTGTGGGGCAGGTCAGACTGGTTAGGACTGGAGCAACAAGTGCCTCGCGAAGCGACCATCGGATTCGCCATGTCACGAACGGCTGATCAATGCCCGTATGTCGGCAGTGTCCTGGTGTGCGTGGCGCCTTTGGCGAGGAACTTGCTTCCCGCCAAATCAGACTTGGACTGAGGTTACCTGTTGTGGCAACCTGGAATGGTGGTTCACGAGACGGCAGTGTCAGCTCGCACATGGGGGGTACACCAGTGCATCAACACGACTGTAGCGACCTGTGAAGATGTGAATAGTGACTGGTCTGGTACGCGTGACGTTGCAATGGAGCAGTTCAATCTTGCGTGCAGTTCCCCGACTTACTGTATACGGCATTCAGTGTTGGACAATTGAAGATTGAGAAGGGGTTGGCAAAAGCAGCCTACTATTGCTAACGTCAACTTGAAGACTTGGCAGGGGGTTAGAAAAGGGGTGGCTCAAGAAGCCAAGGCCCGAATAATCCACATGAAGCGCCACCTTGATGAGCTGTAATAACACCCCGCTTTATGAACAACAGCAAATGCTCCCTTGGCTTAGTGGTAAAGCGTATCACTAGTAATGATAAGATCACTGGTTCGATTCCAGTAGGGAGCAAGTTGTTTTTTTATAAACTTTTTGTGTAATTTCAACGTGTGTTGTGTTGGTGGATTAAGTGAGCCCAAGAAGTAACGCGTTTATTTTTATTGCGGGTGGTTTTTTCTTCTTCTTTGCATTGAGTATAACGCCGACAGGATCACAGGAGTTGTACTCCGTATCTGCGTCTTTTTCTATAGCAACAACTGAGTGAGAATGATGAGATATGACCAAACACCGTCGTCAGCATGGGACGTACACAGTACCGCACGGTTTGGTTACACATTGGCGTGACAAACATTTTGGAGCCTCCCAGCCTCTTTTTGCAGATTCAATCAAAGGTCTTTTGACTTGTATCCACCGTTCCAGGGCATGGTATAATGAATGGGAAGGGAACATTGAAGCGCGAAGCTGCACCAGCTCGGGCGCCAATGACCCGCCGCTCAGCGAGCCTCACCTCTGACCTAAGCGGCGCCAAGGGTCTTCAAATGTCAATTGCTTGCGGGCTTTGAGCTTCAATTTTGCGACACGTGCGGCTTCGTCCCAGCACCAATCACTCGTCAGCCTACCCTATGACCGCTTCTTATGGCATCCATTCTTCGGCCATTGCCTTGGCTTGGCCGGGCTTGGAAGCCACTTCCTTTCTCTAACCTGAACTTTACGCCAATTCCACTGCATGAGAAGATTGAGGAGGAGCTCTTTCCCGACTACCTCGCATCCCGTTACTATCCAGTCCGCGTCGGCGAGATCCTCAAAAATCGCTATCAGATTGTTGGCAAGCTGGGCTTTGGAGCCAGCTCAACCGTCTGGCTGGCTCGCGACCTACCGTGAGATGCTCTCGTAACTCCTCGGCTCACTTGACCTGTTCCTCCTACTAATTAACATGACAGTCGACGTCGGCATGTAGCCCTCAAGCTCTTTATACATTCTCAGTCCATGGGTGAGCAGTTGGATCGCGAACTCTCCATATACAAGCGCATCTCTGCATCATCATCCAAACATTCTGGTCGCAGTGCCGTCAGGGAGCTGCTGGATTCTTTCGATGTCTGTGGACCAGACGGCAGCCACCGGTGCTTGGTGCACCCGCCGCTCTGGGAGAGCACTTTGGCTTTCTTGCGCCGTAACCCGGTGGAAAGACTACCGGCGCCAGTCCTGGCCTTTATCCTCCGCCGTGTCTTTCTTGCTCTGGATTTTCTGCACACAGAATGTCAAATAATACACACAGGTACGTGTTGGGAGAACTGGGCCGAGCATAACCCTCCTTGGGCGTAGTTTATATAATTTGCCCCTTGGGAAGAGTACTGAATTGTTTTGGAGCAGACATCAAGGCCGATAATATCATGTTTGGCATTGGGGACGATTCGGTCTTCACGGCATTCGAGGAGCAAGAGCTGGCCGACCCGTCTCCGCGGAAAATCGTGGACGGCAGGGCCATCTATCTGTCACGCGAGCTTCAGATGCCCAAGATCTGGGGCGCTCCGGTTCTTTGTGACTTTGGATCAGCCGTTACCGGCGATGTAGTACATCTCGAGGACGTACAGCCCGACATCTACAGAGCACCCGAGGTTGTTTTGGAAGCACCGTGGTCCTATGAGATTGATATTTGGAATACGGCCTGTATGGTACGAATCTAAAAGGACATGAGCACGTACAGAATTTGAGCTGACTCAGGTCTGTACTGTCGTTTTAGATCTGGGATTTGTTCGAAGGAGGTCACCTGTTCACTGGACTTGATCCGGAGGATCAGAAATACCGCAGTCGAGCACACCTCGCTGAGATGGTTGCGTTGATCGGAACACCTCCAAAGGCGCTTCTTGATGCAGGCAAATCAAGCCACAAGTTCTTTACGGAACAAGGTAAGCGAACGGTAGATAATGAGATGATCCTTTGCTTGCTGCTGACACCAGCTACCGCTCGTCCCACAGGCGAGTGTCGTGCAGAGGCTCCACATCCAAATAGCACGTCGCTCGAAATGAGAGAGACGAGCCTGGAGGGAGAAAGCCGAGAGAAGTTCCTCGCTATGATGCGGAAAATGCTGCAGTGGGAACCCGCGAAGCGCGCCTCGGCCAAGGAGCTGGCTGAGGATGAGTGGATCATGGAGCACATGTAGAAATCTGCATGAGATTATTGCATTATTGCCCGAGCGTCTTTCCAAAGTGGTTTGTCACACCAGTAAGTAGCAGGCCAGAGCTTAGAGAGAGCCGGGTCACAATGTATGAAGTAATTACTGATTTGGATAGCTAGTGTCGTGCATACTGCCGCCCATGGCTGCAGAATAATGCCAGGACGGCCGGCTCAAGTTGAGGAGCTCACGATGTGATGTTGCAGAATCTCAGGACGAATTCCTGATGTATCACACCCGCTGTAGGCTTTCGCTCGCTCATATAAGCCATACCATTGACAGCACACGATAACACATCAGAACAAACCAAACAGCGCAAACAACAGTGATCCCTGGGAATGTCATCCCCATGGCCGCAACCCCCATCACAGAACTCATTTCGTCGAGCACAGCACTCCCGCTAAGCGTACACGTAGCAAGCCCGACCTGTATCGCCATTATCACCACGCTCGCTCGCTGATAGTCGCAAGGCAGCAAATCAGGACGGGAAGCTTTCGAGGAAACCTGATATCAAGTGCTCTGCGCCATGTATCCGCTGGCAAATTGCCCGTGTGGCCAGTATGTCGACAGAAAATGGGGGGAGATGTAGAGTTCACGGTAGTGGCATCACTTATTGGTGGGAATTAGGGCAGGGCCAATTCAAAATGATCTTTTTCAGGCAAACAACATAGAGGACATGTCACAAAACTCACCTCATGCCTCTAAAATGACTCTGTGGAGTTGGGGGAGCAGGTGAGACAATTGATACCCCTTGAGTAAAAACTTGGAATTATTTTACCTTTCTTACTTCCATCACCATAGAGCTAGAACTAGACTATATTAGAGAAATATACTATCCAGATATTACTATCGGGACTTAGTTTCCTCATATAGCCTCAGCTGGCGCCGGTTTACCTTCAGGCGCCTGGGTGGTGCGTAGAGGACCTGAGTCGGACCAAACACTTTACAAGAACTTCGGCAGCATCATGACTATATACATACCGCTAATCACAATCGGGGTTCCCCAGCCCCAGACTCGAAAACTGCTGCCACAGCTAACCCCTAACTCTGGCACGCAGGTCGCCCAGGAACCTTGTCCGTCAAGATTCCTGTTTTATCCTGCACTGTTCCGCAACAAGAGGCTATTCGAAAAATGGTAGTCTACTGTTGTGATCCATGCTGTTTGCTAACAGAAGTATTTCCAATCATGCTCGCTTTGGAAATTCTCCTAGAGAACAATGGGAGTGTTTCTTGTCGCATTCTCGGCCGCGACACCCTGAAAACGTCAGGTCCTAAACCCCGTTTGTTCTATTGCAGATTGACACAACTCACATTCCGCTGACATGGCTTCATAAACGCAAAAAATGGCTACTATTAGCTATTATTGCCTTGAGTATTCATGACAACTGCGCTGCACTACTAAGAGCCTTAAAACGTGAAAATTGCCCTTGCTTCT
Organism: Metarhizium brunneum; assembly: GCF_013426205.1. Classification (NCBI taxonomy): domain Eukaryota; kingdom Fungi; phylum Ascomycota; class Sordariomycetes; order Hypocreales; family Clavicipitaceae; genus Metarhizium; species Metarhizium brunneum. Next base: position 2,735,330 of record NC_089424.1, on the reverse strand, counting down.
TCTCCCTTCCACCGCCAAGTCGCACACATCCGTTCTCTCAACAGCTTCAAAACCCATACTCGTTCATCATCACTGCCTGTATCAGATAAAATATAAATTCGGTTCCATTTAACAAACATAATGCATCAAGATCTCGTTTCAGCCACGTACGCCAAACACCACCTCGTCCTCTCTCTCTTCCTCCCTCCCCCCTCAAAAACAACCGCCTTCCCGCGAGTTATCCCGTGAGCTAATTTTCATCACGACAGCAACACCGATGCGCAAGCACGCGAACATGAGCTAGCCATGCTCAGGATGCAGCTCACTGCCTTGCGGAGGTCCATTTACCGTCTCGATGGCCTTCAGACGACAATCTATGGATGTCTCGTTGATCTTTCCAACCTCATCAGGTAGGTCGCGGTATATCGTCACGCCACAAACAAGGTGCACAACGCCCTAGACCAAGGCTAATATTTCTTGACTGTCCAAGCACGTTGGAAACCACGCACGACCTGTTGGAGCATCTCCACAACGTCATGGATGCGGAAGACGTCGGCGGTTTCCAGCAGTCGTCCGATAGGGAGTGAGTCGTCTTCGGAGCAACAATACTCGAGAACAGGGACATTGTCAAAATAGCAACGAGAAACCGCGTCATGGGGATTTGTCTGGGAACCACGGGCGCAGCATCACAAGGCGATATAAAGTCGGGCAAAATTGCAAGTTTTAAATACGCGAATCAAGCCAATCATTGGCATCATAGTTTATCCGCAAGCTCTACATGGGTATAAATAGCATCACGAACCCCCCAAACAATCCCACCTCATCCCGTCTTGGAAACGGACCCAGACTTGGTGGGAGTCGCCGTCCCGCTCGAGTCTGCAGATGTTTCCTGCTCGGCCACTAGAACCGGCTGTGGCCGTTTGCCCGTGACGATCAACCTCACCACCTTGACGAGCGTGTCCCTGCTTTCCCACGCGGGATACAGCCCGACGGCAATGAATGAGCAAAAGATCCAGATTATGCCCACCGTCACCCAGCCTGTAAAGAACTTTTTGGAGAAGATGTATCCCGAGCCGTACATGGGCATTGGCCAGAGGATCAGGAATGAAAGCGCCCTGTGTGAAAGGAAAAGAGACAAACAAGTTAGCAAAATCTTGCACCGAAAGAAAAAAAGGATTCAGTTCGTAGTAATAGACGTACATGGAAATGGTTATGATGCACGCAATCTTGAATGCGCGGTCCAGCTTGCGCTGCTCCTGGTCAAAGTTTGCCTGCTCAGCCATCTCGGCCACCCTTTGTGCCTCGGGGTCCAGGCCCTCGTTCTCGAGCATGTCGTGGTCGTCTGCGCGGCGGATATCCATCATGGACTGCCAGTCGTACTTGTCCAGGCCAAACACCAGACACAAGACGGGGATGAAGACGACGGGCGACAGCAGGGCCGTGACGTTGCCCGCCAGCATGGGGTCGTTGGAGCCGGTGCAGACGACGTCGAGCGCGCCGCACGTCTTCTTAGCCGTGACCAGCCAGGCGACGATGGCGCAGGCGGTGCCGAGGATGGGCGAGGCCGTGGCCGCCCAGCGGTTCTGCCCGCGCCAGAGCAGCGTCAGGGTCGCGGGCAGGACGGCGGCCGAGATGAGCACGCCCATGAGCAGGTACAGGTATCCCATGGAGATGCCGTTGTACCACAGGCCGACGGAGATGCAGCAGATGACGGCGGCGTAGACGACCATGCAGACGTGCGACATGTAGATGAGGTGCTTGCCCTTGGCGTCCGGGCGGAAGTAGGTGCGGTAGATGTCGTAGGTGAAGATGGACGAGGTGGCGACGAGCTCCGAGTTGAAGGACGAGGTGACGGCCAGGAAGACCAGGACGAGGGTCGCGGCGGCGCCGCCCTTGCCCAGCAGCGCGACGGCGGCGTAGGGCAGCGCCAGGCCGGCCGAGACCTCGGCCTCGGTCATGCGGTTGGGAAAGGTCGGGAAGCGCGGGCTCGACTCGAGCGCGAGGGCGGACAGGCCGAGCGTCGTGGCCGTCAGCCAGGGGATGGCGAACCAGGCCAGGCCGCCCATGATGTAGCCCGGCAGCGCGTGGACGGGGTGCGCGGCTATGGCCTTGTTGTAGTAGCCGTTGTCGAGGAAGACGGTGCCGAAGTTGCCGACGATGTTGATGACGAAGAAGACGGCGCCGCCCTGCGACCGCATCGTCAGGTAGCTGCCGTCCTGGTTGCCGGCGACGGGGTGCCGCGCCGCCGCCTCGACGAGCAGGTCGTACACGGCGGCCGGGCTGCCCAGCACGTCCGACGTGGCGTAGGCCGTCAGCGCAAAGGTGATGATGATGATGAAGAGCGCGAAGCCGTGGATGTAGTCGGTGATGAAGGTGGCCTTGAGCCCGCCGACAAACGTGTACGCCACCACCGGCACGGGCATGATGAAGATGGCCGCCACGGCGTGCACGCCCGTCAGCGCGTTGATGGTGGCCGCGCCGCCGGCAATCAGCATCAGCGACACGAGCACGTTGGTGATGAGCCCAAACGTGATGAAGGTAAAGTGCGCCGGGGGCCCGTACCGCGCCTTGATGGCCTCGAGGAACGTGTGCGCGTTGGGCGCCCGCTTCTTGAGCGTGATGGCCAGCGTCGCGAAGAGCAGGATCTGCACCGTCGCCCCGGACGCGTACCAGAACGGCCCGGACACGCCGTACCGGTAGCACACCCCCGACGACTGGAGGAGCGTCGCCGCCCACGTCCACGACGACACCACCGCCGCCGCCACCAGGCCCGACTTCATGGTCCGGCCCGCCGTGTTGAACATCTCCGACGTCTGCACCTCGTTGTTGAACCGCTTGAGTATGTGTGTGAGCGCCACCATGAAGATGGCAAAGGCGAAGCCGACGCCCAGGATGATGCCGTAGCCGAAGCCTTGGCTGAGCGCCGGGCCGGGGGAGGACATTGTCGCGATGGCTATCTCGGCCTCAACAGCAGCACTCGGACCTTGCTAGTTTTGCTTGTAACCTGCCACGCTGGATTGTGGACTGACGTGCAAAAACACTCGAGGGGGGACTGGTTTGCTCTTAAGGCATCAAGATGATGGCTCCGAAGCTTGCGAGCGAGCGTCCGGATCCATGGGCTGAAACGACATCGGACCGGGACTCGCATGAGGTTTAGACCCTTGCTGTATTGTAAGTATCGGTAATTAGATAGCGTTGCCGGGCATTTGGGGACCGAACCGTAAAGTCGCCAAGGCAAGCTTATCTACCTAATCTGCATGTGAGACCAACACTGTCGGGGACGTGCTCCGAAGACGGCACAACTCCACATGTTTGTGATGGAATTTTCTGTACGGGTGGGCTTGTTTCATGGGGGTAGCGGACCTGAGTCGTTTTTTGCTGTAAATCCATTGCATGATATCAGTCATGCCATCTCAATGGTTTGAACTTTGGACGGGTGTGACCGTGTAAGTGGCCATATACATACCGCAGCGGCCTCCAAACTTGCCTCGTTTCATAGTTAAAATGGCAATAAATCATCTTTATTTTCACCACGTTACCTAGAATCACCCCAGTTAGAGAATGAAACACAAAGCTATCATCAGCCAGCGACTGACTCACCGCATGTATCCCCAAGCATCAATGACGGCCACAGTCCGTTTCGGCCACTCTCAAAGCAAGTCGTGTCGCAGCCATACCGTACATGCCCTATCCATGCCTTGCAAGCTCGGCTCTTTGCATAACGCGCATCAAGAAAGAGTCGGGAGACCCCGTATCAAACGTTTGTCGTGGTTGATAAGCCCTGTCTGATAACGAAACTCTTACCTGACGGAACAGAAGCGACCAATCACATGTTGGCCTGGTTCCCAAAGCGTTAGCGCCAACTTTAAATGACTTACATGTGAGTGTTGGTTTGATAGACTGGAAAAGACGCAACGATTCTTATATGAAGTCGCAGGAAAGCGGATTTTATCCCCGCTCTATATGTAGAGTATTAATCATTTGTGTCCCTCGATCCCAATGAGATGGGTGCCAAAGCTGGCATTTCGCCCATCACTGGGCGGACAGCTTTAGACCGCGGAGCGCAGCATCAAGATCTGTTGGTGATAAGACCAGACAGATGCCCCACAGCGAACCCGCTTCTAAATCCGTGCGACCAACAGTCCCGACAGACCAATGGGGCTCGCTCACGATTCACTTATCAGGCACCTCGGAACGACATGCCGGGGAAGCAAGATACTTGCTCGATGATATGACTAAAGACCAAGACAACCCCAGGTTCTTGGCTGGGCATGCTTTTCTGTTATCCATGCATACCATGCCGTGTGAAAGATGGGGTAGATCAGGCTAGACTTACTTGATGCCGCCATGCGTCAGGTAAAGTGAGCTTGCGTAGTTGGTCTGCTGTACATACAGGACTGTCGACATGTGTTGGTTGCAGTAGCAAAAAGGCCCCCTTATCACACAAAAAACACCACCACTATGCAGGAACCGGCGTTTCCTTCAAGCATGCTAATATACATTCTAGGGTATCTCAGTATGACTACACCGCATTGTTGCCATGAATAAATATACTTCGTAGCGCGTCCATGTTCTTTTTTTTTCGCCCAGCCAGCCCCCATCACCATCATCTCTGCAATCGACTGCGCGCCTCGCCACCTCCAACACTCCTCTTGGCCTCATCCACCAACCCCTCGTCAAACAAGGTCGCCCATCGACCGGCCAGGTCCTCCAAATCCCATCCGAGGGCCGAGTCGACGCCAACCTCTGCGGCCACAGAAGTGACCAACCTCCCGTCGAGCCCACACGGCACGAACCGAGCCCACGGGTTGACAGCCTCCCCTCCCGTCACTGGCACATCGATATTCACGGCAATGCCCAGCGCCGTCACGTACCGCCGGTGATGAACACCCAGCGCCGCAATCTTGCGCTCCTGCCCACTCGACGTCGTCACCCACACGCCGGGCTCGTCACGAGCCGTGTACGTCTGGATGCCAAAGAGCTCAGAGAGGAGGCGCTGCGTCGTCGTCTCCAAGTGATTCGCGTACGAGGCCACGCCGTACTTGGGATACAGAGAGGAGTGCATGTCGATGATGGGCCAGAGAACGATTTGCCCCGGCCCGTGGTACGTCGTCAGGCCGCCGCGGCTCGTCTTCCTGACCTGCGGAGTGAAGCGGTGCGCAATCGGGTTGCGGCGGTGCCCCAGGCCAATGTCCAGCGGCTGTTGCAGGCGCGTGGCCTGCTCCGCCGTCAAGTCTTCCTGGCGGCGGCCGAGCGTGAAGGTGGGCGTGGCTTCAAACGATAGGAGGCGCGGCCGTGGCACATGGCAGCTCGGCGCTGACAGTCGCTGTTCCTCGGATGATGCCTTCCATTGGAGAAACCGGGCCCGATGCTGCTCCTGTGCGTCCTCGGCCTGTTCGTAGGGGGCCAGGCCGGTCAAGGGGTCCCCCTTGAGGTGGACGTGCTCCAGGATAGTCAGCCTCCTGTCTGAATGAGCCCATCTCGGCGCTGCGGGCAGTCCCAGGGCGGGTTTCGTCGACGGGTTGCGCGGCCAGCCTCGACGACATAGGGGTGATTTGCATGCCGGTGATGGCGAGGCGGCGCGGAGGCGACGTGGCAAGGCGGCGCACCGCATCATGAGGCTGGCATGTGGTTTTCTAGCTCGTGCGGATAGTGCATAGGTTCATGAGGGGCTTGATAGACGGTGTGAGGTGGTTGGTGAGATGCTTCACATTGTACAGAGCGATGTCGGGTGAAGACTGGAGATTCGAGGTCTGCCTGGCAGATTTGGCACGGTTTCGCCAATTCGCTGGTTTCTGGCAGCGGCGCGACCCGCTTCAGCTTCAGCTGTCGGCATTTGCGGCAATCCCATTGGGCGGTGCCTCTGCGATAGTGTCTAGACCTATGAGTTGCCAGCGATAAACCAAACATAAACTCTTCAAGGTGATCCAGCAAGCAACAACCGGCCATTACCAATCACCCTCAATCTTTAACCGCAGCACTGTCAAGTGTGCCAAGCCTGGTGGTAGTTGTAGTTGGCAGATGCTACGGGCAAGACTGGGGGACAATGGGTTGAGATTGTGCTTTAACCGTACCAGCCAAAACCTGGCTCCTCAACCAATCGACTCGATCCAATGTCGTCCTCGACAACCAAGTCACCGCAGCCTCCATAGGCAAATGACGGCTCTACTGTTCATCACCCGGGCCGTTGAGCTCCTCCAGCAGCCACTATCGACTTGAGCTCTGGCCCGTTTGACAAGGACCAACCGAATCCCATGGACGGGCGCAAAGGACAATCTGTGCCAGCCCAAGACTACGTGCCCGCGGATACACCAAACCCCTACCACGAGGAATCTATCCGCTTCTCGGCGAATATTCTGTGGCCCGGAAGGCCAACCCTTGCTGCCTCAAGTATCTGCCACGCATGGAATGATATGCCGGTGACGACGCGGGTGACAAAGGCACTGCTGCTACCCTGCGGGCCGGGGTGCGCGCAGAAGAAATTCAACGCGGACATTTCAAACTGCGGCTCGGAACTCCAAGGTTGACGCGATCAAGGCATTGTGCACGGTGGAGTTGGAGTTGGAGAGGTGCGAGGGAGCTGATTTCCGACCATGGTGCTATCAAAGCCGTTCAGAAATGAAGTTGGCTCATGTCACGTCGTGGTATTCGCGTGCAGACTATGATGAGCAGAGGTTTTCAGTCATGGTGTGGAAGCTGCAGGCCATTTTCAAGACGGCATCTTCCCTGTTGCTGATAAAAAGCCATCGACTTGAATGATGCCCCCGGACTTGAGTTGAAAGGAAGCAGAAAATGATCCAACTCTAGGGCTAGAGGCAACTTGACCGCGCTAGAGCCATTACATCCCAAGTTATAACGTCAGATGGCACTGCAGAAATAGCATGGGCTGTTGCCCGAGCGGGGGGGAATGAGGCTGAGGGATGTGCATCAGATTCATGGCAACGCAGTTGCTATGAAATCACCAAAGAAGAACAAAGCACCACATGACAAGCGTTGGAAGTGGTGTCGCTGCTTACGGCCTCAGTGGTTGCAATGAGTGAAGCTCGTCTTTCGACTGTCAAGAAGCTTTGGCTGCCTTGCTGTCTTTTGGCCATCCAACCGCCATGGATGTTGAGCTACCAGCGAAACACAATGTGCCCAAGTACGTTCAATCTTAGCATGGGTTACATCAGGAATTGGATTACACTGTGCCGCCATCACCGCGTCTGAGTTTGAGTTGGAACTCTAGTATTTGAGGGCTTTTGTTGCTCGCTTCAAGAGACGTACGGTAGTACACGAGCTCTACTTATTCAAACTCGACGCAAACTGCTTCTCGAGCAAGGGGGCGATATCAAGCAGGACGCTGTATTATCAAATATAGCCACTTGACACAAGCACTTTCCGCCCAACTCATAGCCAATAATCCCGGCGCTCTGGAATCAAGGCCCTCTGGAACTGCCACGCAGACAAACGCCCAGCGTGTACACTCGGCAAACGAAAGTATAGACAGGGCTACGGAGGGCTGCTTCAACCGTGCTAGATTGGTCCTCTGGGCGTGATATGAGTCGTTCCTGCTACAAAGTAATCATGATGAAAAGCAGAGAAGAGAAAGGGCTCTCGCGCAACAGAAGACGCCATGTTGCACTGGAACATGCAGCATGTGCCAACACGTCAGTCTGATCATCCAGAAATAAGCTTGTGCATAAATTACGTTGGCCATCTGACAAAGGCGGCCACCACGCCCTTGTTCCAGGCTACGCGTGGCTTGAATATGGGCTCATTCAGGGAGAAGAGCTGAGTTCAGACGAAGGCGCGTATATTCATGCACGCCATTGCCAAGGCGGGCACGTTGCTGGCATCACATGCACACTCGACCAAGACGCTCGCGTGTGGCTGTGAGGTCTACGTATGTGCCTGTCTTCCGCCAAGACTCGCGGGATGAGAGGGTGATGTCTCTATGTGATGAGCGAGACATGTCGAATGCGTTTGCTGGCGAATGAGCTCGTCCATGTCGCTGACTCGCTGCCCAACAAGCACCGGACAGTATAAAGCAATATCCAACCAGACACTTGAATATGGACTTGTGGCTCCCTACATCCCTCCTAGCACACTGCCGGCACGGGATTCGCAGACTCTAGGGGAAACCACGAAGCAGCATCGCACAAGAGCTTTGCTGGAAACCTTTAGCCGGTACATTGTCGTCAGATTGTCGCATGTCAAGGCGGTTTCCCTCGTTTGCGACTTGGTGACCGTGTTTTATAATAGGACGTGTCTTTACTATGCAGTCCCCTGTGCAATACACTACAAAAACGACAACGCACCCATTACTCAACTGCAAAGCGTTGCCGGTCAAAACTCACATTTTCCATCCATCCCATCCCGTAGATGGTGACGGCCGGAAACACGCCAGACCTCACGGCAACTTACGTGTACTCTGGGGCTGTACACCGCCACTGCAGCAAAGCTGTATGTGCATACCCATGGCATGATGTTGCCCGTCTTGGCGGTGGGAATCGATGCGTTTAATCGCTGCAAATGAGCAAGACGGAGAGCAAGTGAAAATAGTTGTAATTTTATCGTTTGTAGAAATAAAGAAGAAAATGTTTACGTTTAGAAACTCGATTCCATGTGGTGTCGATGGTTCACCGTTTGTTTCATCTGAGCACGCCAAAATAGAAAGTCACAAGAGTCGAGATGCGCAATGAGAGTGTCAACGTGGTTCGCACAGCACCAGGCCTGTGTCGCACAAGCTAGGGCAATGCCGCTAGACTCGAGGGAACGACAACGAATCGTCCAGCATGTCTAGCGACGTCATGCAAACCCAGCCAACATTGAAGCGGTCAAGTCCGGCGCAAAGCCTGGCGCAATGGGGTCAACGGGGTCCCGCAACGCAGTGGTGACACTGGTGAAGCACAGAGGATTGGAAACCCGGCTGAAACCTCCAGATGTCGCTGCAGCACGAGCACGGCGTGAGCCATGGATACTCTCCGTGCATGTGCTGGGCTGCCCGGCACTCGATGGCCGGAGCAACAGGCCAGCTGTGAATTACTGGGGCGAAACAGCTCTCGCCGGGTTTGTGATTCGATGACATCACAGCTCGGCGGTGGGGCCAATGGGGGGCCGGGGAAGCTCCCTGGAGCTCTGCGAAGGTTTCCCGCTAGTGGAGAATTGAGCCCACCAACTGGTCGGGTTGGTCGGCACACCCGCGGCACTGGAGGATACTACAACAACAAGTCAAGTAGCTCATGAATGTTCTTGGGCCGGGTTGAGGGCTGTTGCGAGAGCTCAAGCGCTTGGTCTGGCGGGCTGAGGGAACACGGGGAGCACAAGGTGGTGGAATTGGCGGTGCAGCCGGCGGGTGACTGCCACGATGCCCAGGGGATTAAGTTGATTGAGCATATGCGAACTGGGTTTTATTTATTTATTTGTACAAATTACATATATACATACTACGTACTTAAGTACATAATTCACAGCTGGACAGGGAGCTGCCACCTTGAGGTGCAGGGGCACTATTAAACATGACCGTGAACCGCCAATTATTCGACCAATCATCAAGAAGCAACTAGTCGTTGGTCATTGTACTCGTACATGGCCATATCCGCAAGACTATCGCCTCTCCCGTCAGGTGTATGCTCTATAAAAAAAATAATCATAGTCGTAGAAGTAATAACCGTCATGAAACTGGGCCCAGGTGCAAGAGTGTCGCTGTTCTCAGCCATGGTCTGCGGCATCATCAGCCAGCATCGCCCGCCGACGTCTCCATCCGCATCTCCATCTCCAATCCTCCCTCCCCCATCTGCACTGGGCAGCTGGGCCAATGGATGGCAATGCCGGCGCCCGCCAGTGTCGTCATGGCCAGTCTGCGAGGTCCACACCCATGGGCACCGGCGCCACGGCAGACGTAACCAAAACAAAATATTGAGGCCCAGGCCTGGCAATGGCTCATGAGGTACTTGGTAGACGAGGACACGCACCGGCTCTATGGCGCCGTGCGACCCGATCCAGCCCGGCGCAGAAGACCAGACGACGTCAAACGTACGTTTTTATTTCTACCGGCCGCCAGCCTGTTTCGCCTCGCAAACCACCTCTCAATTGCTGCCTCTATTCCCCCTCGCGCCCTGTGTTGCAAAAACTTGGTATTTCCGCTCCCCTGCCTCACCATCACCATCACCATCACCGTCGGTGGGACCACACGAGCCAACCAGCCGGTCGACGCTTATCCCTGCTCGTGCGCATTTCTTGTGCCCAAGAAATAACAACACAACCTGGCCCGACTGAGACACAGAGCTGCGCTAGCTTGCGACCAAAGCTGCCCGCCGGCTCTTCCCTCGAGCAAGCTTTCCATCACGGCTCTCATCTGCCTCGATCCCCGGCCTGTCTGGTGAGCTAAAACGCACCAGTGCCAATTCAACCAGTGTTCCCACACTTGCCAAACGACAATCGGTTGCTGTGTGTCGCGCCCGGATACAACAGCCAAGCCTGTCGACGCTACAAACGTGGCCGTTGCCTGACCTGCCCGCCTCTCATATACCAGCATACCCTCCCCCTACTTCCCTCCTCGAGCCTCTCTTCTCCATCCTCCCCATCTCCCAACACGATACGCAGCCGGCAGGGCTTCCGACAATTGCCAAAAATGGTGAAAAGTAAGTCTTCTCTCCTCCCGCCGCCCGCGCATCCTCCCCCCCCCCCCCCCCAAAACAACAAAACCAGCCATCACCAACTAACCACATCTCCCCTCCTCCCGCAGACCTCCCCCTCGGCCTCGGCGGCCTCGTCATGCTCGCCACCTCCATCCTCTTCCTCTTCTTCATCATCCTCGCGGGCGTGACCGACTCGACGCCCCTCAACAAGACGTACTTCCTGCGCGCCCACACCGACGGCATCACCGGCGCGCGCGCCTACTCGCAATGGACCTACTTCTACATCTGCGGCGACAACAACCAGGACTGCACGAGCGCCAAGGCCGGCCTCCCCCTGGGCTGGGCCTGGGCCGCCAACGCCCGCAACGTCCCCGACGACCTGGGCGGTAGCTACGGCGGCGGCACCACCTCGTACCACTACTTCTACATGTGGCGCTTCAGCTGGGTGTTTATCCTGATTGCCCTCTTCTTCGAGGTGCTCGCCTTCTTCTCGGGCTTCCTCGCCTGCTGCGGCCGCCTCGGCGCCGCCATCGCCTTCATCGTCACCGGCGTCGCGCTGCTCTTCCACGCCGTCGCCACGAGCCTGTTCACCGCGACCTTTGTCGGCGCCCGCAACGCCTTCAACGACGCCGGCCGCAGCGCCGACCTGGGCGCCTACGGCTTCGGCTGGATCTGGGGCTCGTTTGTCGCTGCGCTCATCGCCCTCGTGCTGTTTGGCCTGGGTATCCGCGGGGACAAGTCTGGCGGTGGTGCCGGCGGCGGCGGCCTCTTCCGCCGCAAGAGGAGCACCCGCTCGTACGAGGGTCGTCGTGTCAAGGATGAGTATTCGTGAGGAAGGCGCTGGATAGTGAAAAGAAAAAAGAGACTATATAGTTTTGCGTTGCCGTCTGCGGTTGTTGATGCTGGGTCGTGAGTGGCTTGGTTTCTGCCGCGTGTTGCAAGTCGAATCCACGCTCCTTTCATATTTCCGGCGTTGCGTATCTTGGGATAAAGATGCTTTGGCATTTATTGTTTGTTTCTTATTTATTTATTCATTTTTTTTTCTTTTTTGGAGACAACATCGACGCTCATTTCAACGATACCAACGGCCGCGTATACGAAACGGAGGCGGGAGGCGTCCGTGGCTACGGACACGCACGCAGCGCCCTGGTGTACATAATAGCATACATACTCACTCGTTTAGCAAAGGAGATGGATACCCATGCGGTTGGGGTGTTGTGGAATTGGTAATAAATAATTTTGATTTGAATGCCATGACGGGAGATGCTATTTGCGCACGGCGAACGTCTACGTGAGATGTGTAAACTTACTCTTGCCATGCCGAATTCAGTAGAAAGCGTACCAAGCGCAGCACGCCTGAGGCACAACTTCACAAAGATGACGGGACCAACATGTGAAGCAGTCCATGATTGTTCATCATTCACTCTATGTACATGGCCTCCCCACCCTTTTTTTTCCCGCGATGCAAACTCACCCCCGCCAACCTGAAATCAAAAAACCAACCCACCCGCGTTGCCCGTGTATCATGCAGCGTCTACTCTTACCCCATGCGTATACAGTCCCTAGATAAAACCTATAATAAACAGCAGACAAACCAAAATAAAAAAAAAGAAAAGAGGAACAAGAGAAAAAAGCCAACGGCCCCAGACACAAACTCTTCACAAAGCAGCAAACACACCTGGCTGGTATTCGCCAGTCCACTGGAAGCGCTCCCCATGCACAGCCGAAACGAGATACCAGCTCTGTGTCGGTGGGCGACAACGTCGGGTATTATGCCTCACCCTTTTCATTTTCAGCAACAAGTATTCGGGCAGACTTTGCCAGGGGGATGCGAGCCCCCCACCCCGCAAAGCAAAAGGGGGGGGGGGGGGAATGTGCGACTGCGATCATAAGAGGTTTTTTTCTTTTTCACGCTTGGGCTCAAGGCTTCCTGTTCAACGGCGGACTGCTGCTGGGACTCACGGAATCCAGGGGCACTGCATGCAGCGCAGGACGAGAACCGTCGCCGGACTTGTCCTTGCCGCCTTCAAGGACGCCCTTGACCCATGCTGCGACGTCGGCGTCTTCGGTGTCGCCCCCGCCGAGCTGGAGGTTGCCCACGGCTTCCGCTGCCTTTTCAGCTTCCTCACCTTCCTCGACCTCTTCCGTGATCGTCTTGGGCTTGGAGAAGGGCTGCAGCCAGGGGTGGTTGAGTAGCATGGCGTACGTGGCGCGCATTTTTGGCATCTTGTGCAGGCAGCTGGCCACAAAGTTTTGTGCAGTTTCCGAGTATCCTTCTTTGGGAAGATCGGGCGGGTCACCTTCTACAATGGCCTAGATGCGCGCGTTAGTTGTCGTGTTGTGTTTTCACCGTCATAAGCTTTTTTTTTTTGCCGCCCGTGGGGGGAGGCGGATACTCACGTTCAACTGACTGAAGATGGTGGACGACACTTCAGGGGGGTATGGATATCGCCCCATTGCGCATTCAATAATGGTCAGGCCCAAACTCCAGATATCACTTTGCACGCTATACGTTCCGTCAGAGCTGCCGGTTGGGGCCATTGCTCCGCCAGAGATTCGTTCGGGGGCCATGTAGCTCTGACAACCAATGTTCGTCTTGGCTATGCTGGCAACCAGGTTACCGCTGACGCCAAAGTCGCAAATCTTGACCTGCCCTCTGGTGTTGACCAGAATATTCGTAGGCTTGACATCGCGGTGGATGATGTTGTGCTCGTCCTTGAGGGACTTGAGCCCCATGACGGTGGAATAGGTGATTTTGCGCAGCACGTTTTCGGGGATGCCGCCGGCGTACAGTTTGTCGATGGACCCCCCGTCCATGTACTCGATACAGATGTAGACTGCTCCCTCCTGGAAAAACGCACCGTAAAAATCGATAATGTACGGAGAAACGCACTCGTGTAAAATCACCAGCTCCTTCAGGATGGTAGAGAACTTGGCGTCGTCAAGCTCCAGTCGAATCTCCTTCATTGCCATCAGCTTACCGGTCGTGCTGTCACTGCCATTACCGCTGTCTGGAGACGAGGCCTCGCCGGCGGTTGCGGCTGCCTTTGTCTCCTGAGTGTCCACAACCGTATCTGAAAGCGAGTGTGGTAGCCGCACGCCCGATAGGCCATGTCCAAATCGTGGAGCTGACGGTTTGGCATGCTTGACTTTGTAGACGGTGCCGTAGTTGCCCTTGCCCAACTCGTCGAGTATTTGCACCTCGTCGAGAGAAATGGTGAATGTTTGCCCGCTGGCAAAATTGACGCCAGTTTTGGTAATGGTGGCGGCTCCGTCAAACGTGATCCAGCCCTTCTCAGCATCAATGTATTTCTTAAAGTCGTCCAGTTTCGACCCGAGACCGGATCCGTTGGGCTTTTGTTGGCCGCCTGGCGCACCGACCTCCATGTCAGCAAGTTTGGGAGCACCGGCCCTCCTGAGGCCGGAGGGGGGCTGCGTCGAGGTCCCGGCGCCCATATCGGACAGCTTCATGCCGAATCTTCTCTGGCTCAGGGACGGTTTCGGCACCACGGGATCCGAATTCGGATGCGGCACAGGGCTTGGCCGGTGCATTGCAGCTGCTGGCATTGCCAAGGCAAACCCGTTTCGACCGGGGCCTGGGAAGGAGGGCGACGGCGAGTTTGGGGAACTGGCTATGGGCGACCTGCCCATGCGTGATTGATGAAGAGCCCGTGCTCTCGCCATGACATCGTTGTTCATGACGCCACCTGCGCCAGTAGCAAGAGTCGGCGGGGTGTTTGACGGGTTTCGCGCTCTCCCCAACAATCCCATGGATGTTGAATTCGAGTTCATGTTCCGCGGGTCGGATACGGACCGCAGCGACGGCATTCGCTTGGGCTTGTCCGCGGCACATGGTTCTTCAGGCACCGACTCGTTGGCACAGCCGGGTTCAGAAGCTGCATCACCATCACATGCAGGAGATGTCGACGACTCTACGTCTTTGGATGGGTCCATGTCGCCCGGCGTCACCGGGATCGAATCGGAGCCGCTCATCGCCGCAGCGGAAGTGGACGAAGCAATGAAGCAACGGTCCTGGGCGGATGGCGCAGCCGCTTCCGCAAAAGAGCTTCGGTGTACACCATGCAATTTTCTCGGGCATACGTCGTCGCGCTGTAGGAGAGATGGCAGATCTACTCGATCCGTCGTGAAGTCCGGGATGGTGATATTGAATTGTGAGCGGGGGGAAGAGAGAGACGGGATTGTCGCGGGGGAGGTTTTGGAATTGAATCAGTGCATAATCTGCACTTTGGTACGGAGTGACTACCCTAGGCAGTGTTGAGTAGCGGGGCGTAATGTGGGCTCAAGCTAACAATTGGCGGAGCAGGACATCAAAGTAAAAAAAAAAAAAAGCCATAGACTAGATAGAAACCGGATTGTAACAAGGAATTGACGGTTGCAAGCTGGGAAAAGGTCTTGTAAAAAAAAAATTTGGGTGGTCGAATACTAACAGTACTCGGTAGTTTGGGTTTGCAAATGTCGACTGGCTGATTGGAGACAAACTTCAACGACGACTGGGGAACCGAGGCCGGCAATAGTCTGGTTATGTGGTTCAAATGTTCCATGTCGCGAAAACACGGCCCCTATTGCCCAACAAATCACTTGCCACAACGCTCTGGCAAAAAGGGCCCCCATGCATGCCTGTTCTCAACAAGGCACTACAAGCAACGACAACGACAACGACAACGACATCAACAACCAGACAAGAAAGAAAAAACTCTTTTCTGGTGGAACTTTATGCCTGATGCCTCCAAGTATAGACGTCTTGGGCAGGCAATTTTGTGACAACTCCGTCCCAGTGGCTTTGCGGCGCTCATGGCTCAGGGCCTCACCGACGTCGACAGTGGGCCACAGTGGGGCGCTGCCGCAACCGGGACGCCAGCGTCAACCAGACGCCTCACCTGTGCAACTTCACATGTTCCACCAGCATGCCAGAGCTGGAAGTGAGGCTGCGAAAAGGCACGGCATCCAATCAAATATTTTCCGTGCCCTCTTGAACTAGCAAAAAGGCGTCGAGACAAGACAACAAGCCGCGTCATGCTCGTCGTTGTTTCAATAGCTGGCGTTGCTAAGTGACTCACCGTGTCTGTTGGACGCCGACATGTTGGTCCTGACTTCAATCATGGCTGTGCTTTGGGTGGGAAAAAAAATGTCATCGTCTCGACGGTGGCCAGGATTCTCGGCATTGCTTCCCAACGGACATGGATGGCCGGAATTTTTTTCTTTCTTATCCTCTTTTTTTCTTTCTTTTCCTTCTTCCAGGTGAGCAAACTACTGTCAAGCCATGCATCACCCCTTCAACCAGTCAAGATATGGGGTGGCTTTACGTTGACGCGGTTGCCCAAGGCTCTTTCTGGACGCCGAGGCGACAGTCTGGTCCTTTGAGATGAGAGAACGGAAACGCAGGGCCGCGCATTCGCCTATACACCGTGATGAAGGCTTTGGGCCATTGCTTTGTCCTCCGCGGAATTGTCCGTTCCTAGCTGAACAATGGCTTTCTCGTCTTCCAACACGGCGCAAGGGGCTGGCATGTACCCCATCGGGCAGAATGTCTCTGAAGCCGTTGTGATGCCACCAGATCGCATTGAACCCAAAGCCCAATGGCAGCGAGTAAAACGAATCGACGTCCCGTCCATCTGCTCCGTACTAGGCGACAACCAAAGTCGAGATAAGGTTGTAGGCAAGCTTGCTCACCGAGGTCGTCGTGGCGTGGGGACGCATGACGCATCGATGATGTCTCGGCCTGTGTGTGTAATGTTAGTCCATGCGGCCAGATTTCTACTCATGTCACCACCAAACGCAAAAGCGTAAGCGAGCTGCTCGGCAGAAAGTTC
This sequence comes from Metarhizium brunneum, assembly GCF_013426205.1. NCBI lineage: Eukaryota > Fungi > Ascomycota > Sordariomycetes > Hypocreales > Clavicipitaceae > Metarhizium > Metarhizium brunneum. Next base: position 2,718,898 of record NC_089424.1, on the reverse strand, counting down.
GTTACGGCTCACACAAACAGGGAGTGTTCGTCTTGGTACGTCGGCCAAGATATCTCACCTACCCGTGTGAGAATCTATTGCAGAATCTTGCAACTGTCCATGGTTCGACAGTTCCAACCGAAGACGGCATGATGCATGATCTGATCTGCGGAGTTTTCCATGTTCAAGAGATGGCGGCATGGTAAGTTAGTACGGGTGCGCATGCTTCAAGCAGGATTCTGGGATAGATGGAAATGGCCCAAGGTTTACATGCAACATCGGTTGCTTGGTAGCATCGCGTATCGAAGACACGGCAGTCCAGCCGTCGCTTGTCACATTGAAGGACTGTCGAGGGTCGGCGAGAACTACCCACGTCAGCTAGTTTACTTGACAGACGGCGACATGTTCCGTCTACACAACTCTAGCATATCGAGAGCAATTTGCATGTCCCGGAGCTCATCCTATATGAACCAGCTGCATGGCTGTTTTCAGCAACCCACCAGATCGGGGTTTGATAGTGGCGTAAGCATCGCCAAGTACCTTGGCAACCAAGATATATTCCTCTTTCCCTTGCACATATGTATCATGGTCTCCATCTGTCGTGTCCCCTGTTTTGGCCAGCAGCTAGATGTCAAGATAAGAGGTTGATACAAAATTGTGTGCTGCTGTGATACAAGCGAAGGCGTCATCAGCCGCTCGTGTAAGTCTGTGAGAAGGACAGGACTAGGTAGTACAGTCTGTCTGACTCGACGTCGCTATACAGGCGCAGGGCGGCATCTCAGGATATGAAACCTGTCTCCTGTCGTTGTCCAGCAATGCATGTGATATCTCTCAGGGTAACACCATTATGTGCCAAGCCGTGGAGGTTCATGGACAGCACATAGCGCCGTGGTGCGGGGAGGTTCGAACGCAACCAATGTCTGCAAGAACATCAAGGCGAACCCACGGCATACTGAGAAGAGAAGAAACTTGGCAAAGATCCACATGATATGTGATGCGACGGGTTTGGAGAGAAATGAGGAGGCATGTCGCGTGTCCAATTTCTTCCGATGTGCAAAGAATCTGGGGGTCCTAGCGAGCGAGAGGCCGGCGTGATGCGCCATATCTGAGAGTCGCAAAATCTACCTTGAGTGGCTTGATGTCTTTAATCCTGTCCATGCAACTAGATCTGCTTTGCGCTTATCAATCAGACCACTGAGGAGCCGGAGGCCGCTGAGCTTCACCGCTTCCTACTGGTTTACACAGATTCCATTTTGTTGCCTATGGTCTAGCGCATGTACACACTTGAGGCTAGAAACAATTCGGCAGGTTACTGAATGCGTCACGAGTAGCCACGAGTGGTGCTTGTCGTGCTTGTCGTGCTTGTCCCGAGAGGCGAGAGCCGCCATCTGAACATGTACGTGCGATCAACGACCGGATGTTGATGCATTTCTTCCTCTGCAGATTGGATTTGCTAGCCTTGCAAACCCCGCGTTTCGAACACTCGGCAAAGTCTGCATCAAGGCCATCGCATTGGGGGCAAACAATCTGGGGTTGAACGCGGCCATGACAGAACCAGAGTCTAACCCAGCGGCCATCCATCTCCAGCCCATACCATGTTCGGATCGCCCCTCCGGTTCGAGGTGTTGATAGGAATTTTCCATTTGGCTTGCCGTGTCGTCCGTCTGTGGCTTTATCTCGGAGCGCCCTGCCGCTGCATATCGGCCACGCGCTACAGAGAAGTTGGCACGGCTCGTAATTTTTGTCGCAGCGGCGCTTTGATTTGGCCAATTTACTCCTTTGAGAAATGATGCCCAAGTCGACAAGATTCATATGGCACGGCGTCCACGGTACTATTCATTTGCGTCTACCGGCAGGAAACATGGTGCGTTCAAGGTGATGGCCCTCGTCGAATCCTGCCCTGTGCGAGCCGGCGTGCCCTGCAGTCAGAATCAATTGGCATTGGAAGCCCATCCGGAATCATCTCTAGGACGCATCCTGCCAACCACGCACCATCCAGCCTTGCAATTGCGTGAACGCAGCCGGCTCAAGGCAAGCATCGCCAGTTCTCTCGCGAAGCCAGGCGCCATACGCAATAACTGACGCCTCGGCGGCAGATTGAGGCGTCGGTGGAGAGAACCGGCGGCCTCCTCTCGCACCACACGTGGTCGACCTCTGCACATCCACAGGATCGACGGACTCCCAAACAAGACGCCAGGTTGCGCCACCGCAAGCTCAAAGATGTGGGAACGGGCGAGATAGCAAGGCCCCCCCGGTCGCGCGACAGGGAAAGTCGATGCGATGGGGCCGATGTGGCTGGGAGTTTGGGAGTTGCATCACCGGGCATTTGTCCCGGTTGCGCCTGGTTGAAATTGTACATATTCCAGGTTGACGACGAGACTTCAAACGTCGGTCCAGAGTTGAGTTTCGGTTATGGCGTTCGCGAGGGGATCGAGCCATGGAATGAACTTTGGCCGCGATGCCACCACACTAGTAGCTAGGAGGGAAGTTTATTCTGAATTGAGTGTGGGGGAGCCCGACCACACGTCAGATTGATCTGGCTGCTTGAACTCGTGTGAGACCTGACCTCTCACGGCTGGGCTGGGCCGTCTCACACCTGTCCCGAATCGCCAAATGATATTGATGCGTTGAATGGCGTGACCGGCGGTGGATACAGAAGAAGAGCGAAATGCTGCAAAACGCTGCAAGATTGGGCAGAAAGACATCATTTATCAGCGAGAGGCAGGCAATTGGCCGTCATGGTGAGCCAAGCGGCTAGCTGGGAAATTTGTTGCTTTATTCTTCTTCTTTTCGTTATGAATGGAACGCGCAGCGTTAAGTGCACTGCACCAGATGTTCAATGCTGTTGTCAATTCAGAGTGTGCCATCAATCATTGATGTCAAGTGTCAGTACATGTACCCTCGGTGCTCGTACCTGGTACTTAAGTAGGCAGCGTCTGGTGTACTCAGTACTGTCTGCTGAGCTGGTACGGAGTACCGTCCAGCGCATCGAGCGCATCGAGCCGCTGTCAATGAAACTTCAATGTTGACGCCTCCCGGACAAAGGCGCCGTGGGGGCGTGTTCGGTCCATGTATCTGGTTCGCTGTTGCCTATCGGCGCATCGCCTTGCTCTTTGCTCTTGCTCTTGCTACCAGCACACCCAGCCAGGCCAGCCCACTTACTAGACCAGACGGCTAAGCCATTCCTGGCTCCCCATTTTTCTTTTTCTGTTCTTAACGCCTCCCGTGCCCCATCGGCTTCAGATACTAGCAATGCTATGAAACCAAGCTGCGGCATCCTTCCAAGCTGCCAAAGCATTTCCTTTTTCTTTCATTGCCTCTCCTCCAACATTCTGCCATGATCTTCCCTCTTGGCAGTTCCATGCCGTAACAAGGGCTGCATACTCCGTACATTGCTATTCCGCCTCGGCCGCAGACAGACATTCTGCCACATCGTCCCCATCGGGGCCCTTCGAATCATTGGCCCACTCAACGCTCATCTCGTTCAACAACCGTGCCTGCCGTGATACTGCATTTCTTGGCGTTTGCGCGCCAGTGCAACCCAATCCTGCAGCCTACCCACGCACAGAGACACCTCTTGACGCTGTCCTTTTCTTGCCTTGGTAGGCAATACGGAGTACCGCTCCTGCTTGCCGCTCGACCCTGATTGCTTTAAGGTTATTCCATCGACACTCGTCGTGTTCGTACGCCGTTGCCACCGTGCCACCGATAGAAGCCCTAGTGGCTCTCGCCTGGCGATAAAAGGCATCCTGGTACCCGCGCGGCCTATACACCCCTCTGCTTCATCCTTCTCGACGGACCTGAGTCAAGGGCCGATATTTTCCTTCACTTCGTGATCAACCTCTCGCTCGAAATTTACACATCCATCAGATCCGCCGTCAGGGGAGCTTGATGGATCTCGCCAGGGTCCTCCCGAAGCCGACGTCCTTTCGACTAGCCCAGCTGGCTCAAGATGCATACGACCTGCCGTTGAAGGCTTTCAACCAAAATGGCAGCCCAGAGCCGCATCCGTCTCTTGCCTACCTTTGTCTTCTTGTTTTCGAGGCTGTCCTAGAAGTCGTCTGCGTCAGCTTGCCGGGCTACATTATCGCTCGGCTGGGCCATTTCGATGCTGACAAGCAAAAATTCTTGGCGAACTTGAATGTTATGCTGTTCACGCCATGTCTCAGTGCGTATCCAAACTGCATTAGCCCTCTCACGACATGAATCTAACAACCCACTACTCTAATAGTTTTCACGAAGCTTGCGTCGCAGTTAAACGCTGAAAAACTATCCGAGCTCGCCATCATTCCCGCCATCTTTGTTGTCCAGACCGCCGTGTCATGGATTGTTTCCGCTCTTGTCGTCAGGGTCTTCCGATTCAATAAGCGGGCTTCCAACTTTGTCACTGCCATGGGTGTCTTTGGAAACTCGAATTCACTTCCTATCTCGCTTGTCATGTCACTTTCACAGACGATCAAGGGTCTCCACTGGGACAGAATACCGGGTGACAATGACGATGAGGTTGCTGCCCGAGGCATCTTGTATCTCTTGATTTTCCAGCAACTCGGCCAGTTGGTGCGCTGGAGCTGGGGATACCACGTTCTGCTGGCTCCCAAGAACAAGTATGCAGAGTACCAAGACGAAATTTCTGAGGCTGGTCAGCAACGGTATCGCGACGAGCCTGTGGAGAACGAAAATGGCCATCTTTCTGACAACCTCGACGGTGATACGATAGAGGAGGATGAGACACAAAGTGTTGACTCCCATGACTACATTCCCGCGGGTCGAACTCCGACTGCTGGTGCGTCGCATGCGTCTGGGACGGAGTCTAGTGATGACGAGGAACTGCTGTCGCCCAAGAAGGCCAAGGCAGGCTATTCAACTTTCCCCAATGGACAGAATGTGGCTGTCAACGGCAACGACAACACCATGTTTGCGTTTCCTCATATTCGAAGTCATGCCGCTAAAGGAAACTGCCTATGGACTAGTGTCAAAGCCTCCATCGGCAGTATTATGCTGCGAGCGTACAATGCCATGCCTCGTCCCTTGCGAGTTACTGCGTCGTTCTTGAAGCAAGTCGGTGTCAAAACGGCGGTTTTCGTTTGGGAATTCATGAACCCTCCTTTGTGGGCCATGCTTTGTGCTGTTCTTGTTGCCTCTATTCCGTCGCTTCAGAAACTGTTCTTCGAAGAAGGCACTTTTATCAATAACAGTGTCACTAATGCCGTCGTATCAAGCGGGGGAGTTGCTGTGCCATTAATTTTAGTCGTCTTGGGCGCGAATCTGGCGCGAAACACCACAGCTTGCGAAGACAGCCACGACCCTGAGGAGGAGCAGATTGGAACCAAGTTGCTTGTTGCATCGCTTTTGAGTCGCATGGTCCTTCCTACCGCCATCATGGCCCCGATCCTAGCCATCACTGCCAAATATCTTAACGTCAGCATCTTGGACGATCCAATCTTCATCATAGTCTGTTTTCTTCTCACGGGTGCGCCAAGCGCTCTGCAGCTGGCTCAAATTTGCCAAATCAACATGGTTTTCGAAAAGACCATGGGCCGTATCCTGTTCCAGAGCTATGTCATTTGGTGAGTTGCGTTGGAGCTCAAACTTCCATGGTACCGAAGCTAATCATACTGTAGGATTCTTCCGTCTACCTTGGTTCTCGTTATGATGGCGCTCGAAGTCGTGGAGTGGGCGAAGTAGTTTAAGCCGTGCATACACTCTGTTTGGCATCATTTCCACCTTTTTCCTTTGCTTTTTCCCTTCCCTTCCTTTCCTTTGCTTTCCTTTCTCGACGGGTCGGCATTGTTTCTGCCGATTCGTACCTTGACATTTGGTACGTTGCATTGGTTGGGTAAATTCTAGGCTTGGGCAGGAGCTTGAATCAATGCCCATAATCATGGGTATTGATACATTGTTAGCATGGCATCTCATACTCTTCACAGAGCACATGGTAGATGCAAGCATCGGCGTTTTGTATTTGACACTGGGTAGCGCAGGAAAAGAACCTGGTTGTATGATATAGTGAACAGCCATGACCAAAATTGAGAGGAGGAACGGTTCTTGTGCCCTAGTTCGCTGATTATATATACTGCTGTAAGGGCCACCTAGTAATCGGCCATGTGCGAAAATCCCGAGGTAAAAAAAAAAAGGTCAACCGAAGCGGCAAAGTTGGCAACAAGAAGAAAACGGCGACAGGGTCCAGTAGTGCAGCAAGAGTAGTAGTAGTAATAGTAGGCAAATCTGTGAAATCAAGTCGCAAGTAGTGCAGTTAGGCCCCGTTGACCAAAGACGCATCTGATACCAAAGCCCAGTCCCGGACCGTACCCTTCCAGTCACTGATTCTGACGTCCTTGATATCAACAATGATGACCCGTACCTCCTCCCCGGCCACAAAGTGACTTCCACGGTCATCGGCACCAGTGTTGCTGTCCTGCCGGAAAATGCTCTCACCTTCCTCAAAGGTATTGTTGGCGAGATGCTGTTCCGTAAAATACTTCTCCTCGTCTGAGCCGGACGGGGCCAGGCGGGCGGCTCCTCCTATGGTAGCGCTGATGCTGGACATGGCCGAGGAGTTGAGGTTGAGGAGAAGGGAGGCGAGGCTGGAGCGGTGTTCGGGGCCTGGAGAACCGCCAGACATGCGGCGGCCCTGGGTAGGTGGCCGGTGGGAAACCCCTGGTTTTGGAGTGAGTTGGGTGGGCGATGATGGTCCCGGGGGAGGGGGAGGGGGAGGGGGAGGGGCGACTCACAGTCATGGACGAGGAGAGAGACGCTGGGGTTGGCGATGATGTTGGTCGTCTTGCGCGAGGCTGGGTTGGTGGTCATGATGATGACGGGCACGGAGGAGTACGGCGACGAGGGGAGGTATGTGTAGTTCATGAGCGAGACATGAGGCACGTTATCTGTGCATGTTGCCAGATGGAGCTTTGGTGGTGAAGAGGGTGTTAGTCGTGGTTGTCACGGAAGCATGAAGATCGGGCTCAGATTGGCGGGGTTAGACGGGCACTCACGAAACGAGCATTTTCCAGGCATTGCACTACTTCTGGGGGTAGCGAGTTGGTGGTTTGCTTGTGAGTGTCGCCTTCGGAGGCTTCGTAGTTGAGTGGAATTTTGTCCATGGTTGTCGGAGCGTGAAGGCTTGGGGAGGACGAGGGCGGTATGTTGGTATACAGTCAGCTCGTGCGGCGTGGTCAGATGCGCGAGGTCATCCGACTTGCTTCGTGCGTCTGCCGGCTGGGCGTTGAGCTGCAAAACGTCTGGTGGGGCAGCTGAACCGGTCTGGGAAGTAGCAGCTCTACTGACAGGCCTGCTTAGTAACGAGAAGACATCGATGGAGTCAAGCTGCTCCCGGAGAGAACCCCAGATTTTCTACAGCCCCGGCAGGTGGGCACCTGAGCCGCAGGACGGACTTGGACTGACGTCGGCCTGCTGGCTGCTGGCTGCTTGTTGCTTGGTTTGCCGGCTACATTCGGCTCCCCACGGTCGGATGTGTGTCTTTGCCAGAGCTGGCAAGCCCGTTGAGCCGAACATAACTGGGCGAAACGTCCATTGCCCGCGAGTCTCTCCATCTCCCTCGAAAAATTATTCATGGTCGCTCTTGGTTCTGAGGATATCCTGCGCGCCCAATTCTCGAGACAGTCCTCGGCACCACTGCAGCCATGCGTTCCATCAGAGCCAATCGCCTCCCATTGAGGCCCCTGCCTCGCTACACGTCCACGGCGTCTTCGTGCGCCCCCAAGACGACCGCCCTCAGCTCGGTGCTCATTGCCAACCGCGGAGAGATTGCCATTCGGATAAACCGCACCGCGGAGCGGATGGGCATCCGCGCCACCACCGTCTATACGGACGTCGATGCGGGTTCGTGGCATGCCTCGACCGGATACCAGTCCCTGGGGCTTGGCCCAGCCAGCGGCTACCTCGACGGAGACAAGATCATTGCGTTGGCCAAGAAGCACGGGATCCAGGCGCTGCATCCCGGATATGGTTTCCTGTCGGAGAATTCTCAGTTCGCCGAGAAGTGTGAACGGGAAGGCATTGTCTTTGTCGGGCCGCCCGCGACGGCCATGGCTGACATGGGCAACAAGGCAAGGAGCAAGGAGATCATGACGGCTGCCAACGTGCCCTGCGTTCCCGGCTACCACGGCCCGGAGCAGGGAGAGCAGGAGCTGCTTCAGTATGCCAAGGACATCACGTTCCCCGTCTTGTTGAAGAGTGTGCGTGGCGGCGGTGGCAAGGGCATGCGAATTGTCATGACAGAGGACGAGTTCATGACCCAGCTGAAGAGCGCCCGTGCTGAGGCTCGCGCCTCGTTTGGCGAAGGCGGCGAGGTGATGCTGGTCGAGAAGTACATCGTGCGGCCGCGCCACGTGGAGGTCCAGGTGTTCGCCGACAAGCACGGCAACACGGCAGCCCTCGGCGAGCGAGACTGCAGTGTTCAGCGACGACACCAAAAGGTCCTTGAGGAGTCTCCCGCCCCTGATCTGGACGAGGCTACGAGACAGGACCTGTGGGACAAGGCTCGCAAGGCCGCTTCCGCCGTGGGCTACGTGGGCGCCGGCACGGTCGAGTTCATCCTCGACAAGGACAGCGGCAAGTTCTACTTCATGGAGATGAACACCAGGTTGCAGGTCGAGCACCCCGTCACCGAAATGGTCACGGGCCTGGACCTTGTGGAGTGGCAGTTCCGCATCGCCGCCGGCGAGGAGCTGCCTCTGAAGCAGGCCCAGGTGGAGGAGCAGATGAAGAAGCTCGGCGCGGCCATCGAAGCCCGCATCTACGCCGAGAACCCCGAGAAGGGGTTCATGCCCGACTCCGGCAAGCTCGTCCACGCCGTGCTTCCCGAGTCCGTCCAGGCCGACCCGGACGTCCGGCTAGACTGGGGCTTCGGCTCCGGCAGCACCGTGTCAGAGGCCTACGACGGCATGATTGCCAAGCTGATTGTGCGCGGGGAGAACCGCGAGCAGGCCATTGCCAAGCTGGCGGCCGCTCTGCGCGCCTTTGAAATCGTCGGCGTCAGCACCAACGTCGAGTTCCTCAAGCGCCTGTGCTACTCGCCCGCCTTCATCGAGGGCGATGTCGAGACCGGCTTCATCGACAAGTGGCGCGACGAGCTCTTCAAGCCCAGGCACATCGGCGACGAGCTCTTTGCCCAGGCCGCCTTGGGCGTCCTGAGTCTGCAGCTGAACGGCGCCGAGCCCCACGGCCAGACCCTCGGCTTCGGCGATGCCAGCGCATCCAGCGAGCGCAAGCTGGCTTTCAAGGTCCTCGACGGGTACAGCGAGAAGGAGGGCGAGATTGTCGAGGCGGCCGTCACCCAGACCGGGCACAACCTGTACAATGTCACCGTCTCGCGAAAGGGACAAGAGGCCCCCGCCGTCTTTAACAACGTTGCCTCCGAGCATACTCCAGAGGGCGCCGTCATGAAGCTGCAGACTTATTTCCCTGCCGAGAGAATACTGTCCTCTGTTGTCCCGCAGACGCAGGACAACGACACCAAAATTACCGTGTTCCAGCATGGTGTCAAGACTGATCTTTCTTTGTTGCCGCCTTCGTGGTATGAGAAGGCGCTGGGGCTGAAGGAAATTGCCGCCTCGGTGGTTGCTCCGATGCCCTGCAAAATTTTGAAGAATGAAGTCGTCGAGGGTCAAGAGGTCAAGAAGGGAACACCTCTTGTAGTGTGAGTCCACCGCGCACCATCTCTTATTTCTACGTTCAAGTTTTCACTAATTTCTTTTTTTTTTTCACAGTATTGAGTCAATGAAGATGGAGACGGTGATCCGATCGCCGCAGGACGGCGTAGTCAAGAAGCTAGCCCATAAAGAGGGTGTAAGTTATTCCCCATCAAGATTCCAAGACACGGCAGGCTAAGTTTTTGTTTTTTCCAATAGGATATTTGCAAAGCAGGCACAATTTTGGTATTATTTGAGGAGGATCCAGCCAAGGGGGAAGCATAGGCAAAATTTCACAAGAGGCGTTTCAGGACACGAATCAAGATGCTGGGCGGCAATGTATTGAGTATATATATAAACGATGACACATGCTAGATGATGATGGCCGTTCTGATGCATTGTACACAAATTTCTGTAGCTGTTTCTCCCTGGAAAGCGCTGTGGTTGTTGCGTCGAGTTGTCTGCTGGGTGACTACCTCGTCCTCATCCTCTTGTAGTCGTCGGGAAGATGCCTGCTCAACTTGCTCTTCCTCGCTGCCTTTCTAATCCGAACCCACCACTCCTCAAGGCGTTTCACGTATCTCGGATCAGACGGGGGTATGTATTCCGTAAATCGTTTGATGAGATTCTGCGTCTTTGTTAGCCCCCCCTGCAGCTGCACATACACAAAGAATGAAAGATGAAAGGGAGGAGGATGAAGGGGGTGCACCAACCTCCTTGGTGGCCAACGTGATGAAGCCCAGGACAAAGGCAACCCATGCCAGAGTTCCCTTTGTGCCGAGAAACTGGTTCCCGCCTCTGAATTCCACGGTCCCCGTACACCGCCCCGTCTTGGGGTGCGGGAAGATGTTCTGGAAGTTCCATAGGACGTATCGGTTGCCCTGCATGTACATGTAGATGTCGGTCTCGCTCCGCAATGCCTTGATCTCGGAGGCGACCTGTTTGAGGCTCGAGGTAGACTTGCCCCAGGCCAGCGTCTCGCACACGCCCGATCCGGAGCTCTGGCTGTTCAGCTTGCAGTACTGGTTCTCGCGCCGAGCCGGGGGAAGCATGGACCACATGAAGTCCTCGTAGGCGATTGTCGCAAAGGCGATCTGCTTGAGGGTGCGCAGCTTAAACTTGTTCTTGCGGCTGACGGGCGTGACGTGGACGTGGCCGCCGCAGGACTGGTCCTTTTGCGGGTTGAAGTGCACGCGCATGGCTTCCCAGAAGTCGCTGAGGATACGGGTGAGGTGAAGGGTCGTGTCGAGACGGGGCGACACGACTTCCATGCAGACTACTTGGAGAGTCAGTATATTGTATGGGGGAGTCAGCGTTTGGGTGTGCGTCGAGACGAACCGTATGGGCGAGGACGTTTGAGTGATCCATCGCGGGTGACGAACCATTTGCCGCCGTAGTACTCGGGATGCTTGCTGTATCTCGAACAGTCATCGTGGACGGCTTCGATGCCTCGATTTTGTAGTTTCTGGGCCAGCTGTCGGTACCAGTCGACGTTTGTGAAGCTTTCGCCGCCGCCGTAGGGCTTTCCTATGGATTCAATCTCGACGCCGAAGTTGTAGTGTCTCATGGCGACTGATAGACGTGACGCAGGTGGCAATGGATAGGGTACGTTCCGGTGCAGGAGTAGAGTGAGTTTGACACTGTTGGAAGATGCGGACTTGGAATTATATAGAGAACATGCACATTTGAGGCCTGTTGAACAGTCGACATTGGTCACCTGAGCATGCGTATCACAGTCTCTGAATGGGACGAACTGCCCTACTCTTGTCTTCTCTGGACGAACAGTTAATACGGGACAAAGCCCACAGGCTCAAACATAGGCACGCAGTCTGGTATCTGGTAAAGGAACACACAGCAGACACAGGTAAGCCTCACACGTATTGTTTCTGAACTCGGTACCTTATACGGGCAACAGTACCCAACACAGATGGAAAAGAGGCCCAATTACAAAGCCAGAGGATGAAGGGGCAAAAAAAAAAAAAGGAAAATCGAACAAAAACCTGAACTGATGTCGTTGCTTCGTGTCACCCCAACGGAGTATTGTCCCGGTGTCGATGAAAACAAGCATCGATGTCTCAACCACCACACGAAGTTGCCCAATTGCTCGCGTCACGCGAGGCTTCCTCGTGCAGGGTTGGAGGTTATATGTGGCGTGGGCGGTAGAGGTTCGTTCGGTTGGACAAGAAACGTGTGGAACTTTGACCCGTCACAGCCTCATTATGCGAGGCACAAATTCTTTTGTCCGACGTCTTTGGATTCGCCGCCGTTGAAATATGAGCAGACGAGTCCCCCGAACGTGTGAAGCTTCGATTGGCGGTGTCCAAAGACGGTCAGCAACTCGCGGCCAAGCAGCATGTTGCTGCCCAACATATGCACAACAGATCCACCGCCATGACTCCGGTTTGCTCGACAACCCCAAGCATGGAGCAGTGCCAGGTTTAAAAGTGACCTGCTATTGAGCAGAATGAGGCACTTTTCTCTCCCTCCTCAGCTTCTGGCCAGTGGATTTCCCCTCTTTCGCTCCGTCGCTTGCCCGCCGCCTGACCACTTTTTTGCTGCATTGGAGGGAGGAGGAGTACTTGATCGAAACGAAGCAAGCCAGCCATGGGCGAAGCAGAGGCAGCTCACGCGCCGTCGGGTGACCCTCGACATGCCAAGTATTATTTTGCTTACGGCAGCAACCTACACATGAAGCAGATGCAGCGCAGATGTCCCAAGAGCAAGTACGTCGGCTTTGGGCGGCTACCCAACTTCCGATGGCAAATCAACGAGCGCGGGTATGCCAACGTCGTATACGCAGAGGGGCACTGGGTCGATGGTCTGGTGTACGAGATTGAGGAGACGGATGAGGAGAAGCTCGACATCAGCGAGGGCGTCTCCAAGGGCGCCTATGAGAAGCAGCATATGCAGGTCAGGGTCAAGCTGGCCTGCTGCTCGCTGTATCGCCGCTCTGTTCCCTGGATTGTGTCCCGCGGCGGGCCATGTCGCGTTCGCAAGAGTGCCAAGCACAGCCATCGGAAGACGACCGCCACCATTGATAGAGAGACCGACAATGTGCTGGTGTATATAAGCCTGGTGCACGTGGTCGATAGCAGCCCCAAAGAGGAGTACATCGATCGCATCAACCGTGGGCTCAAGGACGCAGCGTCTCTCGGCATGGATGATGACTATATTCGCAACTGCATTCGGCCCTTTGTACCAGAATCAGGTGGCTCAAGCCAGGAAACACCCACGCCTACGAGATCAAATTCGCCGCGAGCAAGTGAAGCTGGAGTATAAATGAAGACTCAAAATAACAAAACGAGTTTCCCATGTTTCCTCTTCGTACATTGTGTTTGATGGGGGTTGAGTTTCTCTCCTTCGTCAAACTCCTACACGCTCAAAAAACAAAAGAAAAAAAAAACCATTGTACATTATTAGCTGTCTCTCGTGGCGCTGTACAGCCACGTCAAAAGCGTGGCTCTGTGAGTGGCCTGGTTCTCACTGCCGTGTATGAGGACCTTTGGGCGACAGATGGCCTTGAGAGGCAACTTCCTCCCCCCCTCTACCCTCTCCACAAACAACCCAGGGGCGATGTCAAACAGGTATCGGATGTTGCGTCGACTAGGAGACTCAGGTGATGTGCCACTTAGGTCGGTTACTCGGCCACCATCGGCCAAGTCGAAACATTCATACACCTCAAGCCGTGTACTGGCCGTCTTCAACGGCCACTTCAGCCAAAACACGTTTACTGATGTGTGAAGTCTGTGGGCTAGATCGGCTGCGGGCTGGACCACGGCTTTTCGAACCGAGTTTTGGAGCTCCAGGGGCGATATCTTGGGGAATATCGGTATCAAGTATGATGACAGGTCCTTAGAAATTAGATAAATGTACGATTCTCGTCTAGATTTGAAAGACTTTTGGGTGCTCAACGCCAACAGGGTTTCGCTTCTCCATTCGCGACATTGCTCGGCATCTGTGACTCGCCAGTTAGCAAGACCAAGTAACCCCCTCCTGAAATATTGTGGTTTGTCCTACTTCGAGATTTCGCCATGGCCGATTCAATCCCCAGAAGCCATAAGAGGGTTGCATCCTCGGTAGAATCATCAAGGGGGCAATAGAATGGCTTTGAAAAGAAGGCCAGCCATAAGTAGTACATGATGGTTGCCACGACGTGGTATTCATCGCTGAGGTGTACAGAGAGACATCGTTTCGCTGGCTCACGGAGCAATGACAGAAACTTTGTCGCTTGTGCCGGCGGTGGCTTCTTGACTTGGCCCGACGACACCGCTTCCAAGGTTATTGGCAATTTGTTTTCGACCCATCGTTGAATTTTGTCGCAGAGTGCCTTGTGCGCGTCCCTCGCTTCCGACTCAGTAATGTCTTCCCTCTGTGACTGCAGGCGAAATATTTGATCACCAGCCTCTTGAAGGTTTCGGTCCTTCGACTTGACTTGAGCTTGTGCCTCGAGCAGCTGCGCCTTGGATTCTGATAATTCCCTGGTAAGCTGGTCAATTTTCTTCAAGAGTTTCTTGTTTTCTACTTCCGCAACTTCGAGTTCTATCTGCCGACAATCTAGGACTTGTTCGGTGAAGCTGCGTAAATTTCGTTCATCGGCGAGTGATCTCTCCAGGCTTTCTTGCTGGTCCTCCGTAGCTGTTGCCGTGGTGTCTTCCGCCATTGGGGCGTTCGGTTTGTGTGTCGAAGCTTTTGACGTGTCTTGGACACAATTGAGTATCAACTCGCAAATGTGATTCATTGAAGGCTCGACTAAATTCCCAATCATGACTTTAGACAACATGACCGACTAGACGGTAAGCGCGTATGTGTAATGGCATCGTTCTGCACAGCATGCGTCACTCCCCCACTGAGGCTTGCTCCATGGGCAACAGAGCGGCAGGAAGCTGGGCACCAAAGCCAGCTGGTAGGTGCGGATGCTTGGGCAATAAAGTCGTTATGTAGTTACTCCGTCTACCTGCCATTTGAGACCCTGCTGGCGCCCAGCTTTGACCAAATGCCGTGTGACAACGTGCAGATTAAAAGGTACTGTGCCTTGGGTTTCGGCTGGGCAGCAATGCTGCACAAGTTGGCCCACTCTCGAGACCGTCAGTGGACATTAGAGGGCATGACAATGCCCAAAGCAGTCGGCAATGCAGCAGGGGCCGAGGTTGAGTAATAGAAGCAGGACTCTAATTAGAATCCTCGCCCTTTTCATTAGTGTGTCGTGCGATATTTCGGTGTAGCCATTCGATGAGGCCGCCGCAGCAACAAGACACCAGCTTGTAAGCAAAGCGCTGATGGCAATCCACTCGCATTAAGCCTTGGGTTTCAATTTCCGGTACGCTCGTCTTTTGTAACCTCATAACCCAAAATGGAGAAAAGAAGAATAATCGTCTCAATTGACTTTGGAACAACGTATTCTGGAGTATCCTGGGCCGAGACAAGCCGAGTAAGCTGCATCGTGTACTGCCAGTAGTTCGAACGCTGATCTCCATTAGCCTGATGTTCAACATGTCGTATCGAGCTGGCCTGCCATTGACGGCCTGAGAAGTAGTCTCAAAGTACCTACAGAGCTACGAAAGTTAGCTACAGGATGGCAGTGGGGTTTCCAAATTCCCGAAGATGCCAAACGATATCGCTTCTTTAAGCTGTAAGTTCATCTGCAAGGCTCGGGAAGCTGTATTCAAGCTAGGGGGTATTTGAAATGTAACACCCGGCAGGAAACTGGACGAGCCAGATAGGCCAAGCCGAGATGGAGATACGCCATTAGAACTGGCCAGAATCTACCTCTCGTGTTTGCATGACCACTTCATCGGTATCTTGGAAAAGAAGCTTTCGCGCGCAGTTGTTCAAATGACACCTATGGACTTTGTCGTTACGGTGCCCGCAATTTGGTCCAACACGGCAAAGCAAGCCACCGAACGAGCGGCCGCCATGGCCGGTTTTTGTGGCAACAAAAGGATCCTCCTCATTTCAGAGCCAGTATGAATTACATCTCGCTCCTTGGGAATCCCTTCGTAGCTAACTATGTTAGGAAGCTGCGGCTCTGTACACAATAAAACACCTCGGCCCGTCAGTCCTGAAGCCGGGCAAGAATTTTGTACTTTGCGATGCCGGAGGCGGCACAGTCGACCTGATATCATATGAGGTATCGCATTCTGGTAATTTGGCAGTGAAAGAAATAACTGAAGGCACAGGCGGAAAATGCGGCTCCGCCATGCTGAACAAGAGATTCAGAAGATATCTTAAACAAACACACGGCGACAAATATTGGACCAATGAGCGTCTGATATTGGCAATTGCTGAATTTGAGTCGGTGGGTACATCATTTGCGCCGTATTCTTCTACCAGCAGTTGTGCTGAAAGGTATACAGTTCAAGAAAGACTTCTCTCCAAAGGGAGAACCCCTCACGATCCGTGTTGATGAGAGCCTCGGCCTCAAGCGCAATCGGTTCACCATATCGCAAACCGACATGACAACCAGAATTTTCACACCAATCATGAAAGATATTATTTGCCTGATCAAGGAACAGATTGGACTGGTCGCTGACGAGATTGCCGCAGTGGTACTGGTTGGTGGCTTCGGTGAAAGCTCATACTTGAAGTCGGAAGTAAAAGCAGCCCTTGCACGCAACACTCCAGTGCTGCAACCCGATAACGGCTGGATAGCTGTGGTCAAGGGAGCAGTCATACACGGCCTGGGATATTATCATCCCAGCTTGACCCAAGTGCAAATCGTATCGAGAATAGCCAGGCGCTCCTACGGTACCTGTCTTCTTGCTGCGTATGATATGTTGCGGCATGACCCTAAGGAGGCGTGAGTTTAGTTTCATGATATTGGGCAGAAAATTACGCTAACTCACTTCAAGGGTTTGGTCTCCAAAGGAAGGCGAGATGGTGGTTGCCGAAATGTGCTGGTTTATCAGAAAGGTCTTAAACATTCCCTGTTCGCTCGATCCGATATATCAAGTATTGACTTTCCCAAGGGCGAGTCTTATACGGAAGGAATACCTACCGCCATTGATTATCAGTGCGATATACCTGTTTCGTCTGGTCCTGTTCCGCAAACAGAAATCGAGATTTTCTGCAACGACGATCCTGAGCCGCCGATCCATTGCACTTCAAGGACGACGTGCATTGCAACGCTAGCACTGAACCTAGACAAAATCCCAGTGTCTACCAAGAACGCCGCAGGAGTAACTCGGATTGGCAATCATAGGTACTTTTGCCTGACCGGTGCCATAGAGGCTAGCTACGGCTCAGCCATGATTACTTATAAGGTCAAGCTGGGAGGTGAGTCAGCAGAGTTTCGTGATTAAATTGACACAAGCTGAAGAGCCGTAGGCGTGACACACGATGCTCTCACGGTGCGATATGAGAATCAAGGGCTCGGAGTGGAATAGCTTTCCCTACGCCCTCCAGACCGTTGGAGAATAGTTTCTCACTCCACTTACTATAGGCGCTGTCAGGTCAGACGGTGAACAATACTGCAGATCAATTATCGGGGTGAAGCCCCTCATATCTTAGCACACAGGATAGATGTTTATTATGATCAGACTGAGGAACCCATGAAGAGCAAGAGGTCTCAGTGCACAAGCTCGTCAGTCCAGGAATTGAAGCAATGAAATTGAAGTTGCACGGTTCCAGCTCGATTCTAGACCATGATTGCTTTGACTCAAATGAGAGAAAGAGGGGCAAGAGTTGACAATACTCCCAATTGCAGAAGAAACAAGAGGTCTCGACTCTCGATGCAGGATGTTTTAGTTCAGTAGTATGAGGTAAGTGGAGTGACTGTTCCTTCTGAATGAGCCCTGTTCACAGTCACAGCTCCCACATCGAAGGTTCTCGGCGGGTCAATTGGTGTCATCACGTGATGGCGCGTCACGCCCCACGATCACCTGTCGCGTCACCCAGTCGACGTCGAATCACTTTGTCAATTTCCTCACGGGCTCGAAATGATTGCCAATAACGCACGATGCCAATAGGAAGATGGCACAACACTCCCGTGGGCACACAGCTCCGCTAGGTCAGAATGGCGGCGCTGCCGCCGCGGGAGAGGGTCCTCCGCCATCGACATTGGCTGCTCAGCTTGTCGAGAACATATCGACCTCTACCAAGTCCTCACGATCGGATGAGAGCAATGAATTGAAGGAGCTCTTTGCAACGATTCAGCTGGTCAAGGATCACCCGGAACTGCTCAAATCCCAGGCCGACCGAGTTGAACATAATCACATGCTCATATACGTGTACTGCCGTGTGGCCTTGGAAGGCATAAAATTGGACGATCCATTTGTAAACCGAGCACATGCTCATGCCGAAGCCCTAAAAGCAATAAACTTCCTGAGATTTACAATCAAGGAAACTCCATCTGTTCTCGCGCATACACATGCCTCAAAAACGCTGTTGTACCGAGGTACTGAGCCACTTTGGGTTTGGCTGCTCCCGCATCTTTTGCGATTACTTGGCCACGCTTTGTTCCAGGAATTGGAGGGCTCCCTAGAGGGCTTCTTGCAGTATTTACTACTATTGGTATCACGAACGAATGAACTGTGGTCACATGGTCCGGAATTGGTTCTCTACTTGCGAGCTTGTGTTTCTAGTATGCATTTTTTTCTAATAGAAGAAAGGCCTCAGCACTAACTGCTCCTAGGCACGATAGATCAATTACAAGACCCATCACTAGACCCTTCGGAACTGAACTCTTTTATACCCATACACCTCCCGTCCCAGTTTGCGCTGCGCCAGATTCTGGGGGAACAATCCATGGGCCATGGACCTACATATCAAATCTCCTCATCATCTCAGGCGATACGACAGATAACAAGCTTGGCAAAAATACTTGCGTATCCCCTCATACAACCTGACTCAACATTCTCTTCCTTGGCTTCACTCTCTCAAACTGTCCCTTGGCTCTTGGATACGTGGCTCGACCTGCGGAATGCCCAAAAGCGATGGGATGTGGCTGGCTCGAGCTCTCCTATTCCGATTATAGAGACGGTGCTGAATATGTCTCATGGACTTGCATCTGGAAGTGAGATGACAGCTACATTCAAGGATAAGTCACATGTTCTTTTAGTTCTGTTGTGTAGTGAAATGGTATCCTGTCCGGAGGCCCTTTTACAAGAAGACGAAACGGGTGATACGTCTCGGCAGCTGTATTGTCAGGCACTCTTAGCCATATCTGGTGCTACACTCGAGTCATATTCTATTGGGCGTATGGCAGCTTCGAAACTAGTCCAAGAATTGACTTTGGTCTCATCACAGCATGCGTTAATTGGAGAAGGTACAGACATTTGGGTAAGAAGCATAATTTCCCGTCAACAAATGTTGGAGTCACACTAACATTCGAAGCGATGTACTCGTTTGTTACGTCAAATCATATACGCCGCTCCACAACATACTTTTGATGAGGATACAAGTCCATCCCATTTCCGCGACAAAGATATCCAGAAGGCCGTTGAGGGTCTCAATCTGGAGTATGGGCGTAGTTCTCCGTCAGAAACTGTCGCCAAGAAAAGAAAAGTTGTTGCGGCGAATTCCAATCCACTATTGAGCCTTTTTAGGGCCATTTACGATACACTCAATATGGCTTGGACAGAAAATGAGGCGGGATTCATGCCTGAAGAACTATTTCTGTAAGAATTCTTTTCGTATCATTCTTTTTACTGTTTTCTAACTCCCGCAGTGAAAGCTTCACCAAAGTACCCAACAGTAGTCAATGTCTTGCATTGGATCTCCTTTCTAGGGTCTCCTGCGTTTGTGATGGCTTGGGAGAAGTCACTACTCATTCTCTAACTGAAAATCAGTGTCCAGTCTGCGAACTTGGCCAACAGTCAAAGCCCCTGATAGATTTACAAGTCTCCAAGACTGCGTCTCGATTAATATTTACAAGGCTTATTCAGGAACCTTCGTTCTTAGAATCAAGACAGCCTAGGGTTGCTGCTATGATAGCGCTTCGAAGGCTAGTTATTCATTGTGAAGACGCGGCTTTCTTGAATATTGAAACATCAGTGCCAGGGCAATGGTGTTTGCAGTCATTGAATAGCTCTGTCAGAGAACTTCGTGTTGCCGCTGGAAGGACTCTAGGGGCATTCATGCCAGTAAGACCTGTCAGTAATGTTGACGAAGACCTGATTGCGAGGAATCGTAAAAACACGATTGCTCTGCTCAAATCGGCATCTGATCAAGACCCGGCGCATTTAGTCGAAACCCGAATTCTAGCGTGGGGACAGGTCGGTCGCGTTGTCTCGGAAGATGAGTTGAATTTGGTGTTAATCAAACTCGTCGATTACCTTGGAAATAGCAATAATATCGTGTCAGCCTTCACGTTCAATGAGCTTCTAAATCTTGCAGAGGCTCGCAACACAACGCCAAGGCGCCTCCTTGAGCCATTCTGGAAAAGCCTCGCCTATATGACGACAAAGGACATGACTCAACGACCCCAACGAAGTCGAGCTATTGCGGAACTGCTACAAATATCCGTCAATGATCTTCTACTATTAATACAGACACACGCACTGCCCTGGTTGGTCCTGGATAAACGTCAAGACGTGATTCAGAAGATTGCCGAAGCTCGACAAGAAAAAGAGGTTTGGAGACAGCTAATGGATGGATCGAATCTTGCGGCAACATTGGCTCTATTATTGGTCCAGGACACTGGTGATATTGAAGAGTTTACAAAATCCCGCTTGAATGAAATATCTCCGCACTTCCACTCACTATCACTTCTTGTCTTGTTTCAGTCAGAGCCTGTCTTGATTGCGCTGGAACTTCTCAAGACAGCTGCAACAGCGGATGAAACTAAACGTTCTCTTGTAAGGACAAAAAACCAAGTCTTCTGAGAAACAGTCCTAATGCATTACAGGTTCACCAAGCCCTTCAACTAATGGCAACGACTATTCTGAGTACGAACAAGGACCCTAAAAGTAAGAAAGGGAATGTTATTGGTCGGTTCTTGCAATCCCATGTTCTGGGTCTCATGGCTCGTCTTACCGACGTTATCAACGATTCTATCACGTTGCAGCCTCTGATTATGGAACAAAGAAGCGCCATAGCGACATTGGAAGAGATGCTTAAAGTCTGCAAGCAACATGTGCGGGTTGCCAGGCCACAGGTACGTCCATATTCCATACTCAGAATACTGTCTCCTAATGTGCCATTAGATATCGGCCTGCCTTCTTGCAGTCATTTCGCAGGAATCTTTACGAGAAGCCTGCTTTTCTTGCTGGGCTGCAATGCTCGCTTATCTGGACGAAGAAGACGTTGAAGCATTACTTGAAACTACTTTTTTCATCATCCGTCGATACTGGGGCGTGCTAGACGATGCGACTGCGACTATTGGCAAAAATATGCTTCTATCCTTGCTGGAGAAGCACGGTGCCATGGTCGAGATGTACATCAGCAAGCTCCCTTCGCTATCGTACTGCAAAGGCCTTGAAAGCGTTGAGAAAACTCTGAAGGCAATGCGCCCAACTCTTGCTATGGAAGAAGCACTCGGTGTGTTTGCACAGAGAGTCAGTCATGACAACGCGGGTGTAGTTCATCAGGCTTTGACTGAACTTGCCCCATACCTGAGGGATAACCAGAGTGCTTTGTACACCTCTGCTGTGAGTCAAAGGCCAGACAATGCAATTACAACTATATTGAGGTCACTTCTCGACTGTGCTTGCAAATACAGCGGGGCACAAATGGACATCGCCCGACTGTGCGTTCAATGCATTGGGCTCATTGGTTGCTTGGATTCCAATCAGATTGAGACTGTTCGAGAGCAGCGATCTATTGTTGTATTGAACAATTTCGTGGCGCCGGAGGAGATGACTGACTTTGGGTTGTTCATGCTCGAGGAGGTTTTAGTGCCCTCATTTTTATCTGCGACTGATACCAAACTCCAAGGGTTCCTTTCCTATGCAATGCAGGAGTTGCTCGACAAATGTGAGATCAAAGCAGCTTGTGCCATGAACGAAACAGGCATGCTTGGTGGCAACGACATTTACAGGAAGTGGATCGCCATTCCAGATCATGCTCGAGAGGTCATGACCCCTTTCTTATCCTCCAGGTATATGGTTGCTCCAATGCCCCCGGTAACCGTGGAGTACCCAATCTTCCATCCAGGCAAACCTTACGGCAATTGGCTGCGGTCCTTTGTTATCGACATGTTGAGAGAGGGACAGCATCCCCATGCTGACTTGCTATTTGAACCTCTTATGCGCGTGATCCGTGTGAAGGATCTGTCGACTGCCGAATTTCTCCTACCCTACCTAGTGATACACATTTTACTTGGTGCACGGAGTAGTGAGAATGAAAAGAATCGAATAGTAAATGAGCTTCTAGGGGTTTTAAGACACCAGCCTGCTGACGATGCATCCTATGTGGAACGGGAAGAAATGAAGCGATACTGTCATGTAAGTGTGTCCCAAGCTTAATGCTCGGTTCTCTAGCTAAATTGTGACAAAGGCCGTATTTCGTTGCCTAGATTATGCCATGAGATGGATCCAAGAAAAACGTGCAGCTGGAAGACTTTCTGCAGAAGGCAAAGAGAGTGTCGCACGAATACAACGCGTACTTGATCAAATTCCGGCAGAACTCATCTCTCAGCGAGCCACTGATTGCAACGAGTACTCTCGTGCTCTATTTCATCTTGAGCAGCATGCCCAGAACATGGAGCAGCAGAAACAGGATCCAGGAGATCGAAGCAGATTGCTAGAAAAACTCCAGAATATATACGCTAATATTGACGAGCCGGATGGTTTAGAAGGTATTTCCTCACAGCTTCATGCACTCGACATAAATCAACAAATCCTGAGCCACAAAAAGGCTGGCCGATGGGCCTCGGCTCAAACGTGGTATGAGATGCAGCTTGCTGAGAATCCTCAAAACACCGAGGTTCAATTGGATCTTCTGAATTGCCTAAAGCAAGCCGGGCAACATGGTTTGTTGGCCTTACCCACAGCGCTATCAAGACACTGACTAACTGTTTTCTAGATGTGCTCCTGAATCACATTGAGGGTATGCAAGCAGACCCTTCAGCTGAGAACAAAATCCTGCCATTTGCTGTGGAAGCTGCCTGGGTTACCGGCCGATGGGAAAGCCTGGCCAAGTTTACAGGGCGATTTCAAGAAGATGTCGCTCAAGATTTTAACATGTCTGTCGCCTGTTTGTTTGATTCCTTATATCGCCGCTCGGGTCCGGATGCATTTGGCAAGGCTATTCAGAGCATGCAGGACAAGATAGCCTCATCAATGACTGCGTCAGCCACAGCTTCTTTGAATGCCGCACATGAGATTTTGTTGAAGTGTCACGTTCTGACAGATTTGGACGTAATTACCAATACCAAATCTGGCAACGAAGCTGAACGGCGGAGAACTTTGGGGCTATTGGATGGTCGACTGGAAATCATTGGGGGAAGGTTCAGCGATAAGCAATACCTTCTTGGTATTAGACGCGCTGCTATGGAGTTGTCAAGGTATGGGCAAGATCGCAGCGCGAGCTTCAATGTACTTTATTCTAACAGTAAACTCGGCAGACCAACTTTTGCGGATCTGGACATCTCCGGTCTCTGGCTATCCAGTGCTAGGCTGGCACGAAAAACAAACTCTTTACATCAGTCATTCAATGCTGTGCTGCATGCCTCCCGGCTAGGTGATGACTCGGCGACGATCGAGAATGCGAAGCTATTATGGAGGGACAATCATCACCGCAAAGCCATTCAAATGCTCCAGGGCGCCATCGAACGCAACAAATTCATGACTCAGACTGGCCCATCAACGAGCGCTGGAACAGCTGGATCCTCGAAGCTCAACCCTCAACAAAAGTTGCTGACTGCTCGAGCACAGTTACTCCTCGCCAAGTGGCTGGATGCCGCTGGGCAATCTCATGCTGTCGCATTACGAGAAAAGTACCAACAACCCCCTAAGACATACTCGACTTGGGAAAAGGGCCATTACTACCTAGGCCGACACTACAAAAAGATTCTGGAGGCGGAACAAACTCTCAAAGTCGAAGACCAGAGTGATAACTATGTTACTGGGGAAATTGCAAGGCTTGTCATTGAAAATTACGTCCGGTCCCTCAATTCAGGAACCAAATATATTTACCAAACTCTTCCAAGAATATTGACATTGTGGTTGGATGTTGGTGCACAGGTCGACAAGGCACCAGAGGGCAAGGTTTCGCTTTCCCGGGAGCTGCATAAGCGACGAGTCGAGCAGCTTAATATGCTGCATGCCTTTCTCGACAAGTATATCTATCGCTTGCCAGCGTATATTTTCTACACGGCTCTGCCACAAATCGTGGCTCGAATCGCTCACCCAAACACTGCAGTTTTCGAACGCCTCAGTCACATCATAACCAAAGTTGTCGAGGCGCATCCAAGACAAGCCCTGTGGAGTCTTATTGGCATCATGACTACAAAGCAGGCCTCCGAGAGGAAAGTGCGAGGTGCACAAATCCTGCAAGCACTGAGAGGAATTCAAAGAAAGGTGGATGGCACATCTCACGATGTGAAATACCTCATCAGGACTGGTGAGAAGCTTGCAGAGCAACTTCTCGTAGCCTGTCAGAACGGTGACTTTAACAGCAACAAAACGGTTAAAGCTAGCCTTTCACGAGACCTTCGCTTCCAGCACAAGTGCACACCCTGTCCTCTGGTGGTCCCTGTAGAAAGCTCACTGACAGCCACACTGCCTGCGGTTTCCGAACACGTAAAGAAACACAATGCCTTTTCTCGGGATGTCGTCACGATCGATTGCTTCCTGGATGATGTCCTCGTTCTGAGCTCCCTTGCAAAACCGAGACGTCTGACTGCCAGGGGGTCCGATGGCAAGAGCTACATGTTGTTGATCAAGCCTAAAGATGATCTTCGAACTGACCAGCGTCTTATGGAGTTTAACGGCATCATCAATCGGTCACTGAAACGAGACGCGGAGTCCAGCAGGCGACAGCTGTATATTCGAACGTATGCCGTTGTTCCGTTAAACGAGGAGTGTGGCATTATTGAGTGGGTTCCAGGTATCAAGACGATGAGAGATATTCTGTTGAACTTGTACGCGTCGCAGAAAATTCACCCCGACTATGCGGCATTGAGACAACTGATGGAGGATGCATCAGCATCTGAGAGCAAAATCCGAATCTTCACTGACGATGTATTGGGACGATTCCCGCCCCTGCTGCCGTTGTGGTTTATTCAGCAGTTCCCCAATCCGTCTGCGTGGTTTGCCGCTCGACTCAGATACACCCGGTCATGTGCCGTCATGTCCATGGTTGGCACAATTCTAGGTTTGGGTGACCGGCATGGTGAAAACGTCAACTTGGAGGAAGGTAACGGCGGGATATTCCACGTGGACTTTAATTGTTTGTTCGACAAAGGCTTGACGTTTGCCAAGCCTGAACGGGTCCCGTTTCGCCTTACGCACAATATGGTTGCAGCAATGGGTATATACGGATACGAAGGGCCATTCAGAAAATCGTCGGAGCTCACACTGAGCATTCTGCGGCAACAGGAGGAAACGCTGATGACAATTCTGGAGGCGTTCATATACGATCCAACACTAGATTTACAAAAGGAAAAGAAATCGTCCAGGAGAGGGGATGTGAGTGTGAGGCTGCAGCCTCAAAGCGTGGTGGACAGCATCAAGAGGAAAGTCAGAGGGCTATTGCCGAATGAGAACATTCCGTTGAGCGTAGAAGGTCAAGTGGAAGAACTCATCAAGCAGGCTGTTGATCCAAGGAATCTGACAGCCATGTATATTGGATGGTGTCCATTTTTGTAGTTGTACCGGGATCATTTCGGGGCGAAGTGGGCATAGATTGGCGTTTTACGTCGAGGTTAAAAGGGACAATGTTTGAACTTGAGAAATGACCTGTCGATTGGGGTGGCTGTAAGTTCTGCAAAGCGCATTGATGCAAACATTAATGATGACATCAAACACACGAGCCGTGACTTGTGATGCGGTGTGCTCAGCGACCAACGGTGGAGATTAAAATGTTGCATCTGAAGCACGGCGGCTGCGCAGGTCTGCAGATTCTGCAAGGTTCTGCAAACGGTTTGGGCAACGCGCGACAACACGCGACTGACAGGCAGGGCAAGGCAAGTGCCGAGCAGGCAGGTGCCACCAAGCTCCCCCCAGCTCCTGCCTGCAACCAAGGAGTGAGGGACCGCACCCTCCCTATCAGCCCAGTTTGCCAGCCTACCGGTCGACATGCAACGGCTGCCTCTGCGCGCTCGCTCCTTGGGTACATTGCGACAGCCTTGTTTCTAGATTTTTTTCTTCTTCATCCCACATCAACCTCTCACTCCCGATCCATCTCATCCGCTTATCCTCCATCTGCTCCCGGTCGCATGTGAGCCAAACCGTTTCTACAAGCATCATCAGGTGGAGCTAAGCTTCCAGCAAGACACTGTCTAGCGTGCCGTCCGCGGAGCCTGACATCTGACATCTGAAGCAACGCGGCGCAAAACGTGACACGTCCATTGAATCACGTTTACAACACCATGCCTCAATATCGCATTGGTATGACTGGACCACCGCTATTCAAAGCTCTCTGTTCCATGACACACGCTTACATTGGTGCAGAAATTTCACCCAACAACCGGGCAGGTTGCAAAGACGCTGTCTGCAAAGAGGAAAAGGTAAAGATTCTCAAGGGTGAGATTCGCTTCGGCAGCTGGGTAGAAATTAATGAGCATGGGAGCTGGGCTTGGAAACACTGGTAAGTGGTTCTCACATCTCCATCGCGTAGCAAACATCCAGCCGCCTATTGCAGCATCACTGACAAAGCCTTCATACCGTAGGGGATGCGTCTCTGGAGCGCAGCTTCTCCATCTCCAAGAGGCATGTGATACTGGTGATGGCAAGTATGACTTTGATGCCATTGATGGATACGATGAGTTGGGGTTAGTATTCTTGGTCCCTAGGCTATCTCCCTGGCGAGGCACCAGAGACTGATGTTCGACCTTTGTAGCGACCCAGAAGTCCAAGAAAAGGTCCGCCGATGCGTGAAGCAAGGCTTTATCGATCCTGAAGACTTCAAAGGCGTATGTTCCTCGAACTGTCAGAAACCGGATAGGGACCCTGCTGACTGGCGCGACGAAGGATCCTGAGAAGAACAAGCTAGGCGAGAAGGGCATTCACCTGACTGCCAAGCAGAAGGCAGCCAAAGAGAAGGCCGCCGCCGAGGCTGCCGAAGATGAAGAGGTAGGCCTCCGTGTTGCCATAGAGGATGGTCTCAAATCTAATAATGGATAGGCCTCCGGAGATGCTAAACCAGCGAAAAAAACGGCCAAGCGCGGTCGAAAGAAGGACGCCGACGACGACGAAAACAATGAGCCCAAGGCCAAAAAGCCCAAGTCAGCGAAGACCGCCAAATCGGCAAAAGGTGATAAAGCTACTCCCGCAAAGGCTTCTCGTGGCAGGAGAGCAGTTGTGAAGGATGAGAGTGATAACGACGAAGACGAGGAGGAGGAGGAGGAGGAGGAAGAGGAAGAAGAAGAGCCAGTATCTACAAAGAAGTCCAAGTCTGCTTCCACCAAGACTGCACGAGGCAAGAAGGCTGCCGTCAAGGATGAGAGTGAGGAGGAGGAGGAGGCACCTGTGTCGGCTAAGAAGTCCAAGGCAGCACCGAAGGCAACCAAAACCGCTGGCGCCAAGGCGACAGGAAAGTCGAGTCGTAAATCAGGGGCGAAGGTGACGGCTGATGAGTCGGCTGATGAGAAGCCTGCGCCAAAGGCAAAGGGACGTCGAACCAGTCGCTCAAGCAAGGCTTAAGCCTTTGGTTGTTTGTCAAAGCGCCTGATGTGGCTGAAAATTGCCCTTTTTTACGGTGTGAGGTAGGTAGAGCCTGTTGTTGAGAGCGGATGGATAGTGTCGGAGTTGGTTTCAAAGTTGCTAGCGGTTGTTATGAGTTTTGCTCAGGCGATGTGGTTCAGAGTCGTGGCTATGTAATTGTATCAAAAGTCGGCAGTCGCTATGTAATGATTGGTGCTTGTGGACAGAGGAGTGACCTTGGTTCAGTGAGGAGATCAAGGCGTTGCTCTTGTTGGTTTGGTACGCCTCCCTGGGGCGATGTGAGTGAGTTGCTGTATGTGAAGTTTGTAGTTTATAGACGCCGTCCTGCAGAGCCGGGCCAGTAAGCGAATAGCAGGGATGCTTGTCAGTAGAGTAGTGTACAGTAGTTTCTCAGGGTTGTACGGAGTACCGTTGACATTTTGCCGCAGAGCGCAGTTAGAGCCGTGGAGCTGGCAGAGCCGGCAACAGGCGACAAGCGGCGACGTCATAAATGCACATGCAGCCAAGGTTCAATGTTCCCGAGCCCCCACTATCCGCCACGCAAGCAGGAGCTTTCTAGATCCTCGGACGGGACCTTCCATCTTCTTCACGTCAGAATCAAGCGTACTTGACGACCTCACATGCAGCAACCTTCTCATCCAATCGACAAGGCGACGACTCCCCTAAACCACACAGCGATACCATGTCCGCCACGACAAACCCAGACCCGGAGCAAGGCGCTCCAGCCTTCATTCCCCTCGAAGCCAACCCCGAGCTCATGACCAAGCTCATCCACAAGCTGGGCGTCTCGCAAGCCCTCCAGCTCCACGACGTCTACTCCCTCACCGACCCAGACATGCTCGCATTCATCCCCCGTCCCGCACTAGCTCTCCTCCTTGTGTTCCCTATAACCGCAGTCTACGAGAGCCACCGCATGGCAGAGGATAACACCGTCGACGAGTACAAGGGCGCCGGGGAGCAGGAGCCCGTCATCTGGTGGAAGCAAACCATCCGCAATGCGTGCGGCATGATGGGTCTGCTGCACGCTGTCTCGAACGGTCCTGCCAGGACGCTAATCGGTAAGCGCTACTCTGGAAACCCCCCCAGGCAGCTTGCTAACAGCGTGTTTTCAGAGCAGGGCACAACGCTGGACGAGCTCCTCCAGAAATCCACCCCGCTCCCTCCGCGCGAGCGCGCATCTCTCCTCGAAAAGACACCCGCCGTCGCGGCTGCCCACAAGGAAGCCGCCTCGGCGGGAGACACGGCTGCGCCGGATGCGCAGGACAACGTGGACCTGCACTACGTCTGCTTCGTCAAGGGCAGCGACGGGGCCTTGTGGGAGCTGGACGGACGTCGAAAGGGGCCGATTCGCAGGGGAGAGCTGCAGGAGAACGAGGACATGCTGAGCGAGAGGGCATTGGGTATGGGCATTTTGAGGTTCTTGGAGCGGGAGGGCGGTGATTTGAGGTTTAGCGCTGTGGCTTTGGCAGGGTCTTTGGATTGACGGGCGGAAACGATGGATGGCATGAAGAAGACGGAGCTCAGCCAGGTCTCTTCAACTACATGAATACTAGTGCCGCGGCGGGCTGTTGGGCTGTCGATGTGCAGGAATTACCTAGCCTGGGCCTGACGTCCCCCGCAACCAGAGTAGAAAAACTACTGCAGAAACCACGTCCACCACGTCACAGAAAACAGGAAAAACGATCCCCCACATGTTGGCTGCCAGCGCGGGCCAGCGATGATGGCCACGGCTTCCTGGTGAGGAAGCTCGCCCCACGATGGTGACGCCACGAGTGTCATGGACGATGACGTCGTCGCCGGCAGCGTTGCAAGCCTGTGGTGGGATATATAAATGTGCAGAATGGCGATGACCCCGTCTCTTTGCAACAATTGGCATTGCACACTAAGCTGCGGCATAGTCAAAAGCCAAGAATTTCTACTTCACGTCCAACACCAGAAATCAACCACATTCTCTAACATCACGCACAATGCCTCGTCCCGGAGACGGCTCAAGCCACAACGGCCCTTTCGAGGAAGCCGGTCACAATATCGCCCACGGGGTAGGATCCGTTGACGTAAGTTCTTGTCTTTTTTTTTCTTTTTTTCCTTTATGCCTTGCGATGCCGAAAAAGTTCCCCCCCGCTAACAAGTGGCGGCAGACGTCCAAGGTGCCGAGGGCGGAGAAGACGGCCGACCTGCCGGAGGGTCTGGGGGAGAAGGGCGCCGGGATAAAGGGCGCGAATGCGAGCGGCGGTCAGAGCCAGGGGCTCAAGACGGGTGGTGAAGTTGGCCAGGGCGGACGGCACGCGTAGGCCGCATGGACGGGAGGCGGTTCGGCTTTGCAAAGTGAAGTGACATCTGTATCGTACGGCAGCAAGATTGTAGTCGGCTCGAATTGAAATTCAGGCTTTGAGAAACACGTATTGTCAATCGGGTACAACGTCTAGAATACACTCATCTTGAACTGCTCATGCGCTGGAGCAATCATCACGACGCTTGGATCAAGACGTCGGGTGCAGGTCATGTACAGGTTAGCCAATCGGCTACGGCTTACAAACCGTCAATCGGGTGGCACTCACGACCCCCAGTGCTACGCCAACAGATCAAACAGGTGGTACGTGCTGTCAAGATGCCAACCAGGGGAACCCGTCTCTTCCACCTACCAGTATTGCTGCGGGGGGTTCATAAATTCGACGCCTTTGGAGATACTATTTATTCCACGCCAGTTGGGCGATCGAACACGTCAATGCTGTGCCCACAAACGTACCGGTACTCCGTACACCAGGGCGCTAAATGAATCCGTGGCAAACGCATCGACCGCCCCGGCAGCCACGGCAGTTGCACCTGCCAAACGCCAAAGACGAGCAGCCAGCCGTGGACCGTGGCCAACAAACCGCACTACGCCAAGTCAAGCCGCACGACTGGAGTACATCAAGAACATTATTGCAACCAGTCGACTCCCGACCTCACGCCGACTCAAACGCCACGACGACGTCCAATGAAAAACCTTGCCCCGTATAATTCCAAATAACGCTGCTCTCGTCACAGCAAGCCGGGGCACTCCCGGTCAACGGTCTGGTGGTCTAGTGGTATGATTCTCGCTTAGGGATAACCCTGAAGCAAAGTTGCGAGAGGTCCCGGGTTCAATCCCCGGCCAGACCCGCCACGGTTCTTTTTTGCATTTCAACGTCATCTTTTTTGTTTCCGACATCGTTATTTTTGCAACGCTAGCAGCGTGGATTCGCGTGGCCGGGTCTTGGTTTCTGTTCTGGCTGGCGCTGGTTTCGGAACATACACGCTGGGTGTTTGTTGTTGTGGTTGGTTGGATATGTCGGTACGGCGTACATGGCACTATTTTGACATCGGGCTATCTACCTTTGAATATGCAGCGGTTTGCTAGCGGAAGAGGGAGCTGTTTCTGTTGTCAGCAGCAAGGCAGCCTTTTTTTTTCTGCCGTTGCTGCTTGTTTAGTATTTCAGCTACTGCAAGTATGGCGTGCTTGCTTCATTGAGGTGCTGGTTGTTTGTTGTACGAAGCATCCCTCTATCCAGATATTGGAGCATGCGCTCTTGCAATTCAATCAACTGCATTTTCCCTTTTACACCCTTCAGATTAGGAGCACTCGGCGTTAAGACAATGAAACCTTATTAACCTATGTACCTTCAATCATATGACACTGTACTGCGTAACCATAAAAACACCTTTTTACATACATGTCATTAAAACCCTATTCTTCCCATTCGCCAATAGCGCGCTGAACCCAGAACCAATGCACAAACGCCGGTTAAAAACATGCCTCCCCCTCCCTTTCCCCTCCCTCATCAAATAAATCCCTTCGTAAGACTAGGCGCTCTGTTAATGCTACTCGATCTGTTGGGCACATCGGGTCCGTCGAGACGACCGCGGAGGCTCCCAACAGCAGACGCCTTTTCTGACCGTAGTCCTTTCCACCCTTCGAGTTCCTTCTCCAAACGCAGAGCCTTCTCCTTTTCTTCTCGGAGTTCTCGCTCCGCTCGTCTAGCCGAAAGCTGCGTTGTCGACTCGGACGCTTGGAGTTCGTCAATCGTCTTTAGAAGCTTATCCACCTTGTCGCGCATCCGGTTCACGTCCTCCGAGAGCTGCGTATTCTGCTTCTCCTTACGGTCGATTTGCGACTGAAGGTCCTTGACAGTGCGGTCAATATTTCGGTTCGACCGCTGAGACTTGGATCGCTCTGTCTCGTGGTCCTCCAGTTGAGATTCGAGCTACAGCTTAAATTAGCACGTCTTATGAGTTTGGGTGGGTGCATCTGCGTGAAGCGGCTTACCTCTTGAATTCGTTTATGCAAAAACTTAATGTCTTGGCTGGCACTAGAAAAGCCCTTTGTCTCCAAGTCAATCAGTTTCAACTGGGCTTCACTCAAACTCTTTTCGAGGGCAGCCTTCTGCTTCTGCAACTCGGTGCTGGCTTCGCGCTCGGCCGCAATCTCCTTTTGCACATCAGAAACGAGGGCCTCTGCGCGCCTCATTTTCTCGACCGCCGCCGCGGCGACATCCTCCTGATGAGCAAGGCTAGACTTCAAGTCCAGGACTTCCTTGTCCAATATCGCAGCATCGCGCAGAGATGGGCTTTCACCCTTCACAAGCTCCTCTAGGCCGGCCTTGGCCTCTGCAAGCCGAGCTTCCACACTTCGCTTCTCGCGTAGCAAGAGATCGCGCTCAGAGGTAACCTCGTCCACCGAGGATCGCAATGTTCGTACTTGAGATAGGAGTGATACAACCTTGCCCTGGGCTTCGTTGTGGGCATTGACGGCTTCATCACGAGACGAAGCAACATCGGCAAGCGTGGCCTCGAGACGAGACTTCTCTTTGGACCAAGTAGAGCTGTTGAGGACTTCATCATCCCACTTTGAACGTAGTTCGTCCAGCTCTTCGCGAAGTCGCGCAATCTCAGCCTGCTTGTACAGCTTCTCCTCGCGAGCGAGATCTAATTCCTTGGTCAGGGTGGTAAACTCGGCCTGATACTTCTTTCGTGTCTGCTCCATGCTCGACTCTTTGTCCTCAATGTCCATGGCGCGCTGGCTGCGGTAGTCCTCGAGCTCGTGCTGAAGCCTCTTCTTGGCTTGTGTGACGGACTCGAGATCGGTAGAAATGTCCTCGATACGCTCTTCGAGGCGCTGATTCTGACGCTGGAGGTCTTCAATCGTGGCATCCATCTTTTGGCGCTCTGCCATCACCTCACTGTATGTGTCTTCTGATTCCTTTGCCTGTGACTTGGCGAATTGTTCAGCTCGGCTGGCCTTGAGCACGGCGATTTCTGCCTGTTCAAGCTTGCCAAAGTACTCATCTGCCCGGCTCTTGTACACCTCAAGGCTTCCCGACACGTCAGCCAGCTTGGAAGTCTCGGCGTCAAGCCGTATCTGCAGTTCGGTGTACTCTTGCAGAAGCTGGCTGCGGCTCTGTGCTTCCTGTTCGCGAGCCATTGCCATCTCCTGCAGGTCAGACTTTGTGTCCCGCAGCTCAACCTCGAGTTTCGCTCTCTCGTGACGCATTTTGTCAAAGTGGGATTTCACGTCTGTCAGTTCAGCAACAGCGTCCTTGTGGCTGTGCAAAAGGGCACGTCGTGACTCTTCTTGACTGTTAAACACATCCAAAATTTCTTCGTGCGATCTAGCCTGTACATCCCGCAGCGACAACTCGCCTGTGCGGATGTTCTTTTCGAGAGCAGACACCTTCTTTGTTGAATCATCGAGCATGTCGTGCAACCTACTGTTGACCTTTTCCAGCTTCTGCATCCGACGCAGAGAGGGG
Organism: Metarhizium brunneum; assembly: GCF_013426205.1. Taxonomy (NCBI): domain Eukaryota; kingdom Fungi; phylum Ascomycota; class Sordariomycetes; order Hypocreales; family Clavicipitaceae; genus Metarhizium; species Metarhizium brunneum. The sequence continues at coordinate 2,685,739 of NC_089424.1, read as the reverse complement.
CTCTGGTCATTGTAGGAATCGGGACCAGGAGTGCCTCGATCAATCTGGCTTTGGAGGTGGCGATTTTGCATCTGAGTAATCTGAAGCTGATTTTGAAGCTCTTCAACCTCGGCCTTTAGGTCCATGCGATTGTTGACCGCCAGTGTGTCGACTGTCTTGTCTGAGCGGGCTGTATCGTGTTGCTCGGTGATGTCCTGATTAGCCTTTCTGGGTGTCGAGGTATTTGAGAAGCGCCGGGCGTTGATCTTAGCAGCTCGTCGCTGCGTAGGAGAACCGTTGAAGGGTGCCTCGTTAAGGTGAATCTCTTCCAACTTGGGTCGACCGGGGCTCTCGTGTCGTGTCGCACGAAGATCTGCGAGTTGGCTTTCTGCGTTGGTCCTAGCAGCTGACTGAACACGGAGATTCTGCTGAAGCTCCTCGACCTTGCGTGCCAGATCAAAGTTTTTGAGGAGGGCCTTTTGATTGCTGTCATCTGACGGTGGAGGGATCCGGATTTCCGGGTCGACAGACCGCAGGGCATTGAGCATCTGTCCACGTAGCTCTTGGAGCTCCTTGTCTCTGGCATCTATGGTAGCCTGTAGCGTACGAACAGTTGCTTGTGACTGTGTGCGCAGCTGACGTTCAGAATCGATGGTTCTGTTGGCCTCTGCAAGCTGAACCGTGAAGTTAGACGAAGCTTTCTCTGCATTTCTGCTGGACTGGACTTCCCGCGCAACCTCGTGGTTGAGATCTTCGAGATTGAGTTGAAGCTTCTCCGTCTTCTTCTCCAAAGTTGCGACTGTCACCTGGGCATCGCCAAGCTGCTTGTTCAAATTAGCGTTTTGTTCTTCTAGCCTGGACTTCTCCTTTTGCAGACTGATGATATGACCGCGAGAGGCTTCATTGGCACGGGAGGTGGACCTGGCGATCTCGAGCCCCTTTTGCTGGAGCTTATTGAGAAGCGCCCTATTGTCATTTTCAGAAGCAGCCAGTCGGCTCTTGACAGTGTTGAGCTCTCGTTCCATCCGCTCCTTTGCTTGGTCGTTTTTCAGTCCAAACTCGCCCGAAGATGCAATCAGTTTGTTAAGATCTTCGATTTCGTGGTTGAGCTTGGCGCACTCATCCTCAAACCACCGCAATCGATCATGTGCAGCATCCAAGTCCTTCCGCAGGCTGACCTCTCTTTCTAGAGCCATTTTGGAAGCCTGACGCTCGCCAGAGATTTCAGCTTGCACACGGGCTTCTTCAGCCTGCGTTTTGGCCACCCGCAGTCGACGGATTTCATCCCGTGCCTCGTCTCGCTCTTTCTCAACTGCGGTGCGTGCTTCCATGGCTCTCCGTAAAGTGTCCTGCTGAACATAAAGTTCCTTTTCAATGACAATCTTTGCTTCATTCAAACTGTCATACTCATCCTTGAGGCTTTGGTACTTGTGTTCTCCGAGAAGCAGAACATCATCGCGCGATTGTCGTTCTCGGCTTAGGTCCATTTGAGTAGTGTAGAGTTGTTCTTTGAGATCCTTGATTTGAGCCTCTAGGAGTGACCTGTTTTTATCCGCTTGGGCATCTTCTGAGAGCCTAGCAGCAAGCAGCGTTTTGGCCTCCTCAGCCTCGCGTTCGAGTTGGGAGTGCTTAGACTTCATTGCATCCAACTCGGCTTGAACATCGTGAGACCTGCTTGAGATTCTGTTCTTTTCCTCCGTCAGTGCCTTCTTCTGGTCTTCCAGAGTACGTCGCTCAGTCTCAAACTTCCTCTTGTCGCTGCGGAGCAGAGCCAACTCGCTCTCCTTGCTTCTTACCAAATCTTCATAATCAGTTGAAGTCTTGGAGAGTTGGGAGAGCTGGTGCTTTACATCCTTGTTCTCTTGGCTAAGACGGGTTTCTCGCAATTTGGCGGCTTCCGACTCCTTTTGAGCAGCACGCAACTTTACTTCCGTGTCTTGGTCCAGCTGAAGCAGCTTGCCTTCCAAATCTTGTACCTTGCGATCTTTGACACTTAATTGGCTTTGAAGGACCTTAATCTCATCGGCAAGGGCGGCCTCTTGCTCGCTGCGCTCAGACTGCTTCCGGGAGATTTCCTTGACCGCGTTCTCCAGTTCTACAGACTTTGCTGACAACTTGCTCTTCTCCTCCTCCAGCTTAGCAATTAGCCCTGCAGCTTGTTCGAGTTGATGTCGGAATTTTTCGACGTCCTCTTCTGCTCGACTCTTGGCTTCCATGAGTTCATCAAGTTGGTCCTCGAGTCTCTCTTGGTCATCAATGGCACCAGAGAGCTTCTCCTCAAGCTCGGCCTCACGAGTTTGCAGTCGTTTAAAGATCTCCTCTTTGTCCAATGCAAGTGCACGCTCGCTCTCCAGTGTCTGCTGGATTCGAACCATCTCCGTATGAGTATTGCGACGGTCATCTTCCAACTTCTGCCGCACCTTTTCGTCAAGTCGCATCTTTTCGTTGAGTTGCTTGATCATGGCATCTCGCTTTTTAACTTCGGTTGCAGTACGAGTAGCTCCCAGCAAGGGTTTCATCTTCACAATGAGTTGCCACCACGGGTTTTCAACTAGGCGCAGGTATATGTTGAAGTTTCTCTGAATAATTCTCGTGGCTTCAGTTCGGAAAAGTCTCTTGTATGCGACACGTCGTTGGATGAAGCCTCTGGCAACGGACTGAAACCTGGCCATGATCTCCGTGATCAGGGCATCGCGCTGCTCTTCCAATTCTGCTAGAACGCCTGCCCGGAAGAACACCTTTGTAAGACCGACACGATATAGTGTTTTGTCGAGGCCAAGCTTCTCCAGCATGATTGTCGCAGCAGCTTGGCCTTCAAGGTAACCTGTAGGCATATTTGAGCAGAGCACTTCATATCGCTGGCGAAACTCCGTGAAAGGAAGTCTGTTGGGAAACCCTGTTCGAGCAATTCGGATACCTTCCAAAACACCGTTGCAGCGTAGCTGATCGAGAACGAGAAGATTATTGAACTGCTTTGGCCGTTTTTTGTGGTTGGGTAGAATACATCGCACAAAGTGAGGATGTGTTGAATGAAGTTGAGTCATTAGACTGTGAAGTTGCTCCTTGTGTCTCTGGGCAACAGTGCGGAACAGTCCCTTCTTTACTCGGCTTCGGCTGCCACCAATATCCTCATCTGCTGCAGCACAGTCGGAAAATAGGCCAGCAACGTGTTTGTCGGACGAAGAGGCAAGCAGACGTGTGATGTTATCATTCAGTGGGTCTTTGTTCTTCTCCAGCCAGCCTTCGGTGGAATATTCCACTTCGGCAGCGTAATGTGTGAGGATGAAGCCGTGTCCAAGGCGAGAAGGTCGATATTTGGTGGATTTCTTATCCCAAAGTGAATGCAGCTTCTCTGTGAAAGTCTTATCCGTAGCCTTTGGCATGACACAATCCTCATCGAGACAAGAAAAGATACCGATTGGATTTGGCAGCTCAATAAGATCAATTGTTGGCTGCAAGTCTCGGCCAAAGTCAATAAACTGCCATTCAATCTGTTCGCGTGCGTATTCCTCTTGTTCAAGGACAAACATGTGATGATTGAAGAATTGCTGAAGTTTCTCATTGGTGTAGTTGATGCACAGCTGTTCGAAGCTATTCTCCTCGAAGATTTCGAAGCCAGCAATATCGAGGACACCGATAAAGTGCGAATCATCAAGTCCCATGCCTGTTCTGTCAAGCTGGCGGTTGATTCGAGAGACGAGATCGCCAAATCCTCGTTCATAAATACCCTTAGACAAGGCATCTAGACTAAGTCGTACTTGTTCCGGGGTTTGGACCTTCTCAACCCACTCTCGTCCGGCTTTGACCTTCGGGTGCAGCAGTCCTTGAATAAAAGGATCTACTGGCACACCGAGAAGTTTGCACACAGTTGTTACCACTTGTTTCGACTCTGGCGCCAATCGTGCTTGATCAGCCGCGCGGCTTTCCTTGACGACCTCGACGTTGCCCAAATGCAACACTGCTGCAACTGTACGAAGAATCGATAGTTGTTCATCGTCAGAGAAACCCATCACATCGAACGCTTCCATCAATAAGTCCCATTCTGCTTTATCGGACACGCCAACAATCGTATCGTGTCCGTTTCTTGTATACGCGAAATTTTGGGTATCCAGTCCGCTCAGAAGCAAATCACTCTTGACGCGATTGCTGGAGCCCTTCAGAAGCTGATAAAAGATGTGGTAGTTCCGCTCATGAGGGTTGATATGAACAACTCGTGATTTTTCAAGGAGATACCAATCAATAAATGCTCCGGCAATAGCTCCATTTCTGTTGAATTCAATGCGGATGAACTTTCCGAATCTCGAAGAGTTATGATTTCGAACCGTTTGCGCGTTTCCAAATGCCTCTAGAATAGGGTTTGCTCGGAGAATTTGTTGTGAGAGATTGGTGTGTTGCGATTTGCTTCGAGCAGAAGTCTCGGATGGGGCCACGGCCGCAAGGTACTGGATGACTTTCTTGGTATTTTCCGTTTTGCCAGCGCCGGATTCACCTGTTACTAGGATACTCTGATTTCGACCCTCTTCCACCAAATTTCTGAAGGCTTCGTCAGCCATGGCGAAAATATGTGGCTTGGTATCTTCCCGACTTCTGCCTTTGTACATGTTGATGTACTCATTGGTATAAATAGGTAATGGGCAATACGGATTGACCGTAACGAGGAAGAGTCCCGAGTATGTATAAATCAAATCTGATTGATACCTCATTTTAAGGTTATGGACGACTGAAGCCTCGTTCAAATGGGTCAACTCGGCCATATCGTTTGCCTTATCGAACTTGGCAGGATTAACTTTGTCGACACTTTCGGCGTCGAGTTCCCGTTGCTGTCATTCAGTTAGCTACTTCCTTCTTCGTTGGCGCAAAGTTTGATAAACTGACAGTTCCATCATCTGTTTGCACCAGGATGCGGCTATTGCCCAGCTCTTCGACAACCCATCCCTTTATAAATGCATGTTGTGAATCCCTAACCCACACATAGCGTTTACCAGAGAAGTCATTCTCCCCTTCGATGCCCTTTACCGTGTCATGTTCTCGTCTCATCTCCTCCAACTTAATAAACGAAGGTGCAAACGTATTCGAAGTGGGCGTTCCATTTCTCGACTCGTTTCTATGGTGTCTGACTGCGTTTCCTGTTGCGACCAACGACGTCCCATATGAGCTGTTGGACTGCGACCGGCCATGAGGCGATGGTGTTGACACACTCGGCGGTGGTGGTGGTGAAGAAAACAGGGCAGATTTTGGTCTGCTTCGGTTGAGAGGGGTTGGTGATGACGGAGAGGGAGATCCGGTTCGAGTAAAGGGATTGCTACGGCGTTGTGCCGAGTTATTCAGGTTGAAAGCCATTGTCAACGAGAAACATCAACGCCGGCTTTATTGATATGCATCAATACTCCGCCCCAACCTATACAATCATATGCGCGTAAACAAACCTGGCCGCAAGAAAAAAAGAGTGAGTAGATAATACAGGTCCACCGCAGAACACGTGGATCGCAGGGCAGAAGAACAACTAAAAGCACCAGCGCGCCGTGAACAAGTAGAGACGGAATTAGAATGGCGTGAACAGGCTCGTCATTTTCCAGCTTGCTAGTGTAGAGTAGAGCTGGGAATGATATACTACAACAATTGCCGTTGCTGGGGCGAGACCCCTCCCAAGTAAACAAACCGTGACACGTGACTTTCTTCTTTCTCGGCTAGCGTGGTGTCTTGTGGAGCCAGACCCAACTTCAGACTAGCGCTTCTTTGCCAGCGCTTAGACCTAACCGCAAAGCTCAACCTCCAAAAATACTTGCAACCCAGAGTCGTCGCGTCCGACAACAAAGAGTGAGTTTGCGCAAACGCAGAAAGACTGCGGAAAGTGCGCTCGGAGTCTTTGATGGGGCTCTTTGTTCGCGCCTTTTGTCAAGACATATTTCGCAGCCTTTGACGCGACACGCGTCGGTACGTCACGGGTCGCAACATCGTTCCAGTGCTACTAGAACTCGCAGACGCATTCACCCAGTCGGCCTTTGCACAGACAGCTGTGATTTTCGTCAGAGTTCGTTCTAAGCCCTTAAGCGGGTCAGAAGAGTCGCACAGCACAGTGGTATGTACAGGTCTACCAGAAGATGAGCCAGCATGGGTACGGGTACGTTCCGCCTGATGGTTATAACCTCCATCAAGGATTTCCGCACACGTCTCAGCCCGCCTATACTCCTGCACTGAACACTTTGATTGCTGCCTCACAAGGTCAACCATCTATACCAGAGAGCGCATCCGGCCCTGGTTACGGGCATAATTTGATCCCTGGCTTGGGGTTAGGAACGCACGCTGTCAGTTCAACACAGCATGGCTCCTGGTCACATGAACATCTACCAAGCTGGCAGGTAGAATCGCTATCTCATCAAAGTTCTCAAGAAAATACGCAAGTCCTGCCGAAAAGCCAACCCGTGACGAGCATACCTGGACTAAGCGGGACACCAGCAAAGCCGTTAGAAGATGGCGGGGTCAGCGAGGATGGGGAGCTCGAGGATGTCTATGAACCGATGGAAACTAAACAAGATGCGGCTGGTACAAGTCAAACACACCAGCAAAGACAAGTCGGGTACGAACCAGTCGACGGCCGCGAACGGTCAGGTTCGTATTCGCCGTATTTGTCGCCCCATGAAATCTCACAACCCGGAGACAGCCTATTGGACTATTTTACAGGTACTTATTGTAATCACGCTGTGCAAGCTGTGTCGTATCGTCTCTTAACTAATGCGACAGGCGATAAACTTATCGCGAGCGAGGTGGCATCGTCAGCGCCTATCGATGTACGGGATGTTCTGCCTCCCACGCCCAGTCAAACCAAGTCCATGAATCATTCGGATTTGGAAGCGTCTAAGAAGCAGGCAAAGGATGCTATTCTTCGATTATGGCCACTAAATATAAGATTCAACAACTACGTTTCGGAAGGTGTTGACGAAGCGCTTCTCAAATCGCTCTTCAAGGACTTAGGTCTCAATTTCACCGAGGCCACCAGGATGACGTCAGAGCCAGAAGAGAAGGAGTCTGCAACTTCAGATGGGACGAGTATTTCAAAAGCGCTGGCTGTCGAAACTACGAAGCCCGTGCTTGCAAAACCCAAGTCTGCTGTCGTTGACGCCTCTGAGTCACGGAAAGATCGAATCGCCCGTCTACTCGCTGCAAAGGGCTCAAAACAAGGCACTGCACCTGCGCCATTACCGGCAGACGACGCAGTTGCTCCAAAAAGCGCCAAGGCGGTGGCTACAGACGTCAAGCCAACCCTGACACAGTCAGAAAAGTCTAAGTTGCTACAGCAGAAAATGGAGGCTCTCAAAAAGGCGCGAGAAGCCCTCAAGCAACTAAAGCCCACTCCGGTAGACGATAAGAATGGTTTCAGTAAGGGCGATTCGACACTTGAAGCATTCTTCAAGACTACGAGCCACGACGGATCTAACGCTCCGCGGAACGATGCTTCAGCGACTGTTATTCCAGGGCTGTCATGGTCACCGAGTAAGCAAGCCACCTCGCCACCTCAGACTATGCAGCAACCCACCACGACTCTCCAGGCCGTCGATCCGAGCCAGCCTCGACCAGCCCCAGCATTTGATCAGAACACGGAATCTCGACCATTTTTGATCAACGTCAGTGAAGCGGAAGAGGAAGAGGACGGGGATGAGGAAATGGAACTTGATTCTCCAAGTCGGCCAGAGACTCCTTCGGGTATGCCTAACCCCCCACACCAACAGGATGCTGTGCTGCGAGACGTACAAGCCATACCTGACTTCTCCATACCGCGACAATTGAGAAGCCCTGCATCGGCCTCAACGCCACTGAGGAGCGCCAGCAGGAATAATGGCAGCGACTTGGAAAGTATGAATAAGCAAATAGAAGAGATGAAGAGAAAGATTGCCGAGGCCGAGGCTCGTAAGAAGGCCAAGAATTCACGGCAAGGCTCTCCGGTACTCTCTCCGCTGAATGACAGTTCTTTTGAGGATGGGTGCGACACGACCGGTCGACCGGTAGCACCTCCACGGTTCTACGGCGAGCTGGGTCATGAGGCGAGGACAGCTCTGGGGACAAGTTTAGAACAGCGCTCGCGCTCTCGTGCCGCCAGCGAACGCTTGCCGTTGATTGAAGCTCGACGCAGAAAACAACGACTGAAGCTAAAAGCTCTTCAGTCCGAAATCGCGAGGATCGAACAAGAGTTAGAAGAGGATATGCTTGAAGAAGAAAGGCTAAAGGGTGAAATTTTAAGCTCAGACTCGGACAACGAGATGGACACCTCTGCTCCTGTTGATCTATCTGACTCCGGTATGTTGATACGCCCAAAATGCATCATGGAAAATAGGACTAACCATAATGACAAAGAACAAGAAAAAACACTTGAATCTTTGCAGGAGTCGACCTGCTCAAATCCAATAGATGAAAGCGAACACCCAGCGGCCAGATCAAGCGAGCAAGATCAAGCTCCGGAACAACCTGATGATGTACCAGATGTTGATGACGAAGCTTCTTTCCCATCCCGTGACTTGCCTCCCGCGGGTAAATCCAGCGCTGGCGTGGCTGCACCAAACTTGAGCAATGAGGACATTATGAGCACAACAATTCTGCCTGAATCAAACAAAATGAATACCGAGACGTTCCCAGCAAACAATGAGCTGGTCCCGAACGTTCCTCAATCCTCCTCCTTGCATTCTGACAGCGCCGAGGATGTCGATATGGAAGATGCGGGCTACTCAGCGGACGAAGACGTCGAAGAGAATTCTGAGGGAGATTATGAGCCTCCAGAGGCAAATTCGTCTGCAGTGGCGAGCAACTATGGCTTCTTGGAGCAAGACAGTGCTATGCTATCCCAGACTGAGGAAGTTGTGGAAGCTAGCCCGGTGACATTAGGTGCCACCGCTGCGTTCCCGGGCGGCCCTGCCTTGCCAGAGCCAGGGTCGGCAAATGAAGACGGCAAGCTTACCGCTCCAAAGACGAGCTTCGTTCCGTACGAAACACCTCTGCAGTACTTCCGTGCTTATCGATTCCACCCCTCGTTTAATCAGGATGTGGCCGGTGGATTGCGGTCGATAACGTACAGTAACAAGATTGATGTCAAGAAGGAACTTTGCCCTGATGAGTTGGCTGGACAGCAATGTCCCAGGGGAAGCCAATGCGAGTTTCAACACTTTGAGACGATGCAAGCTCCCGGTGAGTGGAATTCCCCGGACAGGTGCTAAAACGTGCAAAACAGAAGCATGGCTCGAGTTGGGCACTGACAGCCCAAACTGGACAGATGACCAGATCCTGCTTCAGCTAGGAGCAGCGGACCATTACGACGAGGAGCAGAAGCAGAAGTACATTGCTGGTCTGAAACAGCTCCTTACCGACTTCCGAGCCCGTAAAGTCAAAGACTTCAACACGATTAGCCAAGGTATCGTCGAATTCCGGGCCAGATTTATTGGAGATGGGACCAAGATTCTACCATTGGGTAGCATCAGCCTGTAGCCAAGCCGGATCGAACCATTGATACGATGGCGCATGCCATATTTGTATAGCCTCCCCCTGTTACATCCTGTAAGCATACCCGGGCATTTGCCCATGTTCGCACCCCAACCATCATCCTTCCAGCGGGCATTTGGCCGGCGCAAACGAGCGCATTAACATTTACTGTGGCCTATGATGATGAAGCCACCATGATGCTTTATTTGACGAAAACCTTGCATGATGCATACTACTTGGCGTTGTGCTGGGACGTAATAGTTTCGCGATACCCTCTCATACCTTTGCTATTGTCTGCATTCACACAAAGAGATGGTCGAACCAGCGTATTTTCCCAGTAAGCTTAAACGGGTCTCATGTTGGCGAAATCTGTTTGGGCGAAGCACTTGGGGGAGATGGTTTGACTGCGCGCCTGTTGGGCGGCTGGTATTTGCTATATTTGGGCCCCGATTCCCGCATACGTAGATTTGTGCGGCTTTCGGGGAGAGTCGGCAGTAAACAAGAATATACTTTAATTTCCAAGTGTTTCACCATGTCACTTTCCGTGGGACTACATAGGCCTTGCTTCATGATGAATCGAATGCACTCCATAGAGGCACGGCTGGCCCGTCTGCGGCAACATTAGCCATGACGTTCTTGGTCCGTTTACATACAGGTAAAGCAATGACCTATATATTCACGTCTCAACTCATAAACCAGCAGATTGCAAAAATACGACTCGTATATTCCAAAATGTCCAGCGATATCCGATACAAAAAAGCGCCAGTCGGGCGATGAAGTCGGCGTGAAGGGCCATGCCCCCGAATCAAATCAAGAGACCGCCAGCGCAGCCACGAGAACAGCAGCGCCCAGAACCAGCCGGGAGTTTTGCGAGCCCAGGGCCGCGCCGGCGACAGGCACGCCCGTCTGCGAGCCGGTAGGCCCGGCGGCGCTGGTGTTGGCGGGAACAGACATGGACGTCTCGAGGGTGACGCCGGTGAGGATGCTCCCGGTGGAAGTCGGGACAGAGGTTTCCCGCGTGACGCCCGTCAGGACGCCCTCGGAGGTCTGGCGCGTGACGCCCGTCAAGACGGTTTCGGTGGAGAGCGTGGCCCCGGTCAGGATGGCCTCTGTCGAGAGGACGGCTCCCGTCAGGATGCTCTCCGTGTCGGCCTGGGCGGCGGTGATGGCGGCAGCAGCAGCCAGGAGGGCGTGCGCGGTGCTGGCGGCGCGCATTTTGAGCAACATGAACGTGGTTGGGGTATAAGCGAGTGTGGATTTGTTTAACAAAGAGCCTTATGTAGAAGGCAACAAGTTTCAAGAGAAGGATTCTTGAGGGACGACGCGGTTTGGTTCCTGTAGATGCGCGGCTTCATCGGGCGCCGAGCGTTTTACTTATACTTGGCGTCTGCATACAGGAGTCGGGACTAGACGACCTCGTGCGTCTACATGTTCGCGGATGATGGCGAAATCAATGAGCCCGTCAGCTTCTCGTAATACTGGTGCGTGTTGTATGTGGCGTGATATTGACGACGGCCAATTGCGTGTTGTTGCAACTGGATTTAGTTGGGTTTCTCGTGATGAGACATTTGATATCTTGACAGAGCCGCGGGAGCAAAGTTCCGCCACAATCGGTCTGTTGCAAGACCGAGACATCTGGCACTTGGCGCCTGTGCGAGGGGATGATGGCTTGCTCTTCTGGATCCTGTAGATATTTCTGTCGACGGTGCAACAGTTAGTCGTGTAAGTCAAGCCCCCGGTATCAGACGGCCAGCATACCGGCCACGTCTAGGGGGAGGAATATTTCTACCAGTCATCACCAGAGTTGGCTTAACATGCAGGCTAAAATGTGAGTACTGCGCCTGTGACGCTGCGAGACAGTCTAGATATTGCAAGACAAGTCGGCTATCCGAGTTCTGCAAGCCCATTGTGCGCCACCACAGGTTGAAGAGGCGTTGCATGGCGGGCTACTTGCCGATAAACACGAGGGCTTACATGCGGCTCGTGTTCTGTAAATAAAGTGCAAAACTGGCTACTATGGCTTTCAGCTCTCCTGGTAGGCTCCTGAGGACCCCAAGGCTCAAAGCCACCACGTAACCCTCGGGATCTATGCAGATATGGGCGTTGAATACTCGGTACTAGCGTGAACTTTGACGCAGAAAGTTCCGTCTCGACATTATTGTTGGTTACGTGTCTATACGTGCGAGTCTCTATGTGCGACTTGTATCTAGTCTATCAAAACGCCATGCTTGCCATTCGAAAGAAACAAACAAACAAAGTAAACCCCGCCTCCACAAGGCATCCATCGTAGCCGACAACATCGGACGCTCCCATCTACGCAGAGGCATACGCAGGCTTGGACTCCCCATCACTCAGACTCCTCGCGTCCTTTGCCGCAGCGCCCTTCTTCCTACGCATGCACCAGCATCCCTTCAGACCGCCGCCGCCGGCAAACAGCTCCTTGGCACAGATGCCAGGGTGGAACACGTTCAAGGCCAGCACGGCCACGACGATGAGGACGCCCTCGAAGCCGACAAACATGCCCTGGTCGGCCATGATGGGCCCCGTCCAGCCCTCGCTCAGCTCGGCGACGCGAAAGGCGCTCCGCCACAGGATCAGCACCGAGGCAAGCGACAGCGCGCCGAGAAAGAGCTTGAACCGTAGCGTGCGCCGCATCCGCACCAGCGCGGCGTCCTGGGACAGCGCCGACGCGCCCTGCGCCCGGTAGCGACGGTATGTGCGGAGGGCAAAGTCGGACGCGGCCGTGATGAAGCCCAGCATCGTCGCCACCTGGAAGGCCAGCCCGGCAATCATGATGTTGGACCCGAGACTGGCAGACTCGTGGTTGTGCGCGGCCGTCGCGGCCAAGGCGCCGCCCACGGCCTGCAGCACGAGCGAGACGACGTCGCAGGGGATGAACTGGGCGGGTTGACCCGTGTTAGCAGAGCGAAAGGACATTGAGGCCCATCGTGACATGCACTCACAATGCGCGTGTAGTACTCGGGCGGCAGCCTCGAGTTCTCCGGCCCAAAGGCGCTCACGATCCTCCTCAGGCACAGGTAGCAGCCGGCCGCCATGAAGGCCGGCCCAATCGTCAGGCAGCATATCTGAATCATGAAGCCGTTCTCGTCCCACGGATTGTGCCAGCTGAGGATCCGGCCCAGATACCCCAGCACCTCGCAGATGAGGCCGAGAATCAGCGCCACGTTGAAGGCCACGCCGCGCCGGGTGACTATCAGGATGAGCGTGTAGGCCACCAGCGACGCCCCGAATATGCCCAGGAACGCGGCATTCGGCGCGAGATCGATCCGGTACTCGTAGAAGCCGGGCACGTCATTGCACAGCGGGCTCTTGGGATTGTCCCGGCAGAAGATTTGGGCGTTTTCGAGGGCGCTGCGGCTGGACATGTTGGTGCTGCTTTTGCTCGAGGGGCCCGAGAACCACCAGACGTGTTTGTTTCCAAAGCGGTCACTAGAATTCAATTCCCCTGGTCGAGTTTGGAAAATGGGAAGAATACAAAAAGAATGCTGAGCAGTACCGAGTGCCAATACATAGATCGATCTACGACCAGAACCGGGTACGGGCTCCAAAGAACGTCGGGCGAGAACAACACCACCCCCTTATAAATAGGGCCAAGCGTAAAGATGAAATACACCAGGGCTGACGACATCCGATAAGACACCTTTTTTTGTTCATTACAAGGTTGTTGCGTCCCAAAAACGTGTCGACGCGGCTCCACTGTGACAACAAGCGAGGCTATGCCCGTCAGCGTTGAGATACAAGCGCTCGGGGACGGAACAATCGCCAACGACAGCCGAGTCCGGCCACTGAAACTTCTCTAACCCTATCCTAATTGTGGGTTTTAGTCAAGGCCGGGTTGTGACGTTCGTGTTCACCGCACCGGGTGTCTCGGATGCAGGATGGGATGTAGGGAGTGGATCGCCGCGTGCCGGGTTGAACATGTTCAATGTTCTGGTAACATCTGGTTTTGGCGAGCCCAGCGGGCCCAGGCAACAACATGTCAGGCAGCAGCCTTGAAGGCGAACACGTTGGACGGACAGGCAGCCGATGGGCTCTCCCGATCCCACGGCTCGCAAATGCCCCGGCAAGACTGCCACGGGGAGCGTCGCGAGTTGTTGACGAGGCCACCCCCATTAAACAAGGTTGGGGGCCTGGTCCAAGCCGCAAGCCGGGAGTCATACCCATCCAATCCAGGAACACACCTGCGGCGCCGAGTTCCCACTCGGTGCTTGCGGCTGAAGAGGAGCGTAATCCTGGTTTCAAATACACGTGGGTCGACTATCGTGGGACGGGGTTGCGGTTCGGACAGGATTAGAGTCTAACAAAATCCCATGTTACAGAGTAGACAAATCGTGAGGGACCACGTAGGACGTCTGGGATAAAGGCACAAGAGCTCGTGATGCATCTTGGCAAGTGTGCATTGCAAGAGAGTTAGTAAAAGAGAAAAACTTGATCATGATCAAAGAGGGAAAGAGCTAGCTAGAAGGTGCCGGTGTAGCAACAATGATATGGTGCCTCACACGTGACTGTGTGCCCTAACGCAAATTGACAGGCAGTGAGGGCTTGGATGGTTTTGCCTACATAGCAATACTTGGATACTCTACCAGTGGTTACATACATCTACAATCTGGAAATGGCGTTTATAAAGCTTTTTTATACAAAACACAGGCCGGACCCCATGTGCCGATATGGTTATACATCATGTCCAATAACATCCCCATTAATCGATTGATGCGGCGAGTTGTTAGTGTAGACGCTTACGGTCGAGGCTGAGTCCCAAGCTTCCAAATCGATGAATTGCCGTTGTCTAGGGCCTACATCTGTAGGCCGGAGACTTGAAGCACTGCTCCTCAAATTTAGTAATTACCACTGGTACCACGACTAGACACAAATGACTATTATAGAATGGTTAGGGTTAGGGTTAGGGTTGATAGATGGTCGACCAGCTGCAAGCCTGTATGCTGTGCTCGGTATAAAGGGGCAACTTGTGACAAACCTGAGGCATTCTGCGACGCTCGCTTGACATGTATACGCCTGCCGATTCCTTCACCTACGACACCGCTCCGTCTCCCTTGGTGTTCGGGTTAAGCTCACGCATTTAAAAATCACGGCGACCACCGGCCGGGATAGTTGCCAGCTCCGGCCGGTGACCCACCTCCCCGTTCAGTCATGGTCCCAACCGAGACGCCTTCACCGAGAATGGTCTGATGTTGCCCAATATGTAGTATCAAAAGCATTGCTGCCATTAGAGTGGATCTTTTTATTGGAAAGACTGTCTAGCCGTGTTTCTTTTTCTCATCTCCCACCCTCGTAATCAATGGTGTGGAGCACAGCCACAGTAATCACGTCGTCATGCACGACGTAAGCTACATCACCGGTTGTAGGCATACGCCGTTTTCAAATCCAGTTTCAAACAATGCTATGTATGTACTTGGCATTCTTGCTATTTACATGTATGGTCGCTGACGGGCATGTAGACACCGTCAGAGTGTATCTACTTTCTTCCGCTGTCCTTCTCTTGATCCCACGTGTACTTGATCGGATACGGCTCATTTTGTCTTGTCTAGCAGTCCGATGTCTTGCCAAGGATTGGCGGCGCTCTTGGTCCCCCCTCTCCTGACACCTACCCCCTTTAGCTTGTCAGTCATGTCGCAAACACCATCAGCGCGGCCAATAATACGGTTTCTTGACGTATTCTCTGTCAGTTCTGAGGCTTCTCGGGCGACATGCTGAGGCGACTGTCCATTCGACCCCTCGCTTCCGGCAGCCGTTGTCGATGCTTCGCTTTCACTTCCCCGATGCAAGAAAGAAAACGCCGACCCCATCAAGCTTTCATTTCTCACCGTGTAGTACCGATCGTATTCCTCTGCCCTGTGTTCCGCGTCTGTAAAGCTGTCTAAAGCGTCAAATACGTGCTGGAATACCTGAGAATCGACATCTCTGGCCCACAAGAAGTCTAGATGTTCGTAGTGTGGGATCTCGGTGGCTACGGTCTGCGGAGGGAGTTCTCGCAGCATGGTTTTGATGTCCACGAGGGAATCACTGCCTCCATAGACCAGCACAACGGGCGTGCGAATATTTCGAGTCGGATACTTGGCTACCTTGGAATACTTTCTCGACGTGGCAACATTCATCGGCTGGTGGACGTCGTCGTCGTACATCTGGAAACATTTGTTGCGGATTACCTGAAACCAATGCACCACACTCTTCGTGCTGGTGAAGGAGTAGAGATGCGGGTATGCCGCTAGTTTCTGGCTGGCCGAGATGTTCTTCGTCTTCCAGTTGAACAGGAACCCCAGCCCTCTGTCAATGAGATGGCAGAATATGGGTGGGTACAACAACGTCTCCCACATTGTGGCAGAACTCAAGATGGACCGTCTACCAAACATCAGGTAGAGAACCGAGGGCGAGGCCTTGACTAAAGCATCTACTATACCATTGGACAGGCCGGCGGGTGCCATGGCAGGCGCCAGAGCAATAAACACGTTGACTTTGTGATTCAGCAAGGGGTGAATGGCCAGAGTGGCGAATGCCTGGGCAGTGCCTTGCGAAAAACCAATATACGAGAGGCTCTTCTGTTCCGTGGTTTCCAGGATGTAAGATATGGTATCAGGGATGTCGTGAAATGCAAACTCATCCATGGAAAAGTCCCAGAATTTTACCGTCGTCGGTGAGGCATGGATTGACTTCTTCGAATACTTGTTTCCACGGTTGTTTCCAAGCTAATTCTGTTAGACGGTAGACACTGGTAACATTGAGATGTAGAAGACTTACCCAAACATCAAATCCACGCTCGACCAGCTCGAAAGGTAGACACCTCCGCTCGTCTGTCAGGCACACCCAAACTTCCGAGTTCATGAGAAGCCCGTGGTGTAGATAGATTACTCGCTTCCTTGTGCTCCCAACTCCGCAATTGACCTTTAGTCCCTCCTCTCCCCGACGCCACTGTAATCTGTGGATTCCCAGCAAGTAGCCGTCTTTCGTTTGCACTATATGTTCTTCGGCCTCGTATCCCCAGATACGGCAAAGTTCGACAAAATCGGGGGCATCGCGGACAGACGTGGATATCGCTGAAAGATTTAGCATGAGTCACCGAGACGAGTCTTTTGTATAGACCTACTCTTCTTCTTTCTCTCTGCTTTTTTATGTTCTTCGGTCGTAAATCTATTAAATAGACGTCGCGAAACGAGGTAGAAAAACGAAACCGCGAAGGAGGCTATGACACATCAGCAAGCGTCGCAACACAACTACAGGAGGGCGGGCTTTATGTACGAAGGGCCAGTGTTAGCACTCGAATGACGGCCTCGAGGCCTACAAAAACGAACGATCCAACGAGGGCAATATATTCGTAGCTAAAGCAGACACGGGTTAGCGCATTTGATGTCGGATCCCGTCGAGATGAGCAAGGCCGTTGGGGGTCACTCACGGATGCAACCTCCCCAGAAATGGGACAGGCATTATTGAGAGACAGAATTACCGAGTATGAAAGCAGCACAAAGGAATGGCACAGCTACCATGTCGCGTGAAGGGTTCAGGAGATCCGACATGGCAAGGTTAGCAAAAGAGATTCTGGGGAAGTGGACCGCAAATTGCCCTGGATGCGCAAAGTCAATGGTGATGTCACATGCGACGGAAACGATCTGCAAGTGGCCAGCTGGAACAAAAGAACCCCACCAAATGGCTACCCTATATGCCCCTTGATGGCCCTGAATGCTGTGCTTTGACGGGCCAGGACGAGTTCATTGGGCCTTGATTGGGTGCTTGCCGTAGGTGTAGTTGGTTACACTGCGGTTCCTTGAATTTTTCAGTCAATTGTCAATATGTCTGGTAGTTGTGTTGGATGAGCGCACAGGGGTGTGTGCATGACTTCAAATTAGCATAATGGCTCGATCATCAAGAATATTGAACTGCAACATCCAAGGTTAGGGCGGCAAGTACAAAAATAAACAACAAGGTCCCTGCCATTATGCTATCAGATTATAATATCAATCAAAGCAACTATGGCAACACATTGCTTATGCCGAACGATATTGGAGGAATGCAAGTGGTGAGTGAGCAACAAGGTGGCCAAAATCATGGAGGTAGAGTACCAGATGCAGACTGCATAAATGGTAGACCGCCAAAGTCTTGTTGCAGTAATCATTTTGTCAGGACCCTGCCACCCTCTAGTCCAATCAGCTTCTTTGCATCCCCAAATTCGAACCATCCTCTCCAGAGCTTCCGTCCCAACTGCCATCCAGTAATTCTCCCATACAATAAATTCAAAATGCCGAGTTCATGTCAAGAGCTGCGTAAGCCACACACCCCTGCGTCTGCATCGCATGTCCCAATGGGCAAACTAACCGACAACCTCCAGGCGACGCGCTCGCGCAGTGCCTCCAAGAATCAGAATGCGTCATGATCCAACGCAACAAGGCATCCGACTGTCTCCGCGAGCCGCTCGCCAGCACACTCCCCACGAAATGCCAACAGCTCAAAAAGGGCTACGGCGACTGCAAGCGCGGCATGGTCGACATGCGCAAGCGATTCCGCGGAAACATGCCCGTCACGTACAAGACCATGGAGGGCGCGGAGACCGGCAAGGGGTACCAGTTGTACGCTGGCAAGCCGGCGTTTGCGGGCGGCGTCAAGGAGACGAGTGGCAATGAGCCCATCCCTCAGGACTGGAGGGACGTTGAGAACGAGAAGTACCGGGCAGAGCAGGCACAGCTTCTCCAGCAGCAGCAGAATAAATGAGAGGGGAGCGGAAGCGTGGGCATTTACATTGCATGGGGATGGCGTTTAGGGCGTTTATGCAAGTTTTTTTGTCACTTTTAGAAGGAGGTACAGATGGTATTTTGTGCAGAGACTTGGACACGCTCTGCCTGGGACAAACTGGATGGATTACAAGAATTACAAGAACATGTATATTAGGATGTATAATATGCCAATTCTCAGCCCGTTGCAATTCAAAAGAAATGCCATATGAACAAACTACCTCGGGAGTTGCACCAGTCTCTGAAACATTTTCTCGGCCAATACATCAACAACAGATTCCACGTTTTCAGTCGGCAATATACATACACATACACACAACAGCACAGGTATCAATTCATTTTCATGCAAGTCATTGTGCAAAACCTTCTTGAATGGATTGTGCTTCTCGGATTGCCAACAATTCATCTCGGAAAGCTTCCGTAGCTCAGTTGGTTAGAGCTTCGTACTAATAAACGTTAGTGATGCGGAGGCCGCAGGTTCAAGCCCTGCCGGGAGCAAAATCGTTCCACGATGCTTTCAGAGAGTTGTTGTTTTTTTTGCACCTTTTCCCCCCGAGCCACTACCCCGTGGTAAACAGATATTCAAAAACGTTAATTTCTAAACTCTTATTTTTGCATGTATACTTTTCAAGACTGAATATTTCAGAACAATGCGGGCTGCGCGTCGCACTCTGTATCTGTTGTCGCAACATCAAAAAGTAGGGTAGTATTGCCGCAGAAAATGGATGGTAAAGGGTCCTGGGCTCGACGAATCACATCAACCCGCCCGCCTCCATTCGGAATGACCGATTTGCAGATTCCCCAGAGAAAATGATGAAAAGCTAAACGTCACAAGACAAGCTTTCGACCCGGAATGTCGGGCTGGTATTATTATGCAGATTAGTCAAGCTTGCCCTTTTTTTGCGACAGCACTGCCGAAGCACAGCAGCAACTGATGTACTGCTACAATTGGCTTAGACTCTTTGCCTGGGTGGGGTGACCAGCACTCGGTGAGCTGCCCCGTAGGCTTTGAATGGATGGAGGCTGTGAAACAAGCTGACATCTGTCTCGGCGCCTGATTTTCACTCTTGATGCCTATTCTCCCACAAAACATATTTCTTTCCTATTCACAAAAGAGCAGTATAACCCTCGTTGGAAAATCCTGCCACGTTTAACCCCCCATCTATCCTCTACCATTTATGCCAGCCAGCCTCCGCGGCCGGTGGATACAAGCGCGGCCAACTTGATGTTGTGACGCCGCGTTGGCTACCATCTCGACCGACAATTTGAAACACTTGGAACGGACTGTCTACCCCCAGCACAACACCGCAGCCATGATAGTCCCCCGGCACAAATGCGCCGTCTTGCTGGCTGTGGTCATTGCCAACGTGGCGATATGCATGCTCGCGTTTCTCTACACCACGCAGCACTGGGAACTCGAAGGACTAGCCGTCTCCAGCAGTAAACACCGCCGACCCAAACCCCCCAACCTCACGCTCACGGCCAGCGTGCCCAAGCACTATGTCCCCACGGTCGAAAACGGCCGCCGTCTCCTCGTCATCGGCGACATCCACGGCATGAACACGGAGCTGGGGAACCTCCTCGACCTGGCCAAGTACGACGCGGCAACCGACCACGTCATCACCCTAGGAGACATGGTCAACAAGGGCCCGGACTCGCGGGGCGTCTTGTCGCGCCTCATGTCCCTGAATGCGAGCGCCGTGCGAGGCAACCACGACGACCGTCTCCTGCTGGCGCTGCGGGAGGACGGCGCCCAGGCGGCGTCCCCGACCGGACAAGAAGACGCCGTGCTCGCCGCCCGCAAACGCGACAAGAAGATTCTCAAGGTGGCCAAGACCCTGCTCCCAGAGCAAATCACCTGGCTCTCGGGCCTGCCCGTCATTCTCAAATCCCCAGCTCTGCGCCTGTACTTTGTCCACGGCGGCCTCGTGCCCGGCGTCAAGCTGGACAAGCAGGACCCCTGGGCCGTCATGAACATGCGCACGCTGAGATACTCCCAAGACGACGAACTTAGGCGGCGTGACGGCCATTCCAGCGCGCAGGCCGAGCCCGAAGACGAAGACGAATACGACGACGACGACGACGACGACGAGGGCAGCGAGGTGACGCCGGCGCAAAAAGTCGTCGCCATACCCATCGACGACCACTCCGGCCAGAGATGGGACAAGGCGTGGAACAAGTACCAGCGGAAATTTGTCAAGAAGAGCCACCGCCGGACCGTCATGTACGGGCACGATGCGAAACGGGGCTTCACCGAGGGCCGGTACACCGTTGGTCTGGACTCGGGGTGCGCGGCGGGCGGCCACTTGACGGGCCTGATTGTCAGGGCCAGGGGCCGCGGCGGAATTTCCTACGACAAGATCCAGGTCCCCTGTAAAGCTGCTTGAAGCAGCACTACATGGGGGGGCGGGTTTTATACCCTTGCGTGGCGATGGCGAGGATGAGACGATATTGTTGGAGTTTGATACCCTACTTGATACCAATTTCATTACATTAGAGCACTGTTAGACCACGGTATAATGCAAGTCATTATACGAATACCATCATTTTGGACCCGTTGCACGACAAGTCTAAGCGTGAGGTTTATGTAAACAGTGCAAGAAACCATGTACTCTACATCAACAATCACAGCATGCCCATCATCTCATGGCGATGGCCAACATGCACGCGCCCACGACACAGTCGACAGCACTCCTTGGTAATGATGGTCAAAACCACCTCGTACCACCAACAAATGACAGTATTCAGTGTATTATTCCTCAATCTGCCTGCAAGACGACAATCTCACAAAACCAAAACGCCTTCAACCATGACGTCATTTTTTTTTTGGTTACCATTTGTAGTATCTGTTTCCCACCTCTCACGCGCACGCGCATGCGCCGCACGCATTCATCATCATTAATTTGTTCTTCTGCAATTTCTTGCAACCGTTACAAAAAAGAAGCCTACGCAAGCTTCTGCTTGAGGATATCCTTGAGGGTCACGGCGTCAGCGGCAAACTTGCTAATGCCCTCGCGCAGCTTCTCAACAGCCATCTGGTCCTCGTTGAAGTCGAATCGGAAGAGAGCCTCGTCCTTGAGGTACGACTTGCGCGCAATGTTGGCAGAGGCGGCCTGCGAGGCGTCGAGCTTCTTGGGGACGGCTTCGGAGCTGTTGATGAGCTCCTCGAGGAGGTTGGGCTGTGAGAAGGGGTTAGCAAAGCGGAACAGAAGACAAAGGGTATTTCGGTGTCAGAAACCGGGTGGGGGTCTCAAAACGTACAGAGATGGTGAGGTAGTCGCAGCCAGCGAGCTCAGTAATCTCACCGATGCTGCGGAACGAGGCGCCCATGACAATGGTCTTGTAGCCAAACTTCTTGTAGTACTGGTAGATGCTCTTGACGGAGGCGACGCCAGGGTCCTCCTCCTTGGCGTACTCCTTCTTGTTGTGGGCCTTGAACCAGTCGAGGATGCGGCCGACGAAGGGGGAGATGAGGTAGGCGCCGGCCTCGGCGGCGCCAATGGCCTGCGGTAGCGAGAACATGAGCGTCAGGTTGCAGTTGATGCCGTGGTCTCGCTGGAGGATCTCGGCGGCCTTGATGCCCTCCCATGTGGAGGCGACCTTGATGAGGACGCGGTCCTTGGAGATGCCCTGCTCCTTGTAGAGCTGCAAGGGGTGAGAGCGTTAGCATGCATGCAGTATTAAGGAGGCAAAGAAGAGAAGAGATAACAACAATAACTATACATACGTCAATGATGTGCAGGGCCTTGTCGACAGAGGCCTTGGTGTCAAAAGAGAGGCGGGCGTCCACCTCGGTAGAGACCTTGCCGGGGACAATCTTGAGAATCTCCTTGCCAAACTCGACGAGGAGGCGGTCTAGGGCGTTGTCGACCTGCGAGTCGATGTCGCCACCCTTCTTCTTGCCGTACTCGACGGCCACGTCCATCAACTTGGCGTACTCGGCCTTCTTGGAGGCAGCCAAGATGAGCGAAGGGTTGGTGGTGGCATCCTGGGGCTTGTACTTGGCGATAGCTGTTTCCAAACGAGTTAGTTGTTTGCAATTCGAGCAACGGGGATGGCCGGTGTATGCTTTTCTCCTTCTTCTCCGGCTGAACAAAAAGGAGAAGAAGAAGAATCGAATAACCGCACGGCCGGTCGAGAAATGGAATATACTAACAGGCAAAGTCGCCTGCACAAGAAAACCGTTAGCTTGAACATTTCAAAAAATACCACGCGGGGTGTCGGCTCGTGCGGGAATTTACCAGAATCAGACACAACGACCTAACGAAAGCGAAAAAGAAAAGTCAGCCTTGTCAGTCCTTGACAGATCAGAGTCTCGAACAAGATTTCAAAGACGTGCTCCCCTCTCCACCGTTATTTGGAAAGCACGCCTTCATTCCCTCTCAGCAAGCACTCGCAGGCAGAGCTTCCGCCGCCGTCGAGAGCTCCTCATTGCGTCGCAGAAGGAGGGGCAAAAATGGTGGGGGTGGTTTTTCCCAGACTTACGGTGCCAGTGGCCTTGAGCTGATCGAGAGAGTTGGACATGTTGGGCTATGGCGTAAAACGTGGAATGTGTGCAATGAGTCTTCACTTTACAAAAAACAGGGACAAGAGACGACGAGGGGGAACTCAAAAACAAAGACGAAGTGTAAAGTGGGACGCCGTGACTTTTTGTAGCAAGAGGATGGCGAAAGTCGGGAGCAGAAGGTTTCGAAATGATGATATAATGGGTGGATAATGCTGGGCCATCCGTCGCCGCCGTTCGGACGCTGCGTGCAACCCGCTAGCAGCAGCCAACACCATGGCACCAAGTTGGATGGCAGTATGGAGACCATCTGGACGAACCTGCGATGGGGGGTGCGCCTCTTTTTTTTTTTTTCCCTTCCTGTCCCTGTTGTTTCTGCAGCCAATCCAGGCATTGGACCATTGATGCACGAGATGGCTCTCTGCGAATTGAAGGCGTTGCTCTGTTGGCGTGCGCTCCTGATGGACCTCCAGGTGCCGACATGGACCGACCGACCGACTGGACTCAGTTGGTTCGGCTTGCACCCCTCCATCCGGCAATGGCGGGGTCCTGCTCCTGCTCCTGCAACTCCGGCGGCCCCCCCAACAGCGCCAACAGCTCTTCTAGTTTCCTAGGCGGCTGTTGACTAACGTGCTCAAGTGCTTCTTAACCATCAGGTCATCTCTTTGTCAGCCCCCCCAGCACAATGTCCAGCCATGTCCCACCAGACCAGACCAGTTTCACCAGCTGCCCGCCAGTCTCCAGTCCCGGACTCCTGTGCTCCGGCCCGCCTTTTTCGGCTCCACCGACGACCGGGTAGCATCATCGACAACCGGCCGGAGCACAACCAATCACAACTTACTTCATTTGGGCATACATATGCCATCTCTTGATGGTCAATTGCAGTTACATGGCATGTTATGACACGTTGTCCTGACGCACATCACGACTCAGCCGAGCCTCTCACTCTCTACTGCAGCCTCACACCCGGAGAATTCAGCCGAGACGTGATGCACAAGACAACTGGACCTCTTCACTTGGCTCGACGTTATTCGGGCTGCTGTCAACTCCTAACCGCTGGGTACTTGAGTGGAATGATTTTCTTTTACTTTCTATTTTTGAACAAACGCACCTGCGTGCTATTTTGTTCCTTGCCAACGACGTACCTCTAACACCAAGTACACCATGACCGTATAAAGTTTTTCTACAAGGACATCATAATTGTACTCGCTGCCATATCACCATTTATACACTTGTAGACTGGTGAATGCAACTCAATGGCCGTCCACAACCAACAACGTCTTCATTTTTGATTCAAGAACGCTAACTAACATCTTGGAATAAATATCCCTCTATGCCTGATGACTTTTGTATTCGTTATATCATGCCTTCCCAATTCATCGTCCACTCGCGCCATCCGTAGATAGTTCCACCCACCTAGTCATCCGTCTAATCCTCGGTAATATCACCATACTCCCACATGCCCAGACGATCTTGTTTGGCCTGGCTCTCAACCTCTTTGAGGTGCTTCAAGTACGATTCAAATGCCTTGCTCCGCTCCCAAGCCTTCAGTTTCTTGGGAACCATGCCGTAACCGCTGGCAACAACCTCCTTATTGATCGAATCATTCAAGCCAGGCAATTCATTGTTCGACTTGGGATCGTACAGCGTAATGTAGCTCACATTCTCCTTGCTGTCCACAATGTCGAAGCTGCCCACCAGTCGCTTGCCCTCCGTCATCTCAGCAATGACGCCGATAGCCTCATTAAAGTAATCAGCACCAGTGGGGAGCTGGACAAAGGATAAAGAGGCATCAATAGCCTGAGCCTTGAGTTTCTGAATACCAAACTGGCCGTGATCAAGGCCTCGAAGGTCGGACCAAGGAATCTTCTCAGTGTTTCCGTAGTCGACATATTGGACTTCAGCCACCTTGGCAGTGCGGTCGTTGGACCGGACTCGAGCTCGGTACCACTGTCCGTCGGCGGAGAATTTGGCAGAAACAAAGTCTCCAGTCTTGGGGGCATCGCCCAAGGGCTTATTGTTCTTGGAGTCGAGGTGGAACTTTCTGAACTCGTTCATCATCGTCTCCAGAGCAGCAGTACCTTTGCCGATTTCCTGGATCTTGATCTTGCCGTTTCCATCAATATTGGTTATCATAACATCGCGGTAGTCCGTAGGCTTCTTGTCTAGTGACACCTCTGACTCAGCAGGAGTCTCCTCGGTAGTCTCCTCTTCCTCATCAGCCTCCTCTTGCGAAGGGTCATAGTCGTGCCACAGTCCCTTTCGAGCCTCCTTGGCCTTCTTCTCGGCGGCAAACAGCTCCGTCGAGTTTCCAGACTTCTCAGCAGAGTATGCATGAACAGAAGCTAAGCCTTCCTCTACCAATATCTTGGCGAAGTTCTCGCGGTTGATGTACAGAGCGCCAATGAACCCACCAACCTTGTCCATGTCGTGAATGTCGACCTCGCAGTCTCGTTGATTGCATCGTCGGTTTGCCAGATCCAGAGCCTCCTTGCCAAACGGCTCGCCGCCTTCCCCATCAGCGCGAGGAGCCCGCGGAGCCCGGATGCCACCAAGAACCATCGTAAGCTTCACATTCTCCCGGGGAATAAGGACCGTGAATCGGGAGCCAGCCTTGCAGAAATCAACAATCGCAGGAACCTTCTTCTGTCTTTGCAGCGTGGCGAGCATAATCTTGGCCTTTTGAGCGTTCTCTGATAGATCTGTGTACTGTTTTGCCTTCTGAGGCTTGCCAGACCACATACCCTTCAGCTCTTCCTTGGCCTTCTCCTGAGCTGCGAGAAGCTCGTCGTAATTAGAGGCTCTGTCGGTATCGTCCTTTCTGTGGCGAATGACTGATGCCCATCCTGCCTCGACCAACATCAGGGCAATATTTTTCCCCTTCTCAGTGACTGTAGCCACCTCCTTGGCCTCGAAGCCCTCAGACGCGGGCTTCTTTCCGTCAATGCTGATCTTTACATGCTTTCCAATCAATTTCTGTCGCAAAAATTCCTTGGCTTCTTCTCTGAATGGGCTCTCACTAGCCTCGTTGGTTCGGGGACCGCGAATGCTGCTGAAGCTAATTCTCTTCTCCGCTCCGGCCTTGTTCTTCACAAAAATTGTATCAGCACCAACGATTTTGCTAACCGTCATCTCCTGGTTGTCGCCGACCGCCTTTGCGACGTGGTGCTTGTGGAGTCGTAGCTTCTTCGACTGGGCCTGCTTTTCGGCAGACCGAAGCGCAGCCATTTTCTCGCCCAGCATGGTGGAGTGAAAGTCGTTGCATCGAGCCAAACCATCCTGCAGCAAGAACTCGGCAATGTTGCCGCGAGGATGGATAATGCTGGCAACCAGCTGCCCTTGAGGGCTGGCACCGACAATCTCAACCTTGACCTGTCTCTGCAACAGGCGAGATTCAACGAATTGCCTAGCCTCGTTTCCGAATTCTTCAGCCGGCTGGGTAGTACCAGTGGATGGGACTGTTCTCTCCGTAGCAGGCGTACGGATGCCAGCAATGAGGGTCATGGGCTGCACATGTTTCTTCTCTGAGAGCAAGAGTCTCACAAGGAGTCGGTCGCCGCTGAGTACCCGTTCAACTACACCATCCACAGTCTTGCCTTTCCACTCCTTCATAAACTCAGGTCCACCAAGGTCATTCTGGACCTCAATAACACCACCGGTGCCAGCCCAAAGACCCTTGCCCTCGGCCTTGGCCTCCGATTCATAGCCACGGAGCTTTTCGAGACGCTCCAAGACCTCTTCGTTTTCTTCCTTGCGGCCGGCATCCTCACGGACCTTTAACCAGCCAGCCTTGACCAGTTCGTCAGGCAACTCGCCACCATCCTTCAACTTGGCCGTGCCAAACTCTCGGCCAGAGTTGGGGATGGTGTATTGAATTGTGCATTGAATCGGCTTGCCGACAACTAGGTTACGAAGATATTCGCGGGACTGGAAAGCAAATGGCTCGTCTCCCTCTCGCCTCAAATGGGGGGCGGTGACATATGCGAGCGAGAAGTTTCGTTCGGCCGAGGGATTGTTAGGGCTTGTCAAGATCAGTGTGTCACCACTCAACACACTCTTGACATTGCCGACGAATACCTTTGACATGATGTACCGAGGCGGGCGGAAGAAGACTGCTCCAAGGACTTGGCGTTAGTAAATTGCTTCCATGCAAGCCATCATCGATGAGCGGCACTGCCAAGCTAAAAAGGTGATCTGGATATAAGCCCAAGATTCGAAGCAAATGTTGGTAGTGGGCACGGCAGCAATCATGATCATCCGTCTCTTCAAAATAGCGCCATGGACAAAGAGACGGCGATGATACAGAGTTTTAAAGAAGAAGCCATGTTTTGCTAATACATGTCACCCGCATCGAGCAATGGTGTCATCAGGCATGGCGTGTGCAACCCCCAAGAGATGCAAGCACCTTAAGACGTACGCAAAGCAAGAATTGGTGTGCAGATAGTCTAGTGCAACAGAAACATCAAATCAGAACACTCACCTAGGAGAATCGAGATAAAAGAAGATGGGGGGTATGGGTAGAATAGAGATGAACTAAGCTCTACTCCAACTTGAAGGAAGTCAGTTGAGGAGACAAAGGCGGTGTCTTGCGGTGCAACTCCGGTCGTGTGCCCTTGAGGCAAGGTGTCACGAATGTTCGGCCCTGTACTGTAACACCCAGTTGGGACACGTGTGGGGTTCAGATGTCGCTGGGCCACTGTGGTAACGGACATCTGGCGTCAGTCAGGGACCTTTCGTGGCGCTTGCTTTGGGTGCTCGAAGTGCCCGAGTTGGTTAATTAAGCGAGCACAGCCCGACCAAGCTGTCGTGACCGCTCGGCGCGGGGCAACAGATGAGGGGCTGTTGAGCTAGGCAGAGAGTTGAAGCTCCTGCGGGTACCATTGACGATGTGGTGTCAAGTGTTGTACAACGTTGTCCTGTAACAGCATTCACAGTTCTTATTCGTGCCATTAACAGAGCCTCTGAGATGCCCCGTAGCTTCCGATGTGGCGCGATGTCGTGTGGCCAGCTCAAGACTTTGACTGTTTGTGTACGGGCCAGTCTACCCACCGTACCCCTCCTCGGGCCAAACCAACTGATTGACAACGATGTCAACAACAGATATGGAAAAGAAATACACAGCTACCCACTGTATTGAGCTCATCACGATGACGAGGGCACAGATGAATCACAAAGGATCATATCAGGATTCAATTTTAAGCCCTAGACATATCAAATCCCAACTATTTTGCCCCTTTTGGCATTATCCAATCTTTTGATACCCCACCATGCCCGGTATTTCCCCCAGCAGCGTGGTGCACGGATTGAACTTAGGAAGAAATGCCAATGACACCTTTGCAACTGTCAGCATACGCTTATCACTACAGAAAGTCGGAGCGGGAATACGTACCGCAAGCAGGTCGGGGACCGGCGTTGCCAGTCTTGAGAGACTCTTCGTTGCCACCCTTGCCGAGATCGTCGGTACCAGCGTGGACGACGACAGTGCGCTGTAGCAATGTTAGCACGGGACGTTGGACAAGAACCTGTATCACCGTAGATGTGGACGTACGCCAATGACGCTGTGAGGGCCGATGAGCTTGACCTGGGAATCCGTCACGGAACCCTTGGCATTACCCTGGGCATCCGTGTTAACGTTGCCAAGGTCACCAACGTGTCGGGCCTCGTCGGCAGGAGCACCATGGGTCTTGCCGTGAGGGTTGACTATTTTAGGAGACGGGTGAGTGAGGTCAGTAATGCAACTCTATCTGGTACAGCAGGGCAGAGCAACGGCCAGCCAGGGCCAGCCACACCCTGGCGAATCGGGGTGTTGCGCCCAGGACAATACTCACAGTGAGGTCCAGCAGAAGTGCAGCCATTGGTGTTGTCGCCAAAGGTGTGAATGTGGAAACCACGCTTAGCATTGGGGTCGTTGCCGGTGATGTCCCAAGTGATGGAAGTGGGAGCAGACTCAGACTCCTGCTCGAAGGTGACGGTACCGCCAACCTTGGCGTCACCTCGGAGTACGGCAACTGCAAAGCGGCATCAATCGTCAGCAGATGTATCCATTTGGACGTGTCATTAGACAGTTGGACAGGGACCGAGGGCCATCAAGGGACATTTGGCACGCTGGGAGCGGTAGGGCTGTTGCCTCCATCAAGGTTGTTTTGCTTTGCTTGGACGCCATTGTCCAACGAGGTTGCTTGGAAAAAAAACTCGCTCAAACAAGCGCGAGCAACTCGCCCCCTCCCCAGACGCAGCCAGCCCAGGCACGGCATCTATAATAAGAGCAACGTGGGGGGACTACATCTGTGTGCCTGGCAGATGGGGTTGGTCGGATGTCTTACCAGCTTTGACCATTTTGGCAGATTTGTTTACGTTTATGTCGGGGAGCTAGGTTCTGGATAGAAATGAAGTTGGAGGAGGCTTGGAGATGTTGAGGAAGAGGCGGAAGTGGAGAGGGGCAGGAGGAGTTGAAACGGGACTTGGATCCGGGCATTGCACCTTGGACACTACACATGGCCTTGACAGAATGGGACATCGAGCTTGTCCAGCAACGACGACAGAGCCCAGAGCCCAGAGCCCTCGAAGACCTTTCTTCTCGCCTCGGAACCAAGGGAACCTGGAGCAACCGCACTGGGCGTGGGTGCGGAGTTACGAGTTGGGAGCATGGAGCTGCATGTGGGGCCAACTGGTTGGTTTACAATGCGTGCACAAAGCTCGATCGGAAGCTCTGATTTCACCATTGCGCACTTTGGCATGTGCACTGCGTCATAATTCGAGCTTGCTCAGTCGCTGGCCCCACTGTGCCTCTGCCGTCATTCTGGTTCTGGCGTTGGCTGACAAATAGAACTAGACTTTTAGGCACATGCATATACTTATGAAGATTGATAACTTTCACAAATCGCTTGTGTGATTCAATGTGCTACAACGTCAAGTTGCGACATTTGACCTTTCGAATTGGGGCTTTCTGGTGGCAGCATCCCACCAGATTGACGGATTTCTCTCAATATGCTGGGACTTGGGTTTTAAAATTACAGCGTGACTGGCCCTCACAGGAAGACGACTGTCAGGGATCCAAGAGATGGCCATGGTTATGCCATATTTACCTATTCGAGAAAAAAAAGGGCTTAGACGCCCCAACTGTTACAAACGGCAATGTCCAACCAGTCAAAGGCGCGGCCAGCCAGCTGCCACTATTTATCAAATAATTGTGTCTCCGGGCATGGAACGGGATTTGATAGTCCACGTCCCGGGTAAGGTGTTTGCATCGTGATCGGTGCCGGGATTCGGCTTCCCCACAATAGCTAGTATTAACTACATTGTACATTCGGGGATCTTGATACAATCTCGCCGGCGGGTTCCGGAATTACCAAAATTCCAACTTATAATAAGCCCGGTTGGTCCCCTGAACTTGACACGCGGACTAGTAGATATCCTTGACTGCAATGCTCATGCGCTAAAGAAGAAGGCCCGATATCATGGTGGCAGTGACGCTGCTTCGCCTTTTTCCTTGGCAGATAGTTGACAGTGAATTTTAAGAGATCTGCGGTTTCCCCATGCCTCCTTTCCTGCTCGTTCCTCGACATGCGGAACAGATATCAGACCAATCGGAAAGAGATCGACTATATTAGCAAAACGGTTTTCAAACGCATGAAGCTTCGGGACAGGGAGAGGGAGAGCCAATAGTGCACACTTATAAGCAGAGTGTCGGGGGTATTCGACCGAGGGCTGCTATTTCTGGATCCTTTCCCTCAAAAACTACGTGGTTAAGCTCGATAATACTCTGGCACGTGTGCGTCTACAGACCATGGGTGGTGAGGTCTCTTAGCCGCCAAACTTACATACACTTCGCCATCTCGATTGACAGCTATGGATTGCATTGAACAGTGGACTGACACTTAAGTCAAGCCATCTAGCTAGGTCATTGGCTTCTTCTATAGTTAGAAGCTAGCTACCTGCAGCCGATATGTAGAATCTTGTAACATCACGAAAACATCGTTAATACAGCCAGCATCTGGTGCGAAAACCCTCATTCAAGGTCTTGACTCGTTCACATTTATAGTCCAATAACAGCCGGGGGCTCTTTGTGTATTTGCCAAAATATTCAATTCTAGACTATATTGGCAAAAATCATGCCAAGAACCTTCCAGCCTGGACAGCGTCGTAATTTTGTCAAGAGCAAACTTTAGAATTTGAAGCGCTTAGATTTTCCTCTCATAACGAATATCGCCTCCTAAATTCAACACGTGCGTCTGTAGCTGCTCATACCACTGCGCTCCGTGTTTACACGTTGCCAGCACCAATGGTAATCTTTGCATTCGCATAATAGTATAGGGAAACCTGCCATGCCAGGACAAAACCTATACCAAGTTACCAATCCTCAAAAACCATTCGCTCCAACAATTCTCCAGTGTCTGCGTGTACTGCCTTCCTTCTTGCCTTGATACCACCCCCCCAAGAACCTCCTGAAGGAGTTAATTCTCGCAAACACACGCTGTACAATGGCATCCGTCGCACCCCGGCTGACTTGGGTTTAGACAGACGCATTCGGTACAGTGGCATCCATCACAACCAGCACGTGGCTCGACTAGGCTGAAGGCAGGATTTATAACCGACAATGCCATGGTGGTGGCAGATAGGAAAAGAAGGGAAGAAAAGGAGAGAGTAGAAAGTCTCATTTTGGCGTTTCAAATGTGGAAGAGCTTGGGAGAAGTATATTTTATTCAGAGTTGCTTGGTAGAACAGAGCACAGGTCGTCCATCCTTCTACTTTATATACTCGTCCCTCATGTAGAAGACGTCAATTGGGAAGGCGGCTGGCTTTCAGATGTTTTCTGTCTTTGTGGATTTGATTCAAGCTTGCCGGCATGATTCACGTAACTCATCTTTGTCGTTTGCTCATTCAGGACGCATACATTTCTCGCAAACCTATCCATGCATGGGCCATCCCGGCTTGCGGAAAACTTGCCAAGCTGGACGAACTGTGCAGATCAAACATGCAAGTGGGCCGAATGACGGTGACGATGCCGTCGATTTTCGGTGAAGCTCACCATCGGTCATCTGAGAGGCATCTTTCCAGCATCGTGATCAAGATGCTACTTGGCAACTCGGTGCAATCGTGACCATACGACTCGATGATACGAGTAGAGCAGTCCCCTGCAAGAGACGTCTACGGCAGCGATGGTCCGGCCCCGATGGACCTTCAGAGGCTGGGATCCAGGGACTCCCTACCAGACCACATTAGATTCGTCTGTCGTCTGCCAAGATGCAAATATGAACTCTTCATACCTCTTTCCTGGGCATACTGGTGGGATGCTTCTATACGCGAAAACCAAGTCGGCTTTTCTAGCTATTTTAGGAAGCTGCGAGATGTCGTTTATCAGTTATTACCTGACGAGGCATAATTCCCATGTTCAATGATGGGGTGCTCATGAGTCGTGGCAGATTCAAAGTATCAATTTCTTTGAGTGTAACACAACTCTGATTGCCTCCTCAGGAGCGAACCTCAGGATACTATAGCACGCCCAGTTCAAGCCCGTTCTCACAAGTCAACCGCATGCTGACCGTGGAGGGATATGAGACACGGGATATTGATGGCTTGAAGCGGCATGCCGTTTTAGAGAAACGCCCCCGCACGGAAGTGACAAAAGCAACCTCGCATCTCGAGTTACACAGCATACACCCATCCCGTCAAAATACAAAGTCCCAGTGGCGATGCAAATGGTGAATCCTCCTCCCCTGTCTTCACATCATGCCCGGGCTCCTCTGTTTCTACAAGCATCGCTGGGCGAGGGCCCAGTACAGCGGTGCTTTGTGGCTCAACGTCTTTTCCTTTACACTGCCCGCTCTGTACGGAACACTTGTGAAACTGTGGGTTGCGAATATTGATCCACGAATGGTTGTGACGACAGAGTCTGCTGGCCCTCCCCTGCTCTGCACTCATCAGTGATCACTAGACTTGGCTGACAAAAGGCTGAAGCACGTACACATACATCACGACCATCGCGGAAGTCGTAAACGATGGCCTCCCCCGAGCAGCATGGTCTACCATCGGTGACACCACGGCGCCCTACACCCACCGCCTGTCCTTGACATACACCCTCATTCTTGCCCAATCAATTCTCGGCCTACTCATGTCCATAGTAATCCTCGTCGCCGCCAGGGCTTTCGCCAAGAGCTTCGTGCCCGTTGAAGTGCGCCTCGGCAGCATAACCTACGTACGGATCAGCGCATTTTCCGCCCTCGGCAGTGCCATCGAGGCGGCTGTTAATGCGTCAGCGAGGCCGTTGGATCGACCTGATATTCCCCTTTTGCTGAGCAGTATCAAGTTTGCGGTCAATATCGTATTGGACATGTTGCTGATTTCAACGTTTCATGTGGGACGACACACGCCCAGTGTGAATATGCAGGCTGGTATTCAGGTTACTTGTAATCTGACCGCTGCATTTAGTGGCCTGGCGTACTTGCTTGCTGTGCACCGACGCCGTAAGCAGGGGAATGGGGAAGAGTATGAGGAGGGGGAGCGGGAGGGAGACGAAGGAGGAGGACGGTCAACGACACCGAAACCCTCGATTCAAGCGCTCTTGAAGGTCCTGGGTCCACGTGGAATGCCGGCCTTTATTGAATCAGCAGTTCGGAACGCTTTATACCTCTGGTTGATTGCCAACATTACCAGCTTGGGAATAACGTACGCTACGGCATGGAGCGTCTTCAACACCATCCGCTGGGGCCTTGTCATGGTTCCCGTTTCTGCACTCGAGGCAACAACATTGACATTTGTAGGGCACAAATGGGGCATCTGGAAGAGACGGTCTGCCGGTGTGACCAACGTCAGTCTAGGGAGCTTGCTCGGTATTGCCCGACCGGCGTGTAAGTCGATTTTCATTGCTTTGGTTTTTGAAGTTCCTATCTGCGTCTTTCTTTCCTTCTGGGGAGCACGGCCTTTTGCAAAGTTTCTTAGTAGAAACAACGACGTCGCCAAAGTGACAGCCCACATGTGGAAGACTATTGACTGGTGCTACATCTTGTATGCCGTTTCGACGCAGTTGGCTGCTGTTCTGCTGGCAACTCGACCAAAGTGGTATCTCTGGCAGAGTTTGGCAAGCAACTTGCTTTACGTATTGCCTTGGGCCATTGTTTGCCAGGTAAAACATTTGGATGAGAGCAATGCGTGGACGTATCATGCACTAGTCTTTGGGGGGAGCTTGGTGTTTAGCTTCTTTTGCGTTCCCATCGTGCTGTGGCTATGCGCGCGGGATCTGAAAACTGGAAGAGCTCATTTAGAACCAGTGGAGTAGTGAGGCCAGTCATGACAGATATAATCGGTGTGACAATTGTTTTGCATTCTGTGTCATAAGCCTGTTAAACAAGAACCATGCGATTCGTCATGTCGTTGCGCTTCGAACAATATTAGCACTTCTTTCATCTCTCGGTACAATTCGACACTGAAAAGGCTTTGGATGACTTGTCAAGCCATTAGTAAGCTCTACTTTGGGTACAACCACCTTTCCGTTCTCATCTCTGACTGGTTCAATGTTCATAGTGCTTAGCATGGTTGCTACCACTATCCAAACACTCGCTTCTGCGAGGTGTTTGCCGACGCATACTCTACGGCCATAACCAAATTGGCCAACCGGAAAAGGCTCCCCTAAACCGCCGTCTTCTTCGGTCGCATATCTATCGGGATTGAAGTTATCCGGTTCTTTAAATGTCCGTCCATCGTGGGTCATGGCTCGGGCATTTGCACACACGAAAGATCCTGCAGGGATGAAGTAGCCATTATAAGTGTCGTCTTCCAATGACTTGTGTGGGATTCCCATAGGAGATACAGGACACCATCTTAATGTTTCCTGGACGATATAGTCAATGTACGGGAGCTGTGGTCTATCATTGAAATTTGGAAGTCTGTTGCGGCCGGTAACCTTGTCCAGTAGACCTTGTGCTTTGGTCTGTATCCCGGGGTGTAGGAGCATGTTTAGAATAAACACAGTTATAGTTGCCCATGTTGTATCTTGGCCAGCTGCAAAAACAGCGCCAGCTGCTCCCTTGATATCGTCATGCGATAACTCGGGCTGCTCACCCTTTTCAATTTGGGCTTGTCTCTGGTCAACCATGTCTTGCATAAGAGAATCAGGCATTTCTTCGGAGGCCAACACAGCATCGAAAGGCTTGTCATGCAAGTTACAAATGGCCCATTTCCAATCCCTGGCAAATTTGAGCGAACGATCATGAAACCAAGACGGTAAGGAGTTGAGAAATGGGAAGAAGTCGACAGGAGTTCCTGCAGGGGCACCTCCATGAGCTAAAGCGTAGCTAGCGTCCGCAGCAACTTGGATGAATGGGTCGTTGTCCTGTTCCACCTTGATGCCAAAGCCGATACCGAGAACAACAGCGGTAGCAAACCGTCGAATAGCGGTATCCCACAAGGTAGGTCTCGCAAGTATGCCTTGCAACATCAAGGCAGTTTCCCGTTCTTGGACCGGGCGGTATTGCACAATATTACTTTTTTGGAAATTCTTCTGCAGAATTCGACGGTGCGTCCTGAAAGTCTGTCCCCAGGGTAAGAAGGTAAGCGTTTTGCCCCATCCCATGATTTCAAATAGGACAAATCTTGGCCTGTCACAATAATTGGCACCTCGTTTGTCAAGCAGGTCAACTGCGGCACGGACTGAGTTGAGAACAATGACTGGTTGGCCGAGGACATGGAAGGATAAAATGTCCGACTTGTATTCCTCGGACCATTTCATATAGGCGTATTCGGGGTTATCTGTCGGGATAACACGCAAATGACCCAATATTGGTTCTCCAGGCGGGCCTGGGGGAAGCGGGAGATGCCCACGACCGCGCTTTGATAACAGCTTTAATAAGTGGTATCCAACTAACACGGAAATAGCAACAGACACAAGGGTAGAGCACCTGGTGGTCAGAAGCGTCCAGAAATCCATGGCGTCCCAACGTCCGCTTAAAAAGCCCTCCCCTTTTCCCTCGCCCGTTCAGGCGTTGGTCGGTAGACCTCTCCTGTGTAATGCAGGCCAGGCCTCTACCGGCAAAATTCACCGTAGAGCATAGAACTGAGTGAACCACACTCGGACAGGCTATCAAAGTCAGACAAGACAACCTCACACCTACGGCTGCTCACGCCCGCAACAAAGAGTCTTACTCGCAGTTGGGAACCCAGTCCCTAGGCAGATCAACCAATGGGGTAGGGCGTGTGGGCGATAGCGGTTTGTGTCGGGGTGTTGGAAGTACGGTGTGGAGAGGCGGTCCTGTATCACTGAAATATGGACGTTGTATGGCGAAGACAAAGCACGATGGTGACACGAAAACGAAGGCGGAGAGAAGCTGTTGGTGGCTTTGCGAGACTGGCTGACAGATCCGTTCTAAGGAGGTACTCCGTACCGAAGGTACACAGGCAACTAGAAAGTGCTAGGAATTACTCCGTAAGGAGTCAAGAGAACCTGCCAACAGCACGGGCCAAGCTACAGGTGATGTGCCTGCGTTTTTGTGCGTGCACAAGTGGGCATCTGCGGACAGCTGTCCATGTATGACAGCTCGCGGCAGGCACACAGCCTGACCAAGCCAAAGCCTGCTTCCCTTTCCTTCCTCGTTTGTTCCAGAGTCGAGGCTCAACTAACGCTCGAGAGTTACTTCAGAAATAGGCCTCCTGTCAAAGCATTATCATTCTCGAATTCGAGTCGCTTGTTTTACAGCACCATGATTCACTACTGGGAACTAGCCGGCTAGGTGGTATTAGATTGTATCCCCCCCTGTTCGCTAGGGTGCTTGGGTGCTATTTTCGGCAATGCTGCGGTGAGAACTTGAGATGGCAGCACAGGACTCCAGTCTTGATCGTGACAACAGGGAACATTTGTTAGCAAACGGCATGATGATTTTTCACGTCGTGTCATACTGGTCCACACCAGCATGAACAGTGAGCTAGAAGGCGGGGGACACCTCCGCATGTTACGGGTCATATGCCATTTAGCCGACAGCCACATTTTCACCTCCGCACTTCATGTCTCAACACAGGATGAGGCTTCTTTATCTGGCAAGCTGAGCCATCATTGGACACTGGATTCATGCGGCTGGTTCTGTATAGGGCATCGTTTTCTAGGTGCAACCACGATGCCTTACGGAGATGATTCGGAGCCAGGCACAACGGTCTAGAGACCGGCAATTACGGAACATGGGCACCAAAGTCCATACCTGTCGACCATTGTGCCTTTGGTGTGCAGCCAGGCGAATCGAGCTTTTCACCTTCTCGTGCGCGTAGATGGTGACTCGGGTACGGAGTACGGACTGGCTGGTAATTTCGAGGCTCCCGAGTCCCGACCACCATCAATCTGATATCCAACTGGTTTCCGCACTAATACAAGTTCGCCCTTGCACGGAATCGCTCCGTGCCCACGCCTAATCGAAATGCACGATGTCCTGCAGTGTGATGATAACCGAGAGGAGCCCTGCAACATGCACTATGGCCCATTGTCTCTGGCTTGCCGCCGGCAAGTCTGCGCTCCAACGCCAAGACCAGCACCACATCTTGCCGGAGGCAAAGTTCAAAGCCACATCAAAAAAGTCCTTCTGGCAGTCTGGTGGCTCCAGGTACAGCGGGCGTGATATGAATTTTCGCATGGCTAGGTTATAGTATAGCCGGGAGGATCATAGAGCTGTTGTTCAATTCATTCCACATGTCGATGCCAGTATATCAGGGTCTCTAGAGGTTTGGCGGAGTGAAGGACCCTTTCTCTTGTGTTGAGTCCTGCATCGCGAGACACCTGGGACATATCTCTTAGGCAGTCTCGAAATTTTACCCAATGACCAACACATGGACCACTTCACCATCAGTTATCGGTCAAGAAGGCGCAGTGCATCCTCTGTCGGCAAGGATTCCGTTCTAAGCCAAGTTCAATAGAGGACCACCACTGTTTCCATGGTAGTCCGATTTAAGCTTCTAGTCACTCATTTTTAGTGGCGTTTTAGTACCAGACAGCATCAATTCCGTCGTGAGTGATAAGAAATCGCTCGCGCCCACTCCGCACCGCGCCTTATTTGCCGTCTCAACTGTCTTGCCAAAGCAAATATGGCGGAGGGCAAGATGACTGCCACCGCTAAAGCGGCCTTCTTGACAAACACTTCTGAAGCAGATCCTCACTCGTACCAAATTGGATTTGGGAACCGGTTTGCATCAGAAGCTGTGCCTAATGTATTACCCAAAGGGCAAAATGTTCCTCAACGAGTGAAGTATGGTTTATATTCAGAGCAGTTGAATGGGGCTCCCGTATTGAGCTCTAGGGATGCGATCCGACATGTATGGATGTACAGGATTCGGCCGTCGGTGGCTCATGGCCGCGTTTCCCCAGATCCTAATCTCAATGTGAATGTGAGTTTCTCGAGAGATGGTTGGTGCAATTCTAACACGATGTGGCAGATCGAATCTTGCTTCTCTCCATCGAACCACAACGTGGAGTTTGTCGCATCACAGCAAGCATGGGATCCATTTCCTATCCTAGAGCCTATTGAACATGGATCATCATCTGCTGGCACCGACTTTATCCAGGGTATCAAGACCATTGGCGGCCAAGGAGATCCCACCCTTAGAGAAGGTGTCGCGGTCCATGTTTTCTCAGCGAATATCTCAATGGGACACTCGGCATTCTCCAACAACGACGGCGAATTCCTAATTTTGCCTCAACACGGCAGACTAAATATACAAACCGAACTGGGCTGGATTATGGCACGTCCTGGAGAAGTCGTGGTAATTCCAGCTGGAATCCGTTTTCGTGTTCTTCTCCCAGATGGGCCGGTAAGAGGCTATATACAAGAGGTTTTCGGTACGCACTACGAACTTCCGGAACTCGGTGTCGTTGGATCGAATGGCCTAGCACTCCCGAGGGATTTTGAGTCTCCAGTGGCTAGTTTCGACATTGATGACACGCCATGGACAATTACGTACAAGCTGGCAAGCACCTTGCATAATTGCAAGCAAAACCACTCTCCATTCGATGTTGTGGCATGGCACGGCAATTTGGTTCCCTACAAATACGCCATGGAGAAGTTTGTCAACATGGCAAATGCAAACAAAGATCAAGCCGACCCGACAATCTACTGTGTTTTAACGGCCAAATCCAAAGTCCCTGGTGTATCACTCAGTGACTTCCTAGTTTTCACAAAGAAATGGATCACGGCAGAAGATACCTTTCGGCCGCCATACTATCACCGGAATATGAGCACTGAGATTATGGGTTTGATATATGGAAAATATGGTGGATCTAGTCATGTCTTGGATGGTGGCGGCCTGAGCTACGAAGCGAGCTACATGCCCCATGGCGAAACGTACGATACGTGGAAAGATGCCACCACTCGCGAGTTGGAGAATGTGATTATCTGTGAAGATACGATGGCGTTCATGTTTCATATCAGCGTGCCGGTATTGCTTACGAAATGGGCGACACAGGGCGACGGGTCCAAGTACCTTCATACAAGTGACCCCCATCAATGGGATAATTTGAAGGCCCATTTTTTGGATCACTTGGAAGAAGTCAACACGGACCTGAAGGCCGCTGGACTCCCGATGTTAGCACAGCATAACTGACTGATTTGGCTGTTAGATGGCATATGAACCTCGAGAGAGCGTCTGCTAACAAAAAGTTTGTGGTGTCTAGCAATGCATGTATTCCTCTGAAAGGATATTAAAGTCGGTTTTCAACATAGCATGGACTAGCAAATATATTATCAACTCGATTTTTGCTTTCAGATACAGATTCTTCAATCTATCTCGGTTGAGACATTCGATGAGTGTCTTGCATGGGTGCGAAGCCTACGGCCCAGGCCCGACTGCGTTGCAAACTGAGCTCCAAGCGTAGTATTACATGTGACGTTTGACATTAAAGCTATAGTCTTAGAATGAATCAAGCTCCAGTCACCGCCTCTATTCCATGGTTGTATGTTGTGAACAGTGGATTTGGGGGCCAAAATACCCGTTGGTCACACTGACTCACACACTAGCTTCCCTACCGAGACCAGTTCACAATGTTGAAAGTGTTGGCTGAAGACTAGCTTAGCTCGGTATTGTATTTGTGTATATTCAAGGGCGCCGTTTATTGGTTTGACAACGAGTCAGTCGATGGGCCAATGCTGCGCCTGAACTGGTCGTGTTGTTGTTTAACTTGCGGCGACATACCACACTTCATTACAACCGCCAAAGCTGGAAGTTGGTGACACTGGACGGGAAATGATGTTAAAGTGAGGTGCGATTTCACACTTTTATTCACGATGGTTTCCAACTCGTACGCCACGGTCAGCTGTTGAATGTCTTTCCCACAGATGTAGAAGAGCGGAGAGTTTTGTTGCTAAAGAAGACCTTGATGTGGTGGTGTAGGGTTGACTGACTTGCCTTCTGCGCAAAGGAGTGAAGAGCACGCCGCTGACAAGAGATGTTTAATGGGGTAATAGGGCGACTTCTTTCTTGCTAGTGGCTCTATGGATGTTGTGCTGGACATTGCCGCGTACTTACTCAAGCTTCGCCTTGATCGACAGAACTAGCGGGCGATTTATTGCCGGCGGAAATCGCAGCTATTGCCGTCAACATGCTATTTTTGAGTAATTACCATCTACGCTGCTAGGGCTTAGACCGCAATGGTTTTGCCTCGGGTCCGGGCGACTCGGGATTTATCCTACTGACCGATGAGGCCGGACACGGAACTTACATGGCCGGAATCACGGTGCCATCCTGCTGCGAACCCAAGTGCACATAGGAAGCGTTGGACGAGGATAATCCTGGAAGGAAGAAGGTTGCAAATACAAGCTTATTGCGAAACTCCGAAATGGTTGGCGCTAAGGCTGAATCATGTCATCAAGAAAATAGCAAAGCAATCACAGAGGCAGCAATCAATACAGTACAAAACGTGATACCAGAAACGAAACATACTTGAAGCATAAAAATTACAAAAAAATTGGCCACGTACGCAAAATCATGTGAACATACGTAGCCCTGCCATGAATGGATCGGCGTCGCTGCAGTTACTGCAAAAGCAACCAGACGATTTTCAAGCCCGGCTGGCCCTGCATCTCGAGGGCCGAATATGAATCAGCAGCCAAACCGACCCAGAGCGTTCTTTCTCTTTCTCTTCTTCTTTTTAATGAATTTGACAGCCAATATAGACGTCGTAAGCCACGTTTCAGACCCTGCTTTTTTCTTACCCTCCACGTACCCCAGGGACAACAAGCAGCGAATGCCTTCTTCCAGCGGAGTCGAGACTCGTTGAAGAAAATGTCCTGGTTCGACGCCGGTCGTTGCGCAACGTTGCAATGACAAATGGCGAAGCCTCGGAGAATATCTGTCACTGTCAACAGTTTTCATCATCAAGTACTCCGTATTGTCTGTTTCAATGTCAGGCTGGTGTGTGAACTCGTGTGAAACTGTTGGCTGTTAGGAGAGCCCCTGACAACGAGACAAAACATCACGGTTCGTAATGGCGTCCAAGCGCCTAGTCAAGCGTACGATTCGTACAGCACGCAATAGTCACAGTCACGGGTCAAGTAAAGATGCATGTGAGTAAATTCACTGAGAATAGAATGACTCAAAGAAGGGGATTGGGGACGTTTGCTGCTCGGCAGACTCTGATAGGTTGATGAGCAGCACTCCAGTGGACGAGACTGGAAGGTGCGACTGGAGAGAGTTTCAGCGACCGTCGTCACTCGTCATGCCAAAGCAACCCAAGTACGGAGTACTACCAGCCCAATACCCACAGGCCTCCAAGCCTCCTGTGGCGGCGACGTTGCGGCTCTGTTCAATTGCCAAGGGAAGGGGCGCCGCACACATGTCGTGCTGCATTTATGCCCGACAGTAGTACGGAGCACTGAGTACTCCGTACAGGGCCAGTTTGATCTCTAATAAGCGACGTGGGCTTCGGAGCAGAAATGATCTAGAAATTCTGTAGTGCTCTGTATAGCCAGACCCTTTAAACAGTGGCACTCCGTACGGACTTTAGGAAACCAGAAATGCTTCGACGTCTTGTGTGCAAACATGTGATGAGCTTCAACATGGATGGCTAGCATCTCGGTGTTGAGGCTTCAAATGTTCCCCAGGCGTCGCCGACTGGTGCACCGCCGCAGCTCTCTCCCTCAGCGTTCCATGTCGCCATTGAATGCGCAAGTTTGTGGTACGAATGCCCATCCGTCAAGCGTCATCCAGCGTCTGGGCACTTGCTCAGCCACAACCACAACTGTTCCCCATAATTGCCTCGCTTCCTTCAGCCCTGTCAATATTGCAGAAAGGTCCTTTGTTGGAGTTGGAGATGGGCGAGCCGCACAGCCACTTGGCACGGCTTGGCTTCACGGAGTAGGAAGACAAAGCTCGGGAGTTCCCATCGTGTTTCCCATCTGCCACATGTATGTATGTAAGCAATCAGGCCGGACGAGAACCCCAGTTGTGCAACAAGAGTTGGGCCAGAGTCGCAAAAGTGCAAATCGCAGCCTGGAACCCAGCTTGAACCCTTCCATGTCGCTTGACATGGCAAGGGCTGGACCTTCCTGCCCCCGCTCACGTTCGTCAGGCAAAGCGCTTCCTCAACCAGAGGCGACAGCACACGCTTAATCTGTTGTAAGCATCCAAATCGTGGGCGCCCACAATCAATCAAGCAATTGACCCATGCGTCTCCGCAGAGTCGAATCCAAATCCGATGCGGCTCTTGGCGGCCAATACCACCAGCCCAGCCGCTGCCCGCCTGCATCCTATCCAAGCACCGACTTCTCTCGCTTCCTCGCTCTCGGCGGCGCGGCGCGACAACATTGACCCGCGGGGTTCAGCCGTCCCACGACACCACGACACCACCACCTGAACACCACCACCACCACCACCACCACCACCTCGTCGACGCTTGGGGTGCCCGTGCATGTGTGCGACAAACTCTACCATCCCCAGCATCGACGGCATCCTTTTCCCCCAACGGCAGCATCGTCTGCTGCCGGTGCCTCGACTTGGCTTGTGTTCGCCATGTCCTTTCGCGGCGACGACCAGCGCCGCTATGGCTCTGTCCCTCCGGTGCAGTATACTGTAGCTGGCCAACAACAAGATCAACACGGCACTCATCAGGCCACAAGTGCATCCGGTGTGGGCCGAAGACCGAGCTTCAACACCGGCGACGATGCTGGATACTACACTCAGAACCATAACCGGACCGCTTCCTTCACCCGTGGCGAGGACGAGCTGTTCTTGACGGGGGGGCCTGTTGGCCGTGGCGGCAATGTGCCCGTGAATCGATATGCTTCCACCAGCAGTGCCATGGCCGGCTATCAACACCAATATCAAGATCCGACCCCTCCGACACCATCGCAGTCGGGATATAACCCTCAAAGTTTCTCGCCCTCCTCAAATTCCGCCTATCACAGATCGCAGGCCTCGACGCTGCCATATCATTCGGCACAACGATTCTCGACTTCGAGCGCTGGTTCATACCACACTCCATCTCCACCAGCTACAAACTACACTCCCCAAGCTTACAATCCTGCCGCATATGCCGCCACAAACTCCGTCCCTCAAAGGCAAGCGTCTCATCACGGATATGGATATGCTGCACATGATCAAGGCTACGCGGCCGGCGTGGGAACAGCAGGCTCGCCATCATATGGACACTCTCCAAGTGCATCGCACACGTCGACGTTTTCGCAACCTGTGCGCTCTCCTTCCTTTTCGTCCAGCTTCCAACAGTCTTTTCCAACCAGTCCTTCATCCTTTACTGGTTCCAACCCTATAAGCCAAACACCCACGTACGACCCGTCAAATTACCACTCGTCCACTCAATATTCTTCTTATGGGTCCAATGGTGTTGCTCCCTATCCGACTTCAACATCTCAAACCCAGGCTCCCTATCCCAACTCATCTCACATTCCAGTAGGCCCAAATTACACAGCCAGCAATGACCAGCACTCATACTTTACCCGCCATCCCTCAGATTCCCAATCCTCTCCCAGGACTTCTCCCTACATGCAAGCTCAGTCATCTCCTGGACTTCAACGACACCCCACGAATGCACCACTTCCGAGTCGGCCAATGGAAGACGTTCCCGAAGAGACGACGCCATGGGACGAACATGGGCGTCCCCTGGCCAATGATGACGTGGATGAGGAAAGAATCGCCCAAGAGACCATTATGCAAGACATAGAGGCGGAGCTTGGAGGCTCTGAATATCACTCTCAACGCAGGCCGTCACCCATTGGTAGCCAAGCCTTCGACGACCAAACCCAGAGACTCAGAGGCTACAGCTCGGCGTCAGCCCATTCTCCGGGGAGTCGAACCTCTCCCGGCCGGGGATCAAGTCGACCGCGGTTTGACGACGACGACGACGACGACGACGATCCAGAGGGAACAGCCGGGCTGCTAGCAATGCAACAGGCGGAGCTCGATGACCAGCGATTTGGTGGCGGTACATTCATGTATAGTGGCACGGATCTTGCCCCAGCTGCTCCACTCCCAACTACAATGGCTGCGCCCACTGCGACTATCCAATCCAACTTTCCGGCACCTCCTCCAGAGGAACTGAATCACAGTAGTGATAGCGACTTAGGCGGTATGGATATTGGCATGCTGAGTGGAGGGTATGCTGGGACCTTGGCTTACGGTGCAGACATCGGTTCCCCACCTGGATCCTCTTCGATGCTAGATGGACCTAGGCCATTGCCAACGCCGGGATATTACAACTCTCTCAGGGAGAGTTACGACCATGCTGCTGCCTTTAACAATGCTGGAATGGATTATGTAGGCACAGGGGGGCTGCAAGCCCCAGACGCTCACAGGCTCAGCTTCGACGAGGGAGGGGAAGAACGCGTTTCCATTCATTCCCAACACAGTGGAACCGAATCGCCCACCAGAGACGATTACCAAGATCTATTCTATCACCCTGGCCTTTCGAATCGTCCGCT
Source organism: Metarhizium brunneum (assembly GCF_013426205.1). Taxonomy (NCBI): domain Eukaryota; kingdom Fungi; phylum Ascomycota; class Sordariomycetes; order Hypocreales; family Clavicipitaceae; genus Metarhizium; species Metarhizium brunneum. Next base: position 2,641,139 of record NC_089424.1, on the reverse strand, counting down.
CCCTGCTCTGCCTCCCGGTCCTGGCTCTGATAGCAGCTCTATGCTCTCTGTTCATAACAGTGTTCGGTCGCAACACCAACATGATCATTCCATCAATGCTGATGCGAGATACTATCAGGCCGATGGCCCTGAAACCTTTTACCAGCATGGGGCTCAGCAGACGCTACACCCAGAACGATCCGTATCTCTGGGTGGCCGTAGCCATACGCCGCAGATCCAGGCCCCGGCAAGGTCGAGAACGGATGCTGCTGAAGAACGAAGGAAGATGAATCGCAATCACCAGATCACACAACAAGGCCCAGCTTTCGACTATGACAGAGCACCTGTGGCTGCATCCGGCGCTTTCGATAGTATCACTTTGCCCAGCGGACGGAAAAGAAGATTTGTGCCATCGAAGCTCACATCTAGCGATTTCAACGACTGTAAAGCGCCATGGGCATTAAGTCATATCGAGACTTGGATTCGCAACATGGGCGAAGGCGAACCGGATCTAAAAGAGAAAGCTATCGAAGAGGCTGTAACGAATCTCTTCGTATACAAGATACCCACCATGAATGTCGCGGACGCTGAAGCTTTGAGCAGTCAGGTAGTATCCGGCATGCTCGAGTCTCAAGTTCTTCTTCCAGATGAGGAATGGGTCAAATTTGGCGACGGCCACATTTCGGGTGTACTATGGCAGTTGACCGGATCGGGCTGCTACGCACCTAAGCTTCATGATGTTGAGATGAGTGGCCGTTGCTATTCTCATTACTGTACCCGAACTCTGAAGAAGGTTGATTTGGAGGTTCTCTCTGAAGAAGTGCAAGGTGCTGATGCATGGCATACCTTTTATAAACTGACAAAGGAAGTTGTTGATTCGAAACCAAAAAAGGAAGTCGAACGCCAAAACATTCTTCATGAAATTGTCACAGGCGAAGAGAATTACATCAAGCAACTCGACATTTTCCGAAGGTTGTACAGAGATGACCTGAGAACAAGGGCCCCGCCCATTATCCATCCCGACAAGCGGGATAAGTTCTTGACAGCAGTGTTCGGAATGCTGGATACCGTTGTTCATATCAACAAAGATCATCTCCTGGCCCAGCTCAAATATCGTCAGCAGGAACAGGGTCCGTGGATCTCAGGCTTCAGCGACTTATTCCGTGAATGGATCCGGAAGGCCAAATCCGTTTATACCGAGTATGCCATTGGCTACCCACGAGCTGCCTACATGGTCAGAAAAGAAGCTGATCGAAACTTGCTCTTCAAACGATTCCTCGAAGATAAGCAGAAGGACAAGCTGTCCGCCAAGCAGGATTGGACTCATTTTTTGATTACCCCTGTACAACGTCTTCAGCGCTACATCTTGTTGCTCCAAAGTGTCGAGCACAAAATGATTGGGGACAGCGAAGAAAAGACCAACTTGGCAAAAGCGATCCAGGAGATTCAAACCGTCACCCTTGAATGCGATGCCAAGGTAGCAGAAACCAACAAGAGGGTTCAGATGATGGAATTGGATCGAATGCTGGTTCTCAGACCAGGCTTCCAGTCTGTCCTGAATCTAGACCACCTGGGCAGAGTTCTCATCATGCAGGGCGAGCTCCAGAGGATGGGTTCGAAGGGCATGAGATGGGTCGACTCGCACGCCCTTTTATTTGACCATTATTTGATCCTTGCCAAGGTCGTTGTGCCCAAGGACGGTAAGGGGGAAAGGAAGTACGATGTTTCGAGAGAGGTAAGGTCTACAGAAATTTGTTCATGCGGGAGTTCCTAATACTAACTGTATACCCCAGCCTATCCCGATGCCCCTCTTGTTCCTTGAAAGTATGAACGATGAGCCGGTCATGAAGCAAAAAGGCTTGACCGCACCTCTCGGCAGAGCCACTGCTGCTCCGGTAGGCGCTCAACTGAACAAGGTAGCCAGTAATGGTGCTGGTCGACCCGGATTGGAGCATACACCTGCAGCACCCGGAAATACATTGGTACCCACCACGTCAAACGATACGGAAGGCAAGATCTTGTATCCTTTCAAGGTGAAACATCTTGGCCATGAAGTGTACACTCTCTACGCATCCTCTGCCCGGGACCGACTTGATTGGTGCAATAGCATCATCGAGGCCAAGACAAGACATGCCAAGGCCTTGTATGCTCAGAATGCCGAACCATTCAGGCTCCGCGTGTTAGCGGATGCTGCCTTCCATTACGATACCGGTTCCGTGTACGCAAGAGCATCGGGTGTTCCGGTCAAGGGTACCCCCCTCGACAGAGCTATCCAGGACTTGGACAAGGTGTTGGGCTCGGCACAGGGCACCGCTGCAGTGTGCCGTGCACAGGTGAACTGTGCCACGGGCTTCTCGGCCTTTGGAAAATCAGTCATCGCTATCGGTACAGATTACGGCGTGTACATATCTGACTCTTCTAATCCTCGCGGATGGACTCGGGTAAGTCTACCGTTTGATTCGTGTCTTTGACCCCAGAAACAGCTTGAGCTAACTGCCAACGTTCAGTCTGTGCAAATTTCCCGCGTTACCCAAATTGCTGTACTTGAGGAATTTTCGGTTTGTCTCATTATTGCAGACAAGTCACTTATTTCTTACCCGCTGGATGTCATAGCCCCCGTGTCAGAATTTGCGGCACCAGTCAACGACAACACCCGACGCGCACCTCAACGGCTTGCCAAGGATGTGACGTATTTTGCGACAGCGCGTATGAAGGAGCGATTGCTAGTATTTTACAAGCGCAAGGAAGGCATGCACACATCTTTCAAAGTTCTAGAACCAATCTTGCACAAGGCAACCGAGAAGAAGTCTCGGCTTTTCGGCGGCCGCAAGTCGGGTGGTGGCAGCACCGATACCTTTCGCGATTTTGATGAGTTCTACTTGCCAACCGATTGCTATTCACTCAGCATCTTTCAGACTTATATCGCCGTCGCAACGTCCAAGGGTGTCGAAATGCTTACACTGGACAAGAAGCAGCCAATGTCAATTCCCGACTTGAAGACACATGGAATTGCCAATATTGCAGGCCGTATTCGGGAACAAAAACCACTCGGCATGTTTCGCCTGGATACAAACGAGTTCATTGTTACGTATGAAGACTGTGCTGTTTACGTAGATAAGCATGGTGAAGTCAGTCGCACTCTGATCATGGAGTATACTGGCAAGCAAAAGAAAGCGAAAGGGGCGACCACGTATAAGCAATATCTTTTACTATTCAACGAAGATTACGTGGAGGTGCGCAACGCAGGCAACGGTCGGCTTCGACAGATTATTGCCGGACGGGATGTCCGAGTCATCGACTTTGGCCTCGGTGGCCCGACTGGCGGTAACGCAGCTCAGTCACAGCAAACATACGGACCCAATGGACAGTCACTGCTGGCTGGCGATACGTCCAAGGGCTCTGTCAAGATTGCAATGTGTCATCCAGAGCTACCCGGTCGACAAATTGTCTTGGAATTGCTTCTCAATGACGGCCACTGTGAAGGTTAATTCTACCTTGCCCAGCGAATTCAATACAATGGCCATGGCGCGGCATTTGTTATTCGCAAGTTTGGAGAGACGAAGACTATGTATCGTACATGGGAAGCTGGTCTTTCGGAGACTTCTGGAAAGCGTTGATGATTCACGGAGACGAAGGCACGGCGAAGCGGCTTGGGCACGCTCATTTACCAACGGCATTGCTGACAACGTTGGGAAACTGTAGAGAGGCAATTGGATGTCAGTGATTTCAAATGATTTATGCATGGGCTTTTTTGAATTTTTTATTTTGCTACATGAACACGGGAAAGGGTCCCTGTTCATACTCGTTTTTGTAAGGCGCCTGGCGGTTGTCACTTTTGAGGGGGATTTAGATATCATGTGGGTGCGTAAAGGATTTTTTTCGATTCAAGACGTTTCTATACTGTCCGTGTTGGTGGCGGCTTTACTGGTCGTGGGCTTGTTGTACAAAAAGCTTTTGCACCTACCAGTAGGCAGTATTATACCCGCTTGAGGAGTCTGACAGTACTCTCTCTCTCAAGCACATGCAACGCAGAACTCTTTTCTTTTTTTACCTCCGCCACTCAGCCAAGCTGTGTGTTACAATGTGAGCACGGTTGAAACAAGTATGACAAAACAGGCCCCCTGGTCAACCACATACAGTGAAAGTGAAGGCTGCACAATTCGCATTCGCATCATTCAACTAAATGCCAATACTGTACATCAATCCTTCATGTACGCGTCTAAAGTGTCCGTACCAAGCCATCGTCTAGTCTTGACCCAAAAGAGTTTTGTGCGATATTGCCAAGTGCCAGCAGTCTGACAGTTCCCGCGTCCCTTTTTTTTTGGTTCGTCTCCTCTCAGCCATTTATGTTGTGCCAGAATTCCCATCTAGCTGCGTGAATGAAAATCTGCGCTTTCCCAGGGCGGGAAAGAAAAAAACTCCCTCCAATTATAGATACATGAGAGAATTGCTATTTTAAGGCTTTTTTTTTTAAGATGACAAGGGTAGCTTAGGCTTTGACCTGGTCCTTGACGTCCTTCTTGACATCCTCGACGACCTCGGCGAGGCCCTTCTTCTTGGCGGATTCGTACATGAGGATGCGGGAGACTTGGACGATACCGACGAGACCGAGGAAGAAGTTGACGGCAGCAAGGCTAAAACAATCAGTTGGTCGTGGTTTTTTACACATGATGGAAAAGAGGCGGTGCATACAGGTAGTTCTTGGGCTTGATGATCAAGCACCACCGGGTCCAGATCAGACCAGTGCACGTCAGGGCAAAGTTCTGCGTGAAGGAGAGCTTTTCAGCAGGGCGGGCAAAGTCGGAGATGCCGGCGAGCACGAGAGCCCACTGCCAGTCCTTGTTAGCATCTGCTACCTTGTTAATTTGTAAGGGGCGGTGTTTGCGTGGCGGACCTTCATGACGGGAGCCCTGGATGAGCATGGCGTTAGCTTGGGCGGCAACGAAGGAGTGAGAGGGAAATCATACCAGAAGTGCACCGTCTTGACGCCGACCTCGCTCTCCCAGGCGCGCTTGAACCAGCTCTGGTGCTGCTGCTGGGCGCCGTCGGCCGTGCTCTGCCACCTCTTGCTGCTCTCGCGGAAGCGGAATCGCTGGGCGCGGAAGGCCTGGGATGCCTGTGCGGAAAAGGCGCCCTGTCGGAGGGCCGGGCGCGAGGCGCGCATGATTGTGCTGGCGACGACCATCCTGTGATGGCGGGTTTGTCAGTCGACTGTTGTGTCTTTGTGGCACGATGAACGTGCTGCTCAACAAAAAGGTCGCGGGTGCAAGGGGGGTTGAAAAAGAGTACTCCGTAAGGGGGAGGGATAAAGGTTATTGTGTGAAGCGACGTACTTGAGGGCCTTGGACTCGGTAGTTGTCTTCGTTTGAGCAGGGCAAAGGATGTTGCGGCAAGGCGACACGGGAGGTTTTACAAGGAGGGAGGTTCGAGCTGTCTTTTCCGGTGACGGGCGGGAAACTCCTGGCGGCAAGTTCGCCTGGGCGTTGGTGACGGAGGGTCCGGAGATCAGCCGCCTGGTCGAGGTGCGAGACCGGCCCCCGGCGTAGGGCGGGTGCTTGCTTCAGCAGGGAATCTCCACTTTGTCGTCCGTGGCCAACCAGAGCGTTGCTGAAAACGACCACCATCCAAAGAGCTGGGGGGCCGTATGTTTTCCCATCTTCCTCAACGTCATTCACAACGATCCCTCCCCGGCCGCCATGTCGAGCAGATACGCATTCACAAAGGCCCTCAAGGAGGTGCGCTTTCTGTTCTGCCAGACGTCGGAGCAGAGCGCTGCGGTGCGGTACGTACGGCGCACAGAGAGGGAGGGGAGGAAACATGCCACGGGCGCCAATTGCCATGGCATCTCTCCTCGCCCGCGACAGAGACGAGAGTGCTGACGAGACACGGCGACAGGTCATTCCTCACGCGCGCCTACCCCACCATGAAGAAGAACAATCCCCAGATCCCGATCCTCATCCGCGAGGCTCAAGGGACGCTGCCCAAGGTCTACGCTAGATATGGTGCGTCCCGGACGGGCTCCGAGTTCTGCTTTGGATGCTGACGAGTCACAGAGTTTGGTCATGAAAAGTCACAGTCGCTGGATGGATTGTCGGATAAGCAAATTGAGGAGACTGTCACGGGACTAGTCAAGAACGGGGCATAGACGATAATCATGGAGCGTGGGAAGGCGGGCCGCTGACGGCCGTTGTACGTTGTATATAAGGAATAGAATGTGTACCAACATGCCTTCGCTGGATGGCAGGAAGACGTCGAAATGAGTGTGGGGTGTGATTCCATGCGAGATTCACGACAGGACCGACTACGAAGGATGTTGGACTAAAGGGGAGGGTGCCACTGAGGTCAAGTGTGAGTTACTGGTAACCGCTTATTGTTTCCTACTTATGTATCACATCCTTCTTCAGAGTTCCTGATTCTTTGGCCCAGGGCTTTAAATCCATCAAATTTCCACACATGTCCTCAGCCTGTGATCAATACGACCCACGCTCGTCATAAATGCTGTCCGTTGCCTTTTTTTTTTCTTGGTTTTTTTTTGTCTGTGTTTCTTTGGGTATTCGTTTTCTCAACCCATATGCCTCCCATCTTGTACCTTTTTAAAGACTCTCGTTTTAGTATGCGTTTAGGCGGTGCGGAGAGTGACAGCCAGTCTTGGTTATTCAAGCCCTGTGTATGGCCGGCAGTCTTTAGTTCTCGGCGATTCCTCTGGACCCGCGCTCGAGACACGCTGCTTTTCTGGGGTTGATTCACCAGATAATCCCTGCCGGGGTCGAGTTGATGCAACTTCCCCTTGCGCCAAAGCTAGCACAATGGTCTCTAGGTCTCTCGCTGCCGTAACCACGATGTCCTCCTTAAGCTCTAGAGCCCTAATAATCACACGTTCAGACATAGAAGAGTCATGGTCTCCTTTACCCCCGGGTGAACATTCAGCTGAAGCATCGCCGGCTTCCGGGGTCGAAACAGACTCTGGAACCGCTAATTTGACTGGGTTCTTTGAATCGTGGGCGGTAGTTACTGCAGTGTGAGAGGCAGCACCTATTCCTTCAGCTGACATGTCTGGCTGCTAGCCTTGATGGTCGCTTGATCCGGGGGTATTTGTTCTCTTAGAAGCCCCCCTTTTACTCCGGACCTTCTGCCAGCCAGTCCCTCCCCCATTATCTCTGTCACTAGAAACATTTTGCAAATTGATCTTATTACTGCCCCCCACACTTGCCGGTGAGGTATTCCGCGGGGTAGATATCTGCCGTGCATGATTGGTGGTAGAGGCGCTTGCTTCGTGCCTGGTCGCCGAGTCAGTTCCTCGAATCACCTCGACCCGAGGCTGGCTCTCTTGCTGCTGGTTCTGATCGATGAAGCCAACGCTTCGGGATGCTGGTCGAGTCTTGCAGCCTCTCTTCCTTGAAGTCGTGCCTCTCTCCTGAACGGAGCTTTCGATAGACGCTGTTTCTCCCTTATCTACTTTCCTCACTCGTATTGTTTCTCGTCCATTGCCAGGAAACTTGAACGAGTCTTGGTCTGCACGACTTGGAAAACACGAGCCTCTTTCGGCCACATTCTCTTCTTGAGTAGTCAGTTTCTGGTCCTTGCTGGCTTCTGTGTTTTTCTTGATCGGACTTATAGGCGTTTTGGAGACCTTGCTGTGATACCCGGAGTGCGACCCAGCGGTTTTCTTATTGTCCGGCGTCTTCTTAGGGTTACTAGATGGTGAACGGTTGCTTGGTGAGCTAGAAGCCGACATGGTTTTGGACTCGTCAGACTTGACACTGGAGGTCTCGGCATCCGGTATGTGTTGAGCTGGCTTAGGTACATGGCAGGCGGTATCGGAAGGGAGAGACTTAGAAGATGCAGCTTTGTCCCTGATGGCGTTGGCAGGATTGTTCTCCGTGGAAGTTGTCTTCTTGACCTTGGAAGGACTCAAGGGCACCGCAATCATGTTCGAATACGCTAGCCTCCGCTTGATTTGTTCTGCAGTGAGGTTGCTGCGCGTGCCAGTCACTGCGGTCGTGGTGGTAGCTGAAGCTTCGGATCCCTTTATAATCTCAGGAGGAACTTCAAATGATTTCTCATCAGGAACTTGTCTAGTATGAGAAGGCTTAATTGGTGTAATGACACCATTTGGGCTATTTCTTAATTTCGGAGGCGGCTCTTGGCCCACTGGTGATTTGCCTGGCTCTTTTATCGGTCTCTCAATTTTAGATGCCGTAGACTGAGTAAGCCTGGGTGGTGAGACTGATGGAAGTGACACCCTCACTTTCCGGTTTGAAGTCTGGGAAGATTTGCTTCCTTGGCTGGTAGGGGTTGTAGCTCTATCGTTCTCAAAAGGATCGTCATTCTCTAAGGCCTCCTCAGAAGGCGGCTTTGACTGAGCCTTCCACTCCAATGACTTTGATGCCTCTTGATCGGCCGCCGGCTTCGTAGTCTTCTCCTCGTCCTGTTTTGGGATGACTTTGCTAGCCTCCTGCCTGGGGATTTGGAACACTTGGGGGCTCTGGGGAGGCGCTTGCTGTGGCATCATTGGCTGAGGGAAAGATGGCCTAGAAGCATGGGCTTGAGTTACTCGCTCGTAGGCCCCAGCCCCAAGAAGATTCCGATACAGTCTATGCGGCACATTCCTCATCATCATTGGATCAGCTGGCCGTAGGTTGTGTAGACTACGGGCGTTATACCCTTGCTGGTTGCCAGGCGGAGGCATCCCGTTAGCCATAGGAAAATGAGGCTCGTTCTGGTATGGCTGACGTTGCTGGCTGCCAGGCGGAGGCATCCCGTTACCCATAGGAAAATGAGGTCTGTTCTGGTATGGCTGACACTGCTGGGTGCCAGGCCGCCCTCCCCTCTTGACCCACGGTTCATTTTTCCATTGCTTCATATACGGCCGCCTAATCTCGATTTTGATACCCTTCTCTCGGTTCTCTAAACATGTAGATTTCAAGGCCTTTGCCGCAGAAGCTTCGCATTCAAATCTGTGGCAAAAGTGTTAGTTGACCTAAAAACTGTTTGATCTTGACGCATGCTTGAAGTAGACTCACAGAACTATGAAAACTCTACCATTTTTCTCAGAAGCATGAAAGACGTTTTCAACCTTCCCGAATTGACCCGTCATTGCGCTCTTTAAACGGCTCCTGATATCTTCGGGATGCCCGTCAGACCGCTCTTCAAATCTTGCAAAAACGCTCCTCCTATGTCTCGATATCTCTCGATCTTCGTAATCAGGATCGCGGTTGTGGTAATGATACGTATTGTTGCCGTACCCTCCTCGTGCAGTGCCAATTTGATGGGAATTCTGGGAATAGAACGACCCCTTGCCATCTTGGACAGGGTATTCAGCTCGAGGCCTGTGGTTTTGGGGGCCTCGTCGCCCTTTGTTCTTGTCGCCTCCTCGAGTGGAGCTGCCATCCTTAAGGGTAGATGTTGTCCCAGCCGGAGACGCGCTACGTCCCGGTGCGGCTGCGGGCAATTGATGCGAAGGTTGTGCTTGGAAAGCTCTATCATACATGGCAGGTTGTACAAGGGCACCGTTGTAGCTACCATTACCCTGCATGGAACCTCCATCTCCATAGGTTGTGCTATGAACGTAAGGGGCATCGCCAGACGACACTGCGCGACGCCCGTCTGACCGCAGCTTGGAAGGCAGCTCGACACAAGCATTGCTTGCGAGACCTCCCTGTTTCCTAGTCTGCGGAGATTGTGTTGGAGGTCCGTTGTGAGACATTGGAGGGCCTGTCTGGCCCATCTTGTCAGGGATATATCTGCCGACCGGCTTCCCATTGCCATTCTGCGGGTGCGCACGAGACGGCACGGTGTTGCCTGCTTGCTAAGCAGGCTGTACACCGACCGTCATTGGGCCCCGAGGCTGAGTCGGCGTATGTTTTGCCGCCATGGGAGCGATAGGACCAGACCGTCTCGCATGATTTCGCCGAGGGCTTTCCGAGCTAGATGGCTGAGCTTGTGTGAGGGGACTTTTCCCGTCAGTCGTGGCATGCTGAACAGGTCGATCCTTTCGAGGGAGAGGAGAAGGAGAGGTTTGGGTCTGTGCCACAACAGCTGGTCCGACGTCGTTTGCAGTATTCACAAAACGACGAGGCTGGTTGCGGTTATTGGGCGAGACCGCATTCGTCCCCGGAGAAGTTGTGGCGTGCTGCTTGACTGAGCTGATCGGCCGAGACTGCGAAGTACTATTCACAATAGCTCGAGGATGATTTGGCGTCGCCGCAGCAGTTGTCCGATGCCCACCAACTATGTTTTTCTGTTATCAGTAAAGAAAAGAAAAGAAGAGGGAGAGTCATGTTAACATACGTTGTGGCTTGTTAAAAAGTTTTTTTCCATCAGCAGACCAAATGCCATCCGCGTCTAGACTCTTGTCACCGTTTTGTGCCAGCAATTTTACACTTTGCTCCTTAAGAACATAGCGAAGCACAAGTATGTTGTCAGGGGAGATTTGAGACAGCATTTTGTTCCAACTAACGTCGGATAATACGTACACCTTGGTGCTAGAGTCAACGTTAAACCAGTGCATGAGCCATTCATCAGGTCTGCCAGGACGCCACCCAAGAAGCCACTCGCGTATTTCTTCAAGTACATTGCATAGTTCCTGTTCTTCGATACCAGAGCGAATGAGGGTATTCCACAGATTGTCGCTATCTATACGATTTATATCGTGAGCATCGTAGTAGAATATTTCCAAATCCTTTTCGCCAGATTCTTCTTTCTGATGATCAGTTGAGAAATTTGCAGGAGTACTGGCCGGGCGTTTAGTGTAAAGGTCTTTGTCAGGGCCGTCACCCCCAATGATCGGGCAGGGTACACCCGCGGAGCCGGTTTCGCGTGCCGTCTCGTTCGTGGCCGGTAGATCATTAGGAACAGCATTGGCTGGGGTTCCTTTGGAGTTAGCCATATCCTCAGGAGGATGCTGCAGACCAGGGTGCTCGGGAACCAAGGCCGCCATGACGGTGGTTATACAAAACTCTAAGAGTCGGGGGGACCGCGCAGACTCTTCAGGGAAAGAGTTGAGAAATCTTGTTTCTTTTTTTCTCTTTTTTTTACCAGAAAAAAAAGAGTAAAGATTGCTTTAGCAAAGTTGCAATGGGCAGGTTTGACGATGCGATGCGTTGAAGATGTGCCTTGAAGAGTATGCAAACCAGAACTACAGAAGGTATGAGATTTGGGAGATGCTCAAGGAGAGTGAGTTGGCACCGGAAGCTAATAAGTAAGGGGATTTGAGGAGTCTTTCAAGGCTCGAGTTTGTTCGGTTGGGGGGAAAGACATGCTGTTGCCCTATTGTTCATTTCTGACAAAATGGAGAGTCCGCCATCGGGCAGTCAAGTGAAAGTGAACGGCATCTGAAAGAAGCGCGGGTCGGAGTGGCCCGCGTGTTTGAGTGGAATCCACAAACAAACAGAACACAGTGAATCTCGCCTATCGCAGGTGGTCGAGTCAGTTGAAGGCCCGTTGGTGTTCAGATCGTGTTGCAGAAGAAACATTGCGGCGCTTTGACGTCGTGCGCATGTCGCTGTCGATTCCGTCTTTTCACTGCGTCGATACAGTTCAAACTTCAAATTCACAGATGAGCACCCCAGCTACAACAAACTCCATTGTTCAACCGGTCAGCAGCACTGAAAAAAAGGCTTCCTTGACAAACAAATCACGACTTTGATTGTTACAAAACGGGAGTCGCGGTTGGCGGGCATAAATGTATGTACAAGTGCGGGTCATTTTCCATAGTTTTGGTCTTCACGAGGGCCTTTTTACTCTGACTTCTGCGTCTTCAGCATCTTCAGAATCTCGCTCTCATTATCGCCGGCAATGGCCTTTCCATTGTTCCAGTCCACAGTCTATACAATGCATCAGCTTGTGTCACAGACCGACTGCGACCCTTGGTCGCGGCTCAAAGCATTGCGACTCGACTTACCACTGGTCGCAAGAAGCTCTCCCTGCTCTCTCGGAACTTCTTCAGCGCATCCTTCTCATCGTGGGCGCCCTTTATGACCTTGGATATGCTGGGCTTGCCAACGTAGTCGAGGATTGTCTGGACCTGCTCAACAGTGGGAGGCTCCTCGGTGATGTTGAGCTCGAATGGGTCTCGGCTCGGCTGCGTCTGCGCGGTATGGTCGCTGGCCTGGTCAATAGTAGCTCCGGCCTGTGCATTGGCCGAGATCTGCTTGACCAGGTTGGCAACTCTGGTAGAAGCTGGGGAGCTGGCCTTGTGGAAGACCGTGACAATGTCGAGCGACTTGTGCTGTGCAATTGGTTAGCCCAAGCGGCTCGAACTCAGGTCGGGCGAAAATGAAGCATCCTTACGAATCGAAACATGTTGGAACCGTGCTTCTATGTCTTGGGAGAAATTTGCAACTGAGTAATCGAGTTGGTCGGAGCACAACGTTCAGATGTTGAGGATTGGCGAACGGGCCAAACCGGCAAGGCCTTGCCTGGTTCCTTCCTGCCTGGCCTTGTTGGCGGAGCCGAATGACGTTTTGTCGGGGAACTAGCGTTATGTGGGTCTGTAGTTTTGGCCCATTCGGCATGTGTCAAGAGCTTCAACATTGGACAAGGCAAAAAGCAAGCCATCGACGCCAAACCATGTTCGGGATACTAGCAGGACGGTTGGACCCGCTACTAGATTGTCCAAATCTTCCAATTGATGCAAATATTAAGCTTTGATTGATTCTCATATGCATGTGTAGGAATATGCGAGTTTGTGTATGTATTCTATAGGGTATCTCAGTTATTCAACCGATGCAATTCCCGTCTATAATTCGCGGCAGTCAATCTCCAGCCCGTCCCGAATAGCTGAAACATGCTACTTGCTGTGCGCAATGACTTTACTGAACTTTTCGAAACTTTTCTGCAATTTCCTCCTCTGTGAACTTCCTCGTCAGCCTTTTTAGTAGCTTCACCCGGCCATCCATTGTGAGATGGATCTGGTTTCCCATCGGCACGAGACACTTGGCAAGATGTTCGTAATCCTTGCGCAACAAACGGAAGGTAATCATAAGAAAGTCAATATCATGAAACACGAGGGCGCCTTCTTTGGCGTATGTGTGTTTCTGCTCAAGGAATGAGATAGGGTGGTCTCGCCAGTGGCGTAGGGGGTTGAGATGGTGAGACGTGTGGTAACCATCGTTGAAGCAAAATCGGTTACTCTGTCCCTCGTTAGTTTTTCTCGTCTCTATTCCAATCATGGGCCGGGCATGGAGTTTGGAGAGACTTACTGCAACATCAACCACGGTGATGCTGGACCGGAAGTCGGAATCCGGCTCATCACTGTCCACAAACGCATGCTGACCCCAATTTCCAACCATTAAACCCATTCTCAACATGACGAAGGGAAGAATATACACGAAAAGGGTTGCCTTGGTGCCCACAAGCCGGTACATGAAGTAGTAGTACGCGTAGGTTGCGAGCTCAGAACCAGCTGCTCTGATCGCCACGCCGGGTCGATTCTTACCTAAAAAGTACAAGGGCAGATCCAACCACACGAGGAAGAAGAATCGTCCGACGTAGTGAAGAAAGTCGGGGACGCTGTCACGCTGGTATCGAATAGTCGATGACAGGTCATCTGGTCCGTTGCCCTCCACATGGTGGTGCTTCACGTGGTGATAGTAGTAGGAATTCCATGTATGGCCCATGAGCGGGTCGAGGATGTAAGGAAAGGCTCTGTCAAAGAGGCCGTACGTCTTGGCCAATATGCCCCGTTGATGAATATGTTGGTGTTGCATCAAAGTATAGGTTCCCACGTAGTACATTTGCATAACGAAATGGAGCACGGCGTGTGTGTAGGTGAAGTGTCGGAAGAGCACCAGTGCACTAGGCACCGACGTGGTGAAATAGATGATGAGGTGTGTTAGCATAGCTACATCTGTCTCATGGCGCACAATCCTCCGAGCCAGCTGGATATATGGCTGCAGCAAGTAATTGTTGAGTAGCGGGTGAAGATGAGCGTCACAATCATCGACTGACAGGACGATCGTGGGTTCGAATGCGGCACTTTTAGGATTCCTTGACGCCTTGAGTGCGGCGATGTCTTGGTCTGTCGTGGCATCATCTTGCGGGGGAAATGCCTTGGCTTCGTCCCCACTGGAAGAGCTCTCCTCAGATCCTATGCCAGAGTCGCAATCGGAATCGCGTCCCTTGGATTTTCTAGATCTTACGGAGCTGGCCGTTTTGATATCCCGGGCTAAGCTCTGCAGAACGACGTGGTCGGCCTTGGTCAAAGCTTTGTCAAAAACGATGTACTCCTCCATGCTGTAGAGGTGAGATGGCAAAAGCAAAAAAAAAGAAAGAAAGGGAAAAAGAAAACGACGGAAAAGAAAGCGCGATTTGCTTGTGGACTGCCTAGCACTCGTCTCGCTAGGCCACCTGTTTGTTGCCTGTGGCTTTAGGGAAATATTTGAAAAGGTACTTAAGTAGGTTCGGGATGATTATAAAAACACCATCACTGGACAAGCCCGACAGCGATTTCAATGTCGGAGGGAAGCTGTTGAGTCGGCGCGGTTGCCACAAAGCGTGTTGCCCCTAAGATCGTCTGTATTCTAAGACCAGAGACCCACTATGAAGGAGATGAAGTTATTTCCCATCGCTGCAAAATCCGGCCCTCGAGACTCCCAAGGCGCTCAAGTGCCCCATAAATAGGCATGAATATAGGGGCCGGCATGCCATTCTTAGCACATGTGCAGCATATCAAACCAGACAGCACATTGATGGTTACGAGGGTTCCTTTATTGGTTGTGCTGCTCCATGTCCGTTCTGGGCCGGCCCTGCGCTCTGGGCCGCAGCTGCCGTTGGCCGGTTCAGCTTTTCATCTGGCTGCCAGCTCACTGGTACTTGCCATGGTTGGGCCTCATGCACACAGACACTCAAGTTTATTGTCAGAATCCCCGGCTTTTGTACTCCCTCTTCCTCGTGGGATCGTCCAGTGGCCCTTGCTCTTGGCTCGAGAGTCATGTATTAGAGGTGATACATAAAGAAGTGAGAAGTGATGAGACATGGAAGCTGTATGGAAGTGACTCGTTATTGTCTCAGGACTCCTTGAGAGCTGTTGTGGGTCCATTCCCGTCACCTCCTAGCTGCCAGCCAAGCCTTTGCTCAAACCTCGCGGTTGGCATCGTGACCATGCAACCAGACCCCTCCCTTTAACAGGATGGAAACGAGCGCTTCCAAGGAAACCCACATGACGTGTCCATGAGAGAATGTACAGCGATATACAGCAAGATGGATGACGGCAGTGAATGGATGACGTCGTCGATGAAATAGCTCGTGGAGAATGGGCTCCGCCGCCAACCATCTGCAGCATTCAAAAGGCTTAAATACTACCGCCAAGTTGTGGACAATAATAATCCCACGTCTCCAACCATATCACTTATCAGCCATCAAAAATATCCTCATACAACTATCATGTCAGGACACTCCAATGTTGGAACCTCTGCCGTCTACGAAGCTGGAGACCAGCGGAATGTAAAGGCGTCGGAAAGAAATACCGCCGAGAGGTTCGAGGAAGGCAAACCGGGATCGCACTCACTGACTGACTCGAGTATGTGTACTCAACTCAAATATCAATCATTGATCTAATAATGCTCTTAGAGGATGAGAGGACAATCTCCAACCGACTAGCTGCTGAGGAGGTGAGTACATCATGTCATGTCAAGTATTGTTAACCCCTTGCTAACTGCCATGTAGAAGAGAAGGAAGCAGGGGGAAAGCGACGACTTTGAGACAGCCATGTCCAAAAAAGACCCGACCTTGCCTGTGAGTCTGCCTAAGCTACGAGCCACCTGGTACGGCCACTAACTGGTCACTTGTAGGCCAAGATGCACGGCAATGAGCCCTCTCAAGGAGCAAAGATCGATGCTGAGTTAGCCGCGGAGGATGCTCAAAGAATAAAAGAAAAGCAAGGGAAATAAGGCTTTGACAGGAACTCTACGATATGACAGACGCGCATCACAGGTGGAAAAAATGTGGACATGCAAGATGGTACAGCCTATTGCAGGGAGTGGAGAGTATCATGCTGCGTCAATCAAGGGCGCGTCCCCGAATACATATTTGTATGGGCAGGATTCATGGCCATGAATGCAGACTTTGTCGGTGGGTCGTATTTGATTTTGGACAATCGGAGGTAACCACGATGCCCTGGATGAAGGATTTATTAGCATCACCGCAATCCAAGTAGAACAGTGGAAATATATGCTATGCAGAACAAGATACAAGTTCAGAATATGTAAGAATTGAATATCATTTATCCAAACAGTATAGCTACTCTGGCGAAGAGAGCCACCGAATAGAATCAATCGCAAATTACCTCATCATAGAGAAGTGCAAGTGACAGTGAAAGAAGAAAATGATTAGAGCAGGCTTACCTTGATTGCGACCAGAGCAATTAGCAAAGGTTTTTGTACATCATCAACATCCTCAAGCTGAATGAAATTTTCAGGATGGGAGACATAAGGAGGAACATAACACAAACTTCATGTGGCAGAAGAAAAGTTTCAGACAAAAGTCCAAGAAAGTGGTCCGTGCATAGAATCAGTGGGCCGGGGTGCGGCGCGGCAAAAACTGAAAATCCGAAAATTTTGCTTAGGGCACAGGTCGAATTTCCACCCGCACACCACCCTAATAGCCGAGTGATCAAAAAGTCATTGGCGACTCCACGGTGTGAGAAGTCACAGAATCCATCCACCTTTCGAACGGCAACCCGACTTCGACTATTGGTATGAACAACACCGCGCCTTCTTGCAGTTGATATCGAGATATCTGCAAACATTTAAATCGACTTTGCGACTGACAAAGAGTCAATAGAACACCCGTCACAATGGGCGAAGCAGTGATTGAGGGATCCAACTGGCGCCTCGTTGAGGTTGGCCGCGTTGTCGCCATCAACGGAGATCATCCGTTCGCCGGCAGACTTGCTGCCATTGTCGAGATCATCGACCACAAGCGAGTACGTTTTCACAGTCAACCAAAGTCGAGCGATCTTGGATGGAGGGTTAATTGTGTAACTGCAGGTTCTCGTCGACGGCCCCTCCGCCGACCCTACTCTGGCTGTCCCCCGACAGGCCGTTCCCCTGTCCAAGTGCCTGCTCTCCCAGTTCGTCGTTGATGGCCTCATCCGTGGCTCCCGACACGGTGCCGTCAAGAAGCTTTGGGAGAAGAACGAGATCGACGCCAAGTGGAAGGAGAGCAACTGGGCCAAGAAGCGCGAGCAGATCCAGCGGAGGAAGAACCTGACCGACTTCGACCGCTTCAAGGTTTTGCGACTCAAGAAGCAGCGACGATTCGAGGAGCGCAAGGCTCTGGCCAAGGTCAAGGCCTCCGCATAGATGTCTGGTTGAAAGTTTTGGTTGGAGTCGAGGAGGTGCTTTGGAACAATTGGGAGCTGGCATTAGAAAGAGATGCATGGACCCGGACAGGAAAAAGCAACATTGGAGCGACAGAAAGAATCTGCTGCCATCCATTTTTTTACTCCCGTTCTGGAGGGGCTGTATGTCACATTTCATCTTAATGATGAGCGGCGTCAACACGGAAATTCAGAATTAAAATGAATTCAACGCATTGGGCGGTAGCACAACTTGTAATATGTTTGTGATATGTATGACGAAAAACTTGATGGTTCTGAGCGTGACATTCTAGCAGTTAGTATTCGTACCTTTTTTTGTAGTTTGACTCCCAAGTGCCTGTGTTTGGCGCCGGTGACGATAATAGGCTTTCCTCGCCGCTCTATGTCATGTCACTCACTGGAGGAGTGAGAACTGGAAAATGCGTGATTACCTAATCCGGTTTAGCGCCAGTTGCCCACCAAACCCTAGAATTTCGCTGTATTGCTATTCTCTACACAAACAGCTCGAGGAGAATCACCGTTCAGGCCAGAAAAAGATAATCCGGGCTCAGCACATCAGTAAGTGCCCAATTGCGGTCGCATGTTGCAGAAATTTTCGCCATTGAATTCGGCCGCCGGAGCGAACTTTTGTCGAATTCAAAGCGACGAGGAAATGCGAGTCAAAAGCTAATGGCCATGTGTCCCAGCAGTATCCAAAATGGCCAACCCCAGAATCGAGGAGCTCCCCGACGAGGAGACTCAGCGACCTACCGTTGAGGAGCAGGAGGACAGCAGCGACGATTCCGATGCTGAGGATGGTGAGGCCAACCTGCCCGCTGGCTCTACCGCTGTAATCCACAACCGCAACGAGAAGAAGGCTCGCAAGGCTATTGAGAAGCTGCATCTTACCCGTGTCCCTGGTATCACCCGTGTCACTCTTCGACGCCCCAAGAACGTATGTTACAGACAGGTATGACTGATAGGGTGGGCATCAAAATTGACCCGATATCCAGATCCTCTTCGTCATCAACAACCCCGAGGTTTACAAGTCCCCCAACAGCAACACCTACATGTCAGTATCTCGATCTCGACGTCAGTGAATGAATGAGGAATCTAACAGTTTTTATTATGCAGTGTTTTTGGTGAGGCTAAGATCGAGGATGTTAATGCCACCGCTCAGCAGGCCGCTGCTGCTCAGATGGCCGCCGCTAATGCCGAGGCTGAGCACGCCGGCCACAACCACGGTGAGCCTAGCAAGGCTGTCGAATCTGGCGAGGCTAAGAAGGACGAGGACGAGGACGACGGTGAGGAGGTCGATGCTGAAGGTCTTGAGGATAAGGATATTGAGCTTGTCATGACCCAGGCCAACGTCAGTCGCAAGAAGGCCATAAAAGCCCTGAAAGAGAATGACAATGATATTGTCAACTCCATCATGGCCTTGAGTATCTAAGGGGAAAACTTTTTTGGGAGCGAGCGGTCTACAAATGAACTTGTCGTCAACCGCATCTTGCACAGTGCGTGTAGGAGTGGCTTTGTATTAGTTTTTGGCAGCCGCTGCTATCATTTCGACAAGAAATATCAGATACCACCGATGGGTTTGAAAATGGCATAACTGGATTTGGTTCCAAATGATGCAAATTAGTTTGGTCTTGTGAAATGGCTCGCATGTGATGTTGCGTGAATAGCGTACAGATCGATCTTCAATGGCCAACTCTGATATGATCATGGAAACAAAGCTAGACTAAGATATGCATTGCTACCGTCTCCAGCAACTAAACCAGAAATGCTAAATTAATTAAAAATGTTAGGCAATGCATTGTCCAATCCCTCACTGAACCAGCTGACTGGGCCGCGAACCGTTAGTCACGAACAACATCACGTGACTGCAAACCGCCAGCAATCTTGGTCGGACAAGTTCGGCACGGCAAGTCATTAGCATCACTACACTCGCTCTCCGCTCCAAGAGAACCCCCCCAAAACATAAACAAAATGGCGGCCACGGTAAGTCGAAATGATCAATTGGGCCAGACGGAGCGCATTATCGAATCTATTCCTGGCGCCCTTCCCCCGAGTCGCGCACCCGGTTCCATCCCCAGATCATGAGCTAATTTTCACTCCTTCCCCCGAAACAGCGAAGCGCAGCTCTCAAGATCGACTGGGTAAAGGTTACCAGCTCGCTGGGCCTTCGCGGTCAGACAGTCGCCTCCCTCCAGGCCTTCAAGAAGAGAAACGAAGACGCCCGCCGCAAGGTCCAGCAGCTGTCCGAGCAGCCTACGACGGTCGACTTTGCCGCCTACCGATCTACGCTCAAGAACCAGGCCGTCATCGACGAGATTGAGAAGCGCTTCAACGCCTTCAAGCCCACCACCTACGACGTCAGCCGCCAGCTCAAGGCCATTGACGCCTTCGAGGTTGAGGCCGTCAAGAACGCCGAGGCCACCAAGCAGGCTGTTGATCTCGAGCTCAAGGATCTCGCTGCCACTTTGAAGAACATCGAGGAGGCTCGTCCCTTCGAGGACCTCACTGTCGTATGTACCTCGATGCAAAACCGTGTGAACAAGAAGGCTTAATTCTGTAGGACGAAGTTGCTGCCGCCGAGAAGTCCATCGACGAGAAGACCACCCAACTCATTTCCAAGGGCAGATGGATGGTGCCTGGATACAAGGTATGTTTCGATAGTGGGCGGCTGCACACCTGGGATCAAATTGCTAATGCCCACTGTAGGAGAAGTTCGGCGACCTGGCGCTGGTGTAATAAATCTGCGTTTCACACTACAACCCGAATTATTCCCTTTGTGTACTCTAGCATTGTAGATACAATATACTCAAGGAGGCAGAGTTCAGTCTCTGCTAATTCTCATACAAGTCTATATTTCTACCGAGGAATTGTGATATTTTAGCTCTGCACACTTGGAAGCCCCGAAACAGTGTCTGGCAGAGTGTTGCTACTGGCCACTCTTCGAATTTAACGTTGTGCATGCTTTGTGAGGGTTAGAGTGTCGAAAGCCAACATGTCGGCATCACGGTGTTGATTCTCCAATCTCTGACGTAGTTATCAAGGCTACATAATAGGGATACCTTACGAGACCATAGACTATCTAGGTAGTCACCAGCATAAATTATTCGTTGTAAAAGAATGAAGAGTCTCGGTTTGATAATATGCATTATTGAAGGCACGGCAGAAGAAGAAGAGGAAAAGACTCAACGCGTTATAATTATCCGCACTACTGCCGGATTGTCTAATTTCATACCGTGGAAGGCTAGCCGTCCTACACCAACCCAACCAAAGTCTCTTGGAACTCTAAAAAAATCATAGCAAAGTCTTCGGAACAATACATCATAGACTGGGAACACAAAAAGGAAATCCTTCAAACTCCTCCAAAAATGCTCATATCTCATTTTTGCCTCGATGCCGCTGAATCTGAAAAGCCCGAACTTCTTTTGAATTCTTACTTGTTCGCCTGATTACTCTTGTTTGGAAAGCCCCCGCCTATGACTGTGCATACTTCTTGGTCCATTCCTTGGCCGTCGCAATTGCTGCCTGTTCGTCTTCTTTCCAGCTCTTAGCTACGTCTGCGGCGAGAGGGTCGTCGGGGTTCGGTGCGCCGAGCAAGGCCTGGATGGAGAGGAGGATCGTCCGGATTTGTAGAGCAGGAGACCAATTATCTGGTAATGTTTTGTTAGCAATCACTTCCGGAGAAGACGGAGGGAGTGGGAGACACACTCTTCAGGACATCCAAGCAGATACGGCCCAGCTTGTCAACATTGGGGTGGAAGATCTTGGTGAGGAAGCGGATCTTGGGGGGAGTCATGGGGTAGTCATCAGGGAGAAAGAGCTCAAGCTTGAAGATGCCGCCTGTACGTATATTCGTGTTAGCACAGATTGCGCATGCGAATGAGGAGTCGGCGGAAATTGCGCACCTTCGTATGGTGACTGGGTTGGGCCATGGATCTCGACGTCGAAATAGCGCAGATTATCCTCGTGGGGGACGGCGCTAATTCCAGGGACACTGCATGAAAAGATGTATTGTTAGCAAAAGTCCGGTTTCGTGTTCATGGCCAGGTTTCTGTAGGCTCGGCCGAGAGGAGGGCAGCGTACGGCTCTGCCATGAGACGTTCCGTCTCCTTGACGATGCGCTTGGGAAGAGCCATCTTGACTGTTGGGTCGAAGCGAATTTGAGACAGGCTACGGTCGAAATAAACAGGTAATAAAGGTATAAAAGAGCAGGAAAGGCGTCTTGCCTCTGGTCGAAGTCTATTCAGTCAAGAAATCTCCCGGTCTCGCCGCAGAGGTTATACGGAAGGTGAAGAGTTCACGACAAGAGACTGACATGGACACGAGGCGGGGCTTGCGACAGCCCTCAATACTGGCACCTGAGGGCTTGGGCACTGGTGCGTGGCGGTAGCCTTGGACCTTGGCAGTGACGAGGAGGGGCTTTCAGCGGCCGATCCCCTGTCTAGATGTCAACTGGTCATTGTTAGGTCGCAAAGGTCCATGTCACCACGTCACAAACGGTTCACTGTTGGCAGGGCTGTAGCAAGGCGAGGGTTGGGTATCGGTCTCGTTGATGAAACAGTGTCTGGTGTCTCAGAAAAAAGAAGGTCACCATCACTTGCCATTTGCCGCATCCTCGGCAAATTGACACCTTTCACAACATGATGTTGACACAGAATTGTACTTGACTTCAATGTAATGTTCATGAATACCGCGCCGACTGGCCACTAGCATCATCAATTCATCGCTAAAACCTCCTGGACGGTTGGTGGGCTAGCGGCTGGAGCGGATGTACCTCCCCGCCACACAACTGCAGAGGGATACCCGACCTCATGACCATAAGCTGCTGGCGCCTCCCTGCATGCCCATTGTAGCCTAGCACCAAGTACATAGACTGAATACCAGCGTTCCCAATTTCTGAGCTCAGCTTCAACGACATCGCTTCGTGCGCGCCACGGGACGCTTCCAACGTTCACAGCGTCTTCGAAACCAAGCGCTGGCCGAGTGCTCCGCATGCTGCCGTGAACTTGCCAAGTACGGCCCCCGAGTTTGATGGGCATCACGATATCGCACGTCCCTGTCACCGCACCACCGCGCCTTACATGAGCCACGACATGACCTCTATTGTAGGGTCTGTCGCAAAAGACATGCAGTCATAATGCCGTCCTTTTCCCAGCGGCCTGAGTCGCCTAAGAAGGGTAGAATCATCAAGTCGGCGTATGATAGCGAGAGCTTCGAATCAGATGGCTCCATTCATGTGGAAGGACTCGTTGGGTCTGCAACAATCTCTCCATCCGGTCGCGATATTGCTCTTGCATCGTATGTTTTCGCGATCCTCCATGACTCGCATTGCATCATCTTGGATTAGACTAACAGTGTCTACGTAGACCAGAGGGACTGGCCATCATTGACTTGGACTCTCCATACAACCCACCGCGGCGACTGAGAAGTCATGGACTCCCATGGCTAGTTTGCGACGTTCAGTGGTCGCCTTTCGCAGCTCGAGACTATTGGGTCGTGTCCACAGCGAACCATCGCGCCCTAGTATGGAATCTCAACCTGAGAGAGGATTCTAATACGGGAGCCATAGAGCACTCGCTCCATGGACATAGCCGCGCGATTACCGATGTCAACTTCTCGGCCCATCACCCTGACATGCTCGCCACCTGCTCTGTTGACGGCTATGTCCATTGGTGGGATCTACGGCGGCCTAGACAACCGGTTCTTACCTTCTGTGATTGGTTTGCGGGTGCCACTCAAGTTAAATTCAATCGCCAAGATCCTCACATTCTTGCCTCGGCTCATGACCGGTTCTTACATATTTGGGACGACCGAAAGGCGTCCGAGCCTGTCAAGTCCATCAGTGCGCATACATCCAAGATCTACGGAATTGACTGGAACCGCACCCGAAGCACTGGCATCGTAACTTGTTCCCTGGACAAGACAATCAGGTTCTGGGATTACGGCAAGGACGACAACGAGCTGGAACATGTCATCCGCACCGACTTCCCCGTCTGGAGAGCTCGCCATACACCATTCGGATGGGGTTTATTGGCCATGCCTCAAAATGAGCCCGGCGATTTGTATCTGTATGACAGACTATGGGGGGAAGACTCCCCAGTAGAGGTTGCCCCGAACCCTGTTGCCGTGTTTCCGGGTCATGGTGATCATAAAGCCAAGGAATTTCTATGGAGATCTCGAGGAGGCGTATCCGATGATAACATTGACCATCGTGAGTTTCAGCTTGTATCATGGGGCACGGATAATGAGTTAAGGTTACACTGCGTTGACGCCAACATACTCGCTGCTGTTGGTCATGTCAAAGACGGCCCGGCAAGGAAGGGTCTTAACCTCACAAGACAAGGTGCAGCATATAAGACCTTCCGTACTATCGATGACAGTGCGAGCCGTGACCGCAAGGCCGGCACAATGAGCGACCACAGAGCTAGCACCGGTCTTGCACAGTATAAACAGGGGGGCGCCTCATCTGGTGGGCGGTCTGGCTTGAACCGAAATCTTCGACCAGCATGGAGGGGCCCATCAATGAAAGCCAAGATTGACTCGAGCAAACATGTCGACAGGAGCCAAGCTCAACTTGGGTGGATGAAGGGCATTACTATGACAAAGCGGAAACCCTCGACTGACGGTTACAGACGACGTGCCTCCAAAGACCACGGAATTCTCAGCCACCACCACTATCCAGATGATGAATGGGGCCAACCGGACACAATTCAAGAAGAGCTTCTCCGTATCAGTACGCAGATACCCAAGGTCAAATGGGAAAATATAGACATGGACAACTTGACGTTGAATGCGTCTCTGACAGGACCCTGGGGCGTCGATGGGGAACCCATCTTTGTCAAAGTGAAAATTGACATCCCTGCGGGATACCCCAAGCTCAATGCACCAACGTTCTACATTGAAAAGACGTCCTTTATGCCGGAAGACACACACAAGAAGATTATGCGGGAAATACATCTACTCGCCGAACAGTTTTTGCAACGGAAGCAAAACTGTCTAGAAGTCACCTTTACCTACTTGCTCGGTGAAGTCGATTTAGAATCTAGTACTACCTTCTTTAAGAATGTCCGAGACTTGGACGATGATCTTGACGGCCTTGCGGACGAGAGCTCTAGCGAAGAAGACGAGGATATCCCTGCTGGAGGATCTGCTTCAATGTCTCAAGAGTTGCCTCATGCAGATGCTGACACAACTCTTGCACCACTACCTAATCGTAACATTATTCCACCTCCGCCCCGTACCTGTGGCGCTCGATTTTCTCCAGATGGCCGGCTTGTTTGTTTCTTCCCGTCAAAGGAGGAGAAAGCCCGCGCACTATTCTCTACCTCTGCAGAGTTCTATAACAAAGAACGTTCCAAAGGAGAGCCGTTCTTTGCTGGGTTTGGTCGTCTTACCTATGATCTTCCTTCCAAGCAGAAGTATGCGATGGATGAGGCCTCTGCCACGGACGATCAGTCAGACGAGTCTGATAGTGAAATGTCTTCGTCGTCGTCGAGTGGCTCCGAGTCGACCTCGATGCATAAGATGAACCTATGGTACAGCTCAAACAGACAGCTTCGCAAAACTTGGAGTGAAGATCGATCCGTAAGGTCGAGTGGTGGTGGCACTGGGGCAGGCACCGGCACCGGTACGGGCACGAGTCGCCGACGATTCGGCCGACCTCGAAACTTGATTGCCATTCATGACTTGCGAGCTGACCTCCCGTCGAAGAGGGAATTTGCCGAGGAATACGCAATCTTTGGCGATGGTGCTGACGTCTGTGAACATAATGCCCAGGTTGCGGAGAAATACGGCAATGCTGAATTAGTAGATGTATGGCGCTACTTGGCACTGTTACTAACAAAGGGAATTCCTTTGGAGGTCTTGGGTCGTGACCACAATGAAGCCTCGATTTTGATAATTGCTCGAGATGCCATATCAAAGCATAGCAAAATCAACAAATCACAGGTCGACTCCTCATCAAAAAGCGACAGCGGTCTCGTTGGCAGAGTCAAATGGGGGCAGCATCCGCTTGCCAAAGAGTTCATTATGGACCTCTTTGACCACTTCGAGAGACTCGCTGATATCCAGATGTTGGCCATGCTGTCGTGTGTTTTCAATGAGCCGTACACGGATGATGGCGTGGCGTATGTCGAGTCTCATCTTACAAAACAAGAAACGCCACTGCCGTTGAAGGCGCCGTCCTTTTCACTGGATTATTTCCCCACGGACGCCTCAGGATGGAGGTGGAATATTCACACCCGAAGCCATACGACTTCAGCAGCTACCACGCCTGGAACTCTTCACACTCCTGTTCACTATCCCGGCTCCCACGCCTCTGATGAGTTTCTCTGGAGCGGTGACCCGGGGACCAGCTCCTATTCCTGCGGCGAGACGCCTCCTCTGAAGGGCAAGGCGTTCCTCGGTGACAGCGATACGCCACAGCCACCGATGTCGCGATCACCTACGAGTCGAGGCATTTTGAGAGGAAACACTGGTCTCGCTTCAGCTTTCACCGCAACGCTTCCGAAGTCGTTCGGTGGCGGCGGCTCGTCATCGCCGCCGAATCAAGGCAGAAAGAGACCTAGCCCTGCCGAATACATCATGAGCAGTCTAGTGCCCACTGCTGCCAACTCTGGAACATCAACGCAAGGACCTGCAAATGCGTCAGGTGATTCAGGCCTGGCTAGAACCTCGTTGTCGG
Organism: Metarhizium brunneum; assembly: GCF_013426205.1. Lineage (NCBI taxonomy): Eukaryota > Fungi > Ascomycota > Sordariomycetes > Hypocreales > Clavicipitaceae > Metarhizium > Metarhizium brunneum. The sequence continues at coordinate 2,615,163 of NC_089424.1, read as the reverse complement.
ACGAGGACTACCGCCGCGATGACCTTCTTTCATTGGTTCCCATCTCAGTCAATGTTATCCAGGCAGACCAGTCAATATTCGATGACGATGGGTGGTTGAACACGCCGCTGCTAGACTCCAGCCGATCTAGTATCTACGCAAGATACCGTTACGCATATGCAGAGATGCTGCAAATGTGGGATCAGCCCCTGGCACGACTTGAGGTCATGAAATTCAATATTCTTCGCGATGACTCGGCAATGGCAATAACTGACGGGAGCTTCCACGACTCGACAACATTGAGAGATGGAGCCAGCGGCACCATTGGCCACCACAAGACGGGCTCATCCCCAATCGTCATGGGTAAGAAGGACCAGCTCCATAACCTCGTGGCATCTGGTCGTGGTTTAGACGTCACGGGCATCTGTCGCACGCACGAGACCCAGCTTGAACCAGCACGCTATACATCCTCTCACAACAACATTGGGGGCGCCGTCGGAACATGCGATCGGTGTCACCGCATACAGACACAGCTCCAATGTGTGTATTGTCTCGAGCCTGTCGACGCATTGTTCCCACCATGCCTCTCGTGCGGATGTGCCAGCCACGAAGCTTGCCTCGCAGAATGGCACGCGTCTGGCGAAACCTTGTGCCCAGCGGGGGATGAATGCAACTGCGTGGATGAGGCAAGCAACGGACAAGTCGAGTCCTGGGCCGCACTTCGTGGTGCGATGATGAAGGGTCGTGATAAGCCAGCCAAGCTCCACCTGCTTCCGCCGGCGGCTATGGACGGTAGCGGAGACGAAAAACTTGGGCGAGGCAAGAATGACTGGGAACAAGTCGAGTTGAATATTCCAAGCCGAGAGCAAGGTGGTCTTACGGTGCCACAGTCACCTGCGGCATTGAGTTTCGGAAGATTGAAGAAGGCGGGCACGTGGTCTCGAACCGCGAGTCTACGCGGACCCGGGCGAAGAAGCTAAGATCCAGGAGATGATTTCCTGGTTCTATCTGAGCCGTGTGTATTATACAAAGAGGCTCGTCAGCATTGGTGAACAGGCCCGGCGTTGCGGCCGAATGGTATAATATTGTCGATTTTATTTTATATTCCGCCTGTTGGTTACGGTCGAGGGTTTGTGCCCGTGTAAAATACAGATAATGAGGCAGCGCTGTAGCATATCAAGTTCCCCTTATATTTTGTCATGAATCCACAACTAAACAGGAATCACTCTCTCTCTTACATGTCCAAGCCCTCGATTTAGAATTTGGCAAGCGGTATAACATGAGTTGCACTTTCATCTGCAGCTCCATTAAGCATAATGGGGTCAAGCCTGTTGAAATTCAAATCATTGTTCCTGATTAACCAACCGTGATTCTAGAGCCGCGATATTCCACCAATTGTCTCTACATTTGCCCAACGATATTATCCAAGGCGTCTTATTCTCTGTCGAAAAGCGATTTGCCAGGCTACACCTGTATGCGTGCGATGCCACCCGTGTTGCGTTTGTCTGTCTCCCTTGGTTTGCATCTCCGTGGACAAACCTCGTTCCAGGCATATACAGCCTCTCTCCATGACGCCATAAATGTCTTGTTTCGCCGGCGACTTCATGATTGATCGGCGCCTTTACGTTTTCCGAGCTGTGGCCACCCTCCTTGCCCACCATGGTTGTTCCCATCCCTAGAATCAATCTTGCTCCTGTTCGTCATTCCTAGCGGTGCCTGCTTCATTCATTGCGAAACAAAGGCAATCCCGTAGGTGGCAAATAAAGCTTATTGACCTCACCTACCACTGCTCCTCAAATGAACACAATTTTTTTCTCCATATTTTCAGTGTCTCCATCTCTGTATTTTGCTTGCTCAGAGAAGCGGTGCGCATCGCCTGGCCGAACAATGTAAACTCTAACCGCAATTCCATGGAAATCAAGATGTGGGCGTCCGCCACGGGTATTGCAAGTCCGTACCTCAACCTTGTCGAGAATTCAACCTTTTTTAATGTCTTTAACATGGCGTAAACCGACCTAGTGACCCCCGAGAGATGTCAGGCTACGGAAGCAGCCTCAGGAGAAACGAGTGCGAACGCGGCTTATTGAATATCCGTATTCCTACCAATCTTCGTCTTGTGCACATATACAGATTCGCGCAGGGCATGTGCGCCACCAGCATGGTTTAGTCTTGAGCATAACCGAAAGAAACCGTGTTGGAGATTTTATACTGTTGATATTTCGTATGCGGATCTGCCGGCGTAGTCGACCGACCGTAGAACATATACGCAAGACATGGTCCCTAAATATTAGTACCTCAGCATCCATTGCTCATTCAGCTCATTTTTGGAATGAACTGCAAAACCACTTGAATCGGTGGAGCTAAATAGAGTATTTGGCTCGGCTTGCCCGGGCGAACACGAAACTTGGAGGGCTGCTGGCATGGACTCAACTTTCCTTTGCCCTTTTACATGGCCATATTTCATCACACACTCTTTAGTTAAACGAAATTACAAGCATGATACGAGTATCGTGGCACCGTAGCATCTGATAGCATAGTATTAGGCTGTACCAAGCCAAGCACAGTAAGAGACCAGAAAAATAGACCGTCTGCGCATCTAAACGAAATTGTATTGTAATTATTAACAACAACAACAACTGTGACTAGAACCGGGCTTAGTTCTGCGACAAGAGCTTAGGCTTGGAGCAATTACTCAATTTATCTAATAACAGTCTTTGGTATCAAAGGTCCTTGGTTTTCCTCAAGGCCTTGAGGGACCGAAGATGTCTATTTATACAAGAAGTCGGTGAGGACCTTCTGCCCTAATCCCGTGACCGTAGCCCTTGTGTAACAAGGCGATTTCCGTGTAATACTTAGAGTCCGTAACAGCACAATTTAGACGTTGCTGCAGGCGGCCCCCGGAGGGGAAAATGAAAACAAGCTTCAACAGGCCCGAATTCAGCAGCCCTGAAAGCCTCAAATTTTGAACCCCCCGGCTTGCCGCTTTGCTTACACTTATGACAAGGGCTTACGTTGTTATCAGACCTAGTTACAATCCTGACTCGGATTTCACTGATATCGAATTTAACCAGCTGCTCACCCATTTATCACATCTGGATATACTCGAGTGGTATGTGGGTGTCCGCGTATCGAAGGCGTCTCTCATGTCGATTGCAAACGAAAACCCGAAGTTTGAATGTTTACGTATATGAGACAAGGAGGGCATTCCAGATCATGAAATAATAAGACTTGATGTATTTCGGGCAGATTTTGAAGCAATGTTTGGAGAATACATAAATTCGAGAAAAGGGCCACAGTCCGGACCACAAAAGAAGGGAAACCGATTCATTTCAGGTCCACTTTGAAGCAATATTTCTGGGATACTTAAGTATCAAGTCAAATCATCTATTTATACAGCTATTTCACCCAGAATTGCATTTATCCCCTCGCAAGCTATTACAGCTTGGAAGGCAGATTAACGATCCCCAGTGGGTAATAGCGCGGAAACCAGATTGCCGAGAATCCCATGAAAAAATAAATAAATATTAGATTAAAGTAAATAAGTTATAAAAAAATTACAAAAAATGGAAGTGCAGGGATTCGAACCCCGGACCTCTTATTATTACGCTGGTGCCGAAGCTCCCAGGACCTAGCACTAGGCTAGGATAATTTCATAATCGTTATAACCACTAAACCACACCTCCCTAATTGATATTTAGTTGACTCATTTTAAACTATATACCTAGTTGAGTAACTTTACTAACAGCAGCCCCGACGCCAGGCCCCGGCGCCGCCAAAAACGATCACTTGGCTCGTCTGGAAGTCCCTAGTTAACCGGATATTAGATCAGGAATAGATCAAATTGGCGGGAGAGAAGAAGATAGGCTTCGAGGGGTTGAAACAGAGACACAAAGCGCGTCCTCCAAAAGTCTCGAATTTTGATCCCCCCTCTGGGCTTGCCGCTTTGCTTACACTTATGCCAAGGGCTTACGTTGTCATCAGACTGGTAGTATAACCGCATGAATAAAAGAGACATTCCCCAGAAATGAGCAAGCTCCTTCAAATCGAGACCTCATCTAATCCATCCATCCATCCATCCATTTAAGATCTTCCAGATGCGACCATTGCGGCACCAGCGCAAACCCCAACCGTCATCATGAATAACGCTCCTGCGACGACGGACGCGACGTTTGTTGGCTCCTTGGCGTTAATTTCCTTGTCCACTGCTATCTGAAACTTGATGCGCTTAATTGTTTTCTCCAACTCCTCCATCTTTTCTCTTTTGTCCTTGTTGATTGCCAAGAATTTTTCTCTAGACGCCATGTTGGATATCTCGACCACTTCAAAAATTTCCCCAAATGGTACGTCGATTTTGTCTAATTTCTCCCTCTGAGCTGTTTCGACGGCTTCGTGTTTCTGCTGCGCGTCCTTCAAGATCGATTTGGGAGCGTCATCCCCATCTTGAGCTTTGTTCTTTCCTGCCTTCTTTTGCGGTTTGCGCTCCGTGTCCGGGGCCGGTCCGTCTGGTAGATCCGGGCAATCCGCCCAATTGTCAAAGATTTCCCTGTACTCTTTAAATTTATCGTGCAAGTAGGTGTGGCCCAAGTATAGGCGTGACAGGATTGCGTGGCATCGTGCGGCGTTCGAGACGATGTCAAGACGCCTCATCCTTTTAACAGCAATGTTGTTTGATGCCTGCGCCGTTGTTCCTTTAAAGCCAGTAGATCGACCAGATCATATGCCTTGATCTCCTTTTGTAGTCCCGCTGGCAAATTTGGCTAATTTTTCTCTCTCAAGAAGGCAACTACGGCCTTTCCGTTGTCATCCATCGAGTCCAACTCCAAATTTCTGAACGTCTTTCGAAAATCCATCTTTGCGGATGACTCCGTCGTACTCAACGACGCGAAGGAAAGCGTTGCGGCTTCTTCACCATTCGGATTATACCTGTTGGTGATTTCCTCGTCAGTCGGGTGTTCAGGGGCGTCTCTGTCATACTTTTGTAATTCCTTGTTGTCACACGGGTACACAAGGGCTACAGTCACGGGACCTAGGGCAAAGTCCCTCACCGACTTGTTGTATTTATAGAGGCCTTTAGTCGCTCAAGGCCTTAAGGAAAACCAAGGATCTTTGATGCCAAAGACTGTTATTAGATGAATTGAGTAATTGCTCCAAGCCTCTAGCCCTTGTCACACTTGTCCCATTCTTCAGCGGTCATCAAACGAGGTTCGAAGGTGATGACCCCCGACGTCTCTAGTCTTGTATGCGAATTCAAGTGCCATCGTGTAGAAAAGAAACTCCCAGGTATCTCCCAAGAACCAATAAACAATTCGGAAGTATGGCTGCAAATATCCCATAAATTTAGGATAAAACTAAATTAACGATTCCCGATAACTAATAATAATAAATTTGGTAAATTATACTCAAAGAACAATGCTGAAACCCGGACAAAGGCACCCAAGACAGCATAAATAATAGTCTTTCAGCCCCTGCAGAAGAAGAGGATGACACTGAAATACCCACCCCAACTTTTTACTCAGACAACAATGCTTGCGCGGTTTCCTCCCGACAAAAAAAGAGGATCGGGGCGGTGCTCTTTTGGAGGAAGCAAGAGGAAAGACGATTCACGTAGACGCGCCCAGAAAGTGAACACAAGGTGAGCTTCTGTCTAATCTCGTAGTGGGTCGCCACACACGTCCGTTGTTGTTTTATATTTCCGCCTTTCTCTTCTTTTTTTTTTTTCCCCTTCTTCCTTTTCTCTCCAGTCCATGTTCTCAAGCTTCTTGTAAGTCTTCTGCTAAATTACAATTACCTAGCTAATCGTATCTCGAAATAGCCGTTCTCGCAGTGGCACTATTGTGCCGTTTCTCGTTATAGTGCGTTCGCCGTACGTTTTCTCGCTCTTGTCAAGGCAACCTTCGGGGGCCTCTGACTTTTTTTCACCTCGCCGCCGTCAAGGCCACCCATCTGGGGGTCTCTGACTTTTTTCCGCCTCGCCGCTGTCAAGGCCACCCATCTGGGGGTCTCTGTTTAGCTTCGGCTCGCCGTTTGTCAAGGTCACCCATCTGGGGGTCTCTGACTTTTTTTCACCTCGTCTCGCTCACAAGGCCACCCATCTGGGGGTCTCTGTGTAACCTTCGCCTCGACGTTGTAAGGTCACCCATCTGGGGATCTCTATCAACCTTCTTGACATCTAGGTATGTGTCTACTCCGTATAGTTTATCTAATCGTGCCCGCCCCATTAGAACTACTACTGCATTACATGAAGATTCACCATATCTCAGCCAATCTTGTGCTAATAGCCTTAGCAGTCACAATGTCTCGACCAAACAGGCCCGCAGTGGTTGCAGCCAACAACCCGCCACCTGCAGCTAGAATAGCCCGCAACCTGTGCGCCATGGTTGTTGGTGAGCCAAGCCGCAGACAATTTATCGGTGGCCAAAAGTTGGGCCTCGATACTGACATCGAGTGCTTCGTCATGTTCATACCAAGGACTGACGCAGAGAACTGGTTCGGGTTCTCCATCCAAGTCCCGCTCTCGGCTGATACCGAAGCATTGGGTCTTGGGAAGTGGCACACCTGTACGTATTCTATTTTCATCGTCTGACCATCACGTTTACAGTGCTAACATTTCTTAGTTAATGAGACCAGGGCTCCTGTAACGACGGATTCGTTATACATTACCGTCAAGTTTCCACGGGAATCCACTTTGTCGGAGATCACGCCTGTCGACGGTGTGTTGCTGCGGGCTTTCCCTCCCGCCCTCCAGCCCGGCAAGGTCTGCCAGCTCTATGTCTCTGTGAGAGACCCTGACGCCATTCAGATTGAGGGTATCGGCATGCCTTTCGCCAATCCCGGCCATAAATGCGAGAGCTGGATGCGCAACGGGGCTGTCTTCGAGGGCAAGACGTTGCTGGATATTCTCAAGTCTGGCACATACACCTTTGTCGTCAACAGGCCTGATCAACCCTTCCGCGTTGATTGGAACGTCACCAGATTGCCTCCCCGATTCCAGTATCCTTGGGGTACTGTCCATTATTGGGATGAGCAGAGGTATCATGACTTGGTTGACGCCAACAAGGGTCCCCAATTCGCTCCTGCGCGCAGTTTCGACAGCGATAACAGTCACCTTGCTGTCCTTACGCAGTCGCTCGCCCAGGACATTATGTGGGTAGACAGGGCCGCCAAGGAAATCTACTCCCAGTTCCGTATGAGGGTTTATTTCATTGGAATTGGAAATGTGGTACCGAGTCACCAGTACTATGTTTTGGTGCCACTGGAGCCTGGATTCCGGTCCCGGTTTGCGGCTGCCTGGCGTCGCCTCGCGCAAGGGATACTCGAACTCCACATCTTCGATGAAGTAAACTTGGAGGGAGGCCCCATTGCGAATTGGCTGGCTCGAATTGTCGACAACCCACGGAGTATCGATGATTTGGCGAACCATGTCGTGAGGAATCACGAGCTGATTCTGCATGTACAACGCCCGAAGTCAAGTGAGGTAGCTCGCGGCCCAGACTTTGAACCTCAAACATTCGAGGCCTGCTATTTGGCCCAGCGGGCGCTGAAACAAAGCAATGATCAGTAGAACTGCGCTGCTTTGCACTTCGACTCGGGCATTGATGACTACGTCCGCAAAATCGACGCCGTATGTCAGTTCGCGCCAGACTCTCGCCCGTCCAACCCAGCATTATTCGGGGTCGAGATTGGGAAAGACGGTCGTTCTCTTGAGGGCAATCAATGGGATGTTACTCGGGTCAAACAAAGGCTTGAAGTGGCTCGTGCTGCCGTCCGCGGTCGAGGTTTCTACGGAGTTGACATTGCCGTTGCACCCATAGCTGCAGGCAACCCTGATCACGAGGGCCTTCAAGCCGCTGCGTTGGGAGAGAAGATGCCAATTCTTCCACGTGTCAATATGCTCAACATCGCGAGCGGCCCGGAGAGAGGGGCCCTCATGAGGCAGCTTCTGCCTCATGAACGCGGCTTCTTCTCCGAATACCTCGAGTCGCGTCCTCTGGGCTTGGGTCTAGCGACGGCAGTAAGTTTCCTCTTATACCAGATAGAAACTAGTACTAATCTTTCCATGTAGGAACCTGGATTCAGAAGGACATCTCTCCTTGCTGTGGCTGCGTACGGCATGATACGGACATTCAAGTCTATTTACGTGTCCGCGCCCACCGATGTCGCTGTTGACAACATTGCTGCTCGCATGTATGAAACGAGTCGTCGTGTTGTTGAGACCGCCAACGGCAGCATGGAATCGGGGAACCCCAACCGCCTTCGCCGACTTCTTGTTATACGGGGGCATAAGCCGGACGATGAGATGGCTGCTTTCCTCCGCCTGCTGCGGAACCCCAACTTGGGCGATCAAGCTGCCCCGGAATCGGCTTGCAGAGGCGCCTCTCGGTGGAAGCTTCACCTATCGCTGGCATACTGGGCCCTGAAGATACTGCGGTCGCAAGCGGTTGAGCCATTGCACCAGGATGACAGCACGGCCCTCTACCAGTTCCAGGCCCGCATAGACAACGTAGCTGAGTTGGCTGTTCTGCGTGGTGTTGCCGCTGGGGATCAGCCTTGGAGAGATTACGAGGCCCAACCGCTCACCGATAATCAGGTCAAGTGTTTCCTCGGGGAGCTCCTACTTGTAGCCGATGCCGTCGCCACCACGCCAACCCTCTCCTGGCAATTGCCTTATAAGCGTTGGAAGGACTCAAACGGCCATGCCGTGGTTATAGACCAGGCTGACAATATCAGCAGGCCGGATCTCTACTCGGTCTGGGGCAATACCATGATCCCTCTCTTCCTTGCTGGCAATGAGAAGCAGCCTCAGCCAACAGTAAGACCTGCCTACGATAAGGATGATAAGGGTAATGCTCTGAATCGGCACGCCGCCGACGCTGGGATCTCGGCTCTGGAGTTCTTCAAGGGCATTGGCTGGCCTGTCTTCCGGCTGAATGCAGGCCGTGTTGCAACGTTTGGAATTTAGTTTTTTGATGTCAGTTTGCTTTTTTGTTTGTTGGTAGTTTATTTTCCTACCAAAATTTAAATATTCTGTGGTTTCTTAACGCCCCATTGACCATTAATTGTCGAGTGTTGTCTCACCAGACGTCCCATGAATTGTGTGCGAATGCTCTAGCTCCACAACGGCGGCCCTACATACCACTCGAGTATCTCCAGAGGTGGTAGATGAGTGAGCAGCTGGTCAAATATGAATTTCTCGGCGGGCTCACTCTTTTTGCTAGGTGCGCTCACGTACCACCAGGTACTTAAATATTAGGCTATATATTATAGTATATTATTATATATTTTGTGGTAGGTAAATATATTTTGCTATAAATTATCTCTAAAAAATATATTCAGAAGAGTTTAAGCTTAATACGTATTTACCTATTAAGGGGGTGAGCGCACCTAGCAAAAAGAGTGAGCCCGCCGAGCAATTGACGGTCAAATTCGACATCAGTGAAATCCGAGTCAGGATCGTAACTCGGTCTGATGACAACGTGCCCTTGTCATGAGTGTAAGCAAAGCGGCAAGCCGGGGGGGGGTCAAAATTTGAGGCTTTTAGGGCTGCTGAATTTGACCATTTTGAGGTTGCTGAATTCGGGCCTGTTGAAGCTTTTTTTCATTTTCCCCTCCAGCTCCGAGGGCCCTCCGCCTGCGGCGCTGTTGAAGCTGTTGAAGCTGCTACGTGGCCTTGGAAGGTGCTTCAACGCTACAACAGCAGGATCATGATGATCCACAAAGCTACGTACCGGCCTTGAAATTCAAGCCAATAACAGTAATGTAAGGTCATCTAGACCAATTATAGATCAAGTTTAAACTATACAAGGCTTGTGATTGTGGTGGCGTGATAGTCAGGGACTCTTATTAAAAAAGCAAAGCAGGAAGCTACGCTCCTTAGTTCTTGCCTGCCTTCCACATATCTAGCATGGCATAAAACTCAACCAAAGTGCCGCTTTGCTTAATAAAACAGGATCAAGGTGAGATGCGACTCATGCTCCATGTCTCATCGGTGCATCACGTTTATTGACAATCACGACATTCAAGGCACTCAATAAATCCCACCTCGGTGACCCAAAAGTCAATCATGGCCGAGCAGTCCAATAGCTTCATATAACTCTATCTGTACCCGCCAACCGCTTCGTAGCCAGCCAGCCACCGCGCCGCAAAGAGACGGGCTTGTGAAGCGTCACACGTGGGCTCGGGGTTGGCTTCTCACTCGCCGCCCATGAGTATGTCACTGCTTCGAGAAGCCTAATCTACTAGGGGAAAATAGTTATGGTGGGTTTTTTTTGTAAAAGTGTCAGCCGTTTGGCCCCGGGGGCGTTTTTTGGAATTCAAAGTGTACAAGGATTGTATTTGCAACGGAGCATCCCGAGCACTCTCGCCCCTTCAGGGATCACGCAAAAAAAGCCAAGTTTTGTCTGGGCCAGTCACAGGGCCGGGCTCGGTCTTGGTATTTCGATGTGCAGACTTGGCTTGCGAGGATCCCTGTTCCTGGGATGCGGAGGGAGGGACTTTTCGCTCGCGGAGGATGGCAATGGGTAGGTAAAGGGTGTCGGTTGTTTCTCGAAGTATTTCGCGGCGCACAGGGTGGCGACTCGCGACATTGTCTGGACGGGATCCTTGCGACGGATCGTGTTACATTTGGATAAATTCCACGATTTTAATTGATTCTGCGGGAATAGAGAGATCGCGTGAGGGTGTTTCCTATAAAGTCATGTTTCAGTTGCTGCATGAAGTGGAAGTGGAATGCGTGTGAGCGATTTGATCCCATAAATAGAAGCGTCTGCTTTCGTCGCTTGACTTGAGAGGAGCTCCAGCCCTTGAAGGCTGATTTTTAGGCACAGCTTAACAAGCATCCCCTCCATGTTTCGAGCACCCTTTTTGATCTGATGCATGGTTCAAAGACGGTGTGTCAATATCCAACACAACGGACGAAGTGAAAGCGTGATACTGTTGCATTGTACGTGTGTACAGCTCCTGAAAACCACCGATTCGCCGTAGGCAATGTAAACGCAGGTAAAGTCGGCAGAAGACTGGCCCATTGACACGCTGGTAGGAGTGACACGGGATGGACATGTATGTACTACGTAAAGTACTAATCTTGCCATCTGGCGAGCAGGTGATGGATGAGCGGCACATCTAGTTGCAGTGATAAAAAGCGTCTTCACCATGCGAGCGCCACAAGGAGCCAGAGGCAATCCTGCCTTTTCAAGCTCGCAACAATCTATTTCAAGTCGCCGTCATCGCCGTTTTGCTTCGTCGTGCGACAATGACCGGACGGAGAGCATGGGCGGACAACCTCGCCCCTCGTTTCAAGATTCCTTGCCTCCCAATTTGGTGCGCTTTAGGGTTTTATGTTTACCAGACGTGTCCCGCAGCACGTTTTCAATACACGCCAAGCAGGAGGTTTGACGTTGCGTGTCGCTTTATCCGCATTGATCAATCTTTCAGGCTCATTGCAAGTTGACTGAGTGGGATACAATCCGCGGTCTGTTGTAAATGATCTGCACATTTGCGAAAATGAGGTGATTGGATTTTACCAGCGCATAAAGCGCCACCGTTCATGGTGGTCTGGGGATAGGGCGTCATTGTCGAGCCAATGGTCACTTATTACCTACTCGCTCATCAAGTCGTTAATGTGCACATCCAGAGACGCGGGGTGCGTGAGCGCCTCTGATGTATGCCTTGAAGATTTCCCACCGCCATCCCGCAGATGGGCATCGTTATTGATGCATCGGTGGAGGAATAGTTCGGCCGCCCGGGCAGAATAAATAAGCTTAGTTAACCTTGTCCCAGCGCATGTAGTAGTATTTAAAAAATAAAAGTAATAACAAATAGTTCAAGTTACGTCGGCCCATGTGCATACATGGAAAAAGGGCTGCAAGCCCGCGCGTCGGATGCTCCTTGGGTCACGATGCTGATCCATGGTTGGTCTATGCCGTCTCCCACAAGGGCCCAGGCCTCGTCAGAACTTGCGTAGGCGTGTGGTGCTACAAAAGGGCACGGATGGGAGATGCGCCCCAGCATGATAGGCTTCAACCACGACGGTGAGAGCAAAGTTGCGACAAGAGGCGTTCAGCCCAGCTTCGGCTATCGTCCGAGGAGAAGTCTCTATGGGCGCGGAGTAGCGTTGGATGCGGACGGGGGGGCGGCGTCACGATTCCATTCCAGGCATCTCGCCAGGCCCCCAGATTTCTTTATAGCCCGTCACTCCTTCTCGCCGCGGCAATAGCTGGCCCAGCTGGCCCAAACGAGCACCCGAGTCGTCCTTGGGCGAGGAAATGCCACCGGAGCGACACCAAGCTTTCTTCATGGCGGCGGCCCACTATCACGAGAGGAGCGTGGCAGGGCAGGGGACTTGAGAGAGAGAGAGAGTCGGCCATGGTCCAGACGCTGTTTCACCCTGCCGTCTCGCGATTGGCGGTTTGCCTGGCTGTCAGTCAACTATTACGTCTATTCATGTTGGTTGGGGATTGATTGATATTTGCTGACGATACGGAGTACAACAGGATCGTGGTGCTTGGTGCGCTGTACAGAGAGCGCACCATGCATGTCATGCTTATGTACTCTTGTTCCAAAGGTGACGGGAAAAGAGATGCGATCGACGCTTGCTGGTCAATTGCGGCTGGGCTGATGGACTGACCCTGGGCCATAATCTTGTTTGCGCGGTGGGTAGAGTCCGACAATATGAGGCCACGATGTTTTTATCAAGGGCATTGCCTCAAACGAGTCCACCCGTTGTTCGAGCCGTGTCGTAAAAACGAAAGAAAACAAAATACATAGAACCACTCGCCTCTGGCGTACACTGTCGTCGGGCGACATGTCGAGCCATTCATGGCGGACCTGGTGCCGGGGTCATGACTCCTTGGTCAATGCCGTCCGTCTTCAACTGATAGCTTGCATTAGATTAATGGCGTAGAGCTTCGCCCTAGTCGCCCGTCTTTAGTCTTTTTGGCCGGCACCGTTGCGCCGTCGCCAGACTCTTTGATTGACCGGGACCCCATTTTCCACATCCACATGGTCGAAGCCGTGGCTGTTTCCCATCAGCCTATGATACCATTCTCAGAGGCGAAGCGTGCCGGGGGGTGGGCGGGAACCCATGGCGCCGGCAAGGCTTTTTTTTTGCTTGTTGCTTGTTGCTTGGTGCTTGATCTGGGCTTATTCCTGTTATCTGCTATGGCTGGCTGTGGAGAGATGGACCGAGTTGTTGGTGGGAGCACGTACTCCGTACTTGGTACTTACCGTAAGTGTGTTTGTTGGTGGAGGGGGAAGGAGGGAAAAACAAGACGCCGAGCTGGTTCTCGGCACCGCGTAGCCGGGCTCCCAGGCTCCCAGGCTCAAGATCAATTTGAATGGCACACCTGTTGACCCGTTGGCTCCAAGTGCACAGTGCAGCTGATGAGTGCTGTTTTGCATCACCACCACGTCCTCTGCACTCCGTTCAATGTTCCGTCTTGCCATGGCCCATTTGCCCGTCATGGTCATGGCCCTGGTCTGGCCCTGTCAGGCCTGCGTCCCTGCAGCTCCGCCTCCGCTTCTCGACGCCCACTGAGGCACTGGCCGACCCATGCCTATGCCCACGCTCAAGCTGGTGCTCGTGCTCAAGCCTCTCACACACGCCGGCCATGATACTGGACACCAGGCCTGACATACAATATTACATACCTGCTCTTCTGTCTGGTTCCTCTGTGTGTCTTGCACCCCCCCGCCCGCTTCCCACCTCCCAGTCCCTCCCTCCCCCCGTCCAGCCTTATATCTCGACCAGCCCGTCTCTCGAATGCCTCTCCCGTGCAGTCGTGCCCTCTCTCTGAATCTCGTTCCCCCAAACTGACACGCATAGTGCTGCACTAAGTATATACATTTTATTTTATTTGATTCTAAACCACCAACAAGACGATTTGGAAAAAGACTTGATTTTCCGCCGTCGAGAAAACCCAGCCGTCTGACTGACTACCTAACTCTTGGCATCCACGCACTCACTCACTTACAAACGGCCCCAAAACGGCTCTCGTCCAAGACCAACGCACATCATCACCTCTTTGCAACAACATCTATTTCTTTAATTTTTATAAAACACCCTCAGACGCCGTGAACGCGAATACGGCTGATACCGGGTCACCCGTCATCGCTGCTCTGCCGCGTGCGTGCATGAAACAGTGAACAAGACCTCGATCCGCGTCCATCAAACCACCACCACCAAAAACTCGCAGCATCAAGAAAATGCGCTTCTCGCTCATCCTCGCCTCCCTCACAGCCGCGGCCTGCGCCGCCCCGGCGTGGCATCAGGGCCCCGTCATGGCCGACGACGATAACCTCATGGAGCGCAGGGACGTGGTCCGCGTGCAAGTCGTGCAAGCACACACCAGCCGCTTCACAAACACAATGATTACCAAAATCACCCGGTATGCCGCCGACGCCGCCTCGGACGTGCAGGGCTTCTTGAGCGAGTCGTTCCGCGGGTCTGTGGCAGACGGCAGCGGCGAGGTCATGACTATTGCGTACGGCAAGAAAGCATCCCCCTTCGTTGTGGGCTCTGGCATTGGTAGTGGCAGGGGAAAAGGGAAAGGAAAGGGGCTCGGCCGCCATAGCCGTCACCGGCACAGGATTTCGCTGCTGGGCTTTAGGAATCGGCTGGCAGTGTTTATTCTGGCCTTTTCCTTGGTTCTGGCTGTTGCGTGCTCATATCTCAGACGGTGAGTTTTTATCCAGATTCCGTTTTTGTTCCCCCTTCATCTTTCACCCCTGTTGGCCTCTTTATGTTTTGGGAGGATAAGGGGCTCTTTTGGGGAATGGGTTGTGACTGACTCTTCATCTTTAGGGTGTATATTGCGTCGCTGCAAGGACCAGTAGAGGACCCCGTGGACTCAGCACTGGCCGAGAAGGCCCTGCTGTCACGGAGCACTAGGGAAGACGAGACGAGGCAATCATGAAGAGCCATGCGAATGGCTAACAATAGACGCGCCAAAGCTTGAAAGGGGGAAATACTGCGGAGAAAGGAGTTGCTTCACGGGACGGGCCGTTACTTTGTTATACCGACGAATATATTGCATGGAGTACATTTATATCAATTAGCACGGCGTTATTTATCAGGGGAGGAGGGGGCGTAATGGCTCCAAAGGAAAGACTAGACCAGATTCTCACACCTGACGCTCGCTCGAGACGGAGATCCAATATACTACTAATATACCTTGTGTACGCTCGTAAAAGCGCCCACGAATTCACTTGGGCTCGGAATTGCCGTCACCGCACTCGGTATCCGTAGCCCGTTGCTCCCCATTGTCCGCTCGTCACCCGAAAAAGGCAATCCGAAAAATACGGTTGCGCTGCCCAACTCTGCCAAAACCAACAACCTGCCCAACAGGCCAATTGGAAAATACCCTGAAAACGAATAGCTACATGAATTTGGACGTGCAGGAAGAAGGGGAGGGGGGCAGTTTCTGAAACAACGCACCACGCTGCAAAGCAAGGACATGTATTGTACGGAGCATACATAATGTATGCCCCAACCAACAAACTTTACCTCAGAGGCACAAAAATAGAAACAGGTCCATTCTACCCCAGATTTGCCATTTTGAAACGCCAAGCACAATTTCTTGCCTTGCGATGAGCTGGCCCAGATTCCCGCCGCTCCAACCATGGGTCAGCTGACGTGCCGTCGAGAACCTCGGCTGGGACGGGTATCGCGGGGGAAGGACCGATCGCCGTCCCAAGGCGCACCTGTCTTGAGCTAGAGCCGTTGGGAGGTGAAAAGGACGAGATACGCCTGTCTTTTTTTTTTGGCATCGGTCATGGCTACCTATGAGACTGCGCAAAATCAGTACGTGAATGTTGGGGGGACGCGGTTTGCATACCGGCGACTGGGGAGGGCGTACGGCGTGCCGTTGGTTCTGTTCATGCACTTCAGGTTGGTCAGTGATAGTATTTGCTATTTGCTCCCCTCCCCCTCCCCCCCGGGCCTCGTTTCTGTTTGAATCTCGGGAAACGTCACAGTCTGGCTGACGCGGGTCGTGGTCCCCGTCTTTCTCTCCTCCAGGGGCACAATGGACCATTGGGATCCGGCATTGATCAATCCGCTGGCTGGGCGCCGGCCGGTCGTGCTCATTGATAACGCCGGTGTTGGACGGTCGCAGGGCCAAGTAGGCAGGACGTTTGCGGACTGGGCCAAGAACTACGTCAACGTGATGAGGGCGATTGGGATCCGGCGAGCGGACGTGATGGGCTTCTCGATGGGAGGATGCGTCGCACAGATGGTTGCCCTCGACGCTCCCTCGCTCGTGCGAAGCCTGATTCTCTGCGGCACCGCTCCGAGCACTGGCGACGGTGTTGTAAAGGCGCCGCTCGAGCCCTTCAACCAGCTCAAAGCCGCTGTGACTGTCGAGGAGCACCGCAGGGCCTTTCTAGATGGCTTCTTTCATACCTCGGAGCGCAGCCAGGCCGCAGGCATAGCCGCCTGGGACCGCATAGCCAAGGCTCGATCTGACAGATCAGATTATGTTGATGCTGAAAACGCCCATAGGCAGGCTGTTTCATTCGTCAAGTTTATGGATCCTAAACAGGCCGCGGGTGCATCGTACGACCGCTTCCATGAACTTCGGCTTCCGGTGCTGATTGCGAATGGTACGTTTGTTTTTTATTACACACGTGTGTTTTTCACAGCAAAACTCATCTCCGAGTCTGTCAACCACGAGCGGCTTCGTCTGACTTGAATCATCTCTAGGATGTAATGATCTTCTACTGCCAACAGAAAACAGTATCCTCATGTGGAAGAAACTCAGCCACGCGAATGCTCAACTTCACTTGTATCCCGATTCAGGCCACGGGTTTCTTTTCCAGCACGCCACCGTATTCTCGGGTCTGATAAACGAGTTCCTTGACGACGCTGCGGAACAGACTAGTCGGCTCTGAGGTTCCCGAAATGTACGCTTATCAACATTTTAGTCATTCTGATTATAATACAAATCCATTCAAGGACCAAAACTGTTTTAGCGGTTCTTCTTCACGTGTCTCGGTGCCTCCGTCAGATTGAGATCAAGGTGAAGAATCTGGTCCGGTTGTCTAATAAGAGTCCGAATCTGATTGGGTTCCAGGATAATAGAGTGCAACCTTGGGATGCATGGAACCTTGTATGTGGATGGAAAGACATTTGATGCTTACAGTGCGGAAACCTTGTCACCTCCTCTGCTTGTCCATCACCTTGGACCAGGAGACCAAATGATAAGACAAGATGCATGGTGACTGTGCAAGGTGAGCCAACGGAAGCGTGCAAAACCGCCAGGGAGTCGGGTAGATACGTCCACAAGAAAGCTGCACCGGTGGGCAACGTGGCAACCGCCCGATGTCGCTCACAACACCATCGCCATCGCGGGTTGGCGCCGCGTCGTCAATGCAGTGACCATGCATCGTTCCCGTCGCGCAATGGCAACACCAGTGAGATTCTGCTACAGTCTGAAAGTTGCGCCCGGATTGGCCCTTGGCATACATGGCGAACGGGCACAAAACAGGAAAAGATGCGGATCGTGGCCGCCCCCCCCGCGATTTGCATGAGGACCGTCCCGAGAGTTCGCACCAAGTTGCTACCTGTCATGCGGCTCCCCGTGCTTTTCTCTATGCAAGTTCCTGAGACACGACCTTGCCATTACATGGGATGTAAGGAGTCCATGGAGCTCAATTCATTCAAACCATAACGCCTATTGGATTGTTGGCCGAGTGATGAACCCAACATGATGCAGCTAGCCGCTGGGAACACTGGGAACACTGGGAACAGACCGTCGGTGAAGCTGGTCCCCAACCCTGGTGTCTGTGACACAGTGTGTGTCTTTTGTCAGTCAACCATGTCGACGATGTCTTCAGCAAGCGCTCCGAAGCGACCGAGCCAGACCGCATACGGCTCGGACCCGTTAGATAATGACGATGGCGTTGCGCTTTTTGCCGGACGATAAGTAGCGCCACGTCCTTGTTTCCCTTGCGTGTTCAGTTGTGAGTAGTCCGCCACATTGATTCAGCTGTACAAATCTGGCCCCATTCATGTCCCGAGTCCCGACAGCTTGGGACGGGGCTGAAACTAAATTGCCTCTTTCCCCTTCAAATATAAACAGAGCCGCCATAGACAATCCCCAGCGGCCCCGAGGACAACTCGAAATACCATCAGAAGATGGCGGCTCCACAGTGTTGTGGTGACTCAAAGAGCGAGTGTACACGAAGCCAACGTTGCTACCAAATGGCAACATTTGCCGAGTTACCTACTGAGCTTCGACTCAAGATATGGTCCTGCGCCGTGGAACCCCGGGTTGTCATCTTGGACGACCTGGTTCACCAAAAGCAGGCATATCCATTGCCCTCGGTCACGCAGTTGAATGCGGAGGCCCGCGCAGAGACTCGACAAGGCTATGAATCAGTCGGGCGCGGGTCATGGTTTCACTTTTCACGAGATATATTGGTTTGTGACGCCAATATTTCGGACCAGAGTCCGAATATGCCACTGGAGGAGTTGGCGCTGCGCGTGCAACGGCTCGCGTTCTGGGACTGCTTTCCCGACGATGGCCGCATAGACGGCCCGTGCCATTACTCGGAGTATCTCGCACGATGCTACCCTGGCGGACACGACGGCAAAATCGAGTTTGACAAGTTTTGGTTTCCAAACTTGCGAGATCTTTGGATCATAAAGATCGGCGAGGTGGATCGGTCTTGGATGGTAGGGGTCGACAAGGACGTGCCGTGCGAAGTTCGTCTTCGAAAAACGGCACGACAGTTCCGATACTGGGTCGACGAGAACATCATTGAGATTGCTCCATTAGACCTGAACGAACCAGAGACCAAGCTCATCCTGCGAGAAGGGAGGTGCGGCAAAACGGACTGTCAAATGCTGAACCACGGCCGGCAGAGGATGGTGTCCAAGATTGTCTTTGTTGATGGCAAGTACAATGCCAACAGGAAAGACAACAAAGCAGGCAAATGGAAACAGATTTGGCCTTGGTCGACCATTATCGAGCAAGGGAGCACGGAAAGCGACACATCTGCCAACCGAATGAGATGGATCATGGTTGAGCGTATTCTGACATTTTCACTGCGATGGGACGGTTCTGAAGACCTGGGTGAACCATCATCTGACCACCGACGAGTACGTCACGGGCAGGGAGCGATAAAACTTGTATAAAGTTCGAAAAAAGAAAACTGAGAAAAAAAGAAAAAAAAGACGAGAACTAGCTAGTACGGCATACCCTTGGGTTCACGCACATATATACGCGACTTTGAGCAAGACGGCGTGGCCTTGAGATGAGACGAGGAATCATTAAGTGGAACTTGAGGACTTGAGGACTGAACACAAGAGGAGGAAGGTGCGTCGCACGAAGCACGTGCTTCTGAATATCTTCAGGGCCCTGTCACTAATCAACGGGACTTACTTACATGGCAATCAAGACTCAGGTTTGTGTCCTGCTATAGGTTTGAATATCTTTATGGCACTGTTTGTCGACTTTCAAGTCACCAATCTCTCGCCTGCCGTTGATGGCGACTGGCAAGAGCCGCGTTTCGTGTCAACTACCTAGGTACGCATACCAGTACCATGTACATAGCCGTCCTTTTACCATAATCAGACAATTCAAGTTATCGTCTGAAAATCCTCTCTCATTCCGTTGAACCGATTCGAGTTGGATAAGGGCTTCAGACCAGAACTGGGTTGTGAAGTTGTGAACCATGCATATACGCCCTAACTAGAGGGATCATCTAAACAACAAGTTTAGAGGCGCCACGGAGAATATGTTCTGCATCATCACCGTGCCATAGATGTTGGCATGCAGCCTTGCTAGATGGTGCAGTATAGAAACCCCTCCAAACTTGATATTCTGGCTACAGAGCAGGCTTACAGACTTACAGGCTGCCGCAAGACGTTATGTATCCATCGTCGGCTGCAAGACAAGGCAAGACAATACCTTCTCGTGTCTTCTTTTCTTTTCGGGCACCACACAGTGTACACTATCCCAACGGCATGGACCTCGGGCTCGGAAAACGCTGATCTCTGCGCTTTCACATTCCCATTACTCTCTAGATCGACGATCTGGCAAATCCGGTGTCGAGTTTGACTCACGGACTGCAAAAGCAAATGTCTAGCTGAGAATCACGCGCTGCCTATTATTGCATTTTTGTTACGTTGACAAGTTGAAATGATTGGTTGGCTGATGATTACAAGGGGGAATCTAGACCGCTGACTGTTTAAGAAGTGTCTCAAGAGCCCAAGACCAGGTGGACCTATCACATCGTTTCCTATCTCGGCTTAATCGCTTAGGTCTATGAGAATAATAGCATTCGAAAACCCTTACCAATCCGTCGGTGCCAGGTATTTGATCAACGAAGCCGGGCAGAGACAAGCCGAGTTTTGCGGTTTTACCCGCCCGGGTGAGTACATGCGCAGGGGAGGAGCTGGGCAAGATCCGCAACCTGTGTATGGAGCACTGACTTCACTGTTTACAGTTTTGTTCGGGGCTTTATATGAGTCGGCGTTTGCAGCGGGTGGCAAGTCCTGGAATAATGACAGACTTTCTCGACTCTACTGGGGACAGGAAGGGGGGCGTTTACTCGCTACCAACGTAGAGGTGTACCTACATTTGACATGTAAGCGTATTCTTGGCCATGGGAATATACATATTGCCAGAGGCTGTATTTGTAGTCCCCGGGACGGCACTCGTAGTTCGTCAGCCGGCCTCAAGCTACTCTAGCATTCGGGCTGTATGAAAGACACTTTGGGCCGTACGTCCATGTTAAAGTTGAAAGCTGATTCGCTTTCTCTCTGTAGACTGATTAGATGAGCTGTATGCATTCGATATCAACGAGCGATACACGAGACAAACTGTTCAAATACAGAAGCATCGATGCAAGCCCGTAGGTTCCCAGCACAGCCGCCAACGAGTATGTGACACAACGTCCCAGGGATTTCTTTGCCGTGATTCGATGCTGTATTTGAAATTACCAATAGCGCTGTGTGAAATATAATTCCCTTAATCCAATTTCGTCAAGATATTCTTGATTAAATTAAGATTTAGTGGATTTTATATAGGAATTCGCGAAGCGTTTGCAGATTTTTGTCATTGAATTTCAACTGACGTCGCCAAATTGGACGCTCCTTCCTCGTCTGCTCGACTTGCTCGTCCGCTCCTTCCTCGACCAACTTCCTTGACTGCTTCTTCCTCAACCGCTTCTTCCTCAACCGCTTCTTCCTCAACCGCTTCTTCCTCAACCGCTTCTTCCTCAACCGCTTCTTCCTCAACCGCTTCTTCCTCAACCGCTTCTTCCTCAACCGCTCCTTCCTCGACCACTTGACTTCCTCGACCGCTCCTTCCTCGTCTGCTCGACTTGCTCGCCCGCTCCTTCCTTGGACGCTCCTTCCTTAACAGCTCGACTTCCTCGTCCGCTCCTTCCCTTCACCGGGCATGAAATTCCGCGCAAAAAAAAATTGGGAGCCTAATATCTTCGTAGAGATAGTTTTACATTGTAAAAAAAAGTTTCAACTGGTCATCTTGACGTTTCTTCTGTGCATACACTCTGTGTATGACGCCGCTGCTCCCACTGCCCTGCTGCTGTTATCGATTTTGGGTCGATTAATTTGCCTTTTTTCTTCGTCGTTGTAAAGACAGGTACCCATCTGGGGCCTGCTATTTGATCAGTGCCATTCTATATTAGGAACCACGGAAGGCACGAAGGAGTTAATACCTCCTAACTGGAAAATATCAGTAGTGACATTAGCTGGGCGTGTGGCACGGCTTGTGACCCTCGTAACTGTACCCGAATCTCAGATCATCCAGGCACTTTAAAAGGTGCCAAAAGCCGCCACACGCGCTAAAAAAAAGCACATACCACCATATATTGCCATTACATGTCATGTTTCCCTGACGAGCCAGATAACGTTTCCACGTAAACTAATAGCATAAAGCAAGATTAAGGAAGTGATAAAAGACCAGCGGCCACGATAATATTAAATTAGGCGCAAGAAAATTATAAGGCCAAGGTTAAAATCATGGATCAATGTCGCTCCTGCCGCCCGCAGTCGTAGAACTAACCGCGGCAACGCCAGGAACCGCGGAAGGCACGAAGGAGTACCTTCTACAGGAAAATATCCCTTTAAATAGGGACTTCCAGACAAGCTAAGTAATTGTTTTTCGGGTGCGACCATTAATTAGCCCCGCCGCCGCCGCCGCCGCTGCCGGTAGGGTCTGGCAACTAGCTATATAGTTTAAAATAAGTCGGTTTAAAGTAAATTAGGGGCATTTAGTTTAGGGGTATAATATTCGCTTCGCAGTAATAGCTAATAAGTTATAAGGCCTTGCGAAAGGTCCAGGGTTCGATTCCCTGAATGTCCAAACTTCCCAGTTTTTTTGCTGGTTAATTCTTTTTATATAAGGTTAATACTAGCTAGTTAATTTAATACTCCTTCTATATAAAGTACTTTATTAGCCTAACCCCTGTATATATTTTACCAAATAGTTAAAGTATTTCTATATAATTTATTTTTGTATTTTTGTAGTTTTTAAAAATAATTAATATTAAATCTAATAAAATACTTATAAATATAATTTATTAGTCTTTGAATAATTCCACTTATAAACTCTAAGCTTATAACAAAAGTGGGTCCTCACGTGATTTCAAAGCCCAGAATTTGGGTAATTATATTTGTATTATATTGTAATGATATAACTGAATACGTTGAGAAGTAAGGTATACAGTCATTTCTGGGGTGACCTGAAAGCCGCTTGAGGGCCAGGAAAGGATTGGGTACGAGATCAATAAGGTCACATAGGTCTTCTGACCGTGACTCCAAGTCTACCAGCGACTCACAACGTAACCGCAGTCAAGGCCGCGCGAAAGCCCGAAGTAAACACTAATAGCACCTTAGATATCAACAAGATTATCAATATCGCGACTCTCTTTGCGTAAATTAGTGGAACCGTGAAGCCAAATGATAGGTGCTGTACACGCTGCAAGGAAGGCCATGGTCCTTGAGGGAGTATGGTTAGCCACTATTTGGAGCAGTTTAATGGGAAGTCTCGGGAAGATCTCTTGGGCATTATACTCGATTCAAGACAATAATAATCAAGGTTCAATACGATAATAATAGCTGCGGGTTTCATGATGGGTTTGCGACATGGGGATTCTTAGGTTGGCTAGTCTCTTTTTCTTTAGTGATGCGTTAAGTAGGCGTAATATTAATATCTCGTGATTTTTCTTGAATGCGCTTGGACTTGATAAATACGGGCCAATAGAAAACTTAAGACCCGGTTTGGATCCAAATCATTTTTTTGCTCGAGAAACATGCACAGTGCCACATACCAAGGACGTTCAATCACCGGCATCCTGGAGTACTATTGACTAACGCACACCTGGGTTGACCACACTTTATCGGTACCCTCTGAGCAGGCTACTGTAACAAGAACGATTAGTTCTACATCAACTTCCGTTACAACGTCAAGACGCCCTACAAGATTATCTAAAAGTATCGACAACTTTTCCACCTACTATAACAGCACTCCCAATAAGATCTTCTACCTCTATTTCTTCCAGAACCACGTCCGAGCCGCCTAACAAAGTAGTTTCTCTGTTTTATCCCCACGTGGAAACACCCTAGGTGCCTCAGGTGCCTCGATTATTGGGTAGGATACAAGCATCTCGTCTACCTTTCAAAGTCCGAGATTCTGGAGAACCACCTTTCCAAGGCCACGAAGTGCGCAACGTAGAAGCACCGGACAGTATAATAGCACGCATAATAGTAAATGTCCGCCACGCCTATTATATAAACACACCAATACACATATTTATAATAGAAATAGATAATAAGGTAAATATAATAACCTAAGCGTGGATAAAACACTTAAATGTTTAGTATACAACATCGCCCATAACAGTCAAGCATCGACAACAGCATCAACTTTTAGAGCTAGGCCGTCTAGTCAAGCTTTTTCCATTTGCCATCGCATTAAGCGAGGAAATTACATACAAGTTGGTCGACTGGCTGTGGCCTAACCCAGAGTCGGCACCAAGATCAAAGATGAGAATGTTGCGCTCTGAGAGACAGCAGTACCGGTTGTGCGAAGCAGTCTACTATTGATAGAAGAAAAACAAGCTGAAAAAAAAACACATCAAAGGGAGTGCCTGCCGTTACCTACAGTAAATATGGACCGCGGTATACTGGCTAACATCGTGATTTTACAGAAAGAAAATTATTGGAGCGGGCACAATTAATCTCGTTAGCTGCCCACTAGCTTGTGGAGACTCGCTTACTTAAGAAAATTATATGGCAGAGCAGTCTCCACAAGCTAGTAGACAGCTAAAGAGATAGTCGTTTTGCCATGTTTCTTCTTCCCTACATTCGCTTCTCATCATGGCGTCAAGTTTGGCAATTGATCATCCAGTATCTTGCAAAGGGTCAAGTATTTATACTCCAAATTCTCTGCGAAACTCCCCAATCACTATCTCAGGTCGATGCAGGTCTGGTCAAGCTTCCTAGCAAACGGTTCCTTGGCTCAACTACTTGTTTTTTCGTATCCAACCGGATGTCATCTTGAAAGCTCCAGTTACCGTGCTGGAAGACCAAATTAGATTTTCGTTTCGCATCGAATAACTGTCAAGCTAAAGAGCTTTATGAAAGGTCCGGGGTTCAATTCCCCGTGTGTCTACAAAATGTCTCTACCAAGCACTCTTGCAGAGTGTTGTATTTTTGCTACCTTTGTGGCGTGTTGGCATATATATTTGCTAATTTCTGCTACGCAGGGCCTGCATTGTGATGCTCTTAATTCTTTTATTTTTCGACAATCTTCCTCCGTTATGAGCATTGGCCAACTTCTAACACCATCTTGATGGACATTCAGCATGTACGCACCTGCGTATGACAAAGATAACGCTGTGCACTGCAGAAAATTGAACGAATTCATACGCCAATCTACAATCAAAGCAGATGACTGCTTGAAAACTAAAGTACAGGGTAGCTCGCTGCGACCAGCCGTTCAATGTTGGCAGGCAGATCCCCCACCGTCGACACTAGCCCCCTACGTAGCACCCTGCAACTTCCCTGACAACGTCGACGCAAAACCTCACCACAGACAAACACCAATCCCCATGGCACAACCCCAATGCGCGCGTCCAAACTCATAAACACCCGTCTCTGAGTGTCCGATAACACCAAGGAGCTCCATCACCCAGCGATGCCCTCGCCTACGGACGATGAGACGCCGTTCCCTGCTCTAAGCCACGCCGCGACCTTCAGCGTCTTTGGACGCTCGCATCTCTCCCCGCAAGACGCACACCTCTCGCCGCCGCGAAGGGCACGCGATTTCGATGGCGACGGCACCTCTGAGATGAGACGGCTAGGCGGCTACACTGAGAGGAGCCGCAGTCGTCGACGGAAGCGCGCTTGGAAGAAGCTCATGTGGGTGAAGCAATCCTGTACGTTGCGCATCACATGCAATACCTCACGCTCTACTCTCCTACCCATTAAACAAAGACAAGGAAAACAATATCTACTGACACAGGGGCAGTCCCAGACAACTACACCGACCAAGCAACGTTTCTCGAAAACCTCCAACGCAACCCCCGCCTTAAGCCGTACGACTTTTGGCCGCTCGTCGCCGACTCCACCGTCATCCTCCAACACGTCTGCTCCGTGACCATCTTCATCGTCTGCTTCGTGGGCATATACCACGAGCGCGTGTCGCCCGTGTCGGTCGTCAGCTGGAGCAGCTTCGCCACCTTTGTCGGCTGGATCCTCTGGGAGCGCTGGGTATCCGAGGAGGAGGACAAGGAGGACGAGGCAAACGCGGCGGCCGCAGCGTCCGCCGCCGCCGAGGGAAGCGCAGCCCCGGCGCCCGTCGTGCGGGCAGGTAGCGTGCGGCGGCGCAACCGCGCAGGCAGCGTCCGCAGGCCGCCGCACCCATTGCGAGTCGAGTCGACGACAGCAGCGGCGCCGAAGCCGTCGGGCAGCGTGCCGTCGGGAGCGCTGTCGCCAGCAAGCTCCACTGCGAATCTACACGGCGGCCGCCTGGTCCCATCTGCGCCATCTGCAGCCGCGCCCACGTCCGCGTCGCTGTCACGCCTGACGCCCAAGACGAGCAGCGAGGCCCTCCGTGGCAGCGGCGGCGGCGAGCCCCTCGTGCCGCTCGACGAGAACCGCACGCACCAGCGCCTCGGCACCATCAAGTCGGCGTTGCTCATCTGGTCCACGCTCTTGGGCCTCAGCCCGATCCTCAGGTCCCTCACCGAGTCGACCAGCAGCGACAGCATCTGGGCCATCTCCTTCTGGCTGCTCGCCATCAACATCTTCTTCTTTGACTACTCGGGCGGCGTGGGCGCCAAGTTCCCCGCGTCGCTGTCGACCAATGCCGCGCTCATGGCGTCCACCGTGCTCGCCAGCCGCCTGCCCTCCACCGGACAGGTCTTTAGCCTGACGCTGTTCAGCATCGAGGTGTTTGGGCTGTTCCCCGTGTTTAGACGGCACATCCGCCACCGCAGCTGGAGATACCACGTTCTCCAGACGGTGGTTCTCGTCCTGGGCGCCGGTCTGGGCGTGGGCATGGTTGTGGGCGCCGGTCAGGGCCGGAGATGGCCGTGGAAGAGCGGCATCGTCGGCATGATCCTGTCCGTCGTGATTGCCGCGCTGGCCACGGGTGGGTGTAGTTGGTGGCTGATTGGGCTGCAAAAGTACAAGAATGAGATTCGGGGCCCCTGGGATCCTGCCCGGCCCATTATTATGAGTAGGACGAGGTGGAACGATAGATGAAGCACATGATGGGGGAGAGAAGAAAGATGTCGTAGAGATATGTATATAATACTAATACTGCTGTGCACTAATATACTTTACCTGTTCGGAGAGAACGGGAATAGCGTACTGTCTGGTGTCATGTATAGCGCAGGGCCGGCTGGACACACATTTTCACGAAATACATTGTATGTGCTGACTCCTGGGTATTCAATGACATGCCGTCGGACACACTGCGTCTCGAAAACATATCCTTTGCCCAACATGTGCATGTATATGTATGTACAAGGAGCTGCGTGCAAAAAGTCGACTTATAGCAGGGCAGACACCGTCTTCCGCTGGCATCCCAAGACAATGAATGCGTTGCATGCCCCTTTGGATTTGAGACGATTACAAGCACGGCGGTGGGCGTTCAATTGCCGTTGGCGACTGTTTCAACGGTACCGAGCATTCGCACGTTGCAGCCAAGGTACTCCGTACTTTAGTAGTGGGCAGGATCGACACGGTCGAACGGCAGTCAGAAGACCATGCGATGTTCCGCCCTTGACGTATTGCGGTGCCGAGCCAGTTGTGTGATTCGCCCTTTTGACGCGAAACCATGTGCTGCGCAATTCCACGCCAAAAAAGGGACAAGAAAACAACCGATAGTTGGCGGGCCACAGTCAATAGTAACCGGATCAGAAACACGTCTTCATACTCCGTACCGGCATAATATGGGGGACACGACAGCTCAGGTTGGGCTAACCGGCATGCGGCCAGCGCTATCGTCCAACAACGAAACGGGAGCTGATGATCAGCTGAACCGTCGAGCACTCGACCGGCAACACAGGCATACCATGTTAAATAGGCCATCACGCATGAAAAAATAAATTAAATAAAGAATAAATAAAGGTACAGCCCAATACTCCGTACTGTTTTAGATTTTACGCTTGCACGATACGTACTTGTATCATGCGTGTAATTTCATTTGACTACAGAGCGAAACAATCAAACCTTAATAAATAAATTACTACTAGTAACAACATTGAAGTCATGAGCTTTTCTGGCGCCCGTCTGTGGACGCGCTGCATGGCCTTCGGTCGCCTGAAAGACCACAAGGGCCCCTTTGTTTCATTCAGCAACATTAAACACAAAGGGCGGAGTCGGGGAAGCTTCTTAGACCCAGGTGCCATGTCTAATGCTGCAGCCAGAGCGGGAGTCAAAGGCTTGTTTTTTCGCTAGCTGCACGGCAACTGGGATGACTTGACGGGACTTGGCAGTTGGGCCGGCGCCACAGCATTAGAGTGACCAGGGGCATTGACATGGGCATATGCATGCATGTGGACATGACAGTGACCTGTCTTAATGCTCGTTATGTTGCAGGTTGGTGGACAGGTGGGCCGGCGCTACAACAGAGGCCTCGCCTTGACCCTGCACAACCTTTGGCTGACCTGAGAAGAATGATGAAAAAAATTACTCCGTACGCAGTGCTCCGTACGGAGTAGTACTCCGATGTGAATAGCAGCAGCTGTCCGGAGCAACAAAGTCGTCGCAAAGTCGTCTTCTTCTGTGTTGGGTGAGATTAGCCCGAGATCCACCGCATGCGCGTGGGCTGGTTGTACAGCGCAGCGTGTGCTATTTCCGTTTCTTCCATGACCTTGGATATTCCCTTGATCCTTGGGCTGGCTGACGATACGCATGAGCAGCATCCCGTCAGCGTCAGATGAAGCAGCCTGATGCTTGAACCGGATCCTTCTCTTTTAGGCTGGGCGATGGCCTTTGCATTCTCACAGTCGGCCACCATCCATGCTGCACTCAGGTGTTCATGAACCCAGCCAAACTTGCAGGGCCTGATTGGATTGTACATGGAGAACTCCGTACGGCGGAACGTCGGTGCCGATGATCGGTGGGCAGCGCAACGATGCTAGTTGTTTCTACCTGCATCATGGTGGGCTGGCGCTTCTCGTGTTCAGAGCTGTTTCCGTTACGTTGGGCCACGGACAATATCTGCTACTTCCCATGCTCCTCCGCAGTACTCTCACACAGAAACGTCTTGGGCTGCAGGACCATGTGTTTCTGTGTACACGGTATGTACGGCCTATTTCCGGTTTTAATTGGTGCACGTTTTGTGTGGGATTAATTGATGTAGCTAGTACTCCGTACTCCGTAGTATCGAAGTGTTGGAGAAGGCCAGGAAACGAGGCCATCTTTTTGCCCCTGGTCAACCAGACCATCTCGCAAGCACCCTCTTGCTTCGAAGCCCGGCGCCCGCCAAAGGATACAACGTGACTGTGACCACAGAGCACATGTAGTATTACTACGTACTCCGTATAGGCCAATGGGACGGGCCACGGCGGTAATGAATGCAGCGTAGCCCAGGTATGCAACTGTCCAAAGTCCAATCTGCCAGGAGAGACTGTCTGACAAGGGGGAGATCAGTGCATGGTGCAGGCCTGCGACCAACAACACCGTGGTTTCTATTACTGTCTTGGGTGTTCCTAGCACTGGTTATTTTATTGCGATACACTTTTGCCAGCATCCTTGAATTTCGTTCCCAGCCTCCTACTCCGTACATTGGCCGTATACGGCGTAATCCCGCCAGAGTTTCGCATGAGTCCTCACAAGGTCGATTCATGCCGCGGACTCCGTACACGGCCTGAAGAAACCAAAGAAACTAGGGGATTGCGCGGCGTGGCGAGGCGTGGCGAGAAGCTTCTCTTCCCCTTGGCTGGGTGTTTAAGCTGTGGCTGTACGTGCAGGAAATACTGGAGACTGCTTCTAAAGTTGGCTCAAGGGAAGCGGCCGTGTCGGATCGTCGTCGGCTCGCCCTACTTTTTGGCACAAGCTTTCCTCCCGTACCAGCCAGGAAACTTTTTTCTGGGCGCCCGTCGGCCAGGAATAGCCGCGTACCCCTTGGGCTAATGAGGCAAGGCTCAGGGGGGCCAGACGCCACGGCTGGGGCCACGGATTGGGACAGTATTGCTTTGGCGATGATGCTTCGGGGCCATCAGCCAATTTCGACTGGTGAGTGGCCGAGCCCGGGGCCCCCATGTATCTCTGGAGCTCTCTGCGCCTCCATCTGGATGCAGGCTGGCAAGTTGGCAGCGTGATGGAACACGCTCAAGTGGAGCAACTACCTCGTAGCTTGGAGGGAGGGAGGAAAGTTGGAGAGGGAGGATGGAGAAGGCGGATGGGGAGGCTGTGTGGACTCTCGATCCTGGAGCAGTGATTGTCTGGCCGACGGCGAAATCAAAGCAAAGCAACCTTGCCGGACCCCAGGCACGGCTATGGCTCAAAGTAGCCAGATACTCTGGATTTTCTGCCGATCTCGTATCTTTTCCCACTCGCTTCCCGGCACGGGTACAGCTTGGGCATGTGCAGGCGCCTGGTCAGATACCTGCGCCCCGTCCTAAATTACATCTTTTCTCCAGTGTTCTCATCCTAGTGCTCGACGCTCGACGCTGACTGCAAACAGCTCTTGCCACCTCTGCTTAAAAGGCCCCTTGGCCAACCCACCCTTCGTCGCGCAGTTCTACTCCCTCTTCTTCCCCATCCTCTCGTGCTTTCATCGTCTCCAAGCAACGCCTCAGCTGTCAATTCTTGTACATACCCGACTCGTCGTCGTCTACGTACTCTACCGCAAATCACCCTCGTTCAAGATGAAGGCTACTTTCGTTACCCTCGCTCTTGCTGGCTTCGCCGCCGCCCAGAACCTCGACGGCCTCGGCCCTTGCGTTGTATGTTGAACCTCGAATAACTGTCCCAACTGGCGAGAAATAGACCAATGGACTGACAAAGTACTTCCACAGAGTGGCTGCATCGAGAAAGCTCTCCCCTCAGTTGGCTGCACTGGTTCTGCCGCTGAGATCGCTGCGTGCGCCTGCAAGCCCGAGACACAGGCCAAGCTTATCACCCCCGTTTCCTCGTGTGCTGCCGAGAACAAGTGCGATTTGAGTGATCTCGCCAAGGCTCAGTCCATAGCCAAGGCGCAGTGCGACGCTGTGGCTTCTGGCTCTGCCTCTGCTTCGGGATCTGCCTCTGCTTCGGGATCTGCCTCTGCCTCTGCCACTGCCACCGGCTCAGCTACCGAGTCCCAGTCTGCTTCTGCTTCTGGCTCTTCTGCTCCTGTCGTCCCTACCGTGTCCACTGGTACCGGTGGTGTCCCTACTCAAAGCAAGAACCAGACCGCTTCCGCCACCAGCGGAGCTACTGGCACCACCAAGGCTCCCACCTCCTCCCAGGGTTCCGGCAGCGCCACCAGGTCCGGCACTGGCTCTGTCCCTACCACTACTGGTGCTGCCGCTGCTGGTCCCGTTGTCGGCGCTCTCGCTGCCGTCCTCGCTGCTGCTTTGGCCCTGTAAGCATTTGCGTTTTAGAGATGTTAGAGTCTAAGTCTTGTCAATGAGACTAGTCTAGCGGCTGTTATTTCGAATGATACATGAATAATACGGGACGCATTAGCAGAAGGAATTCGAAAAGTGGTACATGGGGTCTTTTATATTCAGAATGTAGTCCAATACTTGTGGACAACTAATTAATATCACGTCTAATCTATGAACCCAAGTGAAGAAATATTGGACTTGGATGTAATTTGAAACATTGGCTGCGCTCAAGGCCTTCTTATGTACGGCGAATGGAAGTGTGTCTTTTCTCGGCATTTGGTAGATCTATGTCGATTATCCAAGGTAATTGTGATGGTCGATATCGGATGTCCATGATTGATGCGTTGAGAAACAAGGTTTGCTTCCCCGAATCAACACGTGTCTGTTGTTCCGTCAAATCAATATGGTATCCGCGTTGATTGCTTAGGTGTGCCAACTTCTGTCTTGCCTCTGGACATGTCCCCTGTGTGTCGGCGGCAAACATTGGTCGCAGCCCATCTAATGTCTGAATCGGACCCGACGTGGCCTCGTCCATGACACATTCCTTGGTCGGCCGGGGCACCGAGAACCCGGGCTCGTCTGTATCGAGCCAGGTACCCCGATAAGCCCCCCATCCCTCGTGTATATGGCCAAAGCAATGAATCCGCGGCCTTGCATCCGCGACCGCCTTGAAGAGATGCTCACACCCCGCGTGGTGCGGCTGGCCCAATCTCTTGGATATGCCCGCCTCGTCCAGCACGCCGTACGGCGGACCATGGGTCATGGCCACGTCTATGCCGGGCGGAAGCGCAAAGTCATGGTGGCCGGGGTACTGGAATGCCCACCCGCCGTAGATGGGCGTATACTGACTTGCGTATACTCTGATCAGGGCGCCGTTTTCCAAGGCGAATTCGTACGTGCCCTCTGTCAAATAAACGACGCCGTCCCTTTGGGCGTCCTGCACAATGTCCTGAACTACACGTGATTCTTGCTCGGCCTCTGGGTCTGAGTCGTACGTGGGGTCTAGTGAGATATCGTGGTTTCCGGCAATGACCAGCTTCAGAGGTGCGTTTAGAGACCGGAGCATGGAGAACGTGGTCTCGTACTCGGGAATGGAGCTGCGCTTTGTGAGGTCGCCACAGTGCAGGACGAGGTCGGCGGGCGGGAGGGGGTCTCTGTAGCCGGTGGTGACGCGGACGAGGTCGGCCGTTTCGAATTCGTTGGGGGCTGGCGGTGGATGAGGCCTTGATGCGTGGGTATCTGATATAATGAGGATGCGGGTTTTGATTCTTGACATTGTGAGGTTGAGTTGGTGGTGCTTCTTTCGGTTGGTGGTTTGGTTTTATATCATGAAGGTGTGAGCTGTGGTGGGCCTGTTGTTGGCTGCCTGGAGTGAAGTATCAGTGCCTTGTTTAGATGCGAAAAGTGTATTGGGGGGATGGAATATGGGAGACGTATAAGATACTCGGGGTGTATGGCACAAATATTTCATTATATGTGATGTCTTGAAGAACACGCGGAGGATAGAAATGTACCTTTAGAGGTTTAAGTCAGATGTAGTTGAACATGTGGGGCCAAGCTGGTGCCATCCTCTCTCCAATCCAATTCGCACATCCCAACACTCATCCTTCCATCGCCTTGACGTCAACCACAGCCACAACCGTCTCGCAGGTCCCCCGTCTCGCAACAATGGCAGCCGACGCTTCACAAGACGTTCCTATGGACATGTCTCCTCCTGCGCCGCCCACCGACGAGCCCATGTACGGCGGCTACTCGCGCTTCGAGATTGAACTAGAGGTACAAGCAGCCCTCTCCTCTCTTCGTCTGCAAAGTCCCTACTTAGAATCTTGAAGCCTAACGCGCGCACAGTTCGTCCAATCCCTCGCAAATCCCTTCTATCTCAACCACCTCGCCTCCCAGAAACTCCTCACGCAGCCGGCCTTTGTCGCCTACCTTGCCTACCTGCAGTACTGGACGAAGCCGCCATATCTCAAATACCTGACGTACCCGGGCCCGACGCTCAAGCACCTTGAGCTCCTCCAGGAAGAGCGGTTTCGACAAGATATTATGAGCCCCGACCTGGTGCAGAAGTTGGTAGAGGACGAGATGAAGGCTTCTGTGCAATGGCACCGGGAGTGATTTAAGTCAACCGCGTCACGGTCTACCAAGTCATCCACGAGCTTTACCAAGTCATCCACGAGCTTGGGGACAAGAATTTCAGGACAAGAGTATCAGAATGAAGAATCTCCTACCCAGCTACACAACGAAAAAAGCATGCACCAAGATTCGCTCCCAGGCTTTAGAAGTCACAAAACGCCAAATACAAAACCCCAATTCTCCAAACCACAGGCCCTACATACACACGGCGCAGACATCCAAATACCCATTAATTCTCTCTCCACCGATTCCCACAAGTCATGCACTTGAAAAAGCTGGTCATGGGTTCATCCGCACTTCGAATCTGCACCTGGAAAAACGCAGCCTCGTCGCCGTCGCAGCCTTCGGCAGGGCACTGCGCGCGGCCCTTTTGCGCATTATCCCACGCGCCGGGCCCGCCAAAGACGTCCTCCTTTTCCTTGCGCTCAAACACGCGGCGCGAGAAGACGGGCTCGGTGATGGTGTGCTCAAACGGACAGGTGCGGCACTCGAGGCGGTTGGTGCGCTGGTTTGTGAGGGACACAGTGAGGATGTTGGCGCATTGCGGGCAGACTATATAACGATTAGCATCCTTGGATAATAATCATGGCCCGTCAAAAAAAACAGGGTACCTGAAGGGAAACATACAGAGCAGCATGGTGGGCTAGGACTCCGTTGGCCGTGTATACAATCAGAGCAGTAGCCGCCTGAAGAGACGCCAGCGATTTATTCTACCGGATGCCAAGGCTTTGCGTGCGCATAAGTTGTCGCAGGTGAAGGAAAAGAAAAAAGTCAATGTTGGTTGATTCCAGCGCAATCCAAATTCGGCAGTGGGGTTCCAAAGCTGTCAGCCAACCAAGGCAGAACCTTGCGCCTGACGGTCAGTCACCACCCGTCAACAGGTTTCCGCCAGCGAGGTACGGAGTACGGAGTACCGCCTCCATGTCCGCCCCCACCGCAAATGCCCCTCCACACTGAACCATCGACGGTGAGACAAAACCACATCATCACTTAAAGGCACATCCTCCTCACCAACCGCCCATACCCCCCCAAATCCCATCTCCCACCAGCACAACCACCACCATGGCCGCCGACGAAGAACACGAGGCAAGAGCCAACAACCCCCCCGATCCAGAACCAACCGTCTAACAAAAAAGCCAGGGCGCCTCGATCAAAGAACTCCTCATCGAGGCCTGCCGCCGCAACAACACCGACCTCCTCCTCGAAGTCCTCCACGACAAGCCCGACGCCGAAATTACCGCCCTCCTCAACAACACCACCACCGTAATGGGCAACCACCTCTACCACGAGGCCGCATCCCACGGCAACTGTGCGCCTCCCCTCCGCCCCCTCAAACCTCAAACCGCAAAACGCAGACTAACACCGCTTGCGGGGGGAAACAGACGAAATCATCGACCTCCTCCTCGACCAACCCTCGTTCGAATGCGACCCGATCAACCGCCTCGAGGGCGACACGCCGCTGCACACCGCCATCCGCTGGCTCAACGCCGAGCCCCCCGCCCAGCGCGCCTTTGGCAAGGCCCTCGTCGAGATGATGCTCGAGGCCGGCTCGAACCCGCGCGTCAAGAACAAGGGCGGCCTGACGGCCCTGCAGCTCGTCGACCCCCGCAACGCCGAGCTGCGCCAGCTCATCCAGCAGCACGAGTATACGAACCAGAACGCGGGCGACTTCATTACCGTCGACGCCGGCGCCGCCAACAACAAGGGGAGTAGTAACCATGCGGCGGCTGTGGGGCAGCAGGGCGATGGTGGTGATGATGATGATGATGCCGAGTTTAGCGGTAGTGACGACGAGGAAAGGGCCGAGTGGGAGCGGAGGAGAAGGGAAAGGCGGAAATGATGGCATCGAGAACGGTCTGTCGGTTTTGGGGTCATGTCTAGATTCTACTTTGATTGGCGACGTTGCTCTTTTTTTTTTCCCTTTCGAGCTTGGGACGTACAGCATGTCATGAATATACGGGTGTTTACTATTAGCAATCACGAATTAAGCGCTAGATCAGCTCACTGGCAGCAAGTAGACGGGTTACTACTAAAAGCACAGCATTTACTACTAGGCCTAATCGTGCAAAGTGAAACAGTAGGGTATATGGTTCTAGGATCTGATCCATCTTGCAATTCATTGTTCCTTCTTGTGCCTCGCAATTCGTTCCACAACGGTTCTACCCAGGTGGTGGAGCGCAATGGCTACAATTGACAAAAACAACACGACCCAGCATCTACTCATACCATCATCAGAAAAGCAATGAGTGAAGCAAGCAAAGAAACAGTCAGTCCGTTCGATGGTATCAGCCCGCCAGCTGCTCCCTTGTCAGCTTCGATATAGGTGACGTTCCGAAGCATCCTTATAGACCGTCTTGACAGGCTGCCGCCACTTGCCAACTCAGACAACTCTTTGCCCAACTGCCGTAAAATATTAGTCGATCGACCAGACGGACAAATGACCACCTCCCAGCCACCTCCCTTTGGAACGATAAATGTCGACTTTTGGTCGTCAAAGGCAAAGCTGTATGCGTCAGGACACACCGCCTTGACTGCTTTACTGTAGCTCGATGGCTTGCAAATATTGGCGTCGTGATACCTTCCGATACAGCAATCTTTATCCGAGCCACTTGCCGCACAGGCACTGTTGCAAGGTGAAAATGCTGGCCGCTGGATGTTGTCGTCGGGATACGGGTATACGCCGTCTCCAGGCTTAGTGGGAGGAAAGGCGAGATTGGGCCACGGACACCAGTTTTCAACGCTTTGATTCGTTTCATCTGGTTCCCACGGGACCGGGAATGTAGAGTTGGTGTACGCTGTGCCTGTCTTGGCCTGGCTGAAGAGCCACCCCGCCGTGGCAATGCACGCGCAGTTTGTCAGATTTGGAGGGATATATGTTGTATTCTTGGCTGGTATGTAGTTGATTCCCATGGGGAGATTGTAGCCATCAACTAAAGATATGTCGTAAAAGGTTTGCATCCCAGTCACCCCTCCGGCCAGGTTGAACTCTGCAAGTGTCGCAGGAGTTGCTCCCTGGAGGCAATGTTAACGTCGACACAGAACAGAAGCATCAGCTAATGCGGATGAAGCAAACTTACGCTAAACTCGCAGTCAAGCTTAGAAAAGCAGTCCCCTGTCTTGCAAGCACACGATTCACCATTGACTGTACAATTCGTCCTCCCCCAAACTCGGCCCTGCCAATCTGGCGCAACCCATAACGTTTTATTCTTTCCAGGCGCCAATTCGAACCCCCCAGTTCCGGGCCCAGTACCAGATTGGGTGGCGATGCCAGGCCAGATTGTCGTTTCGCATTTGTTGGTCACAACAAGTGGTACTTTGCCCTCCCAATCTTCTGGAGGACCTCTCTTTGCGGGGATGCTCCGTTTTGTATGGCGAAGGAATTCTGCCTGCCAGTGTCCCTTTCTGTGAGATGCTATTCCCAAGTGGGCCGCTGGAACGAGGGATCCAAAGGTAACGAAGATGAGCAGCAGTCGATTCATGGAAGATTGATATCGAGGTGTTGCAGCTGTAGAACGTGGTGACGTAACCATTGCTCGTTTTTCTGTTCGCGGAGGGAGCCTCGTCTTGGTGTTATCAGCCTCCTGCTGTTGTCGTTGGAGCAAGAAGGTGGCAGGGGTGACGGTGGTGAGATCCAAGACAAAAGTACTCCGCGTTACTGAAAAATAGAAGTTCTCATCTCTTTTCGTCCTTTAAACGTTGGATGTTGTTAGAAATATATGTTTGAATGGCGATTTGAGAAGCTGAAACTGGCATGTAACGTCAGAAGCCGCTGTTGAGAGTTGGCGGAGCGATTCTTCCCCAAACGCCAAATAATTCATGCGCCGACCCTAACAAACCAGGTTCACCCCTGCCCAGATATCCTGAGCCACCAGGTCCCAAAAAGAAGCAATGCAAGATTGGATGTGTTAAAATAAAATAAAGCACGTGTGCGATGAGTTGAAGACTATGCTGCGTAGTTCAGAGGTACGGAGGAAGCGCCAGTATGGAGGAAGAAGACAATAAATATAAACTGGGCCAGGAGGTGCGGAGTGGAACAACGAATATAACAATACAAACGTAATTCTGGAAATGGGAACGCATAAAAATATCACAGGTGGCCTGTCCAGCAGGATTGGCAGAGGTTCAGCTTCTTGAGAAATGAGAGGGTGAAGAAGCGCTGTTCGTTTGCCTCGCTGGCCAAGAACGGGTCCATGGCCATCTCAGTGTCAAGGTATGACGCAGGAAGGACTGGCTGTCATGTTCCCGTTTCTCAAGTTGGTAGCCGCGACAGGGACCAGGAACGTGCTGCCCCACCTTCGCCCCACGAGGTTCAATGTTGCATCCGTCCATCGATCCAACCCATCAACGAACCATCCCACCAACCGGACCCCGCCAACCCGTCACTTCCTCTCGTGGCCAACTCGACGCCACACTCTTGTCTCACATCTTGATGACGACTTCAGGCCCAAGCCAACCAGGTCCAAAGTCCCTCCAGTTGCCATGTATGACCGACTCTCTGGCTCACTTACTCCGTACTGCACAAGCAATGCCGGCTTGTAACACAAGCATCGATTATCTATCAAAATATTCCTATATTCCCAAGACACGTTCCGTCTTCTGCTACTACGCATGATAAAACATCAGGCTCCCAATATGCTTTGTGCAAAAAAAAAAAAATTATAAAAAAACAAAAACCTAGGCTTCTCCAGCTTTTTTAAGATTTCGTCCGCAGTTCTTTGTAATCCAACTAACAATTGATACTATCGTCGAAGAACCAAACCGTCCGCAGCCTCGGCCGCGATATCCGCCCCATCAATTCGTAGTTCCCTAATCGTCACCCTCCATTAGCGCGCTGAATATTCTCCTAGGTATCATTTAATGTCAACTCCGGATGTAAGGTATCCAAGCTCTACTGATAAAACGGATCAAACGACATCACCGTGTTGCCCTCTGCTTTTTTTTTGTCAGCTTCCGTTTATCTAAAGCGAGCTCTGCATCGGCCCATGACTTCGCCCTGGCAGACCAATTCGGCGCTGAATTCCGAACCATCAAGCGTCAGGTAGATATCAAAGTAAACACGATAAAAGGTTCCTTGGGGCGTGTCCATGCGCTCAAAGTCCTTTTCAAGGTTCTTGCGCGACAGATCGGAAGTGAGAGTGACGACTTCCTTGATACCTGCTGAATAGTTAGTGAAAGCCGCCCTTGAATCTTCATCTTCATAGCTTTGAAATGGCCGCAACTTAC
Source organism: Metarhizium brunneum (assembly GCF_013426205.1). Classification (NCBI taxonomy): domain Eukaryota; kingdom Fungi; phylum Ascomycota; class Sordariomycetes; order Hypocreales; family Clavicipitaceae; genus Metarhizium; species Metarhizium brunneum. Next base: position 2,576,751 of record NC_089424.1, on the reverse strand, counting down.
GAGGATCCTTGGTGTATTCAGGGCACACGTCGTCATCGCAGGCATACAACACGTCTTCGTACATGAGGGTCGCGCCAGGCGCAACTTGTCGGAAGAATGAAACCTTGACTGGTTCGCCATTCTTGACCTTTTGGCCCTTCTGCACAAAAATTTGTCGGGTGAACTTGCATCTGTCCTTTCCATCCAACGATGGGACACGGTAGGCCTCGGGGTGGTATCCCTCTTTGAATGGCTGCAGAGTAGCCATGAGATAGTGGCGACGAGCAACACGGTGTGTAATGATGCGTTCGGTAATACCAGCGGTGACTGCACCCTTGACGATGGCCGCCACTGAGTCCATGGGCCTCACCACCTTGGACTGGAACTGTGGGGGAACATGCAGCTTGATCTGCTGGAAGAGGTACTCGGACGCACCGAAACCACCAACCACCAAGATGTTTTGTAGCGTTCGGTTCTGTGCCTGGATAGCAATAATTTGGTTTCGGACCAACTCGAGAATTCGGTTGACAACTGGCTCGAAGCACTGCAAAATTTCCTCGTTGGTGAAAGTCATGTAGCCTTCTTCGATGCCGGCCTCGGGAAATTCAGCTTCAATACCGACGTCGACGGCCCACTTTTGTCCATTGTTTCTGAAATCGGCCTTGATTCTGTTTTCAAAGTCCATGATGCATTTGGCGTATACTCGACCGGCGGTCTTGGAGCCGTCCGGCAACTTCATTTTCCTAATCTTGGTCCGGAGGATGTTGCTGAAGTTGCGGTTCAAGGCGGTGGAGCCACAGGAATCCCCAGATCCCGCAGTGCACTCTGCAACAGTAAAAGGGTTCTCCTCTTCAACTTCGTATGCAATCAAATCCACAGTACCACCACCGCAGTCCACAATCAGGACGGCGTCGTGGACTTTAAGGTTTAGGAGTCCCGTCTTGGAGCAGAAAAGCGCGGCAGCCTCGGGTTCCGAAACCAGGGTCAAGCGGTTGTCGTTCTCGTCACGGAGGAAGCCGGCCTGAATGGCGGCGGCTCGGGTGGCGGCTTTACCGGCATCGTTCCAGATGGCAGGGACGGTCAGATAGTATCGAATGTTGCGTTCCTCCCGGTTGAATACTTCTCCCAGTGTCTTTTGCAGTGCTGATCGCATGGCTTGTCGAAGCTTGAACAGGTAGTCGGCTGCCACATCGATTTCGGATTTGCCAGGGGGGAGGGGAGGCAAGTTAATAGGATCAATATACGTATTGCCACTGAGCATCAGCTGCAACTTGAACCATTCCACCTTTTGAACACCGGGCTTTGGGTAACCAGTTGGCGCCAACGCGTCAGCAATATCTGGACCCCATCCTACGACCTTCTGATACTGATCGTAGTAAAGCACCGTGGGAATCTGTGGTGCGATCCTGTTAGCTCCTCTTGAACAAAGTCCCGCGCTCGGAGTGATGTTTTCTTCACCTTTTGCTTGGTATATGAACCAGCACCTGGCCATTCCGTGATGATATCTTCTTTCGCCTCGTTATTCGTCGCAAACGCGAAGGCAACACCGGAAAAGGTGGTACCCTGAAAGTTGTATTGCCTGTTAGCAAACCATGCTCAAAGCTGTTGCCTTTTCCATAACCTTTTTTTTTTTGGGGGGGGGGGATTCAATTTGCAACACAAGCAAAGGATGCCGGGGCCGCACTAACAAAATCGATGCCAACAATGAGCTGTGCCTTGCTCTTGCTGGCGCCCTCAACCTCGGCAGCGGGATTGGGATTAGGCCGCTGGAACTGCTGCGCAATGGGACCTCCCTGAGTCGGAGGAGGGCCAGGAGGATATCCCTGTGGTGCACCAAAGCCCGGGGGAGGACCGCCAGGGCCGCCCGGAGGAGGGCCGCCCATGGGAGGAGGGCCTTGGCCCATGGCAGCCATGTTGGGAGGTGGATATCCAACGGGCGCACCGGTGTTGATGGGAGGAGGGCCTCCAACCATCTGGCTTGGCGGGGTGCGGTTGCTGCCCTGGAGAGGCGACGTACGATCGCCAGGGCCGGCGGGGGGATAGTTGGCCGTGTAGCTCGGCGGGCGATTGCCAGCTCCGGGGTGGTTCATTGGGAGACTGGTGGTCGAGGACGCGGCGCCGATGGGCGGCGTCTGTCCGGGCAGAGGAGCTTGGTGTTGAGGTATTTGAGCTGGAGGATGGCCTGGAGGAGGGGTACCAGCGGGCGGGACCCCGTCGGTGGTCTGGATGCTGGCGGTTGACTTGCGCTTTCCGAACCCGAAGCCTTTGAGGCGGGAGTTCATATAACTCATATGGAAGGAAAGGAAGGGGGAAAAGGGTAGATCAGTTGGGCCGGCGGACGAGAGGAGAAAAGGGAACAAGAAGCGGCCGGGCCAGGACTGGGCTGGTAGGGCTCGCGTAAGGCAGCACTTGAGCGTGGCGGATGCAAGCAGACCGGGCACGAAGGACACACTCGGCAATCACCTGAGCAGCGAGGACGAGGAGGCTCAAGACGGTTCTCTGGGGGGTCGAGCTTGGGTCAGAAATTAGCAACACAGGGCAGAATGGGGCTCAGCAGCCGGGCTGGCGGAGAGGCAAAGAGGCAGAGAGAGAGGGGGGGGGAGCTGTTGAGCATGCGGCGAAGCCAGAGGCACGGCGTCAGCAATGTCTGTGATTTGCGCCAGGGCTTGTGGCTGAATGCGACGTCTGGTGCCTCGAGGCTGGAGCAGGACGATGGATGGCCGTGGCCTTGGTGGAGGCGCAAGACTGGACGGAGGACGACGGCTGCGATTGTGTGGCCGGCGTGCGCATGTGGCGAGGCGGGATGGCGCTGAGCTGAGATTGAGGAGACTCAGCCTTCCAAAGTTGCAAGTACCGACGTGTCTGGAACAGAGTTGTGTGTCAAGATGGATATAAAGTGGCTGTAGATGGTTTGATGGTATGGTGTAGATGGCATAACGAGATGAGGGACGTGAGGACAGCGCAAGCACGGCATGCGAGGGCATCCAGTATATGCAACGCGGCGGGCGGTTGGTCTTGGTCATCATGATGGGATGCCAAACAGTCCAGACGTCCTTGGCCGTCCCCGCGGAGTATGTACTACCGGACCATGAAATGGCACCAAGTAATGTATCCACTAGCATTGATGTATTTATTCTTCTACATCTACGCACCATGGCACAAGAGGTGCTTTACTGTCCTCGAGGGACCTTGCCACGACAACTTTCTCGAGGATTCTGCTGCAGCTTGGACCGAGTAACGACTACAGGCAGAGAGAGGGGCCAGCGCGTGAAGATGCAGGCTGGACAAATCATCCGTTCCGTCAAGTTACACATGCCCAACCAACCGCTGGACCAGTTGGCGCGCCGTTCCTTTTCCCGCTTCAACCGTGTGTGAAGCCGTTGGCGCGAGAGGTCGCCAACCTCGCGAGTCCAGGGGAGCGGCCAAATAGTAGTAGTACTACTAGTACTCAATGGCTGGAAAAACGCCTCCTTGTCCCGACCCATCATTGATGCTGCGACGGGAACATCGTGGGGGGACGCTCCATCTCATGCAGGACTTTTTTCCTTTGTCGGTAGGACTTTGGCCAGCTTGGCGGGGTTTTCCATTGATAGCAATTTGCTCGAGCGAGAAACAGGCGGGGGAAGGCGGGATGCGCCAATGGGCTGCCTGGTTGGTTGGCTGGGTGGCTGGCCCTGGCGTTGGCGTCTCTCTCGTCAACTGCCACGTCGGTTTGACGGCTGGGGCGACGCAGCGCATCACAGTCGCCGCTTTTAACCCCGCCAGCCTCGTCATTGCGTGGCTTGTCCGCTTAGTCGCCTGTGTATGTACCTTGGCACCTTGCCTTGGGCACGCACTCGCGGAGCCAGCAACATCTCAGCTGGTCTGGTCCGACTTGAAGCAGAATTCATCGACACCATCCATATGTACATGCTGGGGGAGCACAAGAAAGAGCCCAAGACTTCCCCCTCAGTATTCCATCTAGCAGCCCAATTTTGCACCGCCAGCTCCCACTGGTGGGATTGATGGAAGAGATATGCTCGTGCTCTTTGCTCCCCCATGCAGGCTGCCAATTCAAGCACGACGGCATTCGAGACCCAACTACGGAATACTGGGGGTGCGTTCTGAGGCTGAGAATAAGCAGCGTCGGGCTGAAAAGTGTGTTGGTGCATGGCTTCGGTATTCTTAGGGCGGCGCTGACATTCGTCTTTGCTGGGTTTGAGTTCTGAAGAAGGACCAGCGAACAAGAGTAGTCCTGAAAAGTCAACGACTCTCTTTCTCTCATTGTACACCTTGTGCTAAATTACTCGGTAGACGTGAATGCCAACGTCGTCTTCTGTACAGTACTAAGAGCTTAGCCATTTTATCTCGTAAATTGTCAAGGCATGTATGGAAGATGCCGAGCGACATGGTCAAAGTAATGGATATATGACAGGAATAGAAGCCGAGACTAGCGAGCATTTCGTTTGCAACAGTCGCCCGATATGGAGGCAAACATGTCCTGGAGATACTACTTCCTATATAGAGTAGCAAACCGATCCGGGTCATAAGGTGTGCTTTATTTATCTTATCCCATTCAGAAAATGACCTCGATTTCTGTAGCCAGCTAATCGCTCCTAAGAACGTAAAAAGAACATGGGAAAGAGAACAGTTGTTTCTTCGGACTTATACTTTGAATCGGCCAAGACTGTTCTCAAGGGCTACTTTGGCCACAAATTCCGCTTTTTCCCAGTCACAAGATAACGTGGGGAGCCGATCCAGCGGTCGACTACTTCTTCAAAAGTGGTTCCAAATCATCGCGAGCCATGAAGAAAAGACTTCACGATTCGCCCACAAAAGGATAAAAGGGTCTACCCAAAAGGCGCCAAAATTTGACTGGGGGCTGTCGGTTTGAGCTCTCAGGACCTAGACGAGGAAGAGGGTATCTTGTTTGTCTTGAACCTTGCCGCTATGATAGAGTGCTTCGCGGTGCCAGGCCACCCATCACCATGACGAAAGAATACGTCATCAAATTTTTGGACTTGGCGTCAAGCCCGATGAAAAGACAAGCCAGGCAGGGCTATTGAGTTGGGTACAGCCCACTGGGCATGTGAACGGACTAAGAATCTATCATCAATATCGGTTGCGCTGTATCTTCCTCGCCACACCCATCAGTTTGCGGAGCTTGCGACAACATTGAAGGCTGATATGAATTAGCTTGCAATGACTGAGTTACTTATCAGCCTAAAATTTTTGGGGAGAGAAAAGGCCTGCCCAGGAGCCCTCTTCAATACCTCATTGTCCGTGGGTGGAGGACTAGAATGAGAGAAGAAGGCTGTTCTGCGACAGACAACTCCAAGTAGTTCAGGCCCAACTCAACCCGTTTGGTAGATGGCAGGCCTTGGTTTGGCATCAAAAACTCCAGACGCAAAATTGATCGAACTATGGCATATACACGGTCAGGTCAAAACCAGAACGTGCCGCTTCAAGCCCTGAAGCGTAGGATTGACGATGCCAACTATTGCGGGCTACCTTGGAATTCGAAATCGGTCATCAGTGCTGCCTTTGGTTAGTACCTCATCACCGAAAATTGGCGAGAACTTTTAGGGATGTGTATATATTGACTCGTTGGGCTATCGAGTTGGATTATCGATAGCTCGATTATCCAAGTACCAATGTTATATAATACACGGCGGTGCTGCGGTCGTCGTCGGTATAGATGAACCAATTATAGGCATAGAGAAACACGTCATTAAAACTTCATGGGTGGTTTTGAGGCCTCAAAAACTTATGCGACGTTAATGGAGAAACATACGCGTCCTTCTTTAGCAGTATGGTTCAGATGCTTCGTTGTGAGACCCAATACCGAATGAGCCCTTGATGCAAGTCATTGCGCGTGGTCCCTTGCGCAAGGTGAAACTACCACTCACCTGTTTAATATATGTCTCAGAAGTCGAAAGATCCTTATGGGATTAGTGGCAAGATTTGTCTTTTGATCGAGGACGGGCGGCTTCAGACATGATGCAAATAGCATCTGCCAGTCACCACACCTCTTCCCGTGACAGCAATACAGAACCTCGCTAGTCTGTTGTACAGCGGCCCACAAGAGGCACTTGAGCTTTGCAAGGTTTGGTGTGATCTGCACGGGGACCGGAAATGAGCCCTATGATCAATACCATCCTCCCCTTGGCCGCAGCTTAAGCATTCTCGCTTGACGAATGCGTCAGAACCACGTGGATATAAGCGAGGCTCGACAAATCAGGACTGATGTAACGACTACTCGCAAACTCAATTGTGACTCTCTGTGACAAATAAAGCAAAGCACAAGAAACTCTCGTCGAATTTGCGGCATCCCCTGGTGGGTTGCGTAATAGAGCCCGACTACTTCCGCTGACGTCGTTTTGCAGCGACGGTGGGACTGGAAGCTCAGTTGGAACAAAGAATTTTTCCAACAACAGACTGGCATCTTCTAAATTCGAACATTGGTGAAATCGGACCTATTGCTACCATCGGAACGAGGGCGGTGCCCCCCTGGAATAACGGGGCATTCTGCATGGCAATGACGAAGATGATCCACAAGCGGACGAGGAAATAGCGCACAAAGACGTGCAGGCCGTCATCTCATCGAGTGCAGAGATGCTGAACACTCCAGCGGCGGGTTGCTGGTGGATGTGCAACTGCCTTCCCTCTGCTCTCGCCGAGTTGTTGCTCAAGACAGATTCGAGAGATGAAGAAGTTGAGACTTGCTTGATGTTGAGGTGTCAAGAATGGGAGTCGAAGAGGCCAAGCCCCTCCCTTGTTTCCACGCCGGGTAACGGGTCTATCGGCAGGGTTAAAGGACACTTGTACTCGGTACCCAAGCTAAGAGGTCAAGACCGCACAACTTGCACAAATAGGCCACCGCCGCCCGGTTCCAAGTCGGTGGCCTGTATGTATGAATGGCCGCCGTTATTTTTTTTTAGACACTGAACACTGTGGGCTTTCAACCGTTTGCCTCGCCCATTGCTGCCTCTGCCCACCTTCGTGTCGGCTCCCCTCTCTGGTTGGCGGTGCAGGGGCAATGGGGAGAAGGGAAACGCGATACTAAACCACGCCCAAGAACGCCCTTGAACCGTCTCATTGACGTCGTCCCAGCCTCTCTGCCCGCGATTCACGACTCACGCCTCGGACTCTGAACGTCAGCCTGCTCGTTTTGTCTCCGCTCGGCGGGGATCGTCTCTCTCGGCAGTCTCTCGGCCATATTCGTTCAAGGCCGTACGGCACGGAGCACCGAGTCCAGTCTGGTCCTGTTCGCTTGGGTTGACGACCCTGGGCGTGGAGTAGTTATCCGGCCCGTCTTTTCCAGGTTTTGGCCGGCCAAGCCGCGGCGTATTGCTGGGCGGTGCAAGACTGGTCAGGACGGTCAAGCCCACGCGAGCAACCCAGCCTGGGCCGTTTTGAAGCCGTGGCTGCGTGCGACTGCAACGGATTGACTCTCTCATAGGAATAGCGAGGATACACGCAACAGACCGGCACAACGGCGGCGCTCAGCAGGGTCGGCACTGGCGCCGGTTGGCGTCCGCGCCGGGGGGACGCAGAAACAGAGACCAGCAATACAGGGAAGCATCAAGAGGGGAATCCGGTGGCAACTTGGACCAGCCGGCTCTGGTGGCTTATTCCAGCCTTGGTGGCCGTGGCTGCCGTGGTACGTTGACCGTTTTCCCATGTATCTTCAATCTTTCCTCTGTGCCGTCTGGACATTGCCCCAGGACCTTGCGCACCATACTCGTCCACAGCACAATTTCCTCAATCCTTCGGGCCTTGGGTTTTGCCTTGTGCATGTGCAATTGATGCTCGATTGCCCATGCAAACACGCTTCCTCGGCCGCAGCATGCAAGTCAGCCAGCATGATGCGACGTGGTGAGCTCGCCACTGCACAATCTGCGCCATGCCCAAGCGGTGCTAGCGCGGGAAATGGACCAGCTTCTCATGCTTCAGTGTTCCATCAACTATCTGGGCCCACATCCCACAACAGGGACTGGAAGCTTCAATGTTCAATGTTGTTCTGGCTTGTCGCCCAGAGGCTCTCGCAAAAGTCTGGGTCCCCAAGTCTGGGTCCCCGCATTGCTCCAGACGCCCCCATATGCTCCCCATTTGCTCCCCATTCTGACACCCATCCCTCCATCAATTGTCCAATTGACCTCCATCTCGAGCTCCAGCAGCACCCCGAGCTTTCTTCACCACCACATCCCTGCAATCCCCGAGTAGTCTTGCGCCAGTGGCTCAAACTGCATCATCATCCCACAATTACCCATTGACTATTCGTCTTGTTGCGGCCGCTAACTTTGCCAGCAGCTTGCCCGTCTCGTGCTCCACGACGCCGCGCTCGACGGCTCGCTGGTGCTGGTGCTGGTGCCGTCACCCTTCTTCTTCTTCTTCTCCTTCTTCCCCTTCCCCTTCTCCCACCTCAACTCTTATTCTTCTTCCCTGCTTAGCCTTGTCTTTCCTCCGTCTGTCCTCGAACCACCCGAGTTGGTTTGCGTGAACCCTGCACCATTTCCAGTACTGGCGCCAGTCTCGAGACCTCTCACCACCATGGCGCTTGCCGACAAGACGAAGCGAGTGGTCTCGCAGTTCGACTTTTCCGACGCAGATGCCAACCTCCATGTTCAAGAATTCCTGAAGCAAATGAGTAAGCTTGACCTGTTGTCGCAAACATGGCGTGTCAGCGTGTCTCCGTTGGCTGAATGTTGCTGACGCCACCTGGCAGAGGAGGGTTTGGAAACCGACGGCACCAGCATCAGCCAGATTCCTACCTATGTTACCGGAGTTCCTAATGGCACCGAAAAGGTACGACACCATAGCTCATGTTTTCATGCGTTGGCATTTTGTGGCCTGCTTCCGACCAGCCCTTTCTAAACGCTTCATGCACAGGGCCTGTACTTGGCGGTTGATCTGGGTGGCACCAACTTCCGTGTCTGCTCCATCCACCTCAACGGCGATACGACCTTTAACCTGACATACAACAAAGTGGCCATTCCCAAGGAGCTCATGGTTGCGAAAACTGCCAAAGAGCTCTTCGCCTTTTTGGCCAAGCAAATTGAGCTGTTCCTTCGAGAACACCACGCCGAGCACTTTGAGAGTCATGTGCGTCGCAGAGCTACCGCTAGTACCCCAATGGGTTACCGTGACGAGCAGATTTTTCGCCTTGGATTTACATTTAGCTTTCCCGTCAAGCAATTAGGTATCAACAAGGGTTACCTCATTCGCTGGACCAAGGGTTTTGACATTCCCGATGCCGTTGGCAAGGATGTTTGTCGTTTGCTGCAGGACGAGATTGATAACCTGAGCCTCCCGGTCAAGGTTGCGGCTCTTGTCAACGACACTGTCGGCACTCTTATGGCAAGATCCTATACGTCTACTGGTAAACACCGCTCTTTATTGGGTGGCATCTTTGGAACTGGTACAAATGGAGCCTATATCGAAAAGACGGCCAATATCAAGAAACCAATCGAAGGTGAATATGACGCGTCGACTGGTGAAATGGTCATCAACACCGAGTGGGGTTCATTCGATAACCAGCTCAATGTCCTGCCTTCTACTCCGTGGGACAAGGCACTGGATGCTGAAAGCGTGAATCCTGGCATCCAGATGTTTGAGAAGCGTGTTTCAGGAATGTTCCTGGGAGAAATCGTACGGTTGACTGTTGTGGACATGATCAAAGATGATGGCATCAGCCTTTTCCGAGACGCAAACTCTAGCTTCAACGACAGATCCACCACCACGAGCATTGGGCCGAAGTCAAGTATCTTTGAGGCATGGGGACTCGACAGCGCCATCATGTCCGTCGCCGCAGCTGACAACACCCCCGAGCTTTCTACGATACGACTAGAACTGGAAAAGTCTCTGGACATTTACGCTCCGTCATTGGAAGATGCCCAGGCGTTCAAAGCTATCTCTGATGCCGTCGCGCGCCGAGCAGCCAGATTGTCGGCAGTGGCCATTGGCGCCATTGCGCTACAATCAGGCAGGCTTGATGACCCCGAGGAGGAGGTGCTCGATATTGGTGTCGATGGTAGCTTGGTTGAGCATTATCCCTTTTTCCGGGACATGATCTACGAGGCCCTTGGCGCCATCGATGGCATTGGAGCTGAAAAGGTCGCAAAGATTCGAATTGGTATTGCCAAGGATGGAAGTGGAGTTGGAGCAGCTCTGATTGCCTTGATTGCCGCTCGTATGGAGAAGCCTGGCGATTTCCTTGCTGATCTGCGCTCGGATATCAAGAGACGACTCGAGAAGATTCCTTCCAATGTGTCGACATCGGTCGAGGATCCGGTACAGTCATGGACACCGCTGGTAGTGGGTGGTCTTGTTGCAGTGGCCGCAATTGCGGGCATCTGGTGGAGTAGGCGCAGGTGAGATGATTGACGATGGTGCAGGACAGCCTTTTGTTCTTGGGCGCAGAAACGGAGTTTTGGGTGATGGGCCTTTTTTCATTGTCTCAACTGTATCAATTATCTGGGTAAATTACTGAATCATGAGCCATATGTTCCAAGCACGGTAGCAAAGCAAATTTTTGGTGTGCATATACATGCTCTATCTTGTATTTCTTCGAATCTTTGGCTGTCTGAGCCGACATAAACATCGACCCTGTAATTTCCTTTCCTAACTTGATGCTCTATGTCTTGTATGCATTGTCGTCATTCATGTAAACTCTATCTGTTCTAAGCACCCCTGAATTCGCCGCCATTATGCTCCTCAGTTGCCAAAAGCGGCGGCCGGATATGAGCGATCCTTCTTCCTCCGCGGCGCCTGCGAGCTACTCCTCGAACTCGTCGCCGAAGCTGACTCACTGCCCGTCTTGCGCAGCGCACCCAATGTCGGGGCCATGTCAGCCGGGAGGTCGTTCCATTCCATATCCGGCCGATGGTTCTGATACGACTGCCCTGACACGGCTTTTGGCCTCGCTCCCGGTGGAGGAGGAGGTGGTGGTGTTGGTGCTGAAGACGGCGGCGTCGTGGATTTCGAGGACGGAGGGCCACCAGACGCCGGTGGCGGAGGTAGATTCACAACCGCAGCAGTGGTGCTAGCCCCGACGGGTCGTGACGAAGCCGCGACACCATTTCCATTCGTACCCGGCAGACTACTTCTCACGCTGGCGCCAACATCCCTCTTCATGAGCCACGCCGAATCAGGCCGCAGTTTCAGGTAATAACCCTTCACGGGAGCCTCCAGCCTGGTGAATCCTCGAGCGTCGTACCAGTGGAGGCCCTCTTCATTCTCTGTCCAGACATGCGCCGTGACGGTGCGCACATCCATGTTCGGCGCGCTGATAGCCGTGGCAATGACGTGTTCCAGCGCGGCGTTCATCAACCCCAACGACCGGTAGGGCGAGAGCAGACACAGCGAACGGATGTACAAGTTCTGCGGGACTTGGGCGGCCGAGGTGTCGATGTCAGGTTCCACGTGGGAGACTATGCCGCCTATGATTTTCGGCTCCTCACCCTCGTGCGTCCATGTTATTACGCGCGAGAAGGGGCCCGAGGAGGACGGGTCGATAGCCTTTTGGTAGAAAGTGTCCGGATAGCTGACTTGTAGGAGGAGGGAGTTGATGCGTCGTAGAGGCGCGATGTCGGACTCTGTGATGGGGCGGATGACTGCTTCGGGGGGGAGAGTGGTCGGCAGGGGCGGCAAGCGGAGGTTTTCTACCGGAGGATGAGGAGAAGGATGAGCAGAAGGAGGGGAGTTAGTTGGCATCGTGGTGGTGGTGGTGGTGGTGGTGGTCTCGCGTGAGGAGGGCGGGGGTGCGTATTTCGTCTGCTTGGACTGGAAGAATGAGCGGATGGATAGTTGCGCGGGCGGCGCCTTGGCCGACGGCAGAGACATGGCGGGTTGAGGAGAAACGATTGACTGTAGGGAGAGCAAAATGTTGTGGGAAAAAGGAGAACAAAAGGAGGATGGATGATGCTGGCGAGGGACGGAGACGGAGCTTGTAACTTACAGGTAAACTTTGGGTGATGGTCGAATCAGACAGGGTCCAGAGGTAAGAGGGGCAGGGGCAGGGGTGCTAGATTAGGCTTAGCGCGACGGTTAATGATGGTCCATGGGTAGGGTTCGGGCTCATGTGAGTGCGTCGTGATGTTATGTTGATGGGTAAATGCCAGTTTGTCCTCGGCTTGTTATGCCATGTGCTGTCTGGTTCAATGTTGGGTGCGTAACCGCGGTTTGTGCGCTATCAACCCCCATGTCTTCGTTGAGATTGATAGCGCCACATCTCAAGCATCTCGGTACCCAGGTACTTGATGCAGGAGGCGTCAAGTGTTTCATTGGCCTTGGGGTCTTGCAGCTGCAGTTTAAGGGGTCTAGTAAAGCACATAGTACGGAGTAGGCTAGTAGTATATAAATATGCAAGTTAATTAAGTGGCGGCATCAAAGGACGCGGCGAGAGGCGGGGTGTAATAAAATGATCAAGACTTCAATGTTCCGCCGTCACAGATGGCGCAGTAGCAGGTGTCGGCGACGTTGGGCGCAATTGTTCAATGCTCGGGCCAAATTGCATAATCAATTGGAGAGCGATACTGGATCACGCAGTCGCAGTTGGTGTAATTGTGAATGGACATTTGACCTGATTACCACCCCCGAGTTGACATCTGGAAGCAGCCAGACTTGGGACCAATGATGAACGGGACCAGCCCCCGTCGCCATTTCCAAAAACTCGCAAGCTTTACGTTGGAATCCAACATCCGACAAACTCCCCGCCATCAGTTCGACAGGCTCTGGCCTGGTTTAGGAACTATTTCCATCACTTCGCTTGTGATTCGCGCACTGTCCTGGCAATTGACATACAGCTCCCGCCACATAGCAGATATTTTTGTTGGCTTTTTGCTCCCAGTCGGTCCACGGTTTGGATTAATTGTTCGGCCCACGCCGACGACACAGGGGTTACATCATCTTGCGCCAGCTACTCCGTACACGAGGCGTAAAGCACGAGCACGAGCACGAGCACAGGGCCAATTGCCGCTCGAGGCGAGCCGACTCAATCTGCTGGATGCACTATTCTACATCAAGAGTCCCTTCGCGGAGCATTCTGGAGCCCTTTGGCGAGGTGAGGTGCTGCACAGCTTGAGCTCAACCAACACCCGCATCACAGCCCTCTGAGGCTGGATTGAGCAGAGCCAGTCTCAGCCAGCAGAGCATACCAAGAACAAAACGCCTGGAGGGAAAGAAGCCCTTGCTGAAGCATTGGACGTACTATTGCGTTGTGTGTAAGTACAATCTCGCGTCTGCTACAGTAGCATATTCCCTTCGGCCAGACACTGCAAAAGTCGTGGGCCGCTCCTCATCTCAACGGCTGCATGTGCTTGATTGACCATTGCCCGTCATCAGCATCAGCATCAGCAGCGGCATCAGCAGCAGCATCGCATCGAGGCAGAAAATCATCACTAACAACAGCTTGCATTCTCCAGAATCACCACTCGGCCGACAGCCTGAGCCCCGACCATTCATGACCATTCATCGGGGGTTATTTTTAATCACAGCCTGATCCCCCCGGCCAAGGCAAGGTTATCCACCACATGCTGCATCTCTGCCATCAGCATTGAGCGGCATCCGCATTTTCATTGGTGGCTGCCACACCCTTTTCCCGGCCCAGCTGTCTAAACCCGACCCGTCGTTCGAGTTTAACCACTGTCTTTTTTTTCGTGGCACCTATTATTCCCTATCCGACCCCAGTGCCCAGTCATTCAGTGCGTGGTGCCCAGCAGCCAAGCAGCCCAACGAGCGAGGGAGCGGTTCAGCGATTGTCAGATTCCCCCGATCGAGACCTTAATTCCACCCCGTCACTGTCACTCGGGACTAGTCGGCCATCATCACACGACTCCGTTACTCCGTTACACGGGGGTGCCAGGGCCGCCCGAAAAATCTCAGCCTCTTCCCTTAATCCCCAAGGCGCTGACCGGCACCTGATTTGCTTTATTTTGTCGCGACCCATTTCGGCCGGATAGAGGCCAGCGAGGCAGTCGCCATCATGAACGAGACCACTGGGCGGGCCGGCATCATTCGCGCTCGTGATGATGCTTCCAGTGTGGACAAGCTGGTAAGTCGCCCTTTTGCCTGTAGTACTTTTCCGGGCTCTCCCTACTCTTCCTTTTTCGCTTGTATCGGACGGCACCAAGATCATCGCCATCGGCATCACCGTCATCATGACCAAGCACACACGCCCCTAGCCACCCGTCCACACCATGCCCATTGTTACCGAGGAGTGCCTGTTGCTCCCTCGCTTCCAGAAAGGGCCATTGCTATCGAATGCCCAGATGCTGGCCATGGGCAGTGCCACATTTTCAGCTTCATGACCGCATACACTGGCGACAACCTTGCGCTGACATTTGATTCTGCTGTGCTCCCCTCTCTAGGTTCATTCGGTGCTTGACGATGTGCTCTACAATGTCATTTCCGATTTAGTCATGAAGACGCATCGCGAAGAAAAGACTGCAAAAGCAACAACAGCAGCAATTCAAGTCGAAAAGGCAGCTTCCGACGCTTCAGATAGCTCTTCACCCGATTCGAGACCCGACATTCGAGTCGAAACTGATTCTGCCGTCTACGAGGAAGGCAGAGTTCTACTCAAGGGCAACCCGCTCCAGACCATACAGGATATCCTTTGCCCCAAGTGTCATTTACCCCGGTTATTACACCCGACGGATGGCAAAGGCGCGCAAAAGCCCGACCCGGCCGTCATCTACTGCAAGAAACACCCATACATTGACAAACCCGGATGCGACATCTACGGTCAAAGCTGGGTAGCGCCCGGCCCAGGACGAGGCAAGAAGAAGAAGGACGTAGAGAAGAAAGAAGATGGCACTCCAGAGCAGCGACCGCCGAATGTGCTTTCATTTCCGTCCGCCACGTGCAGTAAATGCAAGCGCTGTATTCTCGTCACCCGGCTGAATAACCACATGGGCTCGTGTATTGGCAACAGCGGCCGAAACGCCAGCCGGGCTGCAGCCCAGAAGCTCAATGGCAATTCCCAAAACGATTCCACTCCTCCATCATCACAAAAGGCGACACCAGCCCCTGGCTCTCGCGCTGCTAGCCCCAGGAAACGAGACGCCAGCGAGGAGAATGAAGACTCTGACGCGAGCCATCAAAAGAAGAAGTTGAAGGCTACCCCTAACCTGACCAAAAAGGTCATTATCAAGACGAAGCCAACACTTAAAAAGGAGAAGTCCAAGGGATCGTCCCAATTGAGTCAGGAGCACAAATTGGAGAACTCGTCCCCGGCTTCCACCAACGGCAAGGGGACGCCAAAACCAGCCAAAAATGGGAGTCCAGTGAAGAAGATCAAAGCCTCCAAACCGATTCAAACATCGCCATTGCCGAAGAGAGATATTGATGGCATGTCTGAAATATCAGATACAATGTCATCACCGCCAGGAAAGTAGATGGCGGTGAAGCGGCTTGGCTACACCATTCACGCCAAGTCGGTCCTGCACAACACGCCTTGCTGTAAACTTGCAAACGATAACGTCCTTGACAAGACACATGCCACATACCCGGTGGACGGATAGCTTGGCCACGAATGGCCATCACGCTTGGATACAAAACAATCACATGGATATAGAAAAACCATCTCTTCGTCGTTCTTGATGCCCGAGGGGGCAGTGGAGAATTACTTTTGTATTATTTTCAGAACCCTACTGCATCAGGCGAGCGGCCGGAACTTTGGCTACGGGCCTGGGGGATATTCTTAGCATTCACGGACAGCAATTGGTCCATGGCGTTGGGTGTCTTTTACAGTTTTGCGTCTGGCAGATTTGAGTTGCTTAAATATAAAATGGGTTGGGGATGAATAGAGCTCACACTTCTATTCTCTAATTATGCGAAATATTGTCATATTTAATCAAACCGTGAAACCCCTGTGCGACTCCAAACTCCATTGTTCCCCGAATACCACAGTCAATGTACTTTCCAATTACTTCTTCATCACCCAAATTAGAAATGGCCCAACTCGTCATCCTCTTCATCCAGTAACCTCCCCTAAACGATTTGGACCTCGTCCAGCGGCCGGTCCTGTGCCCCGGCCCTCACCGTTCGCACTCTCTTCACGACACCCATGCCCCCCTTGGCCCTGCCAAAGATGGCGTGCTTCCCACCCAACCACGGCGTGGGGTGCGAGCGTAAGGAGGAACCGAGAACAACCAGTATTTGGCTGAGCTTTGGCTATGCTTAGCAGACACAGCGCGGTGATTAGGGCGGTGAATTTCCTACAGATTTCGGGGGCGTGAAGTTGTGTACAGCTAGAGTACAGGGGATGACGAGGTTGTCGATTTGGAGTGCATGCAGCTGCAGAGTGAGCCCGCCGAGCAATTCACGCCCCGGCGGCGGCAGGGGTGCTATCAATAGATTGGTTCATGTCTGGTTGGTTTGGGTACGGAGTAGTGGCTTAAGGCCCTGTGGCTTTCACCATATATGCAGCACTGAGGACTTGACTGATTGTGCCGGCAGTGAAGATGGATTGAACTGCCAGGCGGCGCGTGGGCCTGAGCATTGAATGCACCAATGTCAGCAAGAGCAAACCCTAGGTGTCAAACTTGGACCGAACACATCACCACATGCACGGCCCCCGTCTCTGGCTTGCCTTTACGATCAGAGCGCAGCCACACCCGCTGTCTTTTACGATATCAATTCTTCAAATCCCATAGGTGTTCTATCATTCTGCGTTCGGAGCAGCAGACAATGGACTAGCCAACCAGCGGCATCGAGACGACCATTTTACGCACCTCACATTGCTCGGTGCTTCAAAGTTGATAGCAAACAGCACCATCACCATGGCATCAAACACAACAACAGCCTTAGCAGGCCCCCTCGACACCCTCAACACTACTGCCAACGTCACAACAGCGTCCACATCACCACTCGCATTCCTCCAAGACCTCGACTTTGTGGTCCTCGAACTCAAACTCGTCGTGTCCGCCTTGGGAATCATCTATCTAGGTTCTCATGCTGCCATCCGCCGTCCCCCATCCGCCACACCCCCCAAAAAGAAGCATCCCGGCCAAAAGTCAGACGATGATGACCGCTTCTCACAAGGGCTTGAACCCTCTGACGCAATCATGTTTCCTGTCATGGCGGGCATTGTGCTTGTCGGGCTGTACTATCTCATTCAATGGCTTAAGGACCCAGCCATCTTAAACAAGATACTGAGGTACTACATGACCGCGGCGTCAATGGCTAGTATTCTGACCCTTTACGCACACGGCATGGACCTAGTCACTTCCTTCGTATTTCCGAGTTATTGGCGCGGAAGGAATGGGTCCCTCCGTCGAGTTGACCAGCGCCGCAAAACGGTCCACGTATGCGATGACTTTGGAAACGCCGGCGCTGTGACGGAAAAGAATCCATTGCCTGGCATTTTCAGTGTGTTTTCTGTTACGGAGAGAGCACGGAAGGCGGTCTGGGAGCTCAGAGGTCTGCTCACCAGGCACTGGACGATAAAGCTGTTTATTCATGGGGTGGGAGAGGAGGCGACCAAGATTCGATTTTCGCACATGATGGCCCTGTTTTTGTCGTTGGCCACGGCGCTGGTGTACTTTTCGACGAATTCCACCTTTTTGTCAAATATGCTCGGGTATGGCATGTGTTATGGGAGTTTTCTTCTCCTCTCACCGACGGATTTTTTGACGGGCAGCCTGGTGCTGTGGGGGCTGTTTTTTTATGATGTTGTCATGGTGTTTTATACGTGAGTGCTTGCTGATCGGACCCCTTGTTCATTGACTCAAGCTAACAGCCAGAAGCCCTTATATGATCACCGTTGCCACAACCCTCGAGGTTCCTATCAAACTCACGTTCGAGGTCGCATCGCGCAAGAGCATCCTTGGTCTTGGAGACATTGTTATCCCCGGCATGGTCATCGCCTGGGCACTTCGTCTCGACCTCTGGCTACACTACGTCCGCAAAATCAAGTATGAGCCAACTGACCTGACTATTGTCACAAAAGACGACTCCTCTGGAGAAATCGTCCGTCGTAGCGAAACCAAGCACAAAGAAGTCAAGGCTCGTTATGTCGACGTCAAGAACAAATGGGGTGAAGGTCTCTGGACTCGCGAGAACTTTTTCCTCTCAAGTCCATCAGAATTGCCGGTTGAGTTGGCAGGCGCTCGATTCCCCAAGACATACTTCTACGCTTCCATGGTAGGATACACGCTCGGCATGGCGGTAACGCTAACTATGCTGTTGGTTTTTAAGCACGGACAGCCGGCGCTATTGTATCTCGTTCCGGGTGTTTTGGGGTCGATGGTGATTACGGCCCTGGCCAGAGGGGAATGGAAGGATATGTGCAAGTATACGGAGGATGGAAGCCTGGATACCGTGGATGTGGTTGTTGATTTGGACGGGGAGGGGAATGCTATCACGACGATAGGATTGTTGGAGGATGGCATCGTGGACACGACCAAGGACAAGAAGGGGGACGAGTGTGAGAAGAAGGTTGCGGAGGCAAGCTCGAAGGAGGGCGCAGCGAAAACTGGGCACAAGGTTTTTTTGCTGTCCATAGAAGCACCGCCGGAGGATGAGGAGGAGTAATGGTGGATTAGACGGCGTTTCGCAGTGTATTGATTGGGAATAGACATTTCTTCATCTCGATATTGCGCCTTGTGTTTGAGGGTATAACCTGCATTTTGGATTATACTGTTGCAAGACGAGCAGTCGCCAAGGGATGGTGTGTGGCATATCGAGACGAATATGCTAACTTAGGGACCAAGTGATGCATGCAATAGGAGCTCGTCCCAGATCCCATTCCAGATACTCACTCCAACGATGATGGCACTGTCACTCATCTCTAGCCCTGCATCTTAGCGCCGAGGCACCAGACGCAGGAAAGTGGTGCGTCTGACCTGAATAATGGCCGCCGTCGACATCTCTCTATTCAATGTCGGTCATTTGATGCCACTCAGCGGGCCTTGGAACGATTCTCAGCATTCGCATCATTTAGTTTGATGCCCTATAGCTGCCACCGTGGCGTTCTGGGTCGTGTTGTCATCTCTTCTGTACGTCGCCTCGCTGGCCAACAGACTACAGTGCCTATCCCGCTCTCCGAATCATTTGCGAGACGATAAGTCAGCCTAGTTTTCGGCTTTTCGTGTTGTCTCCAACACCCGTTTGAGAGGGCAGCTTGATGAGCGGTGCATTGAGGATACTACAGCGGGGGAAAGGCCACTTCTGACTACCATGATGGCAGGGATAACTGGGTTTTCGTAATTGAGTCGGCGGATTGACGTGTTGAATTGGCACAAGGGTGAACTCGCCACGACTCTCTATGTGTCCTGGTGTATCGACGGATTGTACACTTGGCTGAATCGTAGGGTCGACTGAAAGACTCGTGGCTGAGTGCAAAGCTGGAATCATTTTTCTAGTTCAACATGCACCTGACTGGCCTTAACATGTACACGTGTCACATTACAAATGATAAGATTCAAGAGAGCTCCAGCTCTGTGAATAAGATGCGGCCATGAACAGTGCGTAATTTTGGAAGCATAGTTGCGAAATGTTGTTATACTATTAGCTGTTTGTTGTGTGCAAACTCGGGCATGGATCTAACACCATGTGTAAAACTGAGGCGAAACCAATGCTGCCTCGCGTTCATTCTTCTCATGTAACCGAACACATGGAATGTCGTCAAACCGTTCCTTAAAAATAACTTGAACGCCAGCTCCCAGTCGGTCGGCAAGCAAGCCTCCTGCTTCTGCGACTTGGGCTGTTGGTTCCCACATTACAACCTCTCTCAGACCGTGTGCGCATGCTTCTGCAACGGCCACATGGAGAATCTTTGCAATCGGTTCTTCCATGCCCTGAAGTCGAGCTGTGCCAATTTGACCGATAAAGAGCTTGCGTGAACGATAGTCGTGAACCCACCAAGCCCACGCCGTTATGCCTCTCATGTTTTGGTATAAAACTCCATTCATAGCCGTCTTCTCCTGGGACTTGGTAGATCCTAAATGCCGTCTTAATATCAATGATCTCACAAAATGCCATTTCAAAACATCATTTGTGCCCAAGACCTGTGCAAACGTTTTCTGGGTAACTCGAAGAGCCGAGAGCTGAAGCTTTGCTGTGTTGACCTCCTGAAGACAGAGCTCGGCGAGGTCTTCCGGTGAGAGTTGCCTCACTTCCTCATCGTCTGGCGGCTTTACCATATGCTTACTGCCATAGCTTATGCGTTGTTGGTGCGCGGTCTGAGGCTTCTAACCCAGTCTGTCGTATAGTTCGGTATTCACGCCGCTGTAAATAATGCTGAACCCTACGCGCTCCTTTTCCATGCCGTCCAGCGCCTCTTTCACCTTGGTCAGCAACCTGGTTGCCATCCCATTCCTTCTAAATTCTGAATGCGTAAATATGTCGGTGATTACGGCTGCCTTGACAGGCTCCATACCCCTTCCGCTGTTCACGATTGCCTCTCGCAGGTACACGCTGCAGCTAGACATGATGGTGTCCGGGTCAGATGGCTTGAACAGGACCCAATATTGCGTGGTTGCCACATTGTCAGCGCTTTTAGCTAGCTGATTCTGCATGTGCAGATACTGCGGAAGGGATAGCGGTGCTGCCCACATTTGGCTGGTGTTTTCGAAATGACGTGTTCTCTGTTTTGGGGTTGCTCTGGCGCACACCAGATCTTCGCCGGCTGCATCAGTCGATGCTTCCGTAGCCATAATGCAAATCAAGCAACGATAGAACCTATGAGTCAGGAAGATACGGAGAGCCTCGTTCACGATACGAATTTGCTTTGGAAGATCAAGTAAGAACCGGGTATGCTTCAGCAGTATTGTAGGAGATAAAATGGGAGAGAGCAAGTCTTCAACGACCAAGTGTGCGGGATCGGAGTTGGTTCGGTTCGTATATAGATTACCGGGAAGAATCAAGGCGGCGAAAATGCCCAGGTAGTTGCGTCGAGAAAACCAAACGGCCTAATTCTGGCAGGTGCATACCGTGATTTTCCATATTGCACATTGCATACCGCGTAGTGCAATTTGGCAAGTGCTTTGGAATCGACCACCCCAGGTGGCAGTCTAAGTGAGTGCTCACTGCTCGCCTTGCTTCCGTCTACCACGCCTCGCAGTGGATGGATTCTTTCGGCTCGAATGTTTCAACTACTAGTAGTAGTACCTGCCGTACCCGCCTGCCTGGGTGCCTGGTTGCCTGGGCCGGTATATGTTGTACGTACGTAGGTACCGTGGTTTGGAACCAGGCCCTTGCAAGATATCCTACGGCACTTGCGGTCCGTGAGGTACCAAGTACCTACCTAGGTAGGTACTTACTGGTAAACATGGAGAATCCACCTCTGTCATTATTCCACAATCACATTGTCCAAGTACACACGAGAGTTCTTCTTGATCAGACTCTGTTACAATATGTATACTCTCGTCCGCCTTGGCCGCAGTTTTTCGATATCAAAAGCGCCCGTCTTTCCTCATCTGGATACAAGTGCCGACCGAGCTCGGGGTCGGTGGGATTAACCTTAAGTGGTCTGTTTTCAGTTCCACGGCGACTTGGCAACGTTACTGCGAACGCCGAGGTTGGAGTATTACGGAGTGGCAGGGATGGAAACTATTGACCACACCAAAAAAAAAAAAAAAAAAGGACGGCAGCTGATCTCAGCCCATACAAGATGCTACCATTCGTCACTTCCACCAGGTACGTTTTCAGTGAACCAGACTGTTGGGAGGGACGCAAGCCCGCCAACACTTCTTCATGCACGACCCTGACCTTACAGGACCCGAATTCCCACCCTCTTCAACCCTGGCCAGAGTTGCACTTACAGGGTCTATGTACAAGGTTCATGTGAATATGTATGGGTAGTATAAATAATTAATTGCTGGTCAGTGTGCTTTCGATCAGATCTGTGGATCTGTTAACCGCCATCCCAAAGACCAGGTTGACAAGCAGCCTCTTCCTCACATGATGTGTCATTGCTCATTCGCCGTTGGCCGCCCGCATGGTTCCAGACGTGTCGCGTCGTACAACGCTAGCATTGTTCAGCATTGGCTCTCGGCTCTTTGGCAAATTCGAGAATACCATTATAAAACCGTTACTGCAAACACTCCTCCGCCTTCTGCATGCTTGGGTCATACATGACACAACGTCATGCTGAGATGTCTCATACGCCTTGCACTTGACGAATCCTGGTAACCGTGCTGGCGGCAAGGTCCCTTCCGGAGGACGAAATCACATGAGGTGTCGAAATAGTTTGGATACCGAGTTAAATAATCTGATAAAACAACAGTCACGGAGACCAAGGTCAGAAACCTGGCGTCTGCTCCCATTTCTCTCGTAAGGCTCGAAGCCAAACTTTCGGCTTTTTTACGTCAGCACACCAGGCATAGTCTCGTCGTCAAGATGGCACTGTTCTTAGCAAGAGAAAAGTCTGCCCCAAGCCAACACGGCCCGATCTCACGCTGAGGTCGTAGGACTGCTTCTAGTCCTTCACCGCCCCAACACAGTCCCCCTTTTCGCAAAGGACTTGGCAAGCAAAGCTGGGCATCTGTATGGAATTCTCACTCTTATCCGTGACGTGTTTCCTCCGAAAATTTGCGGCAACCCTGCTCATATCACATTTTCATCTGAAGATATTACAAAGACCTGGGATGGACCCACACACCATCTCGCCAATATTGCCCGCCGACAAAAGTACATACGACCTGCTGGCAGAGACGAAGTTTTTGCGCCTCAGGACCTTCATCTAAACTCTCGCGAAGCGAATGTTGAAGCCTGGAGACGGCCAGGGCCGCACGGTATATCTCAAATGGACGCTTGGCCAGCATGATACAGAGTGGTTATCTGAACAGGTTTGCGGCCAAGCATGACGACACATTCCCCCGTAAGGGCATTTTGCCGTAAAGATGATGAGTCAATAAAAAGCCTGACCAAAACTTCAGCCACCGGCCCCCCCTTTGCAACGGCATTACCAGGTCGAAGCGAAAACAAAACATTATACTACTACTAGTAGTACTACTAGTTTCTTGCAGCGCTAATATGTTCGCAGTCCCGTGGCCTGACAATTCGAACAACGTCATTCTACCAGTCTGTCCCAGTAACCGCTGCAAGTCAATATCATCACACAGTTACACCATCTTTGTTTCCCTCCTGTAATACGCCAAAGGGCCCGCGTTTCACCAGGCTATTCCCCTTTTCCCATTCTCCACGTTACCGTGAGTTTGTATGTACCTCAAGCCCTAACCCAGTGGTTACGCCACCAATTAGAGCGGCTGGTTGGTTGGGGGGGGTTTTTTTTGTAGGAGTTTCCAATACTGGTTGGAGCTGTAATTAGGTTAGTATTAACATGCAACTCGGACCGCCTGCAAAGCACATTGTACTACAGGTGTCTTACAAGACTGGACATTCAACCACTTATCGATTAGTAAACAGAGTATCGGTTAAATGTAGCGACTGGGCAAGTGTCCCGATCGATAGCCAACTCTAGGCTCATGCAGATCTGAACGTAATACATCAATATTATAGTGAGTTGGTGGGTGGGCGGATTTACCAGTAAGGTTCCCAGCTGAACTACCCCATACCGACTCCCAAGAATTGTTCACTGCCGGCATGGTTTTAGTGGGCCAATATGTGTTAGACTTTCAGCGAGTGAGGACTGCATTCACCTGCGCCGGCGAAGGCACGTAGCCTATAGGTCATGTGGCACAGAAATGGAGTCGTTCAATTTAACCTTTTCCCAATCCCATCATAGCTTTGCCGGTTTCCTTGATCTTTCCTACATTTCGAACAGCATGTGCTAGCACACTAACGCCCTCCAATCTATATACCTGTTACTCCGATTTCCCATTGCGCCGTACCGTGTATTTGCTGTGCCAAAATTAAAATAGTATGTATGATGAGTCTGCAACCGTTAACTCTTAGCGTGAAAGACCCTTGCCCTAGGATATGATATCTCTAGCCCCTGACCAAGTCGGTAATTCAGCTCGACATGAAACATGCCTTCCCAAGCGAAGAAGGCTAAATTTGCCTGATCGGCCCAACTCCGATCCATCTGGCGGGGCCAAATATAGTTTCCAAAGAAAAATAAAGGAGAAGGGGAACAGAGGGGAAACGAAGAGAAAAGGGGAAAATAGACAGAAAAAAACTTCGGTCCAATTGTGTACAGCGGTTGGCAGAAGCCCAAAGGGGGGGATGATTGAAGCAGAGCCTGAGTTCGTTTGACGTTGGCGAGAAGGAGCCGTCACGGCGCGTTCCGCGCCAAATACATTATAATCCATCGTCGTTGACCGGCTGCGAACCCTGACTGCAATGATGAAGACGAAGAATTCTGAGCCCAGTAAAGGAACTGGAGAATTGTGAGAAAGAAAACCCAGTATTGTACCGTTTGCCTTGCCCAGAAGGCGACGTCTCGCCATCTTACACTCGCATTAATGCCATTCTAAAATCCGGTAGAAGTCGCGCGGCAACTTCACAAGTCAATATGCTATACTCACTCAGTGAGCATCGCATGGCGTGCCACAATAGCCGCAATTCCTGCCAGGAATAACCCACACTTCCTTTCCCTTAAGAGCGCAAGTTGGGCATCTGGTACCAGGAATCTACCTCAATAGTTAGCCATATGCTTTCCTATACCATAGAAAATATTCTAGCCGCCAGTCTACACGAACCTGAGCTCCGTAGCTGATGATGTCATCGATATCAACAGGGTCTGGTGTAGCAGTGCGATTGATGATGACATTCCAGCCCAGGGAAATCGATGAAGGAGTGGACTCGTCACCGCGAAGGGGATTGCTATGCAGGACCATTTTGCGAAGCAGTTAAGGGATGGCAGCAAGAGGACACTTTGTATAAAGTCAGATGAGGTCGTGTGATAGGTTGAAACGATTAGGTCAGGATTGCACAATGTTGGTCAACAAAGTCGAGAAGGTCGAAGTGGGTTCGGAATATTGCGTTCCCTTGATAGTACCTCTGGTGGATGGATGAAGATTTTGGAAAAGGCGCGGTAACCGTGAATATTTATAGTTTTTTCAGGTCACGAATATGATATGAATGAAGAGAAAACAAGGTTGACGAGTGAGTAACAAGGTAGGGGTGTAAGTGAATAACTCCGATGCACAGTCGATGATCAGGGAACTGAGTAAAGCGGGAATGGGCGGAAACAACCATTCTGGTTACCGGGCTAAAGCTGTGTCAGTGCTGTGTGCTAATATGAACTTAGACTGGTTCTGACATCTGGTGATCGATAGGCGGACTGGTGCTGGACGGGAAAACCATGAGCAGACCTGTCATATCAAGTCTGAGACGCTGGAAGACGCTGCCACTGTTCGGCCATCGGGGGCGCTGGGGGCGTGTACGGGCCGGAAGAGAGTGGCATTGGTGGCACCTCTCGCCCTTGAAAAACATTTGCGGAGCAACATGGGCCGTCCTGGATGGAGAGACATGGGAGGGGCGTATCCTGGGGACGGAGGAGGAGTGTATTCTCGGTTGGTTTTCGGTTGGCTTGTCCGGGAGAAAGGTGAGTCGTCTTCAATCTTGCAGGAGCCGTGAGCCCGACTACCGGATAAGCTAGCTGGGGCTAATGGGGATGTCTTGTTGGTTGTGGCGGGCATGTCAGTGTCGATGTCCGCCAATTGGTTCATCGTGGACAAGATGTTCATCATCAAACGACGGTGGTGACGCAAAACGCAGAACGCTGTCGACTGGGTGCTTGGGTGCTGGATTTGCAAACGCAGGTCTAGAGACCTGCAGACCACCGCAGACTGGAGGGACCAGGGTGCGGTGCCTGTGCATTTGCTGTTGCAGCCCCCATCAATTGATCATTGGTCCTTATTAGCTCGATATGGCTGGACTGTCAATGCTAGCCACATCGGTTGAGCCTATGGAACTGTCTTCCTAACTTTCCGGACCAACTGGTTGGGTGACGGGGGCACAAGGCTAAGCAGGGATGCCACAGCGATGCCACAGCAGGCCAGGATGCGATATGTTGGAGACTTTGCTTTTGGAGCCCCAAAGCCGAGCGGCTAGCATGATGACGAGTTAGGGATCGAGACCTATTGGGATTTTCTTCTATTCTCAGTATGAGTATCGATACGATGGACTGAACTCGACGGGACCAAAGTTTGACGATCCGACGGGGGCGCAACGAGGATAGTTGGACAGGTTTTGGCTTCTGGGTGACGCGCAATTCTCATGCATGTCTGGAGGGGAGAAACACCCCGGATGTGGCGCCGGGGTTTGCGCAACAGAAGAAACGTACGATATGGTATTTGTTTTTTTTCTCCATACTAGGATTGCGAAATCCCATTGCATTTGTGCTTCACCCTTCCTGCCATCTGCAATGGACACCTGCCTTGCCGACCGACAGCCACCCCTGGCTGGCTGGTGCATGAGGCAGGCGCCGCCCGAGCGTAACTTTTTAGGGAGGTACCAGGCATTGAGCAGTTGGTCGGTAGCATGCGAAAGTTCTTACATGCGACGTCCATGCAAGAAGCAAGACCGGAGGCGGTGGTTGCTGTTTCCAGTCGCGTCAGGGCAGTTCTGTGCGGCAATGCAGACTTAGCCTGGCAACACTTTGGCACTTGCACGGAATAACGGTCAATGTAGACCCGATACCTACAGGTATAAAGTAGGTACAGTACAGAGTACTAGGCGCCTAATACTAGTACTTCGTAGGTAACCCTGTGCCTTGCAACGAAGATGATCTTTTTCTTCAGAGTGGATGTCTCTTAGTCTATTTTTAGTTCCAATCTTCATCAACGCAGAGGCTGTCTTTTAAAGCTGACAGACTAGTGACCTTGCTACACTGCCAAAGCAACCGCTCAGTGCACCATGGCTGGCAGAATGCTTTACCGTCAGACGAAGTCGAAGCATGTGCGGAGTACTCCGTACAATACTTACAGATTACTCCATAGCGTTGACAGCACGCTTCCGTGATAGCTAACCTCGCGAACGTCGCCAAGCCAGTGGGGTCCCTGTTCTGTTGCTTCGTGCTTTCCCCAAACCCCCAGTCCTGTCATACCAACATCTACCCCACCGACGTTGGAAGGAAGGCGAAAGAAGGAATGAGATGTCGTGTTTCCTCACGAGCAACAAACGACTCCACGCTGCTCCCCATCTGCATAGGCCGTTTTTTGACCATTAGTCTCCTTTCCTTTCCATTACAAGGCCAAAAGCGAGAGAAAGAAATGGCACCAGACAGGACCTGATGCTTTTTTCAGCTTCAGGGGTGTGGCGCCGATGGCTTCCACACTAGGCTTCACGATTGCCTGCCGTCGGCTTGCCGCTAAGTTGTGGTTCTCTGACTGGCATGCAAGCCTGTTTCGAATATCGAAAAATTATCGAACGCTTCTTTTTGGCTGAGGTGCTCTGCGATGGGATGCACCAACCTCGGGTGCGCCTTTCGGGAGACTCCATGGCATGGTATGTACAAAATAGGGAGTCCGGACTCGAAAAGTCTCCTATTCTCTCTATCGAGTACTCGTAATACCACACAGAGACACCAATTCTCGTCACTAACATGTAACCCGGTAGTTTTGTGAAGTTCATTTACCAGTCAGAGTGGTTCGCCGTGTTCAATGTATCGAAGGAGCCACGGACTGGGGCATGGCAAGAACCTGGCATTATTATGCCCATCAAAGGTCCATATGTGATGCACGGTGTCAATTTAATCTGCACATTGGCCGTTTCTGGATCTGTGCTCTTGATTAATCTCGATTACCGGTGCGTTTTTGCTGTCAAAATACAGCTTCCGAGACACTTAGTCCGCTTGGACAGATTCATGACGTTTGCAACGAACCCGTGCCGCTCGCCAGCACTGCCGTACAATGTCTGACAGGCTCTTCGGCCTTACACACATTGAGATGCATTCGTTTTCGCCAATCCTAGGCCACAAACGATAACATATAATAGTCGATTTGGAAATTTGGATGCCATGTAACGTCGCTCGACAAAGACCAGTGGCACGCGAGCTACTACTCCGTCTGCGCTATACGGTTAGGGGCCTAAAGTCATCGCGATCCTGGTCAAAGAGTGCCGCCAACCTGTTGTCCAAGGATAGCACGATGTCGGCCCCGGAATGTCTTGTCAAACAGACGGCGAACCGGCGCAAATGCGAGGCCCATGCGGTGCATGCATAGCTGCATCACTTGGTACACCTGCATTAGTCCCAGGGCTGCATATCCCGTTTGCTGACGACAGCAAATCCCGAATGTTAATGGAATTTCTTCTCAGGAGAATGTCATTTCTTGTGAAGATAGGCCACCGTCGCTTTTGGTGGCCATATATCGACTTGCTGTCCGATTATGGTGCTCAGACACTGCTAACATTTGGCTATAAAGCGCCTCTATGTGTCGAAGCGGAATCCAGCCCCTTTACGAAAATATGAATACTCTACATGAGACTTTCAAGCAATAGATTCGTTAACTCGATTTTGATTTGGAGAACTCTGTGAAACCTGCAGAGAATAATATACCCACTCTTGGTGAGAATACACAGCATATCTTCGTGAAATGGCAATTGCAACCGGACTCAATGCCGTCAGTGCTCAAAATTGCCCTTGGTCCCAAATAGCCTGTCTGGCGTGTTATCATGCTAAACCCTGGTATGTGCAAACATGACACCCCTCCGCTCATACTACCTCTTGACATGTCCCCGACGCCACTATCGCGATCTTGGCTGGTGTTGCAGCTGGCCTTTGTCTTGCTCCTTCCGCATATACACGTTGTACAATCTACAAAAGCTTAAGCTAGACCAGGTTCGAACATTACGGTCCAACGAGAAATCCATAATTGATATTTTGACTTTTTTTTTTTTATAAAAAAAATTTTTTTTTTAAATTTTTTGCAACCAAATCCCTGTGCTAGTGTTTCTTTTTCTCCGACCGGGTATCCACAGCAGACGGGCCTGTAGGACTTGGTGCTGGCGACTCTTGACACGTTAAGCGTAGCGTATTTTGAGCCGACATGGAAGATGTTTATAGAAGTGTGGTTACTAGCTTACTAGTATTTGAGAACACGGCAACCCTGTGATTTTTTTGGGCAGTACGAAAGGAAAACACGGGGGTGAAAAATGTTTACGACAGTGCCGCCAAGTCATGACGCAGCCAATCTTCAAGGCATGGGCTAGTTCATCTAGTAATTCGTGTTTCTCAGCATCCGGAGAACGTTGACTATGGTAAGTAACAATATCGTGCTTGTGCCATTTTCTAGATTCGGCTCTTCCAGCACTGTGCACGCTCACGGATACAGACGATTGTGGTGAGCATGGCTCTTCCCGATATTCTAACAGCTCTATCAGCCAATCCTAACCTCCCGGTTGCATTATCAGAAGTAATACAACAACATGTCAACCACCCCGAAGAGAAATATGCATTCTGACAAGGCTCTTCAGTCGGGACAAGGCCACAGAAATGTCGGGCAACCAACCAATACAGCCATTTCCATGATGCGGAGAGTGGCGTCTGCCATCGATGTGGTGCAGAATCCGCGATTACATGCCGTCACGCATCTTAGCTCGATCGGAGGCGTCGCTAAATCCGCTGTTGCAACGTCGGAGCGTTTAGCTCTGCGGTCCTAGTTGAGATGTTGTCGTTCACTTAGCTCGCTCCCAGCAGACTGGGAAGCCTCTGACATCCGTAGCAGGAGAGGCAAGTGGGCTTTTTTTCTGTCACAATACCGTGTCAGACGCACTCTAGTGCTGTCCTAGTTCCTCCACTATCTCAAGTATGGAAGATCCATATATGACGATTGGCGGGTTGAGTTACACGTCATTTTCGTTGACAGGCGATTACGATAATGGCGAACGGCTCGAGATGAACTACAAACCCAGACCGATCGAGAAGCAAGGATTCTGGCTCCCAAGGGTCACATCTGGCCTCGTGAAGCTATGATTGAAAAAGGCCGAAAGTATTCGGTCACTTGGAGCACAGACGCCGCCCCTGTCCGTTATCTTTCTCTTTGTTGGAATAAGAGCGGAATGCATACTCTTCCTTGGATTGAAAACACTCAGTTATCTACTAAATGAGATGTTCGACGTATCGTCTCATTTTCAGTCACCTGGCTGCCAATTTGACTATAATGTAAACGGCAGGACGTCCTTGTTTGAAGAGGATTGGTCAACTCTCATATGAGCCGGAGAATACCACTAATGGCATGGACATATGATCAATTATGACTTGAATTCGTGCGCTGATTTTGCCCGAGGGCCACGTCGAGCAGATGCATGCATGATCGAACTTGGTTGTTTGATCATTCAACATTCAACCGCGTCTTGTGAGAAATGAGCAGATGAAACACTGGAAGTCGGTCGATTGGTCCGCCAACAGTACGGCTCGTCACGTCTACGTTTCCCATCAAGCGAGCATTCTCCCGCACAAAGACGATGAGTCCGTTTGAGGAGCAATTGGTCACACAAAACCACCGGAGCTCACATGGGTGAGGCCGCATGCTGGGCACCAATGTTTTGGAAAATGTAACGATGGGGGTGGGCGTGTCTGCAAGGTTTGCAAGATGACCTGTCACATTCAGAGGCCTCAGGCCCACCCCTCTGATGATGGCGCAAAAAATCCGGGCACAGCTCAACCGTTCCAAATGACGGGCGACGACGTGTGGTGTCTCTTGAAGACTCTACGACTGATTAAAAGAAGCAGAAACTGCTCTGTGGACGTGGACCCGGAACCGTGGTATGCCGGAATTCCTGTCTCAGTCTTCCATAAACCGACCGTCTATCTGCAAGGTGACCACGATGACAAGAAATAGCCGTGTTTGTGAACAAGTCCCTCGAGACTGCTCCGTACAGAGGAAACAGAATCAGCGGTCCAGAAGCCGGCTGAACTAGCACTTTGGGTTACTCAACAGTAAGATATCACTAAACACCCCAATGGTCCTGCTGCTGACAGATGCGCTTGCTCTGACTGTCAATCAATATACGACAAGTTGTACCCAGAAACCCTCCCATCATGGCATGGTCGAAATGAATCTCGGTTCTCTGACAGGACCAAAAGCGCATGCAATAAGTACTTGACAGTCGGAGTGGCATGGTTTGCCTCAATCTTCACATTAGCATTATTTTGTCGGTCCCATCAAGACTGCCCACCAGGCCTTCATGGGATAGAATAGGCGGCGGTGTAACCTTGGCATATGTATGTATGCTCCCCCTCCGGATCCAGCAAGACGGGAGCGAATCAACGATGGCTTTCTGGGAATTGGGTCATTACCCCGTGTTCGGATTGGAGGTGTTAGGTTTGTTGCACGTATGTATGTATATCTGGACTCTGGAGCATTCCTGGGGGGGCATCAAATTGCACCATCCAAATGTAATTTTTTCCCACGGTATGCTGGCCGTGGCCTCCATCCCTCATACCCTGTAAATAACTAACGAACTTTATGGTAGTATAGCAACTTGCCATCCGCGATACATTATCCCAAGTCAAACCATTGCTCAAAACAACGAAAAAGGAAGTGACCTAATATGTCTGTCGAGCCATGGCTAAACACTTGTTGTCCCATCTTGTCTCATACAGACTGAGAATCACAACGAACCACGCTGAGAGGGCAAAGAGTAGACATATTTCCCGCCGCCCGGCTGTCCTCGTCCCATCAGGGCATGGAACTAGGGACATTTCACCGCCAAATAGTCAGCGACAAGGCATGAACACAGTCACACACATAATCACTCGGTTCGAAAGAGAAAAGACACATTGGCAGTATATTTTGCCGGGTCCTATTGCGAGACCTGCGTTTTGTCTATTCTCCCGCCTTGACCGGTTCATAGTCCTCTCAGACATGGTAGCAGACTGGATCCATGATGCAAAGGGAGGGCTGAACATGTATCAGATCTGGAGTGGAGCAAACTCACCTAATCTCCGTAGTGAAGCCTTGTCTCGTTCTTCCTTCACCCGTGCCTCTTATCTTGGATTGGGCTAGCAATCGGTTCTTCTGACGTACTTGCAGATAAGGCTTCTGATGTAGTACAAGAGTGAGGATAATGCCAAGTGCCAGTTGACCACTCCTAGGCTCATGAACGTCCAACCCTGCCTTGTTACTCCTAGATGTTGTATCGGAACTCCTGCCTACATTGGTATGTTGAACCGTGTAGCACCAGGTCCTCAAGTAGGAAGTACGACGTCATCATCCACAGGAACCAATAATGAACCACAAAAGCACACACACCATGACACTCAATTAAGTCTCTTGGCCTCTATTCTTCATTGTTCATCCCGGTCACATCGTAGCTCTCGGCCATGATAGTAGTAGCACTACTACTAGTCTAGCCATGCTCACACGGGTGGTCCCGCAAAATAGCGTAGAAACAACGAGAAAGTTTGTAGGGTCTGACAGTTGAGACATTCCGAACGCTAAGCAAGAGGCGGGAACCATGGCCTAGGCGTCTTCTCTTTCGAAAGCCTCTTGAGTATTTTACGCGACCGAGGGTTACAACACCCCCCAAATTGCATGATGTAACCAACTCTTCTCAGTACTCGTTGAGTAAACTCCTCCAGCTATAGAACCACAGAGGGGCACGGTCCTCGAATGTCTTCCCCTGCGCATCCCCATTGAGTTAA
The DNA here is from genome assembly GCF_013426205.1 of Metarhizium brunneum. NCBI lineage: Eukaryota > Fungi > Ascomycota > Sordariomycetes > Hypocreales > Clavicipitaceae > Metarhizium > Metarhizium brunneum. Next base: position 2,544,293 of record NC_089424.1, on the reverse strand, counting down.
AGCGTGCAAGCCGATACCGACCACGTCTAGTATGTGTTTAAGCAGCTTAGAATAAAAAGCAAAGATGGCTGCGGCTACTTCCGTGTACGAGAAGGAAGTACGGAGTACTCGGGACGAAATCCATATCCGTCGCCAAGGAAGTACTATTACTCTGGGGCACTGGTGCCGTTGGACGTCTAAATATTTCGAACCGGAACTATTCCGTAGTACGGGGAGACCGGCGTCCAACGCCGTCGACTAGGTCTTCCCAGTCTCCCCCATCGTCACACATTGATACTGGTCTGGGGACCATGGCCCACAGGATGATGGAAATGTCGGATCTTTTGGAACTACCAAGCACATGAGGGAACAAAGTACTATCAGGGATTTATAAGCGTACCCCCGAGGGGGAGGGAGGCACCGAGACCAGGGACTCGGGATCGACCTAGTCGTTCATGGTGCAACGGAAGCGTCCGGGGGCAATGGATAGACCTTTTTGTGCTCTTCACGAGACAGCCTCTGGACGCATCATGGGCATCGATTGGTTTTACAAGTACCGGTCTGTACACCCCCGGTGACCCCAAGCTTGAGGTAGCGATAATCTTCGGGAACCGCCAGTTTGGTCCGATCCAAGGGGCTGGGACTCGACCCTGTTGGGCGATCGCGCCTCGGAAATATTGCAAACTGCATTTGAAACAAAAGCCCGGTTTTTACTTCTAAGACTCCGTTCTTCGATGGGGGGGCAGGGGAGGACGTCGTGTTCAATTTACAGCGTATTTTCCCGCTTGAGATGCCGCCGAGGGCGCAGGGGTGATTTGTGGCTGTTGTGCACGGAAAAGCAAAGAAAACAGAAAAAAAAGACACGCAAGAGAGCCATCTCTTCCACTTCTTAGTGTATTGAGGCTGACATTCTCGCAGCTGAAAGTGCTAGCGGAACGGGAATTTGGGATTACTATTCCATTATTCAATGTGCATGAGCTTGCCGGGGGCTAATAGTTGAAGAATCCCTGCAAAAGGCCGCTCTTTCAGACAATAAACTCTCTTTCAGCTTGTGGCTGGCTGTATCCGTTCACGTACCAGCCTATGAAATGCAATGCGAAGCGAACCAAATTGATGGCTGTCAAACTGTTCCCCAGCCTTTGCCTATCCGCCCAGTCCGGAAATTTTCCAAAGAAGGAACCGTTCAAAAGTATACAGCGGGAAAAAGCAACAAAAAAAAGGAAAGGAAAAGAAGAGAAAGAAAGAAACGCCCGATATGTTGGTCTTGGCGGACTGCTTGGTGATTATGTCGGATTAGAAGAGGTTGTGTGACTTTGTGTGTTTTTCCAGTAACTCTACCGCCGGTGACGACGGGCTTCAAGAACAGTATGCAGAATAAGATGATGTTTAAATCGGGCAAGGGTACACTGCCTCTTGTAAAGGGCCTATACGAGTGATTTCTCAATTTTGACATATAGTGCACCGCGGGGGATAGGAGCGCCTTCCAGATCCATCAGCGGAATGAAGCGATATCCCGAACGCAGGCGGTCGAGACGAATACAAGCCCATGCCAATACTGATGTGCTCATGCGGGAGTCGTCACCGATTCGAAAACTGACAAAAGTTAGGATTTGGTTCTAAAGTAGCGGGGGGGAAGGGGGGGAAGAAGCTTACCGGACGAAACTGAGCTCAGGAACGACCTTGGTTATGCCAGTAAATTCGAGGTGCCTTTTAGATTCCGGGAACTTGGGGTTGTTCGTTGCTCCCGCACCTATTCGCTTCTTGTAGTTACTTTCGCTTATTTCCTTACCAGTGGCCAGTTCAGATTTCTCTACATGAAGTGTGACTTTGACGTAGGGACGGATGGCGCTGCCGCTTCGTGGTTCATCCCCCGAATCGTCGCTTTCCGTGGGGATATTTTGACCGGCGAATATGGTGAGGCGGAGATCTAATCTAGATCCGGGCGTTGCATCGTCGTGGGATTCGGACGACTTATCGGAACTTTGGTATCCCGGCGGTTTAAGAACCCAGCCCTTCTCGTCTGCAAACATGCCCTCATTGATCATCATGCCCGTATCTGTGTTTTGCCAGTTCATGGCAGCCATTTGTACCCCGCGTCTCCAAAACAGGCTGGGGTCAAGGTTTGAACTGTCCCATCGCATCTTGTCGGGATACGCTCTCATGAAATAATTCTTGTTGTGTAAGAACACATCGCGTTGGTGTCTCTGATACAGCTCCAAGATACGCTTCTCGCTAATGGAGAAGATGTGAGCTGGCCGCTTTGCCTCCTTCGCCTCGAAGGTCTTGAAGTGTTCACTTCGCGTGTATACCGCCAAATCACCTAGGCTTTGGCATATGCGGCCCGTGTTAGGCTTGTCGTGGGATATACTGGGGGCGGCTGGAGCGGAGGCGGATTTTGCCGGAGGCATTGGTCGGCCGTTCTGGCATACGTCATTTTCTGATGAGTTCGTATCCGAGTCTGCTGGAGCTGTGAGAAGACGGTCGGGTGTGCTTGCCCCCCAAGTACTTTGGGAAGGAAATTGTGTCATACTGTCTCCGATGACTTGCGAGGTAGTCTGCGAGGTAGTCTGCGAGGTAGTCTGCGAGGTAGTCTGCGAGGTAGTCTGCGAGGTAGTCTGCGAGGTAGTCTGCGAGGTAGTCTGCGAGGTAGTCTGCGAGGTAGTCTGCGAGGTAGTTTGAGAGATAACTGGTGCTGTGCTCTCCACCGTATTTCGAGGGCTAACTGGCTCCATTTTGACGGTAGCTTTCTTCACCTTGACTAGAATTTTGCGTTTCAAGTCCTGCAATTTCGGGAGGCGGAACCTTGGATCAAAATCTTCGTGTGCTTCAGTCACAAGAAGGTCTTGCCACTCCTCTTTCATGATCTTCACCATGACCTCTTGTTGTTCGTGATCGGCGTGAACTTCCAAACTGATAATGACCGGCAAGTCGTTGTTTTCAAACGCGGATTCCTTGACAGCTATGCAAACTTCTCTAAATCCGCAGGGGACGGTCAGGGTGTGTCCATGGGTCACAATTGGCTCGCCTCTTGGGGGGCTATGATGTCGAGGAGATCTCGGAGCATGTGTCTGGGATACCTCTAGCTTATCAGTTGACTGCTTCGTATCCGGCAAGTTTAGGATGCTTATTCTTGGGGACACTTCTTCCACCATAGTGCGGCTATGCGTGCTGGGGCTTCGTGAGTGAAGAGAAGCCTTTTCCCCTAGAAGATGGTTCGCCGCCGCCTTGACCTTGTGATCCACGTTCTCCAATGCAGTTGCAATAGCTACATTGGTCTGGGACGTCCTGGACGGGCCTCTACTGTGGCCTCGATGGGGCGATTTTGATCTTTCTCGACTTGGAGCAGGGTCTCCATTCCAGACGTCAATTTCGATACAGCGGCAACCTCTCAAGAGAACCTGGATTTTTATTCATCAGCTCAGGTATATCCCAATATGTCAAGCTAATCAAGGTAAGACTAACGTTTCTGTAAGCTTCTGGAGTACTGGTCGATGAGAGCTGATTGCCGTCCAGATATGTATTATGGCTACTGTTGATGAAGTAATTGGTCAGAGGTTTTGAGAGGTCTTTCTCTGGAGGCGGCCCAATTGCATTGACGCCATAACCTTCTACCAACACATGACGGAACTCTCCCGCTGTATACTGCTCCTTGTCGAGATTTTTAATAAAGGGTTCGCGTTGAACATCTCTGAGGAAGGCATAAAGCTTCTCTCTAGATAGAAATTTGTCATTCCTCTTCAACCCGTCATATAGCTCGTCAACTATATCGTGGAATCTATTGCCAATGGGTGCCTTGCCTTCGGCTGCACCACTAGGTGACAGTGGCGCTGATTTATCGGGCGGAATAAACGTTGAGACTCCAACCAAGCTTCGCAGCGCTTCACGTGCATTCTTATTTGAGCTTCCGAAGATAGACATTGTTCGAGTTCGTTTAGGAGAATCTGCATCATCGCGCTTGCGGCTTAAGAAACGGCGACGCTGGAAGACAGGGAAATCAGTCTGGGAAAGTCTCGAATCGTGGACAGATCTTCAGGCGGCATTGTAACACAAATATATGTGAAAACATTGAGACTTACCGCTGGAAACCCGCACAGAAAAGCCATTTCGATGGCACAAGCTGCGCTGCCTGTTTCCAAGTGAATGTGACAGCCAACAGTTGTATCTGAAAAACTTGACACGAAGATAGCAGCTGATGCCGATGACGGCGCACCAGGCCCTAGCGGACTTAGGACAGGCAAACCATGCGCGATCGGTGCACAAGTCGAACCAACAAATCCCTAAACCCGGACGGGTAGAGTAGCAATAGGCTCAAATACTGCTTGAAGCCCCGGGAAGATCAAATAATACAACTCCTTGAGGTCACAAACGTCACCGGGTTTGAGACTTTGCTCGAAGCAAGGCTTGGAATGTCAGCAGGGCAGCGCAAAGGCGGATCGTCGTAGAATCAAAGACCTACCGCCTCATTCACTACCTTGGTACCCAAGACTAGGCAGTACGCAGTGTAATATCTCATGGTGCTGACAACAGCCCAAAACTCGTGGTGACCCTGCTTGCTGGTGTGCTTGTCTCCCTGTCGCCATCTCTCCCTGTCAGCATCTGCAGGTTTCCACCACGCGCACCGCGCCTCATTGGGGGCAGAACCGGGGCAAAGTGCTTGACTAGTGGAGTGGCTTTAGTCCATGGATATGACAGCCCTATCAAAGTTGAAGAGGCATCCTGCAGTAGTATTCGCTCTTCGATTGGAGAGGCATTGGGGCCGTGAGACACGGTTCCGGGACGGCGATGGGAACCTGATTGGTGCCCGGAGACCAAAGATGGATGATTGGCAAATGACGGCCGGCAGACATCGAGGGATGAAGCGACGCAGGGCTGGAGCACGCCGTAATAAATGGTACGATAATGTTCTCGCATGAATATGAGGCGCAGAGAAGGAGGATGCGACTGAGACATCCAATGCCATCGCAGGCAGTTAAGGAAGAGGCCGTGGATGCATGATGACGGGCATGAGTCGGCTACGTTTGGGGGGAAATGACGTGTCCTGCATTTTATCTGAGCAGGGGGCAAGAAAAGGGTGCTTCATGATACCGAATACGTAGTTGCTGGGTATTATCTGGTGTTTGGACAAGCACAGGCCGTCCAAATTTGAGCCAAGGCATTTTGGCCTCCCAAGGCAGGCGCGGCCCGCCGGGTCCTGCAGGAACAGTCATGGGGCTATGGTTGAATGCTGCCTGGGCCAACAAGCGATCAAGTACCGAAAGTACAATGCACACGCACCCCAGAATGCCGTCCTGGACAGATGCATCACGCAACAAAAACAACATCTGAGGAGCCATTCCCGTCCACAATCCAGCTCGCTATCCCAAACGCCAAGGACCCTCCCTACGTCGGCACTAGTACAATGTCTTGTGCGGCTGACCGCGGAACGGGGCGATGCGGCGGGGGCGCATTCAAACCGTCATCTGTTAACGGAATTGGGCTCCAAACCTCTGCGGTCTTACCAGACGCCAGGCCTAGTCAACCTGGAAGAACGTGGGGCCCTCTGTGACGAATCAGGGTTGCAGTCTCTGCCAACCTCTGTCTCTTCTTCACCACCACCCCATGAACAAGTCCATCAAATGCTGACGCAGCTATTCCTTTGAAACCGAGCCCCTACAAGACTCACACAGACTGCAGACGACTACTTTCATCATGGGCCGAGAGCAAGAGACGCAAGTGCGTTCCTGGGGCTTCGGCCACGTCTTTACTTGGAGTGATGGACCGTAAGTCGAACCTGTGGCTGGAAGGGACTAACTACCCTGTAGCGTCACCCGAGGCTGGACAGACTCTTGGACGCAGGGACTGACGTCATACTGCGACAGCAACGCGCATTATCCTCCTCACTCTCACTCCGGGCTGACAACTCATCTCGTCGTCGCTGGCGAGATGACGCTGTGGTACCCAAATGAGCCCGATAGGGAGAAGAAGACGTATGGCGTTGGGTCTAGAGTAGATGTTGATGCTGGAAGGGTTCATGAAGTTTGGATGGGAGACCAAGGCTGTACGTATGTTATTGGGGAGTAGTTTTGCTTCGGGCTCTGGACTTGTGCTCTGACATGAGGCAAACCGCGTGATGCCTTTCTGTTATATGCCTATAATTGTTGCGATAACTGGAATGAAAGGCTTGTCTCTTCAGAAGGCAGCGATGCGACGCTTGTGTCCCAGGTAATAGATGTCCGGGGGAGTATCCATCAGACGAGTCATGACTTGCATAATGGATTTCAATCTGACGATGAATATCAGCCCCCCTATGTTAAGTCCCGACACTATGAGTAGGGGTTACGCCTTGTCAGAGTGGCTGTCGGGTTTGACCACTGAGTCATGGAGCAAATAGATCCAGCAATACGGGCCCATGGCTGAATATGTCCGACATCTAGCTTATGAATATACATGTCTTGGCTTTCTCTCTTTTTCGGGGCCTCTGACGGCTTCTTCCTTTGGATGAGAGGAAGGGCCGACTTCTCTAATCAACTTGTCACATAATTCAGCGCCAATACTAAGCGAATACGCAGTTCTCTCCTTTGGGTCTGTCTTACCCTTGTTTCTTTGCTCACATCTTGCCCTTTGTTGGATAGCCGTTTGGCCCCAGCATATAAATTTCAGAAAATCGGGATGGAGTTATCAAGTACCGGTTGCTGAGAACGTGGAAATAAAAATTGATTATACACAATGTCCTTTGATGCTCTCGGTCCAGGGAATCTTTTCCTGAGTAGCAAGCTGAAAATGAATCTATTCGTTTGGGTCAATGAGACAACTGCTGAAAAAGATTCACGTTCTGTTCATCTGCCCGACTGTATATCAGGTCAGGCGCAGCATCCGACTTCAATCGTCATTTCAGTTGCACTCAGTGACAACTCAGCAAATCGGCGCTTCCTTCTCCATGCAGTCGAATTGGAAAGCCTGTACCGAAGACTCGCACTCTTTCAGCTCCTACATTGAGTCGGGTTGCCTCCATTATCTGATTCCTTTCTTCAAGGCAGTCAGATTTGACACTCTATTCGCCATTGGACATGAGGGCCTTTTCGGCAAAATTGACTTGCACAAAGTATACACATTCTCTAGAGCCAAGGACACAATACTCGGTAGGCGATGCATACGAGAACCTCTTGTCTAATAAACACGCCTCCTATCCACGTGGTATTCATGTTCGGGAATGGCGGCCGAAGCAGCAATACAAATCACCTTTGAGCAAACCTACATAGACACTCCCCGAAATATCCATCCAAGTCCACTCTTAATTATTGTCATCAACACTGCCAACACAGGAAGAAGCCGACAAATGCTCCAGAGCTGGCAGAAATATCCCCAAAGCGAACTTGTCACGTTCCCATCTTCGGCGACACCATCCAATTCACCGGCTGCAAAAGTCCTGCTGCCTATTCCGGTCGACGGACCCTTCACCATGCTAATCATTTTGCCCCTCGCGGGTCGCGGACTGAGAAAAGGCCGCGCCGGCCGGATCTACAGGAACCCGAAACTCTTTTAATCCCTCGCGCAGAGTCCGTATATTGGACTCATCCCTCGGATTGAACTATCTCAATGTTTCTCTCTCCTGTTTACACATACTATAGGGTTCTGTATTCGGTGCCAAGTTAGGATACGGATGTTTCTTGCCGCTGCCATCTTGTCATTTCGTTGGTGTGAATCATTGCCCAATGTATCCCAATGCTTGAGAAGGGGCACAAACTCAATGACAACAATGTTTGTACAACACACATTCCCCTGTTCGAGGGATGAAGGATTCAACAATTTAGTGTTGCATCAGGTTCGCAGATCCCCCTGAACGAGGCAAGGCAAGGCATGGTGCGGTCACACTGCAAGAAAATGGCTTGATGCTGCCAACTAAGTTTTCAATAAGCCCCAGCCAACTCATAAATGCCTTTCCTGCTATTTTATCTGTTTCTTTCTCGTTATATAGACAACTCTGCCTAATGGCACCTCTCCTCTTCATGATGTGTTGTGGCGCTAGCCATTCCTCCGCCTCGCATAAACAACTCGATGCGCAAACACAATACACGCAGCAGAGGCAAGTAGTAACGAATAGGGTATTCCACGGGAGAAACCTGCGTTAGCTGACCCTCGACGTCATTCCTGTCAATGCGGCTTATTCTTGTGCGACTCACTCCACCGCTATCTAGGGTCCCAAGCACAGAGTTCACTGCTGCATATGTAGTCAGATGACCAGGAACCAGGCACGACGGAGCTGACAACGTATTTGGCTCGCAGTTACATCCCTGATGGTGAAGTCACTGTGGTCCTGCAGTAGTTTTAGGCTTGGTCACATTGCAGAACGATTCAAGCTAGTGTGCCAAGTACATATACACGGAATACTGCATCTACGATGCGGTCAAGCGGACGCGCTGCATGTCATTGAGGTATGGAACAAGGCCAGACAGACACTCTCTGGATCTTGAAAGATATGTATGTATGATCCGGGTGAGAGTAAAAATGACTCGTGGTTCACAGCTGCTATCGGGGCCGTCCAATATCAAGGTGTTGGCCTAACTACACATGGGCCAACTCCCCGATCCTTTACAGCAAAGGAACTGTGGAATGATGATGCCACGAGGCCCGAAAGGAAGCTTATGATCCTTTCTCTCACCGCCGTTATCCATTGACCCGTGGCAGGGATTTGCGGTGACTTTCGGCATGGGCTCCGTCCGACGTTTCTAGAGAAGAAAACTTGAACCTGGCCCCAAGAGGGATCCATCGTGACGGCAAACACGATGGGGCGATGTAATGATGATATGCCCTTCAAGAGTACTCCGTAGCTTCTCTCATGTGACAATTGTCAAGAGAGACTGTGAAAATTATGATACGCCTCGTCCCTTTGGCCGTAAATCGCGAGAGGCCTCCTCCTCACCTTTCCATATCACCAATTGCTCAAGTGGCTACTGCGCCATGGCAGCCACCGACTTCTCCGTGTGCGTGATGATGATCAAAGACGCGACTACTCAGTGCGACCAGTCTATAATACAGCTTCGTGCCCGTCAACGGCGGCCCTGTTTCCAAGACTGTGTGCGCTGCCGAAACGTCGTGGCCTCACAATGTCATGTACTATCGTGATGTAAATACCCAACACGTTGGATCGTATGCTTTGCCAATAGGAGATTAGGTGTTTCGCTACCGGTACTAGCGTCGTCAAAGGAAAAGTTTAAACTTTAGAGTCGTGTGGCGATGCTGGCAGGGTTACCCGTGTTCCTGTTGCCACTAACGAGGCCATGAGCAACTCGGAAAGTTTCTGTGGCACATCAGTTTGTACCGCCCGTGTTGGCCAGGTAGGGACATTGAATCGATGATGGCTAGAGCTCGGTATGCATGTCACTGCCGAGGTGAGCAGGCCTTATCTGAAACCAACCCCTCGTAAGGGTCTACGGTGCACGGCGACCAAGGCCGACGATGACAATGTTTCCTTCCATCCATGGCGATGCAAGTAGCATCAATTGATCCATCCCGAGCATCCCTCCCTCCCGCCTGCTGGGCTGTGGCAAGGTGCATGTATTGGCTGTCGGCGTGGCTGTCTTCGTATCGCGGTATGTGGCGCAAATCGAAGCTGGGGGGATGGATGTGGCCAAGATGCTCAGCAGCAACTCCCTCGCCTGCAGCTTCTTAGCAACTTGGCAAGGCCAGGATTGTATGTATGTACGGAGTATAATCCTTTCTCTTCCTCTCTCGCTCAATCGCAGCTCGGGTGCTTGTACAGTACATAGGTGGGCATGGAGGAGCAGAGTGGTATTCGCATATCGACGGTGCGATGCCAATGGCGATGGAGCCGATCGATGTTTGGTGATCCGTATTTCACTACCCTGGCCGTGTGGGGATCCCAAGGCCACAAACGCCAGGACGCGGAGTGCGACCCATCGATGCCAGGTGTGACTTGGACAGGCCGTTTCATATTGCGGTTGAATGCCCAGAGCGCGAGGCTCAGCCCAGGACCAGGACCAGGACCCCAGAAGCCGTTCGACGGAGCCTGTTTTGGCAACTTGGCCATGGCCTCCTCGATCTTTGTTTCGGAGTCATGCCATGGATGACCTGAATTCGACGACCCTTCCTGGCTATTTCCCATGGTGCGATCGCTTGCTCGCTTGCTCGCGGCGAGCACGGGCCTCCCTCGCTCTCCTCCCTTGCCTCCTCCTCCCCACATCTCGCGATGCTCTGCAAACATCTGGTAGCCAAGTCGACGGGTTCAACCGTCCAAGGCGGCCAATGTCTTGCATCTCCTTTCGAGAGGCAGCATAGCCGGCGTTGTCGGCGAGAGGGCAGCCAGCCCTGCCGGCTTCGTACATGTACTGTACGGTTGGGGTTCGTGTCTCAGACAGCCATCGTCAGTCGCCAGGCGCGACCACGGCCACATTTGCCGCTTGGCTTGGGGCCTGACGGCGCCTCGGAGGAGCTCCAGAACCCTCCAGGGCCGTTTGGAGCCAAACCCGTTGTTTATCTGCTTCAGGCGACACGACGCCGCCAAACGCCTTGTCCAGCTGGGCCATCTGCCATGTCCGTCTCCACCAACGTTGGTGGCGCCTCTCTTCTCCGTATCGAGCAAGCAAGGTCGCCGCGGTAGGCTTGTTGGATGGCGAGCCGGGTATGTACATGTACGATTGGACGCTCGGGGATTTTGTTCGCACGCTGACCTGTCTTGGTTATAGACTTGTTGTCTTCTTCCGTCCTCCCGACGGGGATCCCCTCTCTCCTAGTTCCAAACACGACCATCATAAACCTTGATGCTCACGGACAGTCCTCTTGATCCGTAGTAATATTAACCAGCCTCCACACGACTAGCTTTGACTATCGCCCTTGGCACTGCTTTTGAACTACATACATCTTATACCATCTCACACATGTTCGTCCTGCTTCGACATATCGTATGCTTCCTTTTCCCTCCCCAGTAGTTCCTGGGCCTGGCCTGCTGCATTATATGATCGTTCTACGCCGGCCTCTCCCGGCATCTGGGACCTATGTTGTTCGATCGCAGACGAACCCGGGCGGAATCCGGAACCCATGACAATGACAGTGGTCGCCTCGCATTTCCCGATCGATCCTCCTCACTCACTCCGTACATGTCGCTCCAGAAGAAACCACAGGCGGCTTCGCGGCTGTATCCCCAGCCTGATGTTGGAGGCTCGGCGTCTCGAGATCACCGGAATGGACTCGCTAACCAAGATGAAATCGAGTCTGGCCTCCGCAAACACCCCTTCTACGCCCATGATGTCTCCTCTCCTCAGGATCTGAACCGTTATTCTCGCATACATATTGGGCCAGAGTATGCGAATGCCGCTCTGACAGTCCAAACACAGTCGCAGGACTCCAAAAGGCACGAGCCAGGCAACTTGGCAATGCGCAGACATAAGCCTGAACTTCAATTACAGAGTTCGACGGCATCAGTACCACACAAATTGCCGACTCCCGCTGTTAGAAGGCGTAGACCTGAACTCTCATTGCAAAACTCGACTTTATCAACACCGTACAGGGCGACGCCCGTCGATTTCGGGAAAACACACGTTACTCAAGACAATGTTCGTGCAGCAGATGTTCCTAGGCGCAAATCAATACGCAAGTCAGCTGTAGTCGGTGCCTCGAGCACAAGTAGCCTTGCTAATCCACCCTCACTGCAAAAAGTCGGGTAAGTCTTGAATCCGTATCAATAACTTGAAAGGGATACGTTTCTCACATATATTTGACAGCGTGGACAGCCAAGAACGACGAAACACACCAGCAAAGCCCGCCTTGGCCAAGTTGGGTCTGATGCCACTCTCTCCATTGAATCTCAGTTTTGTTGACAAGCGCCAAAATTCTACTCCCGCCAGTACATCCGATCGTCATGCTTCCCGCGACCCTGGCTCTTCTTCTCGCTCAACTCCGCCCCAGTCATCTGCCGAACGGCCAGTGTCTGCAGTTGGTGATGCTAGGCCGGCCCTATCATACATACCGATGCGTCGACGCTCACTGGCTCAGACTCCTGGTCTCGCGACAAGGACGCCCGCTCGTTATAGGCTGCCTGGGGGCCGTAGTAGTTTCAGATCCTCGACATCGCTTGCATCTGTTCTGGCTGGTGCAGCACCAACAGGTGCCGAGGCGGGCAAAGACGCTGGGAGTGAGGGTAAACGAAAGATTCAAAGGCACATGTCGCTACCTGATCTGCAAATGAAGGCGGAACAGGAGCGATCCGTCACACCCAGTGACTCCGACTATCAGCAGCTTGGCGGTTTGAAACTGGGGACACTCCGAATTACAAACTTTTCTTCGGTCCCGAGACGTATGCGCGATAGCAACGGAGGAAAGCAAACCCAATCCACAACGGCGAAGTCGAAGAATGGCATAGGAGCTCGAAATGCAGGTCTCCGTCTTGGCTCCCAGAGTGTACCGAATCTCTCTAATCCTACGCTCTCAACAACCAATGCCACAAAGAATGGCACAAAAGACCATCTCAACGGCAACCCGTCCGTTTCATTCAGTTCTAAACGCCATAGGCGTTTCTCTTTCGGTGACACGCCAGGGGCTGCGTCTAGCAGAAAGCGTCTATCAATTCTGAGGGAGCTCATAGAGGAGCCTCTTGATGATTATGATTTTATGCGCGAAGTTTCGTCATCACATCCTCAAGCGGTAAAAGAGGATTCATGCAATCAAAATCAAAACCAAATAGCCGCTACAGAGGATAACGCGGCATTGAAACATTTCGCAGACGAAATTCTTGACGCCAGCGATGATGCGAGCGTGAATCATATCTCAGACAGCTCAGAGATCAAGCCCGCAAATGATGTTGATCCATACGACATATCTAGACCAGACAGTGGCTTTATATCGGCCTCCTCTTCTCTCAGTTCCCCGGGCTCACCTTCACAGACGGATAGCGGTTATAGCTCTTCTACTTCAATTCAATCAAAACCTGCACTTGTAGCTTCTGGAGTTGCTGATAAGACCGCTCTTGAAGGCTTATCGGGACGCGACACAAATAGTATGGGTGACGATAAGGACGGAACTGTTCGTCATCAGACTGAGGACGATTCATTAAATGGCCCTCACCGAGATTCGGTCATCTCGCTGTCAAGAAGCAGTATGCGGCTGTTGTCGTCCCTGATACGACCTCGGCATAGCCTTGCGGTTTCAGGGACTGGCGACGATGGCAGTCAACTGGATCAAAACGGTTCAAACAGCAATAACGATACTTTACAATCCAAAGACATCTCTGTGAGTCAAGACGGTACCGTTCAACCGAGGGTTCGATCAAACAGCGGTAGCCAATTGGCCGGGAAGCTGCAGCGGTTGTTCGCACATCACAAAGAAGATGACTTATCTACCGGATACGGCTCGCATGACCTCCGGGCGGTCCCCACGGTTCCAGTGGACGTCGAAGAGCGACTCAGTGAGCATAACAGAGTATTTCCAACCTCGCCAAAGAAGCTTACCAAACATTCTAACCGGAGCACTGAATCACTTAAAACCATCGTCAGCGTCGACAGCGCCATCGCGTATAGCGAAAGCAATTACAGCCAGGATGACGATGATGATGACGATGAAATCAGCCATTATGCTCACAGCATCAGAAGTGGCACAACTTACAAGGGTCATAAGAGCATGAACAGCCTGGACAGCGTCAAAAGCTTGAATAGTCTTGCCAGTTCTGGGACTGTTAGGAGTCTCTCGAGTTCCGAGAGTGCTAAGAGCGACTCAACTATCACAAGAGGGGATGACACAAAAATATTCCATATTGAGGCACTGCTGGACGGGTCTGGCCTCGAGGCTGAAGATAATGATACCCACTTGCAAAGAACTACGACTCCGGTTGCTATCCCAGCTGCCTTGCCCATGGAGGAGGCTTACCAGGACGCATTCATCGGCGAGAAACCTGTACCTCCTCCTCGAAATCCATCCCGCCAGAGTAGAAAAATAGGTGATCACAAGGCCATACTTGAGGCTAGCCGAAACGTCACCGAAAAGGCGGCACCCCAGGAGGCCTTCACTACATTGCAAACCCAGGATAACCGGTTCATGAAAAATGAACGTGCGATTCTCCCTGCCAGTCAAACGGCGCGAACTCACATCAGCTCCGGGCTAGACGTGTATAGAGCCAGGGCACCCGTATCGGCGCCGAATCTTTCAAATTCCTTCTATTCCAACTCGGAAGCCGCCGCGAAATCTGCATCAAGACTGACCGTTGCGGATCTGACCAAAGAGCTGCCACCAGAGCCGCCGCGCGATGACCTCCTGCGCAGTTCATTCTCAACACGACCGTGGCAGCAGAAGCGATTAGCTGAAAGGAAATGGCTTCAGAATAACAATCAAGAGAGCATCCGAAGTTATGAGTTTCATCATAATCATGTACGATCCCAAACAACGACCGTCATGGGCCGGGAGCAGACTCAGGTAGTCCAGGACCATATCTCGGTATTCATGTCACAGCGTCGACACTCTACTTTGATCCACCGGCCGGCCTTTTCTGAATCTCTAGCAATTGCTTCTCTGGAGCGTCCAAAAGACGAGCCTCAGCCACCTTACCGGGTCCTACACAGCTATAATTCACCAGCATATAAAAACATTCCCATCTGGGCATAATTACCACACTTGCCAGGCGTACAATGATTGATACCCTGGGCGATGATTGCTTGAAGCCATCTTGTGAGGCAAAAACACAAAAAAAAGGGAATGTGGTAATTATTATTTTGCGTTTTAATTATGTAATTACGAGCCTAATGTCACCGGGGTTTCCTCGTTCATTCATTTATCTATTGGCGTTTTTTGTCTAAACGGTTCAAGTGCAATAGGCGATGGGAGGTTCAGAAATCTTGTACAGGGGCAGCTGGCTAGAATACCCAAACAGAGCATAGTTAATAGTTATAATGGGCGTTTTTGAATGTACATATCTATCCATCACACTCGAGTAAGTCAGTCACACGTGGCCAATGTGAAGGTCCAACCACACAGTCTGTTTCCTCTTTTGCTCGTCAAGGCTGTCATTACTCTCATTTATATATATAGAACAACATGGCAGCCGTGCCATGTAAAGGAACTACTACTAGTATGCGCCAGGACGGATGGAATAAGCCGGCCCCGTGACGAGACGGACCTTGTTCCGCGAAGACTGGACGGGCGTCCCGGCCCTCAGCGCCAACCCGGGCACCCTCGCGCCGGTGCTGTCCAACGACCACACCGCCAGCCCGACCCAGTTGTCGCCCCCGTAGTCGAGGACGCCCTCGGGCACAGGGAACTCGGTCTGCGGGCCGATGTTGCTGAGATACTTGCCGAACTGGAACCCGTTGACGTACAGCAGCGCCCTGTAGTCCCCCCCGCCCCGGGAGGCGTTGGCAAACACAAACGACAGCGGGATGTCGTACGCGTCGGCCGGCAGGTCGAGCGGCATCCGGGCGGCGTAGTAGGCGACGCCGGCGCGGTCGGCGCGGTCAAACGGCGAGCCCGGGGCGAAGGGGGCGTCGTCCACGGGCGGCCGGGGGTAGTGGTAGCCCTGGCGCTCGAAGAAGAGGCCCCCCTCGTTGAGCGGCCCGCGGAACGAGTCTGCGTAGTCGTGGCCGCCGAGGTTGCCGGTGATTTTCCACGCCACGGCGGTGGGCGCGCCGTCGGGCGACGAGAGCGCGTAGTCGAGGATGCCGCGCGGCGCCTTCATGTCCTCGTATCCCGGGTTGAAGTTCTCGTTGAACCCCATGGTGTCGACCACCACCGTGACGACGTACTGCTCGCCGGCGGTCAGGCTGGGCAGCGCGTACGTCGAGTTCTGGTTCTCGGCGGCGGAGTTGCCCTTGAAGGACCCGAGGAAGCGGTCGTTGAGCCATGCGGAGCTGGCGTATGCGGTGCCGCCCGACGTCCATGTCCTGAAGAGGGACTCCTTCCCTGAGGCGGTGAAGTGGCCTCTGAAGAGGAGGGTGCCCGTGTTGAAGCCGTAGTCTGAGCCGTAGAGAGATGCGCGCGGGGGCGCTGCGAATAGGGTCGCGTTGGAGGTTTTGTGGTGCGCTTGCGGCCTGTTGTTGCCTGGGCTTTGGGAGGCGGTGCGCCAGAGGGAGTCGTCGTACTGGGGGTGAATTTCGGGCAGGGAGTCGATGGTGTGCCAGGTCAGGTCGGCGAGGGAGGGGAGTTGGACGGTTGGGATGGTGATGTCTGGCTGGGCGAGCCACGTTCCTGTCGGGGAGGTGGTGTGTTTGAGCGGCCGGCCGTTGACGGAGAGCTTGGTGACGCCGTCGGGGATGCCGACGACTTCCAGGGTCGTCGAGCCGTTGAAGTCGGCGCGGAGGGAGAGCGTGTTGCCGTTGATGGAGGCGGAGCGGATGAGGTAGCCCCCGTTGACGATGGCAGCGTCTGGATTCATGAGGGATGTGCCGTATGGGGATGAATTGGAGCCCGGAAGGACGGGGACCCAGTAGTTGTACGCCGAGTTGCGATCTGTTTCTGTGGTTAGAGGATGGAACTGCAGTTTTGGTGTCATGTAGAGGTTCGTGATAGGAGTCGGCGTACCAACGAGGTAGATGGCCAAGTTGCCAACCTGAATATACTGCCTCTCTGGCGACGTCGTCCACTGCACGACAATAGTCGACGAAGCCTGCTCGTGGGACGAGATACTGCTCCCCTCAACATGCAGGATCCGTGTCGCTGAGGGAGACTTTACCGCAAACTCATGCAATTCATCTGGGCCGCCGTACAACACCAAAACTGTCTTATCAGCGTACTTCTTCCAGGTGAATACCTCGGCAGTGGTATACAGTAAAACGTAGTCGCCCACGGGATAATCCGTCAAATGAATCTTGGAATCCCGCCCGTGCAGGGACAAGCTTCCTCCGCGCTGGGGGATGGTGAGGATCCCATTGCTGGTAGGCAGGGTGACGGTGTAGGAGACGCTGCCCGTGGCGGTGTAGTCTGTCTGACGAGCGACGAAGAAGTTCCCCGTCTTGTTAGACGTCAAGGGCGTGATGGTGATGCCCGGGTTGTTGGAGTATGCCGTGGTTGATGCGAGGCCAACGGAGGCGGTGATGTAGCCAGGCGATACTTTGATGAATTGGGCTTCGAGCTTGACCTCGGAATACTTCTCACGGTCTATGACTCTGTTTTCTCGGATGCACTTGGAAAGTTAGTACTTTGCGGGAAACGCTGGTGAAGAAGAAAAGGGGAGAAAACATACGGCACCGTAATCGTAGGACGTATAGCCGCCTGGGTGGCCGAGATTACCCCAGTTTGTTCCGCCGTAGATCTGCAGAGTCTCATAAGCTCAGGGTTCTAGAGGGGGAAAGGGGCAGCTTGGATTACCATGTAGATATTGAAAATCGACACACCGGCCGCCAGGTTGTTCTTGTAAAAGACACGTGCGAATTCGTGGTTGACGAGGGCGGCGCACTTTTCGAATCCCCAGCCGCCCCAAGGGTCAAACGCGCCGCCTTGAAACTGACGCATCTTCCGTGAGCCTCTCCTTTTGGCATTTCAACCGGGCGTACATGTTGTGTTGCGGACGTACCTCGATGATGGAGTACGGGCTCTTCGGGCTCTGCCTCTCGTGGAGTTGGTGAAAGCTTGTTGGAAGACCGTTCGGCGGCCAGACGGTAGGATTGCCCTGAAGATGTTAGCTGAATTTTCCCCTATTACTCCCAAGAGTTACACTCGTCAACTTACGCAATCGAATCCTAGGGGGTAGCTGTCGTGTCCCTACACACGTTAGTCCGGCGTCTCTACACTCTCCGACACCACGGCTTCACTCTACGCCTACATAGATATCCATGCTTCCGACGCCCTTGCCAGGAGCATAGTTTCCCGCGGGCCCAACGTCGTTGTTGATCATGGGGACCGAAATGCCCGCGCTCCTGGCCTGGTTGATGACGTACTGCATATACTGCCCGTTGGGAAAGGGGATGTTGTGCCCCGAAGAATATTCGTTCTCGGGCTGGAAGAGAACGACGGGGCCGCCGTTTGTGATTTGGTGCTTGGCGATTATATCACACACATGGGCCATGTAGCTGTTTGAACTCATCAGTTACGTTTTCCAACTTGCCACGACAGTCGTCCTTCTCTTTCAACAGGCCGCATACACACACATCCAAAGGAACTTACTTGTCCGTCGAATTCAAAAAGTCGGGCGCCTGGGACCTCAGAATCCCCTCCAACTGCTGCAAATATCCCGGAAACCCCCCTCCGCTAACTTCTGCGTTAATATACGGACCCGGCCTCGCCAGCAAATATACGCCCGCCTCAGAGGCCGCTTCAAAGAACGGCTCCAGAGCGAAGATGCCGTCCGCGCGAAACTCGCCCGGCTTCCCCTCGAGCAGCGCCCAGTCGACATAGAACGAAACCATATTGAAGCCGAGCGCCTTGATCTTCTCAAAGACATCCAAGTACAGCGACGGCACGGGGAGGCGGAACGGATGGACCTCGCCCGAGAACATCATGGCGCGTTCGCCGTGGATAAAGAGCGAGTGCTCATCCCAGGTAACAAAGTCCTGGAGGGCGCCAGAACGCCTGTCCACCTCATGGATGATTTGGTAGGGCCGGCCGCCCAGACTGAGGGCATGGCAGAACGGGAGTGCGATGGCACCAAGAGCCGTAGATGGCTTCATTACTGGTGTTGGGGATACTACCACCAGCTTTTATTTCTATTTTTTTTTCACAGAGCTACACGATGGGCTAAGGGAGGGAGAAGAGAAACAGATACAGACAATGGCCATTGTTTACTATTTAAATACTACTAGGCTCTACTGCGCAGAGACAGACACAGCTTGAATGACGGTGACGACGAGCACGACGGTAGTGTTGCAATGTGGGGACGCGAACGATGAGTGACAATGGGCCTAGGGAGAAAGTAAATGAAACCCCAACGTGCGCAATGGGTGAAGGAAGAGGAGAGACATCGGGTGACCAGCATGCTGCGTGTGTACGGAGTATGTAGTGCCATTGGCGGTCGAGAGAGATTTGGACGGGATGGCCATGCAGTCATCTGCCAGGAACACAGACCGTTTATGGCTGGAATGTGCTCACCATGAATGAGGCTGGTGAGGATTGTGATTGGAGCTGTTGACAGAGTACCGGCCGTGACATACCTTGAGAAATGTGCCGAGAGGAGAGGGGATCGTCGACGGTTTTGCTCGGATGTGCCTAGCACTACCACTAGGCCAGGCGTCTCCCTTGGGCATCTATCTGCATCATTACACATCATTCATCGTCCATGTAACATTTGATAGTAGTACTATTACAGAAAAGAGGCCGTGCTGATCATGTTGCATGCGGTGAAATCGGTCGGGTTGGCACACCACAGGGTTTACCCCTCAAGTATCCGGAGCGAGCACAGAGTGCACGATTTCCATGATTGGGGCCTTTTAAATTAAACACGAGCAAATCAAGGCAGTGTACTCGACTTCTCACAGTCCGTATATTACCTGTCTTTTGGCACTCTCCATCCATCGTTTATTCCCCCACTCCAACCGCCACTCCACCGCTCTTCCACACTTTGCCATCCTTCATGACAAAACTCACCTTCCGCAACGCACGCCCGTCCACCCTCGGATCAGCATCCAACGCAATGATATCCGCTCTGTTTCCCTCCTCAAACCATCCAAATCGATACCCACAGCTGTTCTTCCCGCACGACTCCCACCCGCCCACCATGCACGCCTCAAGCACGTCTTCCACAGGAATACCCGCCTCCATCATCAGCTCCAGCTCGCGCGTGCCCTCACCGTGATTAAATGCGCCTGTGTCACCGCCCGCCGCAAGACGAACACCCATGTCAAACGCCTGCCTCACGTTCCTCTGCAGCCTGGCCAGGTCGGGCTTCCGCAGCAGCTCCATGACGGCCAAGGTCGGGACAAAGATGGTCCTGCTACGCTGCATGGCCATAAACACCTCAGTCGTCATCAAGTTTCCGTGTTCGATGCTTGTTACGCCTGCTTTCGCCGCCATGGCTGCTCCCTCTGCCGTGTTTGCATGGCATGCCACAGGGAGACCTGCCAGATGCGCCTCCTCCACAATGGCCTCCATTTCGTCCTGGTTGAACATGACGATTGCCGGGTTGGGGTTCCTGGGCGGGAATTGAACGGGGATGCTTGATCCGTGGGTCTCGACTGCCGGAAACCTCATTGCTTGTCGGGAGTAGTCTGCGTAGAACTTGATAATGTCTGCTCCCGCGGCGACTCGTCTCCGAACCGCTGCTCTGCAGGACACTGGCCCGTCGCAGGGATCCGAGATTCGAGGGCCAGAAGCGCCGTTGGCCGTGTTTTCCGACCGGAGTTGGTACGAGCCCGTCGAGGCGAGACACTCTGTCGCCACAAAGAGCCGTGGTCCCGGGATGAGACCGCGGTTGATGGCATCTCGTACGTTTGTGTCGAATGAGGCCATTCCCTCTGTGCCCAGGTCGCGATATGTGGTGTATCCTGAAAGCAGGGCCCTTCGAACGTGATTCGTTGCGCGGATTGTACGTTCCACGATGCTTTCGTCTCTCATTTGTTCCAGGGAGGGGCGCTCTCTTGACGAATCTATCAGGATAAAGGGTCACTGAAGCCTACCGATGAGTCGACCACTTACTTGTAGGCGTGTAGGAAGATGTGAGTGTGTGCATCTACAAATCCTGGCATGACAATCTTGTCACGGAGGTCAATGTCGCCTTCCCTGATATTGGCCGCGCCTGTGTCCCGTTGCAGTACGTGAACAATGCTGCCCGTGCCAGGATCGACCGTGATTGATACATTTTCTTTAAACTTTTTGGCTTTAGAATCAAAAATAGTTCCAGCGTGGACAGTGATTGTCTTGAGCTCCATTTCAACTGACCTTGACCGCAGGGTGTTGTGTTGTGAATGGTGATGGAAGAAATGTGAGATGAGTGAGGGGGAACCACCTACCATTGGTGGTTCATGTATCTACGATAAATTCCTATTTCGACACAGTGCGTCCAGAATTTTGCACAAACCATCTTGAGACAGCTCTTCCTATCATAGGATCGATTTATTCTGCATCTCGTGGTCCGTAGTTTTGCATGGCGGCATGAGCCATGTTACCATTGTTGCTTCCAGTTTCGCTGGCCCCTGGACATGCCGCGAATAATTGCTTCTGGTGTTTCGGGGCTTCCCGAGAGATCAAAGGGTCAAGCTGTGTCGTGTCATGGAAGACGGCCTTTCAACGCCGATCCCTGAAACCTGTCCAGAATACAAGTTGTGTAGTGTAGCCAACCGTCTGTGTATGATCGAAAATATAGTGTCGTTGCAGACACTGTGAACTATCCAAGCGCATATTGTGTTTATTAATGGCGGCAGTACTCCGCACAAAGCGAAGAAAGATGTATGTCTGATGGTTAAAATTGCATGCGCACAGATTGGCCATGTCGTGAAAGGGACTGATAACTGTGGCAAGGTGTTTAAAAATTGTCAACGCGTTTTAGTTCACAATCCACCTCACGGGCGTTGGCGTCGTGAAACGTTTGATCTTGCAGGCTTTGACCTCCTTTTTTGCCTCTTTGCAAAACATAAATGCACCGCTGGTTTGTCGAGAGTATTCGACGGCGCAAGGGCTGCGCCTCACAAATACTGCATTAGCCATCCCTTTGTTGTTTTGGTGGACGACTTGCCCTTGAAGGATCTGGTGGCACCGTGACCAAACACTGGAGGGCTGCAAGAAGCCAATTATAGCACCCATGCGTCCATGCAGCGCGTCGATGTCCTTTCCAACCAGTTGAAATGTCTGGAGCCGCGGGCCTGGCCGGTTCTCGGGCATAAACTAATGCAAACGAGCATTGTGCCATGTAAAGTTGCCCCATCTGACAGCGGGCGCTGGGAGGCTTGGCCAACGGCTAGTGAAGGGAGCGATGCCAACCTTTTCTGTCGGCACTGGTTGTCGATTAATGCTGGCGCTGCTCAGGAGACTTTGTGTAGGACTTCAATGTCCTAGTTTGAGGACCCGTCAGTGAACATGCCTCCCACGCAATGACTCGTCTCATCTCATCTCGAGGCAAAAGCTGGGCGGTTTCTCAGGGGCCATGAGTCCATTACCATCAAACCCAGAAGATCACCAGGGGCCGCCGCACCGGCGGCCAATGGCGGATATCCCATGCCGCTCCCGGTGCTTACGTGTCATTCGTGCCACGAATGTTGAGACTCTTTCTCCGCCTCCTCCTTTCGGACTTGACGGCTTGACATGTTCAACTGCCACTCTGACTCCGGAGAACAATTTGCGTGATTGTCTGCAGTCTTTTGCGGGGTGCACGGTGGCAGACTGCTGGAGTGTCTGACTGGCTGACCGGCTGTTTGAATGATCTATTCCAAGTATTGGTAGTATCCCTACGGGACAAAGATTGGATGGGTGCAATGGTTGGATGGAGCTGGACATGCTGATGCCCAGGGTCTGCCCCGAATGAGGGGAATACGAAGTTTCACACTGCACCTTCCTTGCAGGTCCTGTCAGTCCTGTCAGTCCTGGCACCCTGGGGCCGCCCTCGACCCTTGACCAGTCTGGCGCACATCAATGTCAACTGGCTGGCTGGCAAGGCTCGTTCATGCTCCTCCATCAATGTCTCCTCACCTCACCTGCCTCGCCGCCCGACCGACCTTGCATGTGTTCAGTCCAGTGTTCAGTTGGACGACTGACCGACCTGGTCGACTCATCCCGGCCATTTCCCCGTTGGGCCCCGTGACTGCCTCTCGCTTCTGCCTCTTCTTTCTTCCACCAGACTGTTCCAATCCATACCAGCCTTACCATTACTACGGAGCACATACAGGCAGTCTGCATCGCTACCTTCTTTTTCCTGTTCCTTTTCTTTATCGTCGACAATCGTGAAACACGCCCGTCTTCCTTCCTTTCAAACTTTTCTCATCACTGGAACTCTCGCTCCACCAGAATCTCAAATCACTGCGCCTCCCTAACGGTGAAAGAGGCTCCACCTGCTTTCTTTCACTCCCGTTCACGCACCGAGAACTCTGCACATTAGAAAAACAGACCTCACATCACGCGTGTCCCGGAAGCCCGGCGTTGGCGTCTACATCTTGATCGAATTACGAGGACCCAACACGCTCCCTGCACAGTATTTCACTCGTCTTGGGAAAAAGACTACACCCGACATCCCCTTCAGAAGTACAGGTAGTTTGACTTGGAAACCATCGATACCGCGCCCTACCCGAGAAAGACAACCGAGATGTACTCGAAACAGATTCTCCAGCAACTGCTCGTTGCAGTTGCCATCGTCTCCGTGGCTCAGTCAACATGGCTAGATTTGAACAAGATTGATGTCCAGGCCCTCGCTGCACGCCAGCTCAGCGACCTGGTCGGAGGAACCTCAGCTTCTGAATCGTCAACCCAAAGCACACCTACTACGGAATCTACGCCTAGCTCAACGAGCACTCCATCCAGCTCGCCAACATCTACGCCATCCTCCACTCCCGCCACTCCCACCACCCCGTCTTCCAGTTCTTCTAGCACTCCGTCATCTACTCCAGCTAGTGCCACGCCATCCGCTACTCCCGAGGCAACCTCGTCTTCAGCTAGTACTCCATCCTCCACCTTTGTTCCGGTACAAACCACGAGCTCGAGCAGCACACCGACTTCGAGCACACCTACCCCTGTTGTTCAGACGAGTGTCGAAGTATGGACCACGACCAATACTAACGGATCCAAGACCGTTTTATCGTCAACGACAAGGACGACCTCTACCCCTGGCCTCACTTCTGGAGATGGCGAGACCACTGGCATGTCCACAAAGACTCGAAATACAGTTATCGGCGTCGTTGTCGGAGTTGGTGGTGCGATCGTCTTAGGTGCTCTTGGATTGGTAGCCTGGCGTATCTGGGGACGCAAGAAGCACAGCGAGGAGAACGACGGCCTCATGGCCTATGATATGTCTGCTACTGGAGGCGTGGAGAAGTCTGAGCGAGGCAGTAGTGCTGGCGGTGCTCATACCCAGCGCAGCCCCTTCCAGTCTACTCTGGAAAACTACCATCAGCCTAGTCAGGTTACTGCATCGTCCAACTTTTAATTCCGGTTACCAAGAGCACCGATGACAGTGGACACGAATACTTACCACGGGGCGTTCCGGAATTTCTTACATAAAAAAACCCGATTGCGTGTTTAGGCGATACTGAGATTTGTACCTTCTTTCATTTTTATTTTTGGACGGCGCGGAGGCCACGAGAGCCAATACGATGCCGGTTTTGTGCAGCGGCCGATTGGCCAATACCTTAGGATGCTTCGGTTCATGCGACCGTCGTTCATGCAGGAGGAAAGGCAGTTGATGAATTGTTCAAACCAGCTTATATTGTTCGGCAATTGCATAGCGAGCTTGACTAAAATGCTACAGTTATATAGACACCTTAATTAATACCCCCATTTTTTACAACTTGACCTTCTATATCGTCTACAGAGAGTTGGAATGTCTAGACAAACCATGCTGCTAGCCAGCTTTTGGAATGTAACTACCCAATGTTGGAAACAAACGTACCGGTTTGGCGGCTCTGAAGAGCAAAACCATGGACTATTTATTTATTTAATTATTCTTTTGAGGGCTTCGTACAGTCCAAGGCAAGGGAACTGGATTTCGCCATCAGTGCCCAACCCTGCCGCTTGGCTTGTGTACGCAGCTCATCTGATCTCCTTCATAATAATAAGCATTTGGAAAGCCGCGATATCCACTCGTCCGTGTCCTGCTCAAAAGCACGCGCTATATTGCCTTGGACGCTTCCGTCTTGTCGCCCACTACATCTCAATTCATTCCGTGTTCTCGCATATGTCTTCCGCGGAGGTCATTCTGTGTTTCCACTTTCCTGTTTTTCGCCATCACCATTTTACTCTCAAGAGATTTCGCCTGGGTGCGAGCCCTATTCACTCGCTGTCCCAAACAATATATGTTCCCATCACGCCTCTCGTCCCGCATTCTCCCCATTGCTTCTCGGAACTCCAAGACATGTTTGCTGACATTCATTATTTTCCAGCCAAACCCATTGCTGATATGGGTGAGCTTCACATTCCGCTCGACCGCCTTGGTCCTTCCATTGAGAGACTCATGAAAATTGGTGGCGGACCGGGCGTCTCCATCGGGGTGCTCTCGCGCGACAGTCCTGTCTATACAATGTAGTATGGCACGCGTGACGTTGAAGCGGCCCTACCTGTTGGCCCCGATACCATCTTCACGGCTGGTTCCCTAACCAAGGCTCTCACCGCTACTGCCATGGGCATTCTCATTGACGGTGGCAAGGCTACATGGGACACACTTGTCAAAGATGTCCTGCCAGCTTTTCAGTCCAGAGACGAGACGCTGCAAAAACTCTGCCACGCTGACCGATAGAATTCCCACTATCGCCAAAGGAGTTTCCGGAGAGCTTTTGATATTCCATCAGGGCAGCCTCCCCGGTGCCTTGACTTTGGTCATGCTTCTCTCGGACATGGATGCCGCAATTGTGGTACTTACGAATTCCCTCGCCCTCAACGATGTCGCAGACTGGATCAGCCTGCTCATACTTGAGGAACTTCTCGCAGTGTCGTCAGGCAACCGAACCGACATCATCAAAGCGGCAGAATCTTGCATCCCTGAGAATCTCATGTGGTACCCTGACTTGATCAAGGAACTTGCAGACATGCGAAAGAATGATACCTCTGCAAGACATCTTGATGCGTACGTGGGCACATACTGAGACGATATTCATATCTTCAAGATTGTCGTCGTCTAGGAGAAAGAAAAGCTATACTGGGCATTCCAGGTCCAGAGTTCTATAAAGCCAAGTTTAAAGCAGGGTCGGACGACAAAGTGATCAAGCTGTTCTGGGCGCATGATAACGGTGTTCCGCCCGTCCAATTCACAAAGGAGTGAGATATAGGTAGCAACAACATCCTAGAGAGCTGGCACACTTCTTGAGTTTGATGACTTTAGTTTGGTGTTCAAATGGGGGAGTGACCTGCGTTAAGCTGCTGTAATGGTAAATTTAGCTAACCCAAAGCCTGTGCAAGACCTTAGCTTCATTGCTTTCAATGTAGGGGCTGAGTGTCTATCCAGGGGACCAAGTGTTTTCCCTCGTTCGACAGCTTGGTATGTGAACGTTGGTCTTGAGCTCACTTCGTCGGTGAGATTCTTCCCAACATGGTCGGCTGGATTTCCAGACCAGCCTGCAGGGAAGAATATTGGACCGTCGAAGTAGTTGATTTTTTTTGTCATGGTCTTCCCATAAGGAAATCAGCTGTTCCGACACGCTGAACCGTAAAGTATGTAGACTGAAAAAAATACACGGGCCCTCCTGACAGCTGTTAGGTTACCTCACAGCTGGCCCCATATGTAAATGTCACCAGATATCTGGCTAAACATTCCGTGTCTGAATTGTCTGGTACTTCTTCCTGTCCCGCCCCAACTGACCGTAAACTAAGTACATAAGTACTTATGTAGACATTTCGGAAAGCTCGAACAATCGTCCACCTCCACAAAGAAAACCTAAAATCGCAGCACGCAGACTCTGTTGTCCAACCAGACCTTAGCCAACCGGCCAGGGCGCCAAAGATTCCAGTTAGCCAGTGCTCGAAGCTTTCACCAGAAATGACTTGAACGAGGTTCTATTGCTGCCCCACCCCCCACCACAGCTCTAGCTCTACCTTCACAGCCATGACAACACCAATGCTCGCGATATTCCAAATCGCGATTGCCCCCTCCCCATCTGTAGCTCGGTCTTGCCACCCGGCCCCTCTTTGCATCTCCACACTTTACCTCAAAGAAGCTTCTGAGGGCCAATACCCGTGCATGAAAGTCCGGGACGCCTCTGCCTTATTCCACGGCATCTCCCTCTCCAACATCGTGGATGTCGAGATATTCGAGTCAACGTCTGCCATCGTGTAAATCCCTGCAACTTGCACTATTATCCTCGCGCAGCCCATCTCGAACCACCGCTGGTTCGCTTCAACGACTATTGAACCCACTAACTACAAAGACGCAAACATCACACCTAAGCAGCTTGCGCTTCGGCACCCAATCGCCCACCATGTCAACCATGCCCGCCACCGGCGGCCACAGCAAGCCGTGCTGCAATGTTCCCCCCATTGTGACCAAGGGATACAAGCCTAAGGGTGCTTATGAAGAAATTGGCGGTTACAAGACTTGTACGTATGCTGTCCGGATGGAACCGTTGGGTGGTCAGTGAGCCGGGAGCTGACGCTGGACTTGGGGGAAATAGACGTCACCGGTCCTTCTGATGCGACGAGGGCTATTGTCGTCATTTACGACATCTTTGGCTACTTTGAACAGACTGTTCAGGGTGCTGACATCCTAGCTCACAGCGACAGTGAGCACAAGTACAAGGTCTTGATTCCAGACTGGTTCAAGGGCAACCCTGCCGCCATTGAATGGTAAGTTTCTGTAGGGGCCTCAGACAGGAAGAGATGGCGCAAGGGCAAAAACTGACAAACTCACGCCTAGGTATCCCCCCGACACTTCCGAGAAGAAAGAGAAGCTCGGTGCCTTTTTTGGCAAATTCCCCCCTCCCGCCACGGCCGCCAAGCTCCCTACCTATGTCCAAGCCGTCAAGCAGCAGTTTGCATCTCTAACCAAGTTTGGTATTGTCGGCGTAAGTTATTGACCTGCTCGCCTTGATCATGAAGATATGCTCGGAACTAGCAACTAAGTGGAATCAAAACTCGTCAGTACTGCTGGGGCGGTAAGGTCGCCACCCTAGCCACCAAGGCAGACAACAACGTCTTTGGGGCCATTGCCTCCGTCCACCCTGCCATGGTCGATCCGGCTGACGCCAAGGGCATCAACGTTCCCATGGCCTTGCTGGCTTCCGGCGACGAGCCCGCCGAGGATGTCAAGAAGTTCGAGGACACACTCAAGGTACCTAAGCACGTTGAGATCTTCAAAGATCAGATTCACGGCTGGATGGCTGCCCGTTCCGACTTGAGCAACGATCGAGTCAAGGAGGAATATGAGCGCGGCTACAAGACTCTTTTGAGCTTCTTTGGTCAGCACCTGTAGATGTGCGCTGAATCAGAAGGAAAACAAAATGTCTATATCGCAGGTTCTATATTGAATGTTAGTTAGTTGGCACACCAGTATGAACAATGACTCTAACTTGACCTACCACGACAAATATTCCTCCGTGTATAAAAAACCATGCCAACATGCCCAACAATATCCCCGGGTTGTTCAAAAATCCGTTTCACGTTGACCACACCAACCCTATGCCCTCTTTTTTTTTTTTCACAAATTACTCTTCTCAGCAGCATCCAAAAGCGCATTCAAATTCAAACTTTCAAACCCACCTGCCAAACCGCCCTCTACATCCCCCCTGACAACCGTACAAATCATATAATCAGCCAAATACCTCTCGAGCCTCACATGCACGTCGCCCCCAACCCTCGCGCCGCGAAACCAAACCTCCAGCGGCGGCCTCCCGTCTGAAACCCCGTCCGGCGGCGCGAAATTCCTCATCTCCAGCTCCGCCAACCACTCGGCGAGCAACGCCTCCCCCGTCATCTTGACATAGCCCTCCCTCAAGCACCACAGCGCGTAAAAGTACTCGAGAGCCTCGTCCCGGCCGACCTCGCGGCCCAGGTCCAGCAGCCGCGCGCACTCGGCGGCCGCGAAGACGCTCTCGTGCATGTCCACGTACCGCGGCCACCCGTCCTTGGCGATGAGCGCGTGGTCGCGATCCCGCCGCTCCCCGGGGCACACGACGTCCACGCCGACGTCCACGCCTCCTCCGTCCGCGCTCCGCCGCAGCACCCCGACGAGGGCCACGAGGCCCGCCTGGTGCGAGACGTTGAAGACGAGCGGCTCCGACCCGTCTGGCCGCAAAAACACGGGCTTGGAGCCGGGCGGTGCGCGCGTGGGCGTCGCCGCTGAGAAGGGGATGCGGAGCGTGGACGAGATGGCGTGGCGCTTGAGCAGCGCCGAGCCCAGTGCTAGCTTGGCGTCCTTGACGAAGTAGTACTTTAGGACGGAGGCGCGTTCTTCATGGGTGAGCAGGGAGAGGGCCCGGCTTGCCTTGTGTGTCGTTAGATACGTCTTGGAAAGAGGAGAGAGGGGGCATGGCGGGAGAGGGTACCGCTGTTTCGAGGTCCTTGGTGGCTGTGGCTTCGGGCCAGAGCGTCCGTGTGTCGAGGATCCATTGAAGGACGAGGGGCTGACTCATAGCTGCTGTTTTTTTACGAGTTGACAGTGGAAGGAGATGGGGATTGATTGCGGTTTGCGTGAGAAAAAGACCGTATGAGGTGTAAGATGTAACGTGTGGCCCAAGGTGTAAGTCGTTCAGTGACACCAAAAGCGTTGCCCCGCAGTGTTGGATTGTAGGGTAAGGCGAGCCGTGGAGGATGAGCTCCGTTTTGAGCCGCTGCTAAGCCTCATCAGAGTCATATTTAAGAGTATTATACTGTGTCCCCGACTTTTATTGCCCGGTCGAATGTCTTGATTTTTTGTGTTGCATAATGTCTGGTGGTTTGGAAAATACTCCGTACATGTCGGAGAGGCTGGGGAGTCTAACCAATCAACTCGTGCCATATCA
Source organism: Metarhizium brunneum (assembly GCF_013426205.1). Taxonomy (NCBI): domain Eukaryota; kingdom Fungi; phylum Ascomycota; class Sordariomycetes; order Hypocreales; family Clavicipitaceae; genus Metarhizium; species Metarhizium brunneum. The sequence goes on along the minus strand of NC_089424.1, from coordinate 2,514,846 downwards.
ACAAACCCGACATGGACTGACAGGACATGCATGCGTCATGGCCCAAACATCCAATATCGAGTGCCTCTTCAGCTCGATCCAGAAAGCTCTGCAAAAACGCATTATGTGCACGCAATTAAAGAACATCTGCGAAGCGTTGCAGAGAATATTGTATGTTACTCTTGAGATGCGTGTTTTTCGACATGCCAGTCGTGTCGAAAAAAAAAAAAAAAACACCGACTGACGCCACGGGATGAACCCAAAAAGCGCATTTCTGTGGCTCGTGAAACTCAACATCTGGACGGGAGGAAGACCCCGTCGGGCAACTAGTTCCCGGGCATGGTGCCTGGCCACTTCACCCACCTCGGCCACCCACTTCACCACCATCACTCATCTGGTCAGCTTGGCACCAATAGAGCAATGGAGACACCCTGTGGAGCTGTCCACTTCCCCAAGAGAGGCGGTGGACACAACATTGAAAGTGGACACATGAGCTTCGTGGACCCCTACTTTGGTGCTCGAGTTGTCAAGCAAGACATTAGTGGTACCGCAGTTATTGGCCGGGTTCGTGCTGCGGATGGGGCCAGGCCAGACGTGTCGCCAAACATTCCGTTGAGTGGTGATGGTGAATGACATCTGGGCATGAGCCAGTCCCTCGGTAACACATGCGCACACCTTCTTCTGTGCTCCGAAGACAGCTTTGTGGGCATTGACCGTTGCTCTGTTCTACTGTTACGCCTTTAGCAGGAGCGGGGGAGATATTTACGCACGCGTTTGTAGAACTTGATGCGTGCCGGAGATGGCGAGGACGGGAAATGGTCAACTGGTTCCCTGGCATTGGGTAATCAAACTAGACGTCGAGGTACTTTGGTGATTGAAGATTGGGGGATCCACGACCTGACAATTGTTTGGGAATACTTTTGAACTCTGGGCCAGTCTGCAACTGGGACCGTGCTTAATCCCGGCTTCTTTGTATTCTCCATCACTCGCCCTTGGACCGAGATTACGTCGTGACTGGCGCCATGTACCCCAGGGCGGGTCAGTTCATTAAAGCGTTCGAGTTCGAGTTGCCCTTGTTCCGTCCGTGGCCGACAGGTGAGAAACCAAAGTGTGAAAGAAGAAGACGAACAGAACAACCAACTACAGCACGCCTGCACTTGGGATTTTCGACGTTTACGACTGTTCATGGATGGTACATGGTCTTGTTTGATTCCGGTCGCTGTGTTGACTGCGTGGTTTGGGAGGCCGTGTGAGAAACACAAATCAAGAGCTCGGCCCACCGCGCACTTGTGCTGCTTGGGACTGCAAGACCTGGGTCGGTCGGTCGCCCCAGTTTAGACTCTGTATCGAGTGAATACAATACGACGCCAATCGACATGGAGTAGTAATACAGTCTGGAATCTCTATTAGAACAGGACGGACCTGCCACTCGGGCGGACTGACCAAATACCTGCACATTCTGGACACTTGCAGCACTTGCCAGGCAGCACCTGAACAACAAGGCCAAGCCTGAACGAGCCAGAGCCAGCCGGCCAGCACTGAGAGCTAGCCACTGTTGGACCTGGGTGGCCGCCCCCAACCTCCGGCTTCCCCTTTGGCCAAGTCGCTTAGAATTATCGTGCCTCTACATCTTCGTTTTTGCTCCCCCGTCCTGCTCCCGCCATCGGGCTCCACGACGTCCTTCGAACCTCCGATGTGTCCGGCCGCATCGATCCGTCCTTGTGCCCGTCCTTGTGCTGTTCTTTTTCTGATGCTGTCGCCGTCCCGTTAAGAATATACGTATCGACACCTTTGCGGAGGCAGCACCAGCACCAGCGCACAATTTCCAGCCCGCGCCCGCGACCGCCGCAAATCTGCACCGTGGCCCTGTGGTGGTGCCCCATTGACCCGCCCCCTTTCCTCGGAGTGGAATCCTAGCGGGAAGACGCGTCGCGCTACCCTCGTTGACGACCCGACGGCTCGACGGCTGCGATACCTGCCATCGAGAACGTGCAAGTTTCGGTGTCGAGCTTGTGAGGGAAAATAGAAGAGAATCAGCAGCAGGCGACACAATCCTCGTCTGCGCTGAATCTCACTTGGTGAGACTCCCCATTTTCTCGTCTGTTTCTCAGCGTGTGCGTGGAAGAGTAGGGGGCACTGGGACAATTGTACATGCACGAGGTTGGAGCCTTTGTGTTCTGTCTCAATCTGAATCCTTCTTTCTTGACACTGCGAACCACTTCCATGTGCTGAAGCTAGTAACATGTTCCACAAGCTAACCATTGGACCGTCTCTTTTGGAAGCAGGCTCTTGTAAAGACGTCGCCATTAATCTCGTCAACGACTCCTGCTCCTGGTGCATCTGCACAGGACGGCACTGGAGAATCCCGGTCTCGACATCCGTCACCGAGTTCCCCAGCCTTGTCGACGGCGTCTACAGCTGACGGCGAAGAGGAAGATATCGAGTCTTCTCCAGCACTCCCGCCGCTGCCCGCGCCCAAGTTGCCTAGCCGGGTTGCGCAACTTTTGAGAACTCCGCCTCCTGAGTCTGGGGAAGAAAATAGTAGTTTCGGTACTGCTAGCTGGGGTTCTCCTTATCCTCGAACCGACCATAATCTCCGTCGGCAGAGCTTTAGCAGTGAGCCTTCGGACGACTCGCCAATTCACCACTTGAACATTGAGACTCCTTTCCTTCGTCCGCAGCCAGGGGAGAATCCCGACGACCAACAGCCGCAGACAACAATCAGTGCTGCCGCTGCGGTCCTGGCGAATCGCGCTAGGAGACAACACAGGGGCCTCACTGAAGACTGGATTCGTACCCATACAACTGGTGTGGTCAACGCCGAACCACGGCATTGGTTCAGTGACGGAAGCGACAGCGAGCACTCTTCACTGAGCGGCTCCCAACTAGCTTGGTTCGACGACAGCGATCCCCGTACTCCGCGTGTTATTCGGAAACCAAAGTCCGCGTCGCGCAAGTCATCGGCTAGCCACACCCGACGGCGCTCCAGTGTTGAGACTTTAAAACCCAAAGAGCTTCCTCAGATTGCAGCCGGTGGAGTGGACAGCAGCATGTCTGACGTAGAACTACAGCAGACCTTACACGAGGTCGATCTCACACGGGATGTCGCATCACCAATTGAGCCTCGAACAGACGTCGCCATGGTGGACGTTTTCGAAAAGAGCAAGACTAGCAACGCTCAGAACATGAATGGAGAGCTTGAGACGCCCATCACACCCACCAAGAGCAAAGAAAAACCATTGCCGAAGGAGCCCATGACGACTCCACGAATCAAGAAGAAGGTACCATGGAAAGGCAAAAATATTATGGTCCTCGTCCCCCGCGACGACCAACGCGGCCATGCGGGAGGTGCTCCAATGCCTCTTCGACCTGAAGAAGTTGAGAAGATGTTTTCATCATGGAGAGAGCTGGGTTACAGTGTTGATGGATTCGACCTTTTAGTTGAAGGATACCAACCCCCCGGCACCGATGACTCCCAGAGCCGACAAGATTGGCCCACAGATAATGACATGGCCCGAGAGCGATCAGAGAGAATTTATAAAGTTCTGTTACCTGACTTGAACGGTATGTCCGCATAGCTGTTTGCATGTGCCTGGTTACAATTGCTAATGTCTGCACAGCGTGGAAAAATTATGTTGACGAGCTTCAAGAGGCCAAGCTACGCGCGTTGGGTGTTTCCTTCGCCGAGGAGGAGCCCCCGGAGCCTTCAATCTCCCCGCCAACAACCAATCCATCCAGACAAGCTTCAGTGCAGTATCCGTCTCTGCCCTTTTCTCCCCCGATCCCCACCTCGTCAGCATCTAGCAATCACGGGCTTCCGAGTTATCCATTTCCAGCGCAATTTTTGCCGGCCTCTGCAAGCCCTGGCTTGCCGTCTGGCGCATCTCCGGTGTCCTTTGCTCCTGGAAAGTTCAACCCTCGCCAGTCAATTTCGTTACCAACCGGGAACTCACCCTTCCAGCTTGCTCAGTCACATGGCTGGTCAAACCCAGCTGGTATTTTGCAGGGTCTAAACCGTACTGACTCACCTTTGGCCAGCCTGAGTGGAATTCTGTCTCCTCAGTCGCCGTACGGCCTCGACGGCCTGCAACAGTCTGCAAGTCCTGGCTTCAATCTTCACCAGCGTCACCAGTCTTTGCAATACTTTCCTCAGCAGATGGGATCTATTGCGTCCCCACGCCTACAGGACGTACGTGAGGATGAGGAGGAAGATTTCAGCAAAAGTCCTTCCAAGACTCCAGAACCGACCATGCACAATGGCGACAACCTGCAAGCTGAGATTGAGGATGCTGAATACCATCTTGAAGAGCAACTCCGCAATCAACTTGAACATGAGGACTACAACCCTCAGTCAATGGTGACGAAGCCGTTTGCTGCCATGCACAGTCGAGATCAGTCATCACAGGGACTCACGGTCGCTGAGCGTTTTGCTAATGAACCTGGCAAAGCTATGGAGCTCCACCATCCCAGACCCCATTCAAGGGGACACTCGTTAACACAGACCTTCTTTCAAGAACAAGTTGACGAGCATGGTCTTGGCAAGCTGGGCTCCTTGAAGGAGCTTCCAGAAACACACAAGGACGAGGATGAAGCTCAGGAGATTGAGACGAACCCTAGTAATTTGGGAACCCCTGTACAGGACTTCGATTTTGCAGCTGCCTTTGGACAACACCAAAAGACGTTTTCTACTGTCAGCAACCCATGGCAAGATCACGAGTCTGGCGCTAGCAGCACAAGACGATCCAGCCACGGTAGCAAGCCGTCTTTGTCGAAACTTAATGTCCAAGCGCCCGAATTCAAGTTCAACCCTGCGAGCACGTTTACTCCGGGGGCCATGTACAATTTCTCAGGTGGCTTCCAGCCGGCAACCTTCCAAGCAGGTGTTAGTACCGCGATCCCGCAGTCTCTGGAACCGACCAAGCCTGTGCCACAGTTTGGCGCATCCAAGATGCATGCCAGTGCACCCTCATTCTCACCCGGACAAGGTGTTTTCAGCTTTTCTACGAGTGGACCCAAGTTTCGACCTGATGCCCCATCGTTTACACCTTTCCAGCCGTTGGCCACCAGCCCTACTGGCGGACGTGGTCACGCTGCTCGTCAAGACTCCATCTTTGGTAACATTACCATTCCAGCAGAAGACATTGTGCGCCCAGCGAAGAAGTCCAAGGCTATACCCATTATCAGACCGTCTAGTAAATCGTCTGCCCAATCTCCTAGCGCTGAAGAGGATGACCAGCTTCGTGATGGACCTGATGGCCGGCTAGCTGACGAATCTAGAGTTAAGCGGGCCAAGAGTGCTGCACCTGATGGTGACATGTTGCCTGCCTTCGCTGAACAACCTGAAGAACAGGAAGAAGATATCCAACCTGGTCACGCTGATGAGGTGAGGGACGATCGCAGCATTGCCGAAGAAGGCTCTATAGATGGGGAACAGACACAGCCTGGTGATACTTCACTCTCATCAATAGTTACTTCTGATCAGGTTGACACCAAGGCTACCACAGCTGCTCCATCTGTAACATCACCTGCCGAAGAGACAACCAGGAGCCTTTCCCACTCCGGGGTTGACCCAAAAGTTGTCACGCCCGAATTGCCATCAAGTGGGTTGTTCGAAAACAAGACCCAAGACAGCGAAGACCAAAAGTTCTTGCCGGCTACTGCTACGCCGTTTATCCCTGTCGCACCACCTGCTGCTCAATTTCCAAGCCCCGGAAGCAGTGACAAGAAGGAAGATTCTGCTCAAGAAGAACCTGCACAAGAGGAGGCTACTGCTGAGTCTACGCCTCAGGCCTCCCGTGCTAGGCTTACGCCCAAGCCCAGAGGCCTTGCTGCATCCCGATTTGCTAAACCCCAATCGCCTGATGTCGTTGAGCAGCCTGATGTTCTTCAGTCAATTGAGAATGAACCTGTTACGCTCTCGATGCCGGAACCAGCAACTGTTCCTAATGCCTTCCAGACTAGGCCTTTGGTCGATATCAGCGAAGATCGCGAGCCGACATTCGAAGAGATCGACGCAGTGATGCAGCAAATGGAAACAGACCCCTCTATGGGAGTCAACAAATTGCTCGAGTCCTCAAACTGGCAGTCGCAGCCCCCTAATGCACAGATATGTGGTCCTGTTGAGGCCCTTCAGCCGTCAATCGATGAGTTTTCCAGAGATGGGACCAGCCTTACTCCTCGTCAGTTCAATGTTATCCCCGATGCTACTCCCATGTTGAGCACCGAACTGGAGGATCCATTTGTCGATCCACCCATTAGCTCTCGATCACCCGACTCCGCCAATGATCCTGATGACGCGGAAATTGCAAGTGAACCAGCTAGTGACTGGGAAGGTGCTTTCACGGGAGATGAGCATGATAAGCTGGAGAACCGCGCTCAATTCTTTGATGGCCGTGTCAACGAGGTTGTTGGCACTTTGTTGGCTTCTCGACTAGAGCCCCTCGAGAAGACACTTAGTTCCATTCAAGAGGCCCTTACCCTTCAGCACCGCCGCAATCAGTCAACTCGCCGTGAAATCCGCAGCATGTCGGCAGAGATGCAGGAGAGCGACGCGGATGACGAAGACGAGGAACCTGCTCCTCAACGTTCCATCAGCCCGCGCCGTGATCGTAGGATGGAACATATTCGACTGGCTGTTACCGAAGCATTCGCGGCCCAGCAACGCAACCAGCCAATCGTTTCTGCTGTTGAAAGAGAAGCACCCGTGAATGATGACTCTGCGATCCTGAAGGCCCTTGAGGAAATGAAGGAGCACTTTACGGCTAGTCTGAAGACTGCCTCCGTGCCAGATGAAGAGAAGGAAAGCGAAGCACGAGGCCGAGAGCTGCTCACCCCTGGCCCTGATGAGCAAGCCCAGAACAAGATCAACGAGCTTCAGGCCATGATGATGGATCTTGCTGAACGACTGTCCAACGAACAGAGGAAGACAGAGAAGGAGATAGCGGAACGCCGTGCGGCAGAAGATGCTGGTGCTGAGTTGAACAGGAAGCTCCAGGCAGCCGAAACTCGTGTCGAGGTGGAAATCATCAACCGCAGTGTTTTCGATCAGCGGGTTGCTGATCTTGAAGAACGTCTAAGACATCAAGAGGACAAGACTGAAGAAGAAGTGAAGACTCGTCGCGCGGCGGAAGATAGACTCGCCGAAGTGCAACGTCTTCTTAGAATATCTTCAGAAGAAGAAGGACGGCTTCGCGATCTGCTTGATGAGAAAGACGCGAGAATCAAAAGTCTGGAACAGACGGGGGGCAAGAATGCGATGCGCATGACCGTTTTGGAGGCCGCCCAGACCAACTCGACCAAGTCTCAGACTGAAATGACGAACAAGTTCAACGCCCTAGATGCTGATTTAAAGGCTGTTCGCCAGGACAACCACCACTGGCGATTAGAAGCCGAGAGGGCTGATGAGTCTGCACGACGCACTGCTGGGGAGCTTGCACATACTCTTAATGAGAACAAGCACCTGCAGAAATCGCTTCACACGCTCACTTCTCAGCTTGAAGAGAATGAGAGGCTTCGTGAATCCTGGCGATCCAAGTTCTTGTCCCTTCAGGAAGACATGGGTAAGGCTGCCCGCGAGGTTGCCGAGGAGAATGCTCGCCATATCAAGAGAGACCAGGCTATGTGTGCTAGGCAAGAAGTCCTCGAGGCTAGACTGCAGGCTGAAGCAAAGACTCGTGAGCGTCTTGAGATAGAAATGGAGCGTCTGCAGGAGAATGAGAGGTCTGGCATGCGAGCCGTCAACGAATGCAAGCGACTTGAGGGCTTGCTGGGCGAGCTACGAACCGAGAATCACAAGCTCCAACAAGCTGCCTCCCGCTACCAGCGTGAGTTTGAAGAAGCGCGAGAGTCCGGCGCCAGCGAAGTGAAGAGAACCCGAATGTCTCTGCAAACCGAAATTGATGCGGCCAACAACCAGGTCAATGTCATTCGTGAAGAGTTGGAGGAACAGAACTCCAAGCTTCGAACCGAGCTTGACAATGTCAAACTCGAGGCTGATACTGCCAAGGCCCAGAATGAGATGTTGCTCGAGGAGGCTCAGTCCACAAAGGCTGCGGAGCTGGAGGCGGCTGAGCGCAAGTACCAGAATGAGATTGAAGACATGCAAGCGCGCTACGAACGCCAGGTCAACAACACTACTGAGGATGCTTCACGTACGGAGCAGCAACTTCTTGAGCGACTCAGTCTCTCATCATCCAAAATCGAGCACCTCCAGGACCGCATCATGCATCTCGAAGACAAGTTGGAGATTGCCAAGGAAGCTGCTGCTGCCGCCGCTCAGGCAGCGAAAACAGCCGGAACCGAATCTGGCGCCGCAGCTGTTGTCTCCCGACCTCAACAGGCGCCGAAGTCTCTTGAACTTCCGGAGAAGATCTCACCTCAGGCTCTTCGAGAGTCTATCATGGTTCTCCAGGAGCAGCTTCAGGCCCGTGAGCAGCGGATTGAGGAGCTCGAGCAGTCCCTTTCCAAGTCTGACCCTGACGCTGCTGCTAAAATTTCAAAGCGCGATGATGAAATCAGCTGGCTCCGCGAGTTACTCGCTGTAAGACACAGCGACCTTCAAGACATCATTTCCGCCCTGTCTGGCGACCACTATGACCGCGATACTATCAAGGACGCAGCCATTAGACTCAGGGCTAACCTGCAGATGGAAGAACAGGAGCGCGAGAGAGCTTTAAACGGAGGCTCAGCTATTAGCTTGCCCAATATTGCTCAGAGCATCCAAGCTGCCACACCTCGTGTTGCTCAGACCATCGGTCCAATTGCCGCTGCTTGGGGCAACTGGCGCAAATCAAGCCAGCCGAGCTTCCGCACCATCTCTGGAGTTTTAAGCTCTCCCGTTAGCGGGAGCAACTCTACGCCTTCTAAGAGTAGGGGTGGCCCAGCTTCCCAGAGCAGTCTGCTAAGCGGACTACTGACACCGCCCGCCTCAGGTCTGCGTCAAGCACCGACGTCGGACAATAGACCGCAACCCACGGCCTTCTCTAGCACGGGTCGTCGCTACACTTTGCAGGGAAGTAGCTCCGTGGACCGTGACCGAAGAGAATCCAATAGCTCTCGAAGGTCCGAGAAAACGCCGGCCGCTCCCAATACACCGCCACGGCATCAGGAGCGCGTCGAACAACCCAGGACGCCGCCTATGATGCGCCAGAGTGGATACGATTCCGATGCTCAACCTGGCGACTTTGACGATCATGACTTCTTCGAAGAGGACTGAGCTTAATATATATTTTCTTGATGATGACTAGCGGATAAAAATATTCGGGGATGGTCATGACTGGAGCAACTGGGTTGATACGATATACAACAGCCAAGCCACTGCTCTTTAAAACTACAGTTTTCCTTTGTCCGTTTCTGTTTTTGCCTCAAGAAAGCGAAATGGCTTTTGTCATTTTGCGTCTGCTTGATTTTAACGCACCTGTTTTGACACATGCACAATACACCAGACTGCGAATGCGAATCCTACCCCTAGAAAGATACCCCCTTTGGATGTTTTTGTCGATTCGCGTGTTGTAAAGAAAACGGCTGGCTGCAGACGACAAGTACTTGAAATTGAAAAAAGAAAAGGGTCTCGGATAAGACCGAAAGAAGGAAAAACTAAGGAGGATGGCATTATATATCGTCTGTTAGGGGGGCGTGGAAGGTTTTTCTGTTTTGCGTTTTTTGGTTTTTTTCTTCTTATACCATTCTAAACAAGCTACCCTTTTGAACTTGTTTTTTGTTTCCTATGTCTTGATTGTTTCTTATGCATAGCGAATGTGGAAGGGTGAAAAACAAGAAACGGTCACTCGTTACGAGATGGTCTGTGGCTAGCGCCAGTAAATAGTAATAATCTACACTCAAAATTGCAATTATTACTCGCGCTATGGCCAGTGAAGTCACCCATGGTGATTAAATAATTTTGCGCGCTCTATGTGGGAGTATGGCGGGATGGAACGTGCCCATGTCATTTCATATTACGGTATACCAAAAGTATGTATATATACTAGGGGTATTCATATTTCCATTACAAGATCTATTTAATTACTACTACTCAACAACTTCTCCACAGCCCACTTGACACTGAAATTCCTCAAGTCGGAGTAATGCTGTCCTACGCCGACGAATAGGACAGGTACATTGGTGGCGTGGACGAGACTGACCAGCGTTCCAACCATGTCGCCCACCGTGTCGCACTTGGAGATGATGAAGCCGTCGAGAGTGCGGACGGAGCCGAACGCCGCGTTGAAGTTGCGCGCTTGGGCGACGGAGTCTGTTCCCACAAGGGCCTATGTGCAAATCAGTATGTGTGCAGGATATGTATGACGGAGGGGGGTTGCTTGGTGGACGAACCTCGCCAACCATGAGAATCTTGTCAGGCTGGGCAAACTTGGCGAATTTCTCCAAGGAAGACATTAGTCGTTGATCATTGTGTCGTCGGCCAGCCGTATCAATAAGCACAACGTCGAAGCCTTCCTGCGCAGCATGAGATACAGCGTCCTTGGCTACGGTGGCTGCGTCCTTGCCGTACCCCTTTTGGTACAGCTCTACCTGCCCACCTTCTCGGGCGGTCAGTTCCTTCAGATTGCGGACATGAACCGCGAGTTGCTCGACGGCTCCTGACCGGAACGTGTCGCCCGCGGCAATGAGGACCTTGTACTTGTTTTGGAGGAGGAAGAAGCAAATTTTGGAGAGATTGGTTGATTTGCCGACGCCGTTGACGCCGACGATGGAAATGACATAGGGTCGAGCTTTGCGGAGAGAAGTAGCGGGCGGTGCGGTAATGGAGTCGATTTCGCGGAGAAGGTCGAGGGATGAGGTGGGCGTGAGCATTTTGGTCAAGGAGGATTCCATGGCTGTTTGAATCTTGGAGGTGATACTTTCAAAGTTTCCAGTCTTGACGCCCACAAGCTCCTTCTCGACGCCTTCACATAGACGAACGGCAGCTTCCCGTGCTACGTTTTTGCGTAGGAGATGTTCCTCCATGCCTTTCATGGCCTTGTCAAGATCTTCTTTGGTGAGCGTCTTGCCTCCAACGACGTTGCGGAACATGCCGCTAAGGGCATTGACACCCGTGCCCAAGAGACCGGATTTGGTTTCCGACTTGGTTGCTGCTGCGGCCTTTTCAGCCTCCGCGGAGGCAAGCATGCTGTGAACTTCGTCACCTAAATCCTTGAGGACAAATTTGCCTTTGGTAGAGGTTCCCCATGTTGATGCGTCGACGGCATCCAAAGCACTTGACCGACCGACATCCTGAGCTTCGACATCGCTCGTGGGGTTGGCAGAATAGTCGAGCTGCACATCTGTATCATCCTCTTCGGCAAACCCGTCCGCATCCCATTTTCGTCCCTTCTTGGGCCCCTTGGCACTCTTCTTTTGCTTACTCGCCGCTTCGTCTCCCGATGATGCTGGCGCGGATGTCGAGTTTTTGGCTTTGCGGGCTCGTCTAGACATCTTGGCGACAGGTCCAGCTTTGGCCACTAATAAATTTCCAGTACTTGGGGTAGATGGCCTCGAAGTGTTTGGTGTAGGTATCGGGCTCGAGTCGTTTGAAACTGCCTCATCCTGTGCACCATTGATATTGCGACCTCGGTAGGTTAGACCCGGAGCAGACGGGCTGTCGTCGACGGAGCGTACCGGCTGCACTGTTGGATTCGATGCAGTCGACGTATCTAGTTCGTGTAGTTGTTGATCAAAGTAGTTGTCGAACCCGGTGCATTCAACAATGGTCGTGTGTGGTTTCTTGAGCTGTTCGCCATAGAGGTTGATAAAGATGGTCTTGATATTGTCCACAAGTTTATCGACCCAGGATAGATGTAGGAGTGACCGGTAGACAGCCTGCAAAGAATGCATGTTAGCGCAAATTTATCGTATTCGAGGTCGAATGCATTAGAGTTGCAGGCGCGCACCACAAAGATAACACCGAGCTCCTTTACCACAGTCCATTTCAATGTGTGCTGGTCGCTTTTGTACGGAGGATTTGTTGCAGCTGATTGCGAGTCTCCTACTACCGAACCACCACTCTTTTCCTCGATAAATGTATCGGAGATGAAGCTGTTCACAACGGAGGAATTTATGGGGGCATATTTCCTGGACCAAAGGACAACACCGTTGGTGGTGATGATTTCGAAAGTGTCCAACATGATGGCGATGCGCCGGGCTCCCACTTTACAGGACTCAGAACTCTGGACCCAACAGGCACCAAGCGACAAGACGAGGTGTACAGAGTCGGGGTCCGACAATTAAAGGAAAAAAAGAAAGGAAAGCGAAAGAAGAAAATATGCCCAAGGAAGGGCAGGGCCAGACGACTTTCTACACGGCCAGAAAAGACAGGCCACCTTCGAAGTTCGCGGGCCGGCTGAGAATTCGAGGCTACAGACTGCACATGTGGCTATGTGTCCAGTGGTCTGGGACTAGTTTGGCCGCTCCCGCTAGCTGGGTCTATTGCAGACATGGAGACATTGATCAATGGGACTCAACTGGAAGCGCCTGGCTGATTGATAGCGCTTGAGCGCCGCCCAGAAGGCCAAAGCCTAGCTTGAGCCAGCCCTTCTGATGCGCGACCAACAGTGGCTTGAGGAGCCCATCACGTGCTGTGGCTGCTACCACTGTACGGAGCACTCCGTACCAGTTGACGAGTTGTCCAACTGCGGTCTGGTGCGTCTGCCCTTTTGCCCTGGCCCCTTGAGCACCCCCCAACCAGATGTGCAAGTGCAAAGTGGGTCCAGGCCTGCTGCACAGCCATACTGTGACGCTGATGGCTCCGGTAAGCCACACTTCACGGTGGACGCGATGATGCGCCGCCCAAAACGACCACATTTCCTCATCCCAGCCTCAGCAAACCGACCAAGTCTCAGCTGTTGCTCCCCCGTACACTACATCACGTTGTTGCAACGCTCTGCATTCGCAATCGACTACTCACTAACTTGGCCCTTCGATATCGACCCCCCAAACATAACAAAATCAACACCGCCGTCATGCAACGGGGGGCATATGGGCAGTCGCCCCCGTTGCACCACCCCGTCCCGCAACATGTTTCTACAGTTCCCCAGCTCAGATCACCACCTCCGCCGCCTGGGTCTGCGCAGTCAATGGGGCAAACGTACGGAGGAGCGAGTACCCCATATCAGCAGCAGGGCGGCAATAGCGGCAACGTCTTTGGCGCCTACGGACAATTCATGAATGATCCAACAGCGCAGGTTGCTGCTCAATTTGGTCAAACCGCTTTCAAGCATGGCCAGGAATATGTCGAGCAGAATGTACGACTTGCCCCGCGCTCTTGATTTCTACAGAGTGACCTTCCTTGTGCTAACAATGACAACAGATTGGCCGATACGTCAACGTCTCTGCGTTAAAACACTACTTCAACGTCTCTAACTCATACGTCGTCAACAAATTGTTCCTCGTCCTATTCCCCTGGAGACACAAGCCTTGGGCGCGCAAACAAGCTACGGGAGCCAGTGGGCAGGAAGGATGGTATTTGCCTCCTCGTGACGACGTCAACAGTCCCGACATGTACATTCCAGGTTCGATCATCTTTCTCTCCCTCTCTCTGCACGGCGTGCTTCGAGACCAAATATGGAAGCTAACATACTGTTCTAGTTATGGCTCTTGTCACATATATTCTCCTCTCCACATTGATTGCCGGTCTCAAGGGCCAATTCAAACCCGAGTTGTTAGGATACACCGCCACGACCGGCATGGTAGTCGTCATCGTTGAGATAGTCGCCCTGAAGCTGGGGTGCTACCTGTTGAGCATCTCAAGCCAGTCTCAGCTTCTTGACTTGATTGCCTACTCTGGCTACAAGTTTGTGGGCATCATTGCCACTATTGTTGTGGCTGAAATTCTCAACGGCGGCAAGGGCACCGGCGGATGGATTGGCTGGGGTGTGTTTCTCTACACCTTTTTAGCCAATTCGCTGTTCTTGGTGAGTTTTCTTATCCTCCACTATAGCCTTGCCATACCAAAAGTCTAAGCTAATACGTGAATTAGATGCGATCGTTGAGATACGTTCTCCTGCCTGAGACATCGGGCAACACTGGCGGTCCTATGCAGACCGATTCCCGCGCAAAGCGTAACCAACGCACCCAGTTCCTCTTTTTCTACTCGTACATTGTTCAACTTTTCTTCATGTGGCTACTCACGATGGGAATTTGAGCGCAGTCATTTGCCGGGAGTTTAGGTGGCAGCAGGTTGGGACTGAAAAAGCGACGGGACAAGACGGAGTCATTCAAAGGGGAATTTTGTTCGAGCCCGAAAAGTCTTGACAGAAGATGCCTATTCAGGACACAGATGCAGGTGTAGACGGCCAACCATTGTGGTAGAGGATCATTTGGCTCCGTTTCTCGGCAGACTATGGAGTCCAAGATGCCAACGACTAGACGTTGAGGTATAACGCGAAATGAGGCGAGGTTAAAAACTATATCACGTTGCAAAATATTACACATAATGGCACAATATAAAAAAATGATTCCAGACCACATCCGACCTCTCCACGACTCACGTACCCGATGTGACTCATCATATACAAAACGCCCAACACCCAAAACATCCGTCCCATCACGCCGATCACCATCCGAACCTCTCCATCCTGAAGACTGAACCAATTTCAAACCATGCACATCAACCCTGTGAAGCGGCTGTTTCCAAGTTGCATCCCAAAACCTGCGCCACGTCAGACGCACTGGTCCGTGTTTCTCCACCACGTGACGACTACTTCACCTCAGGCATACTTACCTACTTAGGCACTTGGTATATATCCGATCCCTACAAGACGCTTTCCTCCCCCCCCTCACCTCGCATACATATCCTCTGCTCTTTTATTCTCATTTTAATTTTTAATTCAATAGCTTTCACATATCTGTCATTTATCTTCACAGCGGGCTTGTGGTTTTTTTTTTCTTTTTTAAAAAAACATGGCCCGAAATCCAATCTTTTCCGCAACGCTCCAAGCGGCCCTTCTGGGGGCCACGTCCAACATCCTAGCGCAGCTCATCGAAGCATACAGGAAACAGGCAGGTATCCTCCCCCCAAGATTCAGCAGCGCAGGAAATGCTGACGAGCCAGACCGCCATCGAGGTCGACTGGATCCCCGTCTTCCAGTTCCTCATGTTCAGCATCATCAGCACGCCGCCCAATTTTCTATGGTGAGCGTGCCTCTGTCCTCTTGAGCTCGTGGTGAACGGGGAACCTGACCATCCCACACAGGCAAGACTTTTTGGAATCCTCCTTCCCGGCACGTCTGCCCCCGGCCGGACAGGGCAAGGCCGCGTCGGCGGCGGACGAGCAGCCGCTTAGCATCCGCAACACGCTGCTGAAGTTCGGGCTGGACCAGACCGTTGGCGCAACGTTCAATACGCTGCTGTTTAGCGTCTACATCCACTCTATCCACCTGGCTATGCCTGATGCGCCGCGCATTACCAACTTCACCAAGGCGACGAGCTACTGGATCTCTCCGGGGGTCATTGACTTTTCGGCCGTTGACATGGCCGTGGTGTGGCAGGCGGCGCTCGCCGAGTTTTGGACCATTGTGGTGGCGGGGATGAAGCTTTGGCCGGCCGTGAGTTTAGTGAATTTCACCTTGGTTAAGACCGTTGAGGGGAGGAACCTGGTGGGCTGTGTGGCAGGGTTGGGCTGGGGAATTTATATGAGTATAATTGCGGCCAAGGAGTAATTTGTTTTTTCCTTTGATCGGTCATTTTGGGTACTTGGCTTGCTGTGGTGGTGGTTTGATGACGAGGAGAAACGTTTCCATATTCATGATATTTGCCATGTGTGACGACTAGATCACGATAGATTGCCTGGAGTAGACAGATAGAATCAAAACACATAAATTCGCTTATCCTCGCTATGCTATCTATAGACGATGAATACCGTGTACAAACGCTATACAAATGTTACATAAACATGGTGAAATAGCCATGCCCTCCTCATATCTGTGAATTGGCAATCAGCCTCCAAAAGGTGGAGGAGTTCTAGCTCGAAGTGACGTCAAAATTTGCTCCAAAGAGTCATAGGAACACGTTGTCGCCGAGAGCCTAGAGGCCTCACTGGTACTTTCATAGTCTACCAAAGTTTCTGTTGGCTCAATTGACCAAGTCGAAGAGCTGCGAGATGAGACAGAGGCGGGCGATGTTGTTAGGTTTGGGTGAGGGTCGAACTCCATCGCTTCAGGGTTAAACCGAAAGGCAACCCGGCGAGAACCTCCAGATTGTGTTGGTGGCGAGGATCTGACGACCCTGTTCTCCCACACACGTCTTCCTGGGGTCGGATGAACACACTGCCTCTCGGCACCCCAATCAGGCTGGGCGTTTATCCAGGCTCTGATTCCTAATTGATGACCGGAAGAATTATCGCGAACCCATTGACTTTTCCGGCCTGACGTGTCATGGTGGAGCACAGTCAAATTACCATCTGAGGTAACTGAATTTGTGCGGCAAAGCGTCACCCTCGCTCCAGCTTCAGATGCACATTCCTCGTCGGAAGTATCAGATCCAGGTCGTAGAAACCAATCCGGAACCGGAGCAGTTGCTGATAGGTTGAGCAATTCCAATAAGGCGTCTGCGACATCATACCAGTACATTAGCCACGGCCGCATTCGCCACATGGTGTCTTCGCACAGTTTGGCACATAGCATGTCGTTGGCAAAATTATAAATAGTTGCAAGAACCCAGCGCAGGTCTTTGGGAAGATCCTCCATAGATTGAATAATGCAAGACCATGCTCTAGCAACCTTGAAGAGGCGGTCGACTCCTGGTTCGATGGGCTTGAGTGGTTTGAAGAACCCCATGAGGTCGATGTCTTTGCAGCATGGCTGGTACGCCATGGCGCCAGAGAAGGTACGGAACTCCAGCAGCTTCACGTTTGGATATATCCGATGACATATTAAGGTTGTATTTAGTTGTCTATAAGTTGGATCCGATCTTGGTATCTCTTCGAGCACATTGGGAGCAATGTGTGGCGGAGGCTCCGGGGGGTCCATGGACAGCTCAGGAAACTGTCGCTACCAGCCGTCTTCAGATTCCTGTCGTGCTTGGTCGATTTCTTGTAGGAGCTCCTCCATTTCCTCCTCTAGTTCCGCCATGTACTGAATCTGGGAGGACATGATGGCGTTGACGTCTAGCTCGGCCAACCAAAACGCGTGGGGTGCCTTGTCGTAAAACAAAACGGCGCACTCGCCGCAAAGAGGCTGGTAAGAGCACTTCAAGAGATGAAATGCATGATACCTACTGTGGATTGGGCAGAAATACTATGTCACGCCCAGAGAGGACGGTTGCTCGTGGCAAACTGTGCTGGTTGAAGCATTGTGGCGGCCGCGGCGGAAACATCGTCCGCGGCACCGCATGGTGGTTGGTGAGCGTAGTTTGAGTATAAATGAAGCAGTAAGAACACTGAGATGCTGAAAATGACTGATTTGACATCAAAAACAAAGGTGGACGAATGGGGATTGCGAGGATGCCGACTTTAGAATGCCCAAGCGCAGATGGGATGCGGATATGGGAGGAGAGGCAGAAGCGCGTTCGACTAGAGCTCGCACCTTCCTCCTGGAAAGATCGTCTGGCTTCCGGCAAGCTGTTGGTCGAGTAACATTAATCGATGTTCCCAGCCAGCCCCGGCCAGGCCAGGCTTTTGCGATATCGTTCCTTGTAGCTTGCTTCAGCTCATGGGATCAATTTGGTGTGTCTAGAGCCCAGTCGACATGTTTGATGACACGATAAACAGGGTGAAGCCGAGCCGACGACCAGTGAATGAACAATGCCGGTGAATTCCGAGGGCGTGGCGGCCAGGTGCTTGCGAAAAATCCACCAGTTGCAGAGTCGGAATTACGCCGCGATGGAGCTCTGCTCAGTGCTGTCAACAGCGGGGGAGGGGCAATAGAGCCAAGTTGACAGCTCCTCGCATCGTCCTTCATCCATCCAGCCAGCCATCCAGCCATCCAGCCATCTACGCTAGTTGATCAGTATGATCGTTTGCCATCCCCGACTCCAAAGCTCCAAAGCTCCTCTGCATTCGGTCCCTGACCCCCGAGAACCCCGAGAACCCCAATGAGCCGCCATTCTCCGCGTATCCTCCTCCGTCTACTTGCAAACGACAACTCCGTCGCCCTTCGCTTCTGTCCCTCTTCAACACCACTCAAACCCTCAGTTCTTATTTGCCGCAGACACCATTCCCGCTCATCAAACACACCGCCGCCATCCTCGTTTCAATCCTTCAAAATGGCAGACCGTGTCCACCGCGTCACCATGTTCAAGCTGCCCAACCCAGCCGCCCAACAGAAGCTGATTGACGCGTACAAGACCGTCGACGCAACCAACCAAAAGGTACTGTCAAGTCGCAAAGCATTCTCCTAGGCTGCTCACTCCCTCTGCCCCTCCTGCTTTTGTGCAACCCCTCTCCTTGTTTGCCAATTTGTCGTGCTCGCCACGAGCCCCGTGTTGTACCACTCGGTTTCTCCCCCCCTGTTGTAAGCGAGATCGCCCGTTGCTGTGTGTGCTTCTCCAGCCTAGATTGCCAATATCGCGAGGGACAACCGTTCATCTGAAGAGAAGACTATCACAATATGCACTGACACACCCTTCTTGCAGGACGGCAAGCCGTATATCCTGTCACTGGCAGTGGGTGTAGCCGAGGAAGACCCTCGCGCCCAGGGGTACACCGTCGTGTGCAAAACCGAGTTTGCTAGCATGGACGATCTGAAGTATTACGACGAGAGTTGCGCCGCGCACAAGAACTTGAAGGCCACCGCGAAGGAGCTGGGTGTTGAGGGTATCATGACGGTTTTCTTCAAGCCCCAGCTCTTGGGGAGCTCAGCATAATTACTTTCTGTGTACTCCGTGATCGACTAGACGATATCCCATTTCGGATTTCAGAAGGCCTCATGCCTTTGCGGTGGCTATGTGGTGTGGTGTGATGTCGTGCCGTGCGTGCAGTTATTTTGAGTTGAGAGAGAAAGGATACAGAACCACAGTGTCAACCGTACGTACAAACCGGCACAAACGAGAGCATGCGCACCAGATTGAAATGTTCGTCTCACAGTAGTGCAGATCAGATCTTGATATTGGCGTACGGCATGTATTAGTTGTGCGAACCCCCCACTCCAATCTATTCGTCATGATACCAACAGAACCTACCACGTCTCAACACCACGTCTCCCAAGGTTTCCATCGTCTCCTACATGCCACCATCACACAACTCTTGGCACCTCGGACGACCACAAAGAACAAATTTCACACCCCTTTCCTCCCTCAGCACAACAAGCTCCCAACCTCCTCTTCCCGCCCCCTCTTCACATACCACTCCGCCTCCGTCTCTGCACTATCCCCATCCACTATCGAATCTCACCAAGAAATGGGTGTCGTGTCCCCTCAACGGCGATCAACATGCCCCCACACCATTCCACAGCATTGCCTACGAAGCCCTAGTCGTTTCTCATGACCGTGCAAGACTTGGTTTCGGAGAGAAACAGAATCCAGGAAGATTTGAGCCGGTTGTTACTCGGGGATACGTGACTATTGCGCCTGCGAGACTAGCTCATCGGCTTCTTGAGGACATGGACAGCGGGTTTCAAATCGAGGGCAGTCATCCTCTGGGTGAAGCGTGGGACATGTGTTACGGCTTGAAAGGGGAGGAGGACAGGAGAGAGGGGGGTCAAGGGTCCCAAGTGGTAGGTATGAAGGGGCACCCCCTTTACAGAGAGACCAGTTCAGCTGGAAACTTGTAAGAGGGTGTGACTTGGGATGAGGAAATGGTAAATTGAGGCTGGACTGGAAATGCAACTGGCTGCTGATTTCGGAGCGCCTGCATGAAAGCTGTTGGTTTGGTGTGTGACTTACCTGGGAGTTGTGAGTTGTTGAAAAGCCATCATAAATGATCAATTTAGGAAGCTGTTGACGATGAGAAATACCGACTTCCTAATATCCCCAACTTAAGCTGTTGCATAAGTACGTTACAAACTATTGGTGACATACCATGATTTGCTTAATCCAATATTACATTACCTGTGAGACCATCTTCTGTTCTGCGAAGCACAACGTTCGCCACTGCATTTTGTCATTCATTCTTCTTGGATGAGGGCAAGCAGATTTAAAACGTGGGCATCATTGTCACAGCGAAAACACGTATAATTTCACTCAATTGCTATGTAATAGGGTGCCATGTGCTCTTTGCCAGCATAAATGTGATAAAACCGACTGATAAAAAGACCAACTGATCATCTTATAAGTGAGAAACAAACATCAAACAGTGGAAGAGAAAAATACTCGCACAATACAGAATAAGCCGCCCGGGCGTTCATAACTCCATGGTCCAACAATTCGTGCCCACGTTATGTAGCCTGGTGTCGCCAGAGAAAATACCGAGACGGCGAAGAAAATCCTAGTTATGCACTACTAGATTCCTATGTTAAGCCATGTGACGAGCATGTGTGACGTCGTTGATCTCCGTCCCAGAGTCACTTCCCCTGCGATACGATGACGATTCGTCCTTGACCGGAGCCGTTATTCGTTCAATAGGTGTAGGTTTTTTTTCCAGGGTGAAAAGAGAAATGACCACCATGACTGCACAAGCCACTCCGATGACCTCGATCTCTCTTCTAAATGCGCCAATGTAGACTTGTCTTACGAGCCCTCGCAAATTGTCGGGCAGCCGCAGTCCTGATAAGGGAGACCGGTGCAGCATATATAGTTCTTGATCTGTCAAACGACCACTTAAAAGCCTATTGGCGTGTGCATTGAAAAGGATCGTGCATAAAGACAATCCAATGCATCCACCAAGAACCCTGGCCTGGGCAACAGCGCCTTGAGCGGAAGCTCTCTCATTTGGCTCTGTAGCCAAAATGTTTGTCATAATTGTCGCTGCCGAAAAGGACAGGCCAACACCCAAGCCAAAAATTGCTTGATAGCCATACTGGCCTGCCGCCGTCTCGGAATCACCAGACACAGTAGTCATGAGCCCAACTCCAAGAAGCTGAAGACAGGAAGCTGCAACCAGGGTATAAGATGTGTTGTTTCGTTTGCTTGATATGGCTCCTCCAAGAAAAGAGCCAAAAGCGCACGCACTAAGCATTGGAAGAATCCGAACTCCCGCCATAAGTGGGTTTTGATTATTGACCATCTGAAATCGCTCTGGTAGGATTATGGAGAAACAAATGTATGGGAATCCAGTGAATAGTGTGACACTGTCAATTTCAAACACGTCCCAACGTTAGTCTTGTTCAATACACCTCAATTTCTGCCGATTCAACTCACAGTAATCCGGCGGCGTATACACGCTTGCCCATAAGCCCGATGGGAAATATTGGCTCGATATGACGATGTCGCTTGCGTGCCAAGTGTATCTCCCATGTAACAAAAACAATGCAACTCAAAGTGGAAACAATGAAGCTGATGACAATTGCTGGACTCAGCCAAGCTAGAGCTTGTGAGCCAGCCTGTTGCAAGGCGAAGACTAGAAAACCGGAGCTGCAGAGTAGCGTGGCACTACCGAGGAAATCGATGCTCCTGAAAGCTGTCCACGAGAGCAGGTCGGCCACGTCTTCTTGTGGCCAAAAATTGGTGAGTATTAAAATTGTTATGAGCCCAAAGGGAATACTACGGAAGTAAGCATTAAATAGGGCACTCGAGGAGCTGATCGCTTACTTGAGGTTAAACAACCATCTCCAATCCGATAGTTGAGATATAACACCTCCCACGAGAGGGCCCAAAACAAACGCTGCAGCAAGAGTGGCCCCAATCATGGCCCCAATTAGACTTGGCCGATGAACCGGACCAACTTCGACAAGTCCAATCTGGGTGAGACTATAAAGACCAGACGCTCCGATACCTTGAAACGCTCGGCAGCAAATCCTACAAAAAGTGAGCTGCGAAGCTAACAAACAACGGGATCTCGATTCATACAGCTCAATCATGCCTTTTGCAGTTGCACAACCCATTGAAAAAGCGATGAATATTATCCAGGACAGAATAAGCATGTTTCGTCGGCCGTAGATGTCACTCAACTTTGAAATGCAAACGGCAAACCCTGGGCGCTGTTAACGAAATGGCAAAACGTGTATGGCATATGCCATGCCGAGTGTTAGCATACCCATGTAAGTCAACAGATAAGCCAGGATAATCCACGGAGCATTAGCAAAGTCGTTCAGTTCGTGGGAGATGGTAACCAGAGAAGTAGCGACGATAGAGGTGTCCAGGCTGGAAAACAGAAGACCGACAAGCAAGCTTTTCAAAGACGAAGTCAGCCGACTACTGTCCAGGTAAGTTTTCCACACGTCGACAATACTTACGATGCCATAAGAACTTTCTGGCGAATGCCGCTGACATTGTGGCGATTTCTGGCCCGGGAAGGCGCGGTTTGGTCTGCCTGGGATATATTTGGATTCTGTATGGACGGCATCTGACTAAGGGAAGGGTTAGGGTAAGGAAGGGACATCTGGAAGTCGCCCATGATGATGCTCTTAGTATGAAAGCGGTCCAAGAAACAAAGTGAGAAATGGAGGGGGAAACGAGTGTATAACTGGGTGTCGTTGATGGTCCTGGTCTGACAACGAGTCGGCGTTGAAGCAGAGGAATGCCGAAGAAAAGAAAGAAGTCTCCAAACCGGGAGAGGGGCAAAGGGAAGAAACGAAACTCATGCGGCTCGGGTGATGCTGTGAATTTCGCCAAGCTGTGGCAAGCAGTGAATTAACAGCCGAAACAGACGAGACTCGCCAGAGTGTGACGCAAGTTTGGTCCGGTCTGTGCTATGAACTGGAAGGAGCATAGCACTTGAGCCATGGTCACTCCTGCCTCGCTCCTGCTCCAACTTGGAGTTACTGCTTGACTTTCTCGCGGGGAGAGACCCATTACGCGATATTCAACTGCTCTTGACATGTATCGTTTCAAGCAAAATGTCTTTGTCAAAACTGTGCTGGACTCGGTCATACAAGCGTGCGTTTTGATCTGCCAATCCACCCATTCGTTGGAGCCTCATGCATTGACACCACTTACAAGGACTAATGGACCTCCCGTTTGTAAACCGGTGGCCACCAAAGACCAAGCTAGACATGGTCTTGCTCTCAATCGAGAGCAACCGAATTGCCAATCGCAGTGTAAGAGCGAGATTCTACGCCCCAAGTCAAAATTCCACACGTACAATAGAATACTGAGACAGGGGAGCAGACTGAGACCGAAAACGTGTACGGAGTATGATGTGTGTGCTACAATGCATCGGATTTCTGCTCTGAGCAGCATCCAAATATTTCGGCTGTGTGGAGCAAGCGGGAGTATACCATAAAAAGAGGCCACTCATTTCAACGACCTAGCCCGTGTAACAAACCATTCCCTACACCATGTTCCCTTGGATCAGTCCCGTTTGGAGCAATGAGTGAAGTGGCTGCTGTCAATTCCTACAACTGCGCAGGCCATGTATTGCCGGCGGCCATACATGACCAATTAGCGGGCCTTCCCTTGGCTATCACAGTATTACACCATGCTCGTACAGATACAACACTGCCTTGGTCCATTAGTTGGACGAGGTTGCTGGGCGCCGGCATGACCGAGCCCGTGGACAACTGTCACCCATGTATGGTGTCTCTGGGCCGACGTGGCTTGAAAGAAAATGCTAGATTCAATCTCGGGCTTTTCGACGGTGCTTTGTTTTGGCCTCGTCCTCTCCTGTGCTGACAATCGTGCATTTGTCCCAGAGCAGATGATGTGGATTTCATTGGAAAACCCCAGGAAACCACTGACGTGGGTTCGAGGACCAGACTGCGTCCAACGATGCCAACTCTTGTCTGTGCATCAGCATGGGTCTTCCTAATTTAAGAAATGCAGTGAGGCCCAAATGGAATCCAAGCACTGTGAGTGCCGGCACAAGTTAGGAGAGCTGTTTTTTTTTTTCGACAGAAAAGACGCCCTTCCCCTGTCCTGTCCTTTCCTTTCCTTTCCTTCCTTTCCTCTTTTCCATTGTTTGTTCTTATTGTTTGTTCTTTTGCACTTGAAGCGCAGGGAACCGTGTGGTCCGCCCTTATGAACAGCATTGACGACAGTTCACCAAGGCACTAACGTAATATTTTCTTGAAACTGCTGCGCTTAAGTGTAGTCTCAGTTACCCATCGAATCTTTTATTGACAGTCGTACTTGGGTTCTGTGATGATACATAATGCGAAATAAAGCCATTACACTACAAGGAGTGATCTCCACTTTTCGTAGTGTAAAGTAGGGGGCGAAACTTTTATCAGGTCTGGTTCTTCAAACCGACAACCTGGAGGAGTCCAATGTCAGCTTCAACACATTGTTGCTTACCAGACCCTTTCACAAACCAGTCGGGCAGCCCAGGCAGGTTTGTCACCACCAATCCGTACTTCTTCGCAAATCTGTGACGCTGATATTCCCAGTTTAGGTTAACAGTCAAATCAGTAGCCCCGGGTATGTAGTTATTCAACTGGTATCACTCTACCATTGCAGTGAGAGACATAAAGTTGAGGTACCATGTCAATCACAACTGACGTCTGATTTGCCTCAGACTGCATACATGCATGTATGAGACCTTGTGACGGTCCTACAATTCCAAGGCCAGAGGGTTACAGCCGACACAAATCATGGGGTAGATGGACCTATGAGAGCTGGAGACTGGCCGACGAACCCGAACGCCACCATACACGCCCCGACTCTGCCTGAACTAGGAGTGCTTCAATCCAAAATGTGCCTCATCTGATTATCTAGGCTACAAGATATCGAATGTGGGGCATCCCGGACAGCCATGGAAATACACAATGGCTGTCTGTCCCTGGCTGATCTTCGACGGGGCTAAGGCCATGCAGCGATCATATCCGTTGTCAATGCTGACAGCTGGGTCTACCAATGCTTACTGGGTGCCGGGGCAAGGATCAATAACCCGATGTCTCAGTAGTCATGATGCAGCCGCATCTAGCAAGTAATGAATGAGTACAGTCAGTCCCAAGAGCACCTGGCATCTACCAAGCACTCCTCGATCGACATGCGTACAGTATGGGAAGACGAGTTCACGGGTAGTGGCCGGAGGGTTCTTGTCTTGAGGAGAGCTCAGGGAACTGACTCTTTTGTTATCCAGCTAGACTGTATTCCTACGAGTGCAAGATGTCTCAAACAACAACTCCCTAAAACTGGGCCGACATAAATTCTGGTTATCAGAATAGAGGTCTTGTCGAGGGCACATGCAATGACAGACGACTGGGGCAGATCATTGGCTGTGACCACCGTCATGCATTCCTGATACAGTCACTTTGACGTCGGCCTAATTGTGCATACTTTGCATAGTCTGTGTCGTGAGTTGACCAGCAAGACGCCAAAAGATCCCCAAGACACAATCGTGTGGGGTATTCAAAAAATCGAGGAAGAATCTAATAGGTTAAACCATGAAGGGTTAAGAGAATCCTGCAAGGCACTTTTACCTTCAGCCTGACAGCTTCGGTCTTACACATGACCCAAATTCTATTGTCGGCTTATGCCATACCCGATAACGCCGGACCCTGTTGGCTGTTTCGTCCTGTTTGGAAACGTGACAGCTCGGGGTTGCTGCTTCTTCCCTAGTATGCCTTGTCTTGAAGCTTCTCAAATTTTTTGTACTTGACTATGTTGTCTGTTGGAAAAGTCTGCGCTTCGAAAGTCTCTCAAGGCATTTTACATTTCCCAGGATGAAGGCAGGTGGGATCACGTCAGGATCAGAGCTCACTTCAAATAGAATATATCTCGGCAGGACACAGTCATTTCGATTCAAGGCTTACGGTCCCCGCTTTCACTCAACATTGTGGCTGGGTTTCTAGATCCATGGAGTCAGTTCGAGACTGTCATATCCCAAGCCTTCTGTTGGTGATGCTGACGTAGCAGAACTTGGCTGGGTGGGCTCGACCACCATCACCACTGGTCTTTGCATTGCTCAAATAGAGTTGATGCATAAGATACCACAAGCCAATACATGCGTTGAAGCTCGACAAGCATGGTTACATGCAACCATTATCCAAACTGCGTTGCCACCGTCTTCAGTCAGGAATAAAGCCCTTCTCAAGACCCATTTCTCTGCCGATTCCGTGCGGATCCTCTGGTCTGTGTGGTCCTGCCCCTTCGGCCGGTTGGCACTGGGGTGGGTTGAATGTGTGAGGACTTTTATTACTTTGTCGTCATTCTTGTTGCCTCCGTATATTCATAGGCCTCCGGGACTGTGAGTGGCGGTTCAATGCGGAGAGTTGCGTTGGTTGGCAGATTCACAGCACTCGATGCTTCGGGTTCAAAACCCCCAAGGTCCCCTGCCACAACTTGAATGACTCTTTTCATCTTAATTTTTCCAGCCTTCACAAATATTCCCTTCTCCTCACCTTGTTTTCTTTCTTTGAGACGCATCTTTTGTCCTTCTACGGCCCGGTTTCGGCAGCTGTCCTCCACACCAGATCATGGACGATGACATAGCCGTCATCGGCCTTGGCCTTCGCTTTCCTGGGGATGCCACCGATCCGGAGAGTCTTTGGAAAATTTTAGAGGCTGGAGAATCACAATGGTCAGAGATACCTAAAGAACGACTAAATATTGATGGATATTATCATCCCAGCGGAGATCGACAAGGAAGTGTAAGTGACCGCCATGACGTTCGTTCAAGACTTGCAGGTGCTAACCTAACTGCAGATCTCCTTTAAGGGAGCACATCTTCTCAAAGGAGATATTAGAGCTTTCGATGCCACTGTAAATATGAAGAAAATTCTTCGAATAGATGATGGCCTGTCGGCTAAATGAATTTAGTTCTTCTCGATTCCCTCAGAAGATGCGAAAGCGATCGATCCCCAGCAACGAATGCTGTTGGAAGTCTCCTATGAGGCACTCGAAAATGGTACGGCTTATCTCCAATCGGTTGAAACAAATTACTAATACGAAAATAGCTGGCCTGAAAAAGGAAGATGTCTACGGAAGCGATACTTCCGTTTATGTCGGATCGTTTGTCAAAGGTAAGTCACAGCGGCAGCACCCCGCCCGTCCCCAACAATCACAAACGCAGCATCCTAATACTTTCAAGACTACGAACAAGTATGTCTTCGAGACCCTGACTGGTCTCCACAATATGCCGCTACTGGAAATGGCATTGCCATCATGGCAAACCGGATATCGTACTTCTTCAACTTCCACGGACCTAGTGTGACGGTTGATACTGGCTGCAGTGGCAGTTTGGTATCTGTCCACTTGGGAGCCCAGAGTCTTCGTAACAGGGAGTCATCGATTGTGAGTTCTCTCGGAAATTTATAAGGCTATATTTGTCTTTGAAGTACTGATATACTCTCCAGGCCATAGCAGCAGGAGCTGGCATGATTCTCACGCCAAGTACCATAATGCCAATGACCGCATTGAACTTTCTAAGTCCAGACGGCAAGTGTTTTACCTTTGATGAGCGAGCCAACGGTTACGGTCGTGGAGAAGGTATCGGCGTGGTTATCATGAAACGCCTCTCTGATGCTCTTCGGGACAACGACACAATTCGAGCTGTCATTCGTGGCACTTCAGTTAACCAAGATGGTCGAACTACCGGTAAATTTCTTCCGTGACCCCTCTGTTACGTGGCAAAGCTGATCATTGCAGGAATTACTCTCCCCAGTAAGGAAGCCCAAGTGGCAAACATCCGAAGCGTGTACAAGTCTGCTGGCCTTGACTTTGACCAGACTGCATATGTTGAGTGTCATGGAACAGGAACACAGGCAGGAGATTGGCGAGAGCTCAAGGCCGTTTCTGAAACACTGGCAGCCGATCGAGATATCAGGAAACCAATTGTGGTTGGATCGGTAAAGCCGAATATCGGCCATCTTGAGGGTGCTGCAGGAGTTGCTGGAATAATTAAAGGAGTAATGGTTCTTGAAAAAGGCAAGATCCCGCCTAACATTAACTTCAAAACTGGCAACCCAGATATAAACTTCGAAAATTGGAAGGTAAAAGTAAGCAATTTGAGACTTGCGCAACGCAATCTATTCGATACTGAACGATCATTTAGGTACCAACTTCTCTTATGGACTGGCCCATGCCTGGGCTTCGCAGAGTGAGTATCAATTGCTTCGGCTTTGGGGGTACCAATGCCCACGCCATTCTGGATGAAGCACCGAAATACTTGCAATCTCGTGGCTTAATAGGAAATCATAGCTCCGCTGATATGACGCCTTCGAGCCCCGACAAACTTATGCTTGATGAGGATGCTACAAAGTCCCGAGAAAACGAGTACCAGCTCTTTTGCTACTCCGCTCATGAGAAGAGCGGAGTGTCACGTATAATGGGATCTCACTCGGAGTATATTAAGGCGCGGGCCAAGTCGGGGCCCCGGGAGTTGCTGACAGACTACTCTTACACCCTTTCTTGCCGCCGGTCAACTATGGAATGGAAAGGGTTCATCGTTGCAAAGTCGATCACAGAACTTGCGGCCAAACTTGAAACTGCCGGATCGTCCGAGACTGTTCGTTCCTTGAGAAAATCACAGCCACGTATCGGCTTTGTTTTCTCTGGCCAAGGAACCCAATGGGCTAGGATGGGCCAGGATTTGATGCAGTTTCAAGTTTTCAGGAGCAGCCTTGAGGAGGCAAGCGAATACCTCTTGCATTGCCTTCAATCGCCCTTTAACTTGATAAGAGAGATTCTGAGGGATGAATCTGATTCAGCCATTTCCTATCCTCACATTGCACAGCCTGCTACAACAGCTATCCAGGTAGCCTTGGTCGACCTCCTTCATGCTTTTGGTGTGTCACCTACTAGTGTAATTGGCCACTCGTCGGGCGAGATAGCCGCTGCCTACGCTGGAGGTGCCGTTTCTCGATTCCATGCTTGGGAAATAGCCTATTTCCGAGGATTGGCTGCTATTAGTATGCCATTCCGCGCTCCAAAGTTGAAAGGAGCCATGCTGGTGCTTGGTATGTCTTTCGATGAGACACGGAAATATTTAGAAGATGGCCATTTTTCGGCAGAGATCGCTTGTGTCAATAGTCCAGCATCAACCACCATATCAGGCAGAGTTGATGCCATAGAGGCTATTTCTCAAGATCTTGCTGAAAGAAAACAAAAGGTATTTTGTCGTACTCTGAAAGTCCAGACTGCGTATCACTCATCCCATATGCGGCTTGTCGAGCACGATTACAGAGACTCTCTTGTATCTATACAACCGAGAGAGCTCCAAACCCAAGTTCAAATGTTCTCTTCTGTCACTGGGAAGTCTGTTCGGGGAGAAGAGCTTGGGCCACATTATTGGTCCGATAACATGGTCAATCCGGTGCTGTTTGTGGCAGCGGTAACGTCCATGATGCAACAGCCAGTAGAAGCTCGCCCAGAGATTCTCATCGAGGTCGGCCCTCGAGCGGCCTTGCGATCGCCTACGACAGAAACTATGGCGTCCATTTTTCACGAAGACTTGATTCCCGCATACTATTCCATTATGCAACCAAAGATCAATGGAATTTTAAAAGTTCTGGGGCTTGTTGGGGATCTTTGGACCGAAGGCTGCTCCCTGAATATGGAGCAGGTCATCTCTCGAGGTGAAATCCAAAGAATGAAGTGCCTGTCCAATCTCCCCCCATACCCATGGAATCATGACAAGTCATATTGGCATGAGTCTCATCTGAGTATTGCCAACAGAAATCGAGAATATCCTCGTCAGGATCTTATTGGGGCACTGACTGCGGACTCAACTCCTTTTGAGCCGCGCTGGCGTGGCTTCCTTCGAGTCTCTGAGAACCCCTGGATCCAGGACCACCAAGTACAGAAAACTATTGTCTATCCGGCTGCAGGTATGGTTTCTATGGTTCTTGAAGGGGCCAAGCAGATAAAGCCTGCAATGGATGGCTTCTTGGGGTACGAAATTAGTCATATGCATCTTTCAAAAGCTATGATCGTCCCCAACACCGAGCATGGCTTGGAAGTGGCCCTGAATATCAAGATAACCACCGACATCAGTGGAGAAGTGCAACCCAAGGCCAGCCACCAGTTTTCCATATACTCTAAGTATCTAGGGCGAGACTGGGAGCAGCATGCAACTGGATTCATACAGTTCAAGCATACAACTGCTTATTCTTCGGCCCCAAGCACGGCACATGACAAGCAGTTGGACAAGCTCTCTGATAGCTGCAAGAAGGGTATGAACTCCCGTCAGCTTTATGAAGACTTGGACACTATCGGCATGAACTATGGTCCAACTTTCCAGAATATATCAAACATCCGCAAAGGTGAGGGGGCTTGTGTATGCAAAGTCGGCGTTCCAGACACCAAGTCCAAGATGCCTGCCAAGTTCGAATATCCGCACATAATTCACCCGGCAACCTTGGACTCGATGTTTCATCCTTTGTTTGTCATTGAAACGGTTCCTATGGTTCCCACTTTTATTAAGAGTCTTTTCGTATCGACAGGCATTGATCAGGATGGTCCAAAAGTGTTTTCCGGCTTCGCCACCGCTGACCGTGTCGGACTACAAGGTGCCACTGCAAAGATTGTCATGAATGGTTGCGGCACCTCCAAGACTCGAGTTATCGTCAATGGACTGTATTTGACTGCTCTTCAGTCTACAGGCTTGGAAGAGAAATTTCTTCCAAGCTTCCGAAACCTGTGCACCGAGATTGTCTGGCGAGAAGACGCCACCTTCGACTCGTCCACTGATCTCATAGAAAACATTCGTGTTCTAGCTCACAAATATCCAGGATTAGCCGTCTTGCAGGCTGGGGGTTCTACAGAGGACGCAACAGAGCTGCTGAAAGTCCTTGCCCCGGCAAAAGATGATGCGCCATCTCTGTCGAAATTCACTTTGTTGGGACACAAGGACTCGGATACTTTCCACGAGGTGATTAACAAAGTGAAAGAAACTCCCGCAGAATGCTTCGTGGAGTGCAAAACAAACATGGCGGATGTCAACTCCAACTATCATCTCATCATCTCGTTCGATGATCTCGGTTTAGAACTGAAGAAGCTGAAGGACAAACTCCAGGTTGGAGGCGTACTCATGAAACTCAAATCTTCGTCTCTAAACCACTACACTCCCATCAATGGCAACATTGACGAACAACATTCGAGAAACCCAGTTGTGTACAGACGTCCTGCTGCGTTACTGGGCTCACCTGCTCCGCCAATCATTTTACTTGTACCAGAGGATGTGAATGACGAGGTCTCAGCTCTAGTTGACCTTGTGAAGTCCTATCAGACCAAGCCTGCGCAAGAATACGAGATATCGGTTTTGAATACTCAAGAAATTCTCAAGTGTGCCTCTCTTGTTGAGAAATCGGTTATTATTTCACTACTTGACGTTTTCCCCTCACATGACCAACACTACTCTATTCTGCAATGGGATGAATTCCACTTCAACCTGCTAAAGGACATTCAGAAGGCGGCAAAAGGAATGATTTGGCTGACCCGAGGTTCTCATATGAACCCTCATAACTTGCAAGGCTCGTCGATTATTGGTCTAGCCAGAACTCTTATGTCAGAGGACCCCCGCAAGGCTATTGTCACTTTTGATCTAGATGTTGCCACAAACATATGTGACAATACAGTCGTAAAGAATATCATGGCTGTGTTTTCTCAGACTTTCTGCGAAGAACCAAGACCGGGTTGTTATGAGATGGAGTTTGCGGAAAAGGATGGCAAAGTCTTCATTCCTCGGCTAAGGACAATTCAAGCCCTGAATCAAATCATTGAAGGGATGGCTCCATGTATTCTCAACAATCGGCCTTTCCACAACGACGCAGCTGGCCCAGAGGATTTGTTAGATGTGAAACTCTCTCTTGTCAAGGCGGGTTTGTGTGATGACTCGTGGCATTACACTGAATTTCCTCAAACAGACATACTTCCGGACGAAGTGGACATCAAATTTAGTCAGACCCTTCTCATACCCCAGGATGTCGAAACGGCTCTTGGACGCAACTTTGAATCTAGCATTGGCCTCGATGTGCGAGGAACCATCATCAGTGTCGGACGAAATGTAACAGAGTTCCTTCCTGGAGACGAAGTGGCCGGGCTAGTGTCTGATGGAAGTATCCAAAGCACGCTTAGGGTCAAATTGCCCTTCATTCAGCGTAACAGCACAAGTTTGTTCCCAAGTCAGCTTATTAGCGCATACTACTCACTTGTCTATATGGGTAGGGGAAAACCAGGCAAGTCGGTCCTCATTCATGCGGGGGCGAGTGCGTATGGCCTTGCGGCTATCGCGCTTGCCAGAATTCTGGGGGTCAAGTTATTCGCGACAATTGTCGGGCAGGACCCCGATAACCAGCGGAAGATTCTTGAGAGCTGTGGATTGACTTCAGACACCATCTTCAGTGCCGAGGACGAGTTTACTCCGTGCCTCCTAACAATGACAGATGGTAAAGGCGTGGATATTCTTTACAGCACGTCGCAAGATCGTCTAAATGGTGTTGAGAAATGTGTCAAAGATTGTAAGCCGATATCCCCAAGACCATCACTGTTTAGAATTTTTGGCTCTGACCTTCTAGGCGGCTTAATTGTGCGGCTTGTCGGTGGCAGCCCGTACTCTATCGGACGCAATTTCGAGTCGATGAGCCGTGCTACTGCTGTAAACTTCGACCTGCGACGTCTGCTGCGAGAAGACGCGGATTTTGTGACAGAACTACTCGCATCCGCATCTAAGTTCCTGGATGAGAAGCAGTTTGATGATTCAGTTGTCACCTCATCGGCAAAGGACTTCTCCATAGACTCGCTTGATAAGGCGTTGAAACATGTTCAGGAACATCCATATCAAGGCGTCTGCACGGTTTCAGCCAACTCGGGAGAAAACCACAAAGTTAATGTTCTCTGTGACAATAATTTCAAGTCTCTAAGCGAGGCCATCGACCCTGAGGGAACATATCTGCTGGCGGGTGGACTCGGCGGTCTAGGAAGAAGCATCGCCGAGCTTCTCATCGCCAATGGCGCAAAGCATCTGGCATTTGTCTCTCGATCAGGCATATCCAATAGTCAATCCCGTGACTTCATCGAGGGCTTGCAAAATGAGGGTGTTGATGCAAGAGTCTATCAAGCTGATCTTTGCGACAAGGCGTCTCTATCAGCAGTCATGAAGAACCAGTTGTTTGTTCAGATGCCTCCTATTCGAGGGATATTCCAATGCGCTGCTGTTATTCAGGACTCAGTATTTGACAACATGACCTACCAAATGTGGAATGCCGCATTCCTGCCGAAGACACAAGGTTCTTGGAACCTGGTCAAGAACATGGCGGGCTTGGATAGCAAGCCATTTTTTGTCTTCCTGGCCAGTTCAGCCGGGATCATTGGCAATCGAGGACAGGCCAATTATGCAGCCGGAAACAGCTTCATAGACGCTTTAGCACATCATTGTCTCCTTCATGGCGTCCCAGCAGTATCAATCGATCTCGGCCCTGTTCTCGGGGCAGGCATGCTCGCCGAGGACGACGACATGTTGGACAAGCTCCGTGCCGCAGGCTTCTACGGCATCCGCCATGATGACTTCCTTACTGTTATCAAGCACGCCATCACAAGGGAAATAGGCTCCTTGGGAGACACCACGCCGGCCCAGGTCATTCTCGGGGTGGGAACGGGCGGTTTACTGCGTCAGAACAAGCCAGCAGATCCATATTGGTCACGGACCGCGCTCTACTCGTACTTGAACTTGATAGACATGCCACCACCAGGTCTCGATGGCTCGAATGGACTACAAGGAATGGACATGAAGTCGCTCCTGGCGAGATGCGGCAGTACAGAAGGTGCAGTTGATCTCATCCGTCTCGGGTTATCAAACATGCTCGCCAAGGCTACAAATCTGCTTCCCGAAGAAGTTGACGTGAACAAGCCCCCAAGTGCGTACGGCGTTGATTCCCTGGTCGCCGTTGGAGTCAGGAATTGGGTATTGAGCAACTGTAATGTTGAGGTATCGGTGTTTGAGGTGTTGAGTAACGACACGATTATGGAAATGGCACATATGATTGCGAAGAGAGGCGGATACGAAAAGGCATAACTACAAGACTTGATTGCTTTCTTTTGCCGTTGGGGAAGTCTCCGTTGATGTGTGTTCTTCGGTTGATGTTGTATGATCGTTGGAATGGCAGAATGCATTTAGATACATGAGTAGCTT
Source organism: Metarhizium brunneum (assembly GCF_013426205.1). Classification (NCBI taxonomy): domain Eukaryota; kingdom Fungi; phylum Ascomycota; class Sordariomycetes; order Hypocreales; family Clavicipitaceae; genus Metarhizium; species Metarhizium brunneum. The sequence goes on along the minus strand of NC_089424.1, from coordinate 2,480,837 downwards.
ACCTGACGCATGAATTGTGCGCGAATGCATATATAATCCGTGCTCTGTGATTCTTAGCACCCATAATGTTGTTGCATGGGTGTGCCACGTCTTCTTGTCCCTATTTTCGGTTTTCTCAAAGCATAGGGATAGAGTATCGTGAAGTACACCTCGGTTGAGTGAGCATGTAGGGACACAAAATGAAAAAATAAATCCCTTCCAGGCAAAAACTGGTGAGTGAGCTTGGCAAAAAAAGCCAACTTTAAAAAAAGAGATGCGTAATCTGGGAATCGAACCCAGGGCTCCCCGACGCTGCTCGGATGGCAACGGAGAATTTTACCACTAAACCAATTACGCTGGTTCTTTTCATTGACAATAAGATCATTATTTGTTATTGTAAAGTTACTGCCTCCTCGCTGCCTGCAAAATGCAAGAGAGGTCACCCTTCTGGTTGTCAACTCAGGACTAGTCAACATCTGGTAGCAAGCCACGACGGCCATCTTAATTAAAGGGGAGTATTGTTTCGCTCTGTAGTCAAATGAAATTACAAGCATGATACGAGTATCGTACAAGCGTAAAATCTACACCAGTATTAGGCTGTACCAGGCCAAGGACAGTAAGAGACTAGAAAAATAGACCGTCTACGCATCATGACGCGTCAGACGTACCAGCGCACCACGACGGCCATCTAAATTATCACTTCGTCAATTTGACCTCGGACCACTGCCTTAAGAGTAGTATTCCAAATTTCCGTTCCTGTACAATATATAAGTCGCTGTTACCATATGCCACTAGTTGTGGGCATTTCGTAGAATTGGTAGAGCAATTACGCCTCGTTTTATAAAATATACACATGTCTTTGTTTACCGCCATGATTACCTTGTGCAAGATTGTCAACTACTCGGTACTTTCAGAGTCGGCATGTTTAGCTGTCCCATTCGCCGTAGGTTTCGTCGGTTCCCAGACGGCTTCAATAACACTCATTCTGCAACCTGGCGTTCTTGTGACACCCTGGAATATGTTAGCATCCGCGAGTGTCGCCAAGGGAATAGCGGTCTGTGGGCAACGCTCACCTTGAAGACAAAACGCTCGTCTGCTGCCTTGAATAAGTCCCTAAACTCTTGCTCCGCGCGTTCTTGGGCATTGAGCAAGGTCAGCATGATCATGTCCATGCTGCGCATCAGCTTCTCATCCCAAGGGTTCTCGGAGCCGGACTCTCGCAAGCAGTGGTCGTTGATAACGATACGTGCGCCGGGCTTTAGGGCCGATACGAGGTTCTTGAGCAGCTTGACGGCATATGGAGTTGAGTAATTGTGGATAATCCACCGGAAGAAATACACTGAGGTGTTGTCAGTTTTTCGGCGATTTAGAGTGCAGAAAACATGCGTGCATACCGTCGGCATCCTTGACAGGCTGTTCCTTGAAAAAGTCGTGGGCTTCGAACTGAATTCGCTCGGCGACTGATTCGTCATCAGAGATGGGCTTAGGTGCGCTGCTGACGGTCTTTGGCAGATCTTGGACGATAAACTTCATGTTCTTCCACTTCTTGGCCAAGTCCACAGACACAAATCCGTGGCTTCCACCAATATCGACAAAGGTGCCCCCTCGCTCATCTTCCTGCGAAAAGTCATAATTATCCACAAAGTGCCTGACCTCATATCCCTCACCGCCCGTCAAGCTAGCCATAGCTCCTCCCATCCGTTTCGCCCGAGCAGGATCCTTACCGAACGTCACAAACATGGGCTCCTGGTCTACGGTGTCAAACGCATAGTTGAAGCCAGTAGTCGTCAGTGATGTGGCTTCGGGGTGTTCTTTAAGAGACTTGAGCACCTTTGCGGCAGAGGGGAAGATATCTTCGGAGTTGAATCCAACCCAGTCTTGTAGAGCCCCGTCCTCCGCCAGCTTGCGAGATGCAGCCGTGTGGGCTATCAAACCGGGCTCGGGCTCGCAGAAGATGTAATTAGTCATGGCATGCCGGAGAATTCGCGCCAGGTTAATGGGATCCAGCGTGGTTTTTTCTTGCAGATCTGAAAGAGGAATGGGCGTGTTGAGGGGAACAAGCTTGGCTAAACAAGGTCAGTGGAACAAGATACGCCGACGTTATTCCCTCGTCTATAAGCTTACCAATGCCATAATTGTTGATAATTTGAAGGCTTAGTGTATCCAGATACTATGCGCAGAACAGTTAGCATTGTCCCCTAGCAAGGTTCAATTGCACATACGCTCCAGACACCCCATCGCACGCTTTCTCGTGGTCCTCTAACAAGTGTTCCTAGTTCACGTGTCGCGTATACAATGTCTTGACGACTTTTCTGAATCTCAGGCGGCAAGTTTGGAAAGTCCCCTGGAGCATCGCTTCCAAATCCGGGCTGAGGTAAATCATTTTCTTTCAAATATTGCTCAAGCTTCTCTGCCTCGGCGGCAATCCTTTTCGCCAGGGTTACCAGTCGGGTTGTTTCTGTTGTTTGTGTCTTTGCTACGGGTTTTGGGTCTTCGTGAACAGCCTGGGGCCTGGTTGCGGCCGGTACATGTTGTCTTGTTCGAATATTCTGTGGAAAGCCGCCAAACGAGCGTCTGTTCTGCTTCTTCTTCTCCTTCTCTGCCTCTGCCGCTGTGCTTGTTTGCAACCAGGAAGGCACCTTGAACTTTGCCATGGTCATTCAGGCTCAAGGTTCAAGGTTATGTCGGCCGGGTTCTGGTGGTGCTAGTATACGAAATTTGACCATTGATATGAAGACTAGAGACGGACAAAACTAATAGTTACTCCAACTGTTCGTTCAAAAAAGTCGAGACTATACATATGCACCAAGAGACCAATTTCGCTGCACAACAAGAATCCGAAAAATGCGGTGAAATTACAGATGCGACATGACAGGGTCAGGTTTTTGGGCCTGTCCTCTCTTGTTGCAAGTGGTACAACCATTCTCTGATCACTTGATCCGAAGGAGCATCAAGGCGAAATGGGCAAGCCGCAGATGAAATGAAAACGGCATCCATAGTACGGAGTAGTTGCGTGGCAATTGGTAACAGCCACATATGCACGACGGTCCGTGGACCTGCGGGCCACTCACACAGCACTTGAGCAAGTGAGCAAAACGCTTCATTGTCTGGTGCGACCAAATAACGGCCCAAGCGTGTGATTCCCGGCGAGCCGTTGTTGCAAGGCTCATCTCTGGGCGCGTGCGCCAAGTTGAGGCAATCGCCCATCTGCCACCAACATCGCTTCAGCCCAACGCACTTGTGAGAGCTCGGATGGGTTGGGTCTGACCGAACGAGAATCATTTGGGGTCGAACCAGTCTGCCGGGTCGAGATGTCACCCCTTGTTGGTCACAGCTGTTGCACCGAAATCCGGCCAAGGGATGGAGGTGGTGCGACCCAACAGGGCGGTTCTCCCACGTGGATCTGCTGCCCCCAAAAGGAGAAGCCAGTTTGGACGGGTCAAGATGACAGATTGGCGGCGAGATGAAAGGCAAGGCAAAATAGGTTGCGAAGGGAATGTGGTGACAGGGTTGGACAATTCGGTCCCCTGGGTTCACGATGTGCGATTGATCCAAAAGTACTCACCATCTAATATTCCGATGTCGTACTCTGTATGTGTGCAGGTTTTGTTGGGTTCTCAGGCAATCAGCTGCGTCGTGCTTTCCACCCGCTGGTCCCACGATGCAGGCTTGCTCCTTCCTTCCTTCGAGTCTGGTCACTGTCCGTTGCGATGCAAAACAAGGCAGTTCAAAATCGTGGACTAATCGTAGAGCTTTCGACTGTCGACTGTCGACTGTCGACTGGTCTCGTTAACTCGCTGTCTTGCAAAAAGGCCGGTTTTTTTTCTGTTGTCGCAATCCGTTTCAAAGTCAGATTGCAATCAACATCGCGTTCGATTGCCCCCTTGGAATAAGAACTTCTGTCGACTGACAGAGTCAGCATGTACAACTTCTGCCAGGGCAAGGTAGGACAGACACAACGAAAGGGGATGTGTCAGGATTAATAGCTTTTTTACTCTAGAACAGAGCCACCAAGAACAGTCCCCCCTGCTACCAAGCAATCATCATTAGCGTCCTGGACCTGTGGAAACCCGATCGTCCTTCGTACTTCGGCTTCCAACGAACCAGCCAACACTGCAACCCCATGTTGGCGCGCATATCGTCTCAGCATACATACAAAGGATACCTGTATAGTGGAGTTGGAGGAACCATTAGCGCGGCTCCAGATTTCTCAAGTGAAGAATCACTTGACTCCATTAGGATTCCTTAGCTCAAGGAACAAGGGCTGAGCAACTTGGCATACGCTTGTTGATAGTAGTACTATTACATACATACATGTATGTATAGAAGTGCAGAGTACGGGGCATGGTGTGCTTCATTGGAGTAGCCTTGGCGCATGTCGGCGGCGGGGCTTCCCTATGCCATGCCTTGGTAACTTACATACAATACGGAGTATGGTACGGAGTATATGATATTGTATGCAATCAGTGCAGAGGCGGTCAGGTTGCCTTGGTGGCTTTCATCAGTCGCCCGCTTTGTCAACTGTCGACGGCCTCGTACTAAGAGGAGATCTTCATTTCGGAAACACAAGTCCATCTATTCGCCGGTGGCTTGGAATCCCTGATAGTGTGGCATTTCCAATGCAAGGCGACATGTCCACTGCAGCATGTGAGCCCATTACCATCGGACAGCGTGTGCTTTTCGACTCGTCACATGCAACAAGGCTGGATAGAAGACGAATGTCGTTACAATGCCTTGACTCCCTTGCAAGGTCAGGTCGGGTCGCCTTTGTTTGAAGCATTTGCCCCGCTGAATATCAAGCGATGAGATTCGCTGAAACAAACAATCTCGTCAAAATTGTCCCGTTCGCATGGCGAGCACCGCGACAATTATGGGGTATAGCCCATCGTGCGGGATGATAAAATTGGCACCACCACTTGACAGATCCAGCCCACACATAGTACTAAGTAGACGGTTAGCTGGGGTGGTAGGCCATCTGCTGGTGATAAAACCACACCGATTTCGTGCTCCTAGAACCGCGGTCCCGTCGATATGTTTCGCCGTCGCTTAACTGGCGCAACAGACATGCCAAGGCAAAAACCAATGACGACCCACAACATTGACAACAATTATTGCGCGCCGAGGTGAGGCCTTCTGACATGACATGACATGACATGTTTGTTATCAAATGCAACAGCGCGACCAACGACATTTGAAATGCGTCGCTTTGATGATTACACTACCCTGGGCGTCTCGCTATTAGGACAGCCCAAACCCAACCACATTTAGCCTGGCTTTGAGAGCAGCTGACAACTAGCGAAGTTTGAAAGGTGGAAAGTACGATGTACCACGTACTTCAAAGGCGCGGTAGCCGCCTTGCTTCCATATTTCATGTACCCGTTGGCAACTAATAAGTGGACTAGCCACTTACATCGATAGTCGCTGACGGGTAGCTGAACTGTTGGCGACGGCACTAGCCCAGAACTTGTCCTCTGCAATAAAGCCTGGCGCCTCATCGGGACACTAAGCAAGTTCTCTCATATGCTTACTACTAGAAAGACGTGAAAGAGAGATCAAACCGACTGAAGCGGATGCAGCCCGACAAATGCAAACAACCTCACGCCGGGCCACCCAGCCAACGTATGTACAACAACCGTGTCAATTTGGCCCCAGCATTCTCATGGGTTTTGTATATCATGTCTCAACAGAGCACTCAAGTGCGTTCTGTGTCCTTCTCCCAATACAGAGTTCAGGGCGGAGAATCTAACAAAATGTCCTCCCTTTCACTAGCCTCCAATTAATCATTCCATGACATGCTCTCACGTTTAATTTTGCCCTTCTCGTCAGCAGTGCAGCCTAGTCATGACTCTATGCTCAACCCAGTACCTTGTATAAATAAATGATGAAAGTCGATTCTAGAGTGGTAGCCGTTTCCCCTCTTGTTTCCCCTTCATATCTGACAGTCTTCATACAGAATGTCACCTAGATGCAATAAAACAAAATATGCCAGCCTTTGGTCATTCCAACAAAACACGGCATGGCCGCCAACATGGTATCAAACCAAATTCTTTGTATTCCCCCGCTCCCGAATCCCCTTGTGTCCAAACGCCATAAGAATATAAAACTGTCGTTGTTCGGTTGCGAGTTACTGATAGATATGAATAAGTGACGTCTAAAAGACCCATAGCTTATTCTAGCCAGCGGGGCTCTGAAACGCCGAGTCCATAAACAGACGCATTAATAGGCCGTCGTCGGCTTTTGTGCGTAAATGATATGCAGAGGCATGTACATGAGAGCGGAGTTATCATGATATGCTCGTCTCACATCCATGAGGAATAATTCCACTTCATCCCGGGTCCAATGCAAACCACGGGTAAGGGGTCCCAAAGCAATGGCCTGCAAACCATCCAGCAGAATCGTACGCCAATACAATCCCACAGTCTTGAGAACTTTGTTCTTCGGCCAAGTACCAATAGGAACGTGGAAAACTCGCTCAGTCACGTTCGTGAAGCCCGCCTCTTGCATCTTCCCAGCAAGGACCCCACCAGAAGATATATCCAGATCAACGCCAAGGGCAGCTAGACCCTCCGTGACTAACGTCCAGAACTTGGCAACGGGGTGGTCGGGCGGTACGGTCCCGTCCACGCCGGCGCCACGAGGTCTGTGGTGAATTTCTTGCATTTCCATCCAACCGCCTGGTTTCACATGCCTAGACCCTTTGTCAATATATTTTGTCATAAGTTCGGGAGCGAACGCTACTTACTCAAAGGCTCTTCTGTACAAGCGATCCCACTGCTTAATTGCCATGACCGTGTGACGGGAGTGGACGTAATCGAAATGGTTTCTCGGATGTAACCAAGCCGACTCCATGTCGTCAACCATAAATCGAACGTTGGGTGGCAACCAATCTGGTTGAATTGGTGACAAGTCAATGCCGAGAATATGTGCACTCGGAAACTGGTCACCCACTGCAGTTACCCCAGAGGCAGTGGATTAGTATCTGATCCTCATGATACCATAACAACGATTGACGACACGGCAACTTACTTTCTATTGCCCAGATCCCCGTGCCAGTTCCGAGGTCCAATACCTCTTGCGGGTTGTTGCCAATGGGGGCAAAGTGTAGCTTCTGGTTGCATAGCAACTTGACCATTGCGTGCTTCATATCTTCACGTTCTTGCTCGACGTCATCATTTGGGAAGTTATAGGTACCTTCTCTGAATCGGTGATATCGCCGCCCATTTTCGAACATGTAGTCTCGCACCGAGGACTCTGCCGATGTGCTGCCTGAGCTGAAGCCGTCACTATCATATCCTCCATCTGACTCGCCATCAGCAACGTCGCTGCCGGTGAAATTATCTGCAATAATCGATTCTTCGGCCTGTGTCAGAGCCTCCTGAGACATGATTTCCTGCTCTGGGGTCGACAGGTGAGGAAACATCGATATTCCATTTGGGTGTATCAGTGGTAACGATAGTATTGAGTGCAATCTTTCGTGGCCTTGTGACGGAGAGGCCCCATGCCCAACTTCCTCTGTGTGGGTGTGGGATGATTTCGGGTCTTCTTCTTCGCCTGGACAATATGCGCTGTCATGCTGCTGTGTCTGCGACTCGGCCGTAGCCAAGTCCTGCGGAGGCGGTTTCTGACTGGAGCTTTCTATCGGCAAGTCGGATTCTGCTTGCGAATTTGACGAGGGAAGGGGTGTGACCTGGGCCTCTTTCTGTTGTGTGGTACTGTTCAGGGGAGGTGTTGGGATTGTCTGGGACTCTGCTGTAGATGTCGCATTTCGCGTTTCTTGCTGTTTCTGCTGGACGCCATCACTAGGCATGATCACTGTATTCACTCGTACATCGAATGGGCCGGGAATATCGAGATTTTCGTCGAGGCCCAACCCATTTGCTATTGAAATGCCAATGTTGTCAGAAAAACTTGGTGCCAGTAACTGTCGAAGTTGGGCCCTGGTGCATAAAGTTGGATTGTTTGCATGTTCTCGCTCCAGGATTGAAGGGAGGCCGAGGAAAGAACGTGTGTATTCAGGATTGCGGCGACGCCTTTTAACCTGCTCTTCTGGAAGAGGGGCATCGCGTTCATGCTGAGAAGACTGTTGTTGGTCCATGATCGGGCATTAATATGAAGGTGAAGGCGATGCGGCGCCTCTGTACTATCACAAAATAGGTGTGTAATATGGCCGGCCACGTCGACCGAGAATGCCAGCAGGGTCACCCCTCATGTATACAATGCGATTTCAAGGTGCAATAGTCGCGCAGCAAGCCCGCGGGGATTGGGCACGGACAAGTCACTCTCAATCGTGTGGTCGACTTGTTGTGAGGCTGTAGGCGTCAATATGTCGATGTACGGTGTTACAAAGGCGCGTGTAGAGACAGAAATAATAGAGTAGGGGTCCACGAGCAGAGCAGACATATATATACCGATGCGTAAGGCGTGAAGAGTCAGAGTAGAGTCTGGACGCAGCACTGGGCTCGCAGGCGTCCAAGTTCGCCCTCGCCGACAATGACCGGCAAGTGAAGAAATTGAGCAAGTCAACAACGAACAGGAGCAATGAGGCCGATAGTGTGGCCGCACAAGTCAGTTTTGCTCCCCCGAGGAGTCGGATTCAAGATCCAACAGTCGGGTTTGTGTGACGAACAGGGAGAGTCAAAAGAAGGTGTAAGGAACACCGTATGTACGAGAGCAATGAGCACTGGACCGGGGTGGTGGGAGGACGGGCTCAAGAGTTGGCACGCTTATTATGATGCAATTTGGAGAGGAGCGGCCACTTTAGAAGGCTTTTTGGTCTTTTGGCGGGCTATTGGGCGGTGGACTTTGGGTGGTGTGGTGGTCTCGGCGACGCACGCAAGCAAGGAGGGTATCTGTAGCGATCTTGCAGCACCAAAGGAAGGTACGATGGGCCGTGCAGGGGCCACGGCCGGAGGGAGGGACACCAGGTGAAGGAAGGGCCAGGACGACAAGAGAATGAAGAATACGGCTGCAACAAGATGCTTAATTCCCAGGGTCCTGGTGAAAACCCGACAGACCAGGAGGACGACAGGAAGGATGAATGACTCGGGAAAAAGAACCGGCACAGACAGAAGCTGGCCAGGGCTGGTGGTGGTCGTGGAACAGCAAACGGGTGATGGGGAGTACATACATAGGCACCAGTGACAGCAGGATCAACACTTGGGATGAATCTCTCAACCGTTACAAAGTAGGTGTCTAGCATCAAACTCCCTACTACTAGGGGAGTACTAGGTACTCTATGTAAATGAATGGGGGCCATCCAAATCGGGTTAAAGGTCATCACGCTAATGGCCGTGGTGCATTGGATGGTGCCACCAGGCTCAAGTTCAAACGCCCTGGCAGCCCGCAGACACATGTGGAAGTGAGTACGGAGGAGTCAATACTTGCTGATGCTAGGGCATCCGCGTACGCTGTACGCCGTGCACAGAGGACTGAATAGTAATCCTTATGTGGCCCCTACCCGAGACGAGCAGTGGCAGTATTACAATACTCCCTCCGTATTGTTCTTGGTTGCCTCAGATGATGTAACCGAGGGCTCGAGTTATTCGGGGGTCAAGATTGTGTTCAATGTCCGTCCCCGCTGTGGCTCCCCCAGACCGGAGGCGACGTCCGCGCCTTGAAGCCGACTGGAGGTGTCAAAGTGCCCGTTGGTGGCTTTGTTCAGGAAGACGTCAATCGATTGAGGGAGGCCACCGTGTGGCCCGTGTGGGCCGTTATTTTTATTTTGTTGTTACTTTTTCCCCCTTGCAAGTTGTTGCGGTTGTTGTGGTGGTGGTTGTAGTTGCATGTGTTGCTGATGCTGTTTCTATTCAATGTTGTCACAAGGCTGTGGTGGAGAAGCAGACCCGTCTGGAGTGTTTGGTGGGCTTGGCTTGCTGGGGACTCCAGGTGTCGGCACCGCCTGGCTACTCCGTAGTCATATCTCACATGCAATCAATCTGTTTTGGCGCATGGAGGCAAATTACAGCAGCATTTGAACCGGTTGGCCTATGTTATGGGCCTCTCGACCCGTAGTGACTCCGGGGTTCAAGGTTTCATGCCCCCCAACCTGCCTTGGCCCGGCACGGGAATAGCGGGAGCCTGCTCCAGCCCGCTGTAGTGCTGCCTCTCCTGCCTGCTGCCTGGCTCCTTCCATGTCGTGTCAAATTGATGTCAACGTCCAAATGTGGCGACTGACACCTTCTAATGGACCTGGCCAACTGCGGAGCACCTTCTCTCGCTTCAACACTTGTCGAATGTGCTTCGGAGCTTGGATGATGCCTTTATCCCTGTCTTGATAAGGTTGTTCGCCGACCTGCCTGACTACAATGGTCCTGATCCATTGGCCGACATCAATTTGACAATTTGACACCGGTACTGAAAAACCCTGTGGAACCCCCTACTCACCATGATTCAATTTCCCTCTTCTACTCAAGCCTACGCGAACCTCTTTCTCCCTCTCCTACAATACGTCAACGTTTGCCCAACACCGGAAACACAAATATCGGGGCAAATTGCCCGCAGAGGCCTCCTCATCTTCACACGCTGCGCAACTCTACATGTCAAGAATCATTCTCAACATTGGGTAGATATCTGGACCCATACACAGCAACAGAGCGCTCTTGTCATAATGATATTCGTTCACCAACCCGCAGCATCATTGCCGAAGCCGTTGGTTGAATTGAGCTCCGTATTACAGGCCGTCGCATCCGGACCCCCAACATGAAGCTAATGTCTGTAGCGGTGACAGCGAACAGCCAAAAAGGGACTCGATAGAATTGGTGCTGGGAATACGTTGCGAGCACAAGATGCACCCGTTGACATGCCTGTGTCGCATGTCACGGGCATTGGTGGCTCCAGAAATGCAGCTGCGTGGACATTCGCATTTCCAATTGAGCGGTATGCCTTCTTCCGTGCGACAATGCCTCAGACGACGCTGGGCCTTGCGGCCGCAAATGATGTCAAAGTTGCAAACATGTACTCCGTAAGCAGCAGCATCTCTCCCAAGTGCCTTCGAGTGGTCCGGTCTATAACACAACCACCGCAACAACCCGCAGTGACCGAACCAGCGGCATGTTGCTGTTAGCTTGTCCAGCTGCAACCAACCCTTTGTCTTGGTTGCGAAAAGAGGGTTATGTGTGGTCTTTGCGTAGACTTGAGATGCAATTTTGAGTCTCCAGCTGGTCAAGGCGTACTGCTGTTTTTCCAAGTTCATTGCGCACCAGGCGTCCTGCAGCGATCGGCATTGACAAATCCTAGGACAGCCAGACTGTTGCACGAAAGTGCATCTGCTCTGTATCTCGGGCGATATCTCATAACGGTCAAAACTCTGCGGTGTGCTTGTGACGCGGTCACGTCCATCTACGGTCCAACACGTCCGCAATTGGCGTTATCGCCGTCAGCAATCTCAATCGGTATCACGCGGTTATAATGTTGACGCAATTACCACAGCGGTGTGTGGACCGTTCCAGCCTTCCAGGTGCTTCACCGTTGGATCTACGGTGCCCTTGATGTACAATAGGTCCCATATCTCCAGCATCGATTGTGATGGCATAGTTACGTCCCGCGGACAAAATTCATCATTTGTAGTGCGAGGCTTCCCACCCTCCCCAGCAACGCTATGAGTGACAAGTCAATCCATACCGGTAAAAAATCAAGTTGGCCATCATCCAACAAGCATCCCGACGGAATTCGGAGGGGAGGCTGCCTCTCGTGACGAAGATGGCGTAGCAGACGCAGCATCCCAACATGCGCACTTGAAAAAATTGTTACCATGGCATTAGTCGCAATACTTGGGTTTGTCTATGTGAGACACGGCCAGTTTGGGTGGCTTTTTTCAATCAGCCAGTACCTTTTGGTTGAAACTCTTGCCGATTCAGCAATATGACATTACGCAAGGCAATAAACAAGTCTGGGCTACGTGTGGCATAACACCATTGTGAACTAGTTCGTTGCTGTTTTCAGCCCGTCAAACTGTTTGCTTAAGAAATTGCCAGCCATTGGCAGTATAACGGCGTGTGTTAAGCAGTTCGTTTCAGGTGGCGATGTCTCCTCGCCAAGCAACATACTCAACTGCCATTTCCTTTTTTTACCCCGAGCATTGTCGGCAGACATGGCTCGAATCCGATTTGGTCTTCGGGATGTAGCACCGGGAATGAGCCCCATGAAACCTGACAACCAAACGACATTCGGTAACTGGAATGTTCTTTCAATGGTTACGATGCACTAGTAGGTAGGCCCGTCGTGACGGCGTCAGGGCCGTTTACCTTCACGCCAAGTCTAAGGCGTAGTCCTCTTGAAGCCAGAGGCTGTGGGCTCTCGGGACAGCCTGGCAATGGAGTGTCTGCCGATGGAGGCCGAGCATGTGCGCTCCCATACCTGGTTGTTTGTTGGTGTTGCATTGATGGCAACTGACATTGAACATGCTACCCTATGCTTACTCCGATGGGCGGGAGCATGTAGGTTAAAAGTGGACCGTGCTCACGCCAGGTCTGCCAAGGAGAATTTTTGGAAGCTTGCTGTTGTTCAATGGCAGCTCCTTTGAGGTATCGTATACTACTAAGTAGTAGCATGTTATTCCGAGAGAGTGCTCGAACGCGAGCCGAAGTTGATGAGCTAGATGCAGGAGTCAATCCACTTTCGACGACACCCCCGCCGTTCCGTGACATGGCGCTAGCCATCGTGCCTCATGGTCCATGGACGTCATCCTAGATAGCAACAACGTAACTACAACCCGTCCGTAAAAGTCACATAGAAGGCCGTGCCAGAGCAATACCAACCCCATGTCGCGTCCGTCAAGAGTTCAAGCCCGATGCGTGGGCAATCCGTCATTTCGACCAGAAGACATTGCCCAAAACCAGGACAGGCTGAAGCAAGCGCGAGACTTGCTCTCCAAGAACGACCTGTATCAGGCAAGCCGCATGCTCCTAGGGCTGCCCGAGCCCGATGTCTATACCTATCATGCAATTGCGTCCGTGAAGCTCGCTGAGGCCCAGCATGTTGTCGATCGAGGGGGTGACAATGGTTTGCACGGATGGTATAAGGCAGAGGATGGCTCAACTGTGAGATTTTGCACCAACTTCACCCCCCCCCCCCTTTCTCAAGGGCCCTACACACACATGGACACAGAGCAGAATAAAAAAAAAGGCGCCGACTGACTAGAAACCAGAGAGACCCCCCATCACAGGCAGACATAGAAGCGTACATATCAATATTCAGTCCAACCACATCTACAGCAGCCGCGCTGAAAAATTTCACCACAAACGCCAAAAAGGGCTCGCTCCGGTCCGAAACCGCCGCCCACATATCTAGAAACAAGTTCATCCACGCAAGCCTGCTCACCCAGCTTACTATCCCAAAATGCAAATCGCCGCCCATACAAAATCCTTACTTTGACTTCTGGGCCTGGTCGTGCCGGAACCTCGAGTGGTGCGGCCCAAACGCGTGCTCGGAGCGAACGTCCATGGGCCACCACATCCTGCCCATCTTCATGCACCACTTTGGCTGCGTGACGCCGTCCCACGAAGGCCTGGAGGCCCTGCGGATCCTCGCAGACGGCCGGCCCATTGCAGACGTCGGCTCGGGCAACGGCTACTGGAGCTTCATGCTCCGAGGGTACGGGCTCACGGTCCACGCGGTAGACAACATGCAGAGCGAGTGGAGGGTGAACTGGGTAGACGACACCAGCATCACGGACGGGGTGAAGTGGCTGCAGAGGAACAATGGGGGCAGGGACATGGTGCTGCTGCTGGTGTATCCTGTCGTAGGGGGAGGCGTAGGGGGCGGGACCGAGGGCAGCTTCACGCGCGGTTTGGTCGGTGCTTACGAGGGTGATACCATCGCCGTGGTGGGCACACAGAACCGCAATGGATATACGGGATTCAAGAGCATGACGATGGATGAGTACATGGCGAGGGAGAGGAAGGATTGGGTCAAGGTGGTGCAGATGCCGTTGCCAAGTTTTGCCGGCAAGGATGAAGCTCTGTTTGTGTTTCAACGGGGCGAACGGGCTCCCAAGGCAGACCAATAAGTCTTTTTGTGAAAGAACGGGACGGCGAGTCAAACCAGACGCTTGAGATTGTCGCTTGGGTAGCAATTCGTGTTGTAGCTCAGGGCGAGGTTCCTGTGGTTGCACGTATAGCCGCAATGGTGCACAAGGTCACGCGAGTCGATTCGACGTCTTTGCACAGCCTGCTTGTACGCAGTGAGTGCATTGCATGGCTTGGCAACGTGTGGAAAGAAGGACGTGATTAGGCACACGGTGATTCTGTCCAGTTTCTGATGCAGCGGGCAAGTCCGTAAGGCTTGGCTCGCTGGAGGCCAAGACGACATGGAGAGGCGCATCGGGTCTTGGTGGGTGTTTGGCGAAGACTAAGGGCGGCCCATCCCGCGTCGGTGCGTGCTGCCAACAATCATGTTATCATGTCTGGTGTGGATGGTTGGCAAGCTTCGAGGTCAAAGTCGTCAGCCACCCCGCCCGTCCTTCTCCAACTCTATCGGCCATCAACGGCACAAGAAAGGGAAGAATGAAAAAAAAAAAAAAAAAAAAAAGAGGGAAACGAGGAAAAAACAACAACAACCACAACAACCACAACACATGAATCAGCCCAGCCCTGGCAAAGCCCAGTAAGATTGCGGCATAGCCGGCAATGCAGCACCCAGGTTGGGCGCCATCGGTTGATGATGAGACGTTTTGGCGCAACGCACAGTAAATGAAGTTATGCCCGTGGTGGTCAAAATATCCAATGTGCACCCGTCGACATGTGGAGCACAATTGGCCGGACTTGTGTATTAGTAGAAGGCGTGGGTGCTCAGCCCTCTGAGGAGGAAGCGCTGGGTTGACCAGCGCCCGCGATTAGTCTGGTGCTAGTGCCAGCTCTCAAGCGCTCGATTGGCTCCCAGCGACGCCGCGTCCGCTAGCCCCTGGCCTAAATGGTAGCCCCCTGGAACACTGAACCATCAATGAGGGTGCAGCCGGGCGTGGCACCAGGGATTCATTCAGGGTTGACCCAGTGCCTCGACCCCATGTCGACGACCACCAGTTGATCCCGGCCGTCGGTCCTGGCCGCTGCATCTGTTGTTTCAGTGTCCGTCGGCGCCTGGGGCAATCGCCAAGCGCACCAGATCCCAGCGCCAGTGGACATGCACCAGACACCAGTCACACCCAATGCTGAACTGGGCCGTGGACGTCATGGTTGGCCCAGCGGGTGCCGTCAAGAGGGGCAAGAGTCAAGACATGGACGATACATGCACATGCATGTGCGCCTTGTGACTTGTCTGGTTGTTTTATTAGTGCCTGTCAGCTTCAGAGCTCCTCAAGTGCTGTTTCTTATCAGCACCAGACTATTCCTTCCCTCCTTCCTTGGCTATAACTTCGCGTCTGTCCTCGTCTTGGTACGCCGCTGGTCGCCCCTGGCCAACATTGAATGCGCCTTGCATCACGACCTGCCAGGTCCAGCACGCAAACACCCACTCAGCTTTGTTCCGAGAACCCCAAAACGCCATCGCCACATGTCTCTTGCTGTGGAAGACGACCGCCGACGAGACCGGTCGAGGTCGAGGTCTCGCGACCGGCGTCCAAGAGACGATCCCGAGCCCTCGAGCGCCACCAGGTTTGCCGACGTGCGAGAACCGAGCTACGTCTATCCCGAGGACGACCTAGATGATCGCTACAGGTCTCGAGGCCACCGCGACTCGGCCCATGCTGGGGGATTGCCCTACCCCCCTGAAGGCGGCATGGATGCTATGCTCCCCGGAAGCCAATCGCTCTACAGCTATGATGATGCGCGACCTATTTACAAGACGGCCTCCCCGCCGAGGGAATCCTCTCATCGAAGCTCTCGCGACAAGACAGAGCGCGAAAGTTCCAGTCAGCTGCCTGGATCGTTTCCAGACGACGATCGCTCCAGGAGGGATCATGACAAGGAGCGCCATGTGCGATATGCTGATCCCAGGGATTCCAAGTACGAGAGGATGAATAGATCAGATGACGACTACCATGACCCGCGAGCTCGTCGGTCTCACAAGTATGCGCGAGAAGACGAGGGCCCTGGGATCCGTGACGCCTCTCCGCCTAGAGACAAGTACTCGCGAGGCTCGCGGGACGACGTTTCCGACGATAAGCTCAAGTTTCTCCCGCAAAAGTACAGTCGTCGCTATGATGATGACGACGACACCAATGGCAATCGCGACGACAAGTACTCAAAGCGCGATAAGGACAGGAGGAGTGACCGCGACAGCAGGTCCAAGAAGGAGCGAGATGAGGACGATTTGGCTTACGGCAAACCTCCGGGGCCGTCTCGCTCTCGGAGACAAGAGTCGCCCCCTACTTATGGCAGCTACATTTCTGCTTCTCAAGTGAGCGACAAGAGGTCCTCGAGGTATGGTCGAGAGGACGATGATGATCGCCGACAAAGGCCGGCCAGCCCGTCCGAGAATCCCTACGACGCTAGAAAGTCTCGCCGTGAGCCTTCATACCGAGACGAGCCTCGCCATTCCGCCAATGTCTTGACAGTTGGGCCTGGCAGCGGCGACAGAGACCGATCACGCGACCGCCGAAGAGACAAATCTCCCGGCCCGGCAACCCTTTCCCCAGAATCAGATCGCAAAGAGAGAGACCGCTCAAGAGACCGCCGTGGCGGCGCGCGCGACAAGTCCCCCCAACCGCCAACAAACCGCATGTCCAGCCTAACGGTTGACACCGGCCGCTCAAGCAACCTGTCACTTGCCGCCGCTCCCGCCTCGCCGCTCCTGGAATCGTACAAGGGCACATATCAAGACTGCTCGCCCATGCCGTCCCCTCTCCTCATCGCTTCCAAAGACCCCAACAGCGACCCCAGGGTCATCGAGGCCCTCTCTCCGCTGAACTCGGACGTCGACAGCCCCGACGGCAAGAAGCGTTCCCGCCGCGCGCGCTTCCACGACCCAGAAGACATTGCCACCAGGCTCGCCAGAGCCCTCAAAGGCGACAGAACCCCCGACATCCGGCCTCTCATCGAGATCCTCCCCAGTCTCACGCACGATCAAGTCATGGAGCTGCGCAGCCAGTACAAACGCATTGTGAAGACGGGCTCCGACCGCAAGGGTGTCAACATTGCCAAGCACATCCGCGCCCGCCTCAAGGACGAGGACCCCAACCTCATGAAGGCCTGCTACGCCGTCGCTCTGGGCAAATGGGAGTCGGAGGCATACTGGGCCAATTTCTGGTATCAGGGCGATAAGACGCGGCGCGAGCTACTCATCGAGTCCCTCATGGGCAGAACCAACGACGAAATCCGCCACATCAAGGATGCATTCACCGACAAAAAGTACGACAACAGCCTCACAAAATGTATGAAGGTGGAGCTCAAGGAGGACAAGTTCAAGAAGGCCGTGCTCATGGTCCTCGACGAGCGCCGCATGGACGACTTTGATCCCTACGGGCGCAGAATGCCCATCGACTACCACCTCGTCGACCAGGACGTTGACGACCTCCGGAGGGCGGTCAAGGCCGAAAAGGGCGGCGAAAGCGCCATGATTTCCATTGTCGTCAAGAGAAGCGACGCCCACCTAAGGCATGTCCTGCAGGAATACGAGCATCATTACCGGGCAAACTTTGCGAGGGAAGCGCTCAAGAAGAGCGGCAATCTAGTCGTACGTACTCCCACCATCCCCGAGGTATGTGAATAGTAGGAAAGGAACAGGCACTAACCATTCCCCAGGGCGAACTACTGGCTCATATTCTCAACGGCGTCATCAACAGGCCCGTCCGCGACGCGCTCCTGCTCAACCACGCACTCACGGCGTCTCGCAAGGACGGTCTCCGCCGGGAGCTGCTCATTTCGAGACTGGTCCGCTTCCACTGGGACCCGGCGCACATGCAGGCTGTAAAGAGGTCGTACCGGGAGCGGTACGGCGTGGATCTGCAGGAGGCGGTGCGGGAGGGCACGAGCGGCCAATGGGGCGAGTTTTGTAGGGAGCTGTGCATCGCGAGGATGCCAGACGATGTGAGGAGGGTCTAACTACCCAAGTTGGGGTACCTGGGTAGTAGTGAAAGGTTCTGGATTCGATGTAGCGAAACCGATTTGCGGCATGACATCCAGCAGGCATACGCGGGACGACGGAACAGGTTGGCAAAGGTGCCCAGGCGACTGTACTGTCTGGTTCATTATTCATCCACCCATGTATTTATTTATTTATTTTTATTTATTTTGGCTTTTAGTAGAGACCCCTATGCAAAACTCTATTTCTTGGCCTTGCCTTTGCCGCCCTTGCCGCCGCCCTTGCCGCCGCCCTTTTGTCCGCCTTTTCCTCCTCCGCTGCCACCAGCGCTTCCGCCAGACATCATGACTCTCACCTTGCCGGCGGGGACGCAGTTCACAACCTCCTCCACCTTCATGCCCTTGATCAGATCTACTTCGCGAGGCCACATCCTTTCCGAATCAAGGGAGGATTCGTCCACGGCGCCCTTTTTGCCGGAGTCCGCTTTCCAGCGCTCCACGACTTCCTTTGTGGCTTTGCCCTTTTTCACGGCTCCGGGCTGCAGCTTCGCCTTGTATTTGAACTTGCCGAGGGCGTTCCAAGGCGCGCATACGGGGATGGCCTCGAGAATGTCATCCCCCGGCAGGGGAGTGCCGACCAGGGCATCGAGAGGAGTAGTCTTCTCGGCTTCATCTGCGTCGAGCACCTCGATGCCTTCGTCCATCATCACCCGCCTAATCTCTTCGTGCTCCGCGACTTCTTTCTGCTGTCGCTGGTGTTGGGCACGACGTCGTTCTCTGGCGGCATCTAGCTCGGCTTGCCTGTCCGCCCTGGCCTTGGCCTCTGCCTCTTGTCGTTTCTGGCCGACGGTTGCGCCGATTAGTGCCTCGGCGGCGGCGCGGTCCTCCTCGTCTTGGTCTTTGTATTTGAGAGCAACCTTCTTTGCTTTTCCTTTTTGGCCGCGCTTAGGAGGTCCTTTCTTGGAATGAGAGGGTGGTGTACCGGCGGTTTGAGTCGTCGTGTCTGATGTTTTGGTAGGTGCTTCGGACGCTTCTGTCGCCAGTTCCGACTCGTCTCGATTCGTGCCAGTTTCTGCTGCCTCATCCTCGCCATCGGCTTCACCAGTTGGCTGCTCTGTGAGGTTCAAGGATGACACTGCACCAGTGGCTTCGTCTACCCTGTCGTCTTCTGCAGCATCAGGAGGAGCCTGAAGGGGGTTTGCGCGGGCATCCTCCTTTTCTTGGCCGTCATCACTTTCATTGTCAGACTGAGTTACGTCGTCTTCTGGTTCCTTCTCCTGAGTGTCTGCCACCGACGCAATGCTCTGCATATCGTTGCGATCTGTCGCTGTGTCTGAGCCCAGAGCCGAGTCAACATCGTGTATTCTGTGTTTGACATGTCTCGCTTTGCTTTCTTCACTAATCTTGAACATGATCCCAAGACCGAGTAGAAGTTGTGCCGGGGCCAAAAAGTTCTTCTGTCCTCGCACCATGAAGCTACCAGTTGGCAAGAAATCTCCTGCGGGCCCCGACTTCGAAACCTGGTCTGCCTTAACCCACCATGCCCCCATGCCTGCTTTCTGGTCCCATGCTTCAGAGGCGCAAACCGACAGGTTGCCTGCCTGGGCTAAAGTTGCTGGAGGTATAGGTGCATCCGGCGTGCTTGGGTTGTTCTTGATAATAACGCTTGGCGCTCCTCTCAAGTCGGCATGACAATATACGTCACCCTTTCGCAGATATCTCTTGTACAATATTTCATTTTGTTGAGCATCTTTTCCACCAAGGACAAGGTACCCATCGGAAGAGATGAACCAGAGGAACTTTTCGAACCACAACTGTTTCCTGATAGGCTGCAGGAGAGCCTTTTCTTGTTTGAGTCCCTTCTTCAAGTCTTCCGCAATCTTCTGCTCTGCATTTTTGAGAGCCCGGGATGCCTGCTGTTGCGTCTTCTCTTCTTTTACAACTGCAGTCCGCCGTTGTTCATAATACTCTCGAGCGTTACTCCATGGGCTCAGCTTGAGATTGATTTCAACATTTAAACCCTTGACCGGCTTCTCACCTTTCTTTGAAACGGTACTGGCCTCGTTTTCGTCTTCGGAATCGCTGTCATCTGTCTCAAATGGATCCGCTTCCTC
Organism: Metarhizium brunneum; assembly: GCF_013426205.1. Taxonomy (NCBI): domain Eukaryota; kingdom Fungi; phylum Ascomycota; class Sordariomycetes; order Hypocreales; family Clavicipitaceae; genus Metarhizium; species Metarhizium brunneum. The sequence continues at coordinate 2,460,790 of NC_089424.1, read as the reverse complement.
CTCTTCCTCCTCCTCCTCTTCAGCTAGGCTGAGCGTAATGAGATTTTCACCAAGATTGAGGGGAAGGACAATAATGTCTGCCACAGCGTTCTTGCGCTTCTTTTCTCGCTCGACGAGTTTTCCAATGTCGACCCAGTCCATGCCCTGAGCAAGAAGCCCATTGACCGCGTCCATAGCTTCTTGTACCCATTCAACATTTGCCTCAATCGCAGCCGCTTTGCGCATGTTCAATGTCTGGGCATCTTGCAGGCCCTCAATTCTCTTGGTTTGGTCTGCTTTGGTTGCATCCAGCTTCCTTTTTGCCGCTGCTTCTCTCTCGTTTAGCCTCGTTTCTAACTTCTGACCCTCTAATGACGAGAAGAATTCATCCACTGTTTGATTATAGCCTTTGAATTCTAGCACTTTTATGCTTGGGTCTCCCTGAAGCTTGTGAGGAATGAATGGGTGGAAGTCCTCGTATAGTAGTTCGTCGCGGTTTGTCGCTGCTTCGCTGCCTTGGGCCTCTTGAATGGGGTTTCCATCCCGCCTTTTTGCAAAAATATAGCCATTGCATATTTCGGAGCTGGTTATGTCCTGGACAGAAGATTGTGCCTCTGATAGGAGCTTGACAAGCTCATCCAATAGTACTTCGTTTTCCAGAATATCGACCGGTTTGACAGCCGTTTTAAAGTTATTCGACTGCAAGATATGGTCAACGAGAACCGGGGGGAGTTCAGTAATAGATACGGCCAGACATTTTCGCAAGTCCCCGCCGGGCTTTCCTTTCAGCTTTTTGGACGCTGGAGTGGCGGCAGCTTTGTCAACCGCCGACTTCAAGGCCACCTGTACCCTCTCTCTAGTTAGGGGAGGAATGCCGTGGAAATTCTGTCGATTCTCGAGTGAATATTGCAGGCCAACGCGCTGGGGTTCCTGACCCTCTCCTTCCGAGACATTTCGGGCAAGGCTCAAAATTTTCAAGTCGGCGTCGGTCAGAATGATATTGCCGCTCTGTGTATTTCGTTAAATTTTTTTGCCACCCACTGAAACGGTTGAGTCGGTAGGGTGGTTCGTACCGCAAAAAACTCTAGAAAAAGCCTATACTGTCCATCACTGAATTGGAATTCCAGAATTCTGTCAGTGCCAACTTGCGACACTGAAGTTAATCGCCTCGTTTTCAGGAGCTTCCTCAGTCGAGCCACGAAAGCCGACGGAGCAGCAGCTGTAGTTCGGGAAAATTCCGTCAAGTGGCAGCGAAATCCAGTATCAACAACCAATTGTTTCTTGTTATCGGGCTTGGCGAATTTCAAGAGCAGGATTTTGGACGAAAGGTCGTACACGTTCGCCAGACGTAGCGTCACCAAGCTCTGATTGAGCTCGTGTGCGATTACCTAACGGAGCACGCCGCGGTGTTAGAAGAGGCGGCTTCAAGAGGCGGATCCGCAGCAACGCACCTTGACATCCAATGACGAGAATCTTTGCTTCATGTTGGATTTTGGAGTGTACTGGCTCGGTTTGCAAAGTACCTAGATAATCGGGTTGAACCAAGCCAGAAGTCTTTTTGGTGGTTCAACTCCAGTCCTCGGGAACATTCGTCAAACGTGGGGCAGGACACACATGGTTTGACAGCGTCTGTCATCGCGGGGCAGCTCACGCCGAGCTGAGTCAAGAAGCTCGAAAGAGTGACGACATGGTGTCACGTGCTGGGGCAGCTGACTGCAAGCGTCAGACTTCAAACAGAACCTCCCTTTGACATTATGCCTTTGTATTTTATTGAATAAAATTTGCCTTGCTTACGTTTGGGGCACCTTATTACTATGACTTTCTATTTTGTTGATAGGCCTCGTGCAAGCCTGTGTTGTTTGAGCGAATTGCTTATGCTATGCTTGGTTCGATTGCCGTTTGGTGTGCCTTTCTGTTAAAAAGGCACTATTTGTATATAAAAGCATTGAATGAGCGAATTAGAATTAATTCATGCTATTTATGAGTCTCTAACTACAGAGGCTAGAGAGGTGCTGTTGTGTTTCGACTTACACGACCACGCCAGAGCGGCATCACTTGCGTTGATAGTTACTGTTTCTAGGCCAACAAAACAATTGGGTACCATTAAACAAAGAAATGAAAAAATTAGTTTAGAGATCTAGAAATGATCAATACTTTACTTTGGGGAAGCGCCATTGCAGTTCGTTTCCGAATCGGCTATCCCACCCACGCCGGGCTGCGTTTGTAATTGACCCGTAACCCACGCCATTAATATTAGATCAATATATTGTGCGTGTACCAGGAAGAATAGGTTAGTGTGAGCCGCTAGTAGTTGGTTGAGGGCCTAGGGAGGAATGGCCTGACATCAATTGTTTGCATAAATTGTAGGTGAGATTAGGTGCTTTCACGGCAGTTATGGGCTTTGACCATCGAGTCGAGGAGAAAAAAAATCTACGAGTTTCGGTCCTTGGCCCAATCCCCCCTATATCCAGCTTATGTATATGCGTGCTCTTGACTGCCTGACAGGTGCAGGCAAGATTAACAACTAATGAGATTAGCGCACTGGAAGATTGGGATTGGGTAGAGATGGATCCTGCAGCTATCAATACAATGAGCCATCGGCTATTATATTAATAAAGGCAATATCCATGCTTAAGGGTATATCATCGTTGTGTTAAGATTGGGGCTTCAATCAAGGCAACGGTGCTACGCTCTGCCTTATTCGGAACTCGCAAGCGCCCCATCGTATGAGTTCTGATATGGTAGGGCGAGGCATGGGTAGTGACTCGGGCTGGCTCGATAACAGCCATCGTGACTTGTTCGCAGCTATGCTATAAAACCGTCATTTTTGGCATAATCGAACCCTTGTGCGTTTGGTCATGCGTGACGCCCGAGTTCCAATATGAGTTGACAAGGAAAAAGGGCCGAATAACACATCTTCTGGGAAAATCAGAAGATATTGAGGAGAGTTCGCCCAATGTATGATATATAAACCTCGCGCAGGCAATGCTGCCGTGCTAATCCACATGCTTTGGCAGAGAGTAAGCACTGACTCCCGCACTTGGGCCTTCACCGTTAAGCACCGCATCGCCGCATTACGATAGTATCATTTCCTCCAACGTTCTTCCGCGATGAAGACAAGCCTCTGGGCCTTGACAACCACGCTGCTACTCTTGCTTGGGCTTTGCCGGAGCCACCCACCAGAACCAGGACGCAGCATCGAGACGACGCTCGACCGTCGCCAGTTAGGCGATGTTGATGCCGAATCTCCGTCACATGTGTACCGCGGCGAGATCGGGAGGACCCCAGAGGACGTTGAAAAGGATGGCGGATTTTACTCACGAGGCCTGCAGAAGTCACAATCATATGGAGGCAGTAGTCTCTCTGACGTGGAGATGCAGGAAGGCAGCAGCCTGTTTCGCCACGCCGCAGGAGATACGGCGGAATATACGCGCTATGTCTCGACAAGTACTGATCCTGGCGTGTCGCTCACATTCGCCATTAATGATGAGAAGCCCGAGGAAAAGGGTTTCGTTTACAAGATCCACGCTGATAAAAAATTAGTAAATGTCAACAAGTCCCTTGGCAAATACTCCCCTTATCCCGCGCAAAAAGAACACGCAGCTGTGGGTTTTATCCCATTTGAGCAGATCGAAGGCTGGTGGCAAGTCACATATTTAGATGACTTTTCTGACCCCAAGATCGGCAAGGTGACCCAAGAGAGGCTGCGAAACGAAAAGTTCAAGGCCTTCCAGAAGAATACAAAGTTTAGCAAGAACACATTCCAGAATCAACGAGGCGCGGGCGTTGCACCACAGCTCGCGGGGTTCCCTCGGCTCTCGACGGCGTGGGAAGAGGACCCGTGGAAGCAATTCAAGGCGCAGGACGTGCAAAAGAACCTCGACGACCTGATTACTTCTGCATGTGCCGGCAAGGACAGCTGCATGACGCAGCTCGGCCACTCGTCCAAGCAGAAAAGCGCCAAGGTGCCCTGGACCGCCAACGCCGCCGACGGACCCGACGCGAGGCCGGCGAAACCCAAGCCAAAGCCAGCGGCAGTCAAGAGCGGCTTCCGGGTGCACGGGAGAGCGGGGACGCTGGTGGGCTTCAGCATCCTGGCGCCGTACCTGCAAGACGTGCTCAGGCGGCTGCGAGACTGGGACCATCCCATCGGCCAGACGGTCAAGTTGTTTGACGACGGCGTCAACGCGGCGCAGGAGGCGATTGGGGGCCCGCCGCGCAACGACATCAGCGGCAACGACAACCAGGCGGCGCTCATCAACTTCTTCAAGCGCGTCTTCTGGGCGCTGCAGAGCGTGACGCCGGGGCAGGAGCGGCCCGCGGACCTGGCGCTCCTGTCATACGGGGAGAAGAGCAGGAGGCGGCTGGACAGCGTCAACGACGTCCTCCGCACCTGCGAGCGCGTCGATGCCGTCCCGCCCGACGAGCAGGAGCAGCAGCAGCAGCAGCAGCAGCAGCAGCTGGGCGCCAAGGTGCACAATACGTGTGCCGACCTCCGCAAGAGGGCCATGGAGATCGAGGCGCCCGCCGCCGCAAAGCTGGTGACGGGGCAGGCTGCCTGCTTGGTCTGCGGGCTGGCCTGGGATGTGACGGGCAGCAGGTGCCTGGATACGACGGGCGCCGTCCGCTGGCCGCCCAAGTCCCCCGAGAGCTACTCGCCCGAGACGCCAGATGCATCAAGCAAGTGTCGCGATGCGACTGGCATCATCCCGTGTGGAGGTGGACAGACAGCGGCAGGACTCAAGATAGGACGTGCCGTTTGTGCAATCTGCGGGTTTGCGTGGGACGCCGAAGGCGGTAAATGCAGGAATAGATCTGGGGTGCTCGTCTGGCCTCTGAGGCCTTGAGTCTATCAACCGCCGCTACATGTAGTAACTACAACTTGGCTAGCTAAATATACGATATTGAAAATGAAGTTTTGCACAGAGGACAAAACATGGGGGCAGACTGGCCTCTCATTGGCTCAACAAATTTCCAAGCCACATGGGCGAAGTCGCCGCGACATTCATCTACGGTTTGGGTTCTCTCGAGTTTGGTTGCACGCGTTTCGAGTCAAAAACACCTCGCCCTAAAAGGTAGCTACTACAAACATCGTGCTGGGCGTGGCTACAAATAGCAACTCATATGTACTTTGATCCAGCTCAATTGATTGCTTAGAGACAGTAATTGAGTATCGCAGTGGCTATTGAGCAAACCACAGCAATGCTACGTGATCTGAATACAGAGAGGTATCAATTCTCAACAGTATCATGGCCCTAGTTACGGAGCACAAGGAGTTCCTTAGATTCACGATGCATTATGTCGTCGGTCAATTGTTGCCTGTTTACCGTACTCCGTAGTCTCCGTAGAGACGGGAAATCGCCGTCACAGGCTCAGTCCAAATCACAAATCCTACTCATCATGGCCGAGGCAAACCCCGTCTGCGCGACCCGCACCCATCTCAACACGCGATGCGGAAACGCGGTACGGTCATGGCCGGGAGCTGCAGATTGCTTAGCGCCACACGCAAATAGACCAAATAGACCACCAGCCAAGAGCAAGGGTCCGAGTTCTTGTTGGCACAGCAACAGCGTATCAGATCCCTGGAGAGCCCAAATTTCGACATTTGACACACTTGACAAGCTCCGTGGCCTTGTCAGATGGCCGCGTTCGATGCATCGACGGATCGTGCAACAGATGCTCTAGCATGAGCTTGATCTGGCACTACAACCCTCGAATGTAGCCAGCTGCCTTTTGGGCAAACTTGCCAACGTGTTGTCAGGTGAAAAGCACCGTATCTGAACAGCCCAAGTGGATTCGGACGCCAAGGTATGTTATTGTATGTACCGTCTGTCTGCAGGGCGACGCGCCAGGCAAACCTAATAACGGCTGTCGTCCAAACAGCCAGCCTCCTCTGGACGCCCTGCCCGAGGTGCTGGAATGTCCGCAGCGTCCACCTTGTCCACTCGTGTTGTTGCATAAGTTGTTCTGCAGCCGGGTGGTGAATCAAGCGAATCAATCCAATGGCAGATTCACACGACGGCATCCGCCCCCGTGTCAGGGTGGCCCCCTGAAGCATCGGATTGGAACTCAAGGCCGGCGGCAGAAAGAAGAAAGAATGAAGACGCACTGGTACGTGCTGGCTTCCCGGCTTCTTGTTGTCCATCTGGCAATGGCATTGTTCGGCATCCGTCGACGTCTTTCTGCATCAGCACCAGCTGAGCTCCACAACGCAGAAATACAATGAACCCAACACGGCCCAATTTAAGGACCGTGTCTGAGACACCATCCGCGGAGACGAGTGGTGCCATGGGAGAACCAATGGCTGTGTGCCTGAAGCTCCTTGGTCCTTGTCGGAACAAGGCGCCCTTCTCCCCCCCAGTCGCCTCCCGCCTCCCGCATTCCATTCGTACGGACCGATAAAACGTGTATGAAAACTGGGCTTGAAGGGACCAATTTCGCCTCTTGCAACCATCTGGTGCAATGCAGCTGACGAACAGGCCTCTCTGGGTTGGAGACGGACAGATGTTGGGTTGCTGAGACGGACTCGACGCCCTCGAGCTGGCTCTCCTGATGCTCAGGTGGAGATGAGATGCGGAGCTATTCCTCTTTGGACCAGAGTAAACAAACCCCAGCCGGCATAAACACGACGGTTAATAGACACACCCTGCTTGGCAACACAATGCTGCGCAATGGCCCTACCTGATCCAATCCTGCTCTTCGTCCTCAAAAGCCTGGTGCGTCTGCCCGCAGTTCCGACCTGATCCTTCCCCTCCAATTATCTCCAACCACATCATACAACAGACAAGACTTCAATTCCCTGCAAGAAAGAAGAAGACATCAAAAAGGCCCAACGCCCTTTTTCCTCCCCTTCTCCTCTCTTCGACTTTTGTTCAAGGAACAGAAGCCAGGGAATCCTTCTTGTCTTCCTTTCGTGCTATCAGCTACGGAGGGTTGTATGAGAAGCCGATTCTCTCGCGCCAGCAAAAGTCGCCAATCTGGACTTTGAAGCCCGCGTCCCCGTCCCTTTCAGCATCTTCCCCTCGACTTATCGGGACAGCGAGTCGCAAACCGCCGTCCAGACTCACGAAGAGGTTGACGTCAAGCTCCCTCAGAGGCAGGAGCCAGCCGGACGGCAAGATCAATACTCTTCTTACTCTGCCCACGTCGATCTTCCCCCGCGTGGAGAGCACCGCGAGCACCGCGAGCACCGCTTCAGCGAAGAAGAGGTCCGTTTCAGCGAAGAGCGTCACCGCCGTCCCGGTTTCCAGCAGGAGCAATTCGTGAAGGAAGACTTCCGGTGAGATTTTTTTTTTTCTTCTGATTTCTTTTTCATCTCCAATTCTGCGTGTGGCTCTCGACCTGCTGCTTCACATGTTGCCGCATCCTCGACATCTGCTCCCCTCCCCTCTCTCCAGTCTGCGGCTCGGGGAACGACCCTTCTCTGATCCTGCGTGCCGCGAGCGCAACGCCCGTGGTCACCAATTCCCACCCTTTCCGCCCAGAAGTGACAGAATAATGCGGTGTGACGAAAGAGGCCCCGTTCTAGGCCTCGAATCGGACACGCATTGCTTCTGCAGGGGGTCTTCATATACGCCCCATACCCCCCCAGGTCAGGGGCATTCGGTTACCACAAAAGCTTTGTTGACATAGAAACTACTGGCCACATCCAACCAAAACACAAATCTTTTCAGCTAACTCTGATCCTTCCAGACCAGGACGTACTGAGTACACCGACACTCGTATTGAGATCGACACTCACCAACAGCCTTACTCTTCCCCCATTGACGTTGCTGAGCGTGAATATCGTGAACGCTTCCGCCCCGTCTATCACACCACCGTAGACGCTCCTACTCGCCCTCAGTACCACCAGACCGAGGACGTCCGTGTCAATCAGTACACCGTTGAAGAACGACCTGTTCAGACTTCTGTTCACCAGCAAGTCAAGTTCTCTGACGAGACCGTTGAGCCTGCTCGCTTCAGCCAAGCACAACAAAAGTCCAACATGGGTTACTACGACGAGGACGGTATGTTGGCTGTCTGCCACCCTGTCCACAATTGTGGCATCTCCAAAGTACAAGTCGCTAATGAAGCTTCAGGTCACTACCACTCCTTCCGCCAGGGCATCCACAAGCTTGCCGACAAGATTGCGCACCCTCACCACCACCACCATGACCACGTCGACGTCGACGTGGACATCAAGGAGGACATTCGGGTGACCGGGACCCGCCCTCGCCCGGTCCAGTCTGGTGGCTCCTATGTGCCCAACACCGTCACCATTCCCTGCCACCACATCCGCCTCGGCGACTTCTTGATGCTCCAGGGCCGCCCTTGCCAGGTCATCCGCATTTCGACCTCAAATGCCACTGGCCAGTACCGATACCTCGGTGTCGACCTGTTCACCAAGCAGTTGCACGAGGAGTCCTCCTTCGTCTCCAACCCCGCTCCAAGCGTCATTGTTCAGACCATGCTCGGTCCCGTCTTCAAGCAGTACCGTGTCCTGGACATGCAGGGTGGCCACATTGTTGCCATGACTGAGACTGGCGATGTCAAGCAGAGCCTGCCTGTCATTGATCAGTCCAACCTGTGGGCTCGCCTGTCGACTGCTTTCGAGTCGGGCCGTGGCAGTGTCCGTGTCCTTGTCCTCAACGACAGCGGCCGTGAGCTCGCCGTCGACATGAAGGTCATTCACGGCTCTCGCCTGTAAATCAGTTTTCTTAGGTGTAGTTTTTGAAGAACCGTCGACGCTCCTTTGACGAGCCATGGCAATGCAGCCAAGCAAACATTGTACTGGCGCTTGTGAAATTTGAGGTCATTGGATTGTAGAAATTGCAGCATACCTGATATTTTTTGCACATGGTTTTGGATGGAACAAATTGTCAGGCATTGGAGTCGTCGAGAGAATCTAGGTAGATAGGACGTTCCTGTACATGGACCAATGAAGAAGTCAATTAATATCTAACCGGTATGTCTGGATATGACTGGTTGATTGTCGAAGTAAGGAAACTTTACAACTATTATCCCATCTGCTGACATGGTGGAACGGCCAATCAATAGCTGGGTAGACGAAGCTTCGAGGGGAAGTGTGTATCTGTAGATGAGTACCCGTCAGCGCGTCAGCGCGTCAGCGCGTCAGCGCGTCAGCGACTAAGTGGACGAGCCACTTTGTTGCCAACGGTTAGTCGTTTGTTCTCAATCACGTATCGATGACTTTGGCCACCTGAATTGCCTTCCATCCTACTCGGCGAGCGTTCTGTCAGCATACATATATATGTTGTGTCGCAAGCTGTATGCCGACTCGAGTTTCTGGCTCAAGAGAGGGAGGAATCCACGACCGGGTCCCCTGATATAGATTATCGGCACGGGATGTTTTTTTTTTCTTTTTTCGAAGAGAGAGAGACTGATCATGCTTATCAGGTGCAGGTCGGGCTGTACGGCGTCCCTCAAAATACTGATTGCATCCTCGGGATGTGCCTACCCTGATGCACTATGGTGAGACTATTGCGAGGCCTGCAGCATTGTGCCATGCGTAGTGCTGAGGGTCCCTAGATTTGTCTACATGTCTGAATATTTGGAGTAGTCCGGCGAGCTGACGTGCAAATGTCGAGGTATGTCGTGACTCTTTGTGGAATGGATGCAGTATGCCGCGAGGTAGTTTTGAGCCATCAAGGTGCTGGTAGGGAGAGACCTTTGGAGTTTGGATGTGGCGGGTTGTGGAGAGACTCTTCAGCCGTCTTAACCTGCATGGGAAGCTGTCTCGCCTTGCCGGGTACTGGATCCTTCCCTTTGATGCTCATGCGGAGTGACATGTTGCGCCTTGTTTAGATCGTCCTCTGCATATCTGGATAGTGATACAGGGTGGTTGTGAAGTTGTCTGGAGGCTTTGTCCCAGGACCGTGGTCCTTCGACCCTGCTATTGTATGTCGAGATGTCTATAATCCTCAGGAAGACGCTGCCATTCGCCTGGCCATGGCTCCATCGCGAAACAGGGTGGCACGGGTGGCACTGCTGACATGGGGTGTCTTATCTTAGCACCTTGCTGGAGGAGGAGGTTGCGCGTGACAGCCGTTCGGCACGAGTGGTCGAAGAGGTTACCTTAATGGCACCTGTTCCGACGTTCGGCTCTCCCCCTCTATTTCTATTTCTATTTCTCTTTTACTTTTACTTTTACTTCAATTACTAGTTGTTCCTCCCCTTTTGCGGCGTATGCTGGGACACTGTTACTTGACCGTCTGGTTACAAAGTCGAGTCGCCGTGTAGGCTCATACTGTACACACAAGCTAGCATAACAACCATGGGCGGCCAGCAGTCAAAAGCGTCTGCGTCTCGAGCGCATGACAAGGTCATGGTTGATCGTCTGCGCAAGATGAATCTCCAAGAGAACAGCATCTCTGGCGAGGTGAATGAGAAGAGCGGCAAGTTGATCCGTGATGCAGAGCCTCTGCCGTTGGATGCAGTGTCTCTGTTGCCTTCGACGATTTTGGAGGACCCCCGAAACAGGTTCGTACATGTGAGGAAGCGATACATATCTCATTTTAAGACGTTTTATTTACTAAGCTGCTGTCTATTCTGGCAGGCTTGCTCTCTCGGCGTTGAGTTCGGCCAACCCGCGGACGGTTCTGACCTCGCAGGCTTCCAAGATTGCTAATCAGCACGTTTTCAATACAAAGATTCCCTTTGAGGGCGCGCCTATTACGAACCAGCGCTCGAGTGGTCGATGCTGGCTGTTTGCTTCTACCAATGTGTTCCGCGTGGCTATCATGAAGAGGTACAACCTCGAGTCGTTTGAGTTGTCCCAGAACTACCTCTACTACTATGACAAGCTTGAGAAGTCGAACTGGTTCCTCGAGCAAATCATTGACACCTCTGGAGAGGACCTGGACGGCCGTGTCGTCCAGAGGCTTCTGGATGATCTCATTTCCGACGGTGGCCAGTGGGACATGGTGTACAACTTGGTTGACAAGTACGGCCTTGTTCCTCAAACATTGTACCCGGACAGCTGGAACGCCCAAAACTCGGGCGTTCTCAACACCGTCCTCAAGACCAAGCTCCGCGAGTATGCTCTGAACTTGCGCAATGCAATTGCTGCCGGCCAGGCACCGGGCGTCATTTCCGCCATGAAGATCATCTACATGCAGGAGGTCCAGAAAATCATCACCCTCCTCCTTGGACCTACGCCAAATCCCACGCAGGAGTTCACATGGACATACGCCGACAAGGACAACAAGGTCCACTCCCTGACCGTCACTCCCAAGGACTTTGCCAAGAACATCAGCAGCTCAAACTTCCAGATCACCTCTACTACCATCTCAGACCTGGTCTCGCTCGTCAACGACCCTCGCAACGACCTCATGACCCTCCTCACTGTCGACAGGCTGGGCAACATTGTCGGCGGCCGTGACGTTACCTACATCAACGTCGACATGAAGACCCTCAAGGAAGGCTGCGTGAAGATGATCAAGGCCGGGATACCCGTCTTTTTTGGCTGCGATGTGGGTAAATTCAGCGACAAGACCTCCGGAGTCATGGACCTTCATGTCTTTGACTACGAAGTTGGCATTGGCACGGATCTACTCGGCATGACCAAGGAGGAGAGGTTGCGGGCGGGTGAGAGTCTGATGACGCATGCCATGGTTTTGACGGCCGTGCATTTGGACGAGAAGACGGCGCAACCTGTGCGCTGGAGAGTGCAGAATAGTTGGGGTACAGACAATGTAGGCGATAAAGGGTGGTTTGTCATGACGGATGAGTGGATGGACGAGTTTGTTTATCAGGCCGTTGTTGACCGCAAGTTCTTGAGCAAGGAAGTCAGAGACGTAGCTGAACAGGAGCCGACGGTCTTGCCGTTGTGGGATCCTATGGGTTCTTTGGCTTGATCCAGCCACCATGCTGGGGGGGAGGGGCTTATGAACGGGATGGGCAGATTCTAGGACTTGCTTTATTTACGATGTATGATTCGGTCTGGTAAATTTTCCAAGTTGCGAGGCAGGCTCGATGAGTTAGCTGGGGACGCGAGCCAGAACAGCTGCGCTCGAAGACACAAGAAACTGTTGCTTCTAAACGGGCTCCTCGCCTCCGAGGTCAACCGTGCATGATGACTTGTGAAAATGTACTTAAGAGGTCTCAATTTATACGTTCTCCTTTCCTCTTATGAGTACCAAATGAGCCTTTATCCATAATATGTTAACCTTTGCAGTTGCTTCGCCAGAAGTATGAACGGGAGAAGCAGACATACAATATCGGACATTCAGTAGACTTTCTGGAGAAGGAAACAAAAGGAAGGACATGAAAAAGTGGCTTTCAATATGTGATTAGGCAGTTCTGACTTCTGAGTGGGCAGCTGTAGCCTGATATTGCGGCTGACTGACGGCACACCCCTTCGCCCAAGGCATCGGATTTTGCTGGACGGATTCACATGGGAAAATGGCGTTGTTTATCTCTGCTGAGCGGAGATAATTCATGCTCGAGGGCCATCTGCATGGTAATGGGATGGAGTCAGGCCCTGCTGGTGTGATACTCGTAGCACTTCAGATACACAAACCTAAATGAGCCGAATGTAGCAATCCGAGATGCATCAAAAGGACTGCAGGCTTGAATTTAGCCGACAGACCCCGAAAAGGGTCTTCTTGAACGTTTGGAGAGGAGCATAAGCATTATTACCTTGCCGTGTGTGCGGTTTAGTAGCTGGTATTTCACATGGGGCTACGCGCATGCAGGATATAATGCGGCTGCAGCGGCTACAGCGCGTCAAGTTTGTCGCTTTTGATATTTTGTCTTCCTTGATTCTGCATGGCTTTCCTAGAGGGCGCAAATGCTTCAGGGGTTCGTTAATGTGTTCCCGGACATCGAACACTGAGCATTCGTCAAGACTATGCTCGCGGATCGCGGAACAGTGATGCCGCAACGGATCCTGGTCAACACAACCATTCACGATATATGTATACGCATAGATGTATGTGTGTGCACTCAAATTTCCGCATTAATCAATGCGGATTATTTCTTGCGCGATATGAGGATGCCTTGTGAGATCAGAAACATTTGTCGGGAAGGCAGGCAATTGCTATTGCCCCACCCAGTTCGATTTTATGACAATATTCTCGAAGAGTGTCTGATCAAATGAGCTATGATACTTTGCCCCTCGGTTGCAAGATGGCCTTGCGTGTTTCAACTTGGCATTTCGGTGCTGAGTTTGTTGACGCCAGCGTTTCGGGCAATCAAGTCATGTTTCTCTCTTGTTTATTCAAACTTGTAATTGATGCTGTATCCCATTAGCCTAATTAATTTGTCACTTTAGGCATCCTCCCCAGGATCATGGGTTGAGACGTGTGGGTTGCAATGGATGCCCTATGCTCAAGGCCCACCATTGTTACAATACGCCAATATATGCTGCTAGCTCAGGATGAATGGGTCAGCTTCCGTGATTTTGAGGTTGTGCAATGAAGATATCAGGACCATGTATCTGTGCCTGTTGCCACGCCCACTCAGCCCGACAATAGCTCAAGTAGTTCGAGGTAGATGTTTACCTAAGACCTCGGAATCTAGCGTATGCAGGTACGTGTGAACTACGGCTAGTTTCGATCTTGTACTTGTTGATGCCCGATCCAGAACGAACGCCTCTTTCGATTGACATGTGGTTCGCGAGGACGACGATCTTGACCCATTTGCGGAGCAGTTTAGACTTGCATATCGAGAGACAAATCAGCCCATACCTTGGACTACCAGGATTACTGATTACTTACTCTGTTCCAAGGCAGGCATACCAGGAAAGCAGGTCGTAGGCTGTGTCGGGCGAGGGAAGGGCGTGGCTGCCCAACCCATCGCTTATGTACCTACGAGGGCATCTTACATGGCGTGTGAGCGGAGTCCTCGAGGTGGGTGAAGTAGCAGATTTCCAGCAGTGTCAACAGTCCCGGCAAAGTTGTGTAATAATGGTGTAATAAAGGCCTGCAGATATAATAGTCGCCGCTGGATGACTGAGACTCTCCCAGATGATGACGGATGAACAAGGACCTGATTCAATGCCCCGGACATTGGCTGGTTGGGCCGCAATGTGCCTTTTTTTCTTCTTTGGTGGTGCATGTTATGGACCACGAGTGGGAGACGAGGACGTGGAGAAGTGTGAAGGGATCAAGCTTGTTGCGTTGCTCCTGCCCATGATAAAGGTCGACGGTCCAGGTCTGTCGCATTGAGCCAGTCTGGTTGTTTTCTTTCCTCTTCTTGTCGCATGGATGCGGAGAATCTCCTTGACAGCATCCCCCCCAGATACCTCTGCCGCTGGCTTTGCTTTCCAGTCATTTCTTGCCCTTTTGGGCGGCAATCTGTTCTCGCGTGTCCTGAGAATTAGCTAAGCCTCAATTCACTGCGAGCCACGGCAGTCCACTAGCTGCATTCCGGCAGGACCGGCAACACAACATTGAACGCTGCAACAAAACCTGGAGCTCCACCGTCTTGCAGTCGATACAGGGTCAACGGCATTAGGTCCTGCGAACTGGTGCTAATTCAGTCTCTGTTCTGATTGCACGTTGCAGACAAGAGAGCATTGGTCGTTTCTCCAAGCTAATGGATGACTGATACCTGGGTGGCGAATACCTTCGACCTAAGCACGTTGCCCAGACCCCTAGACAAGGGCGCAGTCTTCAATTCTGGTTCTGGTACGAGTGGCAACGACGTCACAGCATAATAATGCTGATAGCAATGACTAACGTTTGTCTGATGCTTCAGAACAGGGCACCAGCTCATCGACGGGCGAGTCGCAGAGGAAGCCACCCACACCCTCCTGCCCCCCAGCAGGGTTTCTGGTTTGTTGCGCCGACAGTCTGGTCAGACGGTGGACAAGGGTCATCGTCTAGTTGCTTTTGGCTGTGGTCAAAGTTGCAGCTTTGATTAGGCGCACTAACTAAAATTTGGGAGTTGTGGCAGAAGGCGAGACATTGCTGCGTGGCACTAAGAACATACCTAGGCACCGAGGCCGCTAATAATTGTGAAAGTTTCAACTTGCCTCTGCGAGCGAGCGGTATGTAACACGCCGCCCATGAGCCTCCTCCCAGTTGCCAAAATTCTAACCCAGACCTTACAGCTCGAACCTCATCCCCCCACTGGCACTTTAGTTGAGGGAGCGGACGACGTTGAACGGCTCCATAACGGCGTTGAACAATCCAGCAGTACGCCACTGAGCACGGCCCGACGGGATCTGACGGGCTGAAAACCCAAGTGACAGTCTCCAGTTGGAAACTAGCGAGTCGTCGCAAAGTTCCGGCCTTTCGAGCAATCTCTGCTCATTCGGGCGGAGCCCAATTGGTCTCTGGGCAAGTGACGTATGTCGGGTGCCATTGTTCAAGTCCTTTGCCCGTTCCCACCAACACCAAACGCCGATTAGAGTGGCGGTGACCCTGGCGACAATCGTCATTCCGCAGTCTTCGACAGACAGCACTCATTTTGCACTGACACATCCATGAGCACAGAGACCCACATTATTGAGCATTGGGGACTTTCTCTTTTAATCTTCGCTTTTGCCGCTGGTCTCCATATCAGGCGAAGCAAGAAGCGACCCGTCATCCTTTCGACTATTTTCTAATTGCAACAAGCGTATGCTAGAGAAACTATCCCAGCAAGTCGTCAATCCTACAATTTACCAAACTCGGTCTTCTAGAGCAGTTCGTTGGCAATTGATTTGTCAGAAAATCTTCAGATACATATTTTCAATAGCCTTGGCTCATACGCCAAGGCCAACCGGCGAACCCTTCTTCTGCACAGCCATTACGTTCATCGGCATTCCTCCGAGGCTGTCCGCTGATCTGTCAGCACTTGGTCTTTCTTTTGAAGATTGACAAGCCGCCGTAGGGCGGGGGTGGTCGAGGCGCTGTGGACAATTTGACAACCCCTCACCGCAGCCATCATCTTCACCAACGCTTCAGAATTTTGGTCTAGGCTGGTGTCTAGGTGAATTTGCAGGCCAGAAATCATCTTCCAGCAAAGCGAGTGCGGTGTTGAGAGGCACCATCACCTATTGATTGCCACCTCTTCCAAGACTCTCACGAGGCTCGTCAAACATGTCGGATCGGTACATTGGTTATGTTCCCACGTCGTCGGGTCGGTCTCCTACCTTCAACCCTGCCAGAGCTTCTATGCCGACCAGTGTAGGATACAGCTCTATGTATGCCGGAGACATGCATGTCGTACCGTCTGCCAGCCAAAGACACTATATTACTCCGAGAGGCTACTCTACTTCCACGACCGCCTCGGGAGTTCCTACAACTACAAGAACATATGCTATCACCCAGGACCCAAGAGGCAATTCTAGGACTAGAGACGGCAGCAGGACGCGTCGCTCAACGCTGGACTCGACTTCAAGGCCCCCAGTGATAATAACTACAACGCAGTTGGATCGATCTCATGGTTCTTCGTCTCACTCTGGCAATGCACGATCCGGGAGTCCTGTTCGAGACGAATACCGTGCCTCTGACGGGCAAGTTTACTCACAGCCTGCCTCGTCTTTGCGTTCTCGCAATACAGCTTCTCGTTCATATCATGCGCCTTCCCCGAGCGAGGATTTTGGCAGATATAGAGATAGGGCTGACAGTCACTTGAGCTCGCGCGACATCGAAGCTTATCGTAATTCTCGACCTTCAGTTGTTTATCCGAGTGACCCAAGACATAGTACCGCGGCCATCGATTATGGGGACGACGGATATCAGTACACCAACGCCGGCGAGCTCGTCAAATACGACTTGGATCAATCTAAGCCAAGCCGCTCTAGGCGGCATGATCGACATGACAGTTTTGATGCGGGATACTACCGTCCAAACGTCAATTACGATTTAGATAGGAGGAATCTTAATATCAACACCAGCCATGACCTCAATCGACCCCCTAATGGTCCCAGTAGCAGGCAACACGACGGACGACCTGGACCACCGCCTTCAACTCGTGGTTTTGATAAGATCAATCGGGCGTATGATTCTAGGGATGCGCCTCCAGCTGCGCCAGTCCCCCCCTCACCCACCAGTGCCGCATCGCTACTCGAAATACCTGGAAGCTCCGGCAGCGTCAGGAGACCGCGACCCTTGTCGCTTCACCAGGATGCTGGACTCCGGTCGTCGCATCATGACGAGTTATATCGAAGTCGAGAAGATGAGCGTGTCATGCGTGCCATGCGCGACCGAGATTTTGATCGCCGCTCTGAGCCTCCTCGGTTCTATGATGAGAGCGTCACATCACGAGGTTTTGGAATTCGCACAGACGTTCTAAACCACCCAGAGGAAATCAAGGAGCGCCGCCGTGAATCACGACTTGACGACCAAAGAAAGAGATCTGACGAAGAAGTGTCATACGGTTCAGATAAAGACAGAGAAGGTCGACGTTGGAGTCGCCAGGATCCTACGGATGATCGAAGAGATCGGAGACAGACTAAAAGAGGTGAAGAGAACCAAGATCAGGAACGGTCACGGACTCGTGAGACGCTCACTGGCGGACTCGGTGCCGCGGCAACTGCTGCTAGCCTTGTAGCTTCAACCAAATCAGGGGAGAAGAAAGACCCAGGAGCTCCTGGTGAAAAGAGACGCCGTAGTCCTCCAGAGGATCGCGAAATTCACAAAGAAGTTATCGTAGAGCAAGATGCTCGCCAGTCCCTTGAAAGAGCCAGTAAGCCAATGGGAGGGAAAGAGGGGACTCGAGAACGGGAATCATTACGGGAGAAAGAGCCACTCCAGGAACGAAATCCTACTACGAAAGAGAGGCCGCCAGCGTCTGAAAGGGATGTCTTCGTGCCAAAGGAACTAGTTCGGGAGCCTGCGCCAATTCGTGAGAGAGATCCAGTGAGGGAGTCTGTAAGGGATAGTTTGCGAGACAAGGAGTCCATGAGGGAAGAACCTAGAGATGGTGGCAGCTTCGAGCGGCGTCGACCTGACGCAGATACCCGAACGATCAGAGAACCTGTAAGAGCCTCGGGATCGGATTCCGATGATACGAACAGACCCCCTCGACGAGGTCGTGCTTCCCAGGCATTCAACCCTAATGACGCCTCTGATTTGAAACAGCTTAAGGAGCAGCTAGCCTCGATGGAGATGTCCAATAAACGGCAAGAGAAAGAGGTTGAACGACCAGCTTTGGCAGAGAAGCCAGAGAAGCCACGAGCCCGCTCTCCATCTCCATCAAAAGAGCAAGCCGCTGCTGGCTCATCCCGGGAACCCTCTCAAGAAAAGTCCAGCGAAGAATCTCGCGGTCGAGAACTCGTTGTTCCTGAAGCTGAAGGGAAGCAAGTCCGTGTTGTGTCACCTCCGAAGGACAAATCCGAAGGCAAGCCTTTGAAAGGCATCCTGAAGCAGCCGAAAGCTAGCTTCCCAGAAGAAGCTAACCCAGTTCGTGAGGGTGTGGCCCCCCACAAAGAGGACAAGAAACTGAAGGACGCCCCTCCAGGGGCGAGGTGGACCAAGATCAATCGCAAGATTGTCAATCCCGAGGCACTGACCATTGGAAAGGAAAGATTTGAAGTTCGCGATGACTTTGTCATCGTGCTGCGAGTCTTGAGCAAAGAGGAGATTCAGGCTTATGCCGCAGCAACACAGGTATTGAGAGGTAAGCAGTAACCTTTGCAGCTGTGATGTCAGGTTTGGTGCTAACTGAAAACTGCAGAGCGACGCCGTACCAAGATTGAGGGAAAAAAAGAAGGGGACAATGATTATGGAAGGGAGCGTGATACTATGCGTGACGAAGCTGGCGAGGAAGACGAAGAGCGTCATCATCGCCACCGCCGACGCCGTGAAAGTGAAGAAGAGAGTGATGAGAAGGAACGCCACAAGAATCGTGACAGAGACCGTGATCGAGAGAGGGAGAGGGATCGTCAGCGAGAGCGGGATCGAGAGTCTGAACGTGAAGGTGAAAGGCAACGACACCATCGGAGAGATCAAGCGGATGACTACGACAACCGGGCACGAGACGACCATTATCATCACCACCATCACAACAATCACCGGTCGTTCAGAGAGCGAGAGCGAGAGCGAGAGCTGGAAGCGAAGAGTTAGGGAAATGGCGTTTCTGGGTGATTTACGATTCCCATTTATTTATTATGAACTGTCTTTTGGGTTATTTACGCAAGCATCTTGGCCACGAAAAATTAATAAAGGGGCAAAAAAGGCGTATGAGACGGGGCATTCGCCATGTATCAGTACCTTAATGCAATAGATTCACTTTCGCCCAGCTTGTGGAGGGTGTTGCACTCACTATGCTATTCCTCCCACTATGCAACTACGCTAGCTCTATCGAATTATTACGTCGTAAATAGCCAAATCTGGCTGCCATCTTTTTACCCGCCTGACACGATAAGTGAAACACGTATGCTTGCCTAAGTATCCCAAATCAGAAGCGGACACAGTCTGGTGCTTTGAGCGCCGGGTTACCACTCAAGTCAGAAGCTCTGCACCCCCCTTTTTAGCAGACGCAAAGCGCAATTGGCTCCCTGGACTTATGTCCGTATGCCCTATCATCGGCCGTGGCGGATGAAGTACTCGAGGTTTCTCATCTGCCACGGTGTATCAGTGGCGACTCTAGGCAGCTTGTGTACTGGAGGTGCTTATATAAGATTGAGCTCAATTTCGCCCTCTAGCTGGAGAGGAAGGGATCGAGGACAAGATTGTTCTCCATTGTCAGTATGGCTATTCCGGTAAGCTGCCTTCAGCATCAGGTGTGAGGTGCTAGATCCGTGAGGCTGAGGTGGACAGATATAAGTAGGGTTTGTCAGTGAGAAATACAAGTTGTCTCGGCCTTGAAAAGACCAAAGGTTGCCCCAATCATGCACTCCGGCTCGTCATACCTGCTGAGTTGTTCAGTTGTTGGCAAGTTTTGGTTCGAGCTGGCCGCATAGTACAACGTGCTTTGCAAGTCTTAGTTGGTATTTAAGATAGTTTTGACTACCTTCCTCCAAAAAAGGCTAGCAAAAGCCAATACAGGCCGTGTAGCTCAATGGTAGAGCGTCTGACTACGTAGCGCAGTATCCTTATAGTATCCTTACCCCGTAGTCAGAAGGTAGCAGGTTCGATTCCTGCCATGGCTAAATATTTTTTATTTTTATTCTCCCCCTCATAAGAGGAAGCTCGTAATTAATGATTAATATTATTATAAGTTAAGTTTTACTTTTTAATGCTCCTGCAACTGATTGCTCTCCAGATCCACCACATGCAGCCCGGGCTAGCCAAATGCCGATATAAACGTGGACATGACGGGGAGTTCGAAGACGTCACGGCGGTTTCGAGCCAGGCCACGAACAAGCAGCGTTATGTAGGGTCGCAGGCCCTTTTAGAGGGCTCTTACATAGTATTGCTTGTAGTATGCTTATGGTCATTCACCAGTAGTCCCTTCTATTTGTGTTTGTAAGGCTTGTATCGCATTAATGCCCTGGGCTTATCCCAGAATCCCCCCTTGGTTAACAGCCTCGGGGGTCGCTCTCATGAGAGAGACATGTGCCTATAATAGCATAGCCGTAATGGTCATGCCTGACTTACCTTCATTACTGATGAGGGTAGCATTACTCGGGTCTCATATCCAGGATCAGGAATTGCTCAAGTACGTGGCGGATACTCGGGAGTCGGGACCAGCAGAAACACAAAATCACGGTATTCATTTTTACATTGCATGAGGCGTAATTTCGAAAGACGTCAAAATCCCTATTGGTAGTAGTATTCCCGTTCTAGAGTTCTAACGAGTTCTATCTAAAGGAGCGTTTCGTATAATACAGTGTCCCAGTTGCAGTCTTTCCCAAAGTGCAACTCTACATCGCTCGCTACATGGTGTCGAGATATCCAGACTTGATGTTGCCAGGTTCTAGTCGCCAAACGACGATGCTATACGAACCACCGAGCTCAAAGGCGCCATATTCCAAAACAGACAAGACCAATAAAAACAACTCTAAAGGAACCCCAAAATCATGCTCTAATTGCTTCCATCCGCCCCTCAATCACCAGTAGGCGATGCGCACGCCGCCGATAGCATTGGCATAGGAAATCCAGGTCTCATCGCCCTGGCCAACGATTTCAAAGGCCTCGGTCTTGCCGGGCTTGCAATCCTGGGGAACCGAGAGCCCCCCATAGGTCGCCTCCCAATCAGCCCACGAAGGCGATGACGAAGGCGATGGCCTCTTCCAGATACCTAGTTGGTTATTGCGCTGGTTCCCGGGACCCCAGTCGCTGGTCGCGCCACCCGGAGCAGGTTTGAGGCTGGAGAAGATGGCGAGCTTGTCAGTGCCGCTCCAGGATACCGAGTCATATTTGAAGTACAGGGCGCATTTCTTGTTTGCCGTCGCCATGGGGTATTCAAAGGTCATGAGGGTGGTCTTTTCGTGGACGGCCCTGCCCTTCTCTACCACGGCATTCGTAGTCTTGGGCCCGATGGCACCGGTGAAGACATCGTAGACGTATAATGCCGTTGGGGCGATGTAGACGGAGCCAGAGGGAGGCTCGGAGCGGGCTTCAAGGGGAGCTGCGAAGGCAGTTGTGGCCAGGGCAGTGACGGCGAGGATCGTCTTGGTGAGCATTTTTGATGGACTGGTTGAGATGGCTGGATGATTGTGTTGATGTATGGAAGCTGAACTGTGTAGGACAGTGATATATGAAACAGTGATGAGATGGGGAGGAAAAGAAGGAATCTTGCCCATGAATACACCGGCTTTATATAGTCATTATCAGGATATTATCTACATGTCCAGACCTGATGTATTCCCAGTCCAGGATTACAGTTCGCAGCACGCGCCTCCACGGTGGCCCAGAAATAGAGTCACGGATAGAGAGAAAATAAGCTCCGCCTTCTCGTCACGGCACTTGCTACGCCTTTGAAGGGCTGTTTCCAGTACCTGGTTAGTTCGTTTCAACGTTCCAACTCCCTACCCTTCTTGGCGTCCTCCAGAGAACTGGCGTCTCGACTGTAACCAATAGACTGCCAGCGAGGTTGGAGCATTGGCAGACTCTCGAAAGCCGTGGTAAGGCTGAATGGCTCAATGAGTACAACAGCAAACTATCTTGGAAGCTGTTGATAGACAAATGGGGATGGCGGCGTTGAAGTTTGGTGGAGGCGTTCGAGGGCGAAGCTGTGTGGCTGACGGGCCCATGATTTCGATGTCATTGATGAATTATCGACCAGGTCGTAAGCTTTGGCGAATAAGCGCAAGATGCAGCAAGTATGAGTGGCTGAATGGCTTGAAGGGCTCTGTTCCCTCTGGCATATGCGGCTGAACCCCTTTTCCTCGATGGGATTATGCTTGGGGCCAAATGTGCGGGTGGCACGGCGATGATCTCGAATAGAACGCTCAATCATTGTTGTGATGGCGCAGCAGGGCAAAGTGCCACCGGCAGTCTAAAGTCTCGGGACTGCAAGTTTCCGAAATATTCTGTCAACTCTAGATGGTCAGAGTCGGCTGCCTCCCTCTGATGTGTGCGGTTCCTTGGGGCCGGCGACAGTTTCTTGCTGGTGGAAGCAGGCTGGCCCAGATAGTGTGAGGGAGCAAATCCGTAAGTGAGAACACATATTCCCATTGCCCGCATGTTTTGATCATGCTTCCTATGGTGGTTTCGGCGGCCTCCGTCCAAGACCGTCATGGAAAATACGGCAGCTGACTGTAATCCTCCCACACCAACCTTGGGTTCCCTGTTCTCCAAGATTGGGCACCATTGCCTCCATTTCTGAGCCAAATGAAAACTTGCAGCCATGGCCTTGGGCTGTTTTGTATTGTGTGGTCATCTGTGTAATGAGAGGCTCAGTTGTTGCTGTCAGTAGCCCCATTCCGTGATGGAATCCTATATCAATGTATATATGTTTAACACCAACTCACATATAACTGTAGCTGTATCTTGTCATCCGTCCGTTAAGTAAACTGATAGGACATTGTCGTACTGTCTCGCAGACCGGATGGCTACGAGGTGCAGTGGTTGGCGAAGCAGAAGGCTCAGGGCCATCCAACTCGTCTCCGGGGTTCAGTGCTGCCATTCCTCGATACACAGATAGCGTATATCTTGAAATATGAGTCGGGATGAAAGCGTACTCAAGGACGGCTCCGGATGAGAAGCCGTAAAGCTGGGACCGCGATGTCTCGAGATGAATAGTTTAGTGAGCATCGCCCGTTGGCGACCACGAGTACTGCATGTCGTAGAGCAGTACTCGTGCTATCAACCCTATTCTTGTAGAATCGCGAGGTCATGGGTTTCCAAGCATCGTCAGGATTGTTGGGAGCTGTGTAAGGCGTCAATACGTACAGTTTCTGCGTTGTCGCAATGCAAGTTAGTGTCTGATTTCCGCCATCAGAATGACAGTCTATTTAGCCTCGTTGTTTTTATATATTTCGGCCATATTTTAAAGTCTCAGGGTAGAATGCAACTCAATTGTCATTCGTAGGATCCGTGCCTTGGAATTTGCTCTCCCCTCCTCTTCCCTGAGACCAGCGCAACTGATTAATTACCCACCGCCCATCCATCACAGCTTTACAGAAACATCGTACATATCCAAGAGGACGGCAAACCCCGTCACAGCACCCATGTACCCCAACAGCACGGCCATTGTCACTGACGGACCGACGTCCAACGTCCTGACCGTCATATTCACCAACCCCGTGAGCAGGTTCGCCACCAAGAACACCGCCAGGCCGTTCCTGTTAAACGCTCTGAGCACCCTGCTCGTGGCAAATTCATTTGCCTCCCTTTCCGTCCTGCCATCGGTGGCATTGTAAGTCGCCGGGAAGAAAACGGTGTCGATGAGGCAGCACGCAAAGATCTGGATTGTGTTGAAGGACGCCACCCACAACACGTAGGGGAGGTTCGCGAGCCGGCGGGAGACGACGAGGCCCAGGCCGAACGAGTAGCCGGTGCAGAGATAGTACAGCGCGGACCAGATGGCAGCCCAGACGGCAATGGTCATGAGCAGCGTGTTGCGCTGCGTTCCGGGCGTGGCCTTGCTGCGCGGGTTGATGGCGCGCGGGATGATGAACATGCCCAGGTCTTGGCCAGCCAGGAAAATAGCCAGGTAGCCGAAGAAGCTGAATATGCCCTCGCGGTTCATGGAGAGCAGGTCCGTCCGCGGCGCGGTGAGGATGTACGCCTTGAGCGCCGTGTTTTCGAGGAGCACCTCGTACACGCCGCCGACGAGGAGCGCGAGCGCCGCGTACGAGGGCACATATCGCAGGACGGCCTGGAAGGCGGCCACAAAGGGCGGCAGGAAGCCCAGGGTGAAGAAGAAGTTCCAGTGGACGCCGTACTCGGTGACGTGCTCGGCGTAGTCGAGCCCCTTGACGCTGAGGAGGCGAATGACGCCCAGCACCAGCAGCGGGGCCGAGTGCCTGGCCGAGTAGACGAGGCGCTTGACCAGCGACATGCTCTTCCCCGAGGCTCGCTCCTTCAAGACGGGCCTCGCGGCGACCACGCCCGCGGTGAAGACAAACGATCCCACGCCCATGTCCATCAGGCTCGTCCCCCACGTCTCTACTTTGGCGAAACGCCGCGGAAACAGGCGAAAGTCAACGGCCAGTATGCTCACGCACGTCATCACCATCATTGCGCCGCGGTACGACGTGAGGAACGGCTTGGCCGGCAACACGTCCAGCGGCCGCGCCGCGTTCTTGTCATCCCTCGGAACAATCGGCTTCTTTTTGCGGGCCGTCTGCGCGGGGAGCATGTACACGGATGCCACGGGCGCGAGGAGGAAGAGGATCAGGAGGACGGGCGTGCTGGCGTAGAGCGTCGTCGCGAGGAGGAATGCGCCCACGCAGAGGAGGAAGTCGACGGCATAGGAGAGCGGCGTGTACGGCCTGAAGAAGGATTGGCGAGCTTGGAGGGCAGACCACAGCAGAATAGCAACCTATTTTGTTTTTCATGGTACATCTTGTCAGCAAAAATGGATGCTATAGCCTGGGACACGCTCAGAAAGCACGGAGGGAACGAACGGGTACAACGGCCGTGACGGCAGCTATCTCGGGCACGGAACCGCCCGAGAGGTTGGACACAAAGTCCTCCTTTTGCTGTTTGTAGCTCTGCTTGGACATTGCGCCGGTGCGTTAAAGACGCATTATTACAGAGAAAGGGGACAAGGTGGTGGTGGCCGTGGCGCGCAATGGCGGTTGAGGACAGACTGTTTCTTTCTTTTGCGGATTGCTGGTCTTGACTGCCCCTTCAGCCTCGTGGTGTTGAGGCGTCAGTAGCTCCATGCGCGTCCGGTGTGGGGTCACTTCGCACCGGGCCTAAGCTGGCCAATGACTAGCTGTGATGGGGGTGTTTCTGTGGCGCGGGAGGGGCCGTGTGGCTGGGCAGGATTGCGTCCACGTACTCCGTACTGAACGGCAGCACCATTTAGGGTTGGTGCTTGGCAGTCGTCGACGGCGCTCCTGGATTGTATATCAAGGCGGAAATTGGTATTAGTATTGGGGTCTAATTGCTATATTGATATTGTCCTTTTGCCTTTACAAAACCAAGTGGTGGAGCCGTGGACCCAATTCGGGGTTCCTTCTGGGGTAAAGGTGCACAAACTTGCAAGGCGCAGGGTCTCAAACCCATATCTAGGGCTACGACCAGGTACTATTAACTGCTTCGTCGCACGGAGAGATTTACATAACATTCTGTGCCATTTACAAACTACTTCGCGATATCTCGTTTCGGTGATTAGCTGGCCGCATCGTCCATCAAGTTTCTCAGCATTAACCTCTCACTATTTAAACATGCATGTGTACCCAACATAGATGTGCTTCAAGCCTCACCGTCTCCCATGACGAGAACACGGTGCTAACTGCAAACCCTCACATTCCGGACAATCAAGTCGCATGGAAAGACACTAGTCAGCTCGCATTATACGGCATGCAGCATCTTGCCGGTCCATCTCGGCACATGGGTGCTAGGCAGTAGGGTCACTAGCCATGGTCCTTGTGGTCTCCCTCTCAATCCCGAGACCAAGCTGAGCCTACATACAATACAGTACATGCATCGGAGTACTCTCGGGTAGAGTCAGGCCAAGCTTTTTCCAAGAAGATGCATTTCTGCAGGGCCTGTGCGGGCCTACCACACCAACGCGATTCAGGAAGGGGGTGTTGATGGAGAATACACGACGCGCGGGCGGTGGTGGAACTGGCCACCCAAGCCCGATGTGCTCCATGATGCCGCATGTAAAGTTGAGTATGTATTCTATTTCTTACTTGGGATGAAGCCCTTGGCGAAACACGGCAAGGTGAAAGCACACACACAAGCCCACTGCTACTTATGCCGGTGTGGCCTGGAAATGCTCAAAATTTCGTGTCTTCTTGCTGCAGATAGATAATTGTCCCTTTCTTTGTGGGCCATGGGCATCAATACTCGGCCGGTATATCCCTATTCTGGAGGCGTTGGTTCCTCCTCTTGTTTGCTGTTCCCTCCAATACAATCCGAGACAAGCAGACTTGGTATATGTATATGTGTATACCTACACACTCCGTACCTACCAAGTATGTAGGTACTAGGTAGGTACAAACCTTGCCGAGGTACTCGAGTACCAGATGTGCTCCGCACAGAGCGCCGGTTTTGTTGCCGGCACGGCATCTGTGGCCTTTGGTTCGTCGTCTAGCACTGTGATTTATCATGTTCATATTCCGTAGCATCCAATATCATTTGCATGCAGCCAACATGTCTTGCTGTGATGGGTTAGAGGACCAAACTCCCTCGCATGTGATGCCACTCCCCACCTATTGTGCCAAGACAACCGACTGTTGCGCTTGGATAAGAGGAAACGAACCAGACACGCAATCGAATGATGGCAAGGACGGCACCACCTCGACATCTTGTCGTTTCTGACAGAATTTCAGCTTCGCAAGCACTGGCCCTGGCCCTTGAGCTGGACGGCACAATCAACATTGACGGGTCTGTTTGAGTTGCCCTACTGCGGAGACAGCTCTTGAGATCTTGAGCTCGTGAGTCTTCGTGAGCCGAGGGCACATACCTTGGGCCAGCATAGGTATAATCAAGTCTCAGGCAACCCCGGGCGTGAAACCGAGGGTTTTTCTGCATGGCCAAATAAATAGTTCGCCATTTTCCCCTCTGTGCTCCTGGGCATGGTTATGAATACCCTCTTCTTGTACAAGTCCATTGGCCAAATTGCCGGGCATCTGCGTCGGGGTGTACCGCATACAACACGTCTCTCACAACCATATAAAGCCGCTGAGCCGATAAATCTGAGCCCGCCAGAGACAGTGTGTGATTTCTATGCGCTCCACAATATTTGGTAGACATTTTCTTCATCTCACGCCAGCATTGCTGAGTCGCAAAAGTTCACGGCTGGTACTGACACCTTCCAAACGCGTTGCAATGAGCGTCATACCTCTCTGAAGACGACAATGAGTTCGCAGATTGACAATGCGGCTACTGCGGCTGCCACGGTTGCCGCGGCTGGCCACTGCCGTGCTTCGCGGCGTTTCAACCGAACGATTCTGTCATAGCATTGGGGCTAGCCTAGTCCCGCATCAACATTTGCGCAAAGAGGTTTTGTCGAATCCCTTTTGGGAAAAAAAAGAACCAATGCATTAATCGGCTGCACCAGATAGTAAACAATTTTTCTTAGCCAATCTCATCACGACGCACAGCTCCTAGAACAGGTGTGAAGCGTTTGCACTTTGCTGTCGACACAGAGGGTGCTGCCCAGGCACAGTGAAATCGAGATTGTAAGCACTATGGTCTTTGCAAAAGGTCAATACAAAACCTTTCCAATCACGGCCCGTTAAAATGGCAAGTAGATCCCTGCAAGCTCACCTTCTGTTAGCGATGATAGATCCGTGTCTTCAAGGGCGTGCATGGGAACACCATGACCAGCCTACTTCCCCACATTGCGATCTGGCCAGGAATCGCGCAAAGACACAACGGAACCCTGGCGTCAGCAGAAATTAGCCTGAAAAGCCTAGAGTTGAATGAAAATAGTCCGGGTCGGCGCACACTTGTCCTGCAGACTAGTAGAAGTGACTCTTGGTATTTTTGCCTTGTTGTCATGTCTCAGGACGCTTCCATCCAGACTCTCACGAGGATACCTGGTAGCAAGCCATTCTCCTTGGGTTTGCTTTTTTTTCCTTTGCCGATGCCCCAGATCCGATTGCAGCCTCTTGTGCCGCTTTCCTACTTGGGAAGTAAGTTAGGATCAAACGCTTGCTTTTTGTTCGCTTCGTCCCGAGCTTACAAAGTCTGCAGCGGCTGATCTGACACTCCTGTGCTCCGTACTGGTGCGAAGGCGTAAATGGCCCACAGAAACACCAGGTGGCCATGAAAGTGATACTTCGTCTTCTTGCCCGGAACGAAATGGCTCAACATCTTGTGGAGATGTGCCACGCGAGCCATCGGCTTTCCACCTTGGACGGAACGGCGCCTATAGATTCGCTCAAAGGTAAGCGCTATATTACTGTTAAATGCGGACCCAATAGTTCGTATTGTACAATATTAAATGGATGTACGGGAGTACGTACAATAATTCGAGCACACGGCTCGACAGAATCTGTGTGTGGGGGGAGTGGTTTCGTTCTTTTTTGTCCTGATTAGATTCGAGGCTACCCAGCGCTTCTGTTGGCCACCGATTCAGTCGAAGCGCCCTGTTGAGTTACAGGCGTCAAGTTGCCTCAAACCATGCCGCATTTGAAAACCACCGGAGTTCACATTAAATCGAGACAGATTGGACGACGATCTATCTTTTTTCGACCTGGACAGCTTGTTGCCCGGGGTAGGCGCGGGCCAGAGCTCCCTGTCACCTGTCCGACTACCACTCGAGTCCATATCATGGGTTTTCCCAGTAGTCTCTGCGCACACGGACACTGTCCACAGTTTCTGGCTGTAAACGCACAGAGGGTGGAGGATCCCCAGCGGCAACGAGCTAGGGATGACCCGTTTTGAGATGTCTGCCGGGGGTGACGAGGGTGCTCCGTACTGTGAGCAATGTACTGTGAAGATATTATGGGGTAGCTGTTTGGTGGAGGAGGACGATGTGCCCATCACGAGAGCCAAAGGTCGCGGCGGCCAAACAATCTTGCTGCTTACGTACCATCGTGTAATGGCGCCATTTGAAATCAAGCGTCGTAACTTTGAGCCAAGTGGCCTTTAAGAACAAGTCCAGTGACTAGTCTAACCTGTGGCTAGCCGCAGCCCGCAACGGTCATCGGCCGCCTCCGCCTGTCTCGGTCTTGGGACGCCGCTGAGGAAGTTATTGACTTGCTCACGGCCGGGGAACAGGGCAGTAATAAGGACTCGCCAGGGAGCATGGGCCATCTCTCGAAACCCGATGCCCGCTGGCGGACGCGTCGTCCAATGGGCACCTGATGGGTCGCATTTGCTTGGAGCCGGTTCAGAAGTCAGTACGGAGTATCCGGCATCGAAATGCGCTGGGAAGCAAAAGAGTTCGATAGAGCCCTTGTAGAGGAACACGGGGGCTTATCGGAAGGGGTGTGGAGAGGGAAGGCTGGTGGTGAGGGGGAGAGACAAGGGTCAGGGGGCATGACCGCATGGGGCAACGAAGGAGGGGGCGTGTGCATCCACAACGGAGAGACACATCTCGACATGTCGACATCTGGGGCAGCAAATTGTCTTTCTGTTATTCTCCGTCAACGAGTCCCCTGGTCCTCATCCCCATCTGCCTCCAAGCTCAGGGTGCAAGTACCCACCTCCCCTCCCCCAACATCGCGAGAGCTCGCCGACCATGGAACTGGTTTCGATTCCCCCAGGGGCCATCTGTGCGGCGTCTTCATCGTGGATCAGAGCCTGCCTTGCCGCATCTTGTAGCCCGTTCCTTGTCGAACCGTCTTCTCCTGGTTGTTCTCCTTCTCCGTCTTCCCCATACCGCGGTGGACCTGCATCTACTCTTCTGCACGACCAAGACGAACTGATTTGGGGTGAAACCCCTGCTTGAGTAGAAATGCTCATTCGACTGTCTTTTTTTTAAAAGGTCTAATTGAGCCGTCCACATCCCGTATTTGCACTTTGGCGCAATGCATCAAGGCGTAAACACGACAGTCTTGTACAGCAATAGAGGTCCCCGAAACCTCCTCGACTCTTCCTTCACATGGCGGCACATGTATCGGCAACCTTTGCCATACCCGCGTTGCAAGCCACCTGCATGCATCAATTCAAGGTTCGACCTGCAGAACCAGACAAACATGTGGTGCAGCTCTTGGGGCCGTGACAAGCAAGTGTCTCGACATACCTGCATTAGCTAGCGACCATGGCCACGGCCCCACAGACCCCAGAGGCTGCCACCAACCTTTTTCGGATCGAACTCGTCTTATTTGGTTTGCAAAGTCATGTGGATTGCATTGCGTTGTACGTATTATATATACATTGTACGAAGCGCCTTGTGTCGATGCTGCCAGCTCAGCG
Organism: Metarhizium brunneum; assembly: GCF_013426205.1. Taxonomy (NCBI): domain Eukaryota; kingdom Fungi; phylum Ascomycota; class Sordariomycetes; order Hypocreales; family Clavicipitaceae; genus Metarhizium; species Metarhizium brunneum. The sequence goes on along the minus strand of NC_089424.1, from coordinate 2,430,500 downwards.
GCAGGGCCTTGAGCAATGGCCGTAGTGAAAAATTGACCCTCGAAATGATGACATGGACATTGAGAGTTTCTGGGCGCCATGGAAATACCCATCACTCATACTCCTGCCTGTCTTTCTCTATCCTCGAGCTGAGTAGTGGCTGTGAGTACCAACTCCATAGTAGCATGCTATAGGTAACAAACGTCATCATTCGAGGGATCCCTGCGTACCTTCCCAGTTTGGTATCTATGCAACACATAATACAGGAGGAGCCCGGTTGATGACCAAGATTCAAAGGGACCTCAAAAATCAGCGTTGCATACGCAAAATGTTGTACGAAACGCTCGAGAGCTCTCTGCTTGCCTGCCCGCGCCTCGTTCATGTCGGCCCACAAGCTGAAGTCATCGTACATGCGCGGATACTCGGATGCTGGCATTTGCATCTGGAGCGGATGCAACAAAAGCAACAGGTGCAGGCGCTGCTGGGTACCAGCCTTCATTCAAGGTCGTGCTACACACTCGCAGCATCGAGATCTGTACATCCATGCACACTGCCTGTCCAATGATCTCATATATCACTTTGCTAGGCCGTGGCTACTATCGTATCTACGCGTGGAGTCTAATCAGGCCTAGTCAAGTATCTAGAAGAGGTGCTGATTTCATTCAAGAATTAAATTATGTTCCTGCATTCCTGCACCAGTCGCTAATGGTTTGCCTCGAAGAATGAAAAATAGTTGTTTCAGTGCCCATCAGCCACGCGCGACATTAGGGACACCACCGTATGAGTCTCATGTTCCAAACCCTCATCTGAGCCTATCGCTTTCCACAACCAAAATGCTCACCAAGAGCTGTGAAATTTGCTGTCGTGATGGCTGGTCGAGAACAGCCATCAACCACAGACTAAAGAAATAACAACAAAACGCAGTCGTTTCCTCACCCCCCAATATTTTTCCTCCTATACCATAACCATTGCATTATCGAAGAAAAAAATCAAGAACTTTTCTGTGCCGAACCCTCTAAAAGACCATCGATCCTCGCTCCCGTCCTAAGGAAAACAAAATAGAAAAGTTCATAGCCAAATGCATATGAACACAGTGCAAAACTCAGATTGACCTCTTCTATCAAGTACAGAAATAGAAGAAGAAGTAAAGGTGAATAAAAACGCCATTTAGGTTGCCGAGGCAGAGTTCTGTAACCCCCCTGTCCCCAGTGTGGCAACGAGTTGCAGACTGTTTATAAACAACACAAAAGTACATGACCATTTGCTATATGGCGTTTCCGGGTGATAAGAGAAGAAAAATCATCAGGCGTATATTATCCGTCCTCCATTAGATTAGCCTCCAAGTTTTGGCAAGCCAGAGCCGCGTGACCTATGTGTAGGTTCGGACCCGGCCAAAATATTCCAGGGCGAAGGCGTTTCCGCATCGTAAACGGCCTAGTCAGGTTTTCCCCAGATCCTCTGGTTGTTTGCGCGTCAAAAACCCCCATACCTTCTGGCGGATCTTGAAGCCATCGGAGATACCAGAGGCACTGGAGGCCGTGAGATCTGAGTGTTCCTTGGTCTTGGGCGACGCCACATACTCCGACGGTTTGGGGAGGGGTTGGAGGCGAGAGTCGTTGTTGGTGTCACCATCAGGTCTACTGCCCCATGTCGTCTTCAAATTATCGTTAGCTATGCTTCCAGTTCCACGAAAGTGTGATGAGTGATGTTTTTCCACATACCGTACGAAGAGTAAGGAGAGCGTAGATCTTAATGAGTCCATGGAAGTATCCAAAAATAATTGATACGGGCAGAAAGACAATGTCGCTGGGATTCCGCTTGAACAAGCCAACCAATTTGACTACTTTGGTAAAGCCGAACATGAAAATGAATTGAGCCCAGAATGCGCGTTCCCGCTGTGCCGTGTCCCAGTCGGCAGTGGCCTGCCAACACGACAAGAGGAGAAGCGGGTCGACAAGAAAGGCAAGAGAAGTGAAGGTGGCAATGTGAAGCGCATATGTACACCACATTTGCTGTCTGGATTGATTGACACGCAGTTAGCATAAGCCCTGAAAACCTGAGCATCTGGCATAGACTTACTTCCAAACATGTCCCTCTATAAACAGACTGGTCCAGTTGCTTCTCCAGTTGCTGCGAGCCCAGCGAATACATTGTAAGACAAACAATTCCATGCTATTCTCAAGAGTAGTTTCCAGCTCGCATTCTGGATCATATTGGATCCAAGTCTTCCATCTATTTTTCACAAGCCAGCGTGTAATAAAGTTATCATCGTCGGTGTTGAGAGTGCCTTCCCCCCATTTTTCGTTCTGGAATTCGGAAAGAAAATCATGGCCCTTCAATATTTCCGTCCGATACGCTACGGTCCTGCCAGACATGCACGAAGTTCCTCCGTCAATGTTATGCGTGGCGGTAATCTCGAAATTGCGGCGTTCAATGTAAGCGGCACCAAGCCAATTCCAAATGCGCGTTGACCAAGGTTCATACCACACGCGCTTCACTCGCTGGCAAGACCCAACACCACCCATCTTGTCGTCCTCGAACGGGGCGAGGAGATAGGTGAGCATCTTGCTAGGCCACGTCACATCGTCATCAGCCAGTACGGTGATTGGGGTCTCGATGCTGGGAATTGCTTCGCAAAGCTGCCGCCGTTTATTTGCGATGGTATTTGAGAGGACCTGAACATTATCGACCCCGAGTTGCTCTGCCGCCTTTTTCAATGCTTCGAACTTGTCATAGGGCGTCACGAGATAAAGACAGGCTGGGTTGCAGGCGAGAAGGCTGCTGAGAGAAGGCTTCAATTCCTCGGGATTGTCATGAATTGTAGGAACCACCACCGTCACATCCTGGTTGGTATACTTTGGGTTGGCGGGAAGGGGCTTCGATTTGTAGGTCCAGTGACTCAGGCAGTGAACGAGAAGTCTCACGTAGCGATGAAGCCTATTAAATGACGGGTAGTCAGCTCAATGTTTGCAAAAAAACCGAGAAGGTTGAGGGGGAGGTGGAAGATTGAAGGGACTTACCACAAGATCCAAAAAAGATAGACCCAGAATGTGGTCGAGTTCAAGAAGTCAAACGAGGGAAGGGACGGCACAAGTACACCACAAAGGCGCATTGGCAGGTTCCCAAAATGGGTTTCCATGGTAGATATCGAATTTGCTACCCCGAGGTAGGGGGACGTTTGAAAGGATGCTGGGGCTCGAAGTGGAAAGAAGTGAGCAGAGGCCGAGGTTTGACTGTTGCCGTTGCCGTTGCCGTTGCCGTTGCTGATGTGGTTTTCGTATCCCTGATCATCCGATCTGGAGAAGAGATGCCAAAATACGAAGAAAAGCCCTGCGAGAGCAGCCAAATATATAGGAATTTGGAGCTCGAAATCACTGCACACACGCGAGCTGAGGCGAGTTTTCACGGCTTGGAAGGAGCAGGTGAACGGCCAGAGATGTTGGACAAGCCAATGCTTCAACCGAGCTTCACAGGCCTGCGTGTCTCGCCCACTGGATTATTTTATATGGAGCAAAATAAAACGAGAGGGTTTGTTTGCAAAAGAGGAACCGATGTAAATAATAACAGAACTGTATTTCCCATGACATGGACAGACCTCGAGTACTGGCAAGATATATGCGAGCACTCTTTTTTTCTTTTTCTTTTTTTCTTCTTCTTTTTTTTCCTCTTCTTTTTTTGCAACCAATGTACAATGTACAAAGTCGGAAAACGAGCTTGAAGGGAAGGGTTCCTATTTTAGAGATACAGCAGATACAGCAAATGAACAAACAATAGAAGCAAGGAGAAACGAGAGGGAAGGAAAAAAAGAAGGGCTCAGTGAATCTGTCCTGAGGTATGTCTTATACGGTTCATTGAAAGCACTGGTGCAATGAACGGCTTTGCATGGCGCGTCGCCGGGGACAAGGTTACAGATATAAAGACAAGATGGAGCAACAACAGATATGACTACCGGGATGTTGCCGTGAGGGTGCCTCGATTCCACCATGTCATGCATGGGCATGGAGAAGAAGAGAGGGTCCAGAAATCGAATGCATGTGCAGTTAGTTGCGCATCGCGAACGAACAAGAGGCAGAGACAGTCTCGGCTACTCCATAATTGAGCGACAAGTACATATAGTGCGAGGAAGGAAGTCACGGTAGCTAGAGTAGCACAAAACTACTACTCGAGCTGCATCCAACTAACTAGTGGTCGACCCAAGTTTGTCGTAGCGCGGCGCGTGAAGTCGACTGGTCTCTCGAGATTGAACGATTGAACCATCCGGACTTGATCTGGAAGTCCAGACAATGGGACATGGGTCTGGTGCTTGAGCGGCCAGGATGCGCACGTTCAGTGGATCAAATGGACATGGAGGGGGCGTTGGAGCACTAGGGCACATGCACCAGCTTGAGACCTCGGGGGGTCTGGCCTGGCGGCGGCTAGAGGAGGGGCGTGTGCGCTCGCTGGATTCAATTTGTTCATGTCTGGTCTGGTGGCCTTGGCTTCAATGTTTTTGGATGTTGTCGTCGAGCAACAGAACATGGTCACCTTGCGCTCCGGTCGAGTGCTGCCCTTTGCGAATGCCTGTCCCAATGGAGCAGTCAATCGACCCGGCATCGCCAGGCCAATACGTCGGACGCATCATCAACAAGCACTCGTCGTGCTAGCACAATGAATCTGACGCGGAACTGGAACACTCTGACGGTCTTTGTCGCTTCCAGGATTTCATGTCTTTGCGTGTCTCCTCCATCTGAGAGCCGAGACCCAGCCGGCCAAATAGACTTGGAAAAGTTCAAATGTCTGATGGTGTATGAGCCTGCTGTGCACCAGGTTCTCGCCCGGCACTCCTCTTTGTCTTGTCAACTCGCCCATCACCAACCTTCGTGTTTTACCTTTGTCTACGAGAACACAAGCACCGGCCCGCTCTCATTAGTTCTCTGTATAATATACATATGTCCGTACATGCTTCCATTGTATGTACGTGCATAATGCGCCATCAACTCCGCAAATAAAATACTAAGCCAGGGTCAAGCCTTGGTGCCGGAGCCTTTCCCCATAATTTTCTCCAACTACTCCAACTTGGCGTCGACCACATTTCAGGTGAAGAAAGCCTCTAACTCAACAGCCAGCGGCTGGAACCGGCGCGACACCTGCCCGCGTGGCATCAAATGCTGAGAGGCCTTGACCTGGTGTGGGGCTGAAAAGAAGAACATATGAGCACTGGGACGGAGCGTTAACTCATTAGGACCAGCTGCAGCTGTCCATGTCGCTTCTCCCAACTTTCATTGCTGTGTTATTGTGTCAGAAAATATTGCAGTCGTGCAGCACCAAGGACAACGGAAAAAAAAAAATCTCGTCCTTGACTGAACCTTTCAAAGCCCCCGTGCATGTCATGACTTCTCATTGGGGGCAAAGAGACCACCAGGGTTTGAATTGCCCAACCAGAGCCTCTGGAAGAGAGCATAAAGCAACAGCTCTCGCATGCAGGTACTGCAGGCGAATTCCACCTCCACTCCGGTCATTGATATGTGCAGGATGTCTCCTCGCATGCGCCCACATATTCGTGTTGACCACCATGGGACGCCCAACCAGTTTTTGCAAGAAGTACTGTGCCGTAATTCAGCGGTGACTGTCAACTGCTGGTTTCGAAGGGCCTGAGGGTGGCCAAGGTGCCAATATGTTGGCTCTCGTGGCTCCAGAATATCCAAGACGAGGCAGATCAAACTGTTCGGGGCCACTCGACGTCGACGTCCGTCTCCCCACTCAAGTACTCCATATCAGACAAAGAAACAGCACATCCCGCACTGTCCAGTATTGGCTGCATGTGCTCCGAACGGAGTAACTCACTAATCCACAGCTCCCCTCCCCCGGCAATGGATCCCCAACATCGCTCGGGCTTCAACTGTTGCGGCTCACACACGGGGAAAACATGCGATGCCTACCCTGTTTCTGCATGAAGGCATGACAGACATCAGAGGCCGAAACATGAGCATCAGGGACTAGGCGAGCACGTCAAGGATGCCACAATTGTATCATGCCTATCTCGGTCAGGGTGCCACTGACAATGCTCCATGACAGTTCGTTCTTGCATTTACAAATGAACTCATTGGTACTCCGAGCTCCGTGGCGCGATTCGATACTTTCAATCCGTCTAGGGGAGGGGGGTCTCAAAACCGGGTCGTGGCTATGGCAAGCTGAAGATCAGTTTCTCCTCCATGGCACACGTATTATTCGGACGAGGGCCCTGTACCATATACTATTTCATCAAGCCAAGAATTGCTGTTCTGATGTTCTCCGGATCTGTGTTTGACGTGCTAGGTCTGCATGTTGGCTCGAGCTTGTGCCTTGCGCATCTTTGGGGGTTCGCAGGACGTGTTTGGAATCTAGATCCCCATACTGTTGGTCCAATGTCGGCTATCTTCCGTCTGATAGCACTGACAGCCTCCAAGGTTGACTGATCACTTGATGTTTCAAGTAGTTACATACGTACTCAGCTCAACTGGAACGATGGCGAGGATCAAATCCATCTCTTCTTAAATTGCCAGTCGCAGTGTACCTGTTTACCAAGAAAGGGACTCCATAGTACCTGCTTCCATCACCACAGACACGCCAATTGGACATTGAAGGAAAGTGCGGCTTGACCAAAGTAGCCAGGCCCTGCGCCACGGCTGGAGCAGTCAACCTCCTATCATTCCCAGCCTTGGAAAACACCAAGATGCAAGCGCTGATTTGATTTTACCCATCCAGTCAAGTCTCCAGGCCCATCCTAGGCCATTACCCCGTCCAGCAGCCATGGTCTGCACCCCTCCCCCCGAGGCGTATGTTCTCCCTGTTCATCCAATTCCGGTGAAAACTCAGCACCAGGCTCAAGGGACCCTTTCTGATAGTCCAGCCGCGACTCATCGGGTTTGAAGACAGGACAACCTCGTTCGCTTTCTGCGACTTCAATCAGCAACGGGGCCAAGGACAGGCCATGCGGGCCGCTTCGGAACTGTGTGGAGATGGCATGGATATCATCCCACACCTCCATTCACCACTACCAGCCAACCGCCGGCTTCAGTTCAGGACTATGCATCCTGCAGTTCGCGCTATTCCCTTCGCCAAGGGTCCAACAGTTGAGGCACCCCTACCTGTGATTATGTTCCCTACGAACCATAAAGAGAGCACCAGCACAATGTCGACGCCAAAAAAGAGTGAAATTCATCAAGCATTACCCGTGAGTTCAATACTGATGATTCCACGATGGCAGGTCTGCTTTCTGTACCGGTTTAGACTCATTTGTCGCTCATCAACAATGCGCATCTACAACGGCTGAATTAGCCTTTTGCGCCGGCAGAGCCGCTAATGTGCTCCTCATCATAATGTATGCTTGGGCAAGCCGTTGTGGCAAAAGATCCAATACCATTCTGCAAACCTTGAGACGCGAATTGAATCACATATCAGAATAGCACTGACAGACTCTAGCCATGCCTAACACGCCGTTTGTGTCATATATTTGCTCCCCTAAGAAGCAGCCTGGCGGGCCTCCCAGATCAACGCGATTGGCGATGAAGGCTTTGTCCTTTGTTCTACGTACATTTGGACATCTCGCTTGTACCTTGAAACTACACAAAACTTTGCATATTATTATTCCAGCAAAACAGGCGCGACGCAAGTCGACCCTTTCGGCTGTGTCTTTGAGGTTGAAACATCCCAGAACCTTGTAAGCTGACCTGTTGGAACCATGGACCTTTGCTAGTGCATCTACCTGCATCGTACGCTAGTGGATAATGAAGACAGCGAAAGCCCAGTGAGTAGGGCCCATCTTGGTTGATCTTTGCTCCCACTGCGCTGTCGTACCAGTTATTATGGATTGTTCATACGAAGTATTACTGCTCACAATGGCCGGCAGCTGGCAATTCTTCTGGCACAGTCTGGTGACGCCCCCAGACCTGACGAGTAACTTGACTTGTTACAAACATGAACCAACCTCTCAACCACTGTGTGGGGTTCTCAATGGCTCCGACAGCCTCTACGTCGAACGGAACCAGAGCCAAGCCTTTTCTCCGTGGGACCAATTGTTACATATGTACGTATGTAGCTTTGTGTCGTTGGTGGGGGGCTGTCACAAACACAGAGTCACGGTCTACGATACATTAATAAACGGTTGTCTTGGTCGTACGTCGTACCGCGTGCCTTCTCCAGCCAGGTGGCCGAGATCCGCAAGAAACAGTCTTGATGAAAGCAGCTACGGAGCATTATACCCGTGGAATCCGCTTGTAGGAACAGGGGTTTCGCGATTCCTCCTCCACTGCAAGTTCGTTTGTTTGCTCCATCCAAGGGGACACGTCGGGCGAGCAAACCCACTCCTATCAGTCCATAATCCACTACACAGCTGCATCAAAGAAATACTGGGGTGCTAATTCCATGGCGGTGGCTGGATACTGCGGCTATTCGGTTCTTCTGGACAAACCGGTGGAAATAGTTCTCGTCTAAATGTTATGGATGAGGTCGCTACCAAATTAGTCACTTGGTCGTAAGGAGAACAACTGAGAACACCACATGGTCTCCATAACCTCGTGAAACTGAAATATTATCTCTGGCCATCTTAATACGCAGTCGGGCTTTATTGGCGCGCTTTCATGAGTATGTATGTATGGGAAATTTTACCAACCTGTCCTCGCTTGGGTTACAGTACTTCCCATTCAGTGATGGGTAATAGTTGGCTGTGTATTAGGGAATTCAGATGACTTATAAATGATGTCAACTTCATGTACGTACTTCAGCCAGTCCCATCCTTATGTACTAATTAAGTCCATGGTGAAGCCAGCAAAGAGCTTCAATAGGACCAGGCTCATGAAAACGCTCAAATTGACTCTACACTGACCCAATTCCATTTAGTGTGGCTGGCTGGCTGGCACGCAGTTTCCGTGATTATGCGTTGGACATGAGGGTTTGCCGGATAATCAGCAGTCTTTCCTGGGCAGTCTCTTGATAGCCGCTTTGGGGCCGGGCTCAGGAGCTGGTTCTTTTTTGCATCCTCAGGACACAGACAGCCGAAGCTGTGCACCCTTTCGCAACCTGGCCACCTCAGACTGACGGTGAAGACCTTTGGTTCATTGCAGAGCTCTGGTCACAGAACAATCGTGGATGCTAAGGCTGTGGCTGCGGAAGCTACTTTCTGAATGCGTTTAATTCGTAAGCACTACAGGTGAGATGAAGCTCCGCAGTTCGTCTGGTGAGGTGATGTGCTCTACTTCTCCTACTGTGGATATGATCTGTGGTTAAGCTGCAAGTTGGTTGCCACGAAACCGTCAATCAGATTTGTCGGGCTCCGGCTTCTTTTTCTGAGAAATCTCATGCTCTCGACTTCCTTTCCAGTATCCACAAAGACTGAGATTCGGACTGCTAATCGTGTCAGAGATTTGAGTCAACGCGCGTATTCCGTACCTGCATCGTGCGAAAGAAAGTGGTACAGGGTTCAGCTGGCTAATCCTGGCCGTTTAGGAGAATCTCACTCGGCTCACTTCTGTATCTAGTAGACAAACCCCGGCAGATGCACTAGAAACTGACGAAAGAGACAACGGGAAGAATGAATGCAGAAACCTGCATCGATGGCAGTTGAAACGGCTCATGTCTAGTGAAGTCTGTGATCGGCACTTATGCTGCGTTGACATGGATGCCCCGGCGGAATATCAGTGGTGAATCAGACTTTGGCACGCTCATGAGACTCTGGCACAGGATAAAGTTGCAACGGACTCAAAAGAACCGCAAACGCACGATTGACATCCAACGGACTTTGTTGAAACCTCATCTCTCTACGTGAATCATTAAACAAGTAGTAAATCTACGATACATATCTCGCTGAATCACTGGTCTGAGAAGTCATCATCTCTGCAAGCTGATATTTCTATATGCCTATCGAGAACAAGGCAGAAGTGGTGTTCCAATTGGATTGATTCAATTGTACTGAATTCTCTCGTCATTTCCAACCCTGTTATATATCCCTTGCTCCCTCTCTCAGCATCTTCAACAGGCGTTCCAGTTTTTGTAAGTTCAGGGCCGGCAAGGTTATATGCCGAGATGTGTCCCGACATGCAGTGCAACAAGTATAGAGTTTGGTCAGGGAAGAACTCTACGCGTCAAGGAAACTGTGGCGGGCCTGTAAACCGAGCTCTGGAGAATTCAATCCGAAGCTAGTGATGGAGATGACCTGGTGCATATGTCGTGCATAGAGGATGCATACTTGATGTGTCATTGCCTCTATTTATTGCAAGATCACGAGGTAATCGAGATGTTATCATATCTTCTCCCATGATAATTCAAATGCAAGCAACTCACTTTATTATTATAGTGCAGCATCAATATTTTCGCCCTCAGACTGAGGCGTCTGAGGTTTGCACAGAATCCAATAGCCGCTTCTGTCTTAGTCTGATGATGGTTTGATCTTGATCTCCTATAGGGTAGGTATTCACGAGCTCAACTCTTGCCGATTAATGACAAGTTGACATGAAAACTGACAATTAGCAGGGAAACCTTGGAGAAGAAGGGAAGGCGATTCATATACTGCACGTATAAGCCGCTAATGTTCGCGGTTCTTCACATGGCAGGCAGCTCACCTCTGCCGACTTTGTCTGTACGTTTACGAAGCTTACCATGTTCACAAGGTCATGGTTTTGGTTTCCGCATCAGTGTTTATAGCTCGCGTGTTCCAGTCGGTATACCATCAGTAAACCACGGTGTAGGTGAGTGATTGCTTGCCCAATAGCCACGGCAACTGGGTATCAGAAACCAGCAAATCAACACTTTGAACAGGAAGATGAATGGCCTGGGAGACGGGACCACACAGCTGTGCTACAGGGCCAACACATACTCTAGACTTCACCAGGATGGTTCCCAGCAGGGATTCGGCCTTGCTCGTCGTTTGTATCTGACGCTTAGAATACAGCCACTTGCCCTCTTCAATGAGCGAATTCAGATCCTTGAGCTCGCCAGCTTGCTTATTTTCCCTCCATCTCTTTCGATTCAATGACTGATATGAACATCTTGCTGTTCAGAGTCATGATTCCCATCCACGAGTGGTGTTTACAGATCTTTCAACGGTATATAGCCCGCGAAAGTCAAATACCCTAGAGCAGTAAATCCATCAAACTCTTCAGCCAAACAAAGTCCAAGCATCCCAACTCGACATTCGCATAGTCGCAATAATTAAGGCCAATTATGCGGTTCTGATGTCCATATATCCCGCCAAAGTGTCTTTAACAAGAGCCGCAACACCGAATCCAGCCACGTAGCCCAGTGCCGCGCATCATAAAAGCACACAGGCCACAATGTGTATATTCACCCGATGCTGGTTCGAGACCAGTTGCGTCTTCTCATTAAACACCTGTTGAGGAACAAGGGCCTTGCCCGCCCGCTATGTAGGCCCAAAGATGCAGACATGTACGTCTCTTACAGCAACTCTACTACAGAGTTGCAACTTCCACAACAGTACTGACAACCGGCAAAGATGAGGGAAAAGAAAAGTATTCTTCAAAATCGACTGATGGTAGGTGGCCAAGGAGCCGTGGCCCGCAACCATGTATCAGAACAAGGCTGCATCCAGATCATCGCCAAACTGCGCCACGCGCAAGGCGCTATTCTGGGAGGGCGGGCGGGCGTATTGCAAAGTGCTGCCTCGTCCCCGGGGACTTGATATCCGAATTTACGACATGTGTAGTATGCCGGGCGACAATGGTGCTTATTTCGCGCCATGGACTTGGTTGCAAGTCTCGACGTGTGCTTTGCGATTTGTACGCCGGCGGGACGTGCCCAACACATCAAGTCTAACTATAAAACACTCGGGGCACGATAAATTTACCCGTCACTAGAACCAAGGCAATCAATACCAGATTTCAACCGCACCTCTCTTCTACTGGATTGGCCGTACCGAGTGTCCGGAACCGCGCCCTTCAGCTGCCTCCAGCTCAGCCCAATATCACCTTGACACCTCCCAAAAAAAGTAGGGGAGTAACTTACATGCTCTGAAACGCACCAGTTCCGACTTACATATAAGATACAACGGCCTCACACTTTTCAGCTGGAGCGACCTTTGGTCTCCAACCGGGCCCGTCGTTTCCGTCGGCCCTCTTTGTTCCCGGCGTCGGCCACGCCAGTCGCACTGACGGCGCGACGAAAACCACAAAGGAACATGGCGTAGCCAAGCGGCGCCTTGCGCAAAGGAGGGGTAAGGACCATGCTGGGGGTGGTCTGCAAGTCGGCGACTCAGGAAAACACCGAATGAGGCGCGGCGGGCTGAATGTGTTGGTTGTTCGCCACCACGTTGGACTCGGATGAGGCATTTGCAATGCTGTGCAAGGCGAGCCACGCGATGTCGAATGGGCAGCCCGCAAACAAAGGCTTCGCAGACTGTCTTGCTCATGCTATCGCCAGAGCCATGCTGACATTGCCATGGACGAGACGTGTTGTATGGGGATGCGCTGACTGCCGGCGGTGTCTCAGCCCTTTTTTGTTTTGGCCCGTCCCGCGACGCAACGGCTGGCAAGGGAAACATGTTGTCTGATGTTCATAGATGCGATAGTGACGAGGCTAGTTACGTAGTCGCTCGCAGTCGGCCATAAATAGCAAATCATCCACCGAGGGATGGAGGAGATGTTGGCTCAGCAGGACCTATTTACGCCGAGCCTCTCTATCGCCCCTCATCATTCAACTGTGAGTGGATGAATAAACTAGTCATGCGTACGTACATGCGGAGAAGTACTTCTTGGTATTCCCCCAGATTGGGAAGGACATCAGCCGGAAATCTTGTCTTGGTTCATTCTTTCAGTAAGCCTGATAATGTCTGAACTTTTGAAGTCACACCAAGTCTGCATAATTTTTGCAGATCCAAATGGATAGATATTGAAAGTCAGAGCCTGACAGCTTGTCACCAGTATCCGTTGCATGAGCAACAAAATGAACAACATCAAAACGCCTGCGCCCTTTTGTAGACCCACGGATAGATGGGCTTTCCTTTCTCGCCATGGCCGTAGCCGCGGGCATGCCTTGCTATCTCGGGATCAAATGCGCAGTAGCGCGGGTTGTGCTTCAGTTCAGGTGCATCATGCGATTGCTCGCATTGCCGCTCAATATCAGCCCTCTGCGTAGAAATGAGGCGCTCTGCCATGCCTTATCTGTGGAGTTGTAGCTGTGGAGCGTATCTGCCAAGGGAATAGTAAATATATCCAACAAAATGACATGCGCCATTTGTAGGACGTGACACTTACATGGCAAACTGCCCACGCAGGCGGCAAGAAATGCAAACCGCGGCTCAGCGGATGGATACTGTGTAGTTTCAAAGACAATCAAGGCGGCCATTGCTGGTGGACAAGGACCAAATATTTCATCTTTGGGATAGGTTCTTTGTACGGAGTTGACGTCTTGCGCGCCCACAAAGCCGATGCCACGAGAGTCTTGTATTGAAGATGTTCAAGATGCAACAATGTGGAGAGAAGCACGGCAGGGGCGGGCAAGAGTCAAACAAGAGCAGTGGAACAAACGACTCTCGGTGCCAGGAGATCCCTTCATTCTTCGTAACAAGTCCAATTTGGTTGGGACGCCATCTGAAGGCTCCAAAACCTCGACAAAACAGACTGTTGAGACTGATGTCTTGCTGCACAGGACGGGGACTCCAGACCGCTGCATCAGAAACTGCCGCTGCCGAGCCTGGTGTCACCATCCATTTCCTGGTTCCTCAAACGCCACAATCTGCAGTTGCTGAGGAACGCAGCAGCCGGAAGCGTTTTCATGCCTTCGTCCTCACCAGGCTACCACTGTTTATGTTTTCCGTCTGCGGGACAACAAGCTCACCATGACGAATAGATGGTCCAAGAGAACTATATCGTACACTACCGCCGTGCGGATTTGGCCGCATATTCCACAACTCTGGATGCCAACTAACCAGACCGAGTCTTAGCACCAATTCTGATGCCTAGTTGTCAAGAGATCGGGCCCGGTGGCCGGGGCGACGGGGAGGGGGTCGAAACGCAACAAGAGAAAAACGAAACGGTGAGCAGAATCGCATCCCTGCATTGTTGCCATACCCCGTACTCCGTATGCATGTATGTACGCCGCCCCGAGCCTGGTCAACTCATCATCGTAGTCTGGAAGCACGGAGTACATGAACGAGTTGAGATGTGTTGACTCTGTGGACGAGACGTCCGACGCAACGCGTGTGCCTGCGTCTCTTTCCAGTGACTCCTTTACTGACTTGGTACCCTGTGCACTCCGTATGCGGGTTTGTCTTGTGACAGAATAGCGCAAATTCCCTCCGTAATGCAGGCGGCGGAAGACGACTCCAAGGGAACAAGGGGCATATTGCTCCGTACCCCCCATTGCGTCCTCTCCGTCTTGCACTGTCCAATTCCGACTATTACGGAAGCAGCAGAAGCTACGGAATCCAATGCGTGTCGCGAGATGAGGTCTACATCCATACGGCGTAGCTCGGTACGCAGGAGCAATTACGCTTCAAGCCAAAAGTCAAATGAGACGGACCCATCTGCCAGGCCATCGCAGGTTCATGGGACGCTTTTGCTGCTCCACAGAAGGCATCATTTGTGGCTCGAGGCGTACTAGGAGACAGAACCAAGATGAGGGCCAAGCCTCTAGAACCTGCAACGGCGAGCCCGGGCGACGAATCAATGGCTCACTGCTCCATAGTGACATCAATCCTGAGATTTGGGCTTCATTTTGAGATATATTTGCCGCTGCAATAGTAATAACTCGTGAGAAGACGCGATCCTCATGCTTGTCCAGGGCAGATTTTTTCTTTTGACCTGAAGCCTGGTTTCGCTGTCTCTCCACTTGATGTGTTATTGAAGATTCCATCCAAAAATACGGAGTATCTGCGTGTCTAATTAGACCGTGGGATCAGCGACGGAGTACATTTGCTAGGCTGATGCGAGGAATACCGACTCCGTACTTCTGAAAACAGGAGAGGGATAAGACATTGCCCACCTCTTGGACCAAAGACGCCCATTCGACTTGCTCCCGTACAGATTTGACTGATAGCCGTCGTCGTCGTCGTCGTCCACGTGCCGTGGTCGCGTCCTCTGAGGCTGAACCCGGTCATGAATGCTATCCTCGTCTTGGCAGTCCATGGTGCTGTCCAATCTGTTGTTCACCAAACACCCGCTTCGCCGCACAAGCCGTCGTAAGCGGCCAGGGTGCGTTGCTGCGGGTGAGCTCGCCTTGCTCCCGTTCCTCATATGTGCTTGATGTGTGTGGCCAGCTACCCTCTGTGCGGCGCATGTCCGGAGTCGTGGCGGCGATGGCGCTGAGCGTGCGCCCAGTTCCAGCATTAGTTCCCTTCAATTTCCATCCCCTGTCCTTGTCCGGAGGCCCCCATGCTCAACCACGGCGCAGCTGGGCCGCGGGAACCTGGGGGGACTCGGTGGCGTCCCAGTCTCGTCGGTTTGTTGTGGCCTCCAGTCCTTATTAGTGCTTCGTCTGCCTCTCCATCCGGGCTAGCCGTCGTGTGCTGGTGTTGCTTTAAGATCTCGCCGTCGTCCTGGTTCTCATCCTCGGTCCTTGTCCTGACGTCGTCGACCTGTCCTCGCCCAGTGTGTGTGACGTCGGCCGTCCCATCAACCGCATCGTGCATTGTTTGCGACCCAAGGGGCCAATGCTTTGTGTCTTGTTTATCGACGCCGTTGTACCACTCTAAACAACAAGTCGAGGGACTGCAGACTGATCAGTGAGCAGCGAGGAGCGAAGGAGGCATGGCGTGAGTGGCTGCGCCGTCAGAGTTGGATGAAGTCAACTGGTGTAGTCCGCACGCCGTGTGTTCTGTACTCGGTACTCGATACTCGGTACTTGGTGCCCCGTATGCGAGGCCTGGCCGAACACGTACCAAAACAACAGGCAAGCGTCAGCGGCCACGGCTGCGAAGACAACAACAATCCGCGCCAGGATTCATTATAAGCCGGCCCTCCCCCCCTCAGGGCCGCTCGCCTCACCTCGTCCCATCATTCGATTGCCCGCCGGCACCATGGCCTCCACGCAGGTTCATCCGGGCAGCTTTACCCACCCCGGCGGCAAGATCTCCAAGTCGCGGAGTCGCACTGTGGTCAAGCCCATCCTCAAGAAGCTGCACTCTCACCACTCGGAGCGTGAGTCGCTCGACCTCGACCGTGGCTGGGACGACCAGCCCTCGCCGGGCCTTGCCGTCGGCCCTGACTTTGGCACCTACGACAGCGACGGATCCTACCAGTACTCGATTCCAAACAGTCACGGTGCCAGATCCGCCCGCGATGTGAGCTTCTCCTTGTCCGCATCCGACATGACGGGCTCCGGCCTGGGCGTGGCACCGCGCTCCAAGTACTCCCATGTTCGATCAACAAGCGGCAACTCGCACACCTCGTCCATTGCAACTACCACCAGCGGCCGTAATGGCGGCACCTTCGTCCACCCCTTCCAGCAGCAGCCGCATGCCTCGACGCCTCCACTGTCCTATGCCAACTCGAGGACCTCCTTCGAGAACGGCGTGCCAACCGGTTACTCTCCCACCATCACCGAGGACGACGCCGACGTCGATCCGTACTCGTCCTTCCACTCTGCTTCCACCGCTCCTCGCCCGGCGCTGTACCAGTCCGCCTTTTACCAGCATCCTAACCATCGCCGCCCTTCCATGGCCAGCCAGCGTACCAGCTCGCTTTCGGATGGAACCCAGACAACGCGGCTACCTGCTCCTCGATCCAACTCGGGCACGACTCGCCCGCTGGCGCCCCCGTCTCTGAATCAGAGCAGGTCGGAACTGGATTCCAGCGCTTTGTCTTCCCTGGCCGTCGACTCCCCTCTCTCATCAACCGCTCCATTGGCAACTGCCGGCACAATGCTGTCTTCCACACAGACCCAGGCCAGTGCAACTTCAACCTCGGCTGCGCCCCTGTCGCCGCTGCGCAGCTCGCTGGACATGGGCGTGTTCCGTCTGCGCTCCCGAAGCGAGGTGGACACCTTCACTCACCAGGAGCAGGTCCGTGAAGCCCGCCGCAAGTTCGAGGCCAAGGAGCGCGCCAAAGATGAGAAGTATGCCAAGGAGCAGCTTCGTAAACGAGAACGTGCCGAAACCAAAGAGGCACACAAGCTTGAAAAGTCACATACTCGGCTTCGCAAAGGCAGCGCGGGTCACGGCAGCGTCTCGAGCAGCACCATGTCTAGCGGCACCGACCTCCGAATCTCCTCCTCAAGAAAGCGCGGCGCAATGTCGGAAGACAGCCGCGAGAAGATAGAGTTTTCCTCTTTTGGCTACAACAGCACGCACGGTGGGCAAACGGCTCCCTCTAGGGCCGACGAGGTACATTTCACGTCGCCAAAAAGAACCAAAACCGCCAAGCACAAGACCATGGGCGTCTGGACCGCCTTTGTGTTGTGGCTTCGGACTCGTCTGCTCAAGATCGGCAGACGCTAGGAGAGAGCCATGAGCAGAACGGCCGAGCCAATGACCCCAAATTTGGACTTGGGCATGATTGTCGCAAAGGCCGACTTTCACTTTTCTCTGGCAAATCATACGTTTTCACCGTGAATATCATCATTACACGTGTTGGTACAAGCTACCGGACAACACATTCATAAGCTATACGAGATTCTTACCAACACGCCCTGGATCGACACTTGTTCTGCCTCGAACCTCTCAACGAACAGACAAGAAACCACTTGGGACACAGGCATCCTTTTCATAACCCTCAACTATAGTCTCATCCAAACAGCAATTAGGAGCACAGAACTCATTACCAACCACCTCTCAATCTTGAGAGAAAAAAATCCAAATCCCCAAGAAGGAAAAAATCTTTCATTTCAGTTTTTGCATGGCGTTGGGAACGGAAACCTCCTTGGGAGGGCAGGCGAAACTATATGGTTCCCGGTATTATTTTCAATTAGGCACATCCTCACGATTTTGCATCCACAGAGGGCTAGGGACGGATAAACT
The DNA here is from genome assembly GCF_013426205.1 of Metarhizium brunneum. NCBI lineage: Eukaryota > Fungi > Ascomycota > Sordariomycetes > Hypocreales > Clavicipitaceae > Metarhizium > Metarhizium brunneum. Next base: position 2,412,601 of record NC_089424.1, on the reverse strand, counting down.
TGGGAGCACCTGTTTTGGTCTTTTTCTTCTTTTTCTCATCGAGTTGGGAACTGGTGAAAAGAGGGATCTTTACATGTCGAAACGAGAATCCCTAAACGGCCTGTTTTTTTGTCAAACATGGTTAACATGAGCGTTCTGTTTTACTCTGGCTTTATATATATATACTTTTTCTTCAAGGCGTATCGGTCCATGGGGATTGGGAGGACTTGTGAGCGACTGGATGATGGCAGGCTGTGTTAGGTCTGGCGTCAATATAAAATACTATAAGCTACTGCGTGTTGCGTCCCTGCTATATTCATGTGATGCACATTTCCAGAATGTAGATGTGTCTCGCAACCGGGTAGTTCATGAGAATTACGGCGCATCAACCGAGTCGATGCGAGCGGTCAACATTGACGTAGTACTGTACTCAGCTAGCCTCAATGGCTAAAAGCAACGGTTATTCACTGTGATTAGCATTTAGAATAATAGCATGACCCGTTGGCAACGAAGTGGAAAGTGGCTCGTCCACTTAGTCGCCGACGGGTATCGTGACATTTCTGGCGCAAACAACTTCCCACGTAGACCGGTAATATGCACCGCCCTCAGCACGAATGTCGTACTCAAGAAATCAAAATCAATTTCATGCTCACCATGTAAAGAAACGGGTATCTAAATGCTCAATAACCCAGGTGTCCAAGCCACGCCAGAAATAAAGTAAATGAATGAATGAATGAATGAACCGCCCAAACCAGCACAGTCTACCCAAACTCCCTAAACAAACCACCGTCCAGAAATTTGCGCCGCCAGTGCGCGTCACTCCTAATTCAGCCTCGGACTCTTCCTCCTAGAAAGACTCTGCTCAAATCCCACCAAGAGATTCTCCCTGCCTTCCGCCAGTACGGGCTGGTTTCTAACACTTCTTACTCCCTTAAGTGGTTTCTTAAAGCTAGGCATCGTGTGTTCAGGAGGCATGCTCATTGTGCTTGCTCTCGGATCAAACGCGAGTGCACCGGTGGTTAGATTGGCCGTCACATTAGGATTGACCTCGCGCAAACTCATGTTCTTGTCCGACAAGCCGACGTTGGACTGCCTTGTTGCCGTGATGGGGGAGCTTTTGTGCCCAATGTCTGAAAACATGATGGAAGTGTCGTCCTTGTCGTTGACCTCATCGCCCGTGAGTGAAGACTGCTCCTCGTCAACCTTAGAAATGATGATATCGTGAGGTTCCGTGCGAGGAAGTTTCGTAGGGAAAAGGTACGTCGCTTTCTGAGGCGTGTCACCCGTGGGCTGGTATTCTTGCAGGGTGGTAGATGTGATGCCCTCACGCAGGTTGACAAGCGGCTGGCAAACTTGCGACTCGAGCGGTTCAAGGCCGTCACGCAAATCATTTGTGTCCAGCTCCATGCCTTCACCAAGATTCTTGACTCTTTCAAACGTTGTCTTGAAGTGCGCCGAGATGTTACCAAACGACTGTTCCACCGTATTAGACAGCGCCTGTAAAGACTGGCCATGAGATTCGTGATGGCTAGCGCTTTCCGTCTTAGCTCGGTTGACAAAGTCGTCCAGTGCCTCCATTTGTGTATCAAAGTCGTCTGTTTGGTCTTCCGCAACTCTCGCTGTTTCGGCATGAATAGACTTGGCCGTGTTTTGGATAGCCGTGCTTTGGTCGCTCGCTAAAGTCCAGTCGTCCTTCAACTTGATCTTTAACTGTTCGCGAGACTTCTTGACCTCTTCCATCAACTCATTTTCCTTGCCATCCCAGCTCTCCATTCCTTGGGTATATTGCGCCATCGCATCTTCCATAGAAGCATTAGATTCGGCAACACTTGTCTGAATAAAAGTTGCCCTATCGGCAAGGCGAGCCTCTTGTGCATCAGCTTGGGAATTGACCAAGCTGGTAATCTGGATCATCAACTTCTGGCGGTCCTCGGCAGTTTGTCGTCGCTCTTCGTCTAGCGCTTCCTGGACTCGCCTAGAAAGGCTGGTATTTTGTAAAGCAATTGTATTCATGGCACTTTGCAGCTGCCGCCGTAAGCTGTCGGCCTCACTACGCTGTGCTGTAATATGTTTGACGAGATCTTCAAATATGGATTTGAAGTCCTTTCCAAGCGAACTGTACGAGTTATGGAGCTGCAAGTGCTGGTGAGTAAAGTGAACTCCGACAAGGGTCCTTCAAGAAGCAACTTACTTGAGTGTGAAAGTTTGTCATCTCTTGCAAAACATCTCCTGATAGTTTTTCAGCGGCCTGTGACATGACCTGAAGCCTCTCCCCAACCTTCTCTTTAACTGTATCTCGAACCACTTTGATCTCATCCAAAACTTCGTCCATATCCCCCTTTGACTTTTGCTGCTTTTCCAGCAGCAGCTTCTTTGAATCAGTAAACAGGTATAGATGCTCATCCAACAATGTCTGCGTGGTTGAAAGCTTTCGCAGTTCTTCATCCACGAATGCGGTCATTCGTTTTGATACACTAGAGATATGCTCTTCTTGTTCCTCTTGAAATTCGAGTACTCGCCGTTCAACCATGGACGTGACATCCGCGACTTGCGATTGTGATGTGCTCCAAGCTGCTCGATTCAGTGATTGTAGGTCTGACTTTCGTTTGTTTTTTGCCCTGAGACCAGTAACATCATTCACCGTTTTATGAAGGTTGCTAATGAGTTGCCCCCCGATTTCCGTAAGCTTCTCCTCCGTCTTCTCGTGTGCTTTTCTTAGCTGTGTCTCCTCTGCAAGTGATCTGCGCGTCGCGGACAGCACTATCTCCGTCTGATCAAGAACCCCCTTTGTGTTGTCCAGCTGGGCTTTGATTCCATCGTGATCCTTTCTTAATCCCATAAGTGACGTGGCTATAGAAAAGAGCTCGTGGACTTTGTTCCTCAAGTTGGTCTCCAGGGTCTCAATCTTTGCACTCTGCTCCTCCAGCACAATGCGGCGAGACTCATTTTGAGCAGTCAAATCTTCGTACGCATCGTTCGATAAATACACCCCATTGCGCTGTCTCGTTGAGATTAGCTCACTCTTTAATTTCTCGATTTCATTAGCAAATTCGTTTAAGAGCATCCTTTTGTTAAGCATCGGGTTCACTTGAGGCTTATTCTTGATATTCTTGGCGCGAAACGCATAGTCCAGAGTGGAAATCGTCTCCTCAAGATTCGCCTTGGCTGGAGAGATGGTGGCAATAATGCAAGTTTTGGTTCGCCCGCCGAGTGAGTCTTGCAGCAAGCGCGTCAATTTAGATTCTCTGTAGGGAATGTGCGAATTTCGGTCCACCAGCGCGTTAATAACACGGCCGAGAGTTAGCAGCGATTTATTGATAAGACCAGCCTCAGCAGCTCGCTTATTCTCCGCTCCAGATCGTTGAATATTTTCGCTTCCAGCCAGGTCGACTAGGTTAAGCTTCCCTGCACTAACGAAGTCATCTACACCTTGGTTATTTGTCTTCTTAACGTAGGCGGTGATAGTAAAGACAGTATGACTTCGAGAGCTGAGATCGTTGCACTTGGTGGCTGCTACCTGACGTTTCAAGCTGCCATCTTGAAGCACCTTAATACCTTCGGAAGCATTCTTAATATGCTTCTCCTCCATGCCTTGAACGATCGTAGAGGCATGCCCTTTTCTTGACGCGTCGTCGTAAATTTTTAACTTTGCGCTTTCTTCAATAGATAGGAGATCGCGGAGTTCTTCGTTATAGAGCTCGATGAAGGAACATTTCACACAATGCTCCCTATCATCAACCTTGAGCTGATTGAATAACTCATGCAACACACGAGGAATGATGCCCGCTTGATCCGAGAGTATGCCTAGCGTCTCGGTCATATCCCCCGACATGGTGTATGTTTTCCCCGTGCCGGTCTGGCCGTACGCAAAGATTGTGCAGTTGTATCCAGCAAGCATCTGCAAAATTGGTTAACAAGAGGCAGTCAATTCGTGTGCAAGTTGAGCCACACACCTCGTCCAATATCGGTCTGACCGTATCGTCAAATACCATGACCTGGTCTGCCGCGGCCGAATAAACACGATCGAAAGCATATGACTTGTTGCTCAGAGAATTCGGGCCCAGCAATAGCCCGACAGCGCTTCCTTTGACGCCGTCCGCCTGCACGACCACGGTGCTGTTCTCTTTGACTTCGCGTTCACTCCGTCCTCTACACCTCACAACAACATTAATATTTGTCTCTTCGCTACCGCCGCCGCCGCCGCCGGCATCAGACTCGAAATCGCGCTCCTTGCGCTTCACGCCTGTTGCAGTGGTCGATACAGAATCTGCTGGGGACGCTGCGCCAGCGCGGTCTGGGATCCCTCTGACCGCGCTCAAGGACGACGGCTGCCTCAATGTCGATGACCTCCCAGCGGGCTGTCTTGGGATACCATTCCGGCTCCCAGCGGCAGTGCGAAGACTGGCGCCCATTGTTGACCGGTTTAGCTCCCGGTCGGAGCGCGTAGTTCGTCGAGAAGCCAGCTTGGCCAGGATATCCGCGTGGACGACGCGGTCGTTGCGGTGAGGATCGGGAGGACGTGTGGCAGGTGCGAAAAACAAAAAATATATACGATATCAAATGCAATGACGGACAAAACCATCACCGCTGGACGTAGAGTTACTCAGAAGCCCAAAGATGGCAAAAATCGGTGTGGAATGGAGTCGTGCACAATCCTTGCGCGGGAGGGGGTGCCCATGTCGACGTTCCCAGGAAGTGAGCACAAAGTAAATAGCTCCGCACTAAGGAAGGAGCTCTGCATCAACACCAGCTGTTGCCCTGACAACCGCCACCGTTGCAGTGGCCTCATCTCGTCTACCTCGCCTAGGTCGTCTAACTCGTCTAGTCCGACCGAATGACGCAACAGTTTGGCCAATACAGCCGACTGTATGCTTTCGTAAGAGGCCAAAAAAAAAACCCCCTGACGGCAGTATAGTAGTGCCGTTGAATTTTCAATTATCCAGGTTGGAAGTGATGAGTGTGCTCACGTCCCCCGCAACATGAGACGTCGATTTGAGGGAAAAAAGAGAGTTCAAAGCTGGATAGCTTCTTGCAATGGATGCAAGAGATGGCAACATTTACTATCTTAAAGTTCTTCCACTTTTCGTAACAGTTTATGATATCTAAACTTTATTGGTACTCTGTAACCGCTAGACCAAATGTGCAACAAAAAAACGAAGCATTCATTATACCAGGGTCCTGTGCCATGCAGGGCTCTTTTTGGTCGCACATCAACTTTCCCCTACAAACATGCAGCATTCATGACTTTCAGATCAATCAACAAGGGGCATGACCCCTTTTCGAGAGAGCAAGCTGTGCAATGATTTTGCGCCCACATTTGAATATCTACATGTATGTACAGGTAAAGTATATGCTCACGCACCCAATGCATTTCCCAACACCAAACGCCGCCCATGACAGTAAATCACGCATCGTATGTTGAAACGCTCAAAATGCCCTTTTTGGTCCTCGTTTCTCAAGAGGCTTCTTTACCTGCGGGCTCAGCAGCACTGCCGTCGTTCCTCTGCTTCAAAGACTGCAACCCAGTTTTGTGCTCGGTGTGGTCCTTGCTCAAACTCTTCTGCTTCACAGCAAAACTCATCAAAAAGCCCACAAAGGCAGTGCACGTAAACAGAATATACATCTTCTGCAGCGAATTCCAGTAGGCGTTCTTCACCACCGCAGCATCATGGCCCTGTAAAGTTCTGACAAGGTGCACACTGGCGGCGGCACGAGAACCACTAAACATGCTGGCCAGCTGCGGGCCAAGCTCACGCTGCAAGGTTCCAGCCTGAGCTTTCATCTGGTTATTGAAAATGACGCCGCCGGCGACGACCGAGATGGAGGTGCCCAGCTGGCGGAGGAAGCCGAAACTAGCTGTTGCTGACCCAATGTCGCGCGGCTCAACGTTGGTCTGCAGGGCGATGAGGGGGGACTGGAAATTGGGGCCGACACCGATGCCGGCAATGATTTGGAAGATGACGATCTTGGCCCAGTTTCGGTCGTCGCCCAGGCTGACGAGGAGGCCGAAACCGAGCGTCATGACGGCGAGGCCAAACATGATTGGGATCTTGTAGTTACCTGTGCGCTTAATGATGATGCCAAAGCTCGCAGAGGTGATGGAGAGCGACAGCACAAAGGGGAGCAAGTAGATGCCCGAGAGAAGGGACGTCGCGCCCATGACGGCCTGGAAGTACAGAGGCAGCCAGTAACTCCCGCCCATGAAGGTGAAGGCGTGCATGAAGGAGAGCGAGAAGGAGGCGACGCTGGTTCGATGGCGGAACAGCGAGATCGGCATGATGGGGTATTTGGCAAACATGGATTCGTAGACGACGAAAAGGCCAATGGTGATGACGCCAAAAACAATCAGACAGATGACGGTGGGCGAGTCCCAGGGGTGCTGGACACCGCCAAACTCCAGGCCAAAGAGGAACATGAGAGTGCCGCCGATGATCAGCAAGCTTCCGGCCCAGTCAATCGCCAGCAAGCCCTGCTTCACGGGCGTCCTCGGGTTATGCAGCTTCAGCACAAAGATCAAAATGAGGATGCCGACGCCCGACAGGGGCAGGTTGATGTAGAAGCACCACCTCCACGACACTTTGCTCGTGAAGACACCTCCGAGTACAGGGCCAACGGCAGATGCAATGGCCCATACACCGCCGAGAATGCCAAAGTACATGCCACGCTTGCGCATAGAGAATAAGTCTGAGATGCAAATGTTGGGCAGCACAATGGTCCCGCCGCCACCGATGCCCTGAATAGCTCGCGCGGCAATCAGCATGCCCATGCTATTGCTCACGGCGCACAGGAGCGAGCCGATCCAGAAGATGACGACGGCACCAATGAGGACGGGTTTCCGGCCGAAAATGTCTGAAATCTTGCCCCATGTCGGCACAAAGGTGGCATTGCCGAGGAGGTAGGCGGAGCCGATCCAGATGTAGCCCAGGCTGGAGTTGAAGGTGCTCGATATCGTCGGGATGGCGGTGGTGATGATGGTCATGTCGAGGGCGGCGAGGAAGAGCGCCAGACACAGAGCCAGGACAACGAGGAAGGTCTCGACATTGGTGCGCCCGGCTTCTGGTTCTGCCAGTGCTTCATTTCCTGATGGGCCGGTGTCTGAAGTTGGACTTGGGGGTTCGGATGGCGTGTGAGGCGCCTGTGAGTGCTTCTCAATGAAGCGATGAGTTTTGGAGCCATGGATGTCGCCGTCTCGCTCGACGTCGCCGGTCTTCCCAGAACCGGTCCACGTATCTGTCGTGGTGGGCGTCGATGAATGAGACGCCATGCCGGGCGATGCGGTCTTAAATTCCCCTTTTCAGCCCGTGGTGTCTTGAACTGGCGGCGCTGAGAACCGGTTTTGTCTCAGCCCTCCCCTTTACGTTGCGTCGTGTGGTACAGATCGACGCAGTTGCAAGCTGCGACTTCAACTATACGGCAACAAGACACCAGATGTGGACTTCTATGAACCGACAGCAAGTCAGCAATCGTAAGAGACAGGTCGGGGAGCTGGGGTGGATGAGAAAAAGGCATGGTCTCTTTGACTTGGAATGGGCAAATGGATGACTACATAAAGTAAAGTATGTAGTAACTACAGAGGGGAGGCGGAAACTAGCGGGAACAAGCCGGTGAACATGGAAGGCGCCAGACCTTTTGCTGTACGTACCTAAGTACTAGATATTGACTCGACAAGGATGTCCTGTACTTACACAAGTAGGATCAATGACGGGATGAAAACGGAACGGACACGGGACGAATACGACGACGTCATGGAAGAACGGGAATGTCTGAGGCGTTTGGTTTTATATTTCGAGATGCTCTGGGATGGCAGCAATAGCCGTGCCGTCTCGGATGTACGAGCATTGCATCAACCGGCACATAAAACCATGACTAGCGGCGAGCACTCCAGCGCATGCCTGAGTGGTTACCAGGCGACACGATGGCCCAGTGCCTAATTGACATTTGAAAGTTGGGGCCTCGTCCGGCCAATCCAATGCCATTGATGACTGGCGGCTGGACGGCGCGGGCGCGCGCAGGCCTTTCGTCCGTCTGGTTCGAGGTGCCTACCAATTGGGCTTGAGGGGCCGACTGGTTTCAATGTTCCACTTGGCTGGATCCATCAGACCCAATGTGTCGCGGCCAGTTCGTGGACAGGCCACAGTGCGCGCCATTAGTAAGCGTTCAATGATGGCTGCATCTCGGCGCAACGAAAGTTCATACAATGGCACGGGCTTAAGGCGGAGACTGTCGTCAAGGTGAGACCTGGCAGAGACTCATCGTCAGCCGGCAAAGCATTACGGTCTACGGAGTACAATATACGGAACAGTACATACTTGCATCGTTGGCACCGTAAGATGAAGGGAGGGATGACAAGCACTGGACCGTAAAAGGTGGGGTTCCCTAATGTTGCCCACCTGCCTGATCAATTGACAGTTTCATCTGCAAGAGCTACTTGCTTGCTATGTAATTATACGGGGCGGCGTGCAACTAAGCAGTGTGCGATTTCAAGGGCACTGAGGTGTCCATGGGCCTGATATTACAATATTGTATATCCATCTGCATACAGAAGAAGATTTCTCGACAGTCTGGTATTAACAGCATCAGAAATCGTGGGTGTCATCATGTATACCGGACATCACGCCAGACGCCCATCAAACCATCAATCAGGGACCACCATGTCATCTCCAGCCCTACCCGATAAATAACCAACTATACCACCGTTCTACTCTAATAATTCTCTGTGCTCATTCCTACATCTCCGTCTTCCAGGCTCCAATCCGCAGTCCCCACCAACCCTCAAGTCGCAAGGAAATACTCCGTACGACGACTCCGTACTCCGTACCCATCTATGCAAATGGATGAATTTCAGTCTGTCCAAAACGTCAAGTGCTTACGCGCCTTGCAGCAGCTGTCGCGTATATTTAAAATGTTGTTTCTTTTGCCATCGGATTTTGCTCGGAGTAACGCGAGCTTCGGCATTCGGGCTCTTGTCGTGTCCTGGACTCCTGGCCACCAAGGGATCGTCGCCTTGAAGAATGATTGCGGCTGAGGGCCCATTTGCCATGTGGGATGTGCCGACGCCCGCTAAAGAGATTATGCACCTGGACGTTCCGCATTGAACAAAAAAAAAGTGACACAGACTCGTACAAGGCCACGGGTGTTGTGTCTTGGGTCCCCTTGCCTGGGTCGAGGCTATAAAGATTCGCGCCAATGGATAATCAGCGCTGATCAGTACAAATATTGCCTGCAAACGCCCACTATTATCAAAGTATCAATGATTTGATCCGATCACCATGGGGGCGACGGTGGATTTTGAGCCCATCGTGAACTCTGTGGAGAGATGTACAATGTGATACGTACAATACATCACCAGAGCCTCAAATGCACCAAGGCGAGGCGTGTGTGAGACTGACTAGTACTACGTACTGAGTCTTTGCATGTATTAATGAAGATTCTATTAACCAGGATCTGGGTGCTTGGAGTCTATGCCTCTTGGCATCATGGGCCGACGGGAAATGCTGACAAAAGCGAAAAGGCGAAGCCTTCAAGCCACTGGGCAACACGCAATGCAGACGGCAAGCCCAGATTTTCATCGGACCACAAGTTCATGCATTTCCTTGGCGGTCTGGCTGCAGAAGCCCCTGATCCTCTTTTTTTGTCTTCTTTCGACATGCGTGTGTTGAGTACTAGGTACGTTAGAATCGACCTTCAACGACAGACACCACGAGCCAAATTCGGATACATACAAAACGCAGCAAGCAAATTAACATCATCAGCTAATCACAATAAATACAGTTCCTTCAATACCCCGGCACAACCGTAGCTTTCACATACAACCCCTCCACAGCCTTCACCGTGACCAACTGCTCAAACACCATGTTTTCCTCATCCATCAACCTCGAGTCCTTCAACTCAAATCTAAACCGCCCAACCCACGCAGCCAGCAAGCATGCAAACTCAGACTTGGCAAACGCCTGCCCAATACAGCTCCTCGGCCCATGCAAGAACGTCAACAGGGCATAATTGCTGCTTGCTCCGCCCAGCGAGGCCCTTTTGACCGAGTGCTCGCCCCCGTCGTTGACTGATAACCACCGTTCCGGGTTGAACTCGCCAGCGTCGGCGCCCCAAAGCGCGGTATCGACATTGGTGCCCCATGCCGCGAGGATGAGCCGCGTGCCCTTGTGGATGCGGCGGTCCAGCACGCTGGTATCGCAGACGGCGTCGCGGAAGGTTTGCGGCACGGGGCTGTACATTCGCAGCACTTCGTTACACACGGCGTTGAGGTAGGGCAGCTTGTCAATGTCCGCGCTGGTAATGTCTGTCTCTTCATCGACAGACGGCAAGTTGGCGCGGATCTCGTCACGGAGACGGCTCTGGATGTCGGGAAACCGACACAGGGCATATATCGCCCACGTCAGCGCCGACCCGGTCGTTTCATGCCCGGCGCCCAGGAACGTCATCATTTGGTCGACGAGCTCGTCCTCCGAAAATACACCGCTCCTCAGAGCTATGGACACGATATCCACGTCGTTGAGCTGGCCCTTTTCGAGCTTCTGCTTCTTGGCCTGGATGACGTCCCGGCAAACATCGCGGATCATGTTGGATGACCGCTGGACCTGCCGCAGTCTCGGAAACGGCACGTTGAGAAACGGCTTCACAGGCACAAACAAGCCCGCAAAGTCGGCCAATATCATGAGGATCCTATCGGTCTTGGAGGGATGCGAAAGCGTCATATACGTCTCCACCAACTCGTTGTGGTCGTCGTGAATGGCGTCAAAGTCCCTCCCCAGCCCAGCGGTCCCAATGACGTCCAGCGTACACCTCGACGCCCAGGCCCCTGCCTCCATGTTCAAGACGCCCAGGCCATCGCACTCGGCCGTCATGACCCGTACGACCTCTCGCGACTTTTGCCAGAAGAGCGGGTACAGGTCCTTGATGTGGCGGAACGCAAACGCGGGCATCAGGTTGCGGCGCTGGAGCTTGTGCGCGTCCCCCTCGGCGAGGACCAGGGCGTGCCCGATGACGGGGCCCAGGGTGTCGCGGAGGAACTGGGGTTTGGCAAACTCGTAGCTTTTGGCGACGAGGATTTCCGACAGCGCCTGCGGCGACGTGACGAGAAGCATTTCGCGGTTGAATGCCCAGCGAATGTGGATGAAGCCGTCGTTGGGGATCGACGCGATCCTGACACAGGTTAGATGGCCATGGCCGCGGGCTCATCAAGAGATGGACGGGATGGGGACACTGCGTACTCACCATTTTCTTGCGGTTGTTCCCAGGCCTTCTTTTACCATCTGTCTCGTGTGCCCAAAGAGATAATCGCCGCCGGGGGGCTTGGGCAAGTGACGATACGGCGACAAGAAAAAGGGATATATGAACAAGCTGTAGATGGAGTAGATGACCATCTGGATGCCAAAAACGACGGCAAATGCCCCAATAGCCAGTTTCCTAGTCCATTCCTGTTGTTGCGTTATGAAGAGGAGTGTGCCGGCGGCTGCAACGGCCGTGAACAACGGTAGCGGAACTGCCATTACAGCAGGCTCCTTTTGCACAGCCCTTTTTTTTCGGTTTAAATACTTGTATAGTTTAGAAAGGGAACGAGCTGAACGGTTTATCGAAAATGCACACGTCCTACAGTTCAAGCGAGGAGGGTGGCGGCAGTATTTATTATGATCAAGGCATCGGCTCGAGCTCACGAACATCCCGATTTGCTTTCAAATTCACACCCGAAAAAAACGGGAATTTAGGCAGCGCATGACGTGTTGGCTTCGTAAACGAAAGTCGCTTTGTTGTTTTGTCGCACGCCGCGGTACACGCCGCGACGGTCCGGAGCCGGACTGCACATCCAGCCTATGGCTCCGTGTCCGATATCATTGCCTCCCCGTACGGGCGAGGCTGAGTGTGTGCCTCAACTCCAAGCTTGTGACTGGGCATGCGTTTCATGATTGTAATGGGAGTAGCAAAGTGTTTCTGTGCAGAAGCTGGCTTTTCTCTACAGACACACCCGTGATGGCTTCGCGCTAGTGCTGCTCACATCACCAACAATGAGCATTTTTTCGAGAGCTGCTGGGCATCTAGAACTATCTCTGATGTCGGTGCCTTGTATACTTGCGGCCTGAAATTGTGACCTAGTGTCGGCATGCTGACGAGAATTCTGACACCTATGTAGACGAGTGCCAACTGGCCATCCATCGGTCTCGACGAGATCGGACGCAAGGTCAATGTCCAGTAGGAAAAATCGTAGGCCACGCCCTTGATCCGGAATAAGTGAGGTATCAAACTTGCGTTTTCGTAGCTCCAGAATCAAGACGATACACCATATAACCAACCATCTACGGCGCTACTCAACGCGTTGCCCATCCTCCTTTCCCCTCTCACGACAACGCAATGAATGCCTCCCATCACATCACGCCGGGCTCCAACCCCTGGAGGGCTCTTCAAGTTGGGCCTTGAACAAGATGAAATGCAAGACAAGTTGGCGCAGAGTTGCAAGCCCTTGTACAATCTCGCTTTGACACTACACGTCGAGGCAACCACCTGGCTTCAGAAACGCCTCCCCTACACGATGGTCACAATACGTCGCATACCAGTGAGGAACGTAGACATGCGTCTAAACGCCGCACAGGAATCGCAGATCCCGGTTATGCTT